>NC_091079.1:83267500-84517500 GCF_032405125.1 Capricornis sumatraensis
GGTTATAATGCATTTTGCTTATCCATTCATCAGTTGATGTATTGGGTTGTTTCCACTTTTTGGCTTTCATTAGTAATGCTGCTGTGAACATTCTTATGCAACCTTATATATATAGACATGTTTTAATTTTTCTTGGGACCTAGAAGTTGAATTTTTGGCCCTTTTTGAGGAATTGCCAAACTTCTCTAAAGCTATAGTATCATCTCGGTATCTTGATTTTCACATGGTATCTTTTTCCATCTGTTTACATTACTACCTGTATCATTATATTTGAATTAAGTTTCCTATAGACAGCATATAGTTGGGTCATGGTAGTGTTTGGTTTTTGGTTTTAATCTGCTCTACCAATCTCTTCCTTTTGATTGGTATGTTTAGTCTGTGCATCTTTAGTATAGTTCTTGATATGTTAGTTTTTAAATCTGTCATTGTACTTTCTGTTTTGCTTATTCCCTCTCTTCTTTCTTCTATTTCCTTGTCTTATATTCCTGTGTATTACTTGTACATCTCTTAGAATTTCACTTTGGTGTATCTCTGTTTAGATGTTTCAGCAGTTTACCTTATACAAGCATAACGTCTCAATTTATTGGTGTTGACATTTTACCAGTTTGGGTCTCAAAACTACCTCCCTTTAAGTCTCTTTCCCCTCACCTGTTTTCAGTTATCTTAAATACTTCTCAACATATATTGAGAATCCCATCAGACAATTTTATAATTTTTGCTTCAACTGTTAAACATAAATCAGGAAACTCAAAGTGAAAGTCCTTTGTGATTACCCCTCCTTTTGCTCCATTTTTCTTCTTTTTTGATGTTCCAAGATTTGTTTTGTTCTTTCTTTTTCGTTTATGTAAGCTATTATTTCTCACTGCTTTCAAGATTCTTTGTGTTTAGTTTTCAGAATTTTGAATATGATATGTCTTATGCAGATTTCTTTGTTTGAGGATTGCTCAAGTTCTTGAGTCTGCATATTTATATCTTTTGCCAAGTTTGGAAGAGGGGGATTTATATTAATGCTACATATATTTGTGTATATATATGTATATATGCACTTCCTTTATGATCCATATTCATGATACCTTGGGTACTTCATTTCTGAGAGATTTTTGGTTTTTTCAATCTTTTTTAAGTTCAGTAAACAGTCATTTTACATTTTCCTTTTAATATGTTTTGATCTGTTTCTGTTCTGAGTTTCTGCATTTAGGATTTGGAGTTTTATGTCATATATGCAAATGTTTGTATAGGAATATTTTATCCATTTTGGGCTCCTATGTTAGAGTTTTATGATTCATGATTGGATTTCTTGGAGAGTACTGTTATCAACTAAAATATTGGACTTCTCATTTTGTTTTATTCTTGCAGTGGTTTTATGGGATACACCTGTTACTTTCTGCTCATTTTAAAATGTCTTATATTTTTCTCAACCACCAATAATAGGGAGTAGTCAGAATATTAATACACTATGGATGGGAGTGTAGATTGAACTTTAGAAAACAATTTTACTTTATCTGGTAAATTAAAAGATGCACTTAGCCTTCAATTTATCCAATCTACTTGTAAATACATATATCCTAGAGTAATTTATGGACACAGATATCAGGTGATATGCACATGGTTTATAGCACCCATGTTTTCAAAAGCAAAAAAATCAGAAGCTATCCAAATATCTATTAACAGGAGATTGTTAAAAATAAATTCAAGTAGTAGAACACTTGCTGTGATGGAAAGCAAATAAACGATCCTACAATATTAAACGTAGACACACATTGGGGATGTGCTGTTGGCTGGGAAAGTTGCAAAAATGTGACATCAACTCCGCTTATATAAAGTTAAAATTCAGATAAAACGAATCAATACAAATGTGATAAACTATAAAAAGAAGGAATGATAAACACAAAGTTCAGTACAGTGGTTACCTTTATAGGTTGGGTGGAGACAGATGATGTGATTGGGAGGGCGACACAAAAGGGAGCAGAGGTGCTGGAAACGTGGTGTCTCTTAAGCTTTGATGGTATTGTTATTATTCGTATCCTATTGTTAGAAATATTTTAATAAGCATTTAATATATAATAACATTTTTAGATGAATGATACTGCAAAAAATTACCAGATTTTCAAAAGCTTCTCTTTGGTTGATGTTTCCTATCATTGGGAGGTTGAGGGTATTTCCAGTATAGAGTGGGAATCGGGAAAGGCCTAAGAGCAAGAAAATAGGAAGAGGTGTCTGTAAAATCTTGCTTCCACTGAATCAGTTCTTCACAATATGACTTCACATATTTTTGTTGATGTATTAAAAGTTCTTTAATCATAGGGCAAATATTTACTCATATACAGCTTATGAGTGACTTATATCTTCCCAGGTGGTGCTGGTGGTAGAGAATCCACCTGCTGATGCAGGAGACTCAGGAGACATGGGGTTCGATCCCTGTGTTGAGAAGATCTGGTAGAAGAAATGGCAACCCACTCCAGGATTCTTGCCTGGAAAATCCCTTGGACGGGGAGCCTGGTGGGCTGCAGTCCATGGGGTCACAAAGAGTCAGACATGACTGAATGACTGAGCACACAGCTCATGTATAGAAATGAAATGTTATTACACTTAAATATGATTAGTTTTAGATTATTTATTTTAAAAATTTCTGCAGTTAGTTATTTCCCTTCCAGTGGTTTGGGTAATAAGTGACAGATCATATAATACAAAAGCTGATTTCTCCCTCAAACCAGCTATGCATCTGGCCCAATCTATATAATCTGACAAGAAACAGAGTTCACTAAATAAAAACCCTCATATTTACCTTCTTCAGACCCTTGAGGCAAGTACGTGTCTGACTGAGCCACATGAATTGTGATACTAATTTGGTAGGCTCAGGAAGAAAATATATTTGAAGGGTTCATTTAGGGAGGAAAAAATAGAATGTTGTCTAACTTAAGTACGTTTGGAGCTTTTTTCTGATTACATCTGTGACGTGTGAATAACTTCACCAATCAGATGAGTCCTATGTGAGCCTGCTGCATTTTTTACTAATGTGGCCTAAATAGTCTCTCAAAAAAGAGCTCCCTCTCCTAATCCCTTTCTTCCTTCTTTCACCAGACTTTTATTGATCATCTACTACATAGAATTTTATTGATGACCTATTTATCCCTTTTATATATGCTAGGAACATGAATATAGAATTTACATGTAGTGTAAGGACAGAAACACACACACATATATACTTAACTGAAAAGAATATAAACAAAAAACTGAAATCCCAGAAATTTAGTAATTAATTATTTGTGGGGGGAAAGTAAAGGATCTCAAAGAAAAGGTAAATTTGAGTTAAATAGTAAGCTCTATTCAGGTCTGCCTCATTGCAGGCAGATTCTTTAGCAGCTGAGCCACAAGGGAAGCCCAAGAGTACTGGAGTGGGTAGCCTATCCCTTCTCCAGCAGATCTTCCCAACCCAGGAATCGAACCAGGGTCTCCTGCATTACAGGCAGATTCTTTACCAACTATTCAACAAATAGTTCTAAATGTATGCGTGAATGCCCACTCAGTCATATCTGACTTGTTGCGACCCTGAGGACTGTAGCCCACCAGGCTCCTCTGTCCATGGAATTTTCCAGGCAAGAATCCTAGAGTGGGTTGCCATTTCCTCTTCCAGGGAATCTTCCCCACCCAGGGACTGAACCCCCATCTCCTGTGTCTCCTGCATTGGCTGGCAGGCAGATTCTTTACCACCGTACCACTTGGGAAGTTCTCAAATGTACACTTGTTGAATAGAGGTTATAGAAGTAAGGAGGATATAAAGAAGATCTCTTACTGTATCTCAAATTCTTAGGAAGAACTTCACAGCTCTCTAAGTGTCATCCCAAGTATTTTCTTTACCAAAGTTTGCTTTGGTAAATATATTGTCTGACACAAAAGTTGGAACATATAGTGTGAATGAGAGTAGAGAAAATCTTAAATTACTATCTCTCCAGAAAATCCAGAATGTACGTTTGTATCATCCATATTACATTTTGGTTATGGAAATGCAAGTGTCCAGAAGTGATATTCTGATCTGTCTGTATCTGTCAACTAGTAAATGATAACATGGTTAGGTACAAATATTGAAAATCATTTTGTAGAGTAAATAATCCTAAAGAAAACATAGGAATTTTAATTTAAATATTTGTACTATATACAGTAAATGTATTGCCATCACTTACTAGTGATTGCAGCCATGAAATTAAAAGACACTGGCTCCTTGGAAGGAAAGTTATGACCAACCTAGACAGCATATTAAAAAGAAGAGACAGTACTTTGTCAGCAAAGGTCCATCTAGTCAAGGCTATGGTTTTTTCAGTGGTCATGTATGGATGTGAGAGTTGGACTATAAAGAAAGCTGAGCACTGAAGAATTGATGCTTTTGAACTGTGGTGTTGGAGAAGACCCTTGAGAGTCCCTTGGACTGCAAGGAGATCCAACCAGTCCATCCTAAAGGAGATCAGTCCTGGGTGTTCATTGGAAGGACTGATGTTGAAGCTGAAACTCCAGTACTTTGGCCACCTGATGTGAAGAGCTGACTCATTTGAAAAGACCCTGATGCTGGGAAAGATTGAGGGCAGGAGGAGAAGGGGATGACAGAGGATGAGATGGTTAGATGGTATCACCGACTCAATGGACACGGGTTTGGGTGGACTCCGGGAGCTGGTGATGGACAGGGAGGCCTGGTGTGCTGTGGTTCATGGGGTCACAAAGAGTTGGACACAACTCAGTGACTGAACTGAACTGAACTAGTAACAACAGATTTCTCACATGCATTTATTTTAACACAGAAAGTATAAAGTAAAGAAGACCAACAGAGTATAAGTTTGTTCCAAGATGCTATAGTCAATGAAGACTTATGAGAAAATATTGGAAAAGTGAATATGGGAAACTCATGATTTTTTTGTAATATGAAAATCTATCTTCTGAAAAAAATCACTTACTATGAAAAGCATTGGGTTTACCTAGGTAACCATAGGCATGACTCTTAACCCTCTTAACCTCAAAATTATCTATCAACAGATAGTGATAATATTAACCTCATATGATGTGAGATGGATTAATTGAAATGATATGAATAAAAGAACTTGTAGGTTATTCAGCTATATAATTGTAAGGCATTATTGATCCAAGGCAGTATAGTATAATAGATAAGAGTGCAGTTTCTAGAGTGAGCCTACCTAGTTTTGAATCCTGGCCTTACTTACCATTGATCAGTTCTAATACCTCAGGGAGACCACTTCACTTCCCAAAACCTCATTTTTTTCCTATGAGATGGAAATAGTAAGAGAACTTATATAACAGAGTAGAATTAAATATAGTATGTGAAGCATACTACATGTCATAAAGATATTATCTTATTGTTGTAGTAAGTGTCCTTAATAACCCCCCTTTTAGAATAATTTAATTTAATATAATTTTACAGGATGGAATCAAACAATATTCAAGTACTTCAGGATCTGTTCTCAAAACAGCTACTTTAACTAGTGACCCAGGTTTAGGCATGCAAGCATACGGCCGACAGGTAAGCAGGAAAGATATCAAAGATATCACTTCTTCTCTAGAGTATTGGATAGTGTAATGGAGTAGCTGAGTTATTTTTAAAGTAATAGATATATGTTTGTTTGAAATTGAGGCTAAAATTCCATGAGGAGAGACTGAAATAGAGTTTCCTTGAGTCTTCAGAGAACATTACAATTTCGGCTTATCCTGAAAAACGTAATCAGAGAAAATAATTTCTGGATACATACAAAGAAGATTTTAGTGGCAGAAGTTGAGATAACTATCTTATTTGAAAAGAGATAATCATATATATAAGGATATATGTAGGTTGATATAGTCTTAGGTCAAGAGAAGAAAGAAGAATTTCAAATGCTAGTATCAATTTTTTAAATTATTTGAAGTGGTCATAAAATTGATCAAAAATGAATATATGTACATATATGATCAATAGCTAATATATCTTTTTGATAATACATGATCAGCAACTAATATATGTACAATTTTTATGTTTATATTTATAACATACATTAATATAGTATCCCAGAAATTTTATAAGTTATGTACATTTTTAAAGACTGATATTAAAAGTGTTTATATCATAGGCTAATACTAGCTTAAGAAACAATCTTTCTGGTAAGCAAAATGTCAAATGTGTTCAGCCTCCCAGCTAAGATAACTGATAGATTATGAAGCTATTATTGAGATAAATGTCCAATTTTATGAAGCCATATATTGAAAAATATATATTTAAAAGTGTGTGATACCTAATGCCATTTAGAATAACATTTATTAGCAAATGACTAGCATTAAGTTTCAGAAACACAGTGTAAAAATAAGGGGAGAGGAAGTCTCTTCCACAAATGTTGCTGGGCAAATGGGATAACTACATGTGAAAAAAAAAGAAAGAAATTAGATCATTCTCTAACTCCACACACAAAAATAAGCTCAAAATGGATTAAAGACCTAAATATGAGGCCAAACACTATAAGATTCCTAGAGGAAAACGTAAGCAGAAAACTCTTGACATAAATCATAGCAATATCTTTTTTGGTCTATCTCCCAGAATAAGGGAAATAAAAACAAAAATAAACAAATGGGACCTACTTAAACTCGAAAGCTTTTGCAGAATAAAGGGAACAATAAGCAAAATGAAAAGACAACCCACAGATTGGGAGAAAATATGCGCAAATGATGTGACTGATAAGAGATTGCTGCTGCTGCTGCTAAGTCGCTTCAGTCGTGTCCAACTCTGTGCGACCCCATAGACAGCAGCCTACCAGGCTCCCCCGTCCCTGGGATTCTCCAGGCAAGAACACTGGAGTGGGTTGCCATTTCCTTCTCCAATGCATGAAAGTGAAAAGTGAAAGTGAAGTTGCTCAGTTGTGTCCAACTCTTAGTGACCCCATGGACGGCAGCCTACCAGACTCCTCTGTCCATGGGATTTTCCAGGCAAGAGTACTGGAGTGGGGTGTCATCGCCTTCTCCCGATAAGGGATTAGTCTCCAAATTTTACAAACAGCTCGTGAACTGCTCAGTATCACAGTAATCCAAGTCTATGCCCCAACCACTAAATGCTGAAGAAGCTGAAGTTGAACAGTTCTAGGAAGACCTACAAGACCTTCTAGAACTCACACCAAAGATGTCCTTTTCATCACAGGGAACTGGAATGCAAAATAGGAAGTCAAGAGATACCTGAAGTAACAGATAAGTTTGGCCTTGGAGTACAAGATGAAGCAGGGGAAAGGCTAACAGAGTTTTGCCAAGAGAACGCCTTGGTCATAGCAAACACCCTTTTTCAACAACATAAGAGAAGACTACAGACATCACCAGATGGTCAACACAGAAATCAGATTAATTATATTCTTTGCAGACGAAGATGGAGAAGCTCTATACAGTCAGCAAAAACAAGATCTGGAGCTGACTGTGGCTTAGATCATGAGCTTCTTATTGCAAAATTCCAGCTTAAGTTGAAAAAAGTAGGAAAACCACTAGATCATTCAGGTGTGACCTATATCAAATCCCTTATGATTATACAGTGGAGGTGACAAATAGATTCAGGAGATCAGATCCAGTAGACCGAATGCCTGAAGAATTATGGACAGAAGTTTGTAACATTGTACAGGAGGTGGTGACCAAAACCATCCCCAAGAAAAGGAAGGCAAGAAGGCAAAGGGTTGTCTGAGGAGACCTTACAAATAACTGAGAAAAGAAGAGAAGCAAAAGGCAAAGAAGAAAAGGAAAGATATACCCAACTGAATGCAGAATTCCGGAGAATAGCAAGGAGAGATAAGAAAGCCTTAAGTGAACAATGCAAAGAAAAAGAGGAAAAATAATAGAATGGGAAAGACTAGATATCTCTTCAAGAAAATTGGAGATATCAAGAGGACATTTCATGTGAGGATGGGCATGATAAAGGACAGCAATGGCAAGAACCAAACAGAAGCACAAGCGATTAAGAAGAGGTGGCAAGAATACACAGAAGAACTATGCAAAAAAGCCTGAGTTATGAACAACTGATGCTTTTGAATTGTGCTGGAGAAGACTCTTGAGAGTCCTTTGGACTGCAAGGAGATCAAACCAGTCAATCCTAAAGGAAATCAACTCTGAATGTTCATTGGAAAGACTGATGCTGAAGCTGAAGCTCCAGTATTCTGACCTCCTGATGTGAAGAGCTGACTCATGGAAAAGACCCTGATGCTGGGCAAGATTGAGGGCAGGAGGAGAAGGGGGCTATGGAGGATGAGACAGTTGGATGGCATCACCGGCTCAATGAACATAAGTTTGAGCAAACTCCAGCAGATAGTGAAGAACAGGGAAGCCTGGCATGCTGCAGCTCACGGGGTTGAAGGAGTCAGACATGACTTAGTGACTGAACAACAACAACACATGCTTGACAGCATCAAAACAAACAGCCCACTCAAAAGAGAGGGGCAGAAGAGCTAAGTAGACATTTCTCCAAAGAAGATATACAGATGGCCATTCAGTTCAGTTCAGTTCAGTCGCTCAGTCATGTCTGACTCTTTGCGACCCCATGAATCGCAGCACACCAGGCCTCTCTGTCCATCACCAACTCCCGGAGTTCACTCAAACTCATGTCCATCGAGTCAATGATGCCATCCAGCCATCTCATCCTCTGTCATCCCCTTCTCCTCCTGCTCCCAATCCCTCCCAGCATCAGAGTCTTTTCCAATGAGTCAACTCTTCGCATGAGGTGGCCAACGTACTGGAGTTTCAGCTTTAGCATCAGTCCTTCCAAAGAACACCCAGCACTGATCTCCTTCAGAATGGACTGGTTGGATCTCCTTGTAGTCCAAGGGACTCTCAAGAGTCTTCTCCAACACCACAGTTCAAAAGCATCAATTCTTTGGCGCTCAGCCTTCTTCACAGTCCACCTCTCACATCCATACATGACCACCGGATGGCCTTTAGGCACATAAAAAGATGTTCAACATTGCTAATTATAATGAAATGGAAATCAAAAGTACAATAAGATATCACCTCATACCTGCGAGAGTAAGTATTACCAAAAAGTCCACAAACAATAAATGCTGGAGAGGGCGTGGAGAGAAGCGAACCTTCCTGCACCATTTGTGGGAATGTAAATTGATACAGCCACTGTGGAGAAAAGTATGAAGGTTCCTTAAAAAACTAAAGATAGAGCTACCATATGGTCCTACAGTCCCACTGCTGGACAGGTATCTGGAGAAAAACACGGTCTGAAATGATTCATGCATCCGAATGTGCATTGCAGCACTGTTTACAGTAAGACAGACATGGAAGCAATCTAAATGTCCACAGCAGAGGAATGGATAAAGAAGATGTGGTGTGTATTTACAAAGGAGTATCACTCAGCCACTAAAAAGATTGAAATAATGCCATTTGCAGCAACATGGATGGACTGGAGAATGTCATACTGAGTGAAGCCAGACAGAGAAGGTGAAGTGTCGCATGACACCCCTTACATGTGGGATCTAAAAAGACAGGATACGAACGAACGTATGTGCAAAACAGAAGCAGACTTAGAGACTCCAAGAATGAGCTTATGGTGGCTGGGGGGAAGGTTGGGGAGAAGGGACAGATAAATTTATATTTTAAATATATATTAAAGTATACATATACTTTAATATATATTTAAATATCTTTATATTTCTTTTACTATTTTGTTAATTTTTACTATATATTATATAAATATAATATGTTACAACTGAAAACGGTTAAGAGAGAAAATCTGAGACTTCTCATCCATCACAAGGAATAATTTTTTCTATTTCTTTAATGTTCCATCTATATGTGATGAAAGGTGTTTTTTAAACCTCTTGTGATCCTTTCATGATGTGTATAAGTCAAATCATTATTATTATACACCTTAGCTTAAACAGTGCTATATGTTGATTATATCTTAATAAAACTAGAAGAAAAATGAAATTATTAAAATTTAGATCAAGGCTAAAGAGAAACACCTTTACTTCATCATAAATATATCTATATGAATGTAGACCGATGACAGTTAGTCGTACCGAGGTTAAATTGGTAAGCTCTGTGAAAATTCATATAAATTTATGACATGTGCACGTTTTCTGTATTCTGTTCTTTGACATTAAAAGGCCTTTAAAGGAAGGGGCTGATACAAGCTGTCTTACCTTCAGTTTATTTCCTGGGGCAAATATCTCTAAAATTAATTTTGCAAATTGTTTTTGTAGCCAACCTGGTGCTACTCAAAGTACATAGAAGCCTTAGAACAGGAACGGATTCTTCTTAAAATTCAGGAGGAGCTGGAAAGAAAGCTGTTTGCAGGTACGTTTGGCTCTTTGTTTCCAGGGCTGCTCTGTGGTCTTCCGTCACAGATTGATTCTGGAGGGCTTTGCTGATGATCCCTTCCCTGTTCCTCTTGTTTCCGGGCAGCCACACCATCGTTCACAAATTTCAAGTCTACTGCTTCCACCCTGTCTCTGAAAAAGACCGTGTCCTCCCACAACATCCAGAGTGAGTATCAGGCGGCAGTCTGATTTCAGTTCTTCCTTCCTTCCTGTCAGAACTCTGCCTCTCCCCTGGCCATCTGGAGAGGGCAGAAAGGGATGAGGACTGACTCCCTCCCAACGGCTCCGACCCCCAAGTTGGGAGAATTTCAGAGTGTAGGTATCCCATCTCTTTGTCTCTGTTTTCTTCTCTTTTGCTGAGGAGGAAAGACTATGACATATATCAGCACTGCATACCATTTCCAGACTGACAGCACTCATGGGAGTGTATATCCTGCTGCTAGGTGCAGCAGAAGTTCATAGACTGAATTGATCAGTCCCATCCATGTCCCTCTGACTCACACACTAATGCACATGGACATCTGCACAATGTGCACACACACACCTACTTACACTCTCCACTAACAAATTAACAGGCAGGAGTAACTTGCCTCCCTTTCGAACGGCACAGTCTCCTGCATAGGAAGGCCCCTGGGGAATGATCATTTATTGCTTCTGTCTACTCCTTATCTAGTTTTCTCTTCCACAGAGAACATTTATAGAAGAATGGGCTCAGTTTTCCAAGGTTTTGCAAGCTGAGTTTTTCTAAGTCCCATCTTCCCAAGATGGGAATACAAGAAGGAACTGATAATTAATAACTGAAAATCAAGCTGGGGTCCTTCTCTCATACAGATACTGATGTGTTTATACAGTTTTGATCAGATACTAATGTTAGAGTTTTTAACAATGCCCTTAGAAAGTAGTATTACTAGTGTAATGTAATATATGTGCAACCCATTGAACTAAAACTCAAAGGACCCAGTAAAAGTCCCATTTCTCTTCTAATTTGTAGCTTAGATTTTTGTTTCTCAAAATCCTTAGTTTTCTGGTTCTTGGGAGGATATGATGATCAGGCCTTTATGCTCTTAGCCTGCTCATCTCTCTTCTTTTCAGATTTATCCTTAACCACTGTGCTCCTGTCAGTTCCCTTACCCCTTAGACGAACATCGCAGTGTCTCCAACATTAGGGTGTGCTGACTCATTTGTTAACTTTTTAGATCCTTCTTACAACTCTGTTTTTGTTGTTGTTTTGGATTTAAATTTTCTCTTATTATGTTTCAGTCATTTCTTCTTTTTTCTTTGCAGGAATTGTTTAAACCAAGTTTTAACTAACATGGAAGCACAAGTGATTTTTTGATGGTCTGCTTTAGAGCAAGCTTGTCATCTAAATAAAGTTTGGCTTTACTTCCATAGTTTAAAAATTACAGCTCTTCTGTACACCTAACATGGTGGTGGTGGTGGTTTAGTTGCTAAGTTGCGTCCGACTCTTGCGACCCCATGGACTGTAGCCCGCCAGGCTCCTCTGTCCATGGGATTTTCCAGGCAAGAATACTAGAGTGAATTGCCATTTCCTTCTCCAGGGGATCTTTCCGACCCAAGAATCGAACCCAGGAATCAAACCCAGGTCTCCTGCATTGCAGGTAGATTCTTTATCTACTGAGCTAGGATGGAACACATAACATATAAGACTATTAAAAAAAAAAACAAAACTTTAACTCATTTAGAATAAAACAAATTCTATCTCAGAAGAATCAAAATGTTTTATCACAGACCTGAAGGAACCATGTTTTGCTCCTTAAATAGTCTTTTAACAAAAATGTTCCTTAAGCATTCAGTATACAGTTGACCCTTGCACAACATGGATTTGAACTATACAGTTCCACTTATATGCAGATATTTTTCAATAGTAAACATTACAATACTCCCAGATCTGTGGCTGGTTGAATCCACAGGTGCAGAACTGCGTATATGGAAGAGCCATGGATACAGGGACCTACTATAAATTATACAGAGAATTTCAACTTTATGCAGGGAGGGTTCAGTGCCCCTAACCTCTGTGTTGTTCAAGGGTCAGCTGTATTTGGTTGGCAGATACATTCAGCAAGTGGATAGGGATAAATTGACAGCAATAAATTGATCCAAAATATAGAGGGAAGAGCCTTCCTTATCTTGTCCCTATCCCTATTCCCAATTCTAAAGAAGCTGTATATTAAATCTGTGTGGCTCTCAAAGTTCAGTGTGCATAAGACTCACTGTAACATTTGCTAGCAATACAGATTCCTGGGCTCATTCTCTGAGAGTTTGATTCAGTAGTTCTTGGACAGAACTCAGGAAACCCCCTCTTTAATGGACATCCTAGTTGTCCATGTGATAAACTGTTAGGGTAGCAAGAGAAGAGTTTTAGAAGGCAAAAGCCCCCTTATTAACTAGAGACAGTAACAAATCTGCCTGCAACGTGGGAGACCTGGGTTTGATCCCTGGGTCAGGAAGATCCCCTGGAGAAGGGCATGGCAACCCACTCCAGTGTTCTTGCCTGGAGAATTCCATGAACAGAGGAGCCTGGTAGGCTACAGACCATGGGGTTGCAAAGAGTCGGACACGACTGAGCAACTGACACGCACACTTGTAGCAGAGAAAACTCAGATATACATCTATGTATCTTCTTTCCTAGAGGGAAAGGAGAATCTGTAAGAAATTATCTGGGAGGATGAACCTTCATCATCTGTTTGCCTTGGTACTCAGAAACTCCAAGGACTGTGACCTGGGTTAGCAGATTGGAAGCATTAGACTTCCACTTTACTACCATCCCAGAAAGTATATTCAAAGTAGAAACTACCATTCCTAATTGTTTAAAGAGTTAAGCATTGTATAGGGGGGAGAGCATCAGGAGAAAGACTTCAGATATCCCACTTGTTTTCTAAAGCAGTGGGTTTGGACACCTTATTTTAAAGTATCAGAACCCTGTAGTTTCCTCTGTTCCCATACTCCCCTATACCCTATATTAGTCAAGAAGTTTGTATCTGTTTTCCATTCATTGCCTTTTTTTTATTCCATTCATTTTCTGCCTTTTGATTTTAACTAAGCCACTCCAGTACTCTTGAGCCTGGAAAATCCTATGGACGGAGGAGCCTGGTAGGCTGTAATTCATGGGGTCACTAAGAGTCCGACCTGACTGAGCAACTTCACTTTCACTTTTCACTTTCATGTATTCGAGAAGGAAATGGCAACCCACTCCAGTGTTCTTGCCTGGAGAATCCCACGGACAGGGGAGCCTGGTGGGCTGCCATCTACTGGGTCGCACAGAGTTGGACACGACTGAAGCGACTTAGCAGCAGCAGCAAGCATTTTCTGTGATTCCATTTTCTCTCTTGGTGTATCAATTATACTTCTTTTTAAAGTTGTCTAGTTAGTTGCCCTAGAATTTGCAATATACATTTACAGCTAATAAAAGTCTACATTCAAATAATACTCTGCTGCTTCATGACTGCTTCATGGGTAATGCAAGTATAATACCTTTTAACAGAATTTTCCAATTCCCTCTCTCCTATCTCTTATCATATTGCTGTCAATTAATTTCACTTATCCATAAGCTATAATTGCTGAATGCATTGTTGATGTTATTATTTTTAACAACTGTTTTCTCCTAGGTCAACTCAGAATAAGGAAATAAAAGGTATTATTTTACCTTCATTTATTCCCCTAATACTCTTTCATTCTTTGTGTAGATCTGAGTTTCTGACCTATACCATTTCCCTTCCCTCTGAAGAACTTCTTTTAATATTTCTTTTAAGGAAGGTCTATTGTTTGCCTTAAAACATCTTTATTTCTCCTTTACTTTTGAAGGGTAATTTCACTGGATACAAAATTCCAAGTATTTCTTTTTTCCTTTCAATGACTCAAATGCTTCACTCTCTTTTTGCATGGTTTCTGAAGAGAAGGCAAATGCAGTTCTTTTCTTGACTCTCAGATTCCTTCAAGATTTTCTCTTCATCTTTGACTTTCTGCAATTCAAACATGATAGGTGTAGATTTCTGTATATATGTCCTGCTTGTGATCGCTGAGCTTTTTGGATCAGTAGTTTTGTGTCTCTCATTAATTTTTGAAAATTCCATCATTATTACTTCAAGTGTTCTGTTCCTTTTTTCCCTGCTATTTCATTATGTACATGTCACACCTTTAGTAATAGTCTCATAGTGCTTGGATATTCTTTTCTTTTTCATTGCTTTTTTTTTTTCCTCTTTGCATTTCAGTTTTGGAATTTTCTGTTGACTTCTCTCTAAGCTCACTGATTCTTTCCTCAGCTGTATTTAGTCTATTGATAAATTCATCCAAGACATTCTTCAGTTTTGTTTCAGTGCTTTCAGTTACTCGGGTTTTCTTTTGATTCTTTGTTTGAATTTCTGTCTTTTTGCTTATTTTACTCAGATGTTCTTGCATGTTGTATACTTCTTTCTATTAAATCTCTTAACATATGAATCGTAGTCATTTTAAGTTTTTGGTCTGATCATTTGAAGTCTCTGTCATACTGATTATGATTTGATGCTTGCTTTTTGTCTCTTCAGATATGTTTTTATGCCTTTTAACATGCTTTGTAATATTTTTTGAAAGTCAGATACGAGGCATCAGGTAAAAGGAACTGAGGTATATGGACCTTTAGTGTGTGAGATTCTGTATTTATCTGACTAGGAGTTAGGCTGTATTTAATGTTTGCTGTATCTGTGGTGTTAGTGACTGAAATTTCCTCTATGTCCTTGTTATTTTCTTCCTGTGCTTTTGGGTTTTCTTAGAGATCCCTTAATAGGGTCTGAGGCTTGCAGTTCTTTTATCTGTAATCACTGACATTATATAGGAGTGCTACTGACGTGGTGATAGAATGTGGGAGGAGGAGAAGTGTTATATAGTCCCATGATTAGATTTCTTTCCTTTAGTGAGCCTGAGTTGGGTATTTCCCCCCTCCCATGTCAGTTCAGTTCAGTTCAGTTCAGTTCAGTCGCTCAGTCGTGTCTGACTCTTTGCGACCCCATGAATCACAGCATGCCAGGCCTCCCTGTCCATCACCAACTCCCGGAGTTCACTCAGACTCACGTCCATTGAGTCAGTGATGCCATCCAGCCATCTCATCCTCTGTCGTCCCCTTCTCCTCCTGCCCCTAATCCCTCCCAGCATCAGAGTCTTCTCCAATGAGTCAACTCTTCGCATGAGGTGGCCAGCGTACTGGAGTTTCAGCTTTAGCATCATTCCTTCCAAAGAAATCCCAGGGCTGGTCTCCTTCAGAATGGACTGATTGGATCTCCTTGCAGTCCAAGAGACTCTCAAGAGCCTTCTCCAACACCACAGTTCAAAAGCATCAATGTTCGGCGCTCAGCCTTCTTCACAGTCCAACTCTCACATCCATACATGACCACAGGAAAAACCATAGCCAGTTAGGCTTTGGTGAAAACCACAGTCTGTTAGGCTGTGGCAGAATACTTTCTGTAGAGGGCAGGCATTGTTAGGAAAAAATGGATATATTCCAAAATTGTTACTCTGTCCTTCCCCCTACCAGAAGCAGGAGAGGGGAGTTTTCTCTGATGGAAGTTTTTATATTATAAATATTTACATGTTCATTTTTGGCCTACACTGAAAGCATCTCACAGCATGAGTTAGTTTCAACTTTTGCCACTAGAGTCAGTTTCCTTATGTTGGTGCTCAGGAAGAATCTTCTCATTAGTTCTACTGATTTCTTAACATGCCTTCAGTGCGTTTTCTCCTTCACTCATCCCCCAATGGATGACTGCCTTATTTCAGATTCTTACCACCTTGGATATGAATTTTAATTAGTATCTCTAAAATAGACGTTGTTTATAACCTTGAATAATAGTCATTAAAAAATTCTGGTAAGGAGTCTCCCCAACCCCTCCTGCAGATAAGCCACCAGCCTGTGATATGCACTAAAATGCTGAAACTTTCATCACAGGAGCACAATTAAGCATCTTTTAAAAACCATGAAACATTTGTGTTATGCACTTAATTTTATGACTTTGGGGGTCTGTTGGAGTGCTGTTAAAACAACTCTCCTACTCTCAATGGTCAGAGGCTGTGTAGGTACCCATACTGGAATTTTCCAGGCCACAGGACCCAAGTCTTTGTGGGGCGTGCCTAACATATACCACTTGGTGGGTCTAATTCTAAACTTGATGTGTTAATTGTACTTTAAGTCAAGCAGTATAAACACACACATTTGCCTCGTGTAGTGGACTTTTATAACAAAAGAGAATTTGGATTTCTAATTTACAAATGGCAAATTATTTATCCCTCTCTGGATGCACCAAAGACCAGTAAAGTTTATAGCTTTTCCATCTATATTTATAAAGCAATACTGTATTATAAAAGTCAATATTTTTATCACATGCTTGAAATTTTTATTTTGTTCTGTTTAAAATGTGCACTCTAAACATATCAGAACCTTATTTCTTCCTGTGAACTTAGGCTGCCTGCGCACACACACAAAAAAAATGACCGAACGGATATGCAGTAGAGTCCATACACTCTTAAAACTGAAGCAAGAAATGAGGTTGGGAGAACAAGTTCTTTGTCCTGAATTACTGTACTGGCTTGACATGGTTGATGGGTACTAAGTCACAAAAGAATCCATTCCAGTTGTGTATGTCTGGGGGTTGGGCTGTGACTAGATTTAGAAAATAGACCTCAAGCTTTGCATGGTGGGCAGGTATCTTACCCCATCGGTTGCATTTGTTCTGGATAGAACAGTAGCCTTCAGTACCACCTTCAGTACCACCAACGTACCACATCAAGTAACAAGGCAGGAATTGTGGGAATTCACTGAGTCAGTTTTGAGCATTTTGGAGATTGTAAACAAGATTGGCTAGAACTGTAAATGTTTGTACTTTTGATTAAGTTCATGGTTCCTTGTCACCTTATACCAGCTATCTTTGGTAGAAGCTACAGCATCCAATCTATCACATTTGTGCATTTAACAAATTTTGCAATAGCAAAAAAACCAAAATCTGCTTATAAAACATTTGGAACAGATAAAATTTGGATTCCACTTGTTTTAAAAAAAAATTATTTGCAAAATTGGTCTTAGTTAAAAATCAGCAGTTGTCCATGTCAAAATTTTAACTGTAAGCAGGTAGTTTGTGGCAAAGATGGCTAAACAATGAAGCAAGTTTGAATTTGTGTATGCTAATAAGCTGCTTTTTTCTGTTGAGACTATCATTATTTGTCTTATTACCCAAGAGGCAATGACCTGAATTGGATGTCTGAAGTTTAACTTATGCAGGAATAGTTCTGTAAATACATTTAAATAAACTGTAAAGATATTTAATAAATATAGTATTTATACTAAAAAAAAAAATAAAAAAAATAAAAAAATAAAATAGACGTTGTTTATTTAGCATGACATACATATAAGGCCCTCCTGTCTTCTGATGTAAACAGTGATTCAGATCAGACATTCGTTCCTCTGGGATGCTATCTTTGATATTCTTATCTCACTGCAGATTTCTAAACAGCTGCATGAGTTATCACTCACTCTTCTGTCCTAACACTGTAGCTTGTTCATTACTCTATAATAGTTACATTGATTGTAATTTAATTTCCTGGTTAAAGCTGTCATTTGACTTTCAGTATCTTACATAGAACATCTGTAAAATAGATGCTCTTTAAGGATTTGCTGAAATGAAAGAAATATCTGCACTGTAAAATCTCTGGAAAGTAAAAAGTCACTGCTCATTGAAGAAAGTCAGTAAAATGCTATTCAAACAATGTTTTCCATTGGTGTTTTTGTAATTAGAAATGCACAGCAAAGTGGCTTGTTTTATATAAAGTATATTTAATAATCTTTGTTGTAACTACATCATTTTTTCATGTTTATGAAACTAGATCTATGTGTCATTGTGGCTTTCAGAGAATAAATTAATACTTATTAAATCACATTCGATCACTTAAATCACTTTAGGCTTGGATTTCTCAATCTTGGCACTGTTGACATTTTTTGCCAGCTAGTTCTCTGTTGTGAAGGACTCTCCTATGCAATGTTGAATGTTTAAAAATATACCTGGCTTCTACACTGTGTGTTGGTAGCACCTCCTCAGTTATTACAACCCAGAATACCTCCAGACGTTGCCAAATCATCCCTAATTGAGAACTATTACTTTAGACTTTGGAACATTTTTATGTGTTACTTTTTGAAATCCCTAATTACAATGGAATCTTCAAATTATACTTATCTAGCATATCATTTTTTTTTAAGTATCACACCTGCTAGCTCTGTAACACTGCCAAGAGTCCCTTCTAACTAATGGTAGCTTACTTGTTTTAGTGGTATCTGTTTTACATTCATTTGAATTATTTCTTCTTTTATATCATCTTTGGAAGTATAATGCCTAAAGGAGATGCTCAACCAATGTTTATTGAATTAATAGAACATAAAATAAATTTCTTACTTAGATTTAATTTAAATTTCTTTACTTAGATTTAAATTACTTACTTAGATTTAAAATACACTATATTTTAGGTAATCTTAAAAGTGCCCTTAAATCTGCATTGGATTTGTACAAATAAATAAATAAATTCTAACTGAGTTACATGTTTACATCTGATATGCTTCTCGATTTTATAAGTCCTCATAAAGAAAAAACAACTTACTTTAGAAGTCTTACATTTTAAAAACACACAAATTACTCTGTAAACTATGTCAGCTTACGCCCTTCAATACATGGGGAAATTGTGCTTATACTTTCTTTATATTATTGTCTGCAGTGAATAACTATTTTGAAATAAATACAAGAGTGCAGTAATCTCAGTAATGTGGCCAGTTGAGTCAGATTCAGATTGTGGATATTATTTTTTTCATAAAAAATTTAGTTTTAAAGGCATAACCTAATTCATGTTACATTTCTTAAATGTGCATGTTTATAATTTATTACATAATTGAAAATTATAGAATTTAGTGATGGTATCATTGACTCAATGGACATGAGTTTGGGTAAACTCTGGGAGTTGGTGATGGACAGGGAGGCCTGGCGTGCTGAGGTTCATGCGGTTGCAAAGAGTCAGACACAACTGAGTGACTGAACTGAACTGAACTGAATCTGTGAATAATTTGTTTCTTAATTGACATACCCTTTTAAAAAATTACAGTAACCGTTTTACTTCACAAAGTATCTCAGTTGGTGTATATCCAAAGATTCAGTAGAAATTTGTTCTAATCTTGGATCTGTTACTGTCTTTCTGACATAGAGCCGCTTATTTTTGCCTTTTTGGGTCTCAATTTACTTACGTATAAGAAACAAAGGGTCCTTTTTTAGGACTAATATGTAATTCTGTGAGTTTATGATATTGGAGACTTTTTACTCTATAACTGTATATAGAGTTTTAGTGTATTTTTAATGAGCAGTTATTTCTGTATTTTAAACTAGAGACTTAGGTCAAAAGATGAAGTCGGGGAGGGTTCAAGATGACAGTGCAGGAAGATCCTGAACTCACCTCCTCACACAGACACACTCAACAGATCTACAGTTGCATATGAAATAATTCCCTGAGAAAGGAACCTGAAAGCAGGATGAATAAAACTTCCACCAAAAAGGTTCAAAGAACACCAGTGAGACCAGTAGGGAAGATGGAGGTACAGGCTCACCAAGGAAAAACCCACACTCCAGATACAGTAATTCACAATCAAGAGGGATTCAAAGGTACAGACCTTTCTTCTAGATGAATGAGGGATTCAAATGCCACATCAGGTACACAAGCTTCTAGACACTGTAAAAGAGAGATAAGCACCCAAATACCTGGCTTTGAAAACCCAGTTGGGAATACGCACAGGAAAACTATAGAACCAAGAAATGGGAAACCTATTCTTAAAGAATTTATACATAGACTCACTTGACCTGAAAACCATCACAAAAACACCAGTTGGAAGAGTTCATTAACCATAGGAAAAATGTACTAATCTTGAAGCATCTTTTTAGAGAGGCAAAAATCAGTTGGGTTACTCCTTGAGGACTGAGTCACAGGCAGGAACTATTTATGCAATCTGAGGCTACCTTGCTAATGGCAGTACTGGTGGGCACCACCTCTAGAAAGTGGATCCAAAAAGATACTGCTGTGATTTATTGTAGTATAGTCTGAAATCAGGGAGCCTGATTCCTCCAGCTCCATTTTTCTTTCTCAGGAAGGGACGCTATTCTTAAGTTCAGTTCATTGCTTAGTTGTGTCCCAACTCTTTGCGACCCCATGGACTACAGCATGCCAGGCTTCCCTGTCCATCACCAACTCTTGGAGCTTGCTCATACTCATGTCCATCGAGTTGGTGATGCCATCCAAACATCTCATCCTCTGTTGTCCCCTTCTCTTCCTGCCTTCAATCTTTCCCAGCATCAGGGTCTTTTCCAAAGAGTCAGTTCTTCACACCAGGTGGCCAGAGTATTAGAGTTTCAGCTTCAGCATCAGTCCTTCCAATGAATAATCAGGACTGATTTCCTTTAGAATGGACTGGTTGGATCTCCTTGCAGTCCAAGGGACTCTCAAGAGTCTTCTCAAACACCACACTTCAAAAGCATCAGTTCTTTGGTGCTCAGCTTTCTTTATGGTCCAACTTTCACATCCATACATGACTACTGGAAAAACCATAGCTTTGACTAGATGGACCTTTGTTGGCAAAGTAATGTCTGCTTTTTAGTGTGCTGTCTAGGTTGGTCATAGTTTTTCTTCCTAGGTGCAAGCGTCTTTATTTCATGGCTGCAGTCACCATCTGCAGTGATTTTGGAGCCCAAGAAAATAAAGTCTGTCACTGTTTGCATTGTTTCCCCATCTATTTGCCATGAAGTGATGGGATCGGATGCCATGATCTTCGTTTTTTGAATGTTTTAAGCCAGCTTTTTCATTCTCCTCTTTCACTTTCATCAAGAGGTTTTTTAGTTCCTCTTCACTTTCTGCCATAAGGGTAGTGTCATCTGCATATCTAAGGTTATTGATATTTCTCCTGGGAATCTTGATTCCAGCTTGTGCTTCATCCAGCCCAGCGTTTCTCATGATGTGCTCTGCATATAAGTTAAATAAGCAGGGTGACAATATACAGCCTTGACATACTCCTTTCCCAAATTGGAACCAGTCTGTTATTCCATGTCCGGTTCTTACTGTTGCTTCTTGACCTGCATACACATTTCTCAGGAGGCAGGTCAGGTGGTCTGGTATTCCCATCTCTTGAAGAGTTTTTCACAGTTTGTTGTGATCCACACAGTCAAAGCTTTGGCATAGTCAATAAAGCAGAAGTAGATGTTTTTCTGGAACTCTCTTTGCTTTTTCTATGATCCAACAGATGTTGGCAATTTGACCTCTGGTTTCTCTGTCTTTTCAAAATCCAGCTTGAACATCTGAAAGTTCTTGGTTCATGTACTGTTGAAGCCTCACTTGGACAATTTTGAGCATTACTTTGCTAGTGTGTGAAATAAGTGCAATTATGCAGTAGTTTGAGTGTTCTTTGGCATTGCCTTTCTTTGGGATTGGAATGAAAACTGATCTTTTCCAGTCCTGTGGCCACTGCTGAGTTTTCCAAATTTGCTGGCATATTGAGTGCAGCACTTTCACAGCATCCTCTTTTAGGATTTGAAATAGCTCAGCTGGAATTCCATCACCTCCACTAGCTTTGTTCATAGTGATGCTTTCTAAGGCCCACTTGACTTTGCATTTCAGGATGTCTGGCTCTAGGTGAGTGATCACAGCATCATGGTTATCTGGGTTGTTAAGATCTTTTTTGTATAGTTCTTCTGTGTGTTCTTACCATCTCTTCATAATATCCTCTGCTTCTGTTAGGTCCATACTGTTTCTGTCCTTTATTGTGCCCATCTTTGTATGAAATGTTCCCTTGGTATCTCTAATTTTCTTGAAGAGATCTCTAGTCTTTAAAGTACACACAAAATTTCACATGGTCTGAGTTCCACCACAGAGGCAGTAGTTTGAAAGGAGCCAGTGTCCAACCTGTTTGTTGATCTTGGAGAACATCCTGGAGATGCAGGAGTCAGCTGGGACTTCCCTTAGGGATGGAGACATGGCAGCAGCCATTTGGGGAAGTCATTTTACTTCAATAAAAATGGTGATGGCACCTGCCACTTTGGACTAATCCCTCTAGCCTACTAGCACTGGGTGCTGATATGCCCACCAGCAGGATGGCTCCAGCATCAGGTCCCCCCAGGTCAAGCAGTCAGCCATACAGGGACCCAGCACTACCCACCAGTAGGCTAGTACCAGCCTCCAGTCCCCTCAGGCCATACAGGCAGCTGCATGAAGACCAGGTTCTGACTTCTGTAGGTGACAGCCTCTGAAGAAGACATGGATTTAACCGATTCAGGGTCCAGACCTGCCTATCAGGGCACCCTGTATAGTCAGCCCTGCCACAACCTAAGGAAATATACACAGCCCGTGTAAGGGGCACTTCTAGAGCAAATACCTCTGATGACCAGAGGGGAGCATTTTGCTGAGCCTCATATGGCATCACCCATATAAGATAATTCTCTAACATCAGTAAATACAACCGATTGACCTCTGTCTAGAAATAAATAGTACTGGGCAAAATGAGGAGACAGAGGAATATCTTCTAAAAGAAGGAAGAAGACATAACTTCAGAGGAAGAACTAAATGAGGTGCTGCTAAGCAATCCACCCCATATAGTGTTAAGGTAAAAATCATAAATATGCCCACCAAACTGGAAAAAAGAATGGAAAATACAGTGAGATTTTTCAGAAATGAGAAGAAGAATCTGACAAAGCCAAAAAATACGCTAACCGAAAAGATAAAGTAGAAGAAATCAGCATCTGTATTAGATGATACAGAAGAATGAATCATCAAGCTGGAAGACAGTGTAGTGGAGATCACCAAGCTGAACAGAAGAAAGGAAAAAATAATTTTTAAAAATGAGGATAGTGTAAAAGACCTCAGGGATAACATCAAGAGTACTAATGTCTGCATTATAAGGGTAGAGAAAAAGAATAGAGAGAAAGGGGTAGAGAACTTTTATGAAGATATAATAATGGAAAACTTCCTTAACCTGGGGAAGGAAACAGACATCTAGGTTCAGGAAGCACCAAAAGTTTCAAACAAAGTGAGGCCAAAAATATCCAAACCAAGACAAATTGTAGTCAAAATGGCAAAAATGAAAAAAAATTTTTTAACAATAAGGAAAGATGTAACTAGTTACGAATAAGGAACTCCCACAAGACTCTTAGCTGACTTTTCAGCAAGAAGTTTGCTGGCAATAAGGGAGATGCGTGATATTTAAAGTGGTGAAAGGCAAAAAATCTACAGCAAAGTATACGCTAGCAAAGTTTTCATTTAGATTTAAAAGAGAGAGAAATAATTCTACAATCAAAACCTAAAAGAGGGGCTTCCCTGGAGGTCCAGTGGTTAGGACTCCATGCTTCCACTGTGGAACTGGGTGGGGAACCGCATCCCACATGCTGCCCAGTGTGACCAAAAAACACACACACACACACAAAATCAAAAACCCAAACCTAATAAAAGAGTTCAGTCGTCTATGATAAAAACACTCAACAAAGAGAGTATAAAGGGAACATTCCTCGGCATAATGAAGACCATATGTGACAGATCCACAGCCAATATACTCAACTGTGAAAAGCTGAAAGCATTTCCTCAAAGATCAGGACCAAGACAAGGGTATCCACTATCACCAGTTTTATTCAACATGGTATTAGAACTAGCCATAACAGCTAGGTAAGAGAAGGAAATAAAGGAATCCGAGTGGAAAGAACGAAGTAAAATGATCATTCTTTGCTGATGGCATGATACTGTCTATATACAGAAAACCCTAAACAGTCCACTAAAAAAATTTTGTAACTAATGAATTTAGTAACAGGATACAATATCAATACACAGAAATCTGTGACTTTTCTATAAACTAATAAAGAACTTTCAGAAGGAGAAATTAAGAAAACAATTCCTCTTAAAGTTGCATTAATAATAATAAAATACCAGGAATAAATTTAATCAAGGAGGTTAAAAACATGTTCATTAAAAACTTATAAGACACTGATGAAAGGAATGGAGAAGACACGAATAAGTGGAAAAGTATTCTGTGTTCATGCATTGGAAGAATTAATATTGTTAAAATGTCCTAACGTAGTATCTAAAGCAATCTACAGATTCAGTGAAATCCGTATCAAAATTTCAATGGCATATTTCACAGAAGTAGAACAAATAATTCTAAAACTTGTGTGGAATCACAAAAGACCCAAAGAACCAAAACAATCAAGAATGAAGAACAAAACAGGAGGCATCATGCTCCCTGATTTCAAGCTATACTACAAAGCTACAATAATCAAAACAGTATGGTACCGGCACAAATACAAACACACAGATCAGTGGAACAGAATAGAAAGTCCAGATATAAACCCACACATCTATGGACAATTAATTTACAACAAGGAAGTAAAAATATACAATGGAGAAAAGACAGCCTTTCCAATAAATAGTGTTGGAAAAACTAGATCACTGTCTTACACCACATACAAGAATTAACTCAAAATGAATTAAAGTCTTGGTGTAAGACCTGAAACCATAAAATTCCTGGGAGAAAACAAGCAATATCTTCATTGACATCAGTCTTAGCAATGTTTTTGTGGATACTTAACGAGAGAAAGTGTGTGTGTCAGTCACTTAGTCATGTGTGACTCTTTGTGACCCCATGGACTGTAGCCTGCAAGGCTCCTCTGTCCATAGGATTCTCCAGGCAAGAATAGTGGAGTAGGTTGCCATGCCCTTTTCCAACTTAATGAGAGAAGATATTTGCAAATCATATGTTTGAAGGGAGGTTAATATTAAAAATATACAAAGAATTCATAGAATTTAAAAAAAAAACACCCTGATTTTAAAATAGGCAGAGGACCTGAATAGACATTTTTCCAGTGAAGACATACAGATGACCAGTGGATACATGGAAAAGTGTTCAGCATTACTAATTATTAGGGAAATACAAATCAAACCCATAATAAAATATCACCCCATACCAGTAGAATAACTATTATTAAAAAGACAAGAAATAGCAAATGTTGGTGAGGATGTGCAGAAACAGGAATTCTCATACACTGTTGGTGGGACTGTAAATTGGTACAGCTACTGTGGAAAACAGTATGGAGGGTCCTTAAAAGATTATGACTATAACTACCATATGATCCCACTATTCCACCTCCAGGTATATATCTCAAGAAAATGAACACACTAATTTGAAAAAATACATTCCCTATGTTCACTGCAGCATTATTTGCAATAGCCAAGATACAGAAAGAACCTATGTGTCAATCAATGGAATGGATGGATAAAGATGCTGACACACACACACACACACACATATGTCTGTATATAAGATGTTGACACATCTTATATGTATGAGACATACAATGGTATAACACAATACTATTCAACCATAAATGAAGGAAATCCTGGCATTTGAGACAACATAATGGACCTTGAAGATATTAAGTGAAATAAGTCAGGCAAAGACAGATACCATATGATTTCACTCATATGTGGAATCTAAAAGAAAGCAATGAACAAACAAAAGAACCCTCATAGAGAACAAATTAGCAGTTACCAGATGGGAAAGGGATTGGGAGGTGGGCAACATGGGTGAAGGGGATCAACTGCATCGTGATGGATGGCAACTAGATCTGTGATGGTGATCACTTTGTAGTATATATCAGTTCTGAAGTATAATTCTGTACATCTGACTCATATAGTTTTTAAAAGATTAAAAAATTCTATACTGTTTTGTTTTCCAGAGTCAAATACTTAGTGTATAGGCCTGTCCTGAAATAGTTGTTAGAGACTTTTTCTTTAATGTAATTATTATAAAACTAGTTTTTTTTTTAAATTCAACAGCATGTTACTTTTAAGAGATAATCAGCCTTCTCAAACCTATTGCAATAGAGGTTGCTGTTTCCCAGCGTCTATCCAACGCATTCCTTTTAGTCATGAAATCTCCAAGTTTTAGCTGTGCCCATGACTACCTGAGCTTCCCAGGTAGCACTAGTGGTAAAGAACCCGCCTGCCAGTGCAAGAGACATAAGAGACGTGGGTTTGATTCCTGGGTCAGGAAGAGCCCTTGGAGAAGGAAATGGTAGCCCATTCCAGTATTCCTGCCTGGAGAATCCCATGTTACTTCTGACAGCTTAGAAGGCAGAACAGTGCTTGCTGTGCCCACACTTTTCTTTTTTTCATCAAATGAACTTTTAAAATTTAAATTTTATTTCTTTATTTTTGGCTGTGCTGGGTCTTCACTGCTGCACATGGCTTTCTTTAGCTGTGGTGAGTGGGGTCTGCTCTCTAGTTGCAGTATGAGGGCTTCTCACTCGGGTGGTTTCTCCTGTTGAAAAACATGGGCTCTAGGCACGGAGGCGTCAGTAGTTGTGGCATGTGGGCCCAGTAGTTGTAGCTCGAGGGCTCTAGAACGTGGGCTCAGTAGTTGTGACCCACAGGCTTAGTTTCTCTGAGGCATGTGAGATCTTCCCAGACCAGGGACTGAACCCACGTCCCCAGCACTGGCGTGCATATTCTTAACCACTGGACTGCCAGGGAAGTCTCTGCTCGTAGCTTTTTAAGGAAGTATTCTCCCCACAAAAGAATATTGGTGTCTGTTTATGTGTTGGTGGCTGTTTATTTGTTACACTTTTATCAAGGCATCATGAGAGATATATCGGGCAAGAATTACCCTGATTTTCAATTAAAAAGGAAAGCTAAGGGAGTCACATTCTGTGAGTGTGGCTTGCAGTTAAAGTGGAGGTAAAATCTGATAGTTTGGGCCTGCAAAGCTGGGAATGTCAACTGCAACTATGCCTCATAAAACAAAGCCTTTGTTCAGTGCCCTTTTCAAAACTTGCTCATTAAGAGTTTTCACGTGGACAGTGGTGGCCCTATTACAAAGGTCAAAATCCAGCCTACTGTTTTAGATGACCATAAAATAGCCACCATTAAAATAACAGAGAGTGAAATGTGCTAAGCACAGAAGTGAATACATAAGAGTTGGCAGGCTTAAGAATCATGACAAGAAGAAATTTTGACATGGAACCAATAAATAGATTGAAATAGATTGAAAACTTACTAACTTTTGATGCAGTTACATTCACAACAAAACCACAAACCTGGCCTGAAAATGCCTGTAATTTTTCAGTCTATAAAA
Organism: Capricornis sumatraensis; assembly: GCF_032405125.1. NCBI lineage: Eukaryota > Metazoa > Chordata > Mammalia > Artiodactyla > Bovidae > Capricornis > Capricornis sumatraensis. The sequence goes on from NC_091079.1 coordinate 83,294,987, forward strand.
CAACCACCAGCTACCAAACTTACATCATCATCAGAAAGCAGGCTGTGAAATTATTCAACCTCCAAAGAGGCCCACTTTCCAATTCCAACTTCAGACGTGGCTTAGAGGATAATAGATAAGGAAGCTCGTCTCAGAAGGCAAAGTCAGGAGCCCCAGAGCATGAGGGACAATGGAGTTCCTCCCATACAGTAGCACCAGAATCTAACAAAGTGTCTTAGTTCAAGGTTCTATAAGAGAATACTATTGACTGGATAGCTTATAAACAACAAATTTATTTCTCCCAGTTCTGGAGGCTGAGAGTCCAAAATCACGTTGTCTGTAGTTTCAGTATCCTGGTGAGAAGCCTCTTTTGGTTTAGAGATGACGGTCTTCTTGCCGTGTGTGTGCATATGGCAGAAAGGAGAAGGGAACTTGGGGGCCGGATGATAAAGGCACTAATTCCATTCATTAGGACTCTACCCTCATGACCTAATAACCTCCTAAAGACCCTACATCCTGTAACATCACACTGGGAATTAGGATTTCAAAGTATGAATTTTGGGAGGCCATAAATACCCAGTCCATTGTAAAAAGGTATCTTCACAGTTCTAACCAAGAAGATGAAATGTGACTACTATGTTTTGTCCTTTCAAACCATCATAATTGTTTCTTTTTTCCACCCTGGTTTATATGTCAATATGATCCAGTAGGAAGTTGCTCAGTCATGTCCGACTCTTTGCGACCCCGTGGACTGTAGCCCACCTGGCTCCTCCACCCATGGGATTCTCCAGGCAAGAACTGGAGTGGGTTGCCATTTCCTTCTCCAGGGGATCTTCCCGACCCAGGGATTGAACCCAGGTCTCGCACATTGCAGGCAGACGCTTTAACCTCTGAGCCACCAGGGAAGCCCAATACTGGAGTGGGCTACCATTTCCTTCTCCAGGGGATCTTCCCAACCCAGGGATCGAATCCAGGTCTCCTGCATTGCAGACAGACACTTTACCGTCTGAGCCACTAGGGAAAAGTTTCTCCCTTACAGATACCGTTAAAACCTCTGATCCTCTGATGAATTCCTTTCCAATCTTCAATACTGTTATATATTTATTCTCTTTGAGCTTCTTTACTATCACATCTGTAGGTTTTTCAGAAAGAAGTCTTAGAAAGCATATGCTTAGTTTTGACATATCAAATGTGGTGCCTTTAGCAACTTAAAAAAAATCACTGAATTGTTAAGTAGGGTGGGACTTGTAGAATGACTGAGTGAGAAGTTTAGCAAATCGTATCACCAAAAAGGAACAACAAAACCAGACAGAATTCTCAAAACAACTACTGTAGAATTCCAGAGATTGAAAAAAGACATATAATAAATTGAGAAACATTTATTCAGGAAAAACTACTGAACCTTAATAGAAATAGTTGGGAGTTTATGGAATCTTGGTCTAGGCCTGCTTCCATTCCCCCAATCCTGTTCCATAGTGGAGTAGTTCTACCAAAGTAAGACAGCCCTGAGGACCAGTAACCTTGCTGCCAAAGGGGACTGATTTGATTTCGATTAGAATGTGGGAAAAAAACTCGTTCCCAGGAGTTTTGTCAATACAATGGAACAATCCAAGAACAAGAGCAGACATCCAGGAAGGCCAGTCTCATAGTCTGACTGAGACAGAGATCAATGTGATAGAATTGAGAATCCAGAAATAAATCCATATATTTATCATCAGTTAATTTTCAGTGAAGGTGTCAGGGCAATTCAGTGAGAAATTCTCTCACTCAAAATTGATAATAGATCTGTATTAAGCAACAAAACAGAAACCCTTGAAAGGAGGCAGGAGAAATATCCTTATGACCTTGAGTTAGTCAAAGACTTTTCCACATGGCTCTATAAAAGAAAAAGTAGATAAATGGCACTGTATAAAATTTTAAAACTTTGTGCTTCGGAAGATGCCATTAGGAGTTAGCCAGTGGTCCAATGCTTAAAGAATTCGCCTGCCAGTACAGGGGACACAAATTTGCTCCTTGGTCTGGGAAGATTCTACATGCCACAGGGCACCTAAGTCCGTGAGCCACAACTGCTGAGCCATGTTCAGCAACTGTTGAAGCCCATGCACCCTAGAGACAGCGCTCTGCAACAAGTCAAGCCACCACAGCGAGGTGCCCATGCAACACAATGCAGAGTAGTTCTCTCTCGCCACAACTAGAGAGAGCCCACATGCAGCAACCAAGACCTGGGGCAACCAAAAAATAAAATTATCAATAAAAGTTTTTAAAAGATCCCAGTAAAAAATGAAAGATAACAAAGGACTGGAAGAAAATATTTGCAAATTATATATCTGCCAAAGGATTTCTATTTAGAGCATATGAAGAACTCCTAAACTTCAATAATAACCCAATTTTAAAATGAGCAAAATATTAGAATAAACCATTCAGCAAAGAAAAATATATGAATAGCCAATAAGCACATGGAAAGCTGTTTAACATCATTAGTCATTGGGGAAATAAATGAAAACCACAATAAGATACCAACTCATACTCTCTCGAATGTCTGTTATCAGAAATACAGACAATGACAAAGAGTTGGACCATAAAGAAGACCGAGGGCTGAAGGATTGATGCTTTTGAGTTGTGGTTTTAGAGAAGACTTTTAAGAGTCCCTTGGACAGCAAGGAGATCAAACCAATCAATCCTGAATCTTCACTGGAAGGACTGATGCTGAAGCTGAAGCTCCAGTACTTTGGCCACCTGATGCGAAGAGCTAATGCACTGGAAAAGACCCTGATGCTGGGAAAGATTGAGAGTGGGAGGAGAAGGGGATGACAGAGGATGAGATGGTTGGATGGCATCACTGACTCAATGGACATGACATTGAGCAAACTCTGGGAAATAGGGAAGAACAAGGGAAGCCTGGAATGTTGCAGTCCATGGGGTCACAAAGAGTCAGACACAACTTAGCGACTGAACAGTAACAAGCAAATGTTTTACAAGGATGTGGAGAAACTCAAAACATATAGATTGATGGTGGGAATGTAACTGACACTTTGGAGAAATTTGGCAGTTCCTGAAAAACTGCCAAATGGTTACTGTACTACTCAGCAATTCCACTCCTAGGAATCTACCTGAGAAAAATGAAGAAATTTCCACACAAAACATTTGTATGCTAACATTCATATCAGCCTTATTCATAGTAGCCAAAGTGTGAATACTATACAAATACCAATTGACTGGTGAGTGTATAAACAAAATGTTGAACTTGCATACAATGAAACAGCATCAATGGAAAAAATACTGTCGTTTTCCTTGATGTAACAGACTTTGTACATTTTTGAATATACATTTTCTAAATACCCAAGTCTGAATAACTATAATTTGTATGCGAGTCTTACCAAGTGAAATGGTGCTCTATGAGAAGAGAGACTGGGTCAGTTAGCAACTCAAGCAATTACACAAGTGCTTTTTCTGGAGATAACCATTATACTTTGGTATGTGACAGGCATGCTTCCTGTTTACTTCCCATTTCATCAATTAGAATATTATAATGGTATGTGCTCAGCAATCAATATTAATAAAGTTAATACTTTAGGCATTCTTAAGCAAAACTCTTTCTTTTTTTCCTATAAATGAATGCCACTGAGGGCTTCCCTGCTGTCTCAGCAGTAAAGAATCTGCCTGCAGTGCAGGAGACATGGGTTCGATCCCTGGGTCAGGAAGATCCCCTGGAGGAGGGTGTGGCAACCTTTTCCAGTGTTCTTGCCAGGAAAATTCCATGGGCAGAGGAGCCTGGAGGGCTACAGTCCATGGGGTTGCAAAGAGTTGACACACTGAAGTGACTAAGCACACCGCCTTGATACATATAAAGGTGCCAGCAGTTTTACCTACGATCACATTAGCATTATCGGCACAAATATCAACACAGTGAAAAAGGCACATGACATCTTAGTAGCAGTATGAAAGCTGCCTTTACCTCACAGACCTCCTGAAAGAGACCACTGAACAAATTACTTACAGCTGACATATAAGTTGTAACTGTTTCATATTTGTTCCCTCTGCCTGGGAATCCCTTTCCTCTTCTACCTGCACTGCCCCAATTCGCATTTCACAGGCCCAATTCAAACATTCTCTCCTCAAAGTTTTCCCCGATCCTTTTCTACCCCATCTGAGTTGCTCTTTACCTCTTTTGTCTTACACATATCTTGCTATGCATGCCTGCATGCTAAGTCACTTCAGTGGTGTCCAACTCTTGCCACCCTATGGACTATAGCCCGCCAGGCTCCTCTGTCCATGGGGATTCTCCAGGCAAGAATACTGGAGTGGATTGTCATTTCCTTCTCCAGGGGATCTTCCTGATCCAGGGATCAAACCTGCGTCTCCTGTGTTTCCTGAACTACAGGTGAATGCTTTACCACTGAGCTACTGGGGAAACCGTGATATCTTGCTATAGTACCTATCAATTGTGTTGCATTTTTGTTTACAATATGTTTTATTCATACCATTATTAGATGCTGTAAGCATCTTGGCTGCAAGCATTTTCACCATAAACATTTTTACCACATAACTAATTTTCCTTAAGGTACTTTGGACATAAAAAAATAACTGGTTGACAGTTTGGTGTGGCAGTTTAGTTTAATTTCTCTATTGATGCAGTACTCCCATTTTTATATTACATAAATCTTAGCCCTGGTAATGGTCTATACAATGATGAGTAGATGTGGTGGCCTTAAAATAGTGAATGATAACTACACATATCAACTTAATAGATGACATGGTGATAAAACCTCCTGGAAGTGTGAAGTAAGACAGTTGTAAAGCCAGACTGCATCCATCTATACTAGACAATGATAACATCAGTTTGAAAATCCTTCAGTGATTTGAAGACGTATCATGGAACCCACATTTCTCATAAAACTTTGGAAGGTCTGTTAACACACATGTGATGATACACCAACAACAAATGGTGTAGGAGGCTTTCAAAACACAATGCAAAGCTCAGTTACAGATTTGCATCCTAGTATTTGGAAACTGACGCCTCTCTTGACAAAGGAAGAACCTTTAGTGAAAAAGAAAAAGTGTGATGCCCAAAGAGGAGACAAATCAACAGACAAACAAAATGTGTAGTACTATGGAAGACTGGAAGATAAGTGCTTAGGTACGATTCACAAAATAAAATCCGTTAATTGAGCAGTATTGCCATGAATCTACATACATTTTAAAGGTATTCAAATATTTTGTACTTCACAATACTTTTTAATTGTCATTCATTTCTCATGTTTCAATATATCCTTTTTAATGATTCTCTTATTTTTTATTATTTTATCTTTCACAACAAAATTGCCCAGTTATAATGTGGTGACACTTTTGATGCCAAAATGTCTACAAGCAAAAATACTTATGATCAAATGCTATGAAGCCATCATTATCCTGCTCCCAAAACCAGACAAAGATATAACCAAAAAAGAAAATTACAGGCCAATATCTTTGACTAATATAAATGCAAAAATTCTCAACCAAAATATTAGCAAACTGAAGCCAACAGCACATAAAAAGATGATACACCATGACCAAGTGGGATTCATTCCAAGTTCACAAGGATGATTCAACATATGCAAATCAATGTGATATACCACATCAACAAAAGACAAAAATCACATGATCATCTCAATAGATGCAGAAAAAGCATTTGACCAAATTCTTTCATTATAAAAATCCATTCAGTACAAAAATGGGTATAGAGGGAACATATCTCAAAATAATAAGAACTGTGACAAACTCACAGCCAATATAATAATCAATTGTGAAAAGATGAAAGGCTTCCTGCTAAAGCCTGAAATATGGCAAAGAGGCCTGCTCTTACCACTTCTATTCAACATAGTATTAGAAGTCCTAGCCACAGCAGTACTACAAGAAAAAGAAATAAAAAGGTATCCGAATTGGAAGGGAAGGTAACATGCAGGTAACATGATATATATATGATATATATAAATGATATCTAAAAACCCATAAAGACCACACAAAAACCATTAGAACTGATGAACGAATTCAGCAAGGTAGCAGTTTACAAGATTAACCTATAGAAATCTGTTGCGTTTCTTTACACCAACAATGAAATATCAGAAAAGAAATTTTTAAAAGTAATACCTTTTAAAATCACAACCCCCAAAATAAAATACTTAGGAATAAACCGCTCCAAAGTGGTGAAACGTTCAAAAGTATAAAACATTAATAAAGGAAACTGAAGATGATTCAAAGAAATGGAAAGATATCCTATTCTCTTGGACTGTAAAAATTAATATCATTATAATGGCCATACTACCCAAAGCAATATACAGATTTAATACAATCCGTATCAAATTACACTTTTCACAGAACTAGAGCAAACCTAAAATTTATATGAAACAATAAACAAACAGAATTCCAGAACAATCCTGAAGAAAACAAAGCAGGAGGCATAACCTTCCCAGACTTCAGACAATGCTATAAAGCTACAATAATCAAAATGGTGTGGTATAGAGAGCCCAGAGATAAACCCCCACACCTATGGTCAATTAATTTTTGACAAAGGAGGCAAGAATATACAAGGAGAAAAAGGCAATGTCTTCAGAAAGTGAAGTTGGGAAATTTGGACAGTCACATGTAAATCAATGAAGTTAGAACACGCCCTCATACCATACACATAAATAAACTCAAAATGGCTTAAAGACTTAACTACGACATGACATCATAAAACTCCTAGAAGAGATCAAGGGCAAAACATTCTCTGATATAAATCTCACCAACGTTTTCTTAGGTTTTTCTCCAGAAAATAAAAACAGAAATAAAAACAAAAATAAACAAATGGGGCCTAATCAAACTGAAAAGCTTTTGTACAACAAAGGAAACCATAAAACAAAAAGACAGCCTTTGGAATGGGAGAAAATATGTGCAAAAGAAGTGACTGACAAGGGATTAATTCCCCAAATATACAAACAATCATACAACTCAACAACAACAGAAAAACAAACAAACAACCCATTCTAAAAGTGAGCAGAAGATCTAAGTAAACATTTCTCCAAAGAATACAGATAGCCATGAAAAATACAGGCACATGAAAAGATGCTCAACATCGCTTATTATTAGAGAAGTGCAAATCCAAACTACAGTGAGGTACTACCTCACACCAGTCAGAATGGCCGTCAATAAAAAGTCTACAAAGAGCAAATGCTAGAGAGGCTGTGCAGAAAAGGGAACCCTCCTGTACTGGTTGTGGGAATGTAAGTTGATGCAGCCACTATGGAAAAACAGTGTTGGAGGATCCTCAGAAAACTAAAAACAGAATTACCTTATGATCCAGCAATCCCACTCCTGAGCATATACCTAAACAAAACTAGGATTCAAAGAGACACATGCACCCGTGTGTTCATAGCAGCACTGTTCATAATAGCCAAAGCATGGAGACAACCTAAATGCCCATCAATAGATGAATGGAAAATGTGGTGTGTGCTAAGTCACTTCAGTCTTGTCCAACTCTTTGCGACCTATGGATGGCAGCCTGCTCCTCTGTCCGTGGGATTCTCCAGGCAGGAGTACTGGAGTGGGTTCCTGTGCCCTCCTCAAAGAATGCAGTGCATGAACACAATGGAACACTGCATGCGTTGCATGCTCAGGTGTGTCCAACTCTGCGACCCAATGGACTGTAGCCTACCAGGTTCCTCTGTCTGTGGGACTACCCCAGCAAGAATAGTGGAGTGGGTTGCTATTTCCTCCTGTGGGGATCTTCCCAACTCAGGGAGCAAACCTGCATTCCCTGTGGTTCCTGTATTGGCAGGCGGATTCTTTACCACTGAGCCATCAGGGAAGCCCACAATGGAATACTACTAAGCCATATGAAACAAAGAAATAATGCCATTTGCAGCAACATGGATGAGCCTAGAGATTATCATACTAAGTGAAGTAAATCAGAAAGAGAAAGCCATACTATATGGCTATAGTCAGAAAGAGAAAGAGAAAGCCATTCTCTTTCAGGCTGTGTCAGAAAGAGAAAGCCAAATACCTTATGATATTATGTGGAATCTAAAATATGGCACAAATGAACCTATCTACAAAACAGAAACAGACTCACAGAACAGACTTACGGTTGCCAAGGGAGTTTGGAATTAGCAGATGTAGACTATTATATATAGGATGGATAAACAACAAGGTCCTACTGTATAGCACAGGGAACTATATGCAATACCCTGTGATAACCCACAATGGAAAAGAATATTTAAAAAACAGAATGTCTAGGGACTTGCCTGGTGATCCAGTGGTTGAAACTCTGCCTTTCCCCGCAGGGGGTACAGGTTTGATCCCTGGGGAACTAAGATCTGACATGCCTTGGGGTGTAGCCAAAATTTTTTTTTAAAAAAAGAATGTATGTGTCAAACTGAGTCACTTTGCTATACAGCAGAGATTGGCATAACAATGTAAATCAACTTACTTCAGTTAAAAGTAATAAAATGCATAGAGTCAAAATAACTGAACACAACTTATTTGGGAGCCCTATTTATTAATTATTCACATACCGAATGTGACTCCATGGACTGTAGCCCACCAGGCTCCTCTAGCCATGGAATTCTCCAGGCAAGACTAATGGACTTGGTGGCCATTTCCTTCAGGAGTTCTTCTCCACACAGGGATTGAACCTGGGTCTCCTGCTTTGCAGGCAGATTCTTTACGATCTGAGCCACCAGGGAATTCCCATAAATAAATGTAAACCCATCTATTACAGTTCCCATCATAAGAGTACTGAAATTATGCATAGTATTTTTAATTAAAGTTCTTATCAAAAAGCCCTTTTTTTAAGTTAAAATAACGTGTATGTACTGTTAGTCTCTCAGGCGTGTCCAACTTCATGTGACCCCATGCACTGTGGCCTGCCAGGCTCCTCTGTCCATGAAATTCTCCAGGCAAGAGTACTGGAATGAGTTGCCATTCCCTTCTCCAGTGGATCTTCCCTACTTTTTCCATTTATCACTAAAAGAAGAAAATAACTTACATTTCTTTCAAAGAATAATTAATTTGGCTCATATGAAAGACACTTTATAACAGTGATAACACTTACTCCATCTGAGGATTTTAAGTGAATTGTTAAATCAGTGTGCGTTTTTTCATTTTGTATACTGTTCATTTTTAAGGCTGTCAGCAGACCAAAAAAATGCACTTAATCCAATTGTGATTCTACTTGAAGAATTTTTTTTTTTGTCCACTAAGACTATTATGGGCAAGGATCTTTTATGTCATATGTGTTTGAAGTTTCCATCTTGCCAGAAATATAATTTTTTTCAAATCAAGAGAATTATTTCTTCTCAGAAAAATATTCTTGCACACAGAAATACAATCATCTCATTCACTAGAATGTGAAATGAGACAAACGACAGGACAAACAGGGAACAAACACATTGTCATACAGGAAGAATGCTAGCGTGTAACAGCTTATGCATTACTGTTGTTAAGACAAATAATGTGATATATCAACAAAATATTTAAAAATGTTTATAAGTGTCAGGGGTTGTGTGTGTTTGGAGGATGGCTATCCTTGTTGATATATATTCATTATTATATTTCACCCTAAGCAGAATGACGGTTTTAATTCAGATGTAATTCAGCAAAGACCACTGTGTAATCATTATAGCCATCAACACACTGATTCATGTGCAGTTGGTCCAAAAGTTACAAAAGCTGTTTCTGAGTTCTTATTTGTACCCACCATCTTAAGATTACATCAGAATTAAAGCATGCAGGACTTGAACTGACTTCAAAGACTAAACTTAGACTTTTAGCTAGTTTAGCTTTTTTCTTTTATTGCTTCATGTTTTCCATTTGGCTTCCATATCCTGTTTTAGCTTGATGCCCCTTCTAGAATTTCATTTACAAATCTTACAGCTTTGGTTGGTGAAACACACTAATTAATGTTGTGGTGTAGGCTGAGGATTTTAGCAATCTCATCCCTCCTGCTTGGAAAAAATATCTGTCGTTTTTCCACCCCATGTCTATTACCATACTGAACATGGCAAAATGCATCTTAAGTGGAACTCTAAATGCGTTTAATCAAAATGCATTTAAGGAGGACTGTTTACACTATCTGCTGCCAATACTATTAATCATGAAGCTCAAACCTTTCAATGCAACAGAAATATGAGATCTACTTTTTCCTAATTAGATTTTTTCAAGAAAAAAACAATAAAGTAAAAACAAGTTATGATATTTTTGAAATCCCAAGTAATGCTTAATCCAGCAGCATTTCAGCTTTATAAAATGGACAATTCCATGGGCTTTGTAAATCTCTCATGAATGCATTAAGCATTACCAATTTAAGGGACAAATTCCAGCTCCAAAGTCGGCCAGCCTGAGAATCCTGTACAGGCAACCAAGCTCAGATTTGCAGCTTTATGCTTGAAGAGAGTTTTCTGGTGACCAACTTCTTAAAAAATTTTTGGTTAATACTATGGCATATCCATCATATTTTAGCTGGAACTGAATAAACTTAAAAATACTTGTGTTAATATGCCTGCTATGATTTTAACAGATCCAAAGGTGCTGTATATTTTTGATTGAGTCTAATTAGGGTCATTTTATCTGCATGCCATCTTGTGAGAGTATCAGTACACATCCATTCAGTGTTTTGTTTTTTTTTTCAGTGTTATTTTGAGCAGCAGGTAGGGGCCAGGCTTTTAGTAGGTTTAAAATGTTAGAATAAATAGTTGAATGGTTTTATAAGCACCATGTTTTATAGCTCCTGAAGTTATAGTTACGTTTTCAGTTTTTGGTAAAAGACAATGTCACCTTAAAATAAGTAGATAAATAATTTCAATTTCTGGATTTCTCCAACTCTAGCTAGCTGGTAAAGAGGAAAAACAAGCTACTTTTGAAACTCCAGTGTGCCTGGAACATAACACCCTTGTTCAGTGGGTTGACTTGGCCATGTCAGTTGGCATCTATAAACCCAGGGAGAAGGAAGGGAGACTTCGTGAATCTGTGCTGTAGATGTAGCAACTTACACTGCCAAGTTCAACCTCTGCTTGCCTGGTTACCTTCTCCAAATCTTCACGTATTTGAAAGCTTTATGTGTCCCTTGAGACATTCTGATGAATGTGATTCCACCATACTTCCAAGAACCTGGGGATCCAAGATTAAATAATGAAAAGATAATTTATAATGCATTTACCTTGAGCTCTGATGGTAGTGTTTGTGTTAACAGAGCCGCTGTGTTCCATCTAATGTGTGTGTGCGCAAACACAAAGGAATGACAAGCTGGTTCCAAAACAACAGTTTAAAAATGTATGAGGAATAAGCCTGTATGTGGCTTGCTTAAGGCTGTTTTCCTCACAATTTAAAAATATCTCTTCAAAGATGGCATGCTCTGATTTTTTGAGATTTAACTGAAAGTTTCTTTTGAAGTATAAAGAAACCTAGTTCAGAAATGTATTCCTTGACTTCTACTTTTAAAACTCCCACAATCTCTGTATGCCGTTTATAGTAATAATCCTATTTTATTAAGGGGGGTAAAAAGAAAGCCCCCAAATGATAAAAATCTATTGCTTCTTATTCACATCCTTGTACAAAATGAATGACAAAGTTGTGGTCAGCACTGAATTTCCTTACTATAGTGATGATAATTGTGATCATGATGATATTTGCTATCATTTATTAAATGGTGATTAATTACTGGCTTGTTCTACATTCCTTACAAGAACAGAACCATCACTAAAAGTGATTATTTTACAGGTGAGATAACTGGGGCACAAACAGGATAATTTACACGTGGCTATGCTAACAGTTTATATCATTAAATCATGCTGACTTCCAGCCTTAATTCCCTTTTTAGCATAGCCAGTTTTGTATCATTCTGACACCTTGCCTCAGTGTCAAGGGAGAATTAAAGTCCAAGCTCTATATGAAGCAAATTAGTCTTCTCATTTGATATTAATAATAACAGTGCTTATTTCCTAGAAATGAAATATATGTTTTTTGTGTTTTTTTTTGTTTTTTTTTTTACACATTGAAAGCAAGTCTATTGAGATAAATATTGGACATCAATTGTATGAATCTTTAAGGCATAACTGCAGACATTCTTCAGACATTCTTCAAATTCATAGAATGACAACAAAGTATGGCTACGTACAATCTGTTCGGTTTCATAAACCACTCATGAATAACCTCACAAGCCATTGAAAACCAGATGACAATTTCAAATAGCTTTGATCTACAAACAAGGCTGTAAGACAGAAAGTTAAAATCGAAATACATGAAGTAAATCCTCAATAGATAGGAAAACATCCCATGGTAGTGAAGTCAATTAACATTAGTTATTAGGGCTTTCATGCACAGACTCATCTCCGATCGATGTGATCTCAATTCATATTTGGCAAAAAATACGAAAGCTGATCTTAGCAGTCATATTATTTTTCTTTGTACCCCTAAAATGAACATGAAAAACTAAATTAAACCTGGAGGCTCACATTTCCCAATCGGTATACAAAGCAACAGCATGTCAAACTTTCTAATTCACATATGCATTTAAATGAAATTGGATGAAATACCCCTAAATAAACACATACTGCTATGCCCAATGTTTCACAAGGCAGAAAACACTCAATGAATGAAACTGAGAGGGTAACAGCCAGGAAGGCCAGGGGTCTCCAAAGGGAGGAGACGGGGTGCAAGTGTCAGACAGTTGTTATCTGTCACTTCCGAGGCAGGAGGAAACAAGCTGTTCTCTTCTTTCCCCTTCTCGATACAAATTTAAAAAGAGGTTTTCTCTTACAATTCTGTGTTGCTATAATGACACCTGGTTCCACCTGAACTTCACTTTTCTCATACTTTGAGCTGACCAAGGCATTTTTCTTATGGAAAGGTTTGCCTTAAGCTATGTGAATGTACTATGTATTTACCCTAGACTCTATCTTCAAGTAGGTTCTGCCTAAAGGCTCAGAACTGACTTGACAAACCAATATGCTTTACTCATACATGGTTCTCCTGATCTATGTGAATGAAGCTATCTATTTGCTCATATCAATCGTTTTATGGCCCAGGATGACTCACCTGGTGCCACGGTCATCTCCATATGTCTTGTGGGTGAGGGGTCTGCTGCCATTCCTTTCTCTAATGAGTAGACTGCTAGTAGCTAGATAACATCCAGCCAAAGATGAGTAGGGGGCACTCTTTCTGCCCCCTTCTGATGTCTATGTCAGAAGCTTTCTCTCTTTTATACTTTAATAAAACGTTGTGACACAAAAGCTCTGAGTGATCAAGCCTCATCACTGGCCCCGGGTTGAATTCTTCCTCTAAGGAGCCCAAGAATTCAAGCATCTTTCATGGTTAGACAACAACCTTTCCAAACAATGGTCTTTTCAAAACAAATGATGATAAGTGATGAGTATGCAGATGTCTACGAATGAAATGGGACCCATATGTCAAACCACATAAAAATATATCTTCCCTCAACATACATATAACACAATCAGGCCTTCATATGCATCGATTCGCCAACTATCAAGTCATACAAATATGGACGTAAAATATCACAATACATTCCAAAGTTGAAAAGTGATGGATATTGATTTTCGCCCGCTGCTGCTTCTTTTTATGTCATCTCCATTATATTAGCTCTGACAATGAATCATGTGCTGTGCTAAGTCACTTACATTGTGTCCAACTCTTTGGGATCATATGGACTAGGCCCCATCAGGCTCCTCTCTCCATGAGATTCCCCAGGCAAGGATACTGGAGTGGGTTGCCATGCTCTCCCTCAGGAGATCTTCCTGCCCCAGGGATCGAATCCATATCTCCTATGTCTCCTGCATGGGTATGTTCCGCATGCTCTTTACCACTAGAACCACCTGGGAAGCCCCAAGACACATGAACATCAGTGGATTTGGGGATCCATGGGGCATATACAGAACCATTCCTCCAACAAAACTGAAGAATGACTTTAAAATCTCAAACAAAACATGAGTATATGTGTTCACAAACTTCACGGAGCAAGGGTTTCTTCGATCTGAAAACTGGCGTCGATGAAGGACTGTGTGAAGAATGCTTCAAAGTCTGTTTGGCAAACACAGCCTAAGTTGGCTATATTTAGTCCTCAGATGAATGGAATGTCATGAGTACTGGTCATTTCAAATAAGTAGCATGTGAAGCTGTTTACACTTATTGGGATTCGTGGTATGCCACATTCACACATTTCAGTAGCATTGGTGCCAAAACGATACATTTCTCAGGGGAAGCTTCTACATGGACTCTTGGGATCAGAGCTCTAACTCATACACACATACTTTTCCTTTTAAAATGATCCTGCATGATAAGCAAACAAAACACTGGATGAACACCTAGACGGTGAGCTCTGTACAAAATGATTTTAAAGCCAGTAGATGGAATGAGCTGATGAGGAAGACTACAAACGAGTCATCTTCTTCAACTTGGTCAAACTGCTCATAGTCATACAAGTGAATGAAAAGTTGAGCCTGTTGTCATTCAATCCAGACGAAGTTCAAGGGAAGCTGCGATGCTCACTGCCCTTGAAGGAGTCCACGTGGAATGAAGAAGTACTGTGGGAAGTCTGTTAGTAACCACCATGTCTTGGGTCCTCTGGATGACCTACTCCCAGGATCCACTTCGCTGGAATCCATCTCGGCTGAGTGATGTGTGTGCCCCCAAGAAGGATCCCAATTCAGAATGCCGATGCAGGGAACACGGGTTCAATTCCTGTGTAGAAGATTCCACACGCCCAGGGGCAACGAAGCCCTTGAACAACTCTTGAAGTTTGCATGCTCCAGAGCCCAAGTTCTGTGGTCCACAGCCCTCCGCTCTGCTCGCTGGATGCCGATCGACGGGGACCCAGGAGCCCATGAAACGAGCATTCCCAGCTGCAATGGCGAGCCCTGAGAGCACAACCGGGAACCCCTGGCCCCGACGCACCGCCATGTTCATCTGAAATATATGTTTAAGCAATAAAGGCTGATCTCATCACTCTGGGCAGATGGGTAGAATAACCTCTTTAGATGTGTTTGAATTTTCTAAAATGTGATGCTTGGCTTTGGTTAATTTAGACTCTAATACATGACCTAAAGATACTAACATTGATACAATATATTTTGATAGTATAATTCTTAGATTGTACTTTTGCATTTTTGGTCATATAAGAATTGATTAATCACTTGAACTCTCAACAGATGAAGTGAGAAAATACTTTTTTCCCCCCAAAGATGTGGAAGTTACTTGTTAAATGATCTCTGAGATGTACATTATGGTATGGCAACTTAAATGTTTATATGTGTGTGTGTATGGGAGATCCAACCAGTCCATTCTAAAGGAGATCAGTCCTGGGTGTTCTTTGGAAGGAATGAGGCTAAAGCTGAAACTCCAGTACTTTGGCCACCTGATGCGAAGAGTTGACTCATTGGAAAAGACTCTGATGCTGGGAGGGATTGGGGGCAGGAGGAGAAGGGGACAACAGAGGATGAGATGGCTGGATGGCATCACCGACTCAATGGATATGAGTCTGAGTGAACTCCTGGGAGTTGGTGATGGACAGGGAGGCCTGGTGTGCTGTGATTCATGGGGTCGCAAAGAGTCGGACATGACTGAGCGACTGAAATGAACTGAACTGATGGGTATAAGTTTTCATCTAAATGCTAATGCATATGCTCTTGATGCTATTGTTCATGGATGTTAACAATATGGATGCTGTATGACTTCCTTTTATTTATTAAAAATAGTTTTATGATATTTTTTGATGGGAACACTGGTCAAGCTAGGCCAGGCTATACTATTATAGCAAACCCCGAAATCTAAGTGACTTAAAATAAAAACACTGAATGGTACTCTGGTAAGACTTAGGTGGATTCTTGATGTTTTAGCTACGTTTTTATGAATTTGTAAATCATCCTTTCTGGATCCTCAGTGCAAGCTGAGATTACTAAAGTCATAGGAAGCACACAGATAAGGATTGCCCATGTCTCCTAGCCTGTACAGAACTGGAAATCACATAATATAGGTTTGCTTACCTTTAATTTCTTATTGTATAAATATAAGATTGATCTATGAAAACTTAAGAAATATTTGTGAACTTGTGGCACTGGACATGATGAAGTAACTAGTATCAGACCTCCCCTTTTGTCATAAACAACGATTCATCTTTTGACCTAAACAAATAGACTGCCAGTTGTTTCTCCAGCAAAAAAATAAGAAGGGGGGTGTGGGGGGGATAGTTGTGTTCAGGATCAGCAGAGAATTACAATTTGGGGTCTGCAGTCATGACAAGCCACATGCACAGTAGGGGAAGGAGACTTCCTTTACAGAGGGAAAAGGAGCTCGGAAGGGCTATAGTAAACAGTCTATGACTTCTCACAAGCTGAGTTATTGCCACAGGAGTCTTTCTTCTTCCCATTGGTCTCTGCTATTGTCAGTGTATGACAGCTCCCCCTTCTGGCCTCTTGGTTCTATTTAACTGAGGGTTTTGTTTATTTGTTGTTATTGTTCAGTCACTCAGTTGCGTCTGACTCCACGACCCTGTGAGCTGCAGCACACCAGGCTTCCCTGTCCTTCACTATCTCCTGAAGTTTGCTCAAACTCATCTCCGTTGAGTCGATGATGCCATCCAACCCTCTTATCCTCTGTCACCCCTGTCTCCTCTTACCCTCAATCTTTCCCAGAATCAGTTTGTTTTCCAATGAGTCAGTTCTTTGCATCAAGTGGCCAAAGTATTGGAGCTTTAGCTTCAACATCAGCCCTTCCAATGAATATTCAAGGTTGTTTCCTTTAGGAGTGACTGGTTTGATCTTGCAGTGCAAGGGACTCTCAAGAGCCTTCTAAAGCATCACAGTTCTAAAGCATCAGTTCTTCAACTCTCAGCCTTCTTTATGGTCCAACTCTCACATCCATTCGCTCAGTCCATACATGACTGGAAAAACCACAGCTTTGACTATATGGTCCTTTGTTGGCAAAGTGATGTCTCTGCTTTTTAATACACTGTCTAGGTTTGTCATAGCTTTTCTTCCAAGGAGCAAGCGTCTTTTAATTTCATGTCTTCAGTCACCATCCACAGTGATTTTGGAGCCCAAGAAAATAAAATCTGTCACTGTTTCCAATTTTCCCCCATCTATTTGCCATGAAGTGATGGGACTGAGTGCCATGATCTTAGCTTTTTGAATGTTGAGTTTTAAGCCAGCTTTTCACTCTCGTCTTTCACCTTCATCAAAAGGCTCTTTAGTTCCTCTTCTCTTTCTGCCATTAGGATGGTGTCATCTGCATACCTGCAATTGTTGCTCTTTCTCCTGACAATCTTGATTCCAGCTTGAGCTTCATCCAGCCCAGCATTTCACATGATGTACTCTGCATACAAGTTAAATAAGCAGAGGGATAGTATGCACCCTTAATGAGCTCCTTTCCCAATTTTGACCCAATTTTTTGTTCCATGTCTAGTTGTAACTGTTGCTTCTTGACCTGCATACAGGTTTCTCAGGAGGCAAGTAAGGTGGTCCGATATTCCCATCTCTTTAAGAATTTTCCACAGTTTATTGTGATCCACACAGTCAAAGGCTTTGGTGTAGTCAGTGAAGCAGAAGTAGATGTTTTTCTTGACTTTTCTTGCTTTTTCTATGATCCAATGGAAGTTGGCAATTTTATCCTGGTTCCTCTGCCTTTTTAAAATCCAGCTTGTACATCTCGAAGTTCTTGGTTCACATACTGTTGATGCCTACATTTCCCCCTTTTATTCAAGATCTTTCTCTGAAAACATCATGGATCAGCAGTCAGGTTTTCAGTTTCAGTGGCTTCTCATCCCTCATTGCCAGGAAAGACCTTTCCTGGGTGTAGTGTCTCACATCAGAGGGAAAGTACACAGATTGGAAACCTATTGAGATCACATTTGAGTAGCAAGAAGAAGTGGGAGGGAGGACTCTCAGGCACTTTTTATCTAAAGTCCTGTTATCAAGATCACAGACACTGGAGACCATCTGAAGTGTTGTGTCATTATCAAAGGTTTCAAGCCTGATCAGCTATCTTGGAAAAGCTGTCTCATCAAGGTGTCATCAGCTTCAATTCTGGGAAATCTTTAACTCACCAGATAACGCGCAGAGCCAGTCAGCTTTGGTGCTTCCTATATGTGCGTCATGTAAACCCAAGAGACTGTTCACATTTTTGTGCAATCATCACAACTATTTCCAGAAGCTTTTCACCTTCCCAAAGTAAAAGGCTGCACCCACTAAAGAATAACACTCCCATCGTCACCCCTCCCCCTGCCATCCTACAGCCCCAGGCAACCACCATTCAACTTGCTATGATTCTGGGTATCTCCTATGAGTGGAATCATACAGTATTTGTCTTTTCACACCTGGCTTGTTTCACTTAGCATGATGTCTTCAAGGTTCATCAATGCAGAAGCATGTGTCAGAATTTCTTTTTAAAGCTGAGTAATATTAATTGCCTGTAATTAATATAATTATATATTGTAATGTAATTATATACATATATATATCACAGTTTGTTTATCAATAGGTGCTTGGGTTGCTTCCAAATTTTAGATACTGGGAATAACACAGTTATGAACATGGATGTATAAATATCTCTTTGATATCTTGCTTTAAATTCTTTTGGGCATTAACCCAGAAGAGCAATTGCTGTATCATATGGTAATTCTATGCTTATTTTTTTCAAAGAAATGTCAGATTGTTTTCCATAGTGGCTACAACATTTTAGACACTTACCAACAGGGCACAAGAGGTCCGAATTTCCCACATCCTTGCCAGTGCTGGTTATTTTCTATTAAAAAAAATAATAATATCCATCCTGATGGGTGTGAGATGGTATCTCATTTTGATTTGATTCGAATTTCACTAATGATTAGTGATATTGAACATGTAATTGACCATTTCAATATCTTCTATGTCTATTCAAGTCCAACGCCCATTTTTGAATTTGTTTTTGTTGTTGTTAAGTTGTAGGAGTTCTGTGTGTATTCTGAATACTAACCACTTATCAGACATAGGATTTGCAGATATTTTCTCCTGTTCTGTAGGTTGCCTTTATACTCTGATTCTTTGGATGCACAAAAGTTTTAAATTTTGATGTAGTTTACTTTATCTGATTTATCTTTTGTTCCTTGTGTTTTTGATGTAATATCTAAGAAAACATTGCAAAATCCAATGTCATGAAGCTTCTCTTGTGTTTTCTTCTGAGTCTTATAGTTTTAGCTCTTACCTTTGGGTCTTTGATTCAATCTGAATTAGTTTTTATATATAATGTGTAAAGAAAGGGTCCAAATTCATTCATCCACATGTTTCCCAACACCATTTGTTAAAAGATTGTCCCTTCAAAACTGAATAGCCTTGACATCCTTATGGAAAGTCATTTCACTGTATATGTAAGGGGTTTGGGGTGGCTGGGAGGGGTCTCTAGTCCATTGATTGATCTATGTTTGTTTTTATGCAAGTACCACATTTTTTGTAATGGGAAGTGTGAGTCCTCCAACTTTGTCCTTCTTTTTCAAGTTTGTTTGGCTATTTACAGACACACACTACCTTAACCAAGTCGTAAAATGTTAACATTACAAGGAATGAGGAAGCTGGCATTGTGCGCTTCCTGAGGACGCGCGTGCTAAGTCGTGTCACTTCTGTGTTATTCCTGCCAAACTTGAGAAATGAGAATATATCAAACAAACTCAAACTTAGTGACGTTTTTCAAAAACAATTGGCATATACTTTTCTAAAAAAATGTCAAGGGCATGAAAGACAAAAAGAGGCAATCTTCCAGATTGAAGGAAATTCAAGGGACATGATAACTAAATGCGATATGTGATCCTAGATTGGATTGTAGACTTATAAAGAACATTCTTAGGACAGTCAGTGAAATTTGAGTGAGATCTGTGGGTAGTATGGTTTCAGTGTTAACTCCCTGAACCTGGGTCATTCATTATATCTACAGGTTACTTTCAACTGGTTAAAAATTATATCATGTATAAATATCAAAAGTCAAGTATAAGTATATACATATACATATAGAGAGACATAGGGACAGAGAGAGATAGGAAGACAGAATAACTAAGCAAATGTGGCAAAATGTTAAAAATTAAATGTTACCAGTTAAGAAGAGTACTTGGGAGTTCTTTGTATTATTCTTGTAATTTTCCATAAGCTTAAAGATAAAAATAGGAAAATGATGGCTAAATGTAGACATTTTCAGAAAAACAAAAGCTACAGAAATTTATTGGCACTAGACCTGCAGGGCAGGAAATTCGAAGTTCCCAGGGCTGAATAGAAATGATCCCAAATGGGAGCCTGCATTTGCAGGAAGGGAGAAAGCCCTGGAAATAGTAATATTTCTAAACTACACCTTCAGGCTTGTAATTCTATATAGTGGACTAACCATATGTGCTTAGCTCCTCTTATTCCAAACCCCTAAAAATTACTGTAAAGGATATAGTTATAAACCTGCAGAAATAAAGAGAGGGCTTCAGTTTATCAGAGGTTTCAATAAATTTCTGAAGACGGAAGTTGGGTGATGGAGTGAGTACTTAGTGAGGCAGAGAGGAGAAACTGCACTTGAAAGAAGGCAGGGTGGGTCATTGTAGTTGAGCAGATGGTACAACTATGATAGCTTATGAACGATGTTGGATTCACAATCTCCAAAGAAGATTAACCTTTGGGACCAGCGACCAGGCTTGACCACTCAGGGCTCTTGTATGGCAGAAGTTTTATTACAGTGAAAAGGGACAGAGAAAGCTTCTTACATAGACATCAGAAGGGGGCGGAGAGTATCCCCCACCCCCACCCCCCGCTAGTCTTAGCAAGGGAGCTATATGCTTTCTCAATTGGTTATTGCAGTAAATCAAAAGAATGTCTCAAGGTTGCAAAGATCTTACCAGAGCCACTCCCACAATATATATTTTAAGATAATAGGATTAGTCAGAAGGTTCTCAAGAAGGAGAAACATGTCCTCAAGCAGGACACATTGCTATATCGACTAAGACAAAGCAATGTAGAAAAAAACGTTTATCCTTTTTTCCTCCTTGAGAACTCCAGAGCCCTATCTCCTCCTCCAGAGCCTCAGACCCCTTTCTCCTCCTTGGGGGACCCAGACTTCTTATCAGCCTGCCTAGGAATTGAGTCTCTCAACTACATCCCATAAACCTGGAGAGGCTGAGTACTCAGAGGTGCTAGGTCTTCTGAGACAGCAAAATAGGCTTAAAATAGAGGAGTTACTAGAAAGTTTGTAGGCAAAATTAATATACACGTATCTCTGTAAAGAATGTCCCATTCTCCCCAAGCAGAGGAAGAGAGGCAGAGAGGGCAAAGGTAAGAAGGAAAGACTGATTGATTTCATTTTAAAAGAAATGGAAAGATACCATTTGTTTCTTTTATATGTGTGCTGAAAACACTTAAGATCTAGTCTCTTAGTAAATTTTAAGAATATAATACAGTATTGTTAACTATAGTTGCCATGCGATACCTTACATCCTCAGAACTGATTCCTCTTAGTACAAACTGAAAGTTTGTAACCATTAGATAGTAGCTCCCATGGACAGTAAACCCTGACAGGCTACAGTGCATGGGGTCAGAAAGAGTCAGACAGGACTTAGCTACTAGATGACAACCCCATCTCCTCCACCCTGCAGTCCCTGGAAACCACCAGTCTTCTCTCTGATTCTGTGAGTTTGACGTTTTTTTTTTCACATAGGAATGAGATCATACAATATTTGTCTTTCTGTGTCTGGTTTATTTCACCTAGCATAATGCCCTGCAGGTTTATCCATATTGTTGCAAATGGGAGGATTTCCTTCTTTATGTCTGAATAATATTCCATTGTATATAATCTCACAGCGTACGTATACATTAAAGCATTACATTGCACACTTTAATGAGAACAAAAAAAAATTGCATTGTATAACCTAAATTTATACAACTTTTGTCAATCATACCTCAATAAAGTTGAGGGGAAAGAAATTAAAACAAATTCATAAGACCTAAAGCCAAATACCAATAAAACAAAAGAAATGAATTGTCTGGTGAGAGATTGGTCAGTGAACATGTGAGTTGGTGTCTTGATCAGCACATGTGCTTCCTCATTTCATTTTTGTTGTTACTGTTTAGTCACTAAGTCACGTCCAAATCCTTTGCAACCTCATGGGCTGTATCCCGCCAGGCCCCTCTGTCCATGGGATTTCCCAGGCAAGCATACGGAAGTGGGTTGCCATTTCCTTCTCCAAGAGATCTCCCCAAGCCAAGGATCAAGCCCACATCTCCTATACTAAGGTGAATTCTTTACCACTGAGCCACCGGGGAAGCCCTATGAGGTCTAAAACCTCAATGCTTGCTCCCTGTCTCCTCACCTAAACTGACATCTGCCGGTTGACAGGCCCTGCCATGGACACAGAGCTGGAGATGAGCTTCTATATCGCCTTATTCTTAAGTATGCATGGGCAACCAAACATCTTCAGAGAGAAATGTGCAACATTAAAAAAGTACAAAGCAAAACTGACTCCCTAGGGCAGCAATGGAGATGAAGACACAGACGACAGACCTGTGGACACAGTGGGGAGGAGAGGGCGGAACAAACTGAGAGAGTGGCACTGAAGCATGGACTTTACCGTATGCAAAACAGGAAGCTGCTGTATGCCACAGGGAGCTCAATGCAAACCTGGTTACCTGTGACAGCCTAGAGAGGCAGGATGGGGTGGGAGGTGGAAAGGCGGCTCAAGAGGGAGGGGACATACGTTACCTATGGCTGCTTCATGTCGATGTGTAGCAGAAACAAACACAGTATTGTGAAGTAGTTATCCTCTGTCTAGTCAAGGCTATGGTTTTTCCTGTGGTCACGTATGGATGTGAGAGTTGGACTGTGAAGAAGGCTGAGCACTGAAGAATTGATGCTTTTTAACTGTGGTGTTGGAGAAGGCTCTTGAGAGTCCCTTGGACTGCCAGGAGATCCAACCAGTCCATTCTGAAGATCAGCCCTGGGATTTCTTTGGAAGGAATGATGCTAAAGCTGAAACTCCAGTACTTTGGCCACCTCATGCAAAGAGTTAACTCATTGGAAAAGACTCTGATGCTGGGAGGGATTGGGGGTAGGAGGAGAAGGGGACAACAGATGATGAGATGGCTGGATGGCATCACGGACTCGATGGACATGAGTCTGAGTGAACTCTGGGAGTTGGTGATGGACAGGGAGGCCTGGCGTGCTGCGATTCATAGGGTTGCAAAGAGTCGGACATGACTGAGCAACTGAACTGAACTCCCTAGGAGTTGGTTCATGGGGAAAAAAAACTTTAAAAAGTTTACAGTTAGTATCTTCAGATATATCTATAGCTGAGAGCGAAAATGAGAACGAGAGACCCCATAAAACAAAAGAATTGAAATTAGGGTCTCAAACTGATATCTACAACCCATGTTCCTAACACCATTATACACAATAGCCAAAGGTGAGAACAACCTCAGTTTCCATGACGCTGACACACCCATGAGCATATAAACAAAGTGTGGCATATAGGTACAACAGCCTTAAATAGAGAGGCAATTCTGCATGAATGAAACACCATATGATTCTACTTACACGTGTCAGTCAGTCAGTTCAGACTCTCAGTCGTGTCTGACTCTTTGTGACCCCATGGACTGCAGCAAGAATACTGAAGGCAAGCATACTGGAGTGGGTGGCCATTTCCTTCTCCAGGGGATCTTCCTGACCCAGGGATCGAACCTGTGTCTCTTGCCTCTCCTGCATTGGCAGGCAGATTCTTTACCACTGTGCTACCTGACTACCCTTAGGTCAGTGCATGTAGAATGTTTTTCCTCCCAAGTGAATGGTGGCAGTATGGTCAATGGGAAAGCCCAGGTTAACATCTCCAAATACTAATAGCTACACTGATTTTTAAAAAACAAGTCAATTTAAGGAAGAATGTTAATGAGTAATAGTATAGGGGTGTGCAGGTAAGCAAAGCTTGGAAACTTTGGGTTAAGCTGCAGGCACACTAAGATCCTGTCTCCTGGGGCTGCATTCACCTTTACTTGTCCTGAGTCACTCTCTCTGTCTCTAGAAGGCAAGGAGAAAAGCACAGAAAATTGATACATGAGCTTAATTCTATCAATAATGAGAATAGCTGGTGGTATGAAAGAGATGGAAAGCTTAGAAGGCAGTGTCTTGGAGTTTAGAAGGAGGAAGTAGGACTCTGGGAGCTTGCCAAAGTTTGAGACTGACTCATGGTCACGTTTGCTTCCACAAAAACTGCTGTGAAGTATGGCCCAGAGTAACCTCAGTAAACATTTATAAAATGAGTCCCTTAGACTGAGAGGGAGTAGAATTTTTATATTTCTTAATTTATTTAGGGAAATGCTAGCTGTGGTCTGATTCCACTTAAAATAGGATGGCTTGGGCTTCCCTGATGGCTCAGTGGTAAGGAATCCACCTGCCAGTGCAGGAGACACAGGTTCGATCCCTGGTTCAGGAAGATCCCACATGCTGCAGAGCAACTAAGCCCGCGCACCACAACTGCTGAGCCTGTGCCCTAGAGCCCTGGAACGGCATCTGCTGAGCCCACATGTTGCAACTGCTGAAGCCCGTGTGCCTAGAGCCGGTGCTTTGCAACAAGAGAAGCCGCAGCAGTGAGAAGCCTGCCCACCAGAATGAAGAGTAGCCTCCACTCTCTGCAACTAGAGAAATGACCACAAGGCAGCAAAGACCCAGCACAGCCAAAAAAAAATTACTTAAGAGGAATGAGAGGACCAGAATTTAAAAATTAAAATGTAGTTATGGATAATCTCAATATGGCAGAAAATAAAGGCCAAATGGCTTTCAGATGAAGTTGGCATTTAAAAGCCTATATACAAAAAGGAAAATGAAAGGTATGAATCACCTCCAAGGATAATACCAAGAAGGCTGAAGAGTGGTCTGAAGCTTGTAAATAATGCTGAAGATATTCATTTGTTGCAAATATTTTATTGAGGAAAAACATCAAACATGTGCAAAAGTAGACAGAATAGTATGATGAAATACTGTGTAACCATGATCCAGCCACAATAATTCCTATTTGACTAGGGGGTCAGCAAGTTCTGGCCTAAGGGCCAAGCCCAGCCCACTAGTTTTTTTATAGATAAAGTTTTATTGGAACACAGTCAAATTCATTCCTTTATATTAATATTTTGCCTGTGGCTGCATTCACATTGGATCTTCCCTGGTGGCTCAGACGGTAAAGCGTCTGCCTACAATGCGGGAGACCTGGGTTCACTCCCTGGGTCGGGAAGATCTCCTGGAGAAGGAAATGGCAACCCACTCCAGTATTCTTGCCTGGAAAATCCCATGGATGGAGGAACCTGGTTAGGCTACAGTCCATGGGGTCGCAAAGAGTCGGACACGACTGAGCGACTTAACAGGATAGTTGGATACTGTCAACAAAGACATTGGCCCACAGCCACTACCTGGCTCTTCATAGAAACCATTTGCTAACCTCTGATTATTTCTCCCCTAATCAATACCCCTGCCACATTTCTCTACCTGCCTGCCAGCCCCACTTGTATTATATTGAAGGAAATAATCATCAAGCCGCTTGACTGAGAAATAGTTCAGTATGTACTTCTAAACCGTAAGATCACTTTCATTCCAAAGAAGAGATTTTACAATAATTTCTTAATTTCATAAATAGCCAGTATGTGTTCCCATAATTGGAGAAATTAGGATCCCACATGCCTCAGGCAACTGGGCCTGCACACCGCAGCTGCTGGGCCCGCATGCCTGAACTAGAGAAAAGCCTGCTCACTGCAGCCAGGAGCCCCTAGCACAACAAAAGATCATGCCAACTGCAACTAAGGGCTGATGCAGGCAAAAATAACAAATACGGAATTTAAAAATAATAATAATTGAAAAGCTATAGCTGATGCTTTTTTTTCTCCAGGGACCCCTTACCCTATCCGCTAATATTATCAGTCGTTAGTCTAGTTATTATCTTAAAATGTGTGTCACAGCAGTAAAAAATTTTCTTTGTCAATTACTTTGTCAGGTATTTAATTGTGCATTTTAAAGTCCTTTGTCATGTACAGACAGTTATTATTGTATTCTGATGCTTTTGCAAAAGTGCTTCATCTTCCAGAAGATTCATAGTAAGGACTTTGGGACAAGTACATGTTTCTGATAACTTTCAGATCATACTGCTGAATTTGGTAAGAAATGAAAGAATCCTAATGGAAAATCTGATGGTGTCATAAAACTGTTAACAAAAGAATTGCTTGTTGAGTTAACTGGTAGATATGGTTATATTAATTTTCATGCTTTTTTGTCTGGAATATTATTGGTTTTGATCTGTGTTTTCCAGATATAAGGAAACCCTTCCCCTCATGCTAATTATGATTTAAAAGCAGTTTGGTAAATTACGTCTCTATGAGTAGAATTGAAACACTTATCTTTTCTTTCTACCTGATTCATCCAGAAATCTGAAGCACTTAGGTTCTGAACAGCCTTATCAGGCAAACAAGAAAGGCTGCTTCCTGGCAGGTGCAGGAATCTAGATATTTGGGGGACCTCTAGAAGAAAGAAATTCATCCAGCCCTTGGCATGGCTTTCCTGGCCTTGAGAGGCCTATAAACAGTTCAGTCTGAGACTCCTTATGAAAAGTTCCATATAGCTAGCGTAAAAACCCTATGTAATCAGTTAACCGGACTTAATTTGTAAGCAAATTAGTCTCAATTTAGTTGTATGTGGTAAAAGTGAGGGTAATTTTGGAGAGAAAAAGGTTATATTTCAATGGCTATTAAATTCTAGTTCTGTTAGTTAAGGTCTGTATTTACTCTCTAAGACTCATCTTCCAGATTACTCACCTCCTAGATATATAACAGCATGTCTTTGAGTTCTGCAGAACGAAGGCCCTCACCCACCCAGGTGGAGGATGGTAACGCGAGGCTGCGCACGAGTCCTGGACACCGCTTGGTTTCTTCACCACCAGCCAACTGCAAGAAAGTCACACAATCTCTAGCCCTCACCCTAAAGTTTGTGTTTAAAAACTCTTCCCCCCAACCATCAGGGAATTCAGGTCTTTTGAGGATTGCTGGCCTGTTCTGCTTGTGTGTGTGTCCGCTTAGTCGCTCAGTCGTGTCTGACTCTTTGCTACCCCATGGACTGTAGCCTGCCAGGCTCCTCTGTCCATGGAATTTTCCAGGCAAGAATACTGGAATGGGTTGCCATTTCCTACTCCAGAGGATCTTCCTGATGCAGGGATTAAAGCCGTGTCTCCTGCGTCTCCTGCACTGGCAGACGGATTCTATACCACTGCACCATCTGGGAAGCCCATAAACCTTTCTCTGCTCTAAACTCTGACATTTCAGTTTGTTTAGTCTGTGTCTTGGGACAGCAATAAGTAGCCTGAAAAATGTTGCTGAGGTACAAATCTACTTTGACTTTCAGTTACCACCATTTATGACTGAAAGGTTTCACTCCCCAGAACCATCTGTTAACAAGTCTCTGAGGACAAAGACTCCACGACCTGCTTGATGATCTGCCTGACTAATAGCAGAGCCTGGTATCAATCCATATATGTTGAATCAATATCATGTAGCCTATAAATCCTTCACAGCACTTGCTGAGTTGACTTCAATAGTGCAGTACCAAGTCAGGTTATTTCAATAAAAACCAAGTCTGACACCCCTAAGGCACAAGTCTTAGACTGCTTTCCATAAACTTCCAGATGTCTTCCTTTAAAAACACCCGTCTCTTACTAAAAGTCCACACAAGTACTTCCATCAAAATTTGTTCAACTCTGCTAAGCAGGTAATTGCTTCTGCAACAGCTAGGTCAGCTGTCTACTACAGCATCCATTGGTTGGGATTCATGATATTACTCTGTTTATGTCTGTCTCATTTGCTGGGCTGTGAGCTTCTGGAACTTGGCTGTCTGGTTCACTGTTTACCCAAACAAGTGGCTATATGCATAAGGATAGTCATAATGAAAATGTTGGTTTGTGCACATGGTTGGAGCAATCCATGTCCAGGAAGATTTTTGCTCTATTTGTAGGGTATATATTTATTTAAATTCACACATTTAAAATCTTTGAATTCCTTAATCAGTTCATATCAACTCTGTGTATGAGGAAGATCAGTATCTCCAATTTACTAAGGAAACTGACGCAGAAGGTCACAGTCTAAATAAATCCAAGGTTACCCGGGGAAGAGACTGAACACCCTGGTTAACGTCAGCTGTGACCGGCGGGAGGCGCGCCGGAGGCCTTTTGGACTCTTTCGGCCACCGTAGCCGGGTCCTCTCTCCCCGCCCTCTATTTATGCGCCTGCGCGCTGCGGGAACGCCGTCCATTTCTCCATCAGCCTGAGAGGACGTCGCGGTTGAGGTGAGTCGTGCGCCTACTGCCTCCCTTGTTTGGATTCCCCCGCCTGCAGCCTCCCGCAGCGGGTCTGCCTCTCTAGCCGTTACTCTGCATCTCTGGGGTCGGGAAACCTCGGACCTCTGACCCGTGTCGACCCCAGCTTCCCGGCGTTGCGGTCTCTTCGGGAGGGTCTCCCGGGGACCCCGGGTTTGCTGAGGGGAGTGAGAGGGGCCTCGAGGAACCGCCAGGTTTCTGAGACAGCCGGCCCGGCCCCGGGGACCGCTGCGTATCTCACCGCGTCGAGCGTGACCTTGGCGGCGTCCTTTGACCTGTCCGGTCCCGGTGTTTTCACCTGCAGGAAGGGAGTGGTTTCCTCCTCGGGGCTCCGTGGGCGCTCGGTGGCTGTGGCTTTGTGGTGGCGTTCGGGGTTGGGGTTGGGAGGCTGGAGGGCGGGGCGGGCCTCCCGCAGCCCCCTCCACGCGCGCACGGCCTTCTCGCCCCGCGCGGGCGGCGCTCGCCGGGGGCCCGGGGGACCTGCTGGGGTCCCGCCCGGGTGTTAGTCCTGACTGCGCGACCTTGAAGTGGCCCCCTGACCTTCGTGCGTCACGGTTTTTGTCAGTAAAACGGGAAAACACCTGCTCACAGGATTAAGTGAGTTGGTGGTAGAGTTGTTCGCACTTGTGCTATCAGTCTAGAGCCGCTGCTGATCTTTCCTGTAATTCGGAGAGGTCCGTGTCTGTCTTGTACCCCCGGTTACTGTTGGGCCGCAGTCGGCTTGCTTATTTAGGGTGGTCGTTCAGTGTGTGAAAGGGAAAAAGATGAAGTCACTAAGCCCCTAAAGAGCTTAAGTTTTGGTAGAGGAGTTGGTCCACTGTCCTGCTCGTGTCTCTAGGTACTAAAATGTATTATGCAGAAGAGTTCTAAGAGCTCTCTCTTCATTCTAGCCGTCGAGAAGAAAAACTGCCATGTCCACTGCTTTGGCAAAACCTCAGATGCGTGGCCTCCTGGCCAAACGTCTGCGATTTCATATTGTTGGAGCATTCGTGGTCTCCCTGGGGTTTGCAACTTTCTATAAGGTATGTATGTTTTATTTTTACTTTGTGCTCGCCGTCCAAAAATGTTTTCAATTTGAAAATGTATTTCATTTTCATACACAGTTCTTAGAGTCTTTTAAAGAAATTGGTTTTGTAGGGTGCTCCCTTGCTCTTACCTTTCTCCACCCACCTCAGTGTGATGGGGGCAGTATCTCATTCTCCAGATGGCTTGTCTTCCATCTTTAAATGAAGCTTAATTTGGTAGGGCTGCCATAACAAAATACCACAAAGTGGGTGGCTTCCACAATAGAAAAAAAATTTTGAGGCTAAAAATCCAAGATCAAGATGGCTGTGGGGGACTTACCTGACTATCCAGTGGTTAAGACTCCAAGCTTCCAGTGCAGGGGGCATGGGTTCTATCCCTGGTTGGGGAACTAAGATCCTACCTGCCACCAGTGCCCCCCCAAAAAACAAAAAAACTTTGGGGTTGATTTCTGCTGCTGCCTCTCTGCTTGACTTTGTAGAACATGTCTGTCTTCTCCCTTTCATCACATGGTCCTACATGTGTTAGTATGTTTCTGTCTGAATTTTTTCCTCCTATAAGGATGTTAGCCAAATTAAGATCCATCCTAAAAAGTTCCTTTTAACTTATTACTTCTTTGTTGTTTAGTTGCTAAGTCATGTCCAACTTATGTGGCCCCATGGACTGTAGCCCGCCAGGCTCCTCTGTCCATGGGATTTCACAGAGAGTAATACTAGAATACTGGAGTGCATTGCTCTTTCCCTCTCCAGGGACTCTTCCGGGCCCAGGAATTGAACCCCGGTGAATTGTTGACCACCGAGCCACTAGGGAAGCCCTAATTACTTATTTAAGAGCCTTAATAAAATAATGGGCTTCAAGGTGAACACAAACTTGGTGATTTATGTTGTCTTTAGATATTGTTTCTAATAATCTAAAAAATAAACCCTGAATGTGATTGTTACCTTTTAGTTTGCTGTGGCTGAGAAAAGAAAGAAGGCATATGCAGACTTCTACAGAAATTATGATTCCATGAAAGATTTTGAGGAGATGAGGAAGGCTGGTATCTTTCAGAGTGCAAAGTGATTTGGAATATAAAGGTAATATGGTTATTTTAAGTTACTGTTTAAAATCTTTCAGTTGTGTGTATACATAAAATATACAATCTTAATTACGTACAGTTCAGTATTGTCAAGTACCTTTACATTGTTGCACAACCCATCTTGCAAATGGGTATCCATCTGTACCCATGAAATATTTCCCCCTTCCCCAGGCAGTCACCATGCTTCTGTCTGGGTACCTCATGTAATATCCTCAAGGTTTACTCATTACAGCTGTGTGAGAATTTTCTTGTTAAGGCTAAGTAATCCATTTTATCTGTATACCACATTTTGTTTAATCATTCATCTGTTAATGATTCCTTATAATCATTAAATCCTTATAATCTGTTAAAGATTCTTTATACAGCTTTTGGCTCTTGTGGAATAATGCTGCTGTTCTGTGTGCATATCTCTTTGATACCCTGCTTTTAATACTATTTTGAGTGTATACTCAGAAGTGGAGTTGCTAAATCATATGTTGTTCTGGTTTTAAATTTTTAAGGAACCACCATACTCTTAAATAGTGGCTGCTCTATTTTACACTTCACCAACTTTTGTGTGCAAGGATCTTTCCACGTCCTTGCCGACACTTGTTTTCTGGTTTTTTGATCGTAGCCATCCTAATGAGTGTTAGGTATTGTTTTCTTTTGGTCTTCGTTTGTATTTCCCTAATGGTTAATGATGTTGAGCCCCTTTACCATGCTTGTTAGCTGTTTGTATATCTTTGGAGAACTATCTATGCAAGTCTTTTGCCCATTTTTAATTGGATAGTTTTTTGTTGAGTTGTAGGAGTTATTTAAAAGCCCCTATCAGCTATGATTTAGATATTTTGTCCCATTCTGTAATTGCCTTTTCAATCTATTAATTGTGTCTTTTGGTGAACAGACATTTGAAATTCTGATGTTTTCTGATTTATTTTTTTGCCTGTACTTTTGGTGTCATATTTAAGAAATCATTGACAAATTCACTGTGATAAAGTATTACTTTTTTCCTGAAGTTTTATAGTTTTATTAGCTCTTAACTTTAGGTCTTTGATCTATTTTGAGTTAATTTTTGGATATGATGTTAAGGAAATGGTTTGCTTCATTCTTTTGCATGTGAATATCCAGTTTTCCGAACACCATCTGTTGAAAAAATTTTCCTTTCCCCATTAGTCTTAGTACCGTTGGTGTTCTTCTCTATCTGGATGGGTTTATTTCGGTACTCTAGTCTGTTGCATTAGTTTATATTTCCATCTCTGTACTGATACTACACTCTTGATTACAATACCTTTATAGTAGGTTTTGAAATCAGGAAGTGTTAGTCCTCCAGAGTTGTTTTTTTCAAGATTGTTTTGGCTGTTCATGATCTTATTGATAATCCACATGAACTTTAGGATGGATTTTCCTATTTCTCAAATGCTGTTGGGATTTTGATAGGAATTGCATTATATAGATCACTTTGGGTAGTGCGAACATCTTGACAGTTACAAGTATTCTAGGTCATGAACACAAGATGTGTTTCTATTTATTTGTTTCTTTAATTTCAGCAATGTTTTATACTTTTCCAGTAGATTGTCTTGCCTCCTTGTTGAAGTTTATTCCTAAGAATTGTAGTTTAATGCTAATATAATTGAGATTGTTTTAATTTGCTTTTCTGATTATTCATTGTTAGTGTATAGAAACACTACTGATTTTGTGTGATTACATATCCTGTAGCTTTGCTGAGTTATTCTAACAGTTCTGTGTGTGTGAGAGAGAGATCGATCAATCTTTGAGGGTTTTCTGCATATAAGATCAGATCATCTGCAGATAGCCTTACTTCTTCCTTTCCAATTTGGATGTCATTTCTTTTCTTCCCTAATTGCCCTGGCTAGGATTTCCAGTACTGTGTTGAAGAGAAGCAGCAAAAATGTGCATCCTTGTCCCCGCCAACCCCGACCTTAGAGGAGAAACTTTTTAAGTCTTTTACCATTGAGTATATTAGCTGTGGGTTTCTCATATATCACCTTTATTATGTTGAGGTAGTTTTTCTTCCTATTGTTTATTTGAATTTTTTTTTAATCATGGAAAGGTATTAAATTTTTCAAATGCTTTCTTGAATCAGTTGAAATGATCATGTGACTTTTTGTCCTTCTGCGGTGTATTTTTCATATGTTGAATCATCCTTGTTCATGGTG
Source organism: Capricornis sumatraensis (assembly GCF_032405125.1). NCBI lineage: Eukaryota > Metazoa > Chordata > Mammalia > Artiodactyla > Bovidae > Capricornis > Capricornis sumatraensis. The sequence goes on from NC_091079.1 coordinate 83,327,574, forward strand.
TATGATCCTTTTAATGAACTGTTGAATTGTTGGCTAGTATTTTATGAAGATTTAGCATCTGTATTTGGGCTATTGCTCTGTAATTTGTCTTTAATATATTTGATGGTCTTATAGAATGTGGTTTTTTTTTTTTTTACTTTTATTTTTGGCTGTGATAGGTCTTTGTTGCTAAGTGGGCTTTTCTCTAGTTGCTGTGAGTGGGGGCTTTTCTTTCCAGGGGCTCCTCTTGTTGGCAGAGCACAGGCTCTTCAGCCACAGGCTTCAGTAGCTGTGGCTCATGGGCTCAGTCATGGCAGCTCCCAGGCTCTGGAGCACAGGCTCAGTGGTTGCAGCGCATGGGCTTAGTTGCTTTGCAGCATGTGGGATCTTCCTGGATTAGGGATGAAACCTGTTTGTCTCTTCATTTGCAGGTGGATTCTTTACCACTGAGCCACCAGGGAAGCCCCAAATGTTTTGTATTTTTAAATAAGATGGTGAGTCAGATGTGGCCACGAGACATGTGAGAGACACAGGAAAACATGGAAGGGCAGTCTCTCCCGCATACACGTTTAAGATGTCTTTACTGTTATAGAAAGTTAAAAAATACATAGAGTGAATTTGAAAGTGTTCCCCTCTCCAGTTTTTTGGAAGAGCTTGAGGAGGATTGGGGTTAACTTTTTTAAATGTTTGGTAGAATTAACCTGTGAAGCCATCTTATCCTAGGCTTTTGTTTGTTGAGTGTTTTTTGATTGTGGATTTAATCTTCTTACTTAGTTAAAGTCTGTTTCTTGGTGTGTTTTTTATAATCTTTATTTACTGTGGCTTTGATTTAGCTTTTCTTTTTCTGCCTTTTAAGGGGTAAACTTAGGTTGTTGATTTGATCTTTTTAAACTTCTCTTCTTAAACCTACTTTGACCCATTGGTGGTTGGAGAGTATGTTGTTTAATCTCAACTTATTTGTGGATTTTTCTATTTTCCTTCAGTTCAGTTGCTCAGTTGTATCCGACTTTTTGCAACCCCATGGACTGCAGCGCACTAGGCCTCCCTGTCCATCACCAACTGCCCAAATTTACTCAAACTCATGTCCATCGAGTTGGTGATGCCATCCAACTATCTGATCCTCTGCTGTCCCCTTCTCTTGCCTTCAATCTTTCCCAGCATCAGGGTCTTTTTCCAGTGAGTCAGTTCTTCGCATAAGGTGGCCAAAATATTGGCGTTTCAGCATCAGTCCTTCCAGTGAGTATTTAGGACTGATTTCCTTTAGGATGGGCTGGTTGGATCTCCTTGCAGTCGAAGGACTCTAAAGAGTCTTCTCCTACACCACAGTTCAAAAGCATCAATTCTTCAGCAGTCAGCTTTCTTCCTAGTCCAACTCTCACATTCATACATGACCACTGGAAAAACCATAACCTTGACTAGATGGACCTTTGTTGGCAAAGTAATGTCTCTGCTTTTCAATGTGCTGTCTAGGTTGGTCATAGCTTTTCTTCCAAGGAGTAAGCATCTTTTAATTTCATGGCTGCGATCACCATCTGCAGTGATTTTGGAGCCCCCCAAAATAAAGTCTGTCACTTTTTCTACTGTTTCCTCATTTGCCATGAAGTGATGGGACCAGATGCCATGATCTTAGTTTTGTGAATGTTGAGCTTTAAGCCAGCTCTTTCACCCTCCTCTTTCACTTTAATCAAGAGGCTCTTTAGTTTTTCTTCTTTCTGCCATAAGGGTGGTGTTATCTGCATATCTGAGGTTATTGATGCTTCTCTTGGCAATCTTTGATTTCCAGCTTGAGCTTCATCCAACCCAGCATTTCTCATGATGTACTCTGCATATAAGTTAAATAAGCAGGGTGACAATATACAGCCTTGACGTACTCCTTTCCCAGTTTGGAAATGGTCTGTTGTTCCATGTCCAATTACAACTGTTGCTTCCTGACCTGCATGCAGATTTCTCAAGAGGCAGGTTAGGTGGTCTGGTATTCCCATCTTTTTCAGAATTTTCCAGTTTGCTGTGATCCACACAGTCTTGCCCTTGGCATAGTCAATAAAGCAGAAATAGATGTTTTTCTGGAACTCTCTTGCTTTTTCGATGACTCAGTAGATGTTGGCAATTTGATCTCTGGTTCCTCTGCCTTTTCTAAAACCAGCTTGAGCATCTGGAAGTTCACAGTTCATGTACTCTTGAAGCCTGGCTTGGAGAATTTTGAGCATTACTTTACTAGTGTGTGAGTTGAGTGCATTTGTGTGGTAGTTAGAGCATTCTTTTGCATTGCCTTTCTTTGGGACTGGAATGAAAACTGACCTTTTCCAGTCCTGTGTCCACTGCTGAGTTTTCCAAATTTGCTGGCATATTGGGTGCAGCACTTTCACAGCATCATGTTTTAGAATTTGAAATAGCTCAGGTGGAATTCCGTCACCTCCACTAGCTTTGTTCATTGTGATGCTTCCTAAGGCCCACTTGACTTCGCATTCCAGGATATCTGGCTCTAGGTGAGTGATCACAGCATCGTGGTTACCTGGGTTGTAAAGATCTTTTTTGCATAGTTCTTCTGTATATTCTTGCCATCTCTTAATATCCTCCTCTTCTAGTTTAGGTGCATACCATTTCTGTCCTTCATTGAGCCCATCTTTGCATGAAATGTTCCCTTGGTATATCTATTTCTTCTGTTAGGATTTCTAGTTTCATCCATTGTGACCAGCAAAGATACTTTATGTGATTTCAGTCTTAAAATCTGTTGTTCTATGACCTAACATGGAAATTAATCCATATGCACTTAAGAAAAAGTATATATATTCTGATGTTGGGTAGAATGAAATTTGATTGGTCTGTAGTGTTCAAGTCCTCTTATTTTCTTAATGATCTGTCTGGTCATTTCAGTTATAGCCATTATTGAAAGTATTGGGTTTGCCAAAGAGTTTGTTTAGGTTTTCTATAAGATTTTACATTCTAAGTCACCTGCTGTTACGTAGAGCTGTATGTTTCTTCCTTCAATTCTGTTAGTGTTTGCTTCATGTATTTCCCGGCTCTCATGCTTGGTGTGTATATAATCTGCCTTCTTGGTGAACTGACCCTGCCATTATAAAATGTCCTTTGTGTCTGTAGCATTTTTTGACTTAGTCTGTTTTGTCTGCTAACAGTATAGCCACTCTTGCTTTTTAGATTGCTGTCTGTATGGAGTCTCTTTTCATCCTTAACTTCAAAAGTATGTATATCTTTGGATCTAAAAAGTGAATCTTTTGTAGATAGCTTGTAGTTGGACCTTGTTTTGTATCCATTCCTCAGATCCATGACTGTTGGTTGGGACGTTTAAACCAACCTATTGTTATAATCTATTTTGAATTGCTGATAACACACATACAAAAATTTAATCACATACAAAAATTCTCTTTTACAACCCTGTTCCCCTACTTTGTTATTAATGTCACAAATGGCATTTTTAGATACTGTGCCCATTAACACAGATGTCTTTCTTTTAGTGCTTTTGCCTTTTAAATACTACAAAATTAAAAATGGGGATATGAAACATGATTAACACTGGCTTTTATATTTATTCATATATTTACCTTTGCCAGGGAACTTTATATTTCAGTATGGCTTTGAGTGATTGTCTAGTGTAATTTTGTTTCAAATTGAACAGTTCTCCTTGCAGATCTAGTAGTAATGAACTAACCTTTAGCTTTTGTTTATCTGGGAGTGTCTTAATTTCTTCCTGATTTTCGAAGGACATTTTCCTGAGAAGTCCACTGATAATCTTACAGAAGCTCCGTTATAGATGGTGAATCTTCTTACTTCTTCCAGGATTTATTGTCTTTGGTTTTGACAGTTGGATTATAATGTGTCTTGATGTTAGGAGACTTTGGGTTCATCTTACTTCCAAGTAACATATTTGTATATACATTTCTTTCCTCAGATTTGGGAAGTTTTTGGCCATTATTTCTTCAAATAAATTCTCTGTCCCTTCATGCACCTCCACAATACAAATGTTGGTCTTTTTGATGGTGTCTCATAAGTCCCTTAAACACAGTCACCATTGTCACCAGTGTTCCGAGATAAAGATAGAAATAGTCCCTTGGGAGGCCCTCAGACAACCCAGAACATTGTGTGCAAGGTCTGCTCTTTTCCTTCTTCCCTGAAGTATTTGAAACCTTTTATGGTTTGTTATTTGGAGGTCCACAGGTGACTTGGTGGCTTTCTAGAGATTCTGGTTTGGGTAGTCAAGGTCCACTGCCTCACGGACAGTGTGAATTAAGGTTCTGTGTCTAAAATTTAAGGATAATTTTGAATATAAATAACTTTTGCCTAGTGTTAGATTCAGTTCTGTTACATTCCATTTCTGTAGTTGCTTTCACAGATCGATACATGTGTATTAAGTAGCCACAGTTTAATATATGTAATACATAATAGTAGAAAAACAAGTGTATTCCCAGTGGTTGGAAAACTGGTAGGAATTGTAATTTCCATCATGGACTGTTACGTCTGTTGGAATTGATAATCACAAAGTAACAGGAGTTACTAAAATAGAAAACTAAGAATGTTTTATGTAAAGGGTGATCTTTGTTAAAAGTGAAGAAGAAAAAAGGCTGAAGGTAAAAAGATGAAGAAAATACTAGTTTTTTGGGTGTGGAATCTTAACACTGCTGTTTTCTTTGTACCTTTGAAATTTTCAAAATTTTCACAGTGGTTATGCTTTTCATAAATCATGTTAACAGACTGATTTTTTAAATACTTTTTTTTTTTTACCTTTTACTTATAAGAAGTTGATTGCTTAAAAAACAAAAAGAGGAGCAGATTTGGAGACAAGAATACAAAAGTTTAGAACAAATGGACTGCTGCTTTTTAAGAACAGTCTGGGTCTGACGCGGGAACGGTTGGGGTGGACTTGGAGAAAAAAAGGTAGAATTTGGTACATGAAACCAGGAAACCTCAGAAAAAGATATGAATGCCCCACATGGAAAAGAGGTTGGACAGGGAGGTTGGGGAGCGTGGGGAGAATGGACCTGGAGCCCAGGCAGCCTGCACGGGGCCGCTCCTGGACTAAGGGCAGGGGGTGGCGAAACGTGGCCCGCGTGGGTGGCGGGAGCGCTCGGGGGGGGGGCCAGCGTGGCGAGCTATTAAGAGAGTGACTGTCGTTAACTTGGTCACTCTGTTTTTCTCCACAGAATCTCTTTGGGTTGAATTCCTTGGAAGTTTGTCACTTGCTGTGCTCCTGAACTATGAAACTGTGACTCTCTGGGGTGAGAAATAGTCTCTCAATAAATAAACAATTGACAAATACTGTGGACAGTTAAGTCTTTGTTCAGTTATTCTTACCGACATGTAGCGTTTGGGGTACTTGTATTAGAATTGGTCAGGGATTTTTAACTTTATGAGTCTTATGAAGGTAACTTTAAATATTGATTAAAATTTTTACTGTTCTAGGACATTTTTGACTCTTCTCACATTTTGTCCATTTCACTGAGATACTGCCTGGGCCATGGGTTTAAAGGGTCTGCATGAACCTACATGACTATATATATTGTGGGCTCTTAAAAGGAACAGACTGTCTTTCAAATAAAATGTCTTTGGACTTAGAAACATTGTTATCAGATTGCCCTGCTGGATCCAGTCACTGGACAGATGGACATTTAAGGCTCTTTATTCAGTTATCACTTTATTGAAGGCCTAACGTATGCATGTACAATATGGAATACACACACAAAAAATTACTTAATTAATAATTGGAACTGAGGTTGAGTAATATTTGCTAATTGAGAGTGTGGTAACATTTTTCAGAGGAGGTCTTAGGACCTTTCTCTCCTTCAGTAATTTTGTTGTGATCAAAAGCGCTTTAAGAATTGTGTCATTTTAGTGAAAACTAAACTAACTAACTGAATCCCCAGTAATTGAATCCCCAGTTCTTTCATTGGGTTAACAAATTTTCTTGTGCAGAATTCTTGAGTCCAATAATGTAAGCTGTAGTAAACCCAGCTATCAGTGAAAACCTGCATTTTAAGAACCCACGTTTATGTATGATCAGTAATTCAAGAATTTGTTTTATTTTAAACAATTTCATATAACAATTAGAAGTAGTATGCAAAATTATCATAAAAGATACTAGACTTAATACATATTTACAAGGTTAAAAATAGTTACTCTTGTGGTTGACAAAACTCACTTTCCTAAATGAGTATGATACAGCAAAGTAATGGTGGAGCCATTGTTTTCATATTCAGCCTAAATTGTCCATTAACAGTAAACAAACAACTATGCAGTGATCTCTTTCTTATGCCCAGTAACATGTGAGGCTTAAGTTAAAGCGCACATTTGAAATTGAAATTCCTTAGCATCTCACAATTGGAGTTATCAGATTGCAGGCCAAAGTTTGGATGTAATGAGTAAAAATGTGTTTTAGTTGGAGTATCAAATTTTTACTGAATGCTCAAGGTGTACGTGGTGACCCAGGATCTTGAGCCAAATCCATTTTTTAAAAACAAAGAAAATCATGGGAATGTCTTTATGCTGGATCAAGCTAAGTCATCAAAATGAACTACCGTTAAGGTTAGTGTTGGGGTCCTTGACTTGGCTAAGGCATCAGGGTGAGTCCATCCATAAAAGTATCCTGTAGTGGGAGTTCCCCAGTAGTGCGTTGCTTATGGATAGAGAAACTCATCTGAGCACCCTGGATCTGTTTTTAACAGTAGACAAGAAAAGATTTGCTTGCCTAGCAAAACAAATTAGACATTTTTCCAAAATGTACCTGGATAAGTCATCAGTAAAATTTCAGTAAAAGTTTAGAGTAGGAATGTACATGGCCGCTTTCACTTAAAATGGCATCACGTTTAAATAACATTAACAAGTTAAACAGTAAGATCCTAAGCTTTGAATTTCATTGAACGCTAAACTTCTGCAGAGAAGGGTGTTAGGCAAAGATGATGTCTCATCCTAAAAAGAGAGGCAGCAGGAGATGAAGTTTACATCTGTTTCCAATGCCTGACTACAGAGTTGACGATTTAATTGAAGTAGAAATTTTAGCAAAAAGAGCAAAAAGGAATGTATTTTCAGTACATGATAAGACCCGAACAGGAAGGACTAAGTTTTTTAATCACTCAATTTTGAAGTATTTTAGTTGTAGGAAACAGGAAGAATTTGAGTTGAACAGTGGTTTTGTGTCCACAATAGATGTTAAAAGCTCATTAGGTTTTTCAAAAATAAATTGCACAAGCAGCAATCAACACCTTGGAGGGGACTCAAGGGAACCCTTTCCTCAGGGCTTTATTTTTCACCATGGTAAATTTACTAATGAAAACTTGCGCAAAATGTGGATCAACCATGTAATGGTACGTTTTCACAGTGGAGGGGAGTGGTTCCACAGCCACCACAGGGCATGATGTCTGCACAGAGGAGCAGCCGGGGCCCAGGTGACAAGAGGTCTTTGTGATGTAGTCCACAAGTCTGTTATACTGTTGCTCTGACAGTCTCTCTCGAACTCCATCCACCTGCGACCCAAAAGAAGTTTTCAGTTGCCAAACCCTCTTAAGGACACTTCCATAACAAGATTATTCCTTCTCTTGCCTTGATACACTGGATGTTGTGCCTTTTAGGTTATCTAATAAAGCCACTGAATAAACATTTGGTGTTGTGTAAAAGTCCCCTGTTTGACGATTTGGGAATATTTTACTCTTAACTCTTAAAAACATCTGTCACTGCTCTCTGCTAGTCTAGTCCAGGAACAAAGGAGTATCTTTCCTCCGTTTCAATCTAATCAACATTAAACCCTGAGATAAAAGCTCTGCTTGTCTCTGGAAACCTCTCCAGACAGAACCTCTTTACCTCTTTCAAACCAGTGGCTTTGGACAGAGTATTAAGAAAACAAATACCTTTTGAACTGTAACATTTTCTGCTTTATAAATATGAGGATTTAAAGCCAGAGAAAATGAAAAAAAAACTGGGCAGAGGAAGGGGAAGTTTTTATGGAGAAGAGGGAGGATGCAAAGCGCATTCATGGTCCGTCAGGGTCTGGCGCATCTTCTGTGGAGCTCAAATAGAAGAACTGATGCGCTTCCCAAACTCTTAAGAGTGTTTCTCAGGAAGTACCCATCAGAGGTGAGTGGAGCTATAAATGCCCCCCATCCTGGAATTCTCTAGCTGTCTACTGTGTAAATCAAGTGGAGTGGGACGTTTCCAGTAAGCCACTGGTCTCTGGGAATCAGGTAGCCGCTGACCTCTCCATGGCCTTTACCTACCAAACGTTGGGAAGACTACTCTGAAAGACTTACTTATAAACATTTTAATGAGCACTTCTGAGTTCTTGAAATAGTAGTAAAGAAGGTATATGTTTCTGTGTAGGGCACAGAGACAGTGCAGCCAAGGATGTCTTACAGGCGGCAGAAAGCCAGTGGGGTGGTAAAGAGGGCTGCCTGCCAGAAAAATAAGGAGGGCGTCCATCAGAGTCCAATCTCATATTTTTAAGTTTGGGCAAGAAAATAAAGGCCCCCAAAGATTCACTGACAGATGAAAGCTGTGCACCACCAGGCAAAAGCCAGAACTCTGATGATATCATTTGATGGGGTCAGGATTCAGCTGGAAAGCTTCGAATACACAAGAGTCTTAATTGCTCCTCCTGAACAGCAGCACAGGAAAACCCGTGTTGTGAAAGGAACATGGCCAAGGAATAAATTGACCTTCTGACTCACTGTGAGCCTCTCATAAGGGATTTCAATAATGTGCCAGGCATATTAAGCAATTATTACCCTAAAAATGGCTGCATTTAACTAAGAAAAGCAAATGCTGATTTAAAAAAAAAGTCCTGCCGTATTTGAATATACTGAATGATGTCATCTACAAATTAATTGCTTCCAAAATCCAAAGGAGCTATGTTTGCTAGCATCTAGAGCAAAATCCCAGAAAAACCATTTCATGTAAAGATTTTAAAACACTATTCTTTAGTTTTCACTGGAAGACAGTGGGTAGGCTTCCCAGCCCGGCTTTAAGCCCGAGGCTTAGGTTGGGCGTGGCCACTGAGGAAAAGGCACTGTCAGGCAGCACTGCCGAGTGACCCCCACTCCCATTTTGGAAAGACTGGATTAGAGCATTAGTAACGAAGCGTCTACTGTCTCCAAAACATTTTGGGGGGCATTTTTGTTCCGCAATGTGGGTCTCCATTGGAGTGAGTGGGGGAGGGGAGGGTTTGGACGCAGGATTAACGGGGCAGTTACTTTTTGTTTGTTAATAAGGAGTTGGGGTTAGAGATAAAGGGTGAGAAAGTGGAATTTAGAAGCTGAAGGGTTACAAATCTGCTGGTCTGCCCAGTGCCTCCTGCTGCTGTGTAAGCTGCCCTGCAGTGCTCCTGCTCCCAGTCATCTCTTCCTGCCTCTGACCCCTTCATCCTGAGCACCCTCGGGAAACGAGTGGTGACTCCACCAACCATCTCAGTAACCCCCAGGGAAGCTGAGGTGTGTTCCCCTCCAGCTACAATTCCCCACGTACCCTCCTCAAGCAGAAAAGCCAAAGAGAAGAGTCACAGCAAATGCTGATTCTCTAGTCTCAATAGTTTAAGATCTGAAATAGTTCCCAAGCAACTGAGGAATAACGATGGTCACAGATACTCCTCAGGGCTTTGGAAGTTTCTCGTAAGGACCAGGGACTTGAAGATAATGATACTATCCCCTGCCAAGACCTGTAGCCAGATTATTGCTGCTTTATTGTCAACTGGATCAGAAGATTCTGGCAGATCTAATAAAGTCAGGCTGGACATCTGACCTCTGTTTATTCCCAGAAAGTCATCAACTCGAACCAGCAATGTAGTCTTAGTGCCAAGCCCCTGCTTAAAGCCTGACTGATTATGATCCAAGAAACTAGAGAAATCTCAGAGTTGTTGTGGTTGGCTGCCTTCCATCTTCTCAGATAATTTTACCCAAACAGTGGTGTGAGGGAGATGCAGGCTCCCATACCAGGAAGAACATAATGAAAGAAGGAATCAGGCAGGACCTGCCAGAGGCAAGGTTCGCTGGCCTTTCTGGGAGCTACTTAGACCCTAAGTTAGGACAGGCAGGTTCCTCTTAACCTCTGACCCAACCCCAATCTAGCTGTGTGGGAAAAGATGTCCGTTTCCAGGTCAACTCTCGGGGCCCCAAGGATCAGGCCGTCAGCAGGGAGCCAGGGGCAGGGGGCAGGGCAGGGTTCCAGTGGGTACATGTCCTCACCCTGGTCTGGACGGCAGGAAGCCCATGATCATCTCTGACCCCCAACACCCAGAATGGACCCCCTCCCAGCTGTCGTGTGGCCAAGGAGCCTGCCCCCGGAGCCTGGGCAGTGTCCCCAGGAGGTACCGTGTACTGCTCAGGGGGTGGGAAATGTCCCACGGGGAAGGGGACACAGCTGCACGGAAGACAGAGCAGGGGGTGGGAGAGAGCTGGAGACAAAAAGTTTCAGCCCAAGCTCTCACGAGCTGGGGCTGAGGGAGGCGGTGCCTGTGCTTGTCGCACGCCTGATGCCCCTTGCTCCTGCGTGGCTCTTTCTCTCGGCCCTGCTGGAGGGACCGGCTGCAGCACTCCCAGGCCACGCGCAGACTCGGGCCTGCCCTGTGGACTTCAGACAGGCTCACTCTGGAGCTCCCGCACCCCAGCCCCACACGACTGACCTTGGACTCTCGGGTGGCTGAGCCCCAGCGGTGAGTCCACTGGCCTCCTGCCTCCCCTGGCCCTGGCAGCCTTCCTGGTCTCCAGCGCCCACCGCAGAGGCTGCTGGCTCACAGACACCCGGTACCTGCAGTAACCCCGGGTCTCAACGCTGCCGGCAGCTAACCCCGGGCACCCTGCTGTCGAAAGGTACCTCTGTGTCACAGGCCACTCTGGGCTGCTTGAGCTGCACGACGAGCAGGCTGCTCTGCTCGCGGTCCTGTGTGCAGTCGATCTCCGTGACCGGGAAGGCCTGCTGCTGGGTGTCCTCGCTGACGCTCACCACGAAGAGCACGTCTGACGTCAGCAGCAGGCAGCCCTCGTGCTCCTGGCCTGAGCCCCTCACCAGAACGACCTCCAGGGCCATGTGCACTTCCGGTCTGCCTAGAGACTGGAGCATCTTCCTGTGTCAGAGGAGAAAGGTGAGGCCACAGCCAGCTTGGGAGAGATGCTCACCTCTCAGGGCTCACGGTTTGAACCAAAGCGAGGGCCCTCACCAATCTTATCATGAAATGTGTAATTGTCACTTTAATTCTGATTCTGGTCAATCGAACCCAGCTCCTCCTGAAGACAAAGATACCCCTTGGTTTGGTGAGTCTTCTTCCCCCCGTTAGAAATGTCACCCCTAATGAGGACACAGATAACCTCAGGCCTATCGTGGGCCCTGGCACCTCTGCCAATGGACATCCTGCCCTGAGTGGGACATGGGGACAGGTGTTCTGCTGCCAGCCCAGAGCTGTGGACCAGCAGCCTCCCCTGAAAACAGCTGCTCCTTGTGGGCTCCCCTGGAAGGGTGGCCTGTTAGCTTGAGAGGAAGCCAGGCCCTGTTAACATACGATGCACGTGTGCAGCTGAACCAGCCTCCAGATAATCTTACCAGACGTATTTGACGTGGCTGTTTGGAGCCTGGTCAGCGTGCAGATCACTTGGCTGATAGCGCTGTTTGGGAAGCTGAGAAAGTCCAGCTCCATGTAAAATACCTGTAGTAAGAGAAGTAAGGGGGTTTTACTAGTTGTTTTCTGGAAAACAGCTTCATGCTACAGTGATGTGATTTGCTCAGAGCCATCTATAAAACGCTACAGTTCCAAAATGATGTCACATCTCTGGAAGTAAGTGTATAGATAATCATTAAACACTGCAATGCTCTTAACCCGAGTGATCTTATATTAGCTGCAAGCTGAAATATGAATGAGCTACAGTCCGAGTACAGGCGGGCAATTAGAGGAAGCATGATGCTCCTGGGAATAGTCAGGCCTGAGCAATAGCTTACACATCGTTTACAGCTGATGTGGCGCAAAAGTCAAGGCTGTTGGTTGACTCCCTGGCTTAATCTCACAGTATGTCTATATCTGCGGTGTGGCTGTCAAACAAAAAACAGCGCACAGAGATGCACACGAAGGCACGTGGTTTGCCTAGATGCAGTGTTTAAATGACAGTCCAGCTGTTAGACATGAATCCATATATTTATGAGCGCTCGTGGGGCCTCTGGTTTATTGCACGCTCTCCCTGGTGCCAGCACCGAACGAGGGCACCACGCAGTCCTCCAGAGACGCTCCGGAACCAGAGATGGTACAGCCTGTGTGCTTTCTGAGGGCTTGTAAATGTTTATAAACGAGGCACAGTCATTAGACCAAGAGTTAGTGGTTTGTAAAACCTTCAGAGCGGTAATAAAACTTTTACAAGAATGATGGAAACCAACGAGGCCATGTGAAGCTCTGCTCCGAGATGCTCTTACATAAGGGAGAAACCCCACAGCCTTGGGAAACACGCAGTGAGGGACAAAGGCGCTTTCAAGACCAAAGGAATTTATGAAGTCTAAGTTGACTTTATCTTGCTGCCGTCCATGGCAAAAGGAATACTGTTTCTGTGAATGTAAGTATTTGATAAGGGAGCATTTAACTTTGTCCAGTTATGAGTTGTGGCAGTACTTTTTGTCAGTTTCCCTGTGAGTGAAAATGTCATTCATGTAAGGAGAGAGAGGCAGGCATGAGGGGGAGGCGGCGAGGGGAAGGGGAGGGAACACGTGTTCCTGTCTGTGTGGTCTCCTAAAGGAGCCGCTCCGGAAGGCTGCCTGAGCGCGGGCACTCTTCCCGCTCCCTTCCTCTCAGACACGGGTTTTATGCCCTAATCTGGCTGCCTCTTGTCAGATCTAGCGAGGTGCAGAGCCGCAGTCAAATGTACCCCGCGGACTCTACGGCCAGATGCAGTTACACGTGCAGGGCGCCTGCCCATCGTTTGTGGTGCCAGCCAGCCACCACTTCATGATCAAAATGATACCGATTTTAGGCACAAAGGTAACAATTCCAGAGTCCCTGGCGGTCCTGTTGTTAGGACTCTGTGCTTTCACGCAAGGGCAAGTGTTCAATCCCTGGTCGGGGAACTAAGGAAGATTCTATAAGCCTTGCTGCTGCTGCTGCTAAATCACTTCAGTCGTGTCCAACTCTGTGCGACCCCATAGATGGCAGCCCACCAGGCTCCCCCGTCCCTGGGATTCTCCAAGCAAGAACACTGGAGTGGGTTGCCATTTCCTTCTCCAGTGCGTGAAAATGAAAAGTGAAAGTGAAGTCACTCAGTCATGTCCAACTGTTCGCGACCCCATGGATGGCAGCCTACCAGGTTCCTCTGTCCATGGGATTTTCCAGACAAGAGTACTGGAGTGGGGTGCCATTGCCTTCTCCACTATAAGCCTTGTGGTGAGGCAAAAAAAAAAGAAAGTAATTCCAGTTACCTATTTGAGGAGAAGGGTACGACAGAGGATGAGATGGTTGGATAGCATCACTGACTCAATGGACATTAGTTTGGGTAAACTGGCAGTTGGTGATGGACAGGGAGGCCTCGCAGAGTCGGACACAACTGAGTGACTGAACTGACTGACTGACCGTCACCACTTTGCAGTAACTCACACTGCAGACCTGCTGACACTCATTTTCACAAGCAAATGCCAAAGTGTCTTCAAGGTAAAGTACCATATTTATTGTAGTATCTATGCATTTAATTCATTTTTAAAAGACTTCTTTTTTTAATATTGGATGGTTAGATAGCATCACCAACTCAATGGACATGAATCTGAGCAAACTCTGGAGATAGTGGAGGACAGAGGAGCCTGGCGTGCTGCAGTCCATGGGGTCACAAAGAGTCAGACGTGACTCAGTGACGGAACAACTATTCATGTCAAGTCAGTTAATGCGCTCTGCCCAGAATGCAGAAAATTGGCACAGGAAGAGGCGCTACCTTTCCCACACCCCCACTGTGTGCGCACGGCTTTGTGGAGAGCCCTGGCACCATCCTAAGGTGCTAGTTCCACGAGCCCGGCTCTCCGCACCAGTCTGCTCTGGGAATGGTTTTCAGTGGCAGATGATGTGCCTTTGCTGACCCTGGCCGGGAGACCGGGCCTGGCTGCAATAGCAACAGAGTCTGATGGCGAGAAAGCCACGCCTGAGGCCAAAGCTGCACGGGCAGTGTGCAATGCATCCACCGACACACGCGTGCTCTTTCATTCTCCAAATTCATAGGCATTGTTTTTTAAAGATAACCTTCCTGCTTTAGGACCTATTTTTTTCTTTCAAATTGCTCACCAGAAAAAGTCAGTCTACTCTCTGCTTTGATATATTCAACTTTCTGTCCTCAACCTCTAAGTCGTTATTTTCCATTAAAGCCTGCTTTGTTAAATGACTATGAAAAGATCCCATGACACAAATACACTGAAATTACTAATTGATTTCCTAGCTCTATAATTTTATCATAATTTATTAGTAATAGTCCAATTTTACTCTTCGTGTAGATAAGCCTAGGGAGGTGAGGCAAAGAACTATTATTTATAGCTTTATCTATTTTATTTTTCACTCCTTGGTCATGTGAGGGGCTAGATTATCTTAGGGAAACCTTGGTATAGTAACACAAAGTAACCAGTGATGTCCGAGTTGGCCAGTTTTCCAGGACTCACCATAGCCAGTCTGTGACACCAGCTCAGCAGCCCCTCCGATGGGCTTCGTGAACACCCCCATGATTCCTTTCCCCACGCCGGAGATAACACCCTTGGCCTTGTGTCCTGCTGAAGCTTGAGCCTCCGATGTTTTCTGGAAGTTCTGCATTGGCTGATCAACTATACCAGCAATTGCACCTGAAAAATAACGAAAGCCTGGGTAAGGACTGAGGCATGAAATCCTGAGAAAGTGAAAGCTTTCCATCTGGAACAGTTTTGTTTGGATTGAAAATGAAACCCCACCCTCATTATAAAGCTCTCTACCATGCATTCATTTACCCTTTATCTAAGGACACTGAGGCTATTAGACATTTATTATTGCAGTATCTTCATCAAAACACGATGTTCTGACTAGGTTTGCCCCAACACAGCCAGGATCTATGAAGTTCAGTTTAGAATTTAATAAACATGCCAGACTATTTCCAAGCGCACCCATACACCTTTCTCCAGAAATCAAGCAACACAGTTTAGAGAAAAGCACGAACAATTCCTTAGGAGAGTGAGCTGAATACAATTTCACTGAATCTGGGGATGAAAAAACTGAAAAGGGCGAGCCTCTTTCTTGTTTGCTCTTTTAATAAGAATAAGAGCAACTGTTTAATATAGTGAAATGAGTGAAGTGAGCTCACTCAGTTGTGTCCGACTCTTTGCGACCCCATGGACTGTAGCCCACCAGGCTCTTCCATCCATGGGATTCTCCAGGCAAGAATACTGGAGTGGGTTGCCATTTCCTTCTCCAGGGGAACTTCCCGACCCAGGGATCGAACCCAGGTCTCCTGCATTGCAGGCAGGCGCTTTACCCTCTGAGCCACCGGGGAAGCCCGTTTAATATAACAATATTAATATATTAATTATATAATAAGAGTAATTATTGATATAGTAATAATTATTTCTATTACAGTAAATCTGTCTCAAGGGCTTACTATATGCTAAGGGCTTACTTGTAGGAGATCATTAATTCTCACAATCCTCAAGAGTCACGGTTTTTATCCTCAGCTCCTAGACAAGGCTGCCGAAGCACAGGGAGGTTAAGGAGTTTTCCCAAGGTCACACAGCTGTCCTGTGCTTGCACCAGGATTTGAGTCTAGGGAGTCAGAGTCACAGCCTCATTCTTAACCAACAAGCTAGTCACTGATCCTGTTTATAAAACAAGCTTCTCTCCTTGACCAGTCTTGGAAAAATCTCCTTTTCTCTCACTTCAACTGAGGGTTGGCCACTTATCTCTTCGCTTGAGAACAGCTAGAAGCCCAGAGCTCACGGCTGTCTGCTCTGGCAGCTTTCCCAGGGGGCAGCCGGGCCAGGTGTGGAGCTGGCGTGTGAATCCCTTGGCCTCTGTGGGTCCCCTCCTTGCTCTTCTCACTCTGAGGGACCAGTGGTGAGTTTGAGTAAAGGCCTCAAAAGTCCAGATTTTTCTGCCACAACGGAGTGAAGGGTTCCCCACCCCAGCAAGAGGTAAAAATTTCATTACAATTCTTGACAGAATTCCGTTTTCAACTCAAACCTGCTAGCATTAGTGAAAATGCACCGTTCCTGGGTGGAAATTTTAGCTCGTGTCAAATCCCATTATTCCAAATGCCACTAATTCAGAGTCTCCTGGGTAAAGGGAGATTTCCAGGTCTCAGTTAATGACCTACTAATTTCAAGTCATATTCCACTGAACAAAGTCCAGTGAAACAAAGAGGCCAGTTCCTTTGCGTCAGTTCTACAGGGAACATTCTTCATGGATTCCACCCTTCTAAATTTTGACAGCACCATTTAGGTTTATGTATTGACAGATTAACAGTGACCTGAGGCGAAGAGTCTGTTTCCCAGCCTAGACCACAGCTTTCCAAACCTCTTATACACACGAGGCTGGAAGCAGGGGAGGCTGCTCACGGTTGGCCTGGACGGTGGTCTCGGGCACCCTACGACAGCCGGTCTCGGGGCCTGGGCTGGGAGCTCGCCCCGCGTCTTCAGTCTGAGGAATCTGAGGTTCTGTTCCCCATCTATGAGGTCAGGAGTCAGGGCAGCTGGGAAGTATTAACGGAACCGGCTACACTGGGAGGGGCAAGAACCCTGGGGTCTTCTCTTCAAATCATCTCACAGCAGGCAGTTCAAACTGAAAAGCATCATATCAAAGAATATAGCCTTTGCGATATCGCTTCCTGATTTCTTTGAAAGATGTCCATGCTGAGAGCAGAAAAGGTGGGGTAAATAATAACAAATTCACTATTAAATTAATTGCCTTTCTGCACTTTTCTGGTAGAAATGTCTTTTCTCAGGTGCAGATTTCCATTAAGACTATTAAAACTGTGTTAGGAGGGGAACAGGTGAAAATCTCCCATTTTCCTTTAACGTGCCAGGCCTGTGCCTGGGGCAGCACCCAGCCCGGGCTCTGACCTCCACCTGCCTAAGTGCAGACAGGAACCGCAGTGAGGCTCCCCTCTGATCCTCCACTTTCTCCAGCCACCGGCCGCAGTGAAGGCTCAGTTACCAGGGCTTTGATAGATAAACTCTTCCGGCTGCCTCTGAAGTGGGAAGCCTGAACACTGCAACAGGTGTTAGATCCTAAGAGGCAGAGGAGGAGCTGCAGGGGCCCAGGGGCCCGGGTGGAACGCTGGCCCGACGCACACACAGGGCCCGGGTGCCTGAGACCCCAGCCCCGCCCGCAAAGCAGCTCTCAAAGAGGCAGAGGGCTCTCTCGGTAAGCCTAATCCAGCCAAATCCCACCACCGGTAAATAATTTATTGCCGTATATTCCAACTCTGCTCTGAGGCTTTAGGTAGTGGAAATGGATCCCAAAACTTCTCCCCTGGCATCAGGCCATGGAGGGCAGCCATGTGGAGCTGTGATGTGACGAGGTGAAGCGGGGAGGCGAGGGGGCTTCCAGGGACCCTTTCTGTGCCGGCCGGCCCGGCTTTGCTTTCTCCCTTTCTTTCATTGCCATGCCGCGTGGTCTGTGGGACCTTAGTTCTCCAACCAAGGATTGAACTCATGCCCTCACGTGGGAGGGACAGGCAGAGGCCTAACCACCGGACCACCAGTTCCAGACGTGTTTCCTTTCCTGCCCTTCCTTCGCTGGAAGAGGGGGGCTTGCTCTGTGAAGCAAGGGAACGAAAAGGCTCTCCTCACCCCTTCGGTGACTCGCTCAGCTTTAGGCTGGGTCACTATCTATTGACGTTCTGCCTGTGTGGCTGTCCCAGTGCTGCCGTGTTGCATGCTGTAATTTTATTTTGGGCTTTTTTGTTTTTAATCACGATGGTGGAGGCACAGGCTGTGACACCGCTCCAAAGCTCACCATTCCAGGGACAAACAAGCCCCACAGAGTGTATTGGGCATCCCAGCTTGAGGCTCATTTGTTTTTGACCAGAACAGATCAGCAAACCGAGAAGGAAGCACGCTCGTTGTTCCGAAACTCCCTTCTAACTGGAACACAGGGTGCTGATGGCTGAGGGTGGCACCAGGGAGACCGCGGCCAGCGCCTTCTGGGTGCCCACGTCCTGACTCACCTGGTGGAGGCGTATGGCCGGGATTCCGAACGTCATCCCGAAAGTGGCCGTGGAGACGGGGCGTGGCTGCTGGGAAATCCAGCAACTAACTCGTCTTAAGTCAGAGAAGGGAGTTCTGACAGCCTGCCTTTGGTATTCATGAGAGAGAACTCCCATCTGGGAGGTAATGTGCCTGTAAGTGCCACACGGAGCTCATATCCCCTCTCAGCAGGCTCCAGGCCATAGTAAAAAGTGGGGCTCTCTGGGGAACAGAGCTGGTAAGTGCAGGGAAGCCTGACGCCAACTCTGCAGGCTGGACAGAGCTCTTCCAAAAGCCACTGCTTTCTGAAAACAGTTGTAGACCTCCTCCAGGAGCTTCAGTGGCATCCCTCTCTAGGCCATCACTTCCTTGCTGACCCAGGGCGATGGGCCTGGCCAGGAGCTATAGGTGTCCTTGGATTTTTTCAGGAGCCTCATAACACTCCACAGTGTCCTCATGAGGGCTGAGCTGAGTCAAGAAGGCCCATCAAACTCATAAACATTTGGGGGAAATGTGTTTTTCCTACTCTGCAACTTTCAGTTGTTCAGTCTCCCCACATCCTGATTGTTTCCAGGCGTGGAGCCCTTCAGGGTGGGTGACATGTGGAAAGACCCAGGCTCTTGTCCCGCCTGGATGCATGACCTGGGCAAGTCACCTAACCTCATCCACATCTAGGGTTTGAAGACCAGACAAGATGACTCATGTGGAAGTGCTCTGACAGCCCTGAAGTGTTATTTAAATATATTTTTTACTAACTAGGTCATTTATGTTTATGTCTTATAAAGCAAGAAACTGAGGAACTAGCTTTTTTATTTCACTAAGCGTGGCTATTATACATAAACAGCTCTAACGTCAGCTGGGCACTTACTGGCATGCGGCAGTTTTATACACCATTTCTGGGGATGTATTGCGTGGTGACAAATCCATACTTTCCCAGGGGAGGAAAGTATAGATTGGTTCTAGCCTCCCTTTTTTCTTCCTGCCATACATCAAGGACCAGATGTTTTGAGATGACCCAGTGATCATCTGGGATACAGTTACTGAACTCTTCCAAGAAAGGAAGCTGGTTGGCTCAACCTTAGTCTGAAGAGCACAGAAATGGACACATTGCTCATGGCGTGTTGCTGGGAGCAGAGCTCCTGGGGGCCCGGGGTCAGGCCACTGCTGGCGGGTGCAATCAGGTTCACATCATTCCCAGAACTCCTCGGTTTGAAGAAATTAGATTCTGAAAGACTTCATGAGCCTACTGCAATTTCCATAGACAGCCTAAATGATTCCCTTGCATGGAGGAGTGTGTACAAAACATGATGACTATAGCAAAGTTCAAAGGTTTGGGATAGTCTATTATTAACCAGGGTTAATAATAGGAGCTATGCTCCAAAGGGTGACGTCACAAAGGCAGAATCACAGCTCCCCACGTAAGTGATTTCTACCACCCGGCACAGTCTCAGATAGTGGAAAATGGGGAGTAGGTGTGGGCATTTCTGGGTGGGAAGAGCCCAGATCAGCCAAGATGGAAACAGCCACATGCCAGCCAGCTCAGGTCTCCTCTGCTGAGTGCCTCCATCCAAGAAGATCCTGGACAGTGGGGAGGAAGCACTCCTGCCCACAGTAGAGGGCATGCAAGGTCACAGTTCTTAGCAGAAAGAGGTCCCATGGTTGCCAGATAACGACCTGAGGCCTCCACGGTAACCTCACAGTCACTTCCTATGGTCACAGCAACCGGACTAAAGCTAAAGCCAAGATGCCCCAGCCACTGGTCAGATGGCTCTCTCTGCTAGGACACTCGCTGAAACCAGACGGCCCTTCTCGTTTCCTTGCTACTATAATATAATGAAGGTGCTGCTGACCAAACATGGACGCTGCGTCTGGCGCGCAACAGACCACCACTACTTCTAGTAACAGCAGAGTCATTTCCAGCCCACGTTTACAAAAGAGAAGCCCTGAGGTCACAAAGATAGGGACCTGGAACCCAAGACTGGGGGTTGCTGACTCCTGAGGACCATGCCCCCCTCCCCCCTCCCGTCCCCCCACCTACACCAAAGCAGCCATGCCAGCAGCGAGGGGATTGCTCCTTAAGCAGCTGCTCCACCCCAGGTCCCCATTCCCACACGTTATCACCTGGCCATGCCCCACATCCCTGCAGGTTTGTTAGGACTTAAACAATTTCTGGTAACTGCACCTGAACTTGAAACATCTCACTGCTTCCTGTCAGAGCCTCACTCAGCTGGCCTCTGTGAGAGGAGGGCTTGTGTACAGAAACGCAGCCTGGAGAGAGGGCAGGTCCTTTCAAGCTCATCGTTTCTGACCTTTGCTCTCCCTGCTTTGGGCCTCTTTGATCTCCCAGAGATGCAAACTCCTTCAGATGCTCGGCAGGCAGGCGGCCAAGCAACACAGTTTTAAATTCCTTTGCAAACAAATAAACAGAAGATACCCTTGAAAATCCTGCTCTGCAAAATTTCAGCTCTGAAGCTTCCTTTTTTTATAGATTTTTTTTTCCAGAGCAACTTGTTTTTCAAACGTTTGTAATATTTGGAAATACCCAGAGCAGTCTTCCCCTCTCCGTGTACCATCTGGCTGCTGGACAAACGGCAATTACTCAGAAAAATAAAAGGAAAGAGTGGGCTCCTCACTGAAGTTTACATGACATTTGCACATGGCTCAAGTGTTTCTCAAACAAAAGCAGGCGATTCGATTGCTGACTGCCCTATCTGAGGCCGAGAGGCGGTAAGGCTTCAGGAGGCTGGCAAGCAGGCAGCTGTGGGCTGACATTCTCCAGTTGATGCCCCGAGCGGGACCCTCCTGGGTGAATGACGCCTTAAGGATGCCACGAGGGGGCAGAGAGGAGGCGGCGGGAGAGGCGACTCCCACCAGCGCGCGGAAGGGCGGGGCCCAGGCCGCAGGATGGCCCTGCGCAGCCAAACCAGGATCGGCGTGGGGACCAGGCTGCGGGCCTCGTCTCAGCCTCAGCTTCGTCTGCAGGAAGCCGGAAGGGCCACTCCCCCCACCACCCCGGTCCGGCCGGGGAGTACCGGCCGCGGTAGGGCCGCTAGCAGACGCCCGAGCGCCCCCGCCCCCTCCCCGGCCCCTTACCGAGCAGACTGATGCCCAGCCGGGACAGGCCCTGCCGGAGCCCCTCGCCCAGGCTCTCCGGGAGCTGCCGCCGCCACTCCTCCTGCCGGTTGTAGTGCTCCTCGTCCAGCGACAGCCGGTCCATGTTCCGGGCCAGGCTCGTGGCCAGGTTGGTGATGGACGTGAGGGTACCTGAGGACACAGAGGCACGTGGGTTTGGGGTCCTGGTCACATGGATGCCGGCCCCAGGGGAGGGGTCCCCGGAGCGCTGCGGGCGAGCGGAGTCCACAGCGGCCTTCTGGCCTCGCCCGCGGACAGTGAGGGCGGCTTCCCCCTGGGCAGGGTGAGGCCGCGGCCTTCAGAAAATGAGGTGAGGTGAACACTTTGAGGAAAGGTGATCTACTCAGCCCTCACAGAGGATAGGATTAGACCCTCCCTCACCAGAAGAATGCCTGCAGTCTCACACGGAGCTATCATGCACTCATCTGACCGCCAGGGCTTGGCTACAATAGTTAGTTTTGAAGATCTCAGGGAGGCCCGGTTTTTTGAAGGTTGCAATTTGCCTGCTCTCATTTGAAGGGGTAAGGTTATGTTGCTGAATTTTAAACAGATTGTAAAGGAATGTTTCCACTTTAGAAGTAAGATCTATTCTTCCCCATTACTCTAGCCATAGTAAAGGAAGACACTCAACTTTATCATTTGACAGTCAGGAAATAATTATTATGCCACAGAGAATATGTGTGATTTTGATATTCAGGCTGTGAGCTGGAAAAAAAAAAAGTGAAGACAATAAAGAGAGTAAGGCATGTGAAAGCCAGGATTCTGTCTGGTTTTCCCAAGAAAGGCTATTTCTGCGTCTTGCTCAAGACAGTCATAATCCCCTCCAGCAAGTCTGCATAGGTCTCCGTGAGCATAACTGAAAGACATCGATGGACATATCCTGAAGCTAACGAATTAGTTCATCTGTTATTGGATGTCTAGGTTCAAGAAGAAATGGAAGATGTTTTTGCAGCTGCATCTTTACCAGTCATCTGAAAAGAAAAAAAAAAATCCATGCACACACACACACACACAGACAAACCAAACAGATTTTGCTAAGAGGAAAGAACAAGTGTAAAAAAAATTCAGTGAGTCACTACGCTAAAATTACCGCTGGAGTTCGATTTAGCAGGTGTTGGTTGTCTTATCCTAAAATAATAACAACAGAACCACAAAGATTCAAGTGTCAGGAGTGAGAAATCTGCAGTGACTCACCCATGGGTTCCTGCGGCTCAGCTCACAGGCCTCCCGGATGACTGGGGGCCCCGGGGGGAGTGGCCCTGTCACTGTCCATGGAATTTGGTTTATTGCTCTTGCTGTTCTCTTGCCAGTCCCCCCTCTATGGATCATGGGTTCTCGTATTTCAAGCTCAAGTCTTGTTTGAGGCCTTCTAGAGACTTCTATAACCTGCCCACTCATAAGAGAGTTGCAGTACTGTTGACTGTAAAAGGCCTTTTACCAGACGGGGGGAGAAGGCCTTTGCCCTGTTTCCCCTGCCTCCCGCTGAGAAGAAACGGGGACTCAGATGGACCTTGTTAGTTCCCGAGTTACTGCCAACTTGACCAAAATATGGGCAAGCAAACACGGATGAAAGGGAAGCACGCTCTTTCCCGAGGTGGGGAGTAGGGGTGGCCGACTGCAGTTTGGCTCCTGTGCCCGATGACGCGTCTGGGCCACAAGGTGGCGCTGTGTACGTGGCGAGCCGGGGGAAAGCTGGCCCGCTCACCTCCCCACCGGCTTCCACTGTCAAAATGTATCCTGCTCCTTAAGAACATTATGACAACTGTATCTACATTTATTTTTATATATATATATATATATATATGATGAGGCAACACAGTGTAGGATTTCTGATGTTTAGCAGAAGTCCTGAACACCTTTAATATTTCTGCATTTATCACATGGAATAACAGTTGAGCCAATCCTTGTTTTCCCAATGGGAGGTTTCAAATTCTGAAGTTTCTGAAACATTTTCACACAACTACAGGCAAGCAGTGATCTGTTTAAAACATAAGACGTTATATATGAGCTTTGTTACAAATCCAACGTCTCACTGCCAGCTAACAAGTCAAACAAAGCTAGAGGCAATATTAATTCACGGAGAATGTTTAACACGTTCTCTAAAAAGTAAGACAGGGAAGGAATGAAAATCAGGCCTCATTACCAGGAACCCGAAGAGCTACCTTTGGAAATGTGCTTCACAAACGATGTAGTCCCTCTGGAAACCCCACTCACGAAGGCTCCTGGGCCTCGGGTCAGCCCCTCGTACGGAAGCCTGAAGAAGTCAGCGATGCCATTCCCGATGCTTCGCACCAGACTCGCCGGGCTGCCAAGGATTTCCAGGGATCCAACCACCCAGCCTGCGAGGGAGACCGGAGGGAAGGGGTGACTGAAACCTTAAATGCAGCACTTTCAACATTTGGGAAAAGTGACCCATTTTCCCTGCAATTCATTTTTCACACTAGAATTGAGAATGTAATAAGCTCCTTTGGAGCAAAATATGGGAAATAACTCATTCACTGTGAATTCATAAATGGCAAACTTTCATACTTTATAAATCAAAGTGATCCTTTTGGCAGCCTCACAAATAGCTTTAATATGACTTCCCTGCCTCCCGTATTCCTGCTAAAAGGGACCCATGTGCAGGGGGATGACGCTCCCACCCCCTCCAAGCCAAGGCGGCCCCTGGGGCAGCAGGTGTCTGCAGGCTTGGGAGTTCTCCTTAAAGCTCCTTGGTGCAGTGAGGGGCCGGGACGCGGGGGAGGCCAGATGCTAAATGGGGTGCTGCAAAGAGGACGCGCAGCTCTGACAGGGATGGAGGAGTTATTTTTAATCTTTCCCAATCCTACCAAGCTGAGCGCTTCCCTTTGGAGTGGAGCTGGAGCCAGAGAAATGTCTCCCCTTCCACCCCGGCTTCAGTTGTGTAAACTCTGGTGACAGGGACATACTGATTAGCTTGGCGAGAGGGGCGTGTTCCCTGAGGGTCCCAGGCGGGGAGCTTGGGATCTGGTTTCCTATTAAAGCTGAGGCTTGCCAGGAGCTGGCCCGCTTGGTGGCCTGACTGTGGAGCGCTTGGCCCTGTGGGAACGTGGCTGAGTGTGGACCCCGGAGTGGCTCCCCGCCTTCGCTCCTGGGTCGGGGCTTGGGGCTCTCACTCAGAGGATTCAAGAGGCAGACAAAGGCCGGGGGCTCAGGAGAGTATGAGTCCACACATACAGTGTCTTTGGGGAACATGCTGACCTCCCCAGCCCGGGGCTGAGAGGGCTTTAAGGGGAGGCTGCTGGGCAGGACCCGAGTGGGAGCCGATCCTGCGCCCCCTGTGGCAGGTCCTGGGAGGCCGGGCCTGGGACAGAGAGCCCCCCAGTCAAGTCACCAACCCCAGAGGGTTGTGAACATGTGGGGGCAAGAGCCAAGCCACAGCCCGGAAGGGTCCCCAGGCCCAGCGCTTTGGAGAGGAACATCCTTACATCTGGAACCCCCTTCTCTCCTCTGGAACATTAGAAGACAACATCAGGGTTTAGGTGAAAAGGGAATTATTTCCAGAATTTGAGGATTATAAATGGAGGGGCCTCTGGGTGGCCAGGCATTCACCTCACTTACTTCGCCCAGTCACTCTGCAAGCTTTAGTACCTGCCTTCAGGTAAATTTAGATTTAGCTAAGGACTGAGCCTCTCCCCAGGCGAAGGGACCATGCCAGGCTCGGGGGACAGGGCCTCATGTGACGTCGTGTCGCCCTGTCGCCAGCGTCTTGAGGGCGGGCAGGACAAGGAGGGGACTGTGGCTCGATTCTCCCCATCTCCCTGGAGCTAAGAGACACATGGGAGGGCTTCAAGGCCAGGCTTACCCAATTCCAAAGCCCACCCTCCCTCTTCCTGCGAGCCCAGGCCTAACTGAGTAGGCAGGCTACCATGGAAGGTTGTGGAATATTCTTCCTCAGAGGGCCTTCTCCGGATGTAAAGAAACAACAGATTTCCTTTAGCCTGGAAGAGCTGGAAGGTTCACTTGGAGGCAGGAGATTGGACTTGAAACAACTGCCCTTCTCTCCAAAGCTTCCATACCGAGATGAAGAAAGGAGAGTTAGCTACCGCCAAGCAGAGAGCACGCACTGTCTGAGGGGCCTGGTCAGGCCGGCGCAGCGGAGCACAGGGCGCATGGCAGGCAGCCAGCCCCACCTTCCAGCCCACAGCCCGGCCACAGGAAGATGAGGCAGACAGTCCTGGATCAGGCCACTGTGGATGGGGAGTCCAGGTACGGACCAGAGCTACTTCTCAAGGCCCCAAGCTGGCCAGAGAAAGACCAGAGCACCCGAGGGCATTCTGCCTTTATTTCTCTCCAAAAGCAAATGTATCGTCTTGCTTACTGGGTTTGGAGATTTTATTGAAAAAAGGTAACTGTCTGGCTGCCCATAGAGCCAAGCCTTGGAAATAGAGAGGGAGCCCGGGAAATTAGAGAGTCCACACAGTCTCTCCTTCAAATAGGGTCAGTGGTCACTCATTTCTAATCACTTTATTGTTAAAACCTCTATAAGGATGTCCCTAGAAATGAGGTCAGGGTATTTCAGCCATTTAATCAAGTCCAATGGGTGAATCCTGACCCAAGTGACACAACTTGCCCACTCCCAGGCCAGCCCTTCCTTTCCCAAGAAGGCTAGCACATTCTCTCTGAGACGCTTCTACCCAGGGGTAACCTATCCTCTTCCCATTCCCACTGCTTTCCTCCAGATAGTCTTCAGACTGTCTGCAAGGCCTTTAGTGACAGAACTCCCAACAGGCCTAAAACTTGGCTCTCTAATGTAGAGTTTCTTGTTTCAGCAAATAATGAGACTGGGACAGCAGCTTGGAGAACTTTTAGGTAGATTACCAAAAAATCCAAACAGAATGTTCCTGTGAAAGCTCATGAAAAATGAGAGAGGTCACTTTTAGCACAGAGGCTGCAGGACATGGTTCCCTGGTGGTGGTCACAGCTGGAGTTTCCCTGCCAGCTCACTACTCTGACGGGTGTGCCCACACCTTTGCCCAAGGTGATGACTGGGTGGACGGGAAGCTTACTCCTTCTTAGGCTCCAGACCAGAGCTCAGTAACCTACCTGCCTGCTTCTCATGGGAAAAGCAAAAACTGCCTGAAAGAGTAAAGCTTTTCATATACCTGTCTATTAAATTTGAAATGGTAGCTGCTTGTTTTAAGATAATTTCTTAGCAAGAGGGAAATCTTTTCTTCCTTGTGGTACAGGCTATGAGAACAACAGTTTCAGGGCAGGGACCTCCTCTGATCTGGCCATCCAGAGTTCTGGGTAGCTATGGATTTCGTTCTGGAGAAAATATAATCTTACCAGTATGGCAACAACATGGGTCGGTCGGCCACTGCTACAATGTTGTCTTATCTGGAATGCACTCACCAAGGACAGTGTTACCACATTCTGTCCTGCATTAGTTTTAGAAAGTAAGACCTCCCTGGGTTTTACCAGAAGGGGCTGCAAGACCAGCTCCGGTTGGTTGGTGTTGGTCGCCTGGAGTTCATAGCAACATGAGGAGCCCGATTATCAGACTGAAACCGTTTGAGAGTGAATTTAGGTCAGGAAGGCGAGCTCTGACGCCCATTACCATAGGGAATCTGGAGACAACCTGGCCTCCAAAACAACCTTCAGCTCGCAGTACTCCCCACACCACACTCCGTACACACAGCCAAGCACCCCCCGCACACTCTTCCCGCTCAGGTCTGTGGAGAGGCTGAGACACCTACAGCCTTCTCTTTGCCATCTGTCTAGACAGGCAAGGCTGCACTGGGTAGGTAGAAGGCTCTTTATGCATCTGACGAGCACACAAATCCTCTGAATTTCTCACCTAGAGCTATTCATGGGCTGTAATGAAGCAAGTTAACAGCCCAGAACTACATTTCTTTTAGGCCCAGGGGCTGAGAGGGCCTGGGCTGGTTTTCCTGGCTGCACTAGCTCCCTGATATAGAGCCTTGTGCCTTCAAGGAGCCGAAAAGGCGCTTGCTAAATGGGAATCAAAATTCTGTTACATAACAGCAAATTTAACGACTGCTACTGCTTAAGGGTTCATTAAGTGCCACCCTAAATTCAGGGGACTTCACATACTTTCATTGTTTTCTTGTCAGAAATCTTAAAACCCACCTTATGGGTGAGGAAACTGAGATGGGGGAGGTTCAGTAACTTGCCCCCAGCCTCCCAGCCAGCAGTGGCAGGGTCTGGATTCCAACCCACTGCTATCTAACTGCTCCTCACACTCCCATGCTGCTTCCGGGTGTCTTGGAGTCAGGACCACCCGGAGCCTTTGTTTCTCGCTCAGGCTCCCTCTGCTGTGTCCTCACCTGCTCTGAAGAGGGCCCCCGCGGCGTAGTGCATGGCCAGGGCGTGGACGAGCTGCCTGGCTGTGGTGAAGATGGGGCCTCTTTCAAACACCGAGAAGGACAGCGGAGTGTGGTCAGAGGCGATGTACAGCTTGAGGGACGCGTGGATGCTGACGAGGAGGTTCACCGGCTGTATCACCAGCTTCCGCAGCTTCACAGGATGCACCAAGGCCCTGGCGTGCTGCCTCACCTGCACGGGCAGCACCTGTCTGCCACCTGCGAGGGCCGTGGGCTGAGCGCCCGGGCTGCTGCTGGGCAGGTAGGTCTCAAACAGAGTTTTGATGTAGTAGACAAACGTGTCTTCCACATATAATCGGGCAGGTTTCAATTCAAAACTGAACTCATTCACATCGAACAGAACGTCCTTGCCCTCGGTTAAGGTGAGGCAGAGTTTGATAAAACAGTTTTTCTTGTATTCTTCCAAATCTTCGCTGGATACGAGGAGACTCTGCATCTTGGAGCACTGAGGAGATTCTGTTTTCTCCCCCTGGCAGACCAAGACAGCGAAGTGGAAATTGGACTTGTTGTACAGCTGGTTGTCTAGCTGCAGGTCCCCGCAGCAGACCTCCACTGAGTAGATGTGAAAGGGGGCGGCGGCCATCTCTTCCCCAGGGAGGTGGCCAGCCACGGGGGCCATCTGGAGGAAAACGTGGTCCAGTGTGAGTCTCAGAAGCTCGGATGACGCTCTGTGGTGGGTAAGGTCATCAAACACCGCCAGGCTCAACTGAGTGACAAACATTTTAAATGTCACGATCTTCTCCAGAGTTCTGGAGGAGAAAGGGAAGAGAATATGAGCATCTCTCCTCCACTTTTCTTTTCCTCTCTCCCTCCCTTCCTTAATGTCTTAGTAGATTTTCAATGACAGAGCCTTCTTAGAAACCTCCTGATGTCCCATCAGATTCTCATAAGAAACAAATTAAGAACTGAACTTGCAGCACATCGCGTCTGGACAGCCGGGCACACTCCAGCAGCCCCGGGAGATGTTCCCAAAGGGACCATTACAAGCTCTCGTCACACCGCTCTATCGTGTTCCCCTCATCAACACCAGATTTTTACTCCTAAATCCTCGGAGTTCTTTGTGCACTAATTCTCTGTTGTGATCATCATGAGGCAAAAGATCATAATAAAATAACCAAGATGCCTTATATTGGGAAAAGTAAGAGCAAGCAAGAGAAAACTTCCCATGAACCCCCGGCACAGCCCAGCGGCCAGCATCTCAGGGCGCGTGCTCTGCTCTCCCTATCACATTTAGAGCTGAGCAGCCTGAGCTGCTCCACGAATCTCTCTGTCCTGAGCTAAGCCACCGTGCTCTCACCCTCTTCAAAGTCATCACTCCAGCAACTCACTCCCTCCTACACCATTTCTTCTTCCTTACCAGCAGCTTATAAACATGCTATTATTTCTCTTAAAAAATCCCTCTCGTTAACTAACTCCTCCTCTAGCTACCCTTTTTCTGATCCCCTTCACATAAACACCCCAAAGCACATACACCTCGTCTCCTGTTCCTCACTTTCCATTTTCTCTTAGCCTTGCTCCAGGCAGGCTCTGTCCCACCTCCTCCACCAGAGCAACTCCCATCAGGGCCCCCAAGGGACTTCCTTGTTGCTAAATTGAAAAATGGGCTTGAAGTCTGTGACTCACGCCCCCTACTGTGGCATTCTAGTGGATAACTCCCTCCTTCTGGGAATCCCTTCTTGGCCCGTCTGCTCTCAGCTCTTGTATGTCTCATCACTCATCACCTATGGGACTCCCTCCTCTTAAAGGTCAGGTGCCCAAGCTCCAGCCCCTGGCCCTCTTCTCTCCCCATCTCCACTCACTCCCCTTGGAGGGCTTCATCTGGGCCCGAGGCTTGGCATCTATATGCTGATGACTTCTACAGTCACACATTCAGCCTAGAACTCCCTGTGAGCGCGGATCTTGCGTTTCTAACTGCCCATCCACACAGGAGTCACTTACAGGTCTCAGACGTCTCAAGGGTCATGTGTGTGGTCATACTCATGATCTTACCCCCAAACCCACAGAACAGTTGTTCTCACCTTAGTTTATGATGACTACATCCTACCAGTTGCTCAGACCAAAACTTTGAGAGTTTTTGATGCCTCTATTTTCAACCCACATCCAATGCATCAAGGAAGATTTCATTGGTTTCTTCTTAAACTGCATCACGAATCTGACCATTTCTTACCACTTTCCCTGATAGTGTGGCCTAAGCCATCAACACCTCTAGTGTGAATAACTGTAACAGTCACCTAACCGGTCTCCTTGCTTCCTCCTTTACCTCTCTAGGCTGCTGCTGCTGCTAAGTTGCTTCAGTCGTGTCCAACCCTGTGCGACCCCACAGACGGCAGCCCACCAGACTCCCCCGTCCCTGGGATTCTCCAGGCAAGAACACTGGAGTGGGTTGCCATTTCCTTCTCCAATGCACGAAAGTGAAAAGTGAAAGGGAAGTCACTCAGTTGTGTCCGACTCTTAACAACCCCATGGACTGCAGCCCACCAGGCTCCTCCATCCATGGAATTTTCCAGGCAAGAGTGCTGGAGTGGGGTGCCAATACTTCTCTGTAGTTTACTTCAAAAGCATAGGGAACTATATTCAATATTCTGTGACAAACCATAATGGAAAACAATGTGAAAAAGAATATATGTGAAATATATATATATATAAACTATACTTCAATAAACTTAAAACAAAAGAAAAGGAGTCATGGTCTTCTAAAAATTTATGTCAAATCAGGTAACTTCTTCATTCAAACAGATCCATTGACTTCCCCGTTTCACTCAGAAGAAAACGAAGCCCTGCGCAACACGTGCCCTCCTTCCAGCCATCGCCTGCCTGGCCCCGGGCCCTGGTTCCTCCTAGCTCACCCACTGCACTTGGCCCGCCCTGGCCTAGTCCCTGGCCCTCCAATATGCCGGTGTACTGCTTCTGACTTCTGAACTGGCTGTGCCCTTTGTCTGGAGAGTTCTCCCCAGATAATCGTGTTACTAATATCCCCTGGCTGTTTTCAAGTCTTTGCTTAAATGTCAGCTTCTTGGTGAGGCTTACCTATACCAGTTTTTCAAAACTATCCTCTTTCTGTTCCTACAGCCGGGTAATTCCTGGTCCTGACCAGGCTTTGTTTTTATTGCTGCAGAACTCCAACCTTCCACTAAACCATAAAATTTCCTTTTTTATTATGTTCGTTCTGTCCTCCCATTGCACACCTATGAGAATGTGATCTCCTTGGGAGCAGGGACTTGGGACTGTTAGGTCACAGGTGAGAATAGCACTGGCATCTAGTAAGCACTTGAGAAATACTTGCTGAACAGATGAATTAAGGAAACACAAGTAAATGCTTAGATCTTTCTTATTTCTACCACTGAATGCATGGTTTGTTGCTACTGTCACAAACAATGCCCTACTAATGCCCTATATAAAACATTCCTGAAGCTGTGTGGGCTTGAAATCCTGGCTTATGCAATTCAAAATTTAGTCTTTGGTTCTATTACACTATTAATTAGTTTTTACAAACTCTTCTGGTCAAAGGAAACCATCTACCCAACCTATTTGCAATATTATAAATTCAAATTAATCATAATATGGCAAGGTCCAAATTAATGAGTTTTTAACCATATATGAAAAGCAAGGGATTTAGAAAAAAAAGAGCTTAAACAAATGTATAAAAGTTGATGACACTATTTTATATTTTAAATTAAAATTTAAATAAATTAACTTTCTGATTATAAAATATGTTCTTATAGAAATTAATAAATAGAAAATCATTAAGTAATCACTTATAACTGTACATCTATTAACAACTTTGATTCTTTTCTTTCCAGTGTTATTTCTAGGAATGTTTTCTGTATGTATGAGAATGTGTGTGCATATATGTACTTAAGTGTGAATATGTGTGTGTGTGTGTACATAATTAGAATATATTTGCATATTCAAATTTATATTTGCTTTATTTTAGATTCATCACATGTATTTTTGTATCCCACTAAAATCCTATAATGGTATATTCTGTGGATATAGCATTTTTTGTACAACTATGTATCATCTGTTTCCCTGCTGACAGGATCTGTACTCTGAATATTTTGCCATTATAATTAGTAATGTGATCAAATCTCTCTGTATATCTTTGCCTACTTCTCTAATTATTGCTTTAACTCTTAAGTTCTTAAAACTCTTAAAAGTAGAATTTCCAAGCCAAAGGGATTTTAAAACTCTTAATATATATTACTAAAGTGCTTTCTAGAAAATAGTCACAATTTACGATGGATGTGTGTGTTTTCATCACTCAGTCATGTCTGACTCTTTGCAACCCCGTGGACTGTAGTCCGCCAGGCTCCTCTGTCCATGGAATTCTCCAGGCAAGAATATTGGAGTGGGTTGCCATTCCCTTCTCCAGGTATATGATGGAACATCATTGTTAATTCAATATGTAATGTCTTATTTAAAGTTTTCATTTCTTTGGTTATTTGTTTTTCCACTTCCCAGAATTTTCCAGTTGTGTTTTTTACCCTTATTTAGTTTTAGAAAAGGCAGAGGAACCAGAGATCAAATTGCCAACATCTGCTGGATCATCGAAAAAGAGAGTTCCAGAAAAACATCTATTTCTGCTTTATTGACTATGCCAAAGCCTTTGACTGTGTGGATCACAATAAACTGTGGAAAATTCTGAAAGAGATGGGAATACCAGACCACCTGACCTGCCTCTTGAGAAACCGATATGCAGGTCAGGAAGCAACAGTTAGAACTGGACATGGAACAACAGACTGGTTCCAAATAGGAAACGGAGTACGTCAAGGCTGTATATTGTCACCCTGCTTATTTAACTTCTATGCAGAGTACATCATGAGAAACGCTGGACTGGAAGACGCACAAGCTGGAATCAAGATTGCCAGGAGAAATACCAATCACCTCAGATATGCAGATGACACCACCCTTATGGCAGAAAGTGAAGAGGAACTAAAAAGCCTCTTGAGGAAAGTGAAAGAGGAGAGTGAAAAAGTTGGCTTAAAGCTCAACATTCAGAAAACGAAGATCATGGCATCGGGTCCCATCATTTCATGGGAAATAGATGGAGAAACAGTGGAAACAGTGTCAGGCTTTATTTTTTGGGGCTCCAAAATCACTGCAGATGGTGACTGCAGCCATGAAATTAAAAGACACTTACTCCTTGGAAGAAAAGTTATGACCAACCTAGATAGCATATTCAAAAGCAGAGACATTACTTTGCCAACAAGGGTCCATCTAGTCAAGGCTATGGTTTTTCCAGTGGTCATGTATGGATGTGAGAGTTGGACGGTGAAGAAAGCTGAGCGCCGAAGAAGTGATGCTTTTGAGCTGTGGTGTTGGAGAAGACTCTTGAGAGTCCCTTGGACTGCAAGGAGATCCAACCAGTCCATTCTGAAGGAGATCAGCCCTGGGTGTTCTTTGGAGGGAATGATGCTAAAGCTCCAGTACTTTGGCCACTTCATGCAAAGAGTTGATTCACTGGAAAAGACTCTGATGGTGGGAGGGATTGGGGGCAGGAGGAGAAGGGGATGACAGAGGATGAGATGGCTGGATGGCATCACTGACTCGATGGACATGAGTCTGAGTGAACTCCGGGGGTTGGTGATGGATAGGGAGGCCTGGCGTGCAGCGATTCATGGGGTCGCAAAGAGTCGGACATGACTGAACTGAACTGAACTGAATTTTTGGAAGGAGGGACTATCTTCATATTATTCCTACTGAATTATAAGAATTCTTTTAAGTTAAGGATATTAACTCTGGTTCATATTTACAAAACCTGATGGCAACATTCAGGTCAAAGCGGGGAAATGTGACTTTACTTTTGCTGTAGCTCTCATTGCTCAGTCTAATTACTGATTACTAGGTGGTCATGTGGACAGAGAGGCATTAATCTGTATTTCACGCTAACGATAATGTGTAATTCTAAGATGCATGTCTCAGTCTATAAATCAGTTCGTTAAACTTACCAGAGAAGAACTGGAAGGCGTACCCATGGAAGATGATATATTGCTTCTTCTTATGGGTATAGTTAAATGCTAATAACCATATCCTTATCGATTACAGAATAATTAACCAAAAGCTTTATACACACACACACACATATATATATATATATATATATGGATAACAAAAAATGGTGACCAGTAGGTTTACAACTTTATAAAT
Organism: Capricornis sumatraensis; assembly: GCF_032405125.1. Classification (NCBI taxonomy): domain Eukaryota; kingdom Metazoa; phylum Chordata; class Mammalia; order Artiodactyla; family Bovidae; genus Capricornis; species Capricornis sumatraensis. Next base: position 83,361,338 of record NC_091079.1, read on the forward strand.
TGACACTTACCCTACTGCTACTTGGATACTAGTTAAGCCTACCTGTTGGTATTAGTTACGACAGGCCCAGCTTTTCCTTCTGGGGCCATGTTGATGAAGACTGTGCCACAGTGATGGACGGTGTCCACGTACACATATCCAAAGCCAGTCAGAAACACAACCTGTGAAAAGAACATTCAAAATCAGGCTGGGAAGCAATACAAAACACTGTTGAAAAGGCTTCAAATATCTTCAGTTCTGACTCAATACCACAAACACTTGCTGGTATCCACGTGTATAGGCTATTCAGCTGACTTGAAAAAAAAATCAGATCCAGATTTTCAATATCCAGCTGTAAGGTTCATAGGAAAAAAATGATGGATGACAGGGCATGAGTGTCTTCATTCTCTCCTTCTCTGGAATTGGCAAATAATTCTGCATGGGCTGGAGACTAGCCATTGACCAGCTTTATGTGTGCATATGAATCTCTGGGGGGGAAAAAAAATCCCTGAATTGAAATGCGATGTGCAAAACCTTTCAGGCTTTTGAGTTTTGACTTAGCTACCATAATGATGCCCTTCTGTGCTGTGGACACCAAAACATACCTGAAAACCCAACAACAAGACATGTTATAATCTCCTCAAGGTCCCTTGCATAAGTTGGAACAAGAATGTCAGGTAATTTCATTTGCTTGGAGTAAAAATTGATTTTTCTTCCATGAGGAGGTGGACTTAGACTTAAAAAAGAGTTCCATCTCAGAAGTCAGGTGCCAGGCTAGCAGAACAGATGTCCTTTCAGCATTAAATACCGATGTTGCTTAAATGGATAAATATTTGAAAACAGAACTATTTGAAAAATAACTCCAAGAACATCGTGTTCACAGCCAGCATTACCTGAGGGTAAGGGCAAGAACCTCCTCCTGTTTGGGAACACTGATGCTGACGATGTATATTATCAATTCAGTCCACGCCTGGGCCCTTTTTATTATTAGAACAGCAAATAAAAAGAAGACAGACTGAAAATTCCTGGATGAAGGAACAAAGCTAGGTGTCTGCTTGGCATGGGATGAATGTGTTCTAATTTTGACCAAATGAAGAGGTACCTGAAAGAATGTACACAGAACCACAAGAGTCTGTGATTCTCACCCTTGGATGTGACTTCAAGGTCACTGGGCTTCTTTCTTATACTATGGCCCCTCCTTCAGAAATCCTGATCGTCTTCAATATCCAGGGCATCTGGAGGTCATCTCTGCCTCCCTGTTTTCATGTCCTGCTCCGCCAACTCCTGCAATAGCCTTCTTTCTTATTCTACGGCTACTGCTCTAGCTCAGACCCTTGTCCGCTCCTCAGCACCATCTGTGCAGAGAAAGCACTGTCCCTCTATGCAAATCCTTTCCAAATCCTGTGTATCTTTGCACATACAGGGTGTTGTTACTCAGTCACTAAGTTGAATCCGACACTCTTTGCAACCCCATGGACTATAACAAGCCAGGCTCCTTTGTTCTCCGCTATCTCCTGGAGTTCCTCAGATTCATGTCCATTGAGTCGGTGATTCTATCTCACCATCTCCGCCTCTGTAGCCTCCTTTTCCTCCTGCCTTCAATCTTTCCCAGCATTAGGGTCTTTTCCAGTGGGTCAATTTTTGCATCAGATGACCAAAGTATTGGAGCTTCAGCTTTAGCATTAGTCCTTCCAATGAATATTCAGGGTTGATTTCCTTTAGGATTGACTTGTTCAATCACCTTGCAGTCCAAGGGACTCTCGAGAGTCTTCTCCAGCGTCACAGTTTGAAAGCATCAATTGTGTGGCTCTCAGCCTTCTTTATGGGCCAACTCTCACATCCATACATGACTACTAGAAAAACTATAGCTTTGAAAAGTTATACTGGAAAAACTATCGTCAGCAAAGTGATGTCTCTACTTTTTAATACACTGTCTATGTTTGTCATAGCTCTTTCCAAGGAACAAGTGTCTTTTAATTTCATGGCTGCAGTTGTTCTCTATCCGCAGTGATTTTGGAGACCAAGAAAATAAAATCTGTCACTGCTTCCACATTTCCTCTTTGTATTTGGCATGAAGTAATGGGACCACCTGCAATGTGGAAGACCCAGGTTTGATCCCTGGGTTGGGAAGATCCCCTGGAGAAGAGAATGGCTACCCACTCCAGTATTCTTGCCTGGAGAATTCCATGGACAGAGGAGCCTGGAGAGCTACAGTCCAAAGAGTCAGACGTGACTGAGCAGCTAACACTTTCACTTTTCACAGAGGGACTGGATGCCATGATCTTAGTTTTTGATGTTGAGTTTCAAGCGAGCTTTTTCACCCTCCTCTTTCACCCTCATCAGGGACACCCTATTCAAGGAAGATATTCTGTTTTTTCTGTTCTTTTCCTCAGATTGATACCTACAGCTACATTCCAAAAGCACATTAACTATACTTCGGTTTCATCACCAATCTTATTGTTTGTACTACTGTCACCGGTTTTTATCATAGACTCAATCACTAGATTGTCAACTTTTTGAGGGCAGGAGTGGAGTTAGTTTGTATTCTCTATGGACATGTTTCCCAAATGGATCATTTTGCAAAAACATCTGTTTCAAAAGACTGTATCCTGAATTTGCCCTTTCTGTTCCAAGATAAGAACTGAACTTGACAATGATAAAATGTGGAAGGCAGCCAACCTAAAAAATGGCTCAGCTCATGAATCTAAAACAAAACAGACATTGTTTGAGAGCCAGTCACATTTATAAAAGCTATTATTTTATATGATATGTAGAGTAAGTCAACTGCTTTGTTACTAGGTTTACAGACATGGGATTATTCATTTGCCACAAGCGTTTTAAAGGTCTTAACGCTCCCATCTCCATTCCTTCCTCTCAAGGACTGTCCTAACTTCAGAGGATACCTTAGGGTTTTAGCAGAGAGTGTTAAAAACCGAAACTACCACCGCTCAAAGTAGGGAAGGTACCAGAAGAGGAAAATACTTATTGTTCAGCTCATTCTCAAAGCTGTCTGCAGGCCTTATGAAATGAGGATTTATTTACTTCCCAAGATAGTAAAGATAAAGAAGCTGAGGGTTTCCATTAACTTTCCAGGAGACTCTGAATGCAAGCAAATTAACCTAAACCTTTAAGGTATTTCTTCTGGCCAAAACCTTGGACTTGGGAGAGAAATGCTGCTGGGTGTCCCTTTTAGTCATCACTGAATGGAAGGAATGCAGACTTTAATTCTTGGAGCCTACTCTTGCCTCTTTTCACATGGAGAGAAACCACTCGCAACATCAAGCATTTGGTACAAAGTGAGTTCTAGGGACTAGAGAGTTAGGAACGTCAGTGCCAGAAGAATTAGGCACCTACACCCTAGAAATTAAAACAAATCCTTGTCTTGGTCTGGTGGTTTGATCATTTAATCATTAATTAAATCAATGATCGGATATTTAAGGTGAACCCACAAAGAGCTCCTCACTGAGGCAGGCACTGAGAAGATAAAATCACACCCTCGGTTGCTCCCAGTTTGGTTGGTGGAAAAGCCAAGTACACGGATAATGAGATAAGAGCTAAAAAAGTTCCAGGACAGCAGTGTATATTTTTCCATCTTAGAGCATTATCCACCATGGTCATGAGGGCAGCACTTTTGTGTGCATTTTCTTCAGTCTTTACAACCAGCACTCAGTAAAGAGCTGAATGGGCGTCAGCTCAAGGTGGCTCTCGTGGTAGAGATTTCTAGTGTTCACCCACGCCCAGCTGCCCTCTCCTTCCAGGCGCAGAGCAGGCTTACACCCGTTAGCCCCTTGCAGTGAGACCAGGCAATGAGACCAGCTTTGGCCAACAAGCTAAAGGCAGTATTGACAGGTGTTAGTTTCAAGCCAAAGGGTAAAAGGGCAAGACTTTTCCCTGAGCTGCAGAGACTGAACAAAAGCTTTATGTTCCACATTAGTAGTTGGCCATATCCACTTGGATGCTTGTTTTTCGGTAAACTTTATTTTGTATTGGGGCACAGCCGATTAACAAGGTTGTGACAGTTTCAGGTGGAACTGAAATGGGCTCAGCCATACATATACATGTATCCAATCTCCCTCAAACTCCCTTCCCACCCAGGCTGCCACACGTCATTGAGCAGAATTACCTGTGTATACAGTAGGTCTTTGTTGGTTATCCATTTTAAATATAACAGTATGTACATGACTGTTCTTTTAAACACAGTTTTACTGGAACTTATTTACATATGGACTCCATCTAACAACAGAGTTGAAAACTGGTTGATAGAGACTATATGCTTTGAAAGCCTAAAATATTTACTATTTAGACCTCAAAGAAAAAGTCTGTTGATTCCTGTTCCAGGTGGTGGTTATGGTAGATTATTCTCCATTAGGGAATTGCACATCCCAGGGTCTATGCCTTTGTTTAATCCCTTCCTATACTGATATGAAGCTTGGCTTTGTGACTTTCTTCAGATAATGGGATGTCCGCAAGCATGAGCCAAGAAGTGTGAAAAAAAGCTTGCTTTGGGGGATTTTCCCCCTTGGCAACCATGTGAGGAAGCCTGACTTAGCCTTCCTATGGAGGAAAGACCACGTGGTAAGAGAGCTACCCAGGCTTCCTGGATGAACTCCTCCCCTGCCAACCCTCCAGCCAAATGCAGCTGCATGGGCTCATCCTGCAAAACCACCACCCAACCAAACCCTTCAGATCACTGCTGTGTCAAGCCTCCAGGCTTTGGGCTGGTTGTTACAACGGGGTAGACAGAAGATAGTGAAGCCTCTGTCAACCTGGGTCCCTGACTTACCATGAGGACAAAGCCGTTGATGACAAACACTGGGATACAGCACGAGCAAAAAATCAGTGCTAGGACTGTGATAGACAGCATGGTGTAACCTAAACTAATGGAGGGAGATATCAGTAATGCAAGTAGGGTTCCAGCAAAACCTAAAACGGGAGTCTGCTTAATGCTGTGTACGTGTTCAGTCACTTTAGTCGTGTCTGACTGCGACTCTAGGGACTGTAGCCTGCCAGGCTCCTCTGTCCATGGAATTCTCCAGGCAAGAATACTGGAGTGGGTTGCCATGCCCTCTTCCAGGGGATCTTCTCAATCCAGGGGTCGAACCCGAGCTGCCTAAGTCTCCTGCGTTGCAGGTGAATTCTTTACTGCTGAGCCACCAGGGAATTCTGGCTTAACGGTAGCAGTAGAAATTGATATTGAAAGCTACAAAAATGGGAATTTATGTTGTGAGTGGCAAGACACTGAGTGAAACTGTTGTCTAAGATTACTTGGGAGGCAGATTATAAACCTAATAGATTTGTAGCTCTAGAAGATGAGGTTTGAAAACAAAACATTAGCAGTGTGTGTTGGCTGCTGCTGACTGCACCTGGCAATGTACTATGAAGAAGAGATGAGCTCAGGAAAGAACTGGCTGGTTTGCAAAGATAAATTAAAGAGAATAAAGAGATTCCAGAAATCCAGAGCTTCACAAAGGCAGTAATGCTTTTTAAAATTTAATCTTTGAACATGAAGGCAGATTAATACTTAGACTTAGGGCTACACATAGGCATCAGAAGTCACTGTTGAAATTTTTTACTGTTAAAGTTACTCAGAAAAAATTTTAGAATGACTGTTTACCATTGCCACAGAAGCTCCCTTAAATTCAGAGAGAGGTAAGGAAGCAAAATAGTATAGAAATATGTCATTAAAAGGACCAAGGATCTAGTTATTACCACATGGGATTCTCTGGAATCAAACAGATGAGAAGCCCACTGAGTTTCTGAGAAATTACTACTGCCTGATAAACTCACGAGCCTAGACTAAAAGAGTTTGTGATTGATTATTCGAGACTCAATGCGACTCCAGATGTAGCCAAGGAGGGTCTCTGAGCATGGACCAGGGAAGAGAAGGATGATGGTGAAGGAGCTCTTCCATTTGCAGAGACACAACTTAGAGATTATTCCTTGCTTCTGAGATTAAAATCCCCAAGATATGTGCTTAAAAAAATTTTGGAACTGTTATGGGTAAGAGCATGTGCACGTGTCTCGTTCTTCCTCTTTCCAATCTGGAGGAGTTCTTACTATTTTCTGTCCTACAATTTGGCAGGGTGAGGGGAGCCAGTGAGCTTATAGGTCTCTAGTTGAAAAGGAGCCATATACACACTAAGAAAGCATCACTGAGAAATACTGGATTTCCACTGGGGTGTGGAGACTGGTTAGCAACCTGGGGAGCAGAGTTATTCTAGGCAGAGGTTGGAGGTGGGGTTCAGTTCAGTTCAGTTGCTCAGTCATGTCCGACTCTTTGTGATCCCGTGGACTGCAGCATGCCAGGCCTCCCTGTCCATCACCAACTCCCGGAGTTTACCCAAACTCATGTCCATTGAGTCAGTGATGCCATCCAACCATATCATCCTCTGTCGGCCCCTTCTCCTCCTGCCCTCAAGCTTTCCCAGCATCAGGGTCTTTTCCAATGAGTCAGGTCTTTGCATGAGGTGGCCAAAGTATTGGAATTTCAGCTTCAGCATCAGTCCTTTCAATGAATATTCAGGACTGATTTCCTTTAGGATGGAGGTGGGGTAGCAGTGGAGAATGAATTAAGTGATTGATGGCAAAGGGGATATTTTTAATTATTATTGCAGAAGAAGCTAGTGAGTCCTATTCAGTGCTGTCATTTAGTTATTTTTGACTTTCTTCACCTCATATTGGTAGTGTGGGCGTGTGTGGAAGGTTATAGGCAACAAATAGCGACTTGCTGCTTTGACCACAACACATCTGGGGAATGGTCTGTGTTCTGTCACTCTTGTCTCTGTTAGCGCACCCAGATCAGTATGACTTTAGAAAACCACTGAGGCCTACATCTGCCGCCCACTTAGTACATTATCTTTTCCTACAATTACAAATAAAGGAACAGGGTAATATAACCTGTGCTTTTTACACATTCAGTTACTTTTATAAATATTAAATTTATTTACTATATTTATTGCTACTAGAGATCAGTGGAGAAATAACTCCAGAAAGGATGAAGAGACAGAGCCAAAGCAAAAACACCACCCAGTGGTGGATGTGACTGGTGATGGAAGCAAGGTCCGATGCTATAAAGAGTGATATTCCATAGGAACCTGGTTCCATGAATCAAGGCAAATTGGAGGTGGTCAAACAGGAGATGTCAAGAGTGAACGTCAACATTGTAGGAATCAGTGAACTAAAATTTAGGACTGGAATGGGTGAATTTAACTCAGATGACCATTGTATCTATATCTGACTATATTTATATCCAACAAACATTTTAATTTTTACTTTACTGAGTAATTAGGTTATAAGGTGACACCTGGGAAATAACTGAAAGTATTCTTGGAAGTCCATCTCTTGTTCTTTCTCTCCCATTCTCTCTCTCTTTTCTTCTCCTGACAGGCTATGTGCAATAAACCAGGGATAGTCAAGAGGGAGTTACATGGAATCCCAGCACTTCAGTTCAGTTAAATAACAGGCATTCCTATTATTAAAAGTCCTTAAGTCACCCCTCCTATGATTTGTACTAATTCCCTCTGTCACTGGGCTCCAGTCCCGATCATGGTACACTTGCTGGACTTCATCCCTCTTCAATCCTCTTTCTTTTACCTGATTCATTTTGCCCCACCTCACATGTTCACTTCTTTTTGGATGGTCAACTTTGTGTCAGCTTGATTGACCACTGGGTACCCAGATGAAAACATTATTTCTGGATGTGTCAGTGAGGGTGTTTCCAGATGAGATGAGCATTTGACTCAGTGGACTCTGCAGACTGCCTTCCCCAGTGTGGGTGGGCATCGTCCAGTCCACTGAGGGTCTGAACAGAACAAACGGTGGAGGAAGAAGGAACCTGCCCCCCTTTCCTGCCTAAGCGCTAGAGCTGGGACATTTCATTGCATCTTTTCCTGCCCTTGGACTGGAATCTACACCATGGTTCTCCTGGGTCTCTGGCTCATCTATGGCAGACTGGGGGATGTCTTAGCATGAACTGATCTGAAGAGGTGATAAATCAGGCATTGTATTTGTTCTGTTGATCTCTGGCAAAAATTTGTAAGACATTTCACCCTCTATTTTGGGAAGAAATAAATATAAATTTTACTAATTTTATGAAATTAAACTAAAATTAATAAAAGGCTTCCCTGTAGCTCAGTTGGTAAAGAATATGCCTGCAATGCAAGAGATCCAGGTTTGATTCCTGGGTTGGCAAGATCTGCTGGAGAAGGAAATGGCAACCCACTCCAGTATTCTTGCCTGGAGAATTCCATGGACAGAGGAGCCTGGTGGGCTACAGTCCATAGGGTCGCCAAGAGTCGGACACGACTCGGCAACTAAACCACCACCACCCAGATCAAATAGTTTGTAAAAGAGTATCATAAGAAGGAAAACCCTGGAATAGAAGAATTCAAGACTTGAAAGGGAAGAAGAGATTTCCATACATGCTATGGGATTGAACACTGACCCACAGAGGGAATAAGGAAGTGAGATGTGGTCTACTTGGTTGCAGGCAGTGATTTGTCTTTAGCAGCCAAGTGGCCTGGAGAGACTTTTCTGGCTGGACTCTGTTTTACTCACCACTGTGTTGGCAGTTGTGGAGGCGGGTTTGAGGGTAGGAAGCTTGACAATGGAGAGACTCTTTAAGTGGCTGTTGTTAAAATCTGACTAAGGGGTGATGAATAAAAGACTTGAAGTGGACCCTAGTCACAAAAAGAAGGGGAAGATACAGAGATCCTTCTTAGGAATTTATGCCAGAACTTGTGGAGGAAGTGAGGGATAGGAAAGTACTGGGATGCTGCAGGAAAAGACGGGCTTGGAAGTCAGACAGTCCTGGGATGGAGTCCCAGGCCCACATGCTCTGTGCAAGTTAACCTCTCTGAGTTTCGCGTACCATCTACCTGTGCAGACTAATGACAGTATTTGTGTAGAATGCTTGACATAAAGCAGGTATTCAATACGAGTTCATATCAATGTTACTGAAGGTTTTAACACTAAAAAAATGGGGGTGATATTAATTAAAGCAGAGACTCTAGGAGAAGCTGGTTTGAGGGAACAGAAAATGAGCCCTCTGGTTTCAGATGATGATGGCGGTTTGAAGTGTCTGTAGGTCTTTTGGGCAGAGATGTCTGGTGGGTAGCTAGAAACACAGAGTTGGGGCTTGGGAGGGATGACGTGGCCAGAGATGAGATATCTGGGAGTGACTGGATGATGGGAGCTAAAGCTTGGAGATGAAGTAGCTCTCTGAGAGAGGAAAAGAAGGGGGAAGAATTTCCAAGATAATCAAGGTAGAAAAGACTGGAGGATGAGAAGAAGGAAATAACAGATATTCTGGGTGTAAGTCTAGTCCAAAAGTCTGTCTAGTCAAAGCTATGGTTTTTCTAGCAGTCATGTGTGGATGTGAGAGTTGGACTATAAAGCTGAGTGGTGAAGAATTAATGCTTTTGAACTGTGGTGTTGGAGAAGACTCTTGAGAGTCGCTTGGACTGCAAGGAGATCCAACCAGTCAATCCTACAGGAAATCAGTCCTGAATATCCACTGGAAGGACTGATGCTGAAGCTGAAGCTCCAATACTTTGGCCACCTGATGTGAAGAACCGACTCACTAGAAAAAGACCCTGAGGCTGGGGAAGATTGAAGGGGGGAGGAGAAAGGGACTGTAGAGGATAAGATGGTTGGATGGCATCACCGATGCGATGGACATGAGTTTGAGTAAGCTCCAGGAGTTGGTGATGGACCGGGAGGCCTGGCATGCTGCAGTCCGTGAGGTCAGAGTCGGACACGCCTGAGCAACTGAACTGACTGACTGAAGTCTTGCTTCTGTACGTTGTTGTTATTGTTCAGTTGCTAAGCTGTGTCCAACTCTTTGTGACCCCATGGGCTGCTAGCATACCAGGCCTCCCCATCCCTCACTATCTCCCGGAGCTTGCCCAAGTTCAGGTCCACTGAGTCAGTAATGCTACCCAACCATCTCATCCTCTGTTGCCCTCCTTTCTTTTTGCTTTCAATCTTTCTCAGCATCAGGGTCTTTTCCAGTGGGTCAGCACTTCGCATCAGGTGGTCAAAGTATTGGAGCTTCAGCATCAGTCCTTCCAATGAGTATTCTGGGTTGATTTCCTTTAAGATTGACTGGTTTGATTTCTTTCTCTATTACTAAAAAATACTTTAGAGATATCCCTTCTACCAAGTATCTTTGGAAGAAATGGTGATTCAACTAGAACAAACTGTAAACACATAGAAGACTCTTGACCAGGATACTTGGCAGATGTCAGAAGTGGATGCCAATCTGCTGATATCTCTTCTGGCCCTGATAATGCAGGGGGGATGGGGAAGGTGACGGAAGCAAGCAAGAAGCCAAAACATCTGCCCCACACATTTTATAAGTCAGATAGTCCCTTGCATCGACAACCACTTCTCTATGTAAAAAGTTGGGGCTGGAGGCTTATGAAGTCTCTGAAGATGATCACATGCTCTTTGAGCATTAGTGCTCAGCGTTACCTCCTGTCTGATCAGCACCAAATGGGCTAATCACACATTTGAGTCCTGGCTCATCAGGGCATTTACCAAAGTGTCTCATGATATTCTTGTAAGCAAGATAAGAAATATCTTATACAGTATAGTTTAAAAGTGCTTTTATAGATGCATTTTCTTATTGAAGAAATATGGGCTAGATGAAAGTACAGTCTAGAGTGTTACTGGCTGGCTGAACCCACGCATTAAGGAAGTGTCTCGTGATTCACCACAGCACGTAGACCCTGGACTTGTCCCGTTCAACATATTTATTAATAACTTGGATGAACACATAGAATGCAGGTTCACCACATCTACAGATGACCTAAAGCTACTAGGGATACTTAATAGGGTGGATGACAGCATCACAATTTTTTAAAAGTGATTTCAACAAGTAGACTAGGCCAATAGCAACAAGATTTAATTTATTGGGGATAAATGTAAAGTCCTGTCACTGGGTTCAAAAAGTCAACTGTACAGCAAGTCGTATGATAAAGACCTGGAGGATGTGGTTGACCACAAGTTCAATAATAACAAACAGTCTGAACTCATTAATAAAAAGCTAACTCAATCTTCTACTTTATTAATGGAAGCATAGGGAGGTAATAGCTGGTTAGACCACATTTGGAATAGTATGTGTAATTCTGGCTGCCAGACTTTTAAAAAGGAACATAACACACTAGTGCGTTCAGACCAGGGTAACTGTGGTGATGGGTCTGGAAATCACATTTACTGAAGGAATGATTCAAGGAACCAGAAATATTTGGCCTGGATAAGGGAACAGTTAGAGAAGATGCTGAAGCTGCCTTCAAATAATTGCAGTGTTGCTGTATTAAAGGGGAAGTAAATACTCTGTGATGCCTCAGGGGGTTAAACAAGGGTGGGTAAATGGATGGGACAGAGTGTAGCTTGACACAAGCCAAGACTTTCTCATAATCATTGCTGGAATAAGCCATGACTGTGAAATCAACTCTGAATATTCACTGGAACAACTGATGCTGAAGCTGAAGCTCCAATACTTTGGTTACCTGATGCAAAGAGCTGACTCTTTGGGAAAAGACCTTGATGCTGGGAAAGACTGAAGGCAAGAGAAGAGGACAAGATGAGACGGTTGGAGAATGAGGTGGTTGGATGGCATCATCGAATCAGTGGACATGAATTTGAACAAACTCCAAGAGATGGTGAAGGACAGAGAAGCCAGGCGTGCTGCAGTCCACGGGGTCACAAAGAGTCGGACATGACTGAGCAACTGACCAACAATGACACGGGTAGTTTTCTAGGGTGGGATGCCACAGAAGGGGCTCTTGCTCTAGGTAAAAGCGGGAATTAGAAAACCTCTTCTCACCTGTGCTTTCACTGACTTTCAGTTGGCAATGTTTGTAGATAGGGCTGGACTCCAAAGGACAGACAGTGACCCTAGCTTGGTAGAGCAAAAATGACTAGGCCACATGTGAGCAGACCCAGGTTTCAGCCTGATGCTGCTTAATTATAAACCACCTAGCAGATTACTCTTTAAGCCTGAATCCTCTCATCAGTAACATAAACATCAAAATTACTGCCCTGACTACCTTAGAGCTTTTGCAGTGATCAAAGGCTCTATCTTAGGATTTACTACACTTGACTGCATTAATTTAGTTACCCCAGGTGCCTTGAACGTGGGAATTAAACACATTCAGAGCACAGGGTTTGGCCCTAGATAGGTCCTCAGTAAGAGTTTGCTGGATAAATGGATGGAAGACTAAAGTCTGGAGGGGAAAGCACTTTGTAAAGGTCCAGAGTTTATCGGAGAAGAAAACGGCAATGATGCTGGCCCCACTAAACACTTCTGTTAAGACTCAAAGATCATGAGAATTTACTGGATCTTTGTAGAATTTACCTGCAAAGGGATAATTTTAACCAGCCTTTTGGGGTTTAAACTATTGTTCTTTGGCTCAGAAATTGCTTTTTATAGACAATTCAATCACTTCCTGTGGTTCTTAAAAACCCAAATCCTTGTTGGAGCTACAGGATCCTGCCAGGTTGGGCCTTGAACCGCCTCACTAGCCTCCTCCCTGGGACCCCTTTCCTCCTCTGGCCACACTGGCATTTAGATCGCTGGAAGCCATCCCTCTGAGCTCCCTCTCTGAGCACCAAAACTATGAACCTGCTCAGTCTGCTGAGAAAGTCTCCCATTCTCTTGTCTAGTTATTGCCTGTTCCGCTTCAGGGCTCATATGCAGGGACTGCTGCTGCTGCTGCTAAGTCGCTTCAGTCATGTCCGACTCTGTGCGACCCCATAGACGGCAGCCCACCAGGCTCCCCCGTCCCTGGGATTCTCCAGGCAAGAACACTGGAGAGGGTTGCCATTTCCTTCTCCAATGCATGAAAGTGAAAAGTGAAAGTGAAGTCGCTCAGTCGTGCCCGACTCTTAGCAACCCCATGGACTGCTGCCTACCAGGCTCCTCCGTCCATGGGATTTTCCAGGCAAGAGTACTGGAGTGGGGTGCCGTTGCCTTCTCCGTACGCAGGGACACAGCCTCTCAAACTATTAATCATCCACTGTATCACAGCACACCTGTATCCGCCTCTCCTTCAAAACTGTGATCCGAGTTCATAACAGCACAACCACCCGGGATTGCTTATCATCTACCTCCTTCACAGGAAATCTCCTTGAGGGAAAGGGCCATGTTCCATTATTGTTCACTGTATTTTATGTAATCCGATCTCCAGGTTATAATATAATGAATGGCACATATTAGAAACTCAGTAAGTTTTGTTGATTGAACGACGGAAGCATACTTCACCGTGTTTATATTAGTTAAATGGTAAATACTGTGTTTTCCATATACCTTATCTGTCTTGAATTTTTCAAAAGAATGTTGTCTAGCTTTGACAAGAATAACTGTCAGCAATTGAAAGCCCGTACACTATGACAGGATTCTAAAGTATTTCCCTCACAGGATCAAAATTATGATTTAAAATGATCAACATAGTGGCTGAGATAGTAAAGAATCTGACTGCAATGCAGGAGACCCAGGTTCGATCCCTGGGTCAAAAAGATCCCCTGGAGAAGGGAATGGCTACTCATTCTAGTATTCTTGCCTAAAGAAGTCCATGGACAGAGGAGCCTGGCGGGCTACAGTCCATGGGGTCACAACAGTCGGTGAGTGACTAACACTTTACTTATTTTCCTCCCCTGTTGTCAGGCTTCCCGCACTGTCATTATGGATAAGAGCTCCAGCTGTCACTGCGGGGCCTCTGTCCCCACCCAGGTGTGAGCCAGGGACACAGCCCCAGAAAACCCACATCCATCAGAATTCTTAGGTCTTCTCAGTAACTCTTGATCCACAGAACACTTCTTTATGTAACTATAAAGTTATTCTCTGCACATTTCCTCTCATATTCCACCTCAAAATTATACATGACATGGTCTGATTTACAAAACCGGGGAGGCACCGAGGGGGCATCTCTGTGATGGACAAAAGCTAGAGGAGTTTTCTTCTCTGGGGCATAATGGAGACTTTTTGGGGCTTTAATTCTGCTTTTGTTAGGTCAGCTTTGAAATCCACATCATGAGCCCAACACCCAGGGCTGAGGCAAGGCTCCTGGAAGACAAGCTTCCTCCTACAGAAGGGCTGCTTCCTTTCATCAGAGGACACGGCTCCCCATGCCCCCCTCCCCCAGTGATTTATACACCCTTGTGTGTTCCCAGGGAGACGTCAGCAAGGGTCTGAAACGAATCTTCCCCCAGAATAGGAAGTGAGCCACGGTCTGCAGGACATATGGCTCACAGCTCCTCCAAGATTAATGGGAACACGAAATTCTGCTGGGTCCTCGGACCGGGGGTGATACGGGTGTTGGAAAGAGTACCTCCTCTCAGCTTTGAAGTATCCCCGACTACAAAGGTTTGAGGAAATTTAGAGTGAATGGGAACTCCCAAAATAAGGTTTGGCAGGCAGATTGCCTATTGTAAAGCATTCCCTAGACACACATAAGCAAGGCTTCAGACACCTTCGTACGGATGCAGGGCAGTTCAGGGGCCTTCGAGAAGCTGGTGATGCTTATTCTGTAATGGACAGAGACTGGGAAAGCCTCCAGAGGTCATGCCACCCCTGTGGATTTTCCCTGGTCATCACCTGAGCGCTGCGGGGTGGACATCACACCCCTCCGCAGTTTGGGGCACCACAAGTGCAGGTCTCCCAGGTGAGCGGGGCCCCTCCTGCACCTGCCCACGGCCATGTCCTTCACTGTTTCCACAGGCACGCTCTCCCCAGACCCCCACCCTTTCCCTCTCTCTCTCAGCAGATGTTGTGTTCTACGTTCCCTGATAAACTTAGGGCCACTGGGTATCACTCCACTCCATTTCCCCTCCAGAGATCTCTACCTACCCCTGTGCCCATCCCCACCTCTTTCCTACCATCAGAGAAGAGGGCGTGGCCCTCCTGTTCAAGGAGAATTATATTCCCCGTGCTTTGAACCTGTCTCTCTGGCGATTCCTTGCACGTGTTCTCACATCTCCTCCACTGACTCCTCTCCTGCAGCATATAAAAGGCTTCCTCTCCAGGGATCTCATCTGTTTGTTCTCCGCTGTCCTTGCACTCCCTCTGGACTCTAACTGCTGATGTGATCTCGCCTGCCCGCTGCCCGCCATCTTCCATCCTGCAACCTCTCTCTCTCTCAGGGGCTTCCTGTCTCCGCCCTGCCCAGCCCCTCCTCCGGCCACTCTCCAGCTCCTTCTGCTCCTACATCACACTCACATGGCAGAGGTTCCCAAAGTCAGGCCTGGCACCCTCTTCTCCTTGACAAGACCTCTCTTGGTAGCCTCATCTTCTCTTTCATTCATTGATTCATTTGATATGTCTTCAGATCTCACTGTGTTGGCAGGCATTCTGCCATAGGCTGTGCATGAATAAGGCAGAGGTCTGACTGCCAGGAATCTTGACTTGGTAGGAAATCATTTACAGAAGTAAATGTGATTAAATGTTAACAATGTTATATGAGTATGTAGAGGGTCCTGGGATGGGTAGGGACTTCACAGGGGTGTAGGGAGAGAACCTCTTGAGAGATGAGAAAAATGTGCCAGCAGGACTGGGAAAGTAGGGGAGTTAAGGAACTTTAGGTAAGGAAGCAGCATTCAGAGCACAGCAGTTCAGAGCACATGCCGTGGAGTCAGGTAGGTCTGGATAAAATCCTCATCCCTTCCCTCGTAACATGTGGGAATTAGACCATGTTTCTTCGGAGATCTCAAAGTTTTCAGTTCTGTAACATGGACATGACAGTCCCTATCTTGTCTGCCTGTTGCACAGGTTAGAGAAGAATGAATATAAAGTGCTTAGCACAATGCCTGGCATACAGTAAGTGCTTATTAAGGGATAACCATTATTATTACTGTAAACACATTTTAAATTTTAATATGTGTTTTATTACCATTACAATAGGACCTACTTCATAAGCTAGTTGTGAAGATCAAATGAACTAACAGATGTGAAGGGACTTTTAAAAAGTACAGCACAGTATTATTCAGCCATAAAAGGGAAAGATGTTCTGACACATGCTACAACATGGGTGAATCTTGACGATATCATGCTAAGGGAAACAGGCCAGATGCAAAAGGATGAGTGTTGTGTGCTTCTCCTTACATGAGATGCCTGCAGTAGGTAGGGTGAGAAAGCACAGGAGAGGTTACTGTGGGCTGGGGAGAGGGGGGATTGAGGAGTTACAGGTTTATAGTATCGGCTCAGGATGATGAAACATTTCTGGAAACAGATGGGGGTTATGGTTTTACAACACTGTGAATCTATTTATTGCCACTGAATTGTACTGAAAAATGGTAAATTTTAAGTAGAGCAGAAAGGGAATTCTAGGCCCCTGAGCCATTTTCAACAAAAATATTATCTCTAACATCTTGAGCAAGACAGGGACAAATCAGAACATCTGATCTGTTCAGGGTTTTAAAACTGTACTTATATTTGCAAAGTTTCATGTACTGCTAGGAATAATATGTATATTTCAAAATTAGTATATTTTCAAATGAGGTAATGAATCCAGGGTTGATATTATGATTGTCTTAAAATCTGGACAGCTGGATTACCTTTTACATGAAGAAGATTAACACTTCCATTTCATTTTTTACCTGGGTTTAGACCCAAGATGGGCTTGTTTAACCAAGTGTTCCCCTTTCATACATAGTTGTATAGTATACTTTGGGGATGTACTTCCCAGGCGGTGCTAGTGGTAAAGAACCCACCTGCCAATGCAGGAGGCCTAAGAGATGCAGGTTGGATTCTTGGGTTGGGAAGATCCCCTGGAGGAGGGCACGGCAACCCATTCCAGTATTCTTGCCTGGAGAATCCTGTGGACAGAGGGGCCTGATGGGCTACCTTCCATGCGGCCACCAAGAGGTTGGGCATGCCTGACGCGACTGAGCAGCAGCAGCGTACTTTGGGGATACATACTTGTGTTTGAGAATTTATAGCCCATGAGGGTGTAAACGTAGGTACACATGTGCCCTCACACAGAGACAAGACAGTCAGTGTTTAGAAGCAGACAATCACCAAAACCTTAGAAAAGGGACCTTTTCTCCAGGCTTTGGCAGGACGTGTGGGTCGCTGACCTGTGTCCCCTGATTGTTGATGTCAATGGCGTCACTCCACTCAGCTGTCATTTCCTCCAGCAATTCCACTCTCAAAAGGAGGCTAGGAAGGAGGTCTCTGGTCTTGCAGTCTGGATAACTGGAAATCTGATGATACAGCTCATGATGAATTGAGCACTCAGGAGGAATTTTTCTGCAATAAACCTCAAACTTCGGAATATCTAAAATTAAAAAAAAAAAAGGCACATTCAGACTTAGGCCTTGAAGACAAAGACTTGGGGATATTAAATGTAACGTGGCAAGAGAAACTTCTCAAATAAGTTCCCTTTTACTTAAGGATCACAGGCAAATACTAAGTCAAAAACTTCCAGACAGAATATAGGTTTTATATTATTTAAATTCAATACTATAACATATACCTTTAGTATTTTCCTTTATAAGTATTGTCACTGGACATCTGTTGTGGAAAATTATTCGAGGACTAGGGTCTTCTGAGAGGGTTAAATAAGTCACTCCAAGGTGTTCTTGATACGTTAGTGCTATTGCCCTAGAATAGAATCAGATCAAATAACAGAAATAGCTTAGAAAAAAATGCATGATTTTTCTCCTGGTACATATTTATTTAGATTTGCAATATTCAGAACCTCTGTAACACCCTCCCTCTCACACATCAGAGAAAATGTTTTCCAGACAATGGAGGCCATCCGCTCCTCTATTACCTGCCAGACACTAATCATAGGTTTACTAATTTTTTTTCTGACAGCAGTAACATTTTTTATCATAAAATATTCAAAAAATATGTAAACTACTGTATAGCACAGGGAACTCTGCTCAATGTTCCATAAACAACCTAAAAGGGAAAAGAATTTGAGAAAGAATAGCTACATGTGTATGTATAACTGAATCACTTTGCTATATACCTGAAACTAACACAACACTGTTAATCAACCATGCTCCAATATAAAAAGAATTACAAACATAAAATAAAATTAAAAAGAAACCCATAACTTGTAGTACTCAGAGAGAATCACAGATATCCTTGTGCTAGCTTTTCCTTCTGTTCTTTTTCCCTCTACATACATGTGTCTTAATCTCTAGAGATGGGGTGCCTTCCTCCTCAAAAGTGCTTGGTAAGTTTTGGTAAAGGAGGAGCCGATGTGTTTCTAGAAGGATGACTGGAGAATCTGTGTACTTGCTATTTTTAATTCTCAAGGTAGGCAGGTTCAGTATGTTTGCTGTCAATTTTCACAAATCACCGTACTTTATAGGATCTCCATTTTGGCTATCAAGAGCAAAGCTGTATTTTCTATTTGGCCTCAGAGAAACTGCTGTGTGGCATAGGCTGCTCTCTGCAATGGACAGAGAAAAGGCTCCAATTTAGACTGAGAGACTATCAAAAAATATTTCATATCAAATCAGGAAAAAATATCTCTCTGAAGCTTAAATTACATGGACTGGTTGTTCAAACTAATCAAAGAAATCAGATTATTTGCCAAATGTGGCCCTCAGTTTACACTGATTATAAGTGGTCAGTAACACACTAAAGAGTTTCTCATTCACTATCTATTCTGTTCGCCAGTGTGAGTTCTTCCCAAAGATTGCATTTGTCTGAAATGCCAAGGTGAACTGTTGATTTGGGAAAATCACATTAATAACACCATCATATGTGCACTGTAGGATTGAGGAGAGGAGAAGAAACACTTTCACAGTATAGTCTTCGGATCTTCTCCCAGCCTAATTCTGGAAGAGCCAGGCAAGCTGACCACAGAGAATGTCTTATTGATAACCAAGAGAGCTGCGGTCAGGACTAAAATATGGTACTTTTGCAGCCATGAAATTAAAAGACGCTTACTCCTTGGAAGAAAAGTTATGACCAACCTAGATAGCGTATTCAAAAGCAGAGACATTACTTTGTCAACAAAGGTCCGTCTAGTCAAGGCTATGGTTTTTCCAGTGGTCATGTATGGATGTGAGAGTTGGACTGTGATGAAAGCTGAGTGCCGAAGAATTGACGCTTTTGAACTGTGTTGTTGGAGAAGACTTTTGAGAGTCCCTTGGACTGCAAGGAGATCCAACCAGTCCATTCTGAAGGAGATCAGCCCTGGGATTTCTTTGGAAGGAATGATGCTAAAGCTGAAACTCCAGTACTTTGGCCACCCCATGCGAAGAGTTGACTCACTGGTAAAGACTCGGATGGTGGGAGGGATTGGGGGCAGGAGGAGAAGGGGACGAGAGAGGATGAGATGGCTGGATGGCATCAGTGACTCTATGGACGTGAGTCTGAGTGAACTCCGGGAGTTAGTGATGGACAGGGAGGCCCGGCGTGCTGCGATTCATGGGGTCGCAAAGAGTTGGACATGACTGAGCGACTGAATGAATAAATGAATATCGTAACTGGGCTTCCATAGTAGCTCAGATGGTAAAGAATCTGCCTGCAGTGCAGGAGACCCAGGTTCAATCCCTGGGTCAGGAAGATTCCCTGGAGAAGGAAATGACAACCCACTCCGGTATTCTTGCCTGGAAAATTGCATGGACAGAGGAGCCTGGCAGGCAACAGTCCCTGGGGTCACAAAGGGTCAGACATGACTGATTAATGCTTTCACTTGTCACTTTCAATCTAATAGCTAGCTCAATAGTTATTTACATTTACAATAAACATTTACATTAAATTAACAACATCTTAGGATTTTAAACATAAATTCTAAGTGTTTATTATAAATTTTGTGTTTTAGTTTTAAAAATAAGTTTGTTTTCCATACATAGGTTCACATTGCTTTCAAAATACTTCCTGAAACTTACCCTGGAAATGCTGTATACACTAACTGTATCAACACCAACATCCTAGATGTGATACTAGGTTTGTAAGATGTTTTGTAAGATGTTTCAACTGGGGGAACTGAGTAAGGGATCCAGGGGACCTCTCTGAATTACTTCCTATAACTGCATGTGAATAACTGCATCTAAAAATAACTCTTAGAAAACATTTTCTAAAATTGATTTATAATACTGTGTAAGTATACAGCTCAGTGATTCAGTTATATATATTCTTTTAATACATATATTCTTTTCCCTAATATGTTATTACAGGGTACTGAGCATAATTCCCTATACTATACAGTAGGTTCTTGTTGACTATTTTATACACAGAAGTGTATATGTTAACCCTGTCCTCCTAATTTATCCCTCCCCACCCCTCTTTCCCCTTTGATAACAATAAACTTGTTTTAGTAACAACAACAACTTACCATACTTCTCCAATCAGGATACAAGGACAATCACTCCTCTTGAGTTGGGGATGGAAAGTAATTATAAAATCATGGATGCTTGTGAATGTTGTGAAAGAAGGGATGTGTGTAGGGAACAGAGCCTTAACTATTAAGGACAACTTGATTTAGGAAGTTATCTTTTAAAATATTACTACTAGAAATCTCTATATACATCAAAGTTAAGATGGCTAAAATCTTAGTCTATAAATTCATAATCACAAAAAAGGTACTTCTCATAAGGTTACAATATGCTTTCTTTTGTACTTTTTTATATATACCATAAGTAAGCTATTCCCGACAGCTACAGAAAGGATGTACTGCATGCCAAACAACCACAAAATAAAAGTCCAGTATGAACGAACCATTACATGTCTCTGGCTTGATTCTGTGGTTGTTATTTGCATAATTGGTAATTGGTAATTGGAGTAACTTGCGTGCAGGAACAACCACAGAACAGAGTCTTCTGTGACTTGTGTTTATCTAAGTTATCTCTCTTAATGACTTGAGAAAAATTCCATTTTGAAATAGAAGTAAAATACGGGAAAAGAAAAAGGTTTTCCAGCTTGACTCTCTCATATTTTACCCCTTATTTCTTATCACTTGACAGAGGCTAGGAAGCCATAGGAGAAGGGCATCTTTTCATTATGATAGACTGTGGCTACTCTATGGTACAAACGCCATTTCCCCCTAATAAAAGCCACATAAGGGAAAAATCTCATCCGTAGTTCACTGGGACAACCCATGTGTGATCCTCACATTTGTCCAGTTGTATGCAAAATACAGAAGCCATGAAAAATAAAAGCAAAAGTTAAGTTTATATGTGGTGAGCACTGCCAACTATTCTCCTGTCTCTCCCAGCACATGGATGAAGCAAAGAAGAGCGTTCACAGAAATGTAAAATACCTGGTACAGAATCCATTTTCCCTGTAGTTCCCCAAGGGCACTGCCACGCTCTGTCTGGGAAACTCCTGTCTAACTAGAGCTGGCAGGCTCCAGCACTGGGAGCTGTCGGCGGCGGCGGTGGGAGAAAAGGCCAGCAAGACCTGCTTCTGCAGCAGGGATGCGTCCAGCGCAGACTGGCCGAGGTCGGGCATTAGGTCCCAGCAAGGAAGGGAGCTGGATCTCACAGCAGGCTGCTCGCCCCCCGGGCAAATGCTGAAAGTAGCACTGTCTGGAACGTGAAAATACTGAAGAAAGACAGGACAAGGCGGAGAGAGCACAGTTACACAGTCCGACACAGAAGCTAAGCTTCTCCAAAGCACTGCTTCTAAGAAACCATGACACATATTCTCAGGAGCGGGGGGGAACATGGGAATATTAGATATTCTGTTTCCATGAGGAAGCCCGAATGAGACAATTACAAGCAGCAAGAGCAGAGTCTGCTTCTCTAGGCATAAGGAAAATGATAAAGCTGATGTGATCTGAAGGGGTGGGGGTGCCAAGTTCTCCATCTCCCCCAGGTACTGCAAAAAAGCCAGATGCCATGGGGCAGAAATGCTGTGTGTTGGGAAGGGAGTCGTCGTGGAGAGGGTGTGGCTGGACTGAAAGGGTGGCACCCCGGGGGGACCGCGGGCAGAAGCGATCGGAATGAGATGAACAAGGGGAAACCAGGAGCTTGGAAGACAGATGTTTCCGAAGGCTCATACTGAAGGAGTAGGAGACCCTGACCTCCCGCCCTCAGCTGGAGTTCCACATGCTTTCTGGCACATGAGACAGTCTCAGGACTTAGGACTTAAAGAGGACCTGGAGGGATAATTTATCTGAAGCTCCCTGTTCACAGCTGAGGAAGCTGCTTCCCAGAGAGCAGATGATGGCATGTGGCATCGCAGAGCCAGTGTGTGAAGTGTGTGGCAGAGCCTGGCTGGAAGCCAGGCCGCCTCCTTTCCTCTCTGCTGTGTCTCCCATTGTTCCAGACCGTCTCCCTGAGAGGGGAGGGATGACCCTGTCTCAAACAATTCCCACACCTGCCTGAAGTGGGGTCAGGGCTGAAAAATGGGGGCCCCTCAGCTGCAGAAAGGATGAGGGCCCTCCCCTTCTCACGAGGAGCCCACTGGGATGCTGGTGTGGAGATGGCTGCCGGCAACTCTCTTTTACTGAGTGCCTGGACTTTTTTTTCTCAGATTATCTCACTGAACCTTCACCCAGACCCTGCAAGGAATGCAAAATTATGCCGCTTTTCAGAGGAGGCACTGCCAGTGTGGAGGGCGCTGACCCAGTGCTTTGGGAAGCCCCTAGGGTGGGGAGAACTGGGAAAATTTTCAGGGCACACGCTGGTTTTTTTCCTCAAATCCTCACCTACCATGCAATTACTGTTGACCTCTATTTCCCAACATGGGGCTTCTGGTCACCTATGTATTTTAAATCAATACTTCAATGAACCAAGATGAAATTCTATTAATCTGCCATTTTTATAAATCCTATAATGCACTGCAGGCTTAGAAGAGTTAGACTTTCATCCTACTGTATTGTTCTAATGTAATTTTTAGGAGCTGCAAGTACGGGCTAACAATAAATGAGGATGAAAGTAAAGAAAAATAATACTTTTCTGCGTGATGGTTTCAACAGCATAAAACAATAGCATACCACTTAGCATATTCTGTTTGTAAATCCTTTTAAAATATCTCCTACTCTCTTAAAATAAAACTGTTCATCTGAACTGTATAAAGCATAGAGTAAAAAGAAAAAAAAATCCTTCTTGGATTCATTTTCTGCATATTCTGCCACAGAGATGTTAACATAAATGAGCTGGTACATTTTCACATTTCCTCTCCTCCTGGACAGAGCTCAGTGCTCCCAGATCTGGGGCTCTGTTGGGGCTAAGTCTTCTGCACACACAGCTTCTCTGCAAGGCAGATGTTCTTTTCTGCAGCCTCGCAGCCAGCCCTGAGGCCAGCTTCCCGCCAGGGCGTTAGGAGCGCTGGCAGATGTGCTGGCAGCCTGCAGCCGCCAGGGCGTCCGGATCTGCTGCTTGGGAGCCTGTCTCCTTGTTAATGACCTTGGAAGCGCTCATCATGACACCACGGTTTTAATGAAAGTACAAAGAAATGAATCCTTCACCTATATTTGGTGTTAGATTTTGCTCTGTTCTGGGTTAAAAAAAAAGTTGATCCTTACCATTACTGATTTAAGAAAACTTATAGATTAAACAAATTCATGGCTTACCTCCTTTCCAGAGTGGGGTTTGGTGGCAGTTAATTGTGGCTTATAAAATATCTGATATGGTGTGTTATTGATTATTGTAGTCTTATCTTCAATCTGAATAATCTGTATGCCTTGCTGCACCATGGAGGAAATGCAGAACTGGCACAACTGCAGAACAATTGAGCAAAGAGTAATTCTTTAAATATCATATGGTATATAAAAACTTCTTTTTTTTAAATATATATTTATGTGGCCACCTCATCATTTTGGCTGTCCCAAGTCAGAAAAAGAAGGGATATTTCATCAGAGTAGTGCAATTCAGAGTGAATTACATGGATCTGGTACCCATGTTTATGAAGATAAATGCAAAAAACATACTTAAATCAGTTATTTAACTAAATATAAGTGGTATGTGCTTTTCAACATGAGTCTTTTCTAAGTAGTATATGGACGCCAGTTAAAATAATAGAGTAAGGAATCACATTAAACTATGTATGAAGTACTGTCTAGACATCTCGATGGTACACACTATCATGGTAATAATATTTTTAAAAGGTCATATTATCTACTGGTTTGCCCAGGATAGAATCAATTTTATCTTTTGTTCCAGAGTATTTAGTAGAGTTCCCTTTCAGTCTCAAAATTGTCTTGGTCACTAGAAGGGATCACTACTCTTCAATAGGGTGCTTTAGCACTCTGGTTACCTCTGCCTTAAGAGTGACAGAGACTTGTTTTCGAGTTATTTAGCCTATCTCCTCACAAAATATTTATTTATAAAAAGCGCTTACACATAAACAGATGCCACTAGTCAGATGCCACTAAAGCACTCAGTCCAGTATTCCGTCTCACGCCCATGGTAGCAGCTAACTCACTGAATGTGTACAAGGGCCAAGTGGAGTTCTGAGCACTTTAATGATGAGGACAATGATGAAGCAAACAGTAATAACTCCCCTTATATACTGCATTCTTGTGCTCCTGTTTAAAGTACTTTATGCATATTAACTCACAGAATCCTTACTACACCTCTATGGGGTAGCTACTATTATTCTCATTTTATAGAAGAGAAAGAATGAGACACAGAGGTAAGCAACTTGTCCTAGGTCACAAAGATAAAGAGGGTCTAGGGGTTGGAATTAGAAGCCATGTAGACTGGTTCCCTGGTGCTGCCCTTAGCCACTGTGTGTCTCATCTCACTGTCCCACCACATTGTATGAGGAACCGATGCTCAGAGAAGACATTACTTGCCTAAAGATACCCATGTAGTAAGTGGTAATGTTCTCCAAGTATGGTCTGGGAACACTTCAGGATGTGGTCTTTGACCTTTCAGGAGGCCCCAAGGTCAAAACTAATTTAAAAATAATACTAAGATGTCATTTGTCTTTTTCACTGTTTCACATAAGCATACAGTGGAGTTTTCCAGAGGTTCTATGACATCATCACAGATATGTCATCATAGGATGATGTCATCATTCTTATGGCTAAAGACATGTTTATTTGTGAATTCTCATGCTTAAAATTTTTTATATTTTAATTTCTAATTTGACAAAAATCAAATAGATATAATCCACACAAACAAAAGCGTTTTGGAGGTCCTCAGTACTTTTAAGAGTATAAAGGGGTCCAAAGACTAAAAAGCTTGAGAATCACTACTGAAGAAAAAAGAGATATAATGATATATTTTCCAACTATATTTTCATTCATTCATTCACGAACATTTATCTGTATTTATGTGGCCACTTCTGGAGGTACTGGGTGTTTGACTGTGAACCATAACTTTCCAGGTTTTGATGGTAGTTCTCAACTTACAACTATTCAATTTCGGGTGATTCATGCTTACAGCCCTTTGCCATTCACACCCATGTTACAGAATTTTCGCCAGCAGAGGATAAACATATGTTGCCCAGACAACTTTGAGGAAATGGATACCAGCCTTGAATACTGAAGATCAACTTCTTTGTATCAGAGAAATTTATTTTTAAGAAGTCACCAAATGACCCTAACCTTTTTTAAGAGGCTCTTCAAAGATGCCTGTCAAAATCTGACTTCTCAGAGAAAGAGCACTCTGAATTACACAACTCTGATGGAGTGCCCTTTCTTTTTCTGACTTGGGACAGCCACAATGACGAAGATACCATTAAGCACAGCACGAGATTTCTAGATGGTATATTATGGTGCTGCAGTTTAATGTGATTCGTTAGTCTATTATTCAGCTTAACTGGCCTTCATATTCTACTTAGAAAAGATTCATGTTGAAAGCACATACCACTTATATTTAAGTAACTGATTTATGCATCTTTTTTTGGCGTTTATCTTCATAAACACGGGCACCAGATCCCTGTTCAAGAACACTACTCCCAGAGCTTTTCTGGTGGCTCAGTGGTAAAGAATCTGTCTGCCAATGCAAGACACACTGGTTTGATCTCTGGTCGGGAAGATCCCACATGCCTCGGAGCAACTAGGCTTGTGCCTAACTGTTGAGCCTCTGCTCCAGAGGTAGGGAGCCACAACTCCTGAGCCATGTGCTGCAACTACTGAAGCCTGAGCACCCTAGAACCCATGCTCCTCAACAAGAGAAGCCACCACAATGAGAAGCCCCTGCACCACAACGAGAGAGCAGCCCCGGCTTGCTGCAACAAGAGAAAAGCTCGCTCAGCAACGAACACCTAGGACATCCAAAAATAAATAAATTGTTGTTGTACAGTCACTAAATCATTTTTACTCTTTGTGACTCCATGGACTGCAGCACATCAGGCTCCTCTGTCCTCTACTATCTCCCGGAGTTTGCTTAAGTCCAGGTCCATTGAGTCAGTGATGCTATCTAACCATCTCATCCTCTACCACTCCCTTCACCTTTTGCCTTCTGTCTTTTCCAGCATATATATATATATATATATATATATATATATATATATATGTATGTATGTATGTATGTATGTATGTATGTAAAGAATCAACTCCCTCTTAAAACGTTGGTTCTATGGGAGAATCAGATCAACCTACATCCTTTCACTCAGGATACCCTTTCCAGGAGTATAACCTTTCTTGCAGGAGCCTCTGTCCTTTCACTCAAAACCCAGAATATTAGCAACTCTACTTCCTGCTCTAAAATGAGGAGGCCAAGTACAATTTGTGGATATTTTGGAATAAGTTCTTTTTTCTCTCCACATACGATAAATCAAGTGACTGCTGAGTGTTCTGAAATAGAGTGGTTATTGGATAAATTATGTGACACAGCTTTTATCACTGGTAAAGGAAAGGAAAAAAGAAACCCTGTAAAACAGAAAGGTCTAAGAAATCATGTGTTGCACTATTATAAACTGTTTGGAACATATAATACTAAAAAGGGATTAGAAAAGAAAAGGGAAGGCTCATTTTAAACAAGTTGAGGGGATGGCATGTTATTCCCAGCTCCACCCTGACCCCCTACTACTCACCATCCCAGCCAAGAGCCAAGCAGACTTTGAGAGGCTTTGACCCTACCTTCTGATGTCCTGGGAAAGCACCAAGTCTTATTTCAGCATGAACAAACCCTTCTTCGTCCAAAGACACAACTTCACCATTGCCTCCATCTTTCCACTTTGGAGAGGTCAGGTTGTGGGCCAGTTTAATGGCTACTGACTTGTGCACAGTGTTCGTATTTGCCCAGTATATTCCAATTTGAAAAGCTTCCTGGAAAAGTAATGCCTCAATTATAAAACAATTTTCTTAACTTTGATATTTTTACCTCAATTCATAGGAATTTTTTCTACTATAGGTCTACCTAGGCAACCACATCCTTTTTACTTGTTTTTGGTAATGGCAACATACCTTTTATTTCACTTCCCAATGCCTTCTTTGAATCACAGTGGAATTTGTATTTATGGAAGGAGGGAAGAAACATCAACCCAAACTGGGACTACCCTATAAATACCAAAGGCTTAGAAACTGAAGGTTTCATTTTATTTGATAAAAGAATAATATGCAATATTAGGTACATGCAGGTCAACATTCCGATTCCATAAGGTAACATCATATGATTATTTTTTTAAAAAAAGAAAAAATGCAATTGAATAAAGATGTTTATAAACTGGAGCTAAAAGAAAAGGACTCTCAAATTGTTCCATATCAGAAAAACATTTTATTTAGGAATTCCATGTACCCTATTCTCTTATAGATTTATATGCTTTCTTGGAACTGGGCTAGCCTTATCAAGAAAGTTCTCTTGTGATGAAATATAAAATCTTCCTATGAAGTTCTGTTTTACAACCAGATTTTTTTCCCTCTTGTTACTAATGATTCTATGTTGTTATCAATAACAGGTGGGCATCCAAGATTATGGACAGGCAAGTCAACTTATAAAGGAAAAGGGGCCTGACAAAAAAGGCTGTTCAGAAATCTTCTTATTCATCTTACAAATCTATGAGAGTTTCTATAAAAACTACAGAAACATCTAGAGGGTAGCTTAGCACAGCATACAGCTCTATTTTCTTAACATATCCTGAGTAGACCAGTCCTAATACTTGTCAAACATCCTGCTGAGGAATGGAAATGAGAATGCAACTAGTACAAGTTATCGAATTTAATGATAACTCAAGCATGAATACTGCTGATGGGTGGGGAAAAAAAAGACATCTGAGATGTCTTTGAATATCAAAGAACATTCCATACCCCTTACATATGCATCTAGGAGGACAGTTTTCCACAACTGATTGAGTCTGTTAAGAACATAAATGTAACCTCAGAATAAAAGATGGTTGTTGAAAGAAAAGAATTCCTACTAGTTTAAAAAAACAGTTATAGTACCTGAAAATTAGGAGGGATAATAATTTTGCCAGCAGGAACCTGTAGAACAATCTTCTCTCCCTCAAACAGCCAGAGGTCCCACTTGGACTGATTGATAAGCAGGGCCCAGGGTAGCAATTCTATCAATAAGGTCCTTACATATGGCTTCCAGGCTGACAGCTTCACTCGCATTGGGCTGTCCCACTGGCTCAGTTGCTCATTCCTGTGCCAAATACCACATCCAAAAGACTCAGTGAAACATGATGACTTCAGGACTCATGAAATGTGTTTAAGAATTCCAGACACACAACGCTCCTATGGTACCTCTTCACATCAGAGTCATGAAATGCCAAATTTGCATCCAGGAAGAAGAAACTTTTCATGGAATTATGTTCTAGATTAAGAACGAAGCAATTTACAGAATACATCTACTAGGAGATAAAGGTCAGAATGTGACAGATACATGCAAACATTTTCTTTTTTAAAATGTTTTCTGGGGAATCTAACATTTTTGTGAACGTTCATTCATTTAATATTGAGAAATGTTCATAGAAAAACAGTCAGAAAGTGAAAAGTTTAAATGAAAGTTGTTCAGTCATGTCCGACTTTTTATGACCCCATGGACTATACAGTTCATGGCATCCTCCAGGCCAGAATACTGGAGTGGGTAGCATTTCCCTTCTCCAAGGGATCTTCCCAACCCAGGGATTGAACCCAGGTCTCCTGGATTGCAGGCAGATTCTTTACCAGCTGAGCCACAAGAGAAGCCCAAGAATACCGGAGTGGCTAGCCTATCCCTTCTCCAGGGGATCTTTCTGACCCAGGAATCAAACCAGGGTCTCCTGCATTGCAGGCAGATTCTCTACCAACTGAGCTATCAGGAAGCCCCTTACCTGTCAGAATCCTTTTTATTATAGGGCCATGTGGGTTGAAGGAACTTCTCTGGCCCGTAGAACTCATCAAGTATCTGAGTGACTGTGCCTCCGGGGTGTATCTTAGTGGCTATCTGCTTAATGAGGGATGTTGAGATGGGAACAGCACAGTGTGAAGGGTCATCCTCTTCTCTAGGAAATGGAAAGGAAAAACAAGAATGATTATCAGATGTATTATAAACCAATGTGTTTTTGTTTTTGTTTTTGTTTTTTTTTTGTGAGAGCAAGTCAATTTTTGGTGCTTTAGGGATGATGAAACAGTTTGGGGAATGATCTGGGACTTTCCTCCCCAGTGCTTGGGTGGAGCTCTCTCGTTCCTCTACAGAAATTATGTTGTCAATTAGATTTTCTGATCATCCCTCTTTTTCATTTTGAATGCGGCTGTATTTTATCTTCAACTACAGAAGAGAACAGGAGAACACTAGGCAAGGTAATTTAAAAATAACATTCTCATAAGAAATCACACAAAAAACTCTATCCTTTCTTGCCCCCCTTGACAGGACAAGGTACCTTTTCTTCTGAATTTGAGGAAAAAGTTAAGGATTTTCCCAGTACCTTGCTTGAAATGTTAGGTGATGTACAAGGTCAGGTTCTATGTTTTGCAGTGGTTTTTCCTGTCCTTTTCCTGGAATAATTTGTGTTTCACTTAATCCCAGACTCCTTTTCTCCAAATGTATGATAATGGGGTCTGGAAGATGACTCCTCATGATAAAAAGAGGGCTGAACACAATCTATAAAAATAAAAGGACAGAACAACTTTCATATTTGCTTTGTTGCAGTATTCCAGCTGTTTGATGCTGAGACAAACTTGTAATAAATCTCTTCCCTGGGTCACTCTGACCTTAATTTATTTCAGAACAGGAAAGGTCAAAGTCGTATGCCATATTTTAGGATCTGAAAGCACTCACCATTCGCTGCTGCACTTGAGAGCTGGGTTCTAAAGTCAAAACTGTGCACCAGACATAAATAATGGAGCTGTTTGAAGATGGCACCTGCACATGAGAGAGAAAAGAGTTCTATTAAACACTGAACAGTTTACTAATTAATCAAAATAAGGCATAGATATAATATCAGTTTGAATGATAAAAAAATTTAAAGTTATTGAAAAAAGCCATTAAAAAAAAGAATACCTAAGCAAAAACAGACTTCACTATGGCATAAAGTGACTGTGCAGTGAGTCAATGGGGCCAATTATTTCCATAAAGATGAAGGGATTTGTATGTGGAGTGACTGATAGTGAGTGGGAGACTGAAAGAGAGATTTGTGCTTCGTGGGAATGAAAGTGAGTGGAGATGGAGAAAGAGATAAAAAAAGTATCAGGTCATCATAAAGCTTCTCAAGCGGGGAGGACACGCTTTTTTCCCTCCCATCCCTTCAAAGCCCTAGAGCATCAGAATCTTTTTCAAGATATAACTCATCTTCATCTGGAAGGGTAGAATCTTGGCTACAGGAACTACTGGAACTGATACAAATGTGTCGTTGTGGGATGGGGAGGAAAAAGTTTGAGAAGTAATATTCAAAGTCTTTGCATATTATTTCAGGCCTCCCCTCTTTTGTACCTATCATTTACTAATAAGTTAAGTGCTACACTGAATGAAGAACATACTGAGAACTTTAAAATTTTAAAGTTGCTCTGTTCTGGATTGTGCTACTTCTCACACCTGAATGACGACGCTATACTCAGGGGCCTTGGATTCCAGGCACACGTCTCTCGACCAGTCTTCATCTCCTTTGGCCTTCACACACAACTCAGTCAGTTCGCTGTTTTCTAGTATGTACGAAGGCAATTTCTGTTTGGCTGTGAGGCAGTCAAAATGTTCTCGAACCACAGCTTGTCCATCTTGACCAATGTAATGCTGAACCACTTTTAACTCTATGCTTTGAGACAAGTAACTACAGATGATCTGTCTTCCACAGATGATAATCTAAAAACAAACAAAAACAATCAATCAACTGCTCAATCAATAAGACTTCCATCAATTCAGACTCCATGAACTGGAAATAAAGCAAACTTGGGAGATATTGCAGGTTTGGTTTCAGACCACCCACAATAAAGCAAATATCTTAATAAAGAGTGTGATAAATTGCACTCTTATGCAATACAAGATCTCTGTATAAACTGATAATACAAACAACTTTTAACTTATATGCTGAATTATATTTTATCTTATTCACATTTTTCTTATAGTGTAGAAGCATTTATCTTTATAAAACACACAGAATTATCCATTAATCCTGAGAATTATTTAACTTTTCATCCAGTTAAGCATATAATTCAGGGCAGGCATTAAGAAATATTAATATCTCTTTTGCTGGAAACTGATGCAGTAAATACTTTTAGAAAGCAAATCCCTGTGTAATATGAGTTTTCACCATGGTTGAGGAAGACAGGACTTTCAGATACCAGTTTTCCTTATTTGTAATATTTTTCCAAGTTACAAAATATATAATAAGTAATACATATATGCCATATTTAAAAGTCTAAGGATATGATCTAGCTCTAAGGTCTAATTTTATGTGTCAACTTGAATGGGCCATGGGTACACAGATATTTTGGCCACACATTACGCTGGGTGTGTGTGTGTGAAGGTGTTTCTAGATGAGATTAATATTCGAATTGGTAGACGTTCTAAAGCCGATTGCTCTCCCTAACTGGTGGGCCTCATCCTAGCAGCTGAAGACCTGAAAGAACGGAGAGCCTGGGTCAGGAGGCAACTCTTCCTGCCTCATGCTTGAGCTGGACACTCGTCTATTCCAGCCTTTGGAAACAACTGAAACATCAGCTCTTCTTGGTATGCTAGCCTGCTGGCTTTTAGACTGGAACTACACATCAGTTCTTCTGGTCTTCCAACCTGCAGACTGCGAATCTTAGGACTTCTCAGCCTCCATAATCATGTGAGCCAACTTATAGTAAATCTCTCTTTCCCCTTCTCTATGTATGTATATACATACATACAAGTATATGTGTGTGTACACACACAAACACAAAGACACACTCTATTTGTTCTATTTTTTTCCTTTTTGGAGAACCTAATAAGTATTTTCACAAATTATCTCTTATTTTCAAAACAACTACATAAAACAGGTGCTATAAAGAGTCCTAATATTAACAAGGAAAAAACAGAGGCAGAGAGATGTTGAATAATTGGCCTGATGTTACCCCGACGGTCTGGTCCAGAGTCTGTGTTGATCATTACCATGATAGTCTGTATCTCATAAAATCAGTACCTACCTATTAAGAAAACAGAAACAATATAAAGAGAATAAAGGCTGCTCATCATGAGATAATGTATTATAGCAGAAACCAGTGGTTCCATTCCAAATAACTTCTGTTTCTTTGTTAGTCTTTCCATTTCTTTTGCTGTCAAAATCACTGATTTGGTTTAGGCCTCAAAAAGCAGCCTAGTCCTCAGGGAAGGTGGACACCTTTCAAGACCCCTAAAGGCTGTATCACAGTTGGTACATGCTAATCCTGGTAACTCCATTCCCCCACTGCCAATGATTAGTGGTGAACATGGGGCTCTGTTTTGGCAAATAATACAAAAAGGAAGGCTGCTAAAAGTTTCTGGGAAAGATTTTACTCTTTGATAATAAGGGAGACAATTTGAGAAGAGAAAACCCTCCTTTTTTTCTGCCATGGAAGATATTAGGAGAGGATATAGATTTTGCAGCTATCTTGAGGCCAGGAAGGCAAACTCAAGAGGACAGCAGAGAAGCAGATAGAGTACTGAGCGCCTAATTAACTACTCAACACTGAACCTGCCTTAAAATAGGAACAACAGTATCTGCTTCATTAATTTGCTATGAAGATTAAAAAGCCTATTTTTGTAATGTCATGGTGAAAGCATCCTAATTGATACATTTTCCTATGTCATTAGGAGCACTTTGTAACCACCATTAAAAAAAAACTTACTTATAAATATATTAACAATTATTTATGAACTATTATTTATCCTGGACAAATCTGCCAGATTGATAGACCAAAAATTAAAGTCATTGTTGATTCAACTTGCATTACTTGAATAGTGAGGTTTAGCAATTTCTTGAACATTTATTTACCAACAGTCTATTCCTTAGAATCTTCTTTAGAAGGAACACGTCTGCAAAAACCAGGCTATGCTCAACTGTTATATTCCCCCTAGATACTCTGGCCATTATAATTTTTTAAAACAATATTTTCAAAATAACAAAACACACACAAGTCAACTGAACTATGAGTCCTAAATCAGCACACAAGATTTACTGTAGCACATGTAGGGGTTACTAGACACTTATGATAAGCCTTATGATGCCACAGCATTGCCTAATTTTGAATAAACATGTGGAAGTGCTGAGGCAGTAGTTAACTCTGTTCCTCTTCTGGATGTGTCTGGGCCTGGCACTGTGTGTTCAGTGCTCTTGCTTCAGAACCTTTGGGCCCCATGAGATTTAGGAGAGAATTTGGCTGTCTCTCACAGAAACCACAGAATCTCTGCAACCATCTGGGACTCACTTTGTCTAAAGACAAAGATCCTCTTGGTGGGTTTTTATAGTTTCATTTTCAACCAAAAAGCCTGTTAAATAGGCTTCAAATTTGATAAAAAGAAAATCCTTAAAAGTGGCCAGGGAGGAAAGGCCACTAAGATGAAAGGAAATCCAAAATGGCTGAGCCTTGGAACTGTGCTCTACATGGCTGCTCCCTCGCAGGGTTCAGCGGCAGCCATGCCTGCGTTCCTTCAAAGTGGCAACACGTACAGTGCTGATATTTTGAAAATTACGGTTAGAATTTCAAGATTAATTTATCAGTTGAAGACAGCTACTTAATTTTTTTAATGTAGGGTTTCTCTTTAGTACACATTTCCAGGTTTCGCACCACTTCCCCTTTTTCTCCAAAGCCACAAAGATGTGTATTGAAGATTTCTACATATGATTTTACTTAGCAGGTTTCTGAACTCTTATTAGATCAGTGCCAAGAAGAATAGCAATATTAAAAGAATAATTCCAGAGCACCAGATGCACGGGAAAATGATATCTTAACCATGATTAAAAGTGTATGTATAAAGATACAAATATATATACATATAAGGTAAATATATATACATATACAAATATATATACATAAGGTAAAACTTTTAGAGCCGTAAAGCTTTCCTCAATTAAGAGATGGAAAACATAGAAGCAAATACGTGTACATAAGTAGTTGTATAATTTACAAAGTTCCTGGGAAATGTTATGTGTGGTCAATTTTTATTGAATTGGAGAAATGAGAAGGGTCTAGGAAAGGCAGGGTACAGGCAACTAAACATCATTGTTCCAACAAGCTTTAGCCAATTCTCCACTGTTCAGAGGTATGGTACATGGTTAGGGTACATCAGGGAGCTGCACACACTCACCTCCCCAAACGAGGTGTGGTAATTAGGCAGCTGCGGTTTCTTGTAACTTTCCAGGCCCAGGTGGGATAGAAGGAAAGAAGCCAAGATGAGAGGGAGGAAGGAGCCCACCACGCTCTTCTGGAAGCTTGGCTCCTACCTTCCTTCCTAACCTGGCCACCTGCAGAATCCTGTGTCTCTGCTGTACTTTAACTAGAGCTAATCTGAATGTTAGTTAATCTACCCTGACCATAGGGAAAAAAAATCCAACGTAAAAGGAAGTAATACTTTGTGTGTGTTGGGGGGTGGGGTGTGGAGCGGAGAGGGGGCAGACAGAGAGACAGACAGACAGACAGACAGACAGGGACAGACAGAGAAGTGGGGAGAGAGAGAGAGAAAGAGAAGAAAGGCTGAAAAACACTGACTGGGAAGTTTTTTTACAACTCGGATACATGCAGTGTTACGTCTGAGGTTGCCATGGTGGTCTGCTGAACCTCGTTATACCCAGGTTCAGTATAAACCACTTCCCATTTGCTTCAATTTTAGGTTAACGAATGGTTGTTTTTGTGTTTCACTTTTCCCTGCTCTGCTGAGTTTTAAAAAATGGCTCTAATATAGAGGACAGTCTCATATGATGGTGATAAGAAATGTTAAAACTCAAAATAAGTTATGTGTGTAAGGCCTCCCATGATAGTGGGAATGTAAAATGGACTTTCCCAGTTAATGTGGGAGAAGAAGACACTTCTTCTCAGAAAGGTAAATGCCATGTGGGGCTACTTACGCTCCCATTATTTCTTTCCACATACCCCTCTCCTGTTTGGCTAGACTTGACGTTTTTTTTTTTAAGAGTATTTATTATAAATGGGTAGAAGCAGAGAAAAGTGTGAAAGGCATTCTCCCCCCAATACCCAGAAAAGGATTATTAACATTTAACAGTACAAATAACATTTGGAAAAGTCCTGAAATGTGATTTAGCACCAGATGCCTTAAAATCTATATTTGGCATTTAGAGAGAGAGTGATTAAAATAATTCCTTAAACTCTCAATGCACGGAAAATTTTTTTAGCTCTGATTTGAACCCTTCTTAAATATTTAAGGTTTAAAAAATGCTAATAGTTTGAAAAACTCATTAAGTCGGCAGATGTTTTAGGAAAAATATATATTTAGTTATTTAAAAGATTAGTGTAGTAGCAATAAGACTCTGGTAAGTCAAAACAGTGAATTTTGTCTAAGAAATAAAGTACATCTTTTTAATTTGGAAATATGTATCAAGCATTACAAAAATATTCATATCCTTTGGGCATGTAATTTAAATTTCATAGCAATTATTTTAAGGACAGATACAGAAATGTGGCCATATATTTATACAAAAGATATTTATTGCAGGATCTATTACAGTGACCAACTGGACATTAACTGAATGTTCAACAACAAGGAAATGGTCTAGGTGTGTTTCGATATACCATATGGCAAATGACTAGGCAACCATTAAAGGGATAACTTCAGGACTTTTAAATAACAGGAGAAAATAAACATTACATAAAGTTAGAAGAAGAAACAAGTTGGAAAATTGTGATTACAGTTCAATTTCACTCAGATGGTAAGGAATCTGCCTGCAATGCGGGAGGACCTGGGTTCGATCCCTGGGTTGGGAAGATCCCCTGGAGGAGGGCATGGCAACCCACTCCAGTATTCTTGCCTGGAGAATCCCCATGGACAGAGGAGTCTGGTGGACTACAGTCTACAGGGTTGCAAAGAGTCAGACACAACTGAGCGACTAAGTATACAAAGTCAGATTTTGAGTTGTTTCAAAGAAAAAAAGTAGAAAAAAACTTACCAAAGTAATAATAGAATATGTTTTTTGGTTGGTAGATTTATGAGTAAGTTTAATTTTCTTCATGAGGCTTGTGTTTCTAGATATATTTTATAATAGTTAACATAAAAATAACAGTGTGAACTAGTATTTATTGGGTGTTTTCTATTATAAAAGGAATATGAAGCATAAAACAGTTAAGAAATTTGCTTAAGATCATATAGGTAATAAGTAGAAGGGCTGAGAGATCTTTTACAATCAGAAAAAAGCTAGGTAAAATTTTGTGAGAATTAAAAAATGTATTTTTCATGACAAATTTTTTTGACTTATGGTATATACACTGTTGCAATAGTATCTACTCAGGTACAGTGTATATTCTAATTTATCCTGAAATTTAATATCAGTTCTTGAAAGTAATAATATCTATGGCAAGAATGAGGTGTCTATATGTAGCAACACAAAAACACATGAGTGTTGCTCATGCCTGGAAATATTTCATTATTATAATAATAACTGAAGTTCATTGGTTATGACAGTGGGCCAGGCACTAGTGTAAGCACTATACATATACAAACTTCTGTAATTCTCACACCTACTTCACGAGGAAGGCACTATTATTATTCCCATTTTACAGATGAGAAAAGTGATTCACAACGGTAAATAGCAGCTAGCAAGGGTGCCTGTGATTTTAATCACCAGGACATATCTTTAAAACATTTCTCCACAGAAGGACCCTGCCACTCCACTGATTGGTAAATGTCCTCTAAACTCTGAACACAGAGCTGAACGAACTGGAAAACTTCAGACCAGAGCTATGGTAGTCAAAGCATCTGAGAACTTGTTAGAAATACAAATTCTCATGCTATACCCAAGAACTACTGAACCTGGAACTCTAGGGGTGGGAATCCAGCAACCTGTGCTTCATTCAACAAACCCTCCAAGGGATTCAGAAACATATTCAAGTTGAAAACCACTAGCCTAGAGGGAGAAAAATTAGGGGAAATATGCTAATTCCTCATGTTTTTGGAAGGCTTAACATAGAGGAGAGGCAACAAGTTGCGTGTTTTCTGTGTATGCCTCTCAAGTTCTGAGGAATGGTAAAAAACTGGCTAAATGGTAACAGATCTTGGCTCAAAATTAGGAAAGAATTTATTTCATTCAAAATTAGGAAAGAATTTATTTCATTAATAGCTGGAAGTGACCGACAGCTGGAAGCTGCCATGTGAGAGAATGAGCCTCTCGTCATTCAGAGTATCCAACAAATGCTGTATGACCATTTCTCAGGCACGCCGGTGAATGGGAAGGCAGACCAGGCATTCTTGAGAGAGCGTGAGTGACGGAATCAGAAAACCAGTGGGTGCTGGGCAGATGTTTGTTGAGAGCACATCCATGAAAGCAAGCTCTGAGGGCAGATGGAAGAAACGATTCTTGTTTTTAAGACTTTCCAGCTCAAAGCCCACTCTAGCCATGCTGGTCTCCTCCTGAGTCCTTGGGTAAGATCCATTTGTCCCATATTTGCATCATTGTTTATCCTATACTGCTGAGTGGGAATGCCCTCTCT
This sequence comes from Capricornis sumatraensis, assembly GCF_032405125.1. NCBI lineage: Eukaryota > Metazoa > Chordata > Mammalia > Artiodactyla > Bovidae > Capricornis > Capricornis sumatraensis. Next base: position 83,399,194 of record NC_091079.1, read on the forward strand.
TAATCTCAATTCGACATGCTTTGTAAAGCCCAGTTCAGGTCAAATCTTCTTAGTGAAACCTCTAAATTCCCTTCACACTTACTGTCAGCCATACACATTGTTGGGTTTACATCAATTTATCTAAATTTACACTTTGAGAGCAAAGGTTGTGTCACATACTTCGAGTCTTCCATTTTACCCTGTTCTACAGGAGACAATCAACAAGTACTTGGGGGAATGGTCAGTTGACGGGGAACACTCTTCCGTGCTTTTTTCTGCGACCCTGCTGCTACCGTACTCTTCTCACTTGTTGCTCTCAATAATGAGAGCACGAAGTCCAGCTCCCTGATTAGGTGCAGACCAAGAATGCACACGGGACGGGTCCTACTGTTCACCTTACGGGTTACCTCCTGCTTGCCCCCTGGGCACACAGCAGTGAAGGGGCCCCAGGTGCTCAATACGGAAAGCTCCCTTTTTCCTTTTCCAGGGACTGGTGCTGTGTCTATCACGTCTTCAGTTCTCATAAGCTTTGGAAAGATTGTTATAATCCAGATGCAGATGTATATGTTAAAACTCTTATGACAAATCCAATTATTATGTGTGCAGTGAAGCCAGTTTTCAGATTTTAATACTTCCTTTTTTTCTTTCTACTCTTGTCATGTGCTCCATGCTTGAAAAACATCTTTTAAAAACCACATTTTCACATCTTAAGAACACAAAAAAGTGTCAGATACTTTCTTTTCCCCCTTTGCAGTCTTAGAACTTCAAAAACAGCCAAAAGGAAGTTTTATAAAATACGTAAAAATATGTGCTGAGAGCTGAGGTTTTATAAGCCAAGAGTTAGACTGCAGTGAATTTTTACTGCAGTTAATATTAACTCCTAGGAAAAGAACGCTTGCTGGAGACCCAGGCCCATTCTGCCATGGGAAAGAACCTTGACACTTTCTTGCAGGTTACTCTTGCATGCCTGAGAATCAACTCTTGGTTATCCACTGCTGGATTATCCAGGGTCCCCACCATCCTTGGCTTCTTTTCCTTCTCAATAAAGACCCTTTGGCCATTTCACAGCTCATTAGCACCTCCACCAGAAGGTAGGTGGTGACAGGGAGAAGAGGTGAAATGAAAATCAGTAAATTTTACTGCTCGTTAGCAGCTCTTGTAAAAGACCTGGGACAAGGGTACGAAGCCATCAGCATCATCAGGATCAACAACAAACACTTAGTGAGTGTGCATGTGCATGGCTGGAGCAGGCACAGCTAGGAAGAGCTCTGCAATATTTTTTATGATTATTATTTGCATCTCATTAAGTTTCCATTCCATTATAACATCCAATGATTCAGAGTCGTCTGGGCCATGGACACACAAGAACTTACCTGTTTTTGCACGCCGCTGACTTGCTGAGCCTTGATGATGAGTGAAGCAGTTCGACCCTTGTACTGAATAGTTCTAATAAATGCCCCCGCATGGTCCACACTGAAGGGCTCTGACCAGCGCCAATTGCCCCAACCTTCAATACAGATGTGTAACAGCTGGAGAGAGAAACAATAATCGTCATAATGCCAAAAGTGCCAACAAAAATCTAGTCCTAAAATGAAAGTCTCATTGCTGGAAAACCTTCCTATTTGTAATACTTAGCATCTGTTTTCTTTCTAACCTGCATTATTCATCCACTTCCAGCTTATTCAACCAGGCTAAGAATAGCAAATATGCCACATAGAGTCAATGCGGTTTTCCAGATCACATTTTAAACCTTAAAAATAATTGTCCTATCAAATGGTAAAAGGGCCTGTTGAACATTTGAGGAAAGACTGTTTCATTCATCTGGAGGACAAGAAGGCTGAAACGTGAGATCAAAGAATCATGGTCTTGGCTGATAGTTTATTCCTTCCTCTGGCTAGACAGTAATTAAAGCTAAATTTGGTTTGTAGCATTATTTTTGACCTTAAATTGCCATTCTTTATTTTTCCTTTTGACAAGAACAAAATAGCAATTTGAGAATGCAATTCATTTAATATATTCATTCTCCTTATGAGATCACATATATCATATTAGAAATACCTTTAACATTTTCAATGTCTGTTCTATTCCTTTTCTTAGTATGTATTTATTGTAATTTTTACCAGTTGAGTCCTTCCTTGATCCACATTCACGTTTATCCACATAGTACTGCCACTTTTAGTAATACTTAGATTTCTTTCATGGACATCAAATACTTTCTATTCCTATTGCTACCTATTAACTGCAATCAAGTATTCCAAACTTAAGTCCACTAACTGAAAAAGTATTCCAAAACAACAATGACTGTTTCTTTAGGATACATGTTTAAATGAAAATAAACAATGTTCCTGTTGTTCAGTCACTAAGTCGTGTCCAACGCTTTGCGACCTCATGGGCTGCAGCATGGAGGCTTCCCCATCCTTCACTATCTCCCACTTATGTCCACTGAGTCAATGATGCCATACAGAAATAACACTTACATTTTAGGAAGAAGGTTTAGATAATATACAAACAACATTTCCCTTCATATCATACATAATGTTTAAAAGAGCTAACCAAAGGTTAATCACATGAAACATTTTCCAATTAACAGAATAAATAAAACTTTGAAAATATTATATAAGAGCTATCACAATGGGCTCTTAAATACATTAAGGACTTCATGAGAATTGCCATAATAATGAAGTCTTTTGATTAGCAACATTATTTTTTAGTTTAAACATTAAGAGGAACCCTTATAAAGTGCTTAAACTTGAAAATTTCCCAAGGTCACTGTTCATCATAATGTAACGTTTGGTGGAAAATTCAGAGATTTTTTTGTTTTGTTTTTAAATATCTTAAAATACTTAAAAAAAATCTCATAACTCATCTCCCTGCTTTTAATATGGCCCCACTCAGTTCTTCCTCCATACAACTGCCAATGATCTTGTGAAATCAAAAGGCTACCAGTCAGATGATTTCTAAAAAAAGAAGTCTAACAGCAAAAGAATAAAAAAATAAAAAAATCCTGGACAGCAAATAAAATACCTTTAGGGAAAATTTGGTTTTATATACAGTCTTCAACATAAAAGTACCAGAGTATCTTTGATGTTTAAATATTAGTTACAGGGGAAAAAAAAGAAAAACAATAGTGGTGTTTGGAACCATTTCAGTTTTTTGTAGCAGCAACTGGGAATAAAGCTCAGGGTACACACAAAACTAAAAGAAACAAAGAAAGTTGTTTTCTTTGGAGGGACTAGTAGCTAGAAATGACAAAAAATAATGAGGCAAGGTACTTAAGGTCAAGCTCAGCTGTATTTTTCTTGAAAATTCCATAGCTTCTAAAGAAAGTTTTAATGTACACAGTGTAATTTTAATTGAGGAGTGTTCACATTTGCATATGAGCTCAATCTTAGGTAGCTGTTCACTCTGTGTGCACAGCTTTTAATGACGGAATGTCACCAAGGAATATGCTGTCGGGTTTTGCTTGGCAGCTATTTGTTCTCAAAACGTTGGCACATATATCACATATATTGTCTTTGAATTATGAAAATTCAGATATGTTTGGAGTTAGTGCACACAGAAAAGTTAGGTGGGAGAAAAACATGACGTTTCTTCCCACCTGTATGACCAACAGAATATTTGTAATGTCTGGCCTGCAGTTAAAAAACATTTAAATACCACTGGCAACTACATGTGTATATAATTTAATAGGGAAGGAATGACATTCCTCAGAGAGAAAAATCTACAGAAAGGAATTCAGGAGGCCTGGCAGTACTTCAGCCCTAGTACCCCAGTACTTCAGCAGTACTTCAGTACAGTGCCCAGTACTTCCCATGGCACTGGCAGGGTACTCAGGTACCCCTGGACATCAAATGAGGGTGGAAAATCCTGTACTTGTTGGACTGATTCACTAAATTTCACTGTTATAGGTACTGAGAAGTCTCCATTTAATAACAAATACCCATATGTCTATTTTTATTTCTATAGCAAAGAAACTATAAAATCAGGCATAAAAATGTGAAATTTGTATTAGATTGCCTAATCCTAATGAGACTTGTTTCTATTATTGATCCAATACATTTTTATTAGTCAGATACTATAAGGAAGGCAATATGTGAAAGACTATGGAGGACATAAAAAAGAGCTTTAGTCTTTATCCCACAAGGAGCTTAAGATTTTACAGGAAAAGTAAGGCCTGTATAACTAACCCACAAGACGCATTAAGAGAGGTACACACTGATACAGGAGTCTGGAGGAGAGAGGGCTTGTTCAGGTTCCTATGATTATGAGAGCTTCCTAAAGCATTTGAGCCTGAGAGTTTGGGTAGGACTTCATTTGGTAAAGATGACAGTCACTGGCCAAGGGGAACAATCTGAGAGATGAAGTCAGAAGGTTTGCTTGGGGCAAAGTTTGTAGTCTCTATTGGTTGGAGAAGAAGCAACATGTCAAAAAAACAGTGAGGATAAGGTCTGAGAAGCAGATCTAGATGGTGGCCAGCCCTGATGATTTGCTGAGCTAAGGAATTTGTGCTTTATTCAGGAATTAGCCTTGTGTGCAGATGAGCGATGTGTTGAAAGGATGGTGAGAGCAGAGTGTGGAGGGGTCTGGACAACTGCAACAGAATGAGAGCAATGTGGGCCAGAAACAGGAGAGGAAGGATCGGGCTTAACAAAATATCACTATCCATTCTGCCTAGAGCCCATGGTGTCTTTAACATTCTCTTAACAATTTGGAAATTTTCTTTCCCCTTGTTTCCATTAAGTTTCCCTTTCAGAGTCACTTCCTTTACCATCTTTCTTTTCCATTCAGGTTTTTCACTCTCTGTGGCCTACTTAGCTAGTGTCTAATTTTTTCCATTGGAGGAAAAACAGCCAAATAGGAACCACTCTTGTTTGAACTTTTCAGTGGGAAATGAAATGAAGTATAAGGCAGGTTGTACAGTAGCCACACTCAATGGAAGGCCTCAAGGGGCTACACTGACATTTTTTTCTAGCAGACTGCCCTATTCCAGGGCCACACTGGCAGCAAGATCAAATTCCACTGAAGACCTCAAATGGGAGCATAGAACTTTCCACTCATTTTTTTCAATAAAAAATAAAACTGAAAACTGAATTACTGATCAGGGGCTTGGGGATCAGCTCTCAGGACCACCCACAGTCACATCCAAAGGGAGAATTCCTGAGTCGACAGATTACAGAGGAAAGAAAAACAAAATGAAATCTAGGATAACAGGGTACACCAAGGAAGAGAAAGAGGAGGGCTGTTAAGAAAAACCTTTAAATGATATCTGAAATATAAATGAAAGTACTAGATACTTTTCTGTGAACTTTATTTCACTATTCATTTAAAAATTGTTATCAAGATGCTTTCTACCTAGTCAGAAATTGAAAATTTGTCTTCAGAGTCATTTGCATATTTTTTATACTTTATAGTAATTTATTGTACAGTAATACGCAATGTTCCAGAAAGAAACTGAAAATCTAAATAATGTAAACGTATTTCTCCAATATATTTTATTCTTGACAGAAATTTTAGTTCTGAAAAAGTTATGTGAAATGCAAGTGAAAGAAACTACTGAATATACGCTTGTAGTAAATATATAGTATATAATATATATTAATATATACAAAAGCTTAAGCATCATATTTGTATTTTTAACTTCTAAACTCATATCTATATCCCAAGAGACTAGTGCACAGTAGGCACTGAATAAAATATCTGTTGAATAAAAAATCAGGATTTTTGAAAAATAACCAAAATAACCTAAAGGAGATATCAAAAAATTTTAGTGGTGATATTTGGGCATAAAATATCATAAAATGAGAATCAAAATATTCAGAAACAATTTCTATTTTGAGTGACCTTTCAATATAGATTTATAGATTTGCTTTATGTGGATAACAATACCAAATTAAGTTACACATCAATGAAATCCCTAAAATCTGTAATTCAGACACTGCAACATGCTACTAAAGCATAAAGAAGACCCTAAATGATATATACCAGGTAAGCATGACAAATGAAAATTAAGTTAAAATATGAACAAATTCTTGTCTATCCAAAATAACATCTAAAAAGCTACAGATCAAATTAAATAGATCAAAGCTAGATTGCTTGTTTAGAATGCATAAGTGGAACTGACAGTACATTTCACATCAATAAACTAACATGAAAACAAAATGAAATATGTTGTTCATTATTGCTTGTTTAAGGCAGTTGAATTTCAGGATGTTCAGAGTATCTGAAATAATGCTAGAAAATATCTAGATAGTTGCCAATCCTTGGTGTCACTCTGATTCAATATTAGAACTCTTAGGACTCTATATCTCCTTTCTATATTTATAGAGTACAACTTAAAAGAATGATAAGGTAGAAATAAAGCAATTTGAATTATTTTCTAGTGGACAACTTGGATTCTTTGATGCAGTGTATTTTGGAAGAAAGAGGAGAAAGAAAAAGATTTTCAAATCAACCTTCCAGGGGGTGATATAATGGTCACTGTCATCACGCAAGTATCAGTGACACAAAAGATGAGAGCTTACATGCAGGTTTTCTCTCAAGACTGTTTGAATTACATGAAAGCTACAAATTCTGTGCAACTGTGTAAAGCAACCTCTTACAGGAGAAGGGAAACCTGGCACACTCAAACAATGGTTAGAATGAAAATTGTACCTGGAGAGTAATCTTTCTATAAAAAAATCTAAGCTTCAGATACTCACTGGACTCATAAATTCTAAATAGGAATTTATCTTGATAGAATAATTATAGACATGTGCAAAGATTTACCTAGATGTATGTTTATTCCAGCACTGTTTTAATAATGAAAATATGGCATTACTAGGACATTAGTCAAATAAAATATAGAAAAACAATAATAGCTATCAGTTATTAGACACATACTTTGGGCTTTCCTGGTGGCTCAAACAGTAAAGAATCTGCCTGCAATGCAGGAGACCTGGGTTTGAACCCTGGGTCAGAAGAGCCTCTAGAGAAGGGAATGGCGACTCACTCCAGTATTCTTGCCTGGAGAATTCCATGGACAGAGAAGCCTGGTGGGCTACAAGTCCATGGGGTTGCAAAGAGCTAGAATGATGACTAAGAGACCAACACTTTTTCTTTCACTTCCACGTATCAAGCAGTGGGCTAAGTGCTTTTTATATATGCTCTTATTTATTCCTTAAAATAATCTTAGGTGGGAGATACTTTTATTTTATGAATGAAAAAGCAAGCTGAGCTACAGAGAGGCCACAGTGCTCAAGAGGGCAAGGTGTAAGATTTGAACTGAAGTGTGCTAAGAATCTCTTTTCTTAATCATACTTATACTATAGAGTCCTCTGAAACTATTGAAAAAAAAAATCACAGCATGAAAAAAACATGCACAGTTTTACTTAGCCAAAGATTAACCAGAAAAAAATCACATTACAAAAAGATATGTGTAATATATACTCCATTTTTGTAAAATGAACAAAAAGTATACATGTCTATTCCTAAAGGGAGAAAAATGGCTAGAAAATATACCAGAATGTTAATAGTGGTTATCTTGGGGATGTGACTTTCCTTTTTATGTGTGTGTTTTGTGCGCTTTTATGTAATTTCCAAATTTCACACTATAAATATGTATTACTTTGCAATCAAATAAAAATTAATGTTATTAAAATCAAAAAAGTTCAACAAAAAGCATACAGAGCCTTCAAGTAAAAAGAAATTAGACATTTCTATTTTAAAAACTCAAAATCAGCTTCCTGCATGAAGTCTCCCCACCTGTCCTGGTCAGTGTCGCAGATTTCCCATTTGCTCTGCTGGCATTCTGCCGAAAGGAAGACATGAGACTCAGTTCATTTCTGAGGCCTCCATCACTGCTCTTCACACAAGGTCTGTCTTGCTGTATTACTTACTCATATGATTCCTGGGGCAGTTTAATGAAGTTATTTGAGGGTTTTTTTCCCCCTAAGGCAAAATGTTCTTCCCCACAGTTTAGCAAATATTTTCAGGATTCACATCTACTAAATGCTCACCATAAGTCAACTAACTGTACTACACGTGGTGGTGGTTTACTCGCTAAGTCGTGTCTGCCTGTTTTGCGACCCCATGGACTGTAGCCCACTAGGCTCCTCTGTCCATGGGATTTCCCAGGCAGGAGTACTGGAGGGACTTGCCATTTCTTTCTCCAGGGAATCTTGCTGACCCAGGGACTGAACTCATGTCTCCCGCATTGGCAGGCAGCTTCTTTCCCATTGAGCCACCAGGGAAGCCCACATGGTGGAGACAGAGACGAATGAGATGTACACTGAAACCCTCACAGCGTAGTGGGAGAGGTTCAACAAGAAGCAGCATAGTGTATAGTTTATGAGAGGAAGAAGAACATTGTAGGACTCTAGAGGAACTATGCTTGCGTGTGTGCTAAGTTGCCTCAGTCGTGTCTGACTCTTTGCGACCCTATGGACTGCAGCCCATCAGGCTCCTCTGTCCATGGGATTCTCCAGCCAAGAATACAGGAGTGGGTTGCCACACCCTCCTCCAGGGGACCTTCCCGACCCAGGGATCAAACTCTTGACTCATGTCTCTTGCACTGGCAAGTGGGTTCTTTACTACTAGCGCCACCTGGGAAGCCTTATTATGCTTGGAGAAGTTAAAACGTGTGACCAGAGATTGATATATTTTACTTATCCAAGGAAATAACATGAAAAAAGATACTGGAATAGAATAAAAGATATTTTTGTTATTTCTCATAAATAAAAGCAGGTGACAGCCAAACGTGGATTGGTTTTTCCTGGACAAAATTCATGTCTAAAAAACCCACACTGATTCCATTACAAACAAGTCATAAAAGTAGCAAACTATAGCTTTTGAGATGGGAATACCAGACGACCTGACCTGCCCCTTGAGAAACCTGTATGCAGGTCAGGAAGCAACAGTTAGAACTGGACATGGAACAACAGACTGGTTCCAAATAGGAAAAGGAGTGCGTCAAGGCTGTATATTGTCACCCTGCTTATTTAACTTATATGCAGAGTACATCATGAGAAACGCTGGACTGGAAGAAACACAAGCTGGAATCAAGATTCCTGGGAGAAATATCAACCACCTCAGATATGCAGATGACACCACCCTTATGGCAGAAAGAGAAGAGGAACTAAAAAGCCTCTTGAGGAAAGTGAAAAAGGAGAGTGAAAAAGGTGGCTTAAAGCTCAACATTCAGAAAAAGAAGATCATGGCATCTGGTCCCATCACTTCGTGGGAAATAGATGGGGAAACAGTGGAAACAGTGGCAGATTTTATTTTTGGGGGCTCCAAAATCACTGCAGATGGTGACTGCAGCCATGAAATTAAAAGATGCTTACTCCTTGGAAGAAAAGTTATGACCAACCTAGATAGCATATTCAAAAGCAGAGACATTACTTTGCCAACTAAGGTCCATCTAGTCAAGGCTATGATTTTTCCAGTGGTCATGTATGGATGTGAGAGTTGGACTGTGAAGAAAGCTGAGCGCCGAAGAATTGATGTGTTTGAACTGTGGTGTTGGAGAAGACTCTTGAGGGTCCCTTGGACTGCAAGGAGATCCAACCAGTCCATTCTGAAGGAGATCAACCCTGGGATTTCTTTGGAAGGAATGATGCTAAAGCTGAAGCTCCAGTACTTTGGACACCTCATGCAAAGAGTTGACTCATAGGAAAAGACTGATGCTGGGAGACATTGGGGGCAGGAGGAGAAGGGGACGACCCAGGATGAGATGGCTGGATGGCATCATGGACTTGATTGACTTGAGTCTGAATGAACTCCGGGAGATGGTGATGGACAGGGAGGCCTGGCGTGCTGTGATTCATGGGGTCGCAAAGAGTCAGACACGACTGAGCAACTGAACTGAACTGAACTGAATAGCTTTAAGTAGGGAAAACCATTAGACCATTCAGGTATGACCTAAATCAAATCCCTTATGATTATACAGTGGAAGTGAGAAATAGATTTAAGGGACTAGATCTGATAAATAGAATGCCTGATGAACTATGGATGGAGGTTCATGACATTGTACATGAGACAGGGATGAAGACCATCCGGATGAAAAAGAAATGCAAAAAAGCAAAATGCCTGTCTGAGGAGACCTTACAAATAGCTGTGAAAAGAAGAGAAGTGAAAAGTAAAGGAGAAAAGGAAAGATATAAGCATCTGAATGCAGAGTTCCAAAGAATAGCAAGAAGAGATAAGAAAGCTTCCCTCAGCGATCAATGCAAAGAAATAAAGACAACAGAATGGGAAGGACTAGAGATCTCTTCAAGAAAATTAGAGATACCAAGGGAACATTTCATGCAAACATGGCTCAATAAAGGACAGAAATGGTATGCACCTAACAGAAGCAGAAGATATTAAGAAGAGGTGGCAAGAATACACAGAAGAACTGTACAAAAAAGAGCTTCACAACCCAGATAATCACGATGGTGTGATCACTCATCTAGAGCCAGACATCCTGGAATGTGAGGACAAGTGGGCCTTAAGAAGGATCATTACAAACAAAGCTAGTGGAGGTGATGGAATTCCAGTTGAGCTACTTCAAATCCTGAAAGATGATGCTGTGAAAGTGCTTCACTCAATATGCCAGCAAATTTGGAAAACTCAGCAGTGGCCACAGGACTGGAAAAGGTCAGTTTTCATTCCAATCCCAAAGAAAGGCAATGCCAAAGAATGCTCAAACTACCGCACAATTGCACTCATCTCACGTGCTAGTAAAGTAATGCTCAAAATTTTCCAAGCCAGGCTTCAGCAATACGTGAACCGTGAACTTCCTGGTTCAAGCTGGTTTTAGAAAAGGCAGAGGAACCAGAGATCAAATTGCCAACATGCGCTGGATCATGGAAAAAGCAAGAGAGTTCCAGAAAAACATCTATTTCTGCTTTACTGACTATGCCAAAGCCTTTGACTGTGCGGATCACAATAAACTGTGGAAAATTCTGAAAGAGATGGGAATACCAGACCACCTGACCTGCCTCTTGAGAAACCTGTATGCAAGTCAGGAAGCAACAGTTAGAACTGGACATGGAACAACAGGCTGGTTCCAAATAGGAAACGGAGTGTGTCAAGGCTGTATATTGTCACCCTGCTTATTTAACTTATATGCAGAGTATATCATGAGAAACGCTGGGCTGGAAGAAGCACCAGCTGGAATCAAGATTCCTGGGAGAAATATCAATCACCTCAGATATGCAGATGACACCACCCTTATGGTAGAAAGTGAAGAGGAACTAAAAAGCCTCTTGAGGAAAGTGAAAAAGGAGAGTGAAAAAGGTGGCTTAAAGCTCAACATTCAGAAAAAGAAGATCATGGCATCTGGTCCCATCACTTCACGGGAAACAGATGGGGAAACAGTAGAAACAGTGTCAGACTTTATTTTTGGGGGGCTCCAAAATCACTGCAGATGGTGATTGCAGCCATGAAATTAAAAGACGCTTACTCCTTGGGAGAAAAGTTATGACCAACCTAGATAGCATATTCAAAAGCAGAGACATTACTTTGCCAACAAAGGTCCGTCTAGTCAAGGCTATGGTTTTTCCAGTGGTCATGTATGGATGTGAGAGTTGGACTGTGATGAAAGCTGAGCGCCGAAGAAGTGATGCTTTTGAGCTGTGGTGTTGGAGAAGACTCTTGAGAGTCCCTTGGACTGAAAGGAGATCCAACCAGTCCATCCTAAAGGAGACCAGCCCTGGGTGTTCACTGGAAGGACTGATGCTAAAGCTGAAACTCCAATACTTTGGCCACCTCACGCGAAGAGTTGCCTCATTGGAAAAGACTCTGATGGTGGGAGGGATTGGGGGCAGGAGGAGAAGGGGACAACAGAGGATGAGATGGCTGGATGGCATCACCGACTCAATGGACATGAGTTTGAGTGAACTCCAGGAGTTGGTGATGGACAGGGAGGCCTGGCGTGCTGTGATTCATGGGGTTGCAAAGAGTCAGACACGACTGAGCGACTGAACTGAACTGAACTGACTGACAGCTTTAAATCTTTGTGCAAAAAACTTGCTGTCAATATAATGTGGAAAATTAACTTTATATTATGAACTCATTGGCTTAGATTCTTCTAATAGCTTCTAATTGACCATAACCCAGATAGATCCCATAACTCATGGGATTTTGATCCTGGAAAGGAAAGAGTCAAACTGGAACAAAAGTCATTGTTTCAGGTCAGATCTTGCTCTCAAAGCAGCCATGTGTACAGATTCTTGGGGATGAAGAGAGGTGAGAGTTAGGGAGAAGACCTGCCTAAGAGAGGATGGTACAGAACGGGAGGCTGAAGAGGCAATGAACTCTTACATCAGGAATTGCCACTTATTTTCAGAGCACCAGTCATCAATGAACAACAGAGAGTGAAGCATTAGAGGGACTGAAACATAGTAACTGATAGTCATTTGGCTGTTTGAAATTATGCTATTCACTATGTGGCTGGTCTTTCTATATATATTCAGAAATAGTAGCTACCAGGAAACAACAGATTCTAGCAGCACCCCAGTGTTTATTTTTATAAATGGTTATCACAAGGCAAACACTGATGATGGAAAATCAGGAAAAAGTAAAGAAAAAAAACAGTTGCGTGAATGAAGCAAACTGTAGCTTTGCATGATTTTTGACAATTCACAATAACAAAGAAGCATGGGAGGATGTAGAAAATTTCATCTGTGTATAGTTGAGAATATTAGGAAATGTCAGCTGGAAAATGGGAAGTAGAAAAGGAGTGACTTTATTATCTGCCCTTGAAGCTGGAGAATAAAAATCACCATTCCACAAATAATATAGTATAACAAAGGGCAATCCATAATATGATATAGTCATTAATAAATAGCAAAAAGGACATAAAAATAAGCCATGAGACCTTTGAAAAGATACTGCAAAGCAAAGGAAAAAGCATATGACTGACATTTACATACTAGAGAGAAAAATTAAAAAAAAAAAGAAAAAGTCAGGTGAAGAGTAGTGGTACTTTCATATATTATCTACAAAACTATGATGCTTAATGAGTGTTGCTTGCTAAAAAGCTACCTAAATAGAAATTATCTAAATTAGAGAAAAATAATTCACTTCACAAATTTTTTTTTTCAAAAAGATTTAAGGAGCAAATTTTCTCATTAGTTAAAATACAATGCTATGTAAACTTTTGGGGTTCTTATTAATCGTGAAATCAGATATAAGCGTATACAGTTAAAAAAAAAGCATGAAATGATATATAGGCTTGTTTTAAAAAGGTCATTTCAACATTACACATATCTGTTGTTTTCACGTTTCTAAAGCGCATGGGCTTCCCTATATTTAAATGACATACAACTGAAAAAACAGGAGCTGTGATACTAATAGCTGCCTTAAGTCTAGAACTGTGTGATAGTCTTTGAGGCTGTTCATTCTTAATGCTACCATAAGGGGCTGCAAAGTGAAAATTCAGACAAATTTTACATGTATGCTTGTGTGTCTATATAGAAAAGGGTGGTCTGTCTATAAAATATGAAATAATTTACACTTAAAAAATTAAATAAAATAAATACAAACAATACTTGCTTAATTGAGTGACACTAACAGTCAGAAGATTTTGGTGCTGGGTAGACACACTTGACAGAATGATAGAGAATGGCTGTCATGCTCATGGTTGAACCCAGCTCCTCAGTGGAAGAGATAAGGGTAAGTTGGATCGAAAGAATAAAGAATTCTTTAGGTAAGCCGAGAAACAGAAGCCAATAAGGTAAACTGGAGACACTGTCTGATAGTCATTCAGACTTGGATAAATGTTCTGAGCTTGTGAGCCAGATTGTCAGTTCTTGTTTGCTTGAAAATCAATTTTGACTAAATACAAATATAAACCATGGAGGAAATCTAACAAAAGTTTGAATAAAATTATTCTTTTAAATTTTCTTTTAAAATGTTCATTCATCATTTAGCAAAATTTAGTTGAATGTAAAATAGAAGACATGCCAACATGTGTCCTAAGAAAAGATCAGGTAGTTCTATGCAATCTGTCACTTATTTTCAGTGATCATGGCCATTTAGACAATTAAAATTGTTATGCCTAATTTTTAATTAGGAAAAAAAGAAGTCAACAGATGGGATATAAAAGACATCCAAAAGTTTTACAGTTATTTATTTTCATTTAACTAAACTGCCTTGCCATACTAAGAAAACATTTTTGTAAAGGTTAAATAAAGTATTTCATGGCAACCGCTGCTTCTTAGTGCCTGTATAACAAGAAACATGAGCCAGCCAAAGTTGTGCAAGTTGGTTTTCTTTCCCAGTAAGGGAATGTGGTATCTAAGACCTTGTCCTAACTCATTTTATCCCCAAGTGTAAGTCAAGCAAGTCAAATATGAACTAATGCCTGAAGGGAAGTCCCTGACTCCAAAAGTATGGATTATTTCACATTTATCTTAAAATCTGCTCTCAGAGTTCTTAAAATTCACTAACTTGGCAAGTCAGGAATTATCATGAGAAATGAAATAATTTCATAACTATGAAGTCATCCAACATTCCATGCATCTGACACTCATTGGGCTTGGCCATGTCTTGGGCATTATTCTGACCTTTAGATAATAAGCTCTTCAATATCCTGCTCAGCATGGAAATAATTAAAAAGTGCCACAGTATAATAGGTATGCCATTGTCTTTAACAGAGTTAATGCTTTTGCTACACAGGCTTGTGGTAATAGGTTATGATTAACCGCAATCACATTCTGAATGCTGAAATCTTTATAACATTCTTAATCAGTATTTCCCATTACTTACAAATGGCAAAATACCATGCTTTAATGGTCCAGCTGCATTCCCTTTCTCCAAGCACTCTGTATTAAAATTCACATTTAAAATTAGTTCAGTCAAGGACCTTTATGTTTAGACATCAAGAATTCACATTTGCAGAGCACTAGCTTGTGAAAAGCCTTTGAGTGTCTCGTAAAAAGCTTAAGGGATCCTCAGTACATTTTTCTCCAAAGCTATATTTCAATATTGAAAATTTATTGCCAGAGAAGGGATGGTGAGACCATTAGCAGCACCAGCAGTCACTCCTCTGGGTGCTCCACAGTTGAAATAATCCCCAGTTGAGCCCTTTTGTGCAGGCTTGTAGAAAACTCTAGAAATCAGTCCTGGGACTGGATAAAG
Source organism: Capricornis sumatraensis (assembly GCF_032405125.1). Lineage (NCBI taxonomy): Eukaryota > Metazoa > Chordata > Mammalia > Artiodactyla > Bovidae > Capricornis > Capricornis sumatraensis. Next base: position 83,414,275 of record NC_091079.1, read on the forward strand.
TGTCTTATCACAAACTATCTTTGCTACTTTCTTGTGGAAGACTTTACAAGTCTTAACAAGGTCACACTGCAAACCATTTTTACATAGTGATTTTGAAATATACAGGAAAAAAAAAAAAGACCCCAAACTTCTTCCTCTCATTTAAATAGAGTAAATGTATTTACCAACAGAAAATGAAGAAATTCCAAACACCTCTATCCACTAGATATTTAATGACCAAAACTGCCAGGGTCCCATTTACTCGTGACTTCAACAAGGCACTATAACCTTCCTCAGAGGACGTAAGTTTCTTGGAACCTCTCAGGAAACGGAAAATATTTGACGAGAGAAAGGTGAAGAGATAAGTCTTACTATTTTGCTGTTTCAATGACTGCTTAGAACTAAAATAAAAAAGCAGTTGATGGTGACTGGATAGTAGGTCCCGGGTACTCAAATGGAGTTAGTGTTTACAGAATATTTTGGATCAAAATCCTTGCCAGATGGTCCCAAGAACTGTTTACCTCACTGTTGATTTTAGCTATCTTAATGTCAGCAACAATAAAAAGAAGCTTGTTACTGCCACTGGGGAGCAAAGGCACACAGTCCTTCCACCCCAAACGGAACTGCTCATTGTGGACAGCTGTGTGCTACGCAACAGTAAGGGCGATAATGTAGTTTCCGGGAATCTATTTCCATGATTAGAGAAAGAGAAAATACAAGGCAAATTTAACTTGAAATAACGTCTACTTTAAATCAATACTATTTTGTAATTGTACAACATACTTTCAGCTTACGATAAATAATACAATTTTTTCAGAGTTAAACAAAAGCAGGCAGAGTTGGACGTGCACGTGGACCTGAAAGCTGGTCTCCTTTGAAGTATACTGCTAGTCCTCTCCCGCAGCATCTCCCTGTTTCATAACAGTTCCCATCAGAGGCCACTGGGAGGCCAAGGGGGCAGAGGTGGCAGAGACGAGCGGCTACTCTTGATTACGAGTCCAGTTACACAGACAGCATACAAAAGCATGTATTTTAAGCTCAGAGGACCTCTTTTTGTGTGTCTGTACAACACAAAGAAAAGCATCCAATATGACCCATACTGTTTACAGTGGTCATATTGTTAAAATAAGCTTTTAAATCTATATTCTTGAGAAATCTGAACATTTTTACTCAGTGTACACTTATCAAATGCCAATTATGAGCCGGATACAGGATTAGATATTGTGGAAAATCATGTTTTAAAAAGCCTCCCACTTTCCTTCCCTCTTTTCACTTTAAGCAAATACCCACTACAACCACCTCAACATTTATAGTCAACCTCAGTTGTCTCTCCTGTCTCAAAGCAGGAGGAGGCTTTTGTGCTAAGTTAAAAATGGTTCCCAATTCTCTCAGCAGCTCACATCAAGAGGTTACGATCTTGCTTCTTATCCTCTGGATCTGGCCTCACCTTGTGACTTGCTCCACCTAGCAGAATGTGGGCAGCAGATTCTATGAGGGTTCTGAGCTTAGGCTCAATAGGTTTTGCAGTCTTTGCTCTTGTTCTCCTGTCTAGGCGAGACTCCTGGAAGGATCACATGGAAGAGAACCCTGGCCAGTGGTCTGCCAAGTACCAAATGTGTGGGCAGGGCCATTATGGACCACTCAGCCGCAGCTGGCCAACCAGGTGACTGCAGCCTCAGGAGTGAGCCCAGCTGAGACTAGGAGAAGACCCTCTTAACTAAGTGCACCTAGATTTCTGACCAACACACTTATGAGCTAATAAAACTTTAAAATAGAAGTTTTGGGGTGGTTTGTAACAAGCAGTGGATAACTGGGATAATTCCACCCTGGGTCCATTCTTCTACCTGTAATCTGGATGCATTCTTCTTCTCTTCTTCTGGGACCTTATGCCATTAATCGCTCTTCCTGTCTTCTGCATCATCAACCTATCTGCTATTTACTCCTTTTCACATATGAACATGCCTAGTTCAGTTCAGTTCAGTCACGTCCAACTCTGTGTGACATGAACCATGAACTACAGCACACCAGGCCTCCCTGTCCATCACCAACTCCCAGAGTCCACCCAAACACATGTCCATTGAGTCGGTGATGCCATCCAACCATCTCATCCTCTGTCATCCCCTTCTCCTTCTGCCCTCAATCTTTCCCAGAATCATGGTCTTTTCAAGTGAGTCAGCTCTTCGCATCAGGTGGCCAAAGTACTGGAGTTTCAGCTTCAGCATCAGTCCTTCCAATGAACATTCACGACTGATCTCCTTTATGATGGACTGGTTGGATCTCCTTGCAGTCCAAGGGACTCTCAAGAGTCTTCTCCAACACCAAAGTTCAAAAGCATCAATTCTTTGGGGCTCAGCTTTCTTCACAGTTCAACTCTCACATCCATACTTGACCACTGGAAAAACCACAGCCTTGACTAGACGGACCTTTGTTGGCAAAGTAATGTCTCTGCTTTTTAATATGCTATCTAGGTTGGTCATAACTTTCCTTCCAAGGAGTAAGTGTCTTTTAATTTCATGGCTGCAGTCACCATCTGCAGTGATTTTGGAGCCCCCCAAAAATAAAGTCTGACACTGTTTCCCCATCTATTTCCCATGAAGTGATGGGACCAGATGCCATGATCTTAGCTTTCTGAATGTTGAGCTTTAATCCAACTTTTTCACTCTCTACTTTCACTTTCCTCAAGAGGCTTTTTAGTTTCTCTTCACTTTCTGCCATAAGGGTGGTGTCATCTGCATATTGGAGGTTATTGATATTTCTCCAGGCAATCTTGATTCCAGCTTGTGCTTCATCCAGCCCAGCGTTTCTCATGATGTACTCTGCATAGAAGTTAAATAAGCAGGGTGACAACATACAGCCTTGACGTACTCCTTTTCTTTTTGGAACCAGTCTGTTGTTCCATGTCCAGTTCTAACTGTTGCTTCCTGACCTGCATACAGGTTTCTCAAGAGGCAGGTCAGGTGGTCTGGTATTCCCATCTCTTTCAGAATTTTCCACAGTTTATTGTGATCCACACAGTCAAAAACCCTCACCTGACCCTTCAGCTTTCTTGAGCTAACACCCAATCAGGATTTTTTTTTTTTAATCATGCTCATTTTCCCCACTCTCTCACCTCCCATTCATTTTTCAACCCACTCAATCTGATTTCTATTACTATCTAGCCACAGAAAACTCTTTCCTTGGGCTATCAATGAACTCCCCATTGCCCATACAGTGGTCTCTTCAGTTATTGCTTCACTCAAATCTCCTTAGGGCAATCTGAAGAAGAGAGGTGGGCAGAAAAAGAAGATTCAAACATAATGAACAGAACTGCAGGGACTTGTGATGACTAGGGTTCCAGCTAATGCCTTGACTACACGAATCTTGACTTGTCAGAATCTGAGCTAGAATCACCCAGGTAAACTACTCCTGAAATTTTTGGCTAATGAAACTGAGAAATAATGTTTTGTTTACTTAAGTTGTGGGCTAGTTGTTAAACAGCAGTCTGTAATAATACAGGGTATGGTATGTGTACGTGGGTGCGACTATAACAGAAGCCTACGATGTATGTGTGTGGGTGCTTTGGAGCAAGAAGTGGACAGAAACCACAAGAACTTGGAAGTATTAGTGTCTGGGTGTGGATTTCTTTCAAATGCCTGTTTGGAGTTCTCTGGGCTTCCCGGGTCTGTAAATTTCTGTCTTTCACGAAGTCTGGGACATTTTCTGAGATTATTTCTTAATGGTGGGGGGAGCCCTATTCTCTCTCCTGTCATTCTTTGATTATAGTTATTCATATATTAGACCTTTTGACTGGATGGATTTCTACTGATCCATCTTCAACTGAGGTGTCAGCTGGGCTGAATTCTTTTTAATTTGTTTTTAATTGGAGGGTAATTGCTTTACAATGTCGTGTTGGTTTCTGCCACACAACAAGGGCTGCATTCTTATCTAGAGGCTTGACTTGGGAAGAATCCTCTTCCAAGCTCACTTGGGTAGCTGGCAGAATTTATTCCCTGGTGCCTATATGAGGGGGCTTCCTAGGTGGCGCTAAGGGTAAAGAACCCGCCTGCTAATGCAGGAGATGTAAGAGACCTAAGTTTGATCCCTGGGTCACAAGATTCCCCTGGAGGAGGGCATGGCAACCTACTCCAGTATTCTTGCCTGGAGAATCCCATGCACAGAGGACCCTGGTAGGCTACGGTCCATACGGTCGCATAGAATCAAACATGACTGAAGTGACTTAGCACGCATGCATGCCTGTCTATGAGGAGGCATGTGAGGAGGGTTCTGACTTAATGACTAGCACTGGCAGCCACCTGTACATCTCCGTGGCTTCTCGTACCTCCCTGCTCCATGGCCCTCTTCATAGGCAGCTATAACATGGTAATTTGCTTCTTTCAGGCCAGCAGGAATGTATGTTATCTATCTCTCTCTCCTGACAAAAGGGTCCAGTTTCTCTTTTAGGGCTTTTATCTGATTAAATCAGGCCATCTAGAATCGCCCTGTTTTGATTAACTAAAAGACAACTAACAGATATAGAGAACTAGTGATCACCAGTGGGTAAAGGGAAGGGGGAAAGGACTCGATAGGAGTAGGGGGCTAGGAAGTACAAACTACTGTGTAAAAAATAAATAAGCAACAAGGATATATTGTATAGCATAGGAAATATAGTCAACTCAATATTTTGTAATAACTTAAAATGAAGTCTAATCTATAAAAATTTTGAATCACTATGTTGTATGCCTGAAACATATATTGTAAATCAACTATTTACTTCAATTAAAAAAGAATGTTAAAAATCAAACTAATTTAGGAATTAATTATACCTGTAAAATCCCTTTTCTGTTGCCACAGTGGCTTTAAAGTATATGCATCATAATTTTAACCTCTGGGTCATCTTGACATTGGCATCTGTTAATCATCTCTCCCTTGAAATTGAATAATTCTTTTTTTTTTTTTTTTTTTTAGCTTTTTTGAGACCTGTCAAGTAATTTTGGGTCATAGTGTGGACACTATAAATGCTCTGTGGTGAAGACTGAATTCTCTCATAATTCTTCCAGAGTGTTAATATTTCTAATAGGTAATTAACCAGTTTAGACTCAAAGTAGTGGTAAAGAACCCGCCTGCCTGTTTAACACAGGTTAGACATACACACACAGGTTTGATACCTGTGTCGGGAAGATCCCCTGGAAGAGGGCATGACAATCCACTCCAGTATTCTCGCCTGGAGAATCCCATCGACAGAGGAGCCTGGCAGGCTGCAGTCCATAGGGCTGCACAGAATTGGATATGACTGATGCGACTTGGCACAGCATAAAAACTCTTAAACCTGGGTTGAGTGGCAGTGTAGACTAATTCAGTTCTTTGAGGCTTGCGTACAATCTGCTTTCAGTCTGGCCCATGCATGTGTGCTTCAGCAGGAAGCAGTTAGGTGGGCCACATTTAAACATATTTCCCTATTCTCTGGATTTCCCTTTCCAAGATTTTCTCTTCACCCTCTAGTGACCTTGGCTGCCTGAGTTCTTTCACCTGGTACCTTGTGCCAGAAAGACAGTGGGCCCCCCTTGCATGGCTACAACTGTAGTTGACCTCAAACCAAAGCCACAACAAATGGGTGAATCACTGTGCAGTTTACTGGCTCAAAGATCCCATTCCCCTCCAAAATCTGTCTGCCTCTGTTCATCTCTAGAGGTAGATGTTTTGTGTTTTGCTCAGAATTTATAGCTGCCATTCACAGGAAGATCAGTCTGTTAGGTATTTATACCAGTCTCTGACTTCTGCTCTGTCTTGGCTCAGTTACTGTAATCTCTCACTCCTGGGTTATGCAGTGGTGTCCACACAACCGCATGCATTCTCAGCCTCCTCTAGACTGTTTACACAACTGCAGGGCAGGAACCTTTCAAAAATGCAACTGTGACCCTGTGATGATTCTACTTAAAACCCTTCGGTAGACAAAAGCTGCCTGTCACATACAGGTATATCTCCTCAAAATGCTCTTCAGAACATAACTCCTCCAAATAGCAGTGCTCTGGAGGTGGATCATACTTGTTTGTGAGAAAGTATTGCTAAATATTCAGGAATCTAGTGAGCTCGTTGTTAAATCATTGGTAGCCTAAAATCCAGAGAAGGCAATGGTACCCCACTCCAGTACTTGTGCCTGGAAAATCCCATGGATGGAAGAGCCTGGTAGGCTGCAGTCCATGGGGTCGCGAAGAGTCGGACATGACTGAGCGACTTCACTTTCATGCATTGGAGAAGGAAATGGCAACCCACTCCAGTGTTCTTGCCTGGAGAATCCCAGGGACGGGGGAGCCTGGTGGGCTGCCGTCTATGGGGTCACACAGAGTCGGACACGACTGAAGCAACTTAGCAGCAGCAGCAGCAGCAGCCTAAAATCAGCTATGGTGGGAGTCCTTACACCATGAAAGTTGACCAACTCTACAAAGTAGTTTTCTCTTCACCATCAAAGAGCCAGTTTCCTAGCACACATCTCCTCAGCAAGGCCTGCAGTTTTAATGCCTGTGTTTATTCTGAACAAAACCTGAATTCCCTTGAAGCTGACAAGCTGCCTGCCTGTCCGTCCGTCCCCTGGTTCTGCCTCATGTGCACAGCATACAAGGGCCCTCAGGGCCTTCACTGACTTTACGGTCTTGCAATTCCACACATGTACTCTACACTGTAGTCAAATCAGTCGAGTGCTACCTTGCCATGTTCTTTCTTGCCTCTGTGGCTTTCACACACGTTGGTTCCTTTACTTGGGAACACACCCCTTTCCCACCCCACTTCACTGACCTAGCACTTACTGAAACATGAAAATTCAATATAAATATGACTTCTACCAGGAAGCCTTGGCAGATTTCCCTCCTCATGTTAGGAAACATTTCCTTTGAGTCCCCGTTAAGACCTTGTCCATATTCAGAGGCAGGTGATTTTACTTTCTGGTCCTCTTGCTTTTCTTCCTATGGCTGGTATTTTAACTCAGTTACCCATCATGTCTCCCTGTCTGTAACTACTGCCACAAAATCCTCATAGATAATGATCATGTCTCTAATTTGTTTCCTTTCTGACTCCCTCATCAGACAACATGTTTCTTAGAAGAATGTACACATTTACAAACACACAACAGGTCATATCAATGGGATATAATAAGCATCTAGACGGAAATAATGAGTCAGGTCTTAGATGCCAGATAATTTGGGTATATTTAATAGATGATGGTTGTAAAGACTTTTGGACAAGAAAGTATCAAAACATCATTTAGGAAACTTCTTTGAATTGTAGTTTGCAAAGCAGACTGAAGTGGGGCAAAGATGTAACTAAGGGAATAACTGAAAAACACTATTTCAATAGTTCACAGAGAACCATTCTTGAGATAGTATTATACTTGCCACTGTTCTAATTAGCTTTTGAAATTCCTCCGTCTATATAAATATTTTCAGAGTTTTTATTTCTTTCTGACTTAATAATCTGTATTCTTTATTTTAAAAAGGTGAGAAGTATATAAAAATGTAATACATTGGAAAAAAATCACCTTAAAAAATATAACATTCAGAGGCAACATTTTGACATATCTCGTTTCAGTATTTTTCTATGCATTTATACTTAAATGGTTAAGATCATATGGTATGTACAGAGTTTTATATTTTGCTTTTCTGACCGATATGATAAGCTCCAATACTTTGGCCACCTGATGCAAAGAGTCGACCCACTGGAAAAGACCCTGATGCTGGGAAAGATTGAGGGCAGGAGGAGAAGGGGATGACAGAGGACTAGATGGGTGGATGGCATCACCGACTCAATGGACATGAGTTTGAGCAAGCTCTGGGAGATACTGAAGGACAGGGAGGCCTGGTGTGCTGCAGTCCACGGGGTCACAAAGAGTCATCAACATGGCTGAGCGACTGAACAACGATATGGTAGCACTCTGCCTTCCTACGTAAGAATGTAAAGGTCCCATAATAGTTCATCTCATAGGTATGCCAGATTTCTCTTACCTATTTCTTTAAAATGGAGCTTTTTGATTTTTAAAATTTGATAGTATGAATAAAATTGATAAACATTTTTGTGTATACACCTTTGTATTAATTTGGACTGCTCCCTGAGAGTTGATCACTAGTAAGAGAATTACTAGGTCAAAGGCTATGATCATTTTAACAGCTATGATGCTTCTTATCAAATTGCTTTCTAGAAAGGAAATATCAATCCCATTTGTACCTTCTGGGTGTAAAAATGTCTGTTCATTTGCCCTTTCTGACAAACTCTCATATGCATACCATGTGCCATATAATAGCAGAGGCCAACACTTGAAAATTTATCAGTGAGAACAGTTTGCCAACACAGAACATTCACCTGCCTCCCTCGTTCAGTTCAGTTCAGTCGCTCAATCATGTCCAAGTCTTTGCAACCCCATGGACTGCAGCACACCAGGCCTCCCTGTCCATCACCAACTGCTGGAGCTTGCTCAAACTCATGTCCATCAAGTCGGCAATGCCATCCAGCCATCTCATCCTCTGTCACCCCCTCTTCTCCTGCCCTCAATCTTTCCCAGCCTCCCTAAGTCTGATTTTAAATTTTTAAAATTGTGACAGTTGCAACAAGAATGTCCTCATTCTTTAGATATATGTGTACAGATACATTATATAAAGGGATATGGAGAGAGTGGTAACTGAATAAGAAATTACAATCTAATAAAACTGACAACTGACTGGAATTACCATAAGATAGCTAGACACTCAAAAACCCATTACTTTTTCTTTAGACAAGAGGAAAAATTATCAGATCTCACTTTTAAATATTTTCACATATGAAGAAAGAACAGCAGAGCTTTCTGTCTATATGGGCGAGAACAAGAACAATACAAATATTTTACTATTATGTGGTATGCTGCAGTCTATGGGGTCTCAGAGCTGGACACGACTTAGGGACTCAACAATAACAACACTGTTATGTGGTAAGCACAGGCTGATTTTATGTGTTCGATTTAATACATTACCTGTCATTTCATAATTTCTGAAACATGTCACCAAGTTCTCAAGTGATGGGAATATCATTTAGAGCAGAGGAAAGACAATTTTCTGTCAAATCTTTAGTCTACTGAATTTTGTCAACTGAGGGATCTGAAAGCAGGGGTTGACAAATTAGGCACGACCTCTGGGTCATTTGGTGCGCTGCCTATTTCTATAAAGCCAGTGAGTTAGGAGTATCTTTAACATTTTCAGATAATTGAAAAAAAAAAGAAGAAAAATACTACTTTGTGATGTGTGCAAATTATTGGAATTCAAATTTTCTTTTCTATAAATAAAGTTTTATTGGCACACAGTCAAACTCATTTGTTATGGCTGCTTTTGTGCAAAGCTAAATGGCTATGAGAGAGGCTCTAAGGCCTTGAAAGCCTAAAACAGTCACTGTCTGGCCCTACTCAAAAAAGTCTGCCAAACTCTGCCTGAAACTAATGCCTGATTTATGTTTTCTTTCCTAAATCTGATTACTTTGATGACTATTTCCCAGATGCTCTGCCACTCTTCCAAACTGACTCTTGTTGCCTTTCTCATTTTTAACTATCTGCCATTTTCACAAGCTGATAAAACTTCCTATTACATCCATTTGGAGCAATCTTTTATTTTCTATAGCTCTGTCTGAAGCCTATTTTCACCTTGACTGATGGTTTGGTTACCATATTAAGTCATTGGTAGTTGGAATTCTGCAAACCTAAAAAAAAAAAAAAGAAAGCACAATCTGTAAATTGTGCGTGTTTCAAGGGTAAAGCAAATGTAATTCCTTACATAAAGCTAGAGGCATTCTTGTTTCAAGCAGTTTAATTAGCCACCAGTGCTCTCTCTTAACCAGAACAGGAAGTTAACTTGAACAGCCTACACAAAAATCCTATTACGATGGACGTGTCACTATATCCAGTTTGGTTAAACAGCTCCTCTTGACTCTGAGCTGCACAGACTGTCCATATTCTGGGGAAAGAGTCCATAAACTCACACATGCAGTCCTTAGATTCAATTCCATATACTGTGAAGCACTTCTCTGTAGACCATTCCTTTGCTGGTTACTGTTCTTGTCCAACTGAAGTAAAGTCTCCTGGAGTGGGATATTTAAGGGCCCTTTGAGGTGGCATATATGGCTGTGCAGCAGAATATATTCAGTTATCCCCTAGGAAATTGTTTTGTTCTTTGTTTGTTTAGGCAAGCAAATGTTGTAGGATAGCCAACATTTTCAAGTGATTCTGCCTCAGAGTGTGTGTTAGAAACTATAGGGAGAGTTTACAACTTTTCAACTTTAAAAAGGTTTTTCAGCTTTGGATTTCTGGAGTTGGTTGTGTCCATGTTTTCCCTTATCCTTTTGGGACTTACTGTTGTTAGCAACCTCCTGTGTGGTTCTAAGACATGCTGACCTCTTTGAAACCTTTCCAGGTGTCACTGCTACTTTCTTGATCTCTGCAATATAAGCTACATTGTTTAGTGGAGTTAAGTTCTCTGAACTTTAGAAATCCTCCCTGAGACTATGAATTGACTAACACCCAAGGTAGCATAAACATTCAGACACAAATGTTCCTAAAACCAAGCCTGCTGGGCAGCGCAGGATATGACTTGGAGTCTGGAGAAAGGGAACAGTTTGCTTACTCCTGTGTCTGTGACTACCTCCAGGTGCAGTCTGAAGCTAAGTGGCTAGTTTTTCTGATCCTCAGATGTAACCTCTCATTAGAACACAGCAGAATCTGTAACTATGGACGTAAGGAATTCCATGAAGACCCCTGGGCCCATTAAGACCTAGCTGGCTTCAAAGGGTCCTAAAACACACTTCCTTCAGCATACGTAGCTGTACTAAAGGGACACCTTTTATGAATACGATCTAAGTTTTAGTCTAAAGATTATGATGACTATAGCTCATCTTAACGTTTGTATCCAGAAGATGCAGTTACAAATTAAAAAGAGAAAAAAGTTTAATAGATACCTGTCTTATGTTTCCAGTTTGACACTAAAAGGTTCTTATTGTTTTTTTTTGTTCTTAAAGCTCTGCAAGGGTTCACATTGTACTAAGAATGCCATGTTACTCTAACTTTAAATGTGGAGTATTACAGCAGCGATTTCTCAGCCCTTCTCTTAAAACCTCACAGTTTGGCTCTTCTAGCAGACAAATCCTGCTGCCAAAACCTAAGAGAGTTTAACAATGTTGTGGAAATAATAGTATATTGAAAATGAAAAGACATGGGATTCAGTCCCAACTCTACCACTATCTTAGCTTAACATTTCTGTCTCCTTATCTATAAAATGTGCATAACAAAAATACAAATCACACAGGGATACTATGAAAATAAGACTAGTAATAAATACAAAAAGACCTTGCAAAAGTACAGAAGAGTTTATATATGAAAGGTATAGTATGGCAGTGGTCGGCCATTCTTTTTCCTGTTCATGTCCTTTCCATTCAGAAACTGTACATCTACAACATGAAGACACCTGTTACTCCACACCCCTGAGCCCACTGTTCTTAGCATCATCCTTCCCATCCTGGCTCCAGCATCCAGAGAATCTTCAGTCAGGGAGGGTCATGATAGTCTATGCAGCTTGAAATGACTTTGAAGGAAAATGAGCTTTCTCTGCTTTGCTTTCTATTGGCTGAGGCCTGCAGCTTGCATGTATGAATAGGTAAAGTGGCTACAGGTACAATGTATGACCGCACATTAACACACCTTCTCAGAGGTTTCTTTCCTGTCACTACCAGTTCATTTCTGGGAATGCAATGGTCATAGAAGTCTTTTGAAGGTCTTAACATGGATTGTCTCTGGGTGGTTGGAATTACACGTTGTCTTCTCTCTCTCTCTTTTGGTTTATATATCTGGTCTATATTCTTACTTTTGCAATTAACAGGAGAAAAATAACTACTTAATTTTTAAATGAAACAACTGACCAAGTGTGCTTTAATGATATTACAAGGAGCAAACAACCAAACAACTTAAAAAACTCTCTAACATGCACATTTCTCAAAAGGAGAATTAGAAAAATAAGGGCATGCCATTCATTCTAAAAATACAAGTGCAATATCATACCATACGCATTTCTGAAAGAACTCTTATTAAAAAAGGATATATGGTGTTTTACCATCCTGTTAGATTAACCAGAATTAAATACATAGACTTAAGAAGAATTTCACTGTATCTACTTTGCCAAATTTGATACTAATAGTGTGGCAATATGATTAAAAAAAAAAGCAAGTAAGAAATCAGAATCTAGCTACTGGAAAAAAACAGCAAGAGGGAGCCTGAAGATATAACATATCCTAAAGCTGGCCTATAGACCAGATGGGAAAACTTGTTCTCTAATCTAATGACTTTCTTTTAATCATAAGCAGACAGTAGTTTCCTTATTACCCAGGGTTTTAGAAATACATTATTCTTGAGAGTACTTCCTAGGATTTCTTTTACTCATTTAAGACCACATCTTTGTATTTAATTCGTCCTCAGTTATCCCTGCAGGGCACATCCCTCTAATTATTCCCATCTAAAGTGACAGGAAAATGGAATTACACTCCTTGGAAAATAGACATCCTTTGGTGTATCTTTTCTCAGTGCTCCCTTGGGTACACTCTGTCACTGCAGTCACTCTGTCGCCGACTGTGAGCTGTCTTTGGAGGGTGAGGACTTTTTTACCTTTGAATCTCCAGTGCCTATACATGACTGGCAGGAACTATACACAGAGTAAGAATCCGAATACACAAATGGAAAATAACTCCCAATATACAATGTTTACAGTATATCAAGCACTCTTTTAGCACCTTTTATGTATTCACTTATTCAGACCTCACAATCCTATGAATCAGGTACTATTATTAGCCCCAATTTACATATAAGAAAACTGAAGCACGAAAGCAAAGAGAGGTAATCCAGAGCCAGGAGCCAAGTCTCCATACCTGGCTCTGGAGTTCAACATCATTGTCACCACACTACCCTCCATGGTGCCCACGTGAACACGAGAATGTCCACTCCAAGAGGAGCACGGGTACGCTGCGCTCCCATCTCTAAACATTTCTGGGTTTCTGTCAGATGGAGCTATATATACTATGTGGCCCCTTGGGAGACTTAAAAAGGGAAATAACTGGACACAGGCATATAAATGCAGAAGAAAGGCATCCCCAACCTTAACAATTGCTGTGTTTGTAAGGCTGTTTCTCAAGTACCTGTGGGGATTTGTGAGAGCGCCAGCTGTACTGGTGACTGCAGAGACTGGCCAGCAGGATATTTTCATCAGTATCCACCTGGCCAAACCGCAGTGTCTCCTGTGTGTCATTACAGATCACAAAATGGCTGAAGACCAACTCTTCTACCTCAGGGCATTTGTTCTGAAAGAAAAAGAATACGAAAGCCAACGTGCATCAGATTAATTGCAAGATGTTTGGCAGCTGTCTGCCCAGTGGCGATTGTTACAACACAGAAATACTAAAAGATCTGTTGTCATTAGCTCTGGTATACAAAGTATTCTATACTTCCAGGATAAGCACCAAAAAATACCTTAAAGAGATCTTAAATGTTCCAAGAATATGTTTTGATTTATATTCCTGCAAAATAAATCATATACACAGAAGAGGAAAAAGAACAATGAGATCCCTCAAACGTTTAATGTTTTAAAATGAATTAACATGCTACAAAGAATGCTGTACTGGGTAGTGCACGTTTTTGAGCATAGTACCAGAGGCTAGAATTACCATGTTCCCGGCCTTCTAAACTTGACAATCAAGACCAATTACCAAAGCCACAGTTTGTACCCTACAGAAAGCAAGGATCATTTAGGTAATACATCCCCAGTTCCCTTAAGGGGGAGGGTGGCCTGTGTCTGTGTGTGTGTGTGTCTGTGTGTCTGTGTAAATCTGCTCAGGGAGAGATGTAAATAAAACCGTAACTTTCCCTCTATTGTTAACAGGCTGAACACACAGAACAGATCAACTTCAGAGTCTGTGTAAGCCAAGCTGCAGTTTTCAAGAGAAAATGTTAGTTGAAAACCAGTTGCTGGTGTCTATTTCAGCTAATAATCAATCAGCAAATGTCTTTCATTAATCTGCTGAGGCTCAGCAAATTAGTAATATGCTCCTAATATGTGGATACCTCCTTCTCCACTGGTTGCTGTTACATCAAAGCACTGGCTGAGTCACAGAGCATTTCTGTGTTTATTCTTTTTATCACCTTGACTAGGTTATGGCTTAAAAACAATCAACATACCTTTGGTAAACAGAATAGCTAAATAAATGGCTAACTTGAGAATGCAAGAAAAAAATCTTAATTAGCCAATGATTTTTCAGATAATGGGAGGTAATATGTCACTGATAGGGCTTCACTGTGGCTCAGATGGTAAAGAATCTTCCTGCAGTGCAGGAGACCCGGGTTTGATCCTTGAGCCGATTTCTCCAGTTGGCCTCTATTTCCTGGTTGTGGCTCTAAGTAATGTAATAAAGCCACACTCCATCATTTGCCATTTTACTAAGGGGAGGGAGAGTAAAAAGGGCTATATCATCTTGAGCATGGAGATTTAAGTGACTATGTGGCCTGAAGCCTAGGAGTTTATGGACGAATGTACTGGAATCCGGCCTGGACCAAGACCTGATCTAGAATCTTATGAGAACAGTTATCCTGGGAGGTACAAGCACCTCCTAATCAACCAGAAGGTCCCCCAAGTGCGCAGACAGAGCTCCACAGCTGCAGTGAGGGAAGAGGCCTTGAAATATCACCTTCTTCTAGAGACATCCTTGAGGGACTTCTAAGTGCTCACTCTATCATCTGCTTATTCTCACCAACCCTCTCTGTTCTCATGGAGTGGAACCTTGCCTGACAACCACACTAATCATAAAGAGTCTCTGGGTAAGTGAGACTGAAGCAGTTATAACCAATAATTACCTGCTATCTACGCATACTCCTTTTTGCTGTGGCTTTTAATCATGAGCTGTGATTTCAAAACTGGACTGCCGGCGGGTTTCAGGCATTCTGCCTGGTCTGGCCCCCGCCGCATCTTGAACCACTCTCCTCTAGACCCCAGCTCCACCAGCCCCTTTCAGCTCCTCCAACACCACAGGCCGCCTCTCAATTCATCCAACACGTCAAACTCCTTCCTGTTTCAGTGCCATTCTTTTGGTTGGACCTTTTTTCCTCCTTGCTCAATTAATTTGTTCCGACTCAGTTTTCAGGTTCCTGTCTTCAGGTCACGCTCTCAGAGTAAGCAGCCTCCTGAGATCTTCCAAGATCACCTTAGGTCCACCTATTTTTTTTTTTTTAATAATATTTATTTTTATTTATTTATTTGACTGGGCAGGGTCTTAGTTGCAGCATGTGGGCTCTATTTCCCTGAGCAGGGATCGAACCCTGGGCCCCCTGCATTGGGAGCATGGAGCCTTAGCCACTGGACCACTAAGGAAGTCCCAGGTCCACCTATTTTATGCTTACACAACACTGTATTTTGCCTTAACCATACTGATCCCTGTGCTATGCTCAGTCGTTCAGTCGTGTCTGACTCTTTGTGACCCTAAGGACTGTAGCCTGCCAGTCTCCTCAGTCCTTGGGATTCTCCAGGCAAGAATACTGGAGTGGGTTGCCATGTCTTCCTCCAGGGGATCTTCCTGATCCAGGTATTGAATGTAAGTCTCCAGCATTGCAGGCAGACTCTTTACCATCTGAGCCCCAGGACTGAGTAATGACTTCCATGATTTTAGGTCACTGTTGTCTCCATCATTAGACTCTATGCTGCATAAGGGCAGGATCCAGTTTGGTGTTATTTACAACTTCATCTCCTGTTCTCAGTATCATGCATGACACGTAAGTACTCAACAAATACTCATGAAACAAATAAGTGAGCAAATTTAATATTATAAATGTAACACAGGTTCCAGTAGAAACAAAATGCTGGAAGCACTGATTTTCTTTTTATGAAAAAATCTCTAATTTTACACTCAGAGATAACTGCTATTAACATTCTGGAGAATTTTTTTCCAGCAATTTTTCACTTCTGGTATCCTGCTTGTTCCCATTCTGATCTATCCTATCCAATCCTATCTTTTGTATCTTTTTTAAATAGTGAAAATATACAGCTTTACTAATGAAACTCAAGAATCAAAAGACCAGCTGGATTCCTATTCCCCAGAAAAGGGTTGCTAAGAGGATGCTAAGGAAATGGTTATATGTAAAACAGACCAATCCTATCTTATATATCTTATATATTTAAAGGTTTGTAAACCTTTAATTAAACTGGAGTCACAGTGTATAATTAGTTTGATGAGATTTTTCCATTTAGCATTATATAATCAACATAAACTGCTCTCCTTGTAAACATTTTTCTCCTTTAGGTCCAAGAGAACAAACATGAAGAAAGGGATATGATTCCAATGTCCCACTTAAGATAGTCAACCTGAGACTGAAATTCAATTTTCTTAATGAATTGGGATCAATTTGCTGATTAGACAAAGGTTAAGTTACCAGATGGTGACTGAGTAGGAAAAAAATAGTCATATTACTTTCCTCATCTCTAAAAACTGACCTTTAATAAATGATGAAGGTTTTGGGGAAAAATGTAAATGAAAGAATACAAGAGGGTTGTTTACATTTTTCTAAAGAATATTCAAAGTCCTGAGGGAACTGTTTCTCTAGTGCTCCTTCATCTGTGGGGTTCATTATAACTGTAATAAGTTTAAGCATTTCTTGGAATGCTTAAATTCTAGTGTATTATAAAAAATTGGTACATATTGTATATGACATCATATAAAAGCAAAACCTCAGAACACTTTTGTAATTAAAAGATGGCTTATTTACATTTAAGATTTGTGCGGGAGTGTTAGGCATTTAAAGAGGGATATCCTTATGGTCTAAGATAAGACACATGAGCATTATCTTAACATTTAAATAAAAATCTCCTTTATAATGCTATTTGGTCCAAATGTGGGAATGTGACATAGAAATATAAAGCAAACTGCAAGTGGCATTTTGGGTCCTTAATCTGGTTTCACAAAACATTAATCATTCACAAAAGAGAAAAAAAAATCTACAGCCAGAGAAATCAGACACTGATGAAGGCTTCTGTTAATCTTGAACTTGTGACCTAAAGGTGAAAGGTCAAATTGTTTCATGCTTCAACTGTCTGGTTCATCCACACTGGATACAAATGACTTGTCTCCGATACAAATCTGATAAAGTATGTGGAGAACTCAAATAACATATCCTGCTTATTAAATTCACATTTCTCATTGGCAATAATTACACTGTATATGAGCATTATATACACAATAAAATCCAAGCTTGGGAAGCTAAGCTTCCCTTCTAAAGGGGATAAACCACATTCAGAACATCTTAGCAACAATGAACTTAATAACCCCTCTATAAGATCATTTCAATGTCAAATGTCCTATAATTTCAAAGTAGTGCATTTTTGTATTTATTTTAGAATACACAGGGCTAGATGCCTACCACATTAAAACTTGGTGGCAAGTACCCTTGACATGGGAGGAAACAAGAAAATTACAGCAACAATTACAGAAGTATATCCTCTTGTGGCTCATGTTAACATTGCCAAATCTCTGTATAAATCAGAACCAACTATTCATAGAATGTACCTGTCAGCAATATGCTACGTGACATATGGCTCTACTTAATCAAATATACAATTCCATTTTTTAAAAAAACTCAGAATATTCCTTCAAGGCACTGTGTTAGCCAGTCAGTCATTCACACTCTGATGTGGTTTAAAACATTTAAATATTTATGCACAGTGTTTTATTTATATGTATAGCTGTGTCTAAGAGAATATTTTTACCCTGGGAGGAAACTGATATTTCTGAGGGCCACTTTGCAGTAGTTGCTACACATGAGTCCTTTTATAATAGTACTGATACCAAGACAAAAATATCCTGGGTTTAAATGCTCTATCAATGACTCTCTTGTATTTTCTAGGTTTGTTTTTTATTAAATGCATTGTTCAAAATATGACAAAAAACAGAAATTGGAGCCACGGAGGTTTTTTTCACATCGCTATTCGAACCAGCTGCAAAGATTTAGATCACACTAGCTCTTATTTTACGCATGTCCTCTGCAACAAGAAAACCATGGAATGCCCTTAAAAAAGAATTTTAAAATATGAAACAGATGTGTTATCTTCTTTCCCTTTGCTATTGTAGTGCCATGTTAGGTAATTAATTCCTTAGTCTTGTATAGGTCTTCATGCATATAAAGAAAAGAGTTCATTCCCATAAAAATTCTTAAATTAGAGAACTCAGCCTCCCCCCAATTCCACTGTCCCATCCCTACATGAGGTCAGGGTGGAGTGAAGGACCATTTCTCTTGGGGAGTTAGTCTGCACAAATGCATGTAACACAGAAAACGTGGGGAAACGTCTCAGCTTAAATAACAACACGGGCTTTATGAAAATGCAATATTATACTGAAAATCAGTAAGGGAAGCAGAAATAATTTGTTATTAAATCACTGAGCATACTATGATCCAAATATTTTGTGAAATTATATTTATGATAGTAAACACAGTCAGGTTCCCCATTTTAAAGGTCATTCAAAACAGACATATTCTATCTCTTTTCTAATACAGCTAATTTCTGACAAAAGATAAAAGTAAAACATTACTCATCAATAGTCTTTAGCTGGTTAAAAAATCTAATACTGAGTGCTTTTTTTAGTGAATCAAAATGGCAGAATAATGGGAGAAAAGCTAAGATTGTATCGTGCTCACATATTTCCTCTCACTGCCTTTTTGCTTTGAAAGATGAAATGCTTTTATCAGAAAGACTCACACAGGTTCTTCATTTCTGCAATGGCTGCTTAGACAATTTGATACATACCAAGTTGAAGCTTTGGCAAACTAAAGCCATAATACTTGGAAAAAATTTCTGGGAATATGTTACTTTCCACACAGATGTGGTACATTAGTCACAAAAATGTGGGCATGATCTCTGATGCATGTGTAGAGAACCCATATTCTCCAAAGGTTTTAAAAATAACAGGCATTGCTTTGCCAAAACAGAAGACGCCCCAAATATAATGATGCCCGTCAGATTCTTCATTCTCTCACATTTTTGTTTGTGCTTAATTTATTATTAGAAGTGATAACACAGAGTGTCTAGTAAAAGATCACACACGGACAAACTGTAAACTGTTCTAGAATGTGCATACCTGTTGCCAAGCTTGTACTGCAGTGTTGAGAGAATGAACTACATGTTGCCCAAAGTTTACAAATATTGAGTCAATGATGATGGAGCAATCAATCAGCTTTTCTACTGCATTGCTGGAAATTGCAGTCTGTCCAAAGATGCTGAAGGGTTTCACCAAGCTTTGCATTGTCACATTTCTGCACTCTAGAAGTTTACAGTCTGCTTGAGTTGAGAACTGGATCTCCTGACAGACAGAACTATTGTTCCACTGTCGAAGATACATGTGTGGTTCTTTGAAGGAAATAACCATGTATTCTAGTTCAGATGGCACATTTTTATCAGAAATAAATGGCTGTAGGTATTTTGGTGGAGCTGTTGAGAAAAACAAACAAGAAATACAGCAGTTGAGATGAGCCAACACGTTATGGAAATATAGAGATGACATTTATGTTACTTACTTCTCGGTTATTGAATGCAATAGTTGCTTGTTAATAAATTCAAACATTCTTTTGAAGATAATATAACATTTGAATTACCATTTGGTATTTGTAAACAACACTTTTGTTCAAAAAGACAAAACAAAAAAATTAAATTAAAAAAAAGGAAAAACAAACCAACAAAAATAAAGTAACAAACAAAACTGACAAAAAACTGTTTTGTTCAAACAGCAGGTCTTTTTCCAAAGGTTACTGTTGCAGATAAAAATAAAATGAAGAGGAGGTAAATATTTAAGGCGTGTTTCACAGAAGTGCTCTGTATCTACCCACCAAATCTGAAAACCAAAAACATGACCCCGAATTAGAAAATACAGGTTAAGCTCCATTTTTGCTGAAAAGGCAAGATGCTTAACAGCAGCTGTGTTTAGTTTTACTCTGATTTTTTTCCCTTTTTCCATTACATGTAGGTTGAAAACCTAATACCAGAATCAAAATGTATTAAGGAGAAAAGATTTGGTACAGACTTTTAGGAATAATTATTCATGAACATGAGCAAATTTGTAAAAGGTAACTTTTGATATGTGGAAAAACTTACTCTTCTACCTTATAAACTTGTAAAAATGCTAGTCTTTTAAAATATTGGAGAATTTGTCCATTTTTGGTGGAAGGTATTTATACTTATCGAGATAAAGCAAT
This sequence comes from Capricornis sumatraensis, assembly GCF_032405125.1. Lineage (NCBI taxonomy): Eukaryota > Metazoa > Chordata > Mammalia > Artiodactyla > Bovidae > Capricornis > Capricornis sumatraensis. The sequence continues at coordinate 83,434,496 of NC_091079.1, forward strand.
ATCAAGTACTTTTGGAAACTATTTGCCATTAATGTAATGGCTCAGAATATAAAACAAAAACAGATGTACTTCTTTCAAAAAATTCATAATTGGAGTAATAGTAAAAACCTGCAATTTTTGTAACTTTCTTGAAAATTCTCATTAGGAAATGCATTAAATCATGGTAATTCAATATAACTGGTAACCTATATAATAAGTAAATGAGATGGTTCAAACATAAGGGGGACAATTATTATAGGAAATAAAAAACCTTCAGAATAACTTTGCTGGTGCTCATTGTCGAAGGAAATAAATGCTGCTTCTAAAAATGTCCTCTTTCCCCATGTGAGTGGTGGTCATTTGGGAAGGAGTTTTGTGCAGGGACAAAACAGTAACTATTATGTGGATGTTATTCTGATGCTAAAATAAAGAGTACCTGTGCCAAGCTGATCAAGGTGATGACAGAGATGGAACTCCAGGTGAGCAAACTGGAAGGAAATGCAAAGAGATGGGACAAACCATGGGGTAAAACAGGAGTCAACTCTGGTACAGGCAGCCAGGGCTGTTGGAGTTACAAGTTGGTCACAAGTGCTTTGAGAACCAGATTCACTTGCAGAGCTGTGGGAAATAATTAATAAAAGTTCAGTAACCTAAAATTTCCAACATCATATAAATGAAACATCTTTCTATAAGGGTTTTGAAAGCTAGCTCCCATAATCCTATAGTCAGTATATTATCAAATCTTCCATATTTGTTCACATAAATGAGTTTCTTTTAAAAATTAAGTTCTTGCTGATTATTCTCTATGAGCTATTAGCAGAAAAGTTTCATAGGATTCCTGAAACCCCAGACCATATAGACCGCCAACCCAATTTTCTTCCATCCACATTTCACATGACTTACAGACAACTTGTTCTCATATTAAAGACCAACACAATACAGAGTATGACTCTGCTGTTCAAAAGACCAAATGTTTTAAGCATCATAAATCTTTTGTTTTACTTCTTCAGATTGTCCATATCCATATTCCCATATCAGTTAGTCAATACTATTTATTGAATATCCACTGAATACTGTACTAGATGCCATAAAAGTTATGACCATGTTCAGAAGAACCAAGGTCTCCTGGACAATTATACTGCATGAATACTGAGTACACATAAACTCAATATATGTATTGGGTCCTCTCTTTATTTGTCCATCCCCCTAACACATTTTATACCAGAAAATTTTGATTAAAAAAAACAGTGAAGGCATCTGTAGGAGGGAATACATTTTTTCAAAGTGGCTGCTGGTATGCATGGGAAATACGCAGCCTCGTTACCTCGCCTCAGTTTGCTCGTAGAAACAAGCTGGGGACTGGGAGATGCCAGGGTGCATTCTGGTAATTGCGGCTCACAGATGCAGCTCCAGTCCCCCTCACCGTCTTCCACCCTTTTCTTGCCAAATCTGAAATTTGCTTATAGCTCTGGTGGAGCCTGGCTCCCACATCCATGAGGAGCTTAGAGAAGAAGCACTGGCTTACAGTTTCCTCGGGAGAGCTATGACAGGAAAAACTAAAGAAATAAATCCTAGGTTTTCAATGAAGTCACAGTCTAACTGGTGGTATAAAATATGTAGACATTTACAAACAGTATAAAATGGAACAACCACCGAGGACTAGGAAAGTTGGAAGTGCGGCCAGAGCAGAGACCTAAGAGGAACTCAGAACGGCGTGGGGTGGATCACGTGGGGTTCTCAAGAGTGTGAATCTTCAGCTGGGTTTTGAAAGAAATGGGGAAAATGCTGGTGAAAAGAAAGCTAGGTTTAGTGAGTGTTTAACTTCAAGGAGTTTACAGTGTGGTGGTATTTACTGCAATGCTATGACTCTGTATGCAAAATTCCACTGTATACAAAGAAAACACAACTCTGGGCCAATATGTTTCAGATGAAATGTTATGCATGAAAATGCAGCTAGGTATACTCTTAACACTTCTATAAACAGGCATACTAATCCAAACAGCTTTCTAGGAATTGATTTATGGAGTTATAAATGAAGATCTCATTTAAAATAAACAACAAGGCCCCACTGTATATAGCACAGGGAACTATATTCAATATCTTATAATAACCTATAACAGAACAGAATATGAAAACATATATATAATATACATTATACATATGTAACTGACTCACTTTCCTATATACCAGAAACTGACGTAACACTGTAAATCAACCACTTCACTGAAAAAGAAAAATCACAGGTAAAAAAGATCTCACTGGTAAGGTAAAATTAACATTTATATTTATTCTAAAAGGCCAAACTGTATTAGTTGTATTAATACATGTATTTTACCCATATGAACTCTCTCCCTTAAGAAGTTGTTAAAAATAGGGTATAGTGTTAGTCAAAATATTATTAAAAATCCAGGTGAGAGTACTTTGAGATCAGTTCTAAAACTGTAAGCACACAATTTGAGGTGTTTATCTGAAGAATTCTTTTTGCCAACTGCCATTTTTGACACTCTTGATATTTTCCAAAATTTACTTTTCTCTCTCCTGAGAGTAGCAAATACTGTAATAAGTTGAAAAAGTTGCTAAGGTATCACAATCTTTATTTATAACAAGTTGATTGACTTTTTACTTTTCCTAAATTAAATGTACAAATCAATGGTTAAAACAATATTTTTAGGTCTTATAGCAACTCCTAACATATATATTCAAACAATCAGTACTCTTTCAATCTTCAAATCCTTCTAAAATGTTACTAATCTATATTTAAAAACTTGAGTTATAATAAAATTAAAATGTCTTAAACATAAAATTAATATGGCACATGTAATATGAATATGCTTTATGTTTTAAATCAATAAATTTGAAGTTTTTTGATGTTCACCTTAATCTGATCATCACTAATCAGAAAATTAAAATCATGGCATCTGGTCCCATCACTTCATGGGAAATAGATGGGGAAACAGTGGAAACAGTGTCAGACTTTATTTTTTGGGGGCTCCAAAATCACTGCAGATGGTTACTGCAGCCATGAAATTAAAAGACACTTACTCCTTGGATGGAAAGTTATGACCAACCTAGACAGCATATTTAAAAGCAGAGACATTACTTTGCCGACTAAGGTCCGTCTAGTCAAGGCTATGGTTTTTCCAGTGGTCATGTATGGATGTGAGAGTTGGACTGTGAAGAAAGTTGAGCACTGAAGAATTGATGTTTTTGAACTGTGGTGTTGGAGAAGACTCTTGAGAGTCCCTTGGACTGCAAGGAGATCCAACCAGTCCATTCTGAAGGAGATCAGGCCTGGGTGTTCACTGGAAGGACTGATACTGAAGCTGAAACTCCAGTACTTTGGCCACCTCATGCGAAGAGCTGACTCATTGGAAAAGACTCTGATGCTGGTGGGGATTGGGGGCAGGAGGAGAAGGGGATGACAGAGGATGAGATGGCTGGATGGCATCACCGACGTGATGCACATGAGTTTGAGTGAAGCCTGGGAGTTGGTGATGGACAGGGAGGCCTGGCGTGCTGTGATTCATGGGGTCGCAAAGAGTTGGACACGACTGAGCAACTGAACTGAACTGAACTGAATACACTATAAAGGGCTTCCCAGGTGGTGCTAGTGGTAAACAACATGCCTACCAATGCAAGAGACATAAGAGATGCGGGTTTGATCCTGGGTCAGGGTCAGGCAGATCCCCTGGAAATCCAGGGTCAGGAAGATCCCTTGGAGAAGGAAATGGCAACCCACTCCAGTATTCTTGCCTGGAGAATCCCCATGGACAGAGGAGCCTGGTGGGCTGCAGTCCATAGGGTCACACAGAATCAGACATGACTGAAGCGACTTAGCACACATGAACGCACATACACTATAAAAGTAGCATCTGTATGGTCACCTCTTTTATAAGCATTAAAAATATCTATGTATAATAAAGCTAAACAGTCAAAGATGAGAACAGTGATGGTGCTGGGGACATTTATAGCAGCTTCATTTCCTTAATTAAGTATGATGGAGTTTGATCTGATCCAGATATCAAAAGGAAAAACATAACTTATGAGATATGTAATAATCAGAAATAGAAAAGCAAAAATGGCTCTAAGGAGCAAAACCTCTCCAATAGTAATACACAGAACTTAAGATTCAATAGTTCAAATAATCAGTTAGTTCCTAACAGAAATTCTAATTTTTAAAACAAAGGAAATATTCTAAAAAGTAGAAAGTATGGCAGGAGTTTTACATATCCATACCTTCATTATAGCCAAGGAAACTTATAGGCTGTCTTAGATGATCCATAGACGGGAATCAATTCCTTTAAACAAGGAGTGTTTTATGTTTTAGTAAGTCTGGATCTTGATTGATCCATAGGTACTGCAGGGACCCAAGAATAATCCTTAAAAATTCACTCCTGTATGTCACTCCAGGTATGCAACAATAGCTCTGCAGGTATCCAACAACAATCTGACTTGACTGGAAAAGCCTTGAGCTTTTTTCTGGATCCCTCTGTGGTAATAAGAGTTTTATAATACAGCATAGAGATTAAGCAGAGAGTGACTGATATAAGAAAACCTAGATGAAAATGCTTGAACTGCTACCACTTATACTGTGAAAGTGAAAGTGTTAGTTGCTCAGTCATGCAGGACTCTTTGTGATCCCATGGGCTGTAGCTCACCAGGCTCTTCTGTCCATCTAATTCTCCAGGCAAGAATACTTGAGTGGGTTGTCACTCCTTTCTCCAGGGGATCTTCCCAACCCAGGGATTGAACCTGGGTCTCCCACACTGCAGGCAGATTCTTTACCATGAGTCACCAGGGAAGCCCCACCACTTATATTGTAATCGTGGGCAAATAATTTCACCTTGCTAAATCTCAGTTTCCTTATCTGTAAAGTGAGTATAGTAATTGGACTTGCTTTTGAGTATCAAAGGAAGTACCACATACAAATTGCTTGGCATAAGGTCTATCACTCCATAATAGGAAAAAAAAAGCCTATCCCTCTTTTCCTGATTGGCAAACAGGGTACCATATTGGCTCCTTAGTTTAATGTTAATTGTTGGTGATTACCCTCAGTTCCCAAGTGAAAGTGAAAGTCACTCAGTCCTGTCCAACTCTTTGTGACCCCCATGGATGATACAGTCCATGGAACTCTCCAGGCCAGAATACTGGAGTGGGTTCCCTTCTCCAGGGGATCTTACCAACCCAGGGACCGAACCCAGGTCTCCCGCATTGCAGGCGGACTCTCTACAGCTGAGCCATGAGGGAAGCCAAAGAATACTGGAGTGGGTAGCCTACCCCTTCTCGAGAGAACTTATCATGCCGTCATTCGTCCCAGTGCAGCACTATTTCTCAACACTGGTTCACCTAAACTCTCTCTTGCCTACTGCAAAAACACTGCCCTGTCCACTCTGGGAGAGCACTGAATGGATGAGAGAAGACGGGACAGTGTGGGTGCCTGCTACAGCGTGTTCTCTCTAGAACTGTCTTTTTGGGGGAGAATGTCTTAATTCAGACCCAAAATAAAAAATACACTTCTGCTGTAACCTAGTACACACATAAAATGGGAGGGGGGATTACTCAAAATATGATACTCTCTGATTTTTTAAAGTTGTGGTAAAACGTACATAATGTGAATTTCACTGTTTTAACCATCTAACAGTTTACAGTTCAGTGGCATTAAGTATGTTCACATTGCTGTGCAATTATCAACAGCATCTATCTTCAGAACTTTTTCATCTTCCCAAACTGAGATTCTATACGACATGGATGGAGCTAGAGATTATCATATTAAGTGAAAGAAGTCAGATAAATACTGTATGATATTGCTTATATGTGGAATCTAAAAAAGTGATACAAATGAATTTAACTTACAAAACAGAAACAGACTCACAGAAATAGAAAACAAACAGGGTTACTGAAGGAGATAGTGGGGGAATGTCATGAGAAAGGGATAAATTAGGAGTTTGGGATTAGCTGATACAAACTACTATATATAAAATAGATAAACAAGGACCTACTTTACAGCACAGAGAACTAATCAATAGCTTGTTACCAACTATGACGGAAAAGAATCTGAAAAAGAATATATCTCAAGCATTTGGCTGTACATGTGAAACTGATACAACACTATGAATTAACTATACTTCAATTTTTAAAAATTGGTTAAAAAATTTCACCTGCAACCTGCTATGTAGATTCCATGACCCACTAATGGATTAAAACTACATATGCAGTTTTAAAAAGATGGGAAGAAGGACTGCCTGGCAAAGCGCAACTCCCTGACAGAGGGGTAAGGAGTTGTTACATTGAGTTTCATTACCAACTAAAAGAAAACAGTAAAAGGATTCAAAAAGATAATTGGGGAAGAATACAAGCATTCCTCACGCAAGGGGCAGAAGACAAAACCTCACATTTAGCCCTAGGAAAGAACTTTCTGGATATCCTGGATTATATCATTGTGGGAGAAAAAATAAGTAGCAAAGCAGTTCCAACCAAGATTATTGTCTGAATGGTTTATTAAAGTCAGAAGGTTAAAAAAAAATGGTACCCAGGAAATTTATGCCCAGACACTCAGTTGTGACTGACTCTTTGCAGCCCTATGGGCTGTAGCCTGCAAGGCTCCTCTGTCCATAGGATTCTCCAGGCAAGAATATCGGAGTGGGTTGCCAGTTCCTTCTCCACCCAGCAAATTTAGGTACATCTAAAAGTACAGCTCTAAGTAGCCAAATGGAGGGGAATGGTTATCTAGTGGCCACAGTGATCTTCTGGTGGAAAGTCAAACAGTGAGAAGAAAGGAAATGATCCAGGGACTTTGCCATCACAACGCTCTTTCTCTGACTCCTGGACTACCTTTACATACAAGAAAGAAGGGTGGGGAAATGAAGAGCATCTCTCTCTCTCTCTCTCTCTCTCTCTCACACACACACACACACACACACACACACACACACAAAGTTATGGACCACTGTCCTAAAGTACACTGAGTACGAGCCGACAGTGACTTCTTTTACAGGATCTTCAGGGAGTGGGAGAAAAATATTATTATTATTTGTACTCTAAAAACTCAATAGAGTTTTGATGTTCACTGCATGAAGACAGAATCACACACTCCTTAAGCCACTTCTCTTTCCAGGATGCCTTCCTCTACGAACCTGCATTTTTGGGGTGGGGATTCCTCTATGAACCTGCATTTTTGGGGTGGGGACAAAGTTCTTGTCAGCAATCTACTCTCACATGTTTTAACACTGTGAGAAAGTGACCATGTAATATGGGAAAAAACACCAAAGACTTGGCACAGGTGAACAGAGTTTTCGTTGTTGTTCAGTCACTCAGTTGTGTCTGACTCTTTGCGACCCCATGGACTGTAGCATGCCAGGCTTCCCTGTCCTTTACCATCTCCCAGAGCTTGCTCAAACTCATATCCACTGAGTCAGTGATGCCATCCAATCATCTCCTCTGTCGTCCCCTTCTCTTCCTGCCTTCTATCTTTCCCTAGCATCAGGGTCTTTTCCAATAAGCTGGCTCTTTGTATCAGGTGGCCAAAGTATTGGAGCTTCCACTTCAGCATCAGTCCTTCCAATAAATATTTAAGATTGATTTCCTTTAGGATTGACTGCTTTGATCTCCTTGCTGTCCAAGGGACTCTCAAGAGTCTCCTCCAGCACCACAGTTTGAAAGCATCAATTCTTTGGCGCTCAGCCCTCTTTATGGTCCAAGTCTCACATCCCTACGTGACTACTGGGAAAATCAAAGCTCTGACTGGAGGGACCTCTGTCAGCAGAATAATGTCTCTGCTTTTTAATATGCTGTTTAGGTCTGGCATAGCTTTTCTTCCAAGGAGCAAGTGTCTTTTAATTTCATGGCTGCAGTCACCATCTGCAGTGATTTTGGAGCCCAAGAAAATAAAGTCTTTCACTATTTCCATTGTTTACCCATCTATATGCCATGAAGTGATGGGACTGGATGCCATGATCTTAGTTTTCTGAATGTTGAGTTTTAAGCCAGCTTTTTCACTCTCCTCTTTCATCTTCATCAAGGGGCTCTTTAGTTCCTCTTTGTTTTCTGCCATAATGGTGGTATCATCTGCATATCTGAGGTTACTGATATTTCTTCCAGCAATCTTGATTCCAGCTTGTGACTGATTCCAGTCTGGTATTTCACATAATGTTCTCTGCATATAAGTTAAATAAGCAGGGTGACAATATACAGCCTTGACGCACTCCTTTCCCAATTTTAAACCAGTCTGTTGTTCCATATTCAGATCTAACTGTTGCTTCTTGACCTCCATACAGGTTTCCTGGAGGCAGGTAAGGTGGTTTGGTACAGAGTTTAGCATTATCATCAAACACCTTGTTATAAAATTAACTGGATATATATACCAAGATCTTCACAGTTATTGTGTATAACACAACAATTGCCTGAAACTTGTGACTTTATATAGTCATATACTTCCAGAGTTAGCCATGTGGGGTGAAAAGTAGGGGTGAAACCAAGCAGAAAGTTGGTTTGGTCCATCCGAAGACACCAAACTCAGGGAACCTAGCAGAATAGCCCAAAGCCTGAGACCTTGGTCCACCAGTTCATTTCTCATCTTTCCTCCCAGGTCCATCACTGGGTAAGAAACCATAAATTCCAAATACAGCATGTGCTTGCTAGCCATCATGTTTGCTCTTGAGATCCTCTTTCTACCCTTCCCTGTCCTATTCTCTGCCCCTGACTGTATCAACGAGCCACTGTGTTCTCAGCGTGTCTTTTGGTTCAGCCAGTGAAAGGTGCCCACAGGAGATCAGAAGATGGGAAGAGACTAGGGGGGTGGCCTCCATTCCCCTGGCTCCTTCTTAGTCACATTTCCTCACATTGCTGCTGCAAAAACAGCTACAATCACATGTTCTGGGTTAGTTTCAGTAATGGCTGTATCACCTGGCTCTTCCAGGACTAAGAATGGGATGGTTCCTCATGGTTTCTAGCCTCAGGGTACTGTCCTATCCCTTAACCTTGCCAGCACTTTGGAAACAGTCTTTACATTAAACTCTCCTCAGGTAATCTGTTTGAGTGTGCTGGCTGTTTCTTGTCAGGATCTAACTGGTAAAAGGGGTTCATTTAAACTTTAGCAGTGGGTAATGGGGATGGACAAACATATACATGATGAGATTCAGAATAAATAGCTAAAATGGCTATCCTGAAAATGAAAGTTTTAGTCACTCAGTTGTGTCTGACTCTTTGTGACTGCAAGGACTATAGTCTGCCAGGCTCCTCTGTCCATAGGATTTTACAGGCAAGAATACTGCAGTGGGTTTCCACGCCCTCCTCCAGGGGATCTTCCCAACCCAGGGATCGAACCCTGCATAGCAGGAAGATTCTTTACCATCTGAGCCACCAGGTACCCTCCAGGTCAGGCCTTAAAGACTGTATCTGCTGTTTCAGTCCAGTGCACCACAAATAGAAGTCTCATAAAGGTCAGTACTATTGTGGAAACTAAGACTAACCATTACCCAATATTCATTTTCATATGACCAAGCAAACCATTAATAAAAGACAGTAGAAAATAAGTATTACAAATACATGGGGACTGAATTAAAGAATATATGCCTGTATGGGATACACAGACCAAGGTTTAAGATACTGAATCTTTTTCGTCCAGTCCTATGTACTGAAGGCTACCTGCCACCCTTCAGACTGGTTAGCTCCTACCCCTTCCTAAGCCTTCAGCTCAGAAATCAGGTTCTTGGGGCCAAAGAGCTAGTTGGGGATGGAGCCAGGACTTAAACGGGGTCTCCTGACTTGAAATTCTCTAATAAACAGTGCTTCTGTTTACATACACATAGTGATGCCACTCGGAGAAGGCAATGGCACCCCACTCCAGTACTCTTGCCTGGAAAATCCCACGAACAGAGGAGCCCGGTGGGCTGCAGTCCATGGGGTCGCTAGGAGTTGGACACGACTGAGCGACTTCACTTTCACTTCTCATTTTCATGCACTGGAGAAGGAACTGGCAACCCACTCCAGTGTTCTTGCCTGGAGAATCCCAAGGATGGGGGAGCCTGGTGGGCTGCTGTCCATGGGGTTGCACAGAGTCGGACACGACTGAAGCGACTTAGCAGCAGCAGCAGCAGTGATGCCACTAAGTGTCCTACACTGTTGTACTTTTTGACAATTGTGGGCAGGATACCTTTCTTTTTTTAGATTAAGCTTCATGGGACTTATTTTTACGAACTTTCTTCTAGTAATGTACAATGGTCTGATGCATATCCATCTCAAACCATAAATATTATTTAAGATAAGACAAATTCTAATCATGAAAGTGTCAGGTTTTCACTCAGTTTTAGATCTCTCATGACAGAATATATTGGATCTAATTAGAGCAGTTTTATCTCTACATAAAATGTTGAATATTATCAAAGCACTGATGTTTTCCTTCAAGAAACTGAATGAAATTTATTTACTGTCCTTTTTGAAAAATGTCTTAATGTTGGTGTTTTATTATGTTGACTTTTAAACCAGCTCTTTAAATTTAATTTCACTATTATCAATTTCTACCTGAAAAATTTATGTCAAGCAATTTAAAGCAAGATCAATTATGAAATATTAGGCAAGATGAAAAAATCCCAGGTGAGGACAAAAGACCTGTGATTACAATATCAAAAGCCTGGTGAAAAATTGCCTAAATTTGACTGCATAAATTTCCATTCCCTAAAGATTCCACATTTCTGCAGTGCTAGATTTCTATGAATGTTTCAGATTCAAAGGACTTAACCTGTTCAACTGATGAAAATGTATTCTTTCATTATTAGAATCAAGAAATGATGTCTAACTTGATACTAATAATAAAACAGTTCTTTGTTTTTCCATCAATTTCATTACCAATAGCTCTGTTTTCTGAGATTTCCTGGTTTCTGACTAGGTAATTTATGCTTAGAAGAGGCAATCTTTCTATCCACGTGCTAACTTCTCACAGGAGGGTGTTTTTTTCACAGCTGCATTTCATACATGTAAAATCAACACCCCATTCCTCTAACATATTTTCACCAGTTGTACTTTAGTAGGTAATATACTAGGAAGATAGTTATTTTTTAAAGAGCCCAAATGACCTAGAAATGGAGTATGTAAAGTATAAGACATATTATTATTAAGCAAACAAAGTAATCAATGAAAAAAAGACTGAGGCTACAGACTAAAATGCAAACAGAGGTTTGTACTGTGTGATATGATGATGGGTAGTGGTATCATTTTCTTTATTTCCCAAATGTTCTTCAAGGAGCACATATTATTAATAATTACGAAAGAGAAAGTATTCACAACTATCTATAAAATAGGAATCAGAATACAAAATGGTATGCTATGATTATGACCCTGTAAAGGCATACAATGATGGCAAAAATAAAGGTAAAAAAAGAGAAAACAGTTCAGCTGCAAGGAGTTGGAATAGAGGATTTTTTTTTCTCTCTGTTAGTGTCAAAATGGTGCTTGGGAAAGAAAGGGAGGGAGGGATTAAATATGAGGAATAAGATGACACTAAAGCGAATCCATCAGGAGAATTCAAAGGTAGGACATTGAAAGTGATGGGTAGCAACATCAACGTGGGTCCACAGCACACATATCACATGACCCAAGAAACTGTTCCACTTATGGTGATTCAGTGTCTTTTTCTTGTCATTATGAGAGCATGAACAGAAAGATATAACAGATATGTAATCTAGAAGGAGCGCTGAAGAACACATTGCTGAAGCCATTTTTTCTCTAATTTAGTGGATGTATTAAGCAAGCAAACACTGCAAGTGGGAACAATTTGTCTCTGTTTTGTCACTAACCAGATATCCTGCAGGAGGGGTGGAATAGGAAGTTCTAGGGACATAATTCAGAATACCTGAAGTCTATAGCTTTCAAGATACATTACAGACAGATAGATTCAAGAGCTGCATAAAGCTCTGGCTATCTGAAATCTTTTGAGTATAAATTATTTTGGTTAGCCAAGTTTTCCTAATGTCTGGAGGTCTGTCTTTTAAAGGTTTTTTCTTTTAAAACCATGTAAGAAGGAAATATTTCCAAAATTTATCTTTTCAGAAGGAGACAATTATTTACTTAAACTCTCTTTTAACGCCCCATGATTAATCATTTACATATACTGATGACTGTCATTAACAGTCTACTGAAGCGTGTATGGCTCTTTTCGTCTATAGTTTTTAGTTCAGGATAAATGGATCTTTGTAGTTTGCCTTCTGCTCGCTTTTCCTTTTATATCTAAGGAACAGGCACTCTGAGAGAACTCACAGTAAAACAGAAATTTTAATACACAGACTTTGAAACATCAGCTTCTACCTTGCTTCCTGGTTCTCGTGCATAGTTCCGACAGATGCAGCTGCTAGAGCGCTAAAGGTGGGGCCACTAGACAAGATGATTTGACTATGACTTCCTAGTACAACGCCACTATTTCATGTTTCATTTTTTTCAGAGTTACCTTTGGTCGTCAGCTCCATTTTGGCTGCTGTTCAAGACAATTCTCCAAAGATCCGAGGATACCAGTTTCTTCTGGTCGTTCACAAGATTGATATCTGGCAATTGCAGTTCACAAACTTTGCTTTCAGACAGACTAAATTCTCGAAATGCAACAAAAACCTTCTGGAGTTCATCCCAGTATTCCAAACTACAAGGAATCTATATTAAAAGAAAGAAGATTTTAGAAGTTGCAAAGAGAAACTATGCTTTTGTATTTGTTGACATGCAACTTGAATCTTCATAAAAGTTACAACTTAAAAGGGGGAATAAGTATAAAGGACAGTAATTTGGGATTTCTTTTCATAGTTATATTCATCCTGTTTACCTACTTTACTTTAAAAGGCCCATTCAAGAATAATATGTGGAAACAGTCAAAAAGTTTTTAAATAAAGGAGAAAGAATGGGGAATTAATTCTACCAGATGTTAAATGTGTTACAAAGCTATACTCATTAAAGCTAAAGATAAGGTTGGAGTAGTAACATACCTATAAAAGAACAGAAAGAAGAATAATAAAATTTAAGTACAGATAAATTTTACTATATAATGAAGGTACTATTTCAAACAAGTCGAGGAGAGACCGGAAATGAGGTTGCAAGGACTGGTTAGCCTGGTAAAACAAAGTGGGTCCCTACATGATTCCTATATCAAAGTAAATTCCAAAAGGATCAAAATGTTAAGACTAGGCTAAAAACTGAGAGCATAAGGGAAAAAAAATCAGTTAATATTTATATCATAATAGGGTAAACTTTTCTGTGTGTGGCATGAAACCCAAGGATGGTAAGACAAACAAACCTCACAACCGGTAACATCAAAATTAATAAAAAGCAAGCTAGGATAAAAACAGGTAGTATTTAATGACAGATCTAGGGTCCCTGTTGTGATAGCAGAGAACTCTTATAAATCAATGAGAAAGTGACAAGTAAGCATATAGAAAAGTAAGCAAAGGCAGTTGTTGGAAGAGGCCCTGAAAATCCCTGCATATTCTTGCCAGGTACGCAAAGGATGCGAGGCCCTGAAAGCTATTAATTGGGGCCATTTCTCAGGTTGTGTTTGTAGAAAGCATCCTTGAGCGATGAGGTAAAGTTTCTTTCCAGGACAAAGAGCAGACTTGCTCTAAAATGGGTGGATTTGACAAGCTCCACGTTCCATGCTGTGCCATTTATCTACTGCATGCTGAGAAAACCCTGGGGGCCTTTCTGCATGGTCCCTGTGGGACTTGGGGGCAAGAGGAACCAATACAAAGATGATGTTCATGCTGTCTGCTGTGCCACAAGCAATGATATTCTTTGTTTCTGACCAAAGTCTAATATCTTCTGTAAGCATTCATAAAACGTTAACAGCCTATTAGTCTGGATAAGGTAAAATCCCAGATTTGGACAGCAATTAATTCACAGAAGAAAAGATATAACCAGTCAGTAAACATGAAAAGATATTCAATTTCATTAATACTTATAGAAATTCAAATTAAACCAATAATGTAGTATTTTTATTTATTAATGTGGCAGTTTGAAAAGACTGACAGTTCTGTACAGGTATAGGAAAAAAAAACGCATTTCTACCCAGTGTCTTTGGAGAATAATTTGGCAATATATATTAAACGCTTGGAAGGACACATCTAAGGATTTGTTTTACAGATATTCCAATGCAATGACGTGTGTATGTGTGTGGATTTACTTCAGTACTATATGAATAAGAAAGTAGAAACATTAAAATATCTGCCAATATGAGATTAAATATAACATGTAGATCTATAGAATGGAATCTGTACAACCATTAAAATGAACAAGGAATTTCCTAATTATGACCATTCTTAGAGCTGATCACTACCTTTCTTGTGTCACTTCCATATCTACCACACTCTTCTACCACAGAGGTCATTATACTTTGCAATTCCTTATTCGTGTTTGTCTCCTTTAGCTGACCCTGTGATCCTTTACTAGCATCTAACAGTGTGGGGGACATAACAGTATATTTAGTAGATGCTTTCTGAATGAATAGACTTCTCTTTAATCTTTCTTTCTTAAATAAAGCAGTTCTTAATCTTTGAATGGGAATAAATTTTACCTCCACCTACAATAGTTTCTTTTCCTTAAACAGTGACTTGAGCATCCATGTATGGAGAGGAGATAAATGGAAGAAAGGGGCACGAAATGGATATGTCTAAGAGTGAGGAAATGCAGCATGTTTTCGTTGGTGATAAGGACAAGTGACATATCAATAAATTCTACTTTCAGTCACCATTTCTTGAAATTCTCCTTCTTCTTGCTTTCCAAGACACACACATTTTTCTAACTTTCTTCTCACTGGGTCTTTGTTCCTATATTCTCTGTCTGTCTGAAATACCTATAGCATCTTTGGTTTCTCATTGTCTAATGTTTAAATCTTTTCCATTTATCAGGGTCCAAATAAAATACCACCTTTCTTTGAGCCTTTTCACCTCCCAGATGGAGAAATGCTTTCCCTTTTCTGAACTCCAATAGTTTTTTTAAAATGGGAATCTGTTTCATAGCTCTTATCACTATACACCTCATGTTACAGTTATTTCTATACATGACATTTTCCCTGATAGACACATTCTTTGAGGGAATGATTTCCATTTGGCTAAGCTCTGGATTTTCACAGCACTTGGCAAACTGTATACAGTGTATATTCAAAAAAAGTTGCTGAATAAATGAATGAATAATTCATGAATGAATGAACAAATAAACACATTCTGAGTGATTCAGTCCATCTCTGGCACACTAAAAATTCCCCACAGAGAAGTATAGAAGATTAAAGCACAAACTTTGGAGTTACATCTAATGGGATTCAATTCCTAGCTCCATTAGCTATGGGTTATTGGGCAAATTAATTTTCCTAACATCAGTACTCATATCCCTAAAAAGAGGATAACAGAATTGGCTCATGAATTGTTGTGAGGATTAAAAGAGACAAACATTCTATTTAATAGCACACAATAAAAGCTTAAGAAATATTAGTTACTAAGTATTTATCCTTCTCATGTGCAAAGAACACTTCTTTTATTATGGATCTATTCCAACTCTCTCCTATGCATCAAAACTTAGAAGCTTGGGCATTGTTAAAAGAATCAGGTAGGTTGTGAATAAGAGTACTGTTTGTTAAATTTCTCAACAATGGGTTGGACTTGTGGAAAGAATAAACCTTGAATCTGGATGTTCAGGAAGCTTGTAATCATAGTTCAATATGGTTTTCTGCTGCATATCTATTAAGATGTGTTCCTGAATGATGGCTATTATTTGAGAGATAAAGGAATATCTCCTTGCTGAACCCCTTTCTAGACTGCCAGTAAGTCAGTCCTTTATCAGTTATGGATAAGATGTGGGAAGTGATGTGAGACACATAAGAATCTCCTGGGAGAGGGCAAATGAAAAAACATATTTAACATACTTATTGTTTTTTATTAGCAGTAAATTAACAGAACGTAAAGTTCAAAAATCATCTTCTTGATAGTAAGGTTACATACCAAATGGGATGGGATGGAAAAAAGACTTGTTTCTGGTATTGTCTCCAGAAGTTCCCCATTAAAATTAATGTATAATAGCTTATGAAAATTGGCTGTCACACTGGAAAGCAGAGTGAGACATTAAGAGAAAAGTACTACTAAGTTTTGATGTATAGGAGGGAGTTGGAATAGATCCATAATAAAAGGCAAACCAAGCTGGGAACCATTGTGGGAAGCCATTAGGTAATTTAAGGGGAATGAAAGTGAACTGTACCAACATTGGGGCTTAGGGAAGGAGAAATTGTGAAAGTTCAAAAAGAGAGATTTGGAAGAAACCCAAAGAAAAATTTTATTTTGTTCACAATTTTGTGTGAGGCTGGCTCTGTGGTTACATACTTCAATCACAACATTCCAGGTGACTCTCCAAATTAGAAAACAGTAGAGAACTACTATAGACATACATCCTAAAATCTGTGCTGTGTGTTCATCAGGATTTTCCTTTATATCCCCTATTTTCCTTGGTTAATAAAGGGGTGTTAAAAAATGAAACTTCCAAATGAAATGCTGTTGAAAATATTTAAAATTGTGTGCCTATAAGTGCATTTACAAAAGTCATATATGACTCCTTTCCACCATTTTAGAACAGTTTTGTCTTGAAAACCTCAAAAGAAAAGCTAACAACACTTAGTACAATTAAACATTTTAAAGGTAATTTTAGTCATCTGTCTACTAAAATACATATTGAGCCACAAATTTATAAACCATATAAATATAATCTTTATTTTTTAAATTTATTCATCATAAAAAGAAAAAAAATCTTGGTATTTCATTGGATAAAATTCTGGCCATGACCCTTAATCACCACTCTGAGACCTTGAGCACCTTATTTAATGACACTGAGTCCGAGTTCCCTCATTGGTGAAAAGTAAGTAATAAAAACAAATTATTTTAGTCCATGATAAGGATTCTAGACTTTATCTTAATGCCTATGAGATAACTTTGAAGGGTTTTAAGCAAAGGAATAATGCTTAAAGTCAAATTTATATTTTAAAAAGCTTCTGGATACTGTGTAGAGCATGTGTTAGAAGAGAATGAGATGAGCAAGAATATGAACAGATAATTACGAGGTTAGGACAGTGGTCTATGCTACAAACTAGATGGCTTATGGTATGGTTGGTGGTATGTGGGAGATTCTTGAGACATAAAAATTTGTTGACTGATTAGATACTAGAGAGGGAAGAGTTAAGGATGACTCCCAGGTTTCTGGACCAAGCAACTGCATGGGTGCTGATGTCATTTACTGGTATGAGTAAGACTGATGCATCCTGTTGGGGAGTGGGTTTGTGGTCCGTATTGGGTAGAGGAGGGGAGAATCTAAGTTCATTTTTGGACAAGTTGAGTTGGAGACACCAATGAGCCATCTAAGTGGAAATCCTGAGTACGGAGTTGGCTCTTCTAGAATGTGGGAGAGGGAGTTAACTGTGTTGATACATACCTGTTGATTCAACCAGCCTTAACCTCTTTCATCAAGAGAATGCAATGGAAAGACAACAAAGAAGCTTATAGTACTTATTCTCAAGAAGGTGCTTTAAATGAATTAAGAATATAAACTGTTTAGAAAGGGATGTGAGAACAGAGCAAGCTGATGGATAGCGAGAAAGCAGAGAACTGTTAAGTTTCTATACATAAAAGTTTAATGAATGATGGTAGTGGGGCTTGCCGAGTGAGCAGACTGGAGAGACGGAAAGATTGCTAGTAAGATTAGGATGCTGGAATGAATGATTTAGGAGGAGGGGCAGTTTGGGATGTTGACAAGTTCCAGGGCTGGTGTGTGGGAGTGAGTACTTAGATGGGGCAGAGGAGGAGAGCCCTAGAGTGAGGAGCTCAAGCTGGGGTCTGGCTGGCTCTTTCACATGGATGCTGACAGCTGTGAAGAAAAAGGCCAGACACCATGGGCTGAAGACTTCTGAGGATGAGGGAGAATGACCAAATAGTCAGCAGGTGGCAACAACAGATAGGGGTGAGGGGGATACAATCGGGTGCGACAAGTATCCAAGTAGCAGGAGGTTTTTACAGGAGAGGAGAAGAGTGCAGGCATGTGGCACAGGTGAAGAGCAGATCACTTTATCTCCTAAGCCCAAGGCAAAGTGATGTGGAGAATAAACTGCTCACACCTCAGTGGGTTACAGTGCTGTACAGAGTCCCAAAGGACAGAAGAATTTCATTTAAGAAGGAGGAGAGGAAATTCTTGAAGAGGAGGCCGAGGTTTATCAAAGTTCACTAGTCATTGAGCAAGTGTTCCAGACGGCTCAATGGAAAAGTCTGGGAAGAAGAGGAGGAAGGAGGTTTGGCAAGAGCAGGAAAAAAGGGATACAGATCAGTTTCCAGATATTCAGTTCAGTTCAGTCGCTCAGTCATGTCCAACTTTTTGTGACCCCATGAATTGCAGCACGCCAGGCCTCCCTGTCCATCACCAACTCCCGGAGTTCACTCAGACTCACGTCCATCGAGTCCGTGATGCCATCCAGCCATCTCATCCTCGGTCGTCCCCTTCTCCTCCTGCCCCCAATCCCCCCCACCGAGTCTTTTCCAATGAGTCAACTCTTCACATGAGGTGGCCAAAGTACTGCAGTTTCAGCTTTAGCATCATTCCTTCCAAAGAACACCCAGGGCTTATCTACTTTAGAATAGACTGGTTGGATCTCCCTGCAGTCCAAGGGACTCTCAAGAGTCTTCTCCAACACCACAGTTCAAAAGCAGTGATTTTGGAGCCTCCCCCAAATAGCCTGCCACTGTTTCTACTGTTTCTCCATCTATTTGCCATGAAGTGATGGGACCAGATGCCATGATCTTAATTTTCTGAATGTTGAGCTTTAAGCCAACTTTTTCACTCTCCTTTCAATTTCATCAAGAGGCTCTTTACTTCTTCACTTTCTGCCATAAGGGTGGTGTTATCTGCATATCTGAGGTTATTGATATTTCTCTCTGTAATCTTGATTCCAGCTTGTACTTCTTCCAGTCCAGCATTTCTCATGATGTACTCTGCATGTAAGTTAAATAAGCAGGGTGACAATATACAGCCTTGACATACTCCTTTTCCTATTTGGAACCAGTCCGTTGCTCCATGTCCAGTTCTAACTGTTGCTTCCTGACCTGCATACAGGTTTCTCAAGAGGCAGGTCAGGTGGTCTGGTATGCCCATCTCTTTCAGAATTTTCCAATTTATTGTGATCCACACAGTCAAAGGCTTTGGCATAGTCAAGAAAGCAGAAATAGATGTTTTTCTGGAACTCTCTTGCTTTTTCCATGATCCAGCGGATGTTGGCAATTTGATCTCTGGCTCCTCTGCCTTTTCTAAAACCAGCTTGAACATCTGGAAGTTCACGGTTCATGTATTGTTAAAGCCGGCCTTGGAGAATTTTTGAGCATTACTTTACTAGCATGTGAGATGAGTGCAATTATGCAGTAGTTTGAGCATTCTCTGGCATTGCCTTTCTTTGGGATTGGAATGAAAACTGACTTTTTCCAGTCCTGTGGCCACTGCTGAGTTTTCCAAATTTGCTGGCATGTTGAGTGCAGCACCTTCACAGCATCATCTTTCAGGATTTGAAATAGCTCAACTGGAATTCCATCACCTCCACTAGCTTTGTTCTTAGTGATCCTTCCTAAGGCCCATTTGACCTCACATTCCAGGATGTCTGGCTCTAGGTGACTGATCACACCATTGTGATTATCTGGGTTGTGAAGCTCTTTTTTGTACAGTTCTTCTGTGTATTCTTGCCATCTCTTCTTAATATCTTCTGCTTCTATTAGGTCCATACCATTTCTGTCCTTTATCGAGCCCATCTTTGCATGAAATATTCCCTTGGTATCTTTAATTTTCTTGAAGAGATCTCTAGGCTTTCTGATTCTATTGTTTTCCTCTATTTCTTTGCACTGATCACTGAGGAAGGCTTTCTTATCTCTTCTTGCTATTCTTTGGAACTCTGCATTCAAATGGGTATATCTTTCCTTTTCTCCTTTGCTTTTTGCTTCTCTTCTTTTCACAGCTATTTGTAAGGTCTCCTCAGACAGCCATTTTTCTTTTTTGCATTTCTTTTTCTTGGGGATGGTCTTGCTCCCTGTCTCCTGTACAATGTCATGAACCTCCACTCATAGTTCATCAGGCACTCCATCTATTAGATCTAGTCCCTTAAATCTATTTTTCATTTCCACTGTATAATTGTTAGGGGTTTGATTTAGGTCATACCTGAATGGTCTAGTGGTTTTCCCTACTTTCTTCAATTTAAGTCTGAATTTGGCAATAAGGAATTCATGATCTGTTTCACAGTCAGCTCCCAGTCTTGTTTTTGCTGACTGTATAGAGTTTCTCTATCTTTGGCTGCAAAGAATATAATCAATCTGATTTCAGTGTTGGCCATCTGGTGATGTCCATGTGTAGAGTCTTCTCTTATGTTTCTGGAAGAGGGGTTTGCTATGACCAGTGCGTCCCTTGGCAGAACTCTATTTTGCTCTGCTTCATTCTGTACTCGAAGGCCAAATATGCCTGTTACTCCAGGTGGTTCTTCACTTCCTACTTTTGCATTCCAGTACCCTGTAACAAAAAGGACATCTTTTTGGGGTGTTAATTCTAGAAGGTCTTGTAGGTCTTCATAGAACTGTTCAACTTCAGCTTCTTCAGCATTACTGCTTGGAGCACAGACTTGGGTTACTGTGATATTGAATGGTTTGCCTTGGAAAAGAACAGAGATCATTCTGTTGTTTTTGAGACTGCATCCAAGTACTGCATTTTGGACTCTTTTGTTGACTATGATGGCTACTCTATTTCTTCTAAGGGCTTCTTGACAAGAATCCAGACAAGCAGGTGAGAAATCTCAGTTCAGGGAGTGAGTAGGACAGAGAGAAGTGAGGCATGAGTTTGAACTGAGATCTCATTTAGGAGGCAGGGACAATGGTTATGACTTCAGGAGTAGCTTATTGCTCCTTTCTGAGGCCTGGTAGCTATTTCTCCAATAAACTCACGGCACAGAGTCTGCACATGGTATATGCTCAATAAATAATTTAAAAATTTACAAATGAAGATAGGTGCTGAAAAAACAACAATCTTTTTTTGTTTACAGTTTTCTACTCTAAAAAGGTCTTATTTTACATATTGAGCTCTCCCTTCAAATTATTTTGTGATCACATTCAATTTTACCAAACTTTTCATTTGCTTACTAATCTTCCTTTACCATTCAGCTGAAAGTAGACATTGCTAATCTCCAGGTTGGAAGTAACATAATTAAACTAAAAATCTAATGTGGTCACACTGTGCTTCATATGGCAGCAATTATTCCCTGGTGGCTCAGGGGTAAAGAACCTGCCTGCCAATGCAGGAGAGGAGGATTTGATCCCTGGGTTGAGAAGATCTCCTGGAGAAGGAAATGGCAACCCACTCTTATATTCTTGCCTGGAAACTCCCATGGACAGAGGAGCCTGGAAAGTATACAGTCCATAGGGTTGCAAAAAAGTTGGACACAACTTAGTGACTAAACAACAACTATTCTCAGGAATAAATCTGTGGTCTATTTTGTGTGATCTATTTAAAATAGCTTTATTTTGTGTTTTTAGCTTTGAAAGAGATGATGTGAACGATCTTTAGTTACATATCAAAACTGAGGATTTATTATTAATGCTTGCACTGAATAACTTGAAGGAAAGATGACTATTCCAAGAATGTTTGGTTGCCAAAAAATAATTTAGAGAGCCTAAATATCTAGTACTGAGTCATGGGAAGTGGGAACGAGTAAATTGGTTTCACTGGAAAACATTGCACATGTAACACATGGTACATTTCAAATGACTGTCAAGATTATATATATTTTTATTACATTTTGTTTTCCTATCCATTATTTGACAGGACCTAAAAAATTAGCCAGCCATACATAATAAACTGTACTCTAAGCATATGTGGTCTTTGCATAGAAATGTATTTTAGGTTGTATATCTGCCAGTTGGTAAAAGCACATGTATTCTTGCATTTAAAATATGATTCCACAATTTGTTTCCATTTGATGGCTAACTTGGGAAGATTTGCATGTGTGTTGGCCATTTAAAAATATTTTTGGTACAAAGAATATTTTGGCACTTAATTTGTTTTTTTATTAGTTAATAGTACTGCCAAGACTATTAGCAGGGTAGCAACTGCCCATCTGTCCTCATAGATAAACAGTTCTGAATTCTTTGTCCAGGGGTTGCTAAAGCTGGACCCATTCATTGCCCCTTTGCCCACTCAGTGCCACCAATCAACCTAAGAAAAGGATACAGAGGAAGTGCATTCCCTGTAATTATGTACCTATTAAAGAGATGGTAGTATTAGCAAGTGAAATAATCTATCAGTCTGATTCAACTGTCCTCTCCATTATCTTATGACAAGATAGAGAGCTTAGCTGACTGTGTAGGGCTGGTTAGTGAGCACAAAGCTGGAGCCGCCATTCAGGAGTAAGTTATTAAGGCTTGGTTACAACAGAGG
Source organism: Capricornis sumatraensis (assembly GCF_032405125.1). NCBI lineage: Eukaryota > Metazoa > Chordata > Mammalia > Artiodactyla > Bovidae > Capricornis > Capricornis sumatraensis. The sequence goes on from NC_091079.1 coordinate 83,456,924, forward strand.
ATACCATCTTTATCATTCCTTCCACCACATATCCAGATTTCCTGGGATACCAATTAACAGGAAAGCATAGTAGGGCTAAAACAGTTCGCTTTTCCCATCATTACTCATGATTTTGGTCGTATGTTAGTTGCTCAGTCATGTCCAATTCTGTGACCCAGTGGAATGTAGCCCTCCAGACTCCTCCGTTCATAGAATTTTCCAGGTAAGAATACTGGAGTAGGTTGCCATTTCCTTCTCCAGGGGATCTTTCCAACGCAGGGATCAAACTTAGGTTTCCCGCATTGTGGGCAGATTCTTTATTGTCTGTGCTACCAGGGAAGCCCCAGTAATAAAAATACTGATGGAAGCTGTGGTAGAAAAATAATCTTTTACAATTTACAAAGTTTTTTCTTTTTGTATATTATCTTAGCGAGGAATACATTATTCCCATTTTACAGGTAAGTGAACTGTAGCTTAGAGAAGTTAGGTAATATGTTCAAGGTTACACACTTAGTAAGTGGCAGACCTTTTGCCTATAAATCCTTTGCTCTTTAAACTAACTACCTTTAGGTTAAAGAAGAAAAACAGCCCTATAGTGAATGATTTACAATTTCCAGTTGCAGTTTCTTTACAGTGGATTCTTAGAAAGAAATCTGAACGCAGAATACATCTTGGTGCTTACAATTTATCCCACTGTTTATAGTCACTTAACTTGGCAATAATTTTCTCTTTAGCAGCCTTTTGCTTTCAGCACTTTGAATATGTTCTCTCTCTTCCTCTGGTCTCCATGGTTGCTGATGAGAAATCAGCTGTTACTGTTAGTGAGATCCCTTATATGTGATAAGTCACTTCTCCCCAGTTGCAGTCAAGGTTTGTTTGGTACAGAAATCTTTGAGTTTTGTCTAAGTTCACTAAACTTCCTGGATGTGCAGACTGATGTTTTAAATTAAATCTGGGAAGTGTTTGGCCGTTAGATTTTCAAACTGTCTTTATTCTCCTTTCTCTCCTTTCCTTCCAGGCCTCCCATGATGCACATATTGATAAACTTGATGGCATTCCACAGTCTCTAAGGCTCTGGTCACTTGTTTTTTTTGTTTGTTTGTTTTTTTGTTTTTTTTAGTTTAGTTTTTTTTTTTTTTAAATTTTAAAATCTTTAATTCTTGCATGTGTTCCCAAACATGAACCCCCCTCCCACCTCCCTCCCCATAACATCTCTGTGGGTCATCCCCATGCACCAGCCCCAAGCATGCTGTATCCTGCGTCAGACATAGACTGGCGATTCAATTCTTACATGATAGTATACATGATAGAATGCCATTCTCCCAAATCATCCCACCCTCTCCCTCTCCCTCTGAGTCCAAAAGTCCGTTATACACAGCTGTGTCTTTTTTCCTGTCTTGCATACAGGGTCGTCATTTGTTTTCATCCTTTTTTCTTTCTGTTCTCTACACTCATCATCTCAGTGGACTTACTTATCTTTAAACTTACTCCTTCTTTCTTCTACCTGTTCTAATCTGTTATTGAGCACCTCCAACAAATTTTTAATTTCACTTACACTTTTCAACTCTGGGATTTCATTTTTTTTTTCTTTATAATTTCTATCTTTTCTTTTAAAATTGATACTCTCTATTTGGGGAGACATCATTCTCATATTTCTCTTTAGTCCTTTATACAAGGCTTTATTTCGGCTTTTTTGAACATGCTCAAAATAGTTCAAGTCTCTGTCTAGTAAGGACCACATCTGGGTGTCTGAGGGACAGTTACTACTGGTTGCTTTCTTCCTCTGTATATGGGGCATACTTTCTTGTTTCTTTGCAGAGTGCATACTTCTTTGTTGGAAACTGGGCATTTTAAATGATAGAAAATTTTATTATATCAATGAATATTATTAACTAATGGCAACTGTGGAAATCAGATTCTCTTCCTCCAGGGCTTGTCATTATTTGTACTTATTTTGTTGTTGTTGTTACTCACATTTATGAGTTAATTCTAAAAAGTCTGTTTATCATGTGGCCACTGAAATCTCTACTTGATGAGGTTAATGATCAGTTAGCGATTAGACAGAGACTTCCTTAAAGGCCTGGAAACAATAGCCACATCTAGCCTCTTCCAAGTGGCTCTGTGTGCCTGTTAAGGCATGCTTTCAACTCTGCCTTGACCTTCCCCTCCTGCTTATACAGAGCCTTAAGAGCATCCAGAGGTGAGAGCACAGGCCTTGTTAGGTCATTCTTGGCATGTGCAGAGCCTGGGTTAAGTGCATAGACCTGGGCTTAGACAAATCCTCCTAGTTTCCCAGGAATCTGCTGGAACTTTTGAAGTCTGTGTGGACATCTCATCCCCTGGTTCTTTCTGTTGAGCCTTTTGTTTAGCTTACAAGTTTTCTGTTATCTACTGCCTCAAGTATCAGTTCAGTTCAGTTGCTCAGTCATGTCCGACTCTTTGCGACCCCATGAATCGCAGCACGCCAGGCCTCCCTGTCCATCACCAACTCCTAGAGTTCACTCAAACTCACATCCATCGAGTTGGTGATGCCAACCAGACATCTCATCCTCGGTTGTCCCCTTCTCCTCCTGCCCCAAATCCCTCCCACCATCAGAGCCTTTTCCAATGAGTCAACTCATCGCATGAGGTGGCCAAAGTATTGGAGTTTCAGCTTCAGCATCAGTCCTTCCAATGAACACCCAGGCCTGATCTCCTATAGGATGGACTGTTTGGAACTCGCTGCAGTCCAAGGGACTCTCAAGAGTCTTCTCCAGCACCACAGCTCAAAAACATCCATTCTTCGGCACTCAGCTTTCTTCACAGTCCAACTCTCACATCCATACATGACCACTGGAAAAACCATAGCCTTGACTAGATGGATCTTTGTTGGCAAAGTAATGTCTCTGCTTTTCAATATGATGTCTAGGTTGGTCATAACTTTCCTTCCAAGGAGTAAGCATCTTTTAATTTTATGGCTGCAATCACTATCTGCAGTGATTTTGGAGCCCCCAAAAATAAAGTCAGCCACTGTTTCCACTGTTTTCCCATCTACTTGACATGAAGTGATGGGACCAGATGCCATGATCTTCATTTTCTGAATGTTGAGCTTTAAGCCAACTTTTTCACTCTCCTCTTTCACTTTCCTCAAGAGGCTTTTAAGTTCCTCTTCACTTTCTGCCATAAGGGTGGTGTCATCTGAGGTTACTGATATTTTTCCTGGCAAGCTTGATTCCAGCTTGTGCTTCTTCCAGCCCAGTGTTTCTCATGATGTACTCTGCATAGAAGTTAAATAAGCAGGGTGACAATACACAGCCTTGACATACTCCTTTTCCTATTTGGAGCCAGTCTGTTGTTCCATGTCCAGTTCTAACTGTTGCTTCCTGACCTGCATATCGGTTTCTCAAGAGGCAGGTCAGGTGGTCTGGTATTCCCATCTCTTTCAGAATTTTCCATAGTTTATTGTGATCCACACAGTCAAAGGCTTTGGCATAGTCAAGAAAGCAGAAATAGATGTTTTTCTGGAACTCTCTTGCTTTTTCCATGATCCAGTGGATGTTGGCAATTTGATCTCTGGCTCCTCTGCCTTTTCTAAAACCAGCTTGAACATCTGGTAGTTCATGGTTCACATATTGCTGAAGCCTGGCTTGGAGAATTTTGAGCATTACTTTCTTTCTGACCTACACCCCTGGGTGGGAAAAGGGCTTTTCAAACTGGAACATTCCTGGTTGATAACTTTTGAAACAGTTAATTGTTGTGAAACCCTTATTTTTTAACAGAAAGTTATCTTATCTCACTAAGCAAGTAAAAGGATACACTACATTTATCACAAGGTCAATATATTTGGTGATAAGACCAAATATATTCCCCAGTGTGGATGCACTAGAAAAATTAGGGGCAGAGAGATTAAAGAGTTTTAAATTGATGACTAGAGTATAGGTAAGTGGACAGTTAAAACAGAGAATGAGAGGCCAAAGCATAAAACAGTGGATTGAACCAGAACCAAAAAAAAGGGAAAAAGAAAAAAAAAAAATAGTGGATTGATGGGTGATTGAAAGAGACAATGTATAAAACATTCTATTATTACATAAATTAGAATAACTTTTATATATTATAGAAATTAGGATAAATGGACATCTGAGATCCAACCAGTCCATTCTGAAGGAGATCAACCTTGGGATTTCTTTGGAAGGAATGATGCTAAAGCTGAAGCTCCAGTACTTTGGACACCTCATGCGAAGAGTTGACTCATTGGAAAAGACCCTGATGGTGGGAGGGATTAGGGACAGGAGGAGAAGGGGACGACAGAGGATGAGATGGCTGGATGGCATCACGGACTCGATGGACGTGAGTCTGAGTGAACTCCGGGAGATGGTGATGGACAGGGAGGCCTGGCATGCTGCGATTCATGGGGTTGCAAAGAGTCGGACACAACTGAGCAACTGAACTGAACTGAACTGAACATATTATTATAGAAATTAGGATAAATAAATAGCAATATAAACATTAAAACCGTAGCAAGCTAAAAAACCAGCCTTGCCTCTATAAATACTGAAGTGGTTTCTATTTATGATTATTACTGGACTTAACTGTCCTTTTAAACATGAAGAACACTCTATAATCGATTATTCATAGAAGAGAAACATATTCATTACACAAATCAAAAGCACCTGAGTAGAGATACTTTTCAATAGTTAATTAAAATAAAATTGAGTTACAAATAAAATGTATCCTGATAATGGTATGTCAGTTTTTTGTGCTTCTACTTCAACATATAAACCTACCATTTAATAATGACATAAAATACAAATACATATGTAATATAAAAATTTTTTAGCTTATAATACCAGTTTTTATATGTATCTGCTACTTAGTTGATTTTGAAGAAGGAAAAGAAAAGCTTCTATACATTTTCAACTAATAGAAGTCATACCCCCCAAAAAAGGAAACCTTAAAATATTGGAACCAGTTGAGAAACCACAAGTATTCAAATGCAGGAAATCATGATTTTATAACATTTTAATGTGATCTACTCTTGGGAAACAAAGTTAACCAAACCCCATTTCTGTACAGGAAATATTCCAGCATACAGTTGTAATACATTGTGGTGAAGGGGTACAGCTGCAGATTTTTCACCTGTAATGCCCCACTGGTATTCTGGCTTACTGCATTGCATCAAGACTACCTTCCTGTCCGGAAAACCCTCTAAGTACAACCAAGACTCTCAGTCCAGATTTTATTTTCCCTTGGTATCAGAATATGGTAATTTAAGAGTCCTGAGAAATACTTTTTTAGCCTTTAAAAGGAAATGTGTAACATTCTTTTATTAGGATCTATGTTTGGGTTGGTTTTTCAAGAAACTTAACATATGACCCAGTTATCTTATCAATTTATCAAGCTACCAAGTTTCAAGCAAATGCAGGTGTGTAATATGACATTTTTCAATATAATATTTTCCACAAAGACAAATAATAAAAATATATTAAGAACTTCTGAGTCAAAACTAAGGTTGGACCAAGGGCAACTTTACTATTTTATGGTTTTATTTTAATGAGGCTACAAACTGTAAACTCACTATTGTGTTCTAGTCTCAGCTCTAATTGTTCAGGTACTTCACTCACTGTATGGAATAGTCAAATGTACATGGTCTATTATAAAAAACATTAATTGGGACTCTGACCTTCTGAAAGTGGTTTCTCAGTCGTATCCGAGTCTTTGCAACCCCATGGACTGTAGCCTACCAGGCTCCTTTGTCCATGAGATTTTCCAGGCAAGGGTACTGGAGTGGGTTGCCATTTCCTTCTCCAGGGGATCTTCCCAACCCAGGGATAGACTGGGGACAGCAGGCCAGTCATAAATGCCCACTAGAAAGAGTTGTTTCCAAGGTCCCTTAGGGCAACACATACAGGCAACAGGTTGCATACACTACCAAGGAGGCTCCTGTTTGCAGCCACTGCACACTGGGCCCCCATGGGGAAAAGAGCACAGTCAGCTTAATTGGCTGTAAAGAACAGAGAACCAAGAAACAGACTAGCTAGACTCAGGGGGACTTATTTCTAACCTAAATTCGGTTGCAAACTAGTTCTGTCACCTTGAGTTGAAGTAACATAACTAATCTGAGCCTCAATAATCTTACTGGTAACAAATTCGGAAGATTTGGAATAAGGAGGAATGAAGAATAAGACTACTCTAGCTCTTTAAAATTCTAAAGTGATATATAAATATAGGACTTGATTTTTTACTTTACATTTTAGGAAGAGAGTTTATATTTTAAAGTGCATACTGTGTGCCAAGATTTTCATTATTCAATCTGAATGGTAATTAAGTTAGAAGAGTATACCCATTTTACAGATGAGGAAAATGAAGGGTTGAACAACTTGCTAAGGTTCTCAATCAAAAGGTACAGAGCTGGGAGTGTAGGATTCTAGAACCCAGGGAGCTCATTTACTTCTTTACACTAATTCCCATAAGTTAGTTACCTGGTTGTGTCAGAGGTTCAAAAGTATGCAACCTGACAAATAAGCAATGCTTACAAACCTGTACAGTGATACTCTGCTATAAGACTGTTTTTAAAACTAAAAGAGTTAAGAATACAGTAATTATTGATAATTGTTCTTAACAGCCCTTTGTAATAAGAAAAACTATAGTGCAGAGTGTGCTCATTCAGTCATGTCTGACTCTTTGCAACCTCATGAACTACAGGCCACAAGGCTGCTTTGTCCATGGGATTTTCTCAGCAAGAATACTGGAGTGGGTTGCCATTTCCTTTTCCAACAGAGACAATAATCTTTAATAATTGGGAAGAAGTCAATTGGGATCACAGAATAATTGAAAAAAAATGCAAATAGTTTAGAACCAAAAACAAGCCTGAAATGTCTTATGAAGGCTTGTCATAAAGTTAAACATTTAGATCAAGAGGTCAACAAAACTGTTCTATAAAAGGCTAAACAGATGATGGCAAACACTGGAGGCTTTCTGCATTGTATGTTCTGTGTTGCAACTACTTGACTGCCTACTGCAGCAGGTGGATCACAACAAACTGTGGAAAATTCTTAAAGAAACGGGAATAACAGACCACCTTACCTGCCTCTTGAGAAGCCTGTATGTAGGTCAATAAGCAAGAGTTAGAACCAGATATAGAACAACAGACTGGTTTAAAATTGGTAAAGGAGTAGGTCAAGGCTGTATACTGTCACCCTGCTTATTTAACTTACATGTAGAGTACATCATGTGAAATGCGGGGCTGGATGAATCACAAGCTGGCATCAAGATTTCTGGGAGAAGTATCAATAACCTCAGATATGCAGATGATACCACTCTAATGGCAGAAAGCAAAGAGGAACTAAAGAGCCTCTTGATGAAGGTGAAAGAAGAGAGTGGAAAAGTTGGCTTAAAACTCAAAATTCAAAAAACTAGTAGGATCCCATCACTTCATGGCAAACAGATGGGGGAAGAAAGGAAACTCTGACAGACTTCCTTTTCTTGGGTTCCAAAATTATTGCAGACAGTGACTGCAGCCATGAAATTAAAAGATGCTTGCTCCTTGGAAGAAAAGCTATGAGCAACCTAGACAGCATATTAAAAAGTAGAGACATCACTTTGCTGACAGAAATCTGTACATTCAAAATTATGGTTTTTCCGGTAGTCATGTACGGATACCATAAAGAAAGATAAGCACCAAAGAACTGATGCTTTCAAATTGTGGTGCTGGAGAGACTCTGGACAGCAAGAAGATCAAATAAGTCAATCCTAAAGGAAACCAACCCTGAATATTCATTGGAAGGACTGATATTGAAGCAGAAACTCCAATACTTTGGTCACCTGATGCGAAGAGCAAACTCACTGGAAAAGACCGTGATTGAAGGCAGAAGGAGAAGGGGATGAAAGAGGATGAGATGGTTGGATGACATCAATGACTCTATGAACATGAGTTTGAGCAAGCTCTGGGAATTGGTGATGGCAGGGAGGCCTGGTGTGCTGCAGTCCATGGGGTTGCAAAGAGTCAGGTATGATTTAGCAACTGAACAACAACATTGCAGTATGTAAATAATATCTAAATGAGTATGTCTGTGTTCCAATAAATTTTTATTTACAAAATCAGGTGGTAGGCCGCATTTGATGGGCAGGCTATAGTTTGTTGATTCCTTGATTAGATGAAAAGTGTTGCCCTCATAGAGGCCCTGTAAGAGTATATGTCTCTTAGGAAATACTCCTCCATAGGTCTATGACATTCTCACGTATCTTAGAAAAAAGGCATTATCTTTGCTCAAGATTATCTTTTTCAAGTTCATATGCATAGCAAACAGCTATGGAAGACAGAGACAGTGTCTCTCTACAAAGGGCAGGCATGCTAATCTCCCATTTCAAAAGATTCAGTTTCCCCAAGTTCAAGGTTCCAGTCTTGTAATGTAACTCACTATGTGTTTAAGCATCACCTGGCTCTCTTCATCACCCTTAAGGGAACAGAGGCTTGGAGAGCTGGCACATATGCAGATATACTGTTGTAGGTAATAAACTGTCCTTCATCTCTGATCCAGCACTCCCATATGTTCTATAAGCATCCAAGAGACTCTGGCAGGCTAAGCTGTTAACTTGCAAATGGGGGTACAGCTCAAAACCTTCACAATTTCTGACTATATTTATAGTTTGTTTAGGGCTTCCCTGGTAGCTCAGCTGGTAAAAACTCCATCTGCAATACAAGGGACCGATGTTCAATTCCTGGGTCAAGAAGATCTCCTAGAGAAGGGATTGACTACCCACTCCAGTATTTTTGGCTCAGACAGTAAAGAATCTGCCTGCAATGTGGGAGACCTGGGTTCGATCCCTGGGTTGGGAAGATCTGGACAAGGAACAGCTACCCACTCCAGTATTCTGGCCGCAAGAATTCCATGGACAGAGGAGCCTGGCAGGCTACAGTCGATGGAGTCGCAAAGAGTCAGTGACTTTTTGCAACTTTCAAAGGACTGAACGACTTTCACTCACTCGCTCACATACTTTATTTAGTATACTGTTTCACATGTACCACACATATCATGCATATATTTAAATGGATGTGTAAAAGTGAGATTAATTAGCTTATAAGTATTCTTAATTTTAGAAAAGGCAGAGGAACTAGAGATCAAATTGCCAACATCCAATGGATCATCGAAAAAGCAAGAGAATTTCAGAAAAACATCTACTTCTGCTTTCTTGACCATGCCAAAGCCTTTGACTGTGTGGATCACAATAAACTGTGGAAAATTCTGAAAGAGATGGGAATACCAGACCACCTGACCTGCCTCTTGAGAAACCTATATGCAGGTCAGGAAGCAACAGTTAGAACTGGACATGGAACAACGGACTAGTTTCTATTTTTCCAAAAAATAGAAAAAGGAGTACGTCAAGGCTGTATATTGTCACCCTGCTTATTTAACTTCTATGCAGAGTATATCATGAGAAACGCTGGGCTGGAAGAAGCACAAGCTGGAATCAAGACTGCCGGGAGAAATCTCAATAACCTCAGGTATGCAGATGACACCATCCTTATGGCAGAAAGTGAAGAGGAACTAAAAAGCCTCTTGAGGAAAGTGAAAGTGGAGAGTGAAAAAGCTGGCTTTAAGCTCAACATTCAGAAAACAAAGATCATGGCATCTGGTCCCATCACTTCATGGGAAATAGATGGGGAAACAGTGGAAACAGTGACAGACTTTATTTTTTGGGGCTCCACAATCACTGCAGATGGTGACTGCGGCCATGAAATTAAGACACTTACTCCTTGGAAGGGAAGTTATGACCAACCTAGATAGCATACTAAAAAGCAGAGATATTACTTTGCCAACAAAGGTCCGTCTAGTCAAGGCTATAGTTTTTCCAGTGGTCATGTATGGGTGTGAGAGCTGGACTATAAAGAAAGCTGAGTGCCAAAGATAGATGCTTTTGAACTTTGGTGTTGGAGAAGACTCTTGAGAGTCCCTTGAACTGAAAGGAGATCCAACCAGTCCATCCTAAAGGAGATCAGTCCTGGGTGTTCACTGGAAGGACTGATGCTGAAGCTGAAACTCCAATACTTTGGCCATCTGATGTGGAGAGCTGACTCATTTGACAAGACCCTGATGCTGGGAAAGATTGAGGGCAGGAGGAGAAGGGGATGACAGAGGATGAGATGGTTGGATGGCATCACTGACAAAATGGAAGTGAGTTTGAGTGAACTCCGGGAGTTGGTGACGGACAGGGAGGTCTCGTGTGCTGTGGTTCATGGGGTCGCAAAGAGTCAGACACGAGTGAGTGACTGAACTGAACTGATTGATTCTTAATTTATTCACCAAACATGTATTGTTTCTATATTAAGGGGAAGTCAGGGATCAACTGGCCAGAAAGAGACAGAGATGTGGTTCGTGACTTCACGGAACTTACAAACAAGTAATACATAAATAGTTAAGTACCTGGTATTGCCAGAAATGATTTAAAGTATGATTAAGAAAAAAAATTTTTCACAGAATTACTCCATACTTTCCTGGTAAATTTTAACCAATCTTTACAGTCCAAATTAATGTGGTTTAACTATTTATCCATGGGAGAGTTTATCTTCTCAAAGCATAAGTCCATAACTCCATGCTATCTTTTCACCAGATCTTTTATAGAACTGCTAATAAATATTCAAGAGTGACTCGTGATTTTAACTCTGCATGGAGGTAGGATGGGAAGAAGAATTATTTGTAGGCAGATAGCCGGAAGAAAAAAGAAGAAAAAGTATAAAGAATTAAACAAAACAAACCTGTATATAATCAAGCCCTGAATAAAGGGCAGGCTGTACAATACAGTTTTCAAAACAGTAACCTTGGTTGAGCTCTGGTATTCTGGATTAAATGTTCTAAGGAAAGAAATCTCAATGTGGTAAAAATGAAACTCTGCACAAATTCCATTAACATTCCTAAAGAATTATGCCCCAATTCTGGCCCTTTCCTCTCTCCTCATCCTAACCTCCTACGTTTATACTACATATCACCTTAGCTGTCATTAGTTTGTCTCCATCAGTGCTTTTTGAAATCTCATTCATCTTTAAAAACTTTTTGTATTTTTTCTAGAGAAACAAAACAAACAAAAAACTCTTCTCTAATAATCAAAGTAAGAAGTGATTTCTCTTCAGAATTCCCCAAAGACACACAACTTAAACTCTTCTTACTGGCACTTAACAACAGTACTTTTTCTTGTAGTTATCTGTGTATATCTGTGTGTATACAACTCCAGCTTGTGTACCTCTGTAAATCCCTGACTCCTCTGTGCAGGCTTAGGCTGTAAAGAATCTGCCTGCAATTCGGAAGACCTGGGTTCGATCCCTGGGTTCGGAAGTTCCCCTGGAGAAGGGATAGGCTCCCCATTTCAGTCTTCTTACCTGGAGAATTCCATGGACAGAGCCTGGCAGTCTACAGTCCATGGGGTTGCAAAGAGTCGGACATGAATGAGTGACTAACACTTTCACCGGCTTCTATACTCTGTTCAATCCTCTTAGCAGAAATATTACAAGGGTCTCCTTGTCTTCAGCCTGCTCATTCAGGAGGCTTTACAGATCTACCAAACCAATCACGACAATAGAGCCCAGACTACAACAAATATGCAGGCAGGGCCTTACTTTGGCAACTATCTTCAGGAGACTGTCTCAATACATTAAGCTAAGCTTACTCTATTTCATTTTAAGCTTTCACTCAGTCACAGTCAACTTTTACTAAGTACTACGTTAGGCACTGGAGAGCAAAGATAAACATCATATAAATGCCCTCAAGAAGCCCAATGTGAAGGAAGGAGTCAGTAATAAAAACAGGCCCAAGGTGTCCTAAAGAAGGGCAACCTTCCCATCCTGGGTGGAGATAGAGTATACCCCCTGGAGGTCAAGAAGTGAACAATGTATAAAAGGTCACTATAAATATAAAAATAATAAAAATTCACATATATACAAGATATATTTCATCTTTTCAGGATTCCATTTAAAGTCCTCTGTACCTGGGAAATATTATATTACAACTGAATACAAAACACATATCATTAAAGAAAATGTGCACTGTCATATTTCAAACATACATAAAATCTAGTTGACAAGAGATGACAGGTCACTGGCAGAAATCATTTTTTTTAAATGGGTAAGATTTGACTATAAACTTGAAAATCAGCAAGCATTAATTCTTTTTTTATCATTAGGTACACAGTTAAATTTTGTTCACAACACATAAGACTATTTGGAGTTTCAAATATATGTTCAAATCTGATGCAGCAAAAATGAGTAAACTGTACAGCAATGGCCACCTCAAAACTACAGTCCCAAAGTGACATACATGCAAAAGGAAAGCGATCAGGCACACAGGTGATTTATACCCTTACAAGGAAACATGACTGGCTTTGACACTGACTGTGATTCTTTCCTTATTTCATGTCATGTCAAATTTGCCTGAAATGACGACTTACAGTAGTTCAGTGCCAATCACTCTTAACTTTATACTTTTCTGATTTACCATTAAGAACAGCTACAGGGTGTTAGAAAATATGTCTATTTACATACCAACTGAACATATCAAACCACAGCTCTGTTCAGCTGGTTTGTTTTCAGGTTTCAGGTGGCTAAGGGAACAAAGAAGGCTCTCATAGTTATCTATAATTTTCTAAGTCTTGCAAAATCATCTCAGAAAATCTACGGAGAGGCAAATTTCCTGGGCTGGAATGACTGGATCTTTCTTCATAAATCTGCAGATAGAATTTCTGGCTGTACTGACCACTGTTATTTGGTGGTGACCTATGTCCTGTTAAGCGAATCATCATGTAGAAAGAATGCAATGTGGAAAAGATGAGTTTGGGGAATGCTTTTTAGACAATTTAGTTACATTCATAACACATCATAGACTAGAATAAAAGCCACAGACACCTAATTTGTTGCTTAGGGGTACATCACATACTTTATGGGACAAATTTTTCTCTTGAGATTCATGGAAAGAAAAAAATGTAAAACAGAAAATGAACAAACAGTATGGGTGGGATTAAAAAGAAAAACAACAACAACCCAGCAACAAGCTGTGCCCACAGAACAGTTTTTCCATCCACACAGAACGACCAAGCGCCTTCTTGGGTGTTCCCTACAGGATCCTCTTCCTCCGACCCTGCTGCCCAAGGGAAAGAAGGATTTTTGGAACATGTCACTCTCAAAAAAGTAAAAAACCACAAAGAACAAATTCTTTTATATTCCCCAATACAACCACTTCTTAAAAATTCAGTAAGCAATTAAAATAAATGGTAGTAATTTTAGAAATGTTTCCATATAAGACAAAGAACAGCTTACTTGCAGGGTTAAACAGCATAAACATTTCTGTCATATGTTATATAGTTAATATTTTAAAGATTTTGATTTTCATTTGTAATTCTTGATGTGCAAATACTGCTAATTCCAAAGACCATCGGAATGATTTTACTCCTGAAGGAAAAACACAGGATTACAGATTCTCTAAAAAGTACAATCTGGCATAGGTCTGAGGAACTGAGAGTTGGTCTGCATTTCCTTGAATGGAATGAACTATAATTTTTTCCCAACTACATATCCTCAACCACAGGACTGTATTGTACCTCAACTGAATATTATGGCCTAATAGTTTGATTTAAGTATCCAAAAAAAAAAAAAAATTCTTTTGGCTAAAGGCCAAATTCAAAACATTTGTGTGTGTGTGTGTGTGTGTGTGTGTGTGTGTGGTGGGGGGGAGTATAACAACATATCTATTTCTGACTCTTGGCCTGCTTCTTTCTCCCTTTGGACCTCATCCCTGACAGACATCTGTATTTTGTAACTTTTCCTACATGCTGGCTCTGAAGATACTCTTGAGTTTTGGCCTAATAATCCTTCTCTGTTTGAATTCATTAGTGTGAGAATCACAGGACTAGAAAGGACTTTGGGAGGTCATATAGACATCAACTTGCTCTGGACAAGACTAACTCCAAACGAGGAAGACAGATGATGTTTAAAGACTTGTAGACGAAATTTCAAGATTTCTCTCATCAACACTGCAGTGTTTTGGATGCTTAACTATTAGAAAATGTTTTATGATATAGTTTTCATTTTATAAAAATGTTATTTGGCAGACAGCAAGACTTTCTATAAAATGAAGTACCATATAGCTTACATTTTTAGTCCATTAAAGGGATATTTAAGACTGAAATAAATTATTCGTTGGACTCCAATGGACCATAACTGGGACAAAGGAGGTACCTAGCTTATGTGACACTGACATCATTTACTGATAGTAATACAAATGCTATAGATGTTTTCATTCTCATTCAATTTGGTCTTTATATTTAATCTGTCTTGTTGCTGCTTAGTCACTTCAGTCGTGTCTAACTCTGTGCAACATCATGGACTATAGCCCAGTAGGTTCCTCTGTCCATGTAGATTCTCCAGGCAAGAATACGGGAGTGGGTTGTCATGCCCTCCTCCAAGGGATCTTCCTGACCCAAGGATTGAATCCAGGTCTTCCACACTGCAGGCGGATTCTTTACCGTCTGAGCCACCAGGGAAGCCCTGATCTATCTTATCTACTTCTTAATGTAAATAAGAACTAATATTTTCTTAATATATATAAGAATTAATTTTTTCTGTAAAAATTCTTCCTAAAACCAGTTCAACTAGGTCATTTATTAGCTATATGACTTCTCTATTTGCAGGAGCTTAGATGGTAAATAATCTGCCTGTAAAGCGGGAGACTCAGGTTCAATCCCTGGATCGAGAAGATCGGCTGGAGAAGGAATGACAACTCACTCCAGTACTTCTTGCCTGGAGAATTCCATGGACAGAGGAGACTGGTGGTATACAGTCCATGGGGTCGCAAAGAGTTGGACACAATGGAGCAACGAACAAAACACTTATCTATTAAACTAGAATGATAATAGAATGCACAAAATTTGGGGAAGGACAAATCAAAGAATGTAGGAAAACTGCCAAGCAGAATTTCTGGCACATAGAAATTGCTCAGTAAATGAAAGGGGCCTTTTCCCTCTTAGTGAAAAATAAATCACTGAATTTAATTTCTGTGCGTTGAGGACCTTGCTGACAAACTGTTCAAATCAATGCATGCTAAAACCAGTGTGTAAAAGGGGAACTTGATGATGATGACCCGATCTGTGTAAACACTGCTCAAAGTGAAATAAGCAGATGTCATGTGCCTCCCATTGATATAACAGGAAGGATACCATGTCACTTTGGAAGCCTTCTTTAAAAGAAAAAAGCAACTAAAATCTAATCAAGCTTCCATAACAACTACTTACTACATAACAGAAAATATGGAGGATACAGGATAATGTTAAACAACATTTTAAGGATAAAGTGAGCCAGAATATAGGAAATTCTATAGGTCAAATGATCTAATTTCTTCATCAGATAAATGACATAGGGGAGAAAAAGGAGAGAGGGGACTGTTACAGACTGAAAGAGAGTTAAGAACCGTATTAATCAAGTGTACGTGTGGACCTCAGTGTGATCCTGATTCAAACAAACCAACTCTAAAAGAGTAGTTTTGAGACAATAGGAAGAATTAAATATAGACTATTATATGATAGTAAGGAATTTTTGTTCATTTTGTTGGCTGTGATAAAGATATTAAACTTACGTTTAAAAATAGTTACTTGTTGCCAATGCTTGTACATATGTGTGTGTATTCAGTCACTCAGTCAAGTCCAACTCTTTGCAACCCTATGGACTGTAGCCCGCCAGGCTCCTCTGTCCATGGTATTTTCCCGGCAAGAATGATGGAGTGGGTTGCCACTTCTTCCTCCAGGGGATCCTCCAGATCCAGGGACTGAACCCATGTCTCTAAGTCTCCTGCATTGCAGGTGGATCTTTACCCCTGAGCCACTGGGGAAGCCACAGCAATGTTTACTGAACTATTAATGGAAGGAGGTCAGCCCTGGGTGTTCTTTGGAAGGACTGATGCTAAAGCTGAAACTCCAATACTTCGGCCACCTGATGCGAAGAGTTGACTCATTAGAAAAGACTCTGATGCTGGGAGGAATTGGGGGCAGGAGAAGGGGACGACAGAGGTTGAGATGGCTAGATGGCATCACAGACTCGATGGACATGAGTCTGAGTGAACTCTGGGAGTTGGTGATGGACAGGGAGGCCTGGCGTGCTGCGATTCATGGGGTCGCAAAGAGTAGGACACGACTGAGCGACTGAATTGAACTGAATGGGTGAAATAAAAGGATCTCCGGACTTCCTTTGAAATACTCTAGAAAAACAATGAGGATAAACAAAAAGTGGTGAGAGGAACAGATCTAACAAGGATAACAGGACATCCATAATTACTAAAGCTGTGCGAAAGACACACAGAGTTTGTTATACTAGTCTCTTTACTTTTGTGTATGTTAAGTTTTCAAGATGAAAGCTTAGAACTTTTTTCAAGGGACATCATCAGATTTTTTTCCCCTCACCGAAAACTTACATAACAATAGATGTCTTTGTTAGGAATAATATAGGATCAATCAAGAAAAATTTACATATTGCTTGAAACTTCCTTCAATACCAGTTTAAGAATCATTTTAGAAGGCAGAGTTCATAAAACAAGAAATTCTGAGGAAGGCATGTACATATCTCACAAAAGGCCGTATTTGTACTCAATCCAAAAAAAGAAAAAAGAAAAGGGGAGAGAAGAGAGTTAAAAAGTGCCATCGTCAGAGAAGATATTTGTAAATTATGTATCTGACAAGATGGTAATACCTAAAATACAATATATGAAAACTCATACCACTTAATAGCAAAAAAAAAAAAAAAAACTGATTAAAAAGTGGGCAGAAGATCTAAGTAGGCATTTTTTCCCAAAGAAGGCAAACAGAGGGCCAATAGGCAAATGACGAGGTAGTCAACATTATTAATCGTCAGGGAAAAGCAAATCAAGACCACAGTGAGATACTGTCTCATGTCTTTGTTAGAATGGTTATTATAAAAAAGATAAGAAACAGCAAGTGTTGATAAGAAAAGAGAACCCCTGGGCACTGCTGGTGGGAAGGTAAATCGGTCTAGCCACTATGGAAAATAGTGTGGAGGTTCCTTAAAAAATTAAAAACAGAAATTATCATATGATTCAGCAATTCCATTTCTAAGTATTTTATCTGAAGAAAATTAAAAGACTAACAGAAAGATATACGCACTCCCACATTCATTGATACAGTATTTATAATAGCCAAGAAATGGAAACAACGTAAGTGTCCATCGATAGATGAAAAGATAAAGAAAATGTGGCATCTATACACACAGTTGAATATCATTCAGCTTTACATAAGAAGGAAACCTTGCCATTTGTGACAACATGAGTATCCCTGGTGCTAAATGAAATAAGTTGGACAGAGAAATATAAACACTGTATGACCTCACTTATATGTGGAATCCAAAAATCTAAAATCTAAAACACAAAACCAAATTCACAGATACAGAGAATAGACTGGCGGCTGTCAGAGGCAGGGGCGGAGGGGTGAGGAAAATGAGTTAAAGTGCAAAGTGAAGCAGCTCAGTCCTGTCTGACTCTTTGTGACCCCACAGACTATAGCTTATCAAGCGCCTCAGTTCATGGAATTTTCCAGGCAAGAGTACTGGAGTGGGTTGCCATTTCCTTCTCCACAAGATCTTCCCGACCCAGGGATTGAACCCAGGTCTCCCACATTGCGGGCAGACACTTTACCGTCTGAGCCACCAGGGAAGTCCTTGGGAAATGAGTGAAGGGGGTCAAAAGTTACAAACTTCCAGTACAAAATAAGTCATATGGATGTAATGTATAGCAGGGTGACTATAACTGATACTGTATTGTATAGTTGAAAATTGCTAAGAGAGGAGATCTTAGTTCTTATCACAAGAAAAAAAATTGTATAACTACGTATGGTGACAGATGTTGACCAGACATTTTGGAGAACATTTTGCAAAATATATATAAGTATCTAATCATTACATTGTATGCGTGCCTGTGTACTCAGTTATGTCCGACTCTTGGCGACCCCATGGACTGCAGCCCGCCAAGCTCCTCTGTCCATGGGATTTTCCAGGCAAGAATACCGGACTAGGTTTCCATTTCCTCCTCCAAGGGATCTTCCTGACCCAGGGATCAAACCCACGTCTCCTGTATCTCCTGCATTGACAGGTAGATTCTTTACCACTGAGCCATCTGGGAAACCACATTATGTTGTATACCTGAAACTAATGTTATCTATAAATTACACCTCAATTTAAAAAATGCCATCACCAATAGATAGTATCAAATGATAAATAGTGTATTCCATACATACTTGAGAAATTGCCTGATCAACTGAGGTTCTTTATCCTACCACTAAATGACAGAATTGACTTTAGTGATTTGGCTATTTTATTGGTCTATGTTGGCTATATCAATGATATGGTATTTTATGAAGGTCTACTTTATACTTGATGGTAAAGTATCTAGTGGAGATTTTCAACATAGTATATAAATTTTAAAGAAAACAAGGTAATACTTGTGGAAAAAAAGTAGGGTTGTATATCTAGATGGAGCCAAATATACAGTAGAAAATTATAAGAAACCTAATTCTTCAAGATCACTTTAAAATTCTTAATATACGAAAATACACTACAATAATCACTGAGATTACCTTACCTCAAAGTTAAGCTTTAGATTTTCTTAACGTGCTCAACAGAACATTTTTCAAATGATAAAAAATTCAATAATCAGAGGACTCATTTTTTTAAGACAAATTTTTAATGACATATGAAGCTTGCTGAAATCTGAAAGCTTGCTACTTCACACTTACGTAGCTAAAAAGAAAACGATATTGGTCAATGTTTGGAAAACACTTTTCCTCATGGAGTAAAAATGAGATGTCACAATAGGGGAGTCAAAATATGGATAAGATTAATGAAATCATTGTTAACTTTCAAAGAATGGTTCAAAGTTGGCTTATACAGCAAATACATTTCTAAGGCTAAATATTTTCCAATCAACAAATGTAAGATAAAACTGTGAATGCAACATTATATACATTTCAAGATCATTGCACTGAAATGAAGTTTTGAGAGCTGTGTTAAGAAAACTGCTTGTAGTGAAAATGAGTCCATTGAGAATCCTGGTTCTGTTTATAAATAGCAAGACCCACGAAAGTAAACAACAACTATATTGTTGTCTCTTCACTGAAAAAGGCCTTTGATGAGTATTATTTAGAGGGTGTCCCCTTGCACACTGAAAAAGCAACCATTCCAGTCCAATATATGATATAAGAACTATTATCAAGAAAAAAACTTATCAAAATTCCTTGTAATAGAAGCCTAAAACTGACATATTACTTAGCTGTTTTGGAAGCATTCTGGGCATCCCTCTCGGTGATTCATTATTATATGGCTGATAAGGCAGTGAAAAAAGAACTGCCATCTGCAGTGACTTATTTAAGTCTAGGTTTTTAAAACACTGCAACACCAAGATAGATAAAACTGTCTGACATATACTTTGGTTTCAGTTTTATAAAATGTAAGAGGATCTCTCTCAGTAACTAGTTGTACAGATAATGAAACAGACAGAATATCCTTTTATAATAATAGTAAAACTAATAAAAATGCACTGTAGAGTAGAATATAGAATTTGGTTACAAAGTAAGAGTTAATTTCAAGAGTCTGTGTTTGAAGGAGGCTGCTTTGGACCATCCCATGGATGCCAAAATGTAAGAAACAATGATGTCATGTAAAAGTATGTTTCACAAAGGGCATCTTTTAGTAGATTATCTTCAGCAGGTTATGGCTCTCTGAGCTGTAGTTTCCTTAATAAAATATGAATAATAGCTTTTGAAATGTTGTGAGAATTAAGCGAGGTGGTTTCCCAGATGGCTCAGGGGTAAAGAATTTGCCTGTGATGCAGCGACGCGGGTTTGATCCATGGGTTGGGAGGATCCCCTGCAGAAGGAACTGGCAACTCATTCCCGTATTCCTGCTGGAAAAATCGCATGGACAGGATGTAGCCTGGGGGGCTACAGTCCATGGGGTTGCAAAGAGTTGGCCATGACTGACTAAACAACAACAATCATACAATGCTCTTAGCAATGGCTGGTGCTAAATAAGAAAACAATAAATGAACAATGAATGAGGGGAAAAAAAGTAAAAAACTACCTTTTCCAATCCGGAAACCTTAGGGTCTTTTTCCAAGTTAGTTTTCAGTCCTTGGAATACTACAAATATTGATACTTCTATCAATTGATATACATTTATTTTGATAAATAATATCTATCGAGGATTGTTGGCTAGTACACAAAAGCATATAGATACTGACCAAACCTTCATTTATGCCTTGTCATTTTCATCTTACAACCTTGAAAAACTGACATCTTGCCTCTAATTTCTTCTATCTCCAAGGAATGAAACTTATCATTCAAAAACTCTCTACTTCTAAGTCCTCCAACCAATAGCTTCCTCCATAGAATTCAGTTCAGTTCAGTTGCTCAGTCGTGTCCGACTCTTTGCGACCCCATGAACCGCAGCACGCCAGGCCTCCCTGTCCATCACCAACCCTCGGAATTTACTCAAACTCATGTCCACTGAGTCAGTGATGGCATCCAACCATCTCATCCTCTGTTACCCTCCTCTCCTACTGCCTTCCCTCTCCCAGCATCAGGGTCCTGTCCAATGAATCAGCTTTTTGCATCAGGTGGCCAAAGCATTGAAACTTTATTCTTCAGCATCAGTCCTTCCAGTGAATATTCAGGGTTGATTTCCTTTAGGATTGACTGGTTGGATCTCCTTGGTGTCCAAGGGGCTCTCAAGAGTCCTTCATTTATAAAATACTTTATTGCTAAAAATTGCTAACCATAATCTAAGCCTTTAACAAGTCGTAATCTTTTTGCAATAGTAACATCAAAGACCACAGATCACCATAACAAATATAATCATAATGAAAAAGTCTGCAATACTGTGAGAATTACCACACAGTGACACAGGGACAAAAAGTCAGCAAATGCTGTCGGAAAAGTGGTGCTGATAAACTTGCTTGAAGCAGGATTGCGACAAACCTTCAATTTATAAAAACTGCAAACCTGTGATATGCAATAAAGTGAAACACAGTAAAAACAAGGCATATCTGTAGTATCCTCCAACTTGCCTTTCCCTCTGTAATCAGCCATGGTTGTTGCTCAGCTTGATAACCTTAATGACTACCCTCACAGAACAAAGTGCTTGTGGAATAAGCCCGAATGTCTCAGCACAGCCTTTAAAATCCTCCACTACCTGGCTTTAAGCCTATTTTTCAAGCTCATCAACTACTATATGAACTTCTTTCCCTGTACACCCATTAACACACAGTGTATAACACTGGGTGATAGTTGCTTATGTGTTTGTTTCATGCAGCCTGGATTGTACAATCTTAGAGATAATGCTTATAAGAGCATCCTGTAAATAGTATTAATCATTGTCACTACTTTTTGGTCCTTTCCCTCAAGTCCACTGGACAGTACAGAGACTAAGTGAATAAGAATTCAAAATGTGCTAATACTCTACTTTTATTACAGTATGAATTATCCAGCAAGAGACCCTATGTCGTGGGCACTATTCTTGTTGACGTGTGGCCCACATGTGCCTGTCCCTTCCCGACCACACCTAACTTATTGCTGTATATCTCTGCCACTACCTTTCTGTACCTCTGCAATAAAGAGTTTTTTGGTTTCAAAAAGAAAAGGTGCTAACATCCAAATGTTCAACAACTGATGAATGCTAAGTAAGGAAAATGTGGTAAATCCCCCAAATATATTTCTATTTGGTAACAGAAAGTATTGAAACACTGATTCATGATTTAAATGGGTGGACTTTGAAAATAATATGCTAAATGACAGAAACCAGTCACACATAAAAATCACAAATTATACGATCCTGTTCACCTACAATGTCCAGAACAGGTAAATATACAGAGACAGAAAGTAAATTAGTGCTTGGCAAGGACTTCTTTGGTGGCTCAGACAGTAAGCGTCTGCCTATAATGCGGGAGACCCGGGTTTGATCCCTGGGTTGGGAAGATACTCTGGAGAAGGAAATGGCAACCCAGTACTCTTGCCTGGAAAATCCCATGAACAGAAGAGCGTGGTAAGCTATGGTCTATGGGGTCGAAAAGAGTTGGATACAACTGAGTGACTTCACTCAAGGGCCAGAAGAGAGGGAAGACTAGAGAATGATAGCTGAAGGGTACCAGATTTCTTTCCAAGATGATGAAAATATTCTGAAATAGACAGCGGAGATAACTGTACAACTCCATGAAAACTGCTAACATCCGCTGGATCATCGAAAAAGCAAGAGAGTTCCATAAAATCATCTACTTTTGCTTTACCAACTATGCCAAAGCCTTTGACTGTGTGGATCACAATAAACTGTGGAAAATTCTTAAAGGGATGGGAATATCAGACCACCTGACCTGTCTCCTGAAAAATATGTATGCAGGTCAAGATGAAAGTTAGAACTGGACATGGAACAACAGACTCGTTACAAATAGGAAAAGGAATACATCAAGGCTGTATACTGTCACCCTGCTTATTTAACTTCTATGCAGAGTACATCATGAGAAATGTCAGGCTGGATAAAGCACAAGCTGAAATCAAGAATGCCTGGAGAAATATCAGTAACCTCAGATACGCACATGACACCACCCTTATGGCAGAAAGCGAAGAAGAACTAAACAGCCTCCTGATGAAAGTGAAAGTAGAGAGTAAAAAAGTTGGCTTAAAGCTTAACACTCAGAAAACTAAGATCATGACATCCAGTCCCATCACTTCATGGCAAACAGATGGGGAAACAAAGGAAACAGTAAAAGACTATTTTGGGGGGCTCCAAAATCACTGCAGATGGTGACTGCAGCCATGAAATTAAAAGACGCTTCTTTGAAGAAAAGCTGTGACCAACCTTCAGTTCAGTTCAGTCGCTCAGTTGTGTCCGACTCTTCGTGACCCCATGAATCACAGCACACCAGGCCTCCCTGTCCATCACCAACTCCCGGAGTTCACTCAAACTCACATCCATCGAGTCAGTGATGCCATCCAGCCATCTCAACCTCTGTCATCCCCTTTTCCTCCTGCCCCCAACCCGCGCCCCCCCCCCCCCACCATCAGAGTCTTTTCCAATGAGTCAACACTTCACATGAGGTGGCCAAACCCAGATAGCATATTGAAAAGCAGAGACATTACTTTGCCAACAAAGGTCCATCTAGTCAAAGCTATGGTTTTTCCAGTAGTCATGTATGGATGTGAGAGTTGGACTATGAAGAAAGCTGAGCACTGAAGAATTGATGCTTTTGAACTGTGGTGTTGGAGAAGACTCTTGAGAGTCCCTTGGACTTCAAGGAGATCCAACCAGTCCATCCTAAAGGAAATCAACCCTGAATATTCACTGGAAGGACTGATGCTGAAGCTGAAACTTCAATACTCTGGCCACCTGATGTGAAGAACTGACTCACTGGAAAAGACCCTTATGCAGGGAAAGAATGAAGGCAGGAGAAGAAGGGGACGACAGAGGATGAGATGTTTGGATGGCATCACTGACGCGATGGACGTGAGTTTGAGTAAACTCTGGGCGTTGGTGATAGACAGGGAAGCCTGGTGTGCTGCAGTCCATGGGGTCGCAAAGAGTCAGACAGGACTAAGCGACTAAACTGTAGAAAATACTAAGAACCATTGAACCGTACCCTTTAAATGCATGAATTGAATAGTTTAATAACTGTATCTCAAACAAGTTGCTAAAAAAAGTGCTAACAGTTAAAGAGAATCAAAATTCTTGACTTTGATGTTGCATTTAAAATGTTGCTACAGGAGCTGAATCTGCCTGCCAAAGCAGGAGGCACGACTTCGATTCCTCATGTGGGAGGATTACACATGATGCAGAGCAATTAAGCCCCCTCCAGGGGATCTTATAGAAGTTCCTGTATCCTTCCTTTTACCCTTGCTTTATTATATGTGTGCATGTGTATACAAACAAATGGATGAAAGTGTGTGTTTTCATGCTCAGTCATTAAGTTGTGTCTGACTCTTTGCAACCCTATGAACTGTGGTCCACCAGGCTCCTCTGTCCATGAGATTTCCCCGGCAAGGCTACTGGAAGGGGTTGCCATTTTCTTCTCCAGGGTATCTTCCCAACCCAGGGATCAAACCTGAATCTCCTGCACTGGCAGACGGATTCTCTACCACTGAGTCACCTGGGAAGCCCCCTAAGCACTGGACCATTAAAGAATCCCCAGACTCTTTGTTTTTAGCAACTAGGCTATATTACTTCTTTGGACCTTACTTTTCTGTTTGTTACTGTCTCAACAATGTAGATTCCAGCAAACAACTCAAATTTTTTAAACAATGGTTTTTACTATGACTCTGATAGGGAGAAGTACTTCTATTTAGGGAAGAATAATTCATAAAAAGACGATCATACACCATCAGCTCATATTTACTGTCCTTTCATTTTTTTATACCTCAAACATTTTTAATACTGACCAATAAACATCAAACATGCTTATTGCTAGGCATAGTTCTTCGCTTCCAGGAAAAAATAAAAAACTTCCCCTCCCTCCTTTTTAAATGCAGGAGTATTTAATAGGAAAAGAGAAATAGGCTAATAAAATTTCTACCACCAAATAAAGTGACAGGACAAAAATGACTTCAGTATTCTTGCAGTTTGCAAATGTTTTCCATTTGCTTTAAAAGCACGTCTTACTGACAGATTCCTTCTCCACCTCTTATTCTTTTGAAGCGCAAGGAATGCTAGCATTTCAACTACTGATTTATATATTTTATTTCAAAAATATCATTTGCTTTTTAAGTTTTCTCCACAAATTCTGCCTCGGCAAACTATTTACTCATGGGCTAGAAAGTGAGTTCTCTTACTGCACCGCAGACTGAGTGATGAATGAGTTTCACAAGCAGGCCAGAGGCAGAAGCAGGCACAGGCTGGCTAGCACAGCAGATAGCATGGACCTAGATCCCTGGGGGGTTACAGCTGTGACGTCAGCAGGCACTTCTGGTGTCTCCCAAGACCTCTCTCCTTCCCTTCCTCCTCAGCAAATGAGTCCCAGGTAGCCCTTAGGAGTAGCCACGTGATACAGTTCTGGACTCTGGGATGCTGGCAGCACGGCGTGCAGGGTGTGGCTTCCCAGGAACGGCCTTTTCTCTGCTCTTTGGTTCCCTCCTCTTCCTCTGGCTGGACTGGGGACAAGAGGCTTCACGCTCATGCGGCCATCTTGGACCATGAAGGAAGAGCAAGTGCTGGGGACAGCAGAGCAGCAGGAAGCAAGAAGACATCTGGGCCTTCACGACTTTGTAGGGACACGTATAGCCCTAGACCATCTGCCTTCAGGTTATTCTCATGTATGACTGGAAAAGAAGCTGGTTTTGCCTAAGCTGTTACTGTTTTGTACTGTCACTCACATCTAAACCTAATCCTAAAGGGCACAGAGGTCCAGTAGCTCTGGCAGGATTCCTTGTTGGGATTCTTCATCAAAGATTCATATATTTTACAGGCACCCATAAACTTTTTGAAACTATATGTGAAGTCATGTGTGCTTTCATGCACTTTTCAGGGAAAAGAGGCTCACAGCAACTCACTTAACTTTTCAGATCCTCAACTTTCTTATCTGTAAGAAGGGGAGAACATCGCTCACTTCTGCAGTTGACTTCAGGAGCAGATATAAACTGCATACAGTGAGTAGCATGGCGAAGGGTGCCTAACATGAGAGGTACTCTTCTTATTCCCAAATTTTGTAAACAGTCTTATTGTATTTCCTATGAAGCTGAAGTCTAACTGACATCTATGCTATGACTTCTCTTACTCACTCTCATTAAATTGTGACACTGGTTGTCAAGAACACAGATTATTTCTCTACGTCTCCTGCATTCATTTCTTTTTCTCCATACCAGGTATTATCCCCCATCTCCTCACACCCTACCCCTCCAGTTATAGCTTTTGCCATCTCTTCTCTGAGACCCTTAACAGGTCTTCTAATTTTTTTTAAAATTAATTATTTTTGTGTGTGTGGCTATGTCACATAGCTTGTAGGATCTTAGTTCCCCCACCAGGAATTGAACTCTGCAGTAAAAAGGCCCTGGCAGTGAAAGCACCGAGTCCTAACCACTGGATTACCAGAGAATTCCCAGGTCTTCTCATTTTTGGTCTCTTCTCACTCCATTCCACTCTCTACCAGGCTATCAGATTAATTTACCTAAGGTCCTGGACTGCCAATGGTTTTCCAATGACCATCAAACAAAATACAAACTCCATACTCTAAAAGTAGTCAAGCTGTACAACACAGAAGAACTTATGATTAATAAAAACCTAGATTTGAGTCTCAGTTTTACCTCCTTACTTGCTTTATGATCTTGGAAAGACTAGGTAACTTCTCAGAACCTAAGTAACCCTAGCTCTAGAGATAACAGGACCAGCTACACAGGGTTACAGAGAGGATACAAGAGATATGACATGTAAAAGGACAAGTTTGGTGCCTGGTACATACTAGATGCTCAGTAAATATGTGACCTTCTTTCTCTGCATGGAATGGTTGTAGACTAAAAACCCAAGTCTAAGACTTATCCCTTATCCACTCATCTGTTACTTTCATAATTTGTGCTGGTCAAACCAGATTATTTGAAAACCCCCAAGCATAAATTCTGTATTCTTTTACTCAATTTTGAAATTTTGCTCAGGCTCATCTTTTCTTCCTATACCCTTTTCCCCTCATTTTATATGTTGAAATCCTATTTGGCCTTTAAGGATTGCCATCAATTGCCATCTCCTCCGTGGAGGCTTTTCCAGGTGTTGCCAGTCAGATATAAACTCTCCTTGCTTTAAGACCATGTTTTCCAGGTGTCTCCCATATCAAATCACAGTTCTGTCTTGCCTTATTCTGTGTGCTTGTTATCCCTCCTAAAGACTAGAGGTGCCTTGACAGCAGAACTAGAGCCCTCTCCTCCTCCGCATATTTAATGGCCCTAGCTCAGATCTTTTTATCTGTATTTACTGAATTAAACCTCAAAGTTCTCAGGCAGAGCTCTTTTTAATGTATTCCTAGATCCTTTTTTTTAAAAATACTTTTACAACACCATGAAGACAGGATGATTAAAGCGTATCAAGGGAATACTCTATTTTAGGTTCCTTTCATTGTCCAAAAAAGGAGGCAATGGCTTCTGGATGCAGAACACTTAGTAGTCGATCCAGCACTGTTACCCATCATTCAAAACCATTTATTTTTGTGTCCACTGAGTATGCAGGACTTTTTCCTTTCCTTTATTTTCTAAGAGTTTGGCTCTGCCTCTTACTTCCTCAAAGCCTGCAAGGCTTCTTTTTCTTTTCTATATTTCAGCAACAATGAATCTCGTATCTGGCTTTGAGCACCCCTCCTAAAGATGATGGATAGGAGCAAGGCCTTCTGGGACACATTAGCACAGCTGCCAGTGGGCAGGAGGTGCTTATAAAATAAAAAGACTCGGGATTCTGGGAACATATGTGGAGCTATAAGTGAACCGCCCAACACAGTTGAAAAGAAACACCCAAGAACACTTCCTTTTATTCTTTTTAAGTTGTGCGTGGAAGAGGCAAATCATATTAGATTGCAAGTAACTCTCTGAAGGATTCTTTTCCCCTAGTGTCACCATGTGCTAATATCATAACCTTTACCTATCAGGTCCATGTGCTTTAGAATCATAGGAAGATGGTAAAGTCAAGTTTAAAGCAGCAAAAGTCTAGTTTTTAATTTATTGGGTAATACTGAGTATTACTCTCTGACTTGGAACATTTTTCATGTAATTAAAAAAAAAGAATAAAATCCACACAACCGTAAGGTTTAAGGAAGCTTCAGTTCAAGCTGTGAATAAGTAAGTAAGACGTCATTAGAAAAACCAAACAAATCACCAAGATACAGACATTAGGCATCACAATGTAAACTCAGTTTCAAACAGAAAATTATTTTATAGGTAAAGCTCTCATACATACTAGAACTGAGAGAGTATTTATAGAATCTGTGAAGTTGCTAATGTGTTACACAGTCATTGCATTTAAAAAGGAAGCACTGATCAAGATAGATATTTGGGGAAAAGAAAGTATCTCTTATGTATCTGTAAGACACAGAAACTTGCTTAATCTATCTTTTGGGAAGACAGCTGGGGAGGAAAATGAGAAGATTTAAAAAGCTGGTGATATATAGAGAGAAACAGCTTTGCCAGATATTTGCAAAAGGAAAAGCTGGAGAAACCATAGCAAAAAGAAGTAAACTTCTTTTAGTGAGGCAGTCTTTCTTGAGACCCTACTGGCAGTGGCGACTCTTCTCCAACACTACAGGCCACATATAAAAGGGTTCCCTCTTGCAAGAGCAGAATACACTGTGAAGATCTTCAGAGGTGGTCAGACAGGAAAGAAGCAGCCGACAGCAGGAGGCCAGTACCGACCATGAGCTGGGCCAGGCTAGCCAGGGTGGCAAATGAGAACAGTTAGAGCTATGACATAGGATAACTCGCTCTGCGGGTATCTGCAAAGCTCACAAATGACCCCTAATTCACAGCCATGCTGGGGAATTTGATTCCACCCCTTAGCTGAATGGGCCAAGAGCTCCTGACACCAAACGAGGCCCATCAAGAACATGGAACTGGACCAGAGGCTGGACTTGTAGATGTGACTTTGAGAGCCCTGGGAGTTGTGGGGAGACTACCAGGTGGCCTGAGAAACAGGGCAAAAAAGAAGCTAGTCTGCTGAAAAAGAGTAAAGCAAATATGAGGAAAGAAGCAGAGAGAGGAATAGCGGGTCAATACTCCCCTGGATTCCTGTTTTCCATTCTTGGCCCCGTCCTTTACTAAAGGCCCAGACGCATCTCGCCCTTGCCCTCTAGGACTCCCCCACTGTCTCTTGACCCAAGCTGTCGCCTCTGTTTTTCGCTAGGCCGGCTTGAGGGGGTTTCTGCTATCTGCTGACCTGCTACCCTGCAGGCACTGATGGTATAACTGGGGGAAGGTGGCACCTCATCTAACAGCCATTCTCAGTCAGTGAAAGCATTTCATTAATCACATGCAGAGCCATCATTCTCAATAAGTACTATGACAGACTACAACCAGAAAAGTGTCTTTCTCAGAAAACAGGCTTTCTTGGTCTGTCCCAGTAGAGCTGAGGAACTCTGATCAGTTGAGGGGACAGTGATGAGGATGGCGATGTGAGAATGACAGCAGTTACTGAGTGCGGTAACAGCCTACTGAGGCTTTAACTGTGTATGACATCACAGTGCGTGAGTGAAAGGCACTCGGCCGTGTCCGGCTCTTTGCAACCCCATGTACCATAGAGTCAGTCTATGGAATTCCCCAGGCCAGAATACTGGAGTGGGCATCCTATCCCTTCTCCAGGGGTTCTTCCTGACCCAGGGATTGAACCAGGGTCTCCCACATAACAGGCGGATTCTTTACCAACTAAGCTATCAGGGAAGCCATGCCTGGAGCTTAACATAAATTGTCTTTCCTCCTCCCAACTCTTCAAGGTAGTTAAGAGTAGGGTTTTGTTTGGAAAGGTTTATGACACGCTGTACAATAGAGACGTCACCCGGGAGAGGCCAACGTGCTGGGAAGGCAGGTGCCACGGGAGGGTACTTAGCATGACAGATTCATCATGATTTACGATCTGGCCATGGGTCTTGCAGTCTCAAAAAATGCCCATGGTGTCCCAGGACTGGCTAGATTTAAGAATGCTGAATCATGTAACCAAGTTCACTAGAGACTGATATATAAACCAGATGCCAAGTTATTAATTTACCATGAGATGTATCACTGCCAAGCAGCCTGGATACTGATGCTGGCCTGAGAACTCTCTGTAGACATACTGCATCAGGAGTCAAACTATTAGAAGGATATTTGGGTGGTTAGATGATTTGGATGTTAGATCCAGAGATCTGACAGCTGCTACATTCATCTCCATAAAGGGGATTTAAGCTACCAGGTGAACCAGACACTTAGGCACCGTTTCTTTGGATGCTGCCAGGAGGGCTTCTTCCAACAAATGTTTCCATAACCATCCTAGGCTTCTAGAACTGACCAGTTCTCCTTCTGAAGGAAAGGTTCTTTATTTAGATACCCGAATACCCAAACAGTCTTCTGTGTCTGGGAGTCCTTTTATTTATTTACGGTTATTTTGCACTTTGGTCTGACTCATTATTTCATGATTGAACAGTCTGAAGCAAAAGAATAATTTTATTTTCTTTCCATATTTCTCAACAGAGTTCCTAACTATCACTCATATGTGTCATTTATAATATGAATACTGTATTGTTTTACAAATACGGTAAAGAACATAAGTTTTGGAGTCAGAAAGACCTGGGATGAAATTCTGGCTCTTCCATTTTTAAGTTTAATGATTCAAGACCAGTTAATTTCTCATGGCCTCAGTTTTCCCACTTATAAAATGGGGATACCGCCCAACCCCCCACAGCAAAAATGAGATTTAATGAGGTTATGTACTCGAAACACCTGGCACAGAGCTGGGTGTAAAAAACAAAGATGATCATAACACTTTGCAGCAAAAATAACATAGATCGCAACCATTTCGATTCTCCTTGGCTTCTAACTATGCATTGTTTTGTTTGTTATTCTCCCAATGTGGTTTCACTTTGATTTTTATAATCATATTAGTGTTACTTTAAAAACTAATTTCCCTGACTTTTGAGTTGGATAAATAAAAATGAATTGGGCATGAGTACACTGATTTCTTTGGCTTACCATTCTCTTTCTCCACCAGAAATAAACAAATGACACAGTCTGCTTTTTGTCTTTTTCTTCCTGTTATCCTAGAGAAGATATCTTTTATGAACACTGGTCATTTTTTTTTCATGTAAGAGATTTGTACCTAATTCTGAAGCTTTAAAATGCCTTAACTGTGAAAGTGCTATGAAATTATAGAGCTTTAGTAACAAACTTATTCTTTTTGCCAATTAATTCAATTTACTCTTTTAAATGTCATAATTCCCCAAATCACATGGTTTCTCCTATATAAATGTGTCTATCCTAATATATATTCAGCTACTCTATCTCCTGCATTTGCATATGTAATTATGGCCTTTCTTTTCAGTTAGATTATAACCCCTACAAGAGGAGAGGTAGATATTGTCTCTTCCTATCTTCACTGTCATATGCTATACTGAAAAGGTATTCAACATTTATTGATGATAAATGCTACAATGTGGAAATAAAAGTAACAGATATATATGTTTATCTTCTCATCTGTTAATTATATTCACATTTTCTGAAGGTATAGATCTGATTTTAAATGTCTATTTCATTTTTCTAATGTAAGGTTTTGTGAACCTATGTTCATTTTTTCTCTAAATTAAACATTTTCTTTCCCTTTTATCTGACTTTAACACCAGTAATCTTATGTATACCCTAGATACTTCCTACATTAAGAGAAACTTCTGATTTTGGCTCTTAATGTCTTTACTTTTAATCCATACAGTATGTTATCCTTTATTTTACTTCTTTAACTTTACTTCACATCTGCTTATATTGCTCCAGTGATCCCAGCCCAATACTGAATGTTTATCTTGAATTGTAATATTCAAGCTTTATACTCTTGAGATCCTTGGGGAAAGATGATTATTTAGTTTGGGCTACTATCACATACCTAATGAAGATATCTAAACATTTAGTACAATATATAAATGAAATAAATATTGAAACCAGAGTAATACAGTACTGAGAGAACAAGAACAAGCACCATGACTGATCTATGTGACGATTAAAATCCCCATTACCAATTCCACTACAAGGTATGAATTAAAATTTTACAGTCTGAGAACATGGGAATTTCCAAAATGGAAACCTCAGTAGGCAGTGTAGACAACAGGATGAGGAGAGAGGAAAATCTACAGTATATGCCAGACAGTGCCAGAAATTTCTTATATTTCAGCTCACTTCAATAGCACATCTATTCTGCTGCTGCTGCTGCTGCTAAGTCGCTTCAGTCGTGTCCAACTCTGTGTGACCCCACAGACGGCAGCCCACCAGGCTCCCCCGCTCCTGGGATTCTCCAGGCAAGAACACGAAAGTGAAAAGTGAACGTGAAGTCGTTCAGTCGTGTCAGACTAGTAGCGACCCCATGGACTGCAGCCCACCAGACTCCTCTGTCCATGGGATTTTCCAGGCAAGAGTACTGGAGTGGGGTGCCATTGCCTTCTCCAACATCTATTCTAGGTTGATGGTATTACTTTACCTTAAGGTGGCGCTAGTGGCAAAGAACCTGCCCACCAACACAGGAGATTCAAGAGAGGCAGGTTTGATCCCTAGGTTGGGAAGATCCCCTGGAGTAGGAAATGGCAACTCACTCCAGTATTTCTGCCTGGGAAATCCCATGGACAGAGCAGCCTGGGGGTTACAGTCCATGGAAATGCAGAGAGTTAGACACGACTGAGCAACCGAGCACAAATACACTACTACCACTTACAATTTAACATGATAAAATTGAATGCTAAATATGCTCCTTTTGCTTTTTGTGAACATTAATTTCAGGGTCTTTATTCTGAACCTATGGCTAGTTTAACATTATAGAACTGTTTTCCATATTTTTCAGTACAATCACAAAATAAATTCCATAAAGTCATATGAGGAGCCTGGTTTATAAATTCCAATATTAATCATGGAAAGACATATAAACAAATACATTTAAGGAGTCTATGTAAGGTCAGTTTTTTTATGAACCAAATAGTACTGAAGGAAAAATAAATCCAAACTCGATTTTGTTTTTAGGACTAAAACCAAGGAGATTAACTTATTTTTGTACTTAAGAACTAGCCCCTGCCTAGGGGGCAGTGGGCTTGGCAGAATATTCAATGATCTCACCAAGAGCCCATGTAACATAATGACATTAGACTGTGTGTTTATAGTAGGTAATACCACTGAAGCATAAAACACAACGCATCCTGACATAATTCAGTTTGTAAAACCAAATGCATTCAGTAGCCCCATAAAATAATGGCAAACAATGGAATATGTCTGAATTACACAGACTAGGAACATAGATATCCATGTACTTATCCACCCATTCAATATACTGAGCATCTCTGCAGCAGTGGGTACTATAAGGAACATAATGACAAATCACACGTGACCATTTCCTTTGGAAACCTACAATCTAGGTGGGAGACAAGATATGGATGACTAAAACGTGAAGACCAAGTGAGAAACAGCATAAACGTGATGCCATGAAGTGTTACAGGATGTCAGAGAAAGGCAGCATCATGGGTGCAGAGGGTATCCAGGAAAGGCTTCCAGATGGCACTGGAGCTCTCTGGAAGTGTGGACTGGATTTCAGCAAAAAAGGGAGAGATGCCCAGGCAGAGGGAGTGGTCCAGACTTGGGAGGCCATCAGCCCCTTTGACCAGAGCAGAGATTGTATATAAGGGAAGGAAAGGCAAAACTGGGCCTGGAGGTTTAGCAGGGCCCTCAAGGCTGGTCTGGCAGAGTGACAGGACCACTGAAGGTTTTCCTCCTAGAGAAGGAAATGGCAACCCACTCCAGTACTCTTGCCTGGAAAACTGCATGGACGGAGGAGCCTGGGAGGCTACAGTCCATGGGGTTGCAGAGTCAGACACAAATGAGCAACTTCACTCACTACTTCAGTCAGTCTAGCAGAGTGACAGGACCCCTGAAGGTTTTCCTTAGGGAATGACACAATCCACCTGTTCCTTTAAGAACTCAGTAGGGCAGGTTGGAAGAAGAGATTGAAGGCTGAAATTCCATTTAGGAGGCTTTATTTTGGTCCAGGCATTTGAATATGAAGGAGAAGTGGAGGGAAGGAAACTAACATTTATTAAGAGCTCATTTTGTGTAAGGCATTTGTTTTAGCTTTAATATTTCACTTAAATCTCATGGAAAAAACTCTGAAAGGTAAATAGTGTTAACTCAGGTGTTTGGTTGAGGAAATTAAGGCTCCAAAAGATGAGCAGTTTGCCTAAGGTCACTGAATTAGTAAAACACAAAGCGGGAGGGGACAGCAGTCAGCAGCTGAGACTTTAATGTCCAGGTTACCTATACTAGACCAGGCTGATAAAAAGATTTCTTTTCAGAGGTTCCCTGCTATTCAGGATTGGGAGTTCAATATTTTAGCTGTGTCTCTGGTACAGATCTAGAGATATTTACAAAGACTGGGAGAAGGATTCTGACAACACAGAGATTTAACGCTGAATGCTCGAATACTGAAATTACAGAAACTCTTCTGCCCCAAACAACCACAGAAACCTGCCTGCTGCACAGACAGCGTCTAATGACTGGACAGTGTCTCATCCATCTATGATCCCCCTCAGGAGTATGCCCAGGGTCTGGCACTGCCAGGGCTCAA
Source organism: Capricornis sumatraensis (assembly GCF_032405125.1). Lineage (NCBI taxonomy): Eukaryota > Metazoa > Chordata > Mammalia > Artiodactyla > Bovidae > Capricornis > Capricornis sumatraensis. Next base: position 83,491,194 of record NC_091079.1, read on the forward strand.
GAAAAAAGCTGTCATACTTTCACAGATGAGGTCACCCCAACCCCTGGGATGAATTTTGCTCCTCACCAGGTGAATATAAGGCTAGGCCAGGAGCTCAGTAGCATGGCGATTTTCTGCCCATCTTCTCTGTTCTTCCGTCTCAGCTGTTAGCTCTGGGTGTTCTTGCTTAGCATTGGGATCTAGCCTTCCACTTCAGCTTACAGTAGGTACAACCCTGTCTTGCTTCTTAGACCAGCAGCTTTATCTTTGAACTCTGCCACACATCAGTTCCTCTCTCTCCAAGAAGATATGAAATATAGCAGGACTTCTCTGATACCGACTCTCGTCTTTTTGAAACCTGCCAGGCTTCCCTCACGTGGTGCTTATGTGCCAAGTCTACTGTAAAGGTCCCCGGACTGTTCCAGATTGCCTAGACTACTTCTGCTGGTCTGGAGAGTCATTAGACTCCAGCTCTTTCTGGTCTAGCCTGTGCTTCCGTGTGATGAAAAGACTTTTGGCGATAATCATTGTAACAGTACTGGTAGTACCCATACTTACATAGCATTTACTATGTGCCAGGCATTGTTCTATGTGTCTTATAAATATTCATTCCTATAGGCATTACATTATTAATAGCCTCATTTTATTGATGAAAGAAAAGCAAAACAGAAAACCTGAGGTCGAGAGATTACTTTACTTGTCTAAGGCGACACAGCTTGCGAGTGGCAAAGCCAGAATCTGAGCCCAGGCATTCTGGCTAGAGTTCATTCCCATAACCACTCTGCTCTCCTGCCTCTCCAGTGTCATTAGTGAATGTACTTTCTAACTTAAATGCTCTGTTTAATGCAACTGGCGTAATACTGCTACCAATGCTTATCAGGCTTAGGAAAATTTTTAACTATAAATCTGAACCCTAAAATCAGTTACAAAAAAAGCCCTTTACATGATGCTGAAACATTGATATATGAGTATTTTCATTGTGACTGAAAATACTACAGATGTTCTGCATTTAGGCTAGTCTAACAAGACAGTAGGATTCAAAGACAATGCCACTTTGTTCAGCAAAAATAATCCAAGAATACTGGTAGAGAAGATAATCATGAATATGACTTTGACAGACGGGAAAGCAAATGTGAACATTTAAAAATCAAAGTAGAGTTGCTACGAGGATAGATCTTAGAAGTCTTCGTCACAAGGGAAAAAAAATGAAAGTAGAGACAGTTGACATTGTGGCAAATTGGATAGTTCTGCACACTCTGGTTTATTCGACAAAATGACACATTTCATTGTTATCAATTCAGAAGGTGAACATCTGACTATATTACAATCAAGAATCGAAATAAGAATTAAATAAGCCTATAATAATACCTATGTTTATAGGTAGTGTGGACTCCTCTGATTTGTATTATTATTCTGACTTAAATATAAATCAGTCATTAAAAAAAAAACAAACTTGTTTATATTTATTTATGAGGGGCTGGAGATAAGTGATCAAGACATACCAGAGAGGTGGGCAGTGCAGAGACCATAGGTCCTTGTGGGCCAGAGTAACATACTGAATTCTGTTCTCAGTATCAGAGGAAGGTTCCAAGTTAGGGGAGTGAGGTAATCTCATCTACATTTTTAAAAGATCACTCTGGTTGCTATTTGCAAAGAGCATTTCAGGGAGTGAAGGATGGATTCACAGAGACCAATTAGGAAGCTACTGTAGTAGGGAATAGAAGACAGCGGCTTGGACTCAAATTGTACCAGTAGAAACACAGAGAAGTAGATGGAATAGGGACATGTTTGGATGTAGCGCTGACAGGACATGTTGATAAATTAGATGTGGGAAGTTAGAGAAAAAGAGCAATCAGGAATGCCTTCAAGCGAATGACTGTGTGATTGAGCAATAGGTGGAAAACTAGGGGAAAAACAAATTTTAGGAGAAATTCAGATCTGTAGAATTAATAAGTAGAATAATAATACAGTGATATCTGCAGTCGAGGAAATGATGGACAACCAACTTTGCATAAAATCATAGGGAATATAATCACTCATTAATTGGCTTTCCTATAAGCCTACCACCAGTCCAGGACCATTTTCAACTTTGGAAATGAAATGAAAATTAAGTCACCCTTTCCGGCCTTATGGGGACATATCTTATTTTATAGAACAGCTCTAAACATGCTGAAGGGTGTGAGCACATGGCAGGTTATTCGGAAGATGTGTGGCAGGGGCTTCCTTGGTGGATCAGTGGTAAGGAATCTGACTTTCAGTGCAGGGGACACGGCTTTGATCCCTGCTCTGGGAAAACCCCACATGCCATGGGGCAACTAAACCTGAGTGCCGCAACTACTGAGTCAGTGCTCTAGAGCCTGGGAGCCACAACTACTTAGCCCCTGGGCTCTATATGTGCTCTGCAACAGGAAGAGCCACCGCAATGAGACGCCCGCACACTGCAACGAAGAGCAGCCCCAGGCACCGCAACAAGAGAAAAGCCCGGCCCGCAGTGAAGATCCACCCCAGCCGAAAATGAATAAACCTTAAAATAAAAGACAAAGAAACTGTGTGGTGAACTCAGTGGCACTGCTTGCCCCATTACAGCTGGAGGCCACAGAGGCTACAGGTCAAAGAGGGGAGCCAAGAGCTCTCAAAACTGCTGGGTACCATGAATCTGAATGACTTCATCCCCCTCTTGTAAAATTTATAGTCTGCATGTGTCCTGTGTGTATGTATGTGTACATATGTATGTTTTTGTGTGCACATACATGTACATTTTTCTCTGAGACAACTGGCGGAAAAGATAGGTACGCTCCCAATATTTTTCCAATTATCTAATCAGCGCCTTCCCACAGTGTTTTTATTTTGAAATGAAGAGTCATTCCAAACCTGCAGCATGTCACCAAGGTCTGCTGTGCTAATGTCTGGATCTTCGGTGGTGTTGAAGGGCACGGGAGTTATGCGTACAAGGGTGAGCACTCTAGGTTCTGGGTATCTCCATAGCATCATCCCTGGGCTATCTTCAGTTTCATTGTAAAACAAGACTTCATAGACACCAGGCATTTTCAAAGGTTCTGTTAAATGAAAGTATAATTAATTGTATGCTTCTGAAGTGGGACATGTTGGTTTATTAAAGCAAGAAAAAATTATGAATATAAAAGAAAAGAATATAAAGAAGCTGTCTGATCATGTTTAAATGGTTTAAGAGAGGAACAAATCAAGAATCTTCCCTTAAAAGAGACTGAAAGGCAAAATACTGTTTTGGTACGACAGGTATTCTATGCACTTAGTTTTCAAGTGATGTTGAACTGTTATCATTTACTTAATATGGAGGTAAACACACAATTATAGTGAGGCTATCGCTACTTACCAGCATCCCGTATATATTGAAATAGACCTGTCCGTAGGTCATCTGAACTTTGTTCACTTTTAAATATCTGATTTTTTTCCAAAGGAGATGGCATTTGTGGAACTGCTTCAGAAACTTGTGCTTCAAAATTTCCCTCCTCGTTAAGGTATCCACTGAGTAATTCATGTAGAAGAACTAAGCAATTCAAATGTTCTTGACCCCAGAAAACCTTTAAAATCATATGAAAAATTTTACTGGCTTTAAATACAGATATCTCATGAAGATAATTAGGTACAATTATATTTGAACTAGTTCAAGACTATAATTACATTTATTTTAATTACTGATAATAACCAACCTGTAATTTTTAAGAAGCAATTGACCTTTGGGATGAAATTCTATTCCTGGGCAAATACATAGAAACAAGAAAATCAAGCAAATCCTGTAATGTGTGGGTAGCAATCAATTTTAAATGCTGAATTGATAATAAAATTATGTAGATCAGAGGTAATATTTATGAATTAACTTAGTTAAGTGGGAAAAGAACATTGAATACAGTATGAGAGAAGCAATGAAGATCCTTTCAGGTCAAAATGTTAATAATAATAGGTTTGTAGAATAGCTTTTATTTTGTCATGAGATTACATGAACACATCCTGCTATTAGGGTTCCTTTCTTCGTACTTTTCACTCTTCAGAGAAAAAGAGAAGGAAGATGCTCAATGAGCTTGAACTTAAAAGGCTCCCAACTTCAGTGTTTAGTGAGAAAGTACCAACCAGCTCAGCCCTTGAGAACCAACTGCACAGGAGCTTCAGTAGAGTTTCAGAACAAACTCTTGCTACTTCATCTACCAGAGAGGATCACCTTCCCTTTTTCTGCAGGTGAAGACTTAGTCTATAACAGAAGGATGACCAGTGGAGAATAGTGATTAATGTCAGAGGACTCAAGCATTTAATAAAGTTGAATTTCTCCGAATATTTCGGGTGAAAGCATTACAACCGTAATTTCCAATAGAATCAGGTAATACAGAAAAGAAGAAAAGAACATACAAAGGTAGAAAAGAATAAGCCTATGCTTCGTGGGCAAGTTTTAAACCCTAAGTTTAAGTCCTACCTCTGGAATTAAGGCATCTCAGAAACGAAGGTAAGAGATATGATACTAAGTCTATTTTTTCCTCATCAATCTTATTTGTATTGAATCCCAAAAAAACAGTGATAGGTGAAAAGTCAAGTTGGCGAGTAAAATACCATGCTCCAGCTTTTAAAATGTCAAGAGGCTTTATAATGCAGAGATTATATACTTTGTTTTGCTTTTATTCTTCTTTTAATGTGGAGTTACTTTGCTTCCTTGGAAAAATGGTAATGCAATTAATATTCTTGACAAAACAACACATAATCACAAGCTTAGTAAATATATGAAGATTTATAACAGATACTAAAAATTTCCAGACCAATATAAAGCAGTAAGTTAATGGGCTCTGCCCACATTGAGCTCTGTGTCAGTAAGAAAACTGGTGAAACAGTGGAGGCAAGACAGCTTTTAGATGAAAACAAGAAATTCATATTTAATATGCCTCAACTATTAACAAATTAGTCATTTCCACTTTCTATAACTCTGAATTTCTCAAGCTTTTTAGATTTGTGTCACATTTGGGGGACATCAAATCATACGAAAAAAACCTTCAAATTCTATCCAAATAGAAAATTATCAAGAAATAAATTGGATAACCTCACACATTCCACACTTGGCTGCAAATCAAATGCATAAAACACTGCAGTGTCAAGTTGTATGTCATGTTAGTCATCAGACAGCGTAACAGCTAAACAACATGTCATTAGGAAATGGCTCATGTATTACTGATGATACTGCCTGAGACAGACTGACTACTTTAGAGTAGAAAAGTCTACACATTAGGAAAAAGTTTACTGATTCAGCAATTCCAAACATGTCCTCACAGTACTTATGTACAAATATTCATAGCAGCATTATTCATAATAGCCAAAAGTGGATGGAATCTAAACATCCATCAACTGCTGAATGGATAAATAAAATGAGGTACATCAATACAGTGGAGTATTATTTGGTTGTAAAAAGGAATAAAGTACTGGCACCTGCAGAAACATGAATGAACCTTGAAAACATTATGCTAAGTGAAAGCAGCTCTTCACAAAAGACCGCATTTCATATAATTCCATTTATATGAAATGTTCAGAAGAGTCAGAGATAGAAAGTAGTGGTCTCCTAGTTCTGGGGAGGGGATCAGAGGATGATGGGGAGTGTGAATGGTTGAAGGGTTTTGGAGGTAGGTGTGTGAGAATATTTTTAAATGGATTGTTGTGATGACCACATGACTCTGTGAATACATTAACAAAATCACTGAATGGTATACTCTAATTAGGTGAATTGTATGGTTTGTGAATTATGTTTCAATAAAGCTGTTAAACAAGTTTAGCAAAACACCAATCCAACAATACCCTTTCTTACCACACTAAGTTTAAAGTTTAATGAAACAGTTCAAAAAAATGAACAAAGGCTAGTTTAAAACTTGTGGGAAAAATAGGGCCAATCCCTACAGACCTGTAGCAGACCTCCTCTTAAATCAATGGATATTTTTGGTATGGACTGTTCTGGGCCTGGATCGCCACTGTGTTTACACCATTTAGCTTCCAAATTGGCAGTAGCACAACACGGTCCTATTAGAATCCGACTTCTTTCTTTGAGACACGTTTTAAGGAGAAAATCATTTACGCTGAGTAGAAAAGATGACCCAAGAATCACACCTAGGGGATAAAAAAAAAAGAAGAGATTGAGAGAGGTAGATAATATAAGTCTTCCTCATCAAGAAAAAGAGTGTATGATTGGGCAAGAATTATCTGTATTTTTTAAGAGTGTCAATTCATCCTTTGTCAGAGTTTTCTTTTCAGTTGGCTTTTCCCCACAGTTTCATGCCATTTATATAGAATTCTAGCTATGAAGCAGGTATACCTTATTCACATTCCTAACAAAGCAATATTTGCCAAAACATTATGACTTTTTCCATGTGTGAGCATTTTAAGTTTTATGAGTAGAGACATTTTCATTAAACTGTGCAAGTTTTTCAAACAACTACATTAAGAATGAGAACAGCTGCTTCATTTGTCTATTGTTAACATGATGGGAGAGGGCAATTTTCTGTGATTTCTTAGAGTAACAGAGTACAGTATATTACTTTGCTAGACACTCAAGTTTTTGACTGGCTCATGTTAAAATTCAAAACAATCAAAATATATAACATGTGTTTTCTAAAAAATTTAGTTTAATCCAAACTTCACACATCATAACCACTTGAAGTTTACAAAGTTTTAAAAACAGATAGTGGCAGGTTAGATTTATGGGAAAAACTATATGCTATAGTTCAAAGTAAATATATCCAGAAAAGGAATACACTTTAAAATGGAGCTTTTCTTTTGAACTTAAACTAGAAGTGTAGATCAAAACCTTTTCATAAAACCAATGGCACACTTTAAGATATTTGGATGAAAAGTCAGAGTGGTGGGTTAACTTTCCCCTAAGGAGTTCATATTCTGAATTGTCATTGTGAATATTGAATTTCACCAGACCACATTTGTAATGTCCATGGCTTATTTTTCTAATGATATTTGATCCTTAAAAGAGATGAAAGATTAAAAAACACCTTAGACCCACAGTATACATGTTTCAAAGTACAATAACCATGTTGGCTTTTTAAATTCTGTGGAGACTTGAAAACTGCATGTATGTTGTATGTTCCTACTTTAGAAATAAGACACACCACGCAACTTCTCACCTTCCATGGAAGACAATCACATTCACAAGAATGCTAGGGTTAAAGACTTTTGTTAAAAATCGTGACGGTGGAAATCAACTTCTTAAATTTGTTCATCAAATGTATTGTGGCAATAAGACTTCTGTTTCACTTACATAATTTTCTACACTTCTCTTAAAAAAAAATAGAACAGTAAATTAAAAAATTCAGAACAAGCCCTCAAATACACAAGAATCAACAATCATCTTTATTAACGGAGAGATAGAATGACTTCTGACTTAACTGCATTATATTTTCTAAAATGTTTAATTCTCAACAGTAAGTACTTGCTAAATGAAACATATCAATTCCTTATTCAGAAATTTGTCATAATGGGATTATAAAGGTAGAGCTTAATTGAGTACAATCATCTAGCAAATGAGCATTAAAGGAATGTCAGAATTACAATACCCATTATTCTCAAATATGAATACATGCATCTTCATACTACCCTACAATGAAATACCCCATTATCTGGTGGAGAATTCCATGGACAGAGAAGCCTGGCAGACTACAGTCCAGGGGGTCGTCACAAACAGTCAGACACAACTGAGCAACTAACAACAACAATCTTAATGTGAATGCCCGAATAGTCCTTCACACAGGAAGTGTTAAAGGTCTTCTAGGTTTTATTCTATCATGTATACTATCATGTAAGAATTGAATCGCCAGTCTATGTCTGACGCAGGATACAGCATGCTTGGGGCTGGTGCATGGGGATCACCCACAGAGATGTTATGGGGAGGGAGGTGGGAGGGGGTTTCATGTTTGGGAACACATGTAAGAATTAAAGATTTTAAAATTTAATAAAATAAAATAAAAAAAAATAAAATAAAATAAAAAAAATAAATAAAATCTTTTTTAGTGTTTATCATTCTCATCAGGCACCCGGATTGGAAAAATCTGGGGCCCACTTTGAGGGCTCACTCTTAGATACATTTCTAACACTTATCAATTTCTATATCATTCTATCTAACTCTATTCTTTTAAAACACCAAAGAAGAGAGACCTTAGTAATCTAAGACTGAAAGGAAAGACCACATCTACTTTACCAGCAGACTCTGAGCATCCCAGAGGCAAGGACCATCCCCTGCAGTACAGGACTAGGCACAATGATAGTTATTCAGGACAGATCCCACTGTACTAAATTGACAGTTTAGAATCTGATCTTATTTTCAGCTGTCGCGATATATTTAATTGACAGACAAGAAAGAAAAGTGCTTACCTCTCTGCCATTCTTCCTTTTGTATTAATTATATCATGTAATAGAAAGGCTGGGTGGAAGAGACCTTAGAAACCATCTTTCCAAGTCACTTCCTCTTAAAAAGAAAACCACACACAAAACCCTTTTTGTTTTGAAATAATGTGAGACCTACTAAAAAGTAGACTTCCCTGGTGGCTCAGTCAGTAAAGCGCCTGCCAGCAATGTGGGAGACCTGGGTTCAATCCCTGGGTCGGGAAGATCCCCTGGAGAAGGAAATGGTGCTCCACTTCCATACTCTTGCCTGGAAAATTTCCATGGACTGAGGAGCCTGGTAGGCTACAGTCCATGGGGTCGCAAAGAGTCGGACACGACTGAGCGACTTCACTTTCACTTGGTTTCACTTTACTAAAAAGTTTCAAAAATATACAGAGTCCTCATATATCTTTCACCCAGCTATGTAACTATAAAACAAATACTGATATCAGGAAATTCACAATGGCATAACACTATTAAGTAACATACAGATCTTATTTGAATTTTGCCATTTCCCTCACTAAAGTCCTTCTTCTGACCCAGGATCCAATCTAGAATCCTTAGTTTTCTTTAATTAGTGAGAGATCCTCTAGGTTTTTGTGTTTTTTCTTGTCTTTCATGACCTTGATTCTCTTAAACAGTCCAGGCCATCATCTTGCAGAATCTCTCTCAATGTGGATTTATCTGGTGTTTTCTCATTAGAATGAGGTTAAGCATTTTTGGTAAGAATACCAGAGAAGTGATATCTTCTTCAGTGCATCATAGTGGAGTGATACTGATGTTTTACTAACTGCTGGTAATATTAATCTTCATAACATAGGTAAAGTGGTGTCTATCAGCTTTCACCACTGTCATTTTTCCATATGTTAATAATAGTTATCTTGTGGAGAGGTATCTGGGGATTATCCATGTATCCTCTTTTACATCAAACTTTCAGTCACTAAGTTAGTAGCATTCATCAATGGTTCTTGCTTGCAACAGTTATCACTGTGGTGTCTGGTAATGTTAATCTTCAATTTCTCTCATTCTTCTACATTTATTAGCTAATTCCCTGGTGGCTCAGATGGTAAAGTGTCTGCCTACAATGCGGGAGACCCAGGTTCAATCCCTGGGTCGGGAACATCTCCTGGAGAAGGAAATAGCAACCCACTCCAGTACTCTTGCCTGAAAATCCCATGGACGGAGGAGCCAGGTAGGCTACACAGTCCATGGGGTCGCAAAGAATCAGACACGACTGAGCGACTTCACTTTCACTTTCATTCTACAGTAAAAAGAACTGTCCCTTCTACCCTCTTTATTAGTTCAATTATTTATTTATACCAGTATGGACTCATGGATATCAATTTTATGAACACTAATCTAATACTTTCATTATTTTACTTTGTTGCTTAAATTTTTGGCCATTGGGAATCCCTTCAAGTTGATTCCCATGTCCTTCTGATATATCCCTATCATTTTTTGATAACTTCTTTATTTTCTGGCCACAAGATGTTTCAGGCTCAATAGTATTTTTTTCCCCCATCCCATCTCTAGCATTAGTCATTTCTGCAGAGCTTTGACTTCTTTTGCTAAAGAACGGTAGCTAGAAACCAAAATCTGGGTGGTAGGTATGCTCACTGCTGCTAGGGTGTCACTGCTCCTAGAGCCTCTCAGCAGAGTGGGCTAAGAAGTACATGTATGTTTACTGCACATGTATACACACACATCAATATTTCTGTATCAGTAAGTACATTAAATGAATTCATACTGATACCTCTAGTTCTAATCCAAAACCAAAGAATTTGGTTTTTAGCCTATTCTCTCTTTTTTTAACTCTTTATTTTATATTAGTGTGTAGTCAGTTACAATGTTGTGATGGTCTCACGGGAACAGCAACAGGACTCGGTCATACATATACATGTGTATCCATTTTCCCTCAAACATCCAGGTTGCCACATAAAATTGAGCAGAGGTCCTATGCTGTTCAGTACATCCTTGTTGGTTATCCACTTTAAATGCATAGTCCCTTTTCTTATTTGTAATCTCTTCCTATGATAGTGAGAAACCTACAGAGTATTCCTTCAGATGTACTCATTTCTAATCATCCCCAAAACCATCACTTGGAGAGAATGGTCAAAATTAAAGCAAAAGAACTAAGACAGACATAAAGGACAACTTTATTAAAGCAAAGGTAATCATCTACCAAAAAAAAAAAAAAACTATCGAAAGGGCTGATATTTATTCCTGAAAGTCTAAGAACAGGCTTGACAACATTTTGTCTGGAGCATACAGATGAACATTACCTTTCTCACTCTCTCTATAGCACTTTTCATTTATACAAAGATATTTGTAAGCACATAAAATTTTCTTTGTCGAAGTAACTTCATACATACATACAGAATTTGAACCTTATTAGTCATTTCTAATATGCAGCAATGACCTCAAAATACTGATCCTATACTGTCTAAATTAGTTTCTGTGGTTTTGCCTTAAAAAAAGAGTAGAACTGGAATGACAAAATTTACTATGTATTCCTCAGAAAGTGCTTACTTCTTCTCAAAGAACGCCGTTTTGGTGGAAGGTTTTTCTTAACTCCCTAACATTACACAGCTAGAAGTGTTTATTACTAGAGTGAGGAGGGGATGTAAGAAAAAATTCTAGACTTGCATTTTTACATTAAAAAAATTGAAATGTTGACAGCCTTTGTGTTACTGTGTACACTGCTCAACACATGAACATCTTCCTACTGTCATACAAATTCTATTCGTTTCTGCTCAGGTAGAGAGAAAAAGACACCTAGAACTCCTGGGCGAGTAAAGATAACGGTAGGGACTGAGATCTTGGGAAAATGGCCCAGATATAGTGAATGAATGGTCAGGCAAACATCTGGGAGCCTGAAACAGGAAGAAAGGGAGATCAGACTCAGGAGCGCACTGAGGAAGGAGAGAAGAGACACACTACGACTGAAATTCAAGAGACCCTGCAGTTGAGTCAGGTGCTGACCCAGCTACAGCTATATTTTAGTAATGGCAGAATTTGATAACTAGTTTTCTACAAAGTAGACTCATAGGGCTAGGAACCTGCTGACCTTTCTAGATTTTCAGCTTTGATTCTCACTGGAGTTTGATCTGGTTCAAGAATGAACATGAGATTTAATGAAAAACAGTGAGGCTCAGCTGGTAAAGAATCTGCCCGCAACACAGCAGACAAGGGAGATGCGGGTTCAGGCCCCGGGGTTGGGAAGATACCTTGGAGGGGGAAATGGCAACCCACTCCAGCTGATGGACTAGAGGTGCGTGTGCACGCGCGTGTGCGCACACACACACACGCGCGCGCACACACACAGAGTGAGGCACAGTAATACTTTGGGGAAAGAAACCACACATACACACACAGAGTGAGGCACAAATCACACACACACACACAGAGAGTGAGGCACAAATCACACACACACACACAGAGTGAGGCACAAATCACACACACACACACACACACAGAGTGAGGCACAAATCCCACACACACACACACACACACACAGAGTGAGGCACAGTAGTACTTTGGGGAAAGAAACCACACACACACACACACACACACACAGAGTGAGGCACAAATCACACACACACACAGAGTGAGGCACAAATCACACACACACACACACACACACACACACACATACACAGAGTGAGGCACAATACTACTTTGGGGAAAGAAACCGTTGCTTTCCGGTTTTGAAGTCAAGAAAATGAAGGCTGCTGGCAGCCACCTTTTCAGTGAACTTCTTTAGTATCATGGCTTTAAGGATAATTTCTTAGGACATTATTCATAACTATGCCTCATTTCTTAAATAAGTGCTACTCCCATGCTTCTAACTTGTCTATAAAGAATTTGGATATCCTGGAAAACTTCTAACTTGATATTTATGTATCAGGCATGTATTCGTCACTGAACCAAAATTTACTGGTTATCTACCATACGGTGGAGTATACACAAAGATAAGTGAATGCTTTGCCATTCTCTTCTACATCACAAGATTTTGCCATTTGTTAGCCTCAAGCCTCAATTTGTCAGCTTCAAGTTCTGAGATCTCATTAAATATGAGAGGGAAAAAAAAAGACAACCAACAATATGTATAATATTGACTCTGTTAAGCAATATTGACTCTATTATCATACAAATCTTTGTTTTTGCTTTTTATTCATTTTATCTGCTGTCTGTTCTTTCACTCTAAATCAAATATGTAATTGAACACCTTTTCTGTAAGGCCCTGTTATTTTCTTTTCCTCTTCATTTCCCCAATAGCCTACCCCACCCTCTATTCTTACTTTTTCTAATCCTTTACAGTTGGTACATACATACATACTAAGTCATTTCAGTCATGTCCGACTCTTTGCTACCCTATGGACTGCAGCCCACCAGGCTCCTCTGTGCATGGGATTCTCCAGGTAAGAATACTGGAGTGGGTTGCCATGCCCTCCTCCAGGGGATCTTCCTGACTTACGGATTAAACCTGCATCTCTTAATTCTCCTGCACTGGCAGGTGGGTTCTTCTCCAGAAGCACCACCTGGGAAGCCCCTCCAGCCTATTTCTCAAGTCTACCAGCACTGATCATGAGTTTGAACTCACAGAGGATACTGAGAATTAAGAAACTAATGTTGACAGTGAGGATGTAGGAACAGGCATTGCCTAAAGCCATTATGCAAACACATGACCTGTAGACATAAATGTGCCCTACCAGGTCCCTTCTGTCTGCTTTCTTCTCTTTCATGTCTTACACCTACAAGCAAATTAGGTGTGGCTTACTCTTGAGACTTAAGCAAGTAATTTAACTTATCCCCACGTGCCTACCTGTCCACTACACCTGCTACACACACCAAAGCTGTGGCTTTGCTCCTCGATGAGGAGATCCAGTTACTTGTGGGATCACAGAAAGGTTAACCCACAAGTACCGGTTTTTAAGTTTAAAATAGAGCCTCCATTTCCTTCTGAACATTTCCTGCTACATTTTTAAAAAGCTACAATAAAATAAGAGAAAAATATATTAGTTCAAGTGGTTTTAATCTTAGTGTAAATGACCAGTAATAAAGAGATTATGGTGATCACTTCATAAGAAAGAGTGGTGATAAATTTCACAGGGTCACTTATAAATGGTAAACCAAAGTTCACACTTTTACCACAAAATATGAAAATAATCCCTGGGACTAAAGACAGGGTTATTAATTCTCCTTTCCCCTTTCTTTTACTCTGTGAGAAGCTGGCCTATGGGACATCATCCCTTCCTTTTTGTTTTTTTTTTTTTTTTCCCATTAGGAAACATACTAAATATCTTCTTTGGGATGAAATGAATCTTATTTTATATATCACCACACATATAAACCCAAAGCCACAGAGAATACTCAGAGTTCATTTAAGATGGATACTTATCCATTCAAAATCTGGAATAAATGGCAACAGAAAGTGAGTTAAAGACAATGTGTTAATCTTCTTCCTAATGGACTAATGCAAGGTGGGACAAAATGACTACAAGTAAAAATGATAACAAACCCACCAAACTTCTTAGCATTGAAACACTGGAAAAAGTTGAATAAATTTTGAAGTTTTACCACTCCCCTGCACCTGTGTGTTCACATAGAGCAAATATGATAAGATGTTTACATCTGTTCTAGCTCAAGAGTATATAGGCATTTGATGTGTTATCTTTACATTTTCTATACTTTTAATTTTCCCCTAAATTTCCAAAAATAATGAGAAAAGAAAATAAAGAAATATGCTGCAAAATTATAAGATTTAGAATGATCACAAAATTTAAAAGCATGAATATTTTAAAAAACATGGATATTATTAAAGCTATTTATGCAATCACTGATCAGGTCATTTTGTAAAATTTAATTTTGAAATAATTTCAAGCTTTCCACAAAATTGATGTCTTTCATTTAGTTTCCCTTACTGTTAACAACTCATATAAACTATAGTACTATTCTCAGAAGCCAGAAAATTAATATTGATACAACATTACTAATAAACCTTATATAAATTTCACCAGTTTCTCCCTTCATGTGCTTTTCTTGTCCCAGGATACAACCCAGGATCCTGTCTTGCTTTCTGCAACTGTGGGATCAGGTCATTTTTGACCAAACATATCCCCTCTTCTCTCTATCTCCTTACATTCAATAGACTGCTTCTCTGCCTGACTCTTCCACTGGCCTCGTCCAAAGATCTGTATTTATATATTTAATTTCAGTTGTAGGAAACTAATGGCAGATACTTAATTAAAGTAAATGAGGTGTATCAACATGGAGAAGTTAATTTCAGAAACAACTGGTGTGATAAACAGAAATAATCTTGGTTTGTTTGCATATTGACATACTTTTCATTGAGTGTAAAAATTCAGTTCAAGGAACAAATAGTTACCTGACCTTTAAAATACTCCTTCAGAAGACTAATAAATGCAAACCACTTGTTTTGGAGAATGTTTACAAAATGCTGCCAGCCTTACCTCGTCAATCTCTGCTAGATCTTTAGCAAGGAGCCTACTATCTACATGCCGACTGTGCAAAGTGCGGGCTACATCAGGCTTCTGTACATCAACAGAAAGAGTACTCAGTGATGACATGTGCTAGCAAAGCATATCCAGGTATTTCTATCTAGCTGGAAATAATCTACGGTTACTAGAAAATCAGCAAGCATTGTTAGATACATACAGAAGTCAATTTGCATACTAGTGAAGCATGAGGATTACTCAGAAAGTGAGAAAGGAAAATTTTTAAGAGTACAGTATGTAAAGAGATGACTGTAAGTGATTAGATGACTAGAAAAAAAAATTCTGTTTAAGTCTGGTCCACGAAAGAGATGATTAGAAATCTTTTCGTTTCTAGTTCCTTCAACTAATTATGTTGAAGCATAAAAAAAAAAAAGGCACTTGAGTATATTTATTTTTTTTTGGGTGTGCCATGTGACATCTTAGTTCCCTGACCAGGGATCAAACCTGTGCACCCTGCAATGGAAGCACAGAGTCTTAGCCACTGGACTGCCAGGGAAATCCTTGCACTTGGGTATTCTAATCATGAAAATAGCTGGTTTTTCCCCTTTTGATCAGAATATGTAAGTGGTTCAGATCTTATTTAATTACATCCTATTTTGTAATATGCCTATATCTGTATGTTATTAAATTTGTAATACAGGATAAGATTAAGGTATGAAACAAAATATAACAAAACTGTTAGAGAACTACATGAACACCACTGTTTAAGCTGACAGGGATGTTCTTCCCAACAAAGTTACTAAAAAGTCTAGCTCTCAAAATGAGAGTCTGGTTGGGTAGTCAGCCTGCTAACACATGTCCCTTCTCTGAAGCACCTGATGATTTTCCATCGGTGAGATTTCCAGGAACTCTCATCTAGGCCTCATCGATAAGTAAAAGCTGGAACTTCTAGTCTAATCCAAACCTATTCTCTGGACATGAGAAAATGATAAGCAGCAGGAAAAGATATTTTTTTTCACATAAAGAAAGGCAGAAAGGCTATTTATACTTGGCCTGGGAAAGGCTACCCACTCTAGTGTTCTGGCCTGGAGAATTCCATGGACTTTATTTATAGTCCATGGGGTCTCAAAGAATCAGACATGACTTTGACCTTCACTTGTCTGGAAAAGGTATTGTTTGGAGAAATGTTTTAGAACTCTCAGATCCTAGAAAAACTAAACTGAACATGCCAAAGGGAGATGGTGGATATGCTTTGCCTCTTTCTTCCCCTCCAATCTGCCACCATGCTTACTGTTTTTACAGTTGTGTCAGTTTATTAGGAAAGTAAAACTTGACTGGATCATGCAGCTATATTTAAAAAAAGCAGACTAAGAAATCTGTGCATACTGGAAAGTGTAACAATCTGCTTACAGAGGAAAGAATAACTGTAAATATATACTTTGAAAGTTTCTTGGATGAACATAGTAGCTAGTTAACCTAATGAGGAAACTGCTGGTGGATTAATTTTTTTTAAGTCAGTCACATGAACAGAATAACTGGTATCAAAACACTGTTGAAAACAAAATGGCTTCCTAAGCGATTCACTGCAATGGCTTAGAAACCAATATTCATCTACGTGATCCAGGTTTTTAGACTGGTTTAATAGAAACCAGAGGCTAGGAGACATGTGTTATTGCTCCCCCTGCACCCTGGAGTACCCTTGGACAAATCACTTAATCTCGGCATCCTTAAGTAAGGGAGTTCAGACTAGCTCAACGGGCCTCAACCTAGGGTTCTCTGATACGCAAGGAATCCCATATAGTAATGCTGGTCCATGAGGTATGTTCAGTATTTCAAAAATCCTGGAAGAAACTTAAATGAATTTGTTGGAGACAGGGCTTGGCTACAGTCATATCAAGTTGGTACAGTCAAGTTAGCTATTTTATCCTAAATACAGCATGTGTGGATGATGGAGCTGGATAAAAAGTGTTCCTGATAAAGGAGAGGATGATCTCTGAGACAGTTTTCAGCTCTAAAATTAAATGCTCTACAACCTCAGCATTCATGGGGTATGACTGAGATGGGAGAGTGAAGGGGAGGAAGATACAAAAAACACAAATATTTATTGAGGAATTTAATAAATTTGTGCCAAGGAATGTGTGGAGTACTGTGTATACATTATCTCACTTAATCCACTCAACAGCCCTGTGGATTAAGTGTTTTTGCCTTTATTTTGGAAATGAGCTGTGTTGTAACTTTTACCAGGATCAACTGCCAGCAAGTAGCAGGGCTGGGATTAAGAGTGTCTGCCTCTTTCCAGCACCATGTTGCTTTATAAAAACTGCTGTTAGTTAGCTCTTAGTAATTTCACTTTTCCAACTGGTAACAGGGTTGGGAATAAATGCTTTTTCCTGTCCCCTCTTTCTTGCTCAGTCTCGGTACCTTACGCCAACATAGCCTACAGGTCCAGGGGCCCAGCCAGAGAGCAAAAGAACATCTAAGATGTGTCTTCAGTCACTCATCGCTGGCAGGGTTGCTTTGCCAAAAACTTTCCTAGCAAACAGCCTTCTGGCTTATGTGGATGAGAAGGCAATTTGCTGTGACCACAGGCAAAACTAAATACTGTCACAAATTCAGTGGAGTGGGAGAAGAGTAACTTCTAACCGTCTTCTTTTCCCACAGTTTCAGTGCTATGGGCGACAATAATTCTGGTCCATTTCACCTAATACTAACTTATAAGGTGCCACTGTTAGGATGCAAAGGAGACACTATTAAGAAAGAGATGTCTAATATTTAATTGCTAGGACTGGAAACTTTCTTCTCCAATAGCATTTGCACAGTGAGATATCTTCCTGTTAATTAACAGAATTTTTGTTGTCTCAAACACCCTTTTCCCTCCTGTCCAAGAAACACTGTTTTAATATGTGTCTATGAGAAATTTTTATTAGTTGTCCCCTTTATCCCCTCAAATATATCTAAATCTAGAAGAATGGTTCTTTATCATATCTTTGTTAAAGCTAGGAGAAGAAATAAAAAGCAGTGTTTTTTAAAAAAGCATTTTTTTTTCTATAGTACATAAGACGCACGAAGTTTAGTACGATGGGACACACTTCTAAAATACATAACCCGAGGCCAACAATTTTCTAGCAATCTAGATTAAGTTTGGGATTTGGTAACTGAAAACAATAGGGAGGAAGACTACTACCTGGAGACAAGATTTGAAAGTGAACCTACTTGGAAGAGTATAATAATTATGCCAGATTTCTCATTAGAAGGGAGCAGAGCCTTAGGAAGACTTCACATTCCCCAAGAAAACCATATTTACACAATTAACAATTCTTTCGTTGAAAAAAAAAAAAAGCTTTCCTTATTGCATGCGGACACATGTGGGCTGTGTAAAAATATAAGAGATGTGTAACCCACGGTAAACACAAAGTAATGATCTTAAACAGGCCAAATCCTTGAACTCGTCATTAATAAATGTCTCTCCTGCATTCAGCTACCCGGGCTGCTGGGAGCCTGTTTTCTTCAAGTACTTCAAACACGGAAATCCAGGAACATTTATTATTTTAATCCATTACAGGCAGTGCTTGATTTAACTTTATTGGTTGTGGTGGTGGTAGTGGTTATAAGTGGGGGTATAGCAATGTTCTTTTACACATCATTTCAAAAGGGCTTAATTATATTTTATAGTTTGGGCCAGGAATTCTGCTTGTTTTTTTTGTCTAACAAGGTTCAAATGGAGTTCAGGTCGGCGATTAATCAGAAGAAAAAGTCGGAGATGGCTATCTGTCTGAGATGAGCTCATCTCCGTCTATGAAAGGCTGGGCAGGTACATGGTGTTCATTGCGCCACAGACCATGAGCATGCTCGGACATCTGAAGATGGCTGCTTATGGGACGAATTTTACTTTTCAGGCAGCCTGGAAATGAACACATCAGAAATTTCACCCAGTGGTTTTCTTCTAAATTTCTGAAGTTACTATCCTAAGGTATTTAAAGGCTTCCCATTAAAATCCAAAGCAGTAAACTTAGTAACCTCACAGCACTAAAAAAAAGTGTACATGAATAACAAAAATCACGCGACAATAAAAAAAGAAACACATAAACCCTTTAGCACAAAAATTTTAAATATTCCAAATGAAAGATGTCAAGACTTAATATAATTTGGTTAAGCAAAATAAAAAAAATATGACCACAGAAATATGCCTGAACATCATATATCTACTAGTAAGTTGTTTTTTTTTTTAAATATCAAACGTTAATTTTTTTGCCTCTGTTTTTTGAGGGGGTGAAAAAAGATAATTTATAAGATAGCAGTACTAACATTATTTATTAATGTCCAAAATTCTATCTAATCATATATTATTGATAACAATCACAGCCAAGAGGATAAAATCTGTATGTTGGGATTTCTTTTCCATTGCATATAATTTCTAAGAGAGAGGACAAGAAAATTACTCACCAAGAGACTTAGGCATTTACCTTTTTTATTTCCCACTGTATTAGAGGAAAAAATAATGGGACATTATTTGGAAAAAATAAGTTATGAGAACTTTACTTTTTCCACCTATTTCTCATTCCATTTTTAGAACATCCTATTGGTTTGTGAATGTCTCAGTAGTTCACCATTATGCACAGAAAAATCATCATTGAAAAAAAATAAATAATTCACAGGTAATTTAAGAGCAAAAAAAGGAGGACAGGCCAGTTCATCAGTAGCAACTTTGAACCTTGTTATAAAGTAATAGGAGGGAATCTGACCAGGATTAATAGTGGTCCTCAGTGCTGGGATGAGGGGTGTCAGGTTTCACAGACTCTAGGCCATCTGTTCTGCCTGCCTACATTTTACTTCTGCAAAACTATAAACGTACCTCTACCTCAGGGACTATAGAGAAGCATTAGAACTCTTCTGCTTTTCATTATCACAAGATTCAGTAACTCATTTCATTGTCAAGATAATCCCCTTTTACTCTTTCTTTTGCGCTTGCTGGGTATGCCAAAATGACAAATAAAACCCCAGATGTTACAGACCCAATGAGGTTTCCACCTTTCCTTGAGTGTTGGGTTTAAGCTACTTGGGACACGGTGTCAAATATGACAGGACCCTGATGCCCACACCCAATATTCATTAAGGTTTGTTAGTGATTTGTATAGCTGTCTACAAGCTGTACTTCCACTTCAATCCTCAGTGGCTGTTTAAAAGTTAAGTGTGTCCTCTGGCCTTAACTGTTGAAGAATTCATTTCCTATTGTTCAGGCATTGGAAAAAGATGCTATTTCTTTCTAAAAGTAACAAAAATCTTTGGGGTGTTGTAAATGGCTTGTTATTGCAATATATTATTTTAGGTAGTCATATTTAATTTAATGTTTTATTTCCCCTCAGGCTTACTTGCATTTCTGCAGCATCCACTGGCTATGATAACGCCTTAGGAGATTGTCCTCAGGAGAGTGAGTCGACTCTGGAATGAAAAGCTGGAGCTCCGCTCTGTATCAATTAATGACCTAGTTTCACTTTTCAGGACATGAAAAGGAGCTTTAGTTCTTACATTTTTATTGGTCCTGAATGCAGTGAACATGAGAAGAGGCATTTGTATCCATGAAGAATAATGTGGTTATGCTTGCTTGCTTTCTACTTTTTGTTTATACACAAAGATAAGTACATATGGATGACAGAGGCTGGGGTAGTGAAAGTTATTTAAACCACAGTTCTTTGACTAGGAATTCAACTTATTGCTTTCTGCACGGATGAAAGTCCCCTAAGTCCCTATGGAAAGCGGATTCTTGCAATTTTTCCTTGATTCGGACTAACATGCCAGCCAAGATGGCCTCACTCAGGCTCTTTCCCAGTCCTCTGTGCCACCTAACTTGTTCATACCCTATTCTCCCTTTTCCTCATCTACAGGGAGCTTGCTAATAGACGTGCCCCTAAGAAAGAGCAAGGCAGCTTAAAGCCAGCTATTTCACAGCCTGAATTGTGTACCCTTGTTTGCCGAAATCTAAGAAGTGCCGCCCTAATAGAGCCATAATTTACTCTGACAAGGAGAGCTAAAGTCTGCAGCTCACTCTCCACCCTGCCTGTGCAAAGTGCTACACTGCTGGTTCAGAATTTATAGCTACATACTTAAGGTTTCTCCAAAACGCCATACTTCAAATGGCAAAAAAGACGGGATGTATGTCTGTGTATGGGGGCGGGGGGGGGGGGGGGTGTTACATTTTTTAAGAAGAACATACTACAGAATGGGCCAGATTTAATGGACAGTAAAAGAAACGTCTGCCTTTTAAAATGTTTCAGAAAATAAGATAAAAATTTTAAGCAAGATTAATTTTATCAATAACATAATCATAGAAAAATTTGCCACATTATACACAAGCATAGAAATTTTGGGGATTATACACCAATTAAAAAAAATACAAGCATTACATCTTGTATGTGAAGTTCTAAAATCAGAACTTTAGGGCCATTTTACCAAAGACACATGGGAGAATATAAGTATTCTAGCAGAAATATGAGTTGGGTTATTATAAGTCA
This sequence comes from Capricornis sumatraensis, assembly GCF_032405125.1. Classification (NCBI taxonomy): domain Eukaryota; kingdom Metazoa; phylum Chordata; class Mammalia; order Artiodactyla; family Bovidae; genus Capricornis; species Capricornis sumatraensis. The sequence continues at coordinate 83,512,531 of NC_091079.1, forward strand.
CTGCTACACTAGCATCTGTAGAATGGAATTTTAAAAAACCCATGTCCCTTGAAACTCGGATAGTTTAGGGCCACGGAATAGTACAGAAGGCTAAGAACTCACAGACTTTCTTTTAAAGTGGAAAATATTTAACCATTTCATTCTGTTTCAAATGATGAAAACATTTCAGTGAATAATCTGTACATATTTTGTTGTAAAAACCAGTAAATGAACATAAAAGCATTTCAGATTTAAATGTACTGAGAATGTCGTGGGGAGAACATTAACTTTTCTCTCTCATTCTTTTATTATTTCCTTTCTGCACACACTTCCCATAAGCTTATGATGGTTTAGATGATAAAAAATATAATCATTAGGCAAACTCAAATATTTTTTGTACTTTTCACGAGTGAAGAAACATGCCTAAGACACATTCCCAATTGTGTTTCTCTAAATATTACTTAGAATGTAAGATTCCTCTAGCATTACAAATCTATTTCAGCTCCTAAATTAAAACTCATCTGGAAAGGACTGTTTTACCCTGTTTATATAACATTGTCACATAAAGAGTGTTAAAAAAAATATTTCACTAAAAATAGCTTGCGTAAGTTAGGGATTAGAGTAGTTTCTGCTGCTATAATTGTTCCTTTGTAGTTTTTTCCATGATGTTTTTGCACAGTGTTTTTGACTGTGTTTATTAAAGTCAGCACATCAAAAAGGATCAAAGAGAAAGTGAGTGAGAACCAAAGAAACCCCAAGTGTGTTGTCTCATTGGGGAGTTATGCAGATTCGCATAAACAAGTGCAAATTGTTGAGGTTTTAATGAAAATTTTCTACAATTATTTTATCTTAAGTCATTCTATACAATAACATCTGTACAGCAGATGGCTATGCTGTACCAAGGCAACGCTCCTTTTTCTTTCTCTGTTTAATAGTACATCTGAGATGACTACTTTTGTCACTGTGCTCAATTTGGTTCAGCAAATAATTTGAAAAGTGCAGCTGCTGCAGATGGTCACAATAGTTATATAAACTGTAAAATCAAAGACACAGTTAAGTATTTCTGTATTAGATTCAAACTATAAAAATCTGACATTAACTCCATTGGGCTCAAAGATACACTATAAAAACTTTTGGTTGCGTACAGACGATGTCACTGGAAAATACAAAAAGAAATACGACTACTGGTAGGACATTTTTTGGTTTTTTTTGGCTGGAAAATACTTTTTACAACTTACCAAAAATAAACCTTGAATATATATTTGCATATATTTCATCCAAGTTGCAAAGCATGAATTTTTAAGATAGGTAAATATACAATTAAATGAATGTGCAGAACTTAAATTATATTTTATTTCTTAAAAATTTTCCTTGGTAGAAAAATCAATGTCTGAAAAATACATAGTCATCTCTTAATTATAATTTCCTAGAAATCAACCTACAGCAATAACTAGAGCTTTCAATCTCACTTCACTTAATCATAATTTATTATTATTTTGCCAACATTGTTTTCTTTTTTTTGAGCATGCCATCACATCAAGCAGAAATGTAGATTAAACAGATTTGGTGTTTGTTACACTCATACTAAAACTATTTCTATCCATATTAATTAAGTGGCTAACTTCAATCTGATTTGATTTGTTGATGCAAATAACTACTTGAGAACATTTGCTGGACACTACACATTATAGTTGTATAAAGTATTTCTTAGTCAAGGGTATAGTTTCTACTGCATTTAACTAGATTTTAGAGTTATAACTATAAAAAGAATGGGGTACTAAAGGGAAAAACAAGTTACACAACCACAATGCATCTACTACTTCGAAAAGATCAGTGAGAAGATTTTAATTATATTTTAGAGAAACTTACTGAGAACAGACACTATTAAATATGAATAGCAAATGAATGAAACAAGAAATGAGGATGACTGAGCACAGTATATATTAAATGCTTTCATTCTACTTCAGTCCTAACCTTTCCTTGCTATGACTCAGGTACAACTGGAAAGACGTGGGAACGGTCCCAGTGTGGTCTGGGTTGTAATTTTTTATTTGTGGATAAATCAGACACTGTAGCCTTCAGTACTTCATAGTCTTTCACGTACCATGGATCTTACATTTTTCATTTCTAACTTTTAAGACAATAAAAAAATACAGTGCTTTTAAGCTGGCTTGGCAACAAATATTTCTGGTGAGAAAGAAATAAATTATTTACTTTTTGGCCTAAAATTCATACTTCTCAACTACAAAACTCCTTCTTTATCTCGTCAACTACTGTGCCCAAATTGACTATACAATTAGTCCCAGCTGCCACTTTTTAGTAAGCAACTGAGTTGCATACAGTTTCAAGATTTACTTTATCCCCTGTACTACCCCTCTAGCCCCACTTCTTCCCTCCAAATTAAAGTGGAAAAAAAAGTTTTCCTTTTGCTACTTTTACTTTCAGGGCAGTTTCTGGCTTCAGTGCATTGAACTTTAACAGTAGCAGTTTCTGTGATTGAAAATGGTTATTCCCCACTTGTAGCTTGTTTTTTCTCTTCCCTTCCTCACATTCCTTCTACCTACTCTTTTTGATTCAGTGTGAAAAAGCACCGAACAATTTAGGCATGGTAACAAAAGAGGAAAATGTAGATGTCACTGCCCATTAACTTCTCACCTCTCCACTCATCAAGGACATTCAGTTGCCAGGTCCAGGCTCCTCTGCTCAGCTGGGCACTGAAGCAGAGCCTTTCCTTGCAGGTGTTGCTGTCTGAGAATCTTCAGTGGCACTGTCTCTGCAAAGTTGAACCTTGGCTTCTATTACTTTTGGTGTAGCATTTCTGCCACCAGAGCAATTTAAAAAAAAAATAAATTGTTACCAATGACTTAACGGAGCACATCGGAATCACCTGTAGGGTTTTTCGGAAGACGTTTTTCTGGGCGCCATGCCCAGAGTTTCTGATTCAGTACGTCAGGAGTAGAGTCAGAATTTGCATTTCTAACAAGCTCCCAGATGCTGCTGGTTCCAAAACTACACTTTGAAAGCTACTACTCGGATGGCTTGCAAAACCTGAGGCTTACTCTGTTCTTCCACTACAGCTATGTTAGGTAAAAACAAATTTAGGAATGAACAATTATAAAGACGTCTGTAGGAACACGCCTGAAGAGGCAGACAGGAACACTTTAGGGCATAAAATACTTAGGCTTAAATAATTTGTTGTCACACTCTTTAAAATAAGTCAACAAACCAGAAATGTGCCCATCTCTAATGGTGCTTGAAACTTTTTGCCTCTACATAATACAAACCTTCAACATTATGCAGTTTTAGATGTTAACAAGTCATTGGCATCTCTCTTGCCCCTTTACTGTGACTTACCAGGTACTTTCTGCGCTGCTTTGACATTAAGGCTTCCATTGAGGGTGGATAAAGATGCCAACAGGCATGGTTTATTAGGATGGGGGACAGTTTCCATGGAGACCACAATCTGAGTAGTATGAACAGAAATTTTTTGAAAGCAGGAAATTGTTCTCCATATGTTTTCTTGAAATGGAATCTTTTGTGCTCCATCACCATGAACTTTAAGCTTAGATAACTTTCCACGGTAACATTTGGAGGCTGGAAATGCATCCTTATTCAGCACGGTGTCTGACGGGGCTGAGGACACTTTGCTGTGTACATTTTTTATCTTCTTCAGAAAATGGTGTATTTGATCCAACTTGGGAAAACTCAGGTTTGCTTTCAAAGGCTTTGATATATCCAAGTTGATGTCTGCTGTAGAAGTGAAAAGGGTAAGAAAATTACTGAAGCTCTCTTATTGCAAATAAGTCTTTACATCCCTGTCAAACTCCTATTTCAGTTTCCCAACACCTGTACTGTGGACTCATTAGAATGCCAGATGTTATAATACTTTTACTTACCACCTATTCTTTCCATGTAGTTACTTGAAGGAACACTTTTCCTGCACTACTCTCTTGCCTACATTCCTATTCCAATCCAAACAGACTGTCTGTCTGTTCCTGACAGACCGAAGGCCACACATGGACATCTACCCTCTACTCTCTACTTGGAGGCAAAGTTGAGCAGCCTTTTCAGTTTGTTACTGGACTGACATTCTTCCTTCTGCGGTTAAAAGGACCTCTCTTAGTACCCAGCACAATGTTTGACACAAATACTGGTATTAATAAATAATCTGTCCAACTAATTAACTGAAGTAGCCTCCCCACCACTGTCTGATAAAGTATATACACAAAACGTTTGTTTCTCCTCTGCAACCCGCTAAAACCCAGAAAAGTCCCTACATCTTTCCCTGTACTCTGTGCTGAATAAGTTTCAAATATCTCATCCAGTGTAACCTGGGTAGACTGAGATCTCTTAAACTCCATTTTACATGTATCACACACCAGATGTTGTCCTTATTTGTCACTTAATCACCTGACATTAAGATGTTTCTGTTTTTGTGTTCTCACTTCCGTTTTTGTCATCAATAAGATGTAACACTATAAGGGTCGTGAAAGCAGAGTATGGCACTCATCTTTATACCCAGTGCCTGGCACAGTGTGTTTCTCATATGTATGTGGTCAGTAAATGGTTGAGTTTAACTGAACCAAATTAAGTATTCTTTTCACTGGAGCCTGATATAATGAAAGTGAAGCTGCTTAGTCATGTCCGACCCCCATGGACTGTAGCCTATCAGGCTCCTCCCTCCATGGGATTCTCCAGGCAAGAGTACTGGAGTGGGTTGCCATTTCCTTCTCCAGGGGATCTTCCCGACCCAGGGATCGAAGCCGGGTCTCCCACATTCCAGGCAGACGCTTTAACCTCTGAGCCACCAGGGAAGCCCATAGATGAAGTCAGGAATAGCAAATTATCAAGCAGACAAAGCTCATATTCTGTTTTCAACAGGAGGACCTCTGCTCATCTTCTTCAGATTTCAGCACCTTAAGAGTTTCCTCCTGGCTACCCAGGCTTGCTCCAGGTACCATTCCTCTTGTGTGCCTTTCTTTGGGTTTCTTTAATCAGACTAAGCAAAATTCTGAGAGTACTGCTTCTAGCTAATTGTCCACTGGAAAGGGTCAGACAGTTGAGTCAACCTTCTGCAATATTAAAATGTTCTCTGTTCCTTATATTTCTTTAAGCAGGAAAAAACATCCTAATTTAAAGAAATTATTTTTTAACATCTTTATTGACATATTAACTCACATATTTAAAGTGTACAATTCAATAGTTCTTATTATATTCACAAGATTGTGTACTAATCACCACTATCTAATTCCAGAACATTATCACCACCACTAGGGGAAGAAATTCCCATGCCATTTAGCAGTCCCTGCTCATTCCCCACTTCCCACCCTCAGGCAACCAATAAGCTAATTTCTGTCTCTATAGATTGCCTATTCTGGACATTTCATATAAACTGAATCACATAAAATCCTACTTTTTGTGTCTGGTTTCTTTCAGTTAACATAATAAAAAATTTTAAGGTTCATTTGTGTTGAATCATGTATCATCAGTACATTTTGCCTTTTTTCATGACTGACTAATACTCCATTGTGTGGATATACTGTAGTATACTGCTTATTCATTATCTGTTTGTGGACACTTGGGTTGTCTCTACTTTTTGGTTACTAATGGATGATATTGCTGGGGCTTCCCAAGTGGTGCTAGGGGTAAAGAACCCGCCTGCTAATGCAGGTAGACCAACATAAGAGACACAGGTTCGATCCCTGGGTGGAGAAGATCCCCTGGAGTAGGGCACGGGAACCCACTCCAGTGGAGAATCCAATGGACAGAGGAGCCTGGTGGGCTCCAGTCCATAGGGTCACACAGAGTCAGACACGACTGAAGTGACTTAGCACACATGGATAATACTGCTATGAATGTTAATATGAAAATTTTTATATAAATATGTTTTCAATTCTTTAAGGTATCTACCAAGAAGTGAAATTGCTGGGTTATATTTGATTACAGCAATCCTAGTGGGTGTGAAGTGGTATCCCATTGTGATTTTGATTTGTATTTTCTTAATGATTAATGATGTTGAGCATTTTTTCATATGCTTATTGGTGATGTGTATATATTCTTAGAAAAATGTCTATCACCTTTGTTCATTTTTAAATTGGGTTGTCTTCTTCTTATTAAACAGTATGAGTCTTTTACATTGATATATTCCAGATACAAGTCCCTATCAGATATAGGATTTGCAAATATTTTTCTCCCATTCTGTAAACTGTCTTTTCAGTTTCTGTGATTATGTCATTTGCGGCACAAAAGATTTTAATTTTTGTGAAGTCCAACAAGATTATTCTGTTTGAGCTTCTGGTGACATCAAAAAATCATTGCTTTATCCAAGGTGATAAAGATTCACAGTTATGCTTTCTTTTACAAGTTATAGTTTTACCTTCTTACATTTAGGTCTATAATTCCTCTCAAATTAACTTCTGTGTTTTGTGTGAGGTAGGGGCTCAACTTAAATTTTTTTTGCATAGGGAAATCCAGTTACACCAGCATCATTTTTGAAAGGCCTTGTTTTTGACTTGCAGAACAGGTTGGTGGGCAAAATATTTTAGGGTACTTGCATGATTCAAATGACTCATACATTGTCCTGCTCTACCTGCAAAGTGTTTTATGTGGGCTTCTAAATTTAGTGACCTCACAGAAAATAATACCACCTTTTACCACAATGAAGAAAATGAGCAATCTTAACCGATGATAGCAGCAACAGAGAAACGAAACAAAGCTAAAGTGGAAAGAAGACTCAGATACTGGGGCCAGAAGCTATCTGCTTTTGCCTGGATTCATGAGCTTTAAACTAAGCGCCAGAAGTAGCCATAGAACAATTTACTGACCTACTCAGGAATTTGCCCAAATATCTACCTATACCAACTGCTGAGCCTAAGCGATCCACTTTCCCTGACTGTAGATTGGCAAAACATCCCTAGAATGGTATGCATGAGAGCTGCTGAGTGCTATCTCAATATGGATTCTTGTATCTCAGATATGGTGGTCCCAGGGGCACAAGAAAAAACAAGAAAACCCAAACTCTTTATCTTTGGTTATTTGCGTAACTTGTCCTTTGAAACTCTTTCAGTCATTTCTTCCCAAAAAGCCTTTCTTGATCACTGTGGCTGACTGAGGTGCCTCTCATTCATTGCTTCCAGAATATTCTGATTGTGTCATCATCAGGTATCTATTTATATTATTTTTATAGCTACGGCTTAGAGTCCAGATAACTATGAGCTCCTGAAAAATAAGGACTGTTCTATATCTTAATATTCTGAGTGCCTAGGTGTTGCTAGTGGTAAAGAACCCACCTGCCAGTGCAGGAGTTGTAAAAGATGCGGGTTCAATCCCTGGGTAGGGAAGATCCCCTTGAGGAGGGCACACGGCAACCCACTTCAGTATTCTTGCCTGGAAAATCCCATGTACAGAGGAGCCTGGCAGGCTAGAGTCCATGGGGTCACACAGAACTGGACATGACTGAAGTGACTTAGCACACATGCACAAGTACAAAATGGATATTTAATGATGTAATGAAGGGGGAAAAAAGGAATGGATTTTTTCTTGCTACTTAACTCCCACAGGCTCATCAAGTCAATTCATCCAAAACAATCCATCACCTCTTCTCATTGTTGGTTCTTGTTGTTGTTTAGTCACTAAGTTGTGTCCAACTCTTTTGTGACCCAGTGGACGACAGCCCGCCATGCTCCTCTGTCCATGGGATTTCCTCTCACACATGCTATGTTCTCTGTCTCAGTTAATAACTCTAATCTGACTTTTTTTACTCATTTCATTCCCTCTTTTCTTGGTCCAAATCTACTCAATGATTAAGTTCTGTCAATTTTATTTCCAAAATAATTGCCTGAATCCAATCTCTTTCTCTTCAGCATTCCAACCACTCCCCATTTTTTTCCCCTTCATGCCTTTGATATTCTTCAGTTAATATAAAGCCTCCTAAAAGGTTTCTCTGTCTAGACTGATTCCTGTTAATCCAGGCTCCGGAGTAATTTCCAAATGATTTGTTTCAAATGTGATCCCGACTGGTTCACTATTGCTTAAAACTGTGTAATGGCTTTTACCTAGATAGAAGATGAAGCTCCTTAGAATGGAAAAAAAAAAAACATCCTGCCTTTTCTTATCCACAGCCATTGCCTGCCTCAAATATTAAAGCTCCAGAAATATCAAAGAGTTTACAGAGCCTACATCCCCCAGCCTGTGCGATGTCATACCATTAGGCCTTTGATCACGTTGCTCCTTGGTCTAATGTACCCTTTCTTTGCCTAATGCCTAATCTCCAAGAAAATGCTCAACATTTTCTCCAAGTAGTTCCACAAAGCTGGTCCTGCATGAGTATTTTTTGTGAGATTATGTCTCCCACCAATAAAGAAGATCCTTGAGTATACATTTTTCATCTTTAATACCTAGTGTTGGGCCTCAAACTCAGCATGAAGCACTTATTTGGTCACTTCGTGTTGGAGCACACCAGAACTCTCTAATCTGGTTCTGTGGGAGGCAGAATCCTGAGGATGACCCCTTTTTCCCAAGATTCCTGTCCCCTGGTTATTGATTCAAACACTAAGCCAGGTACTGCTGTGCTGGAAGGGGTTTTATAGGTGTGATAAAAATTCTAGGTAAACTGAATTTAAGCCCAAGATTACCTGGTGGGCTGATCTGTTACCTGAGCCTTTTACAAAGTACAAGGAAGAGGCAGAAGGGGAAATCAAGAGAGATTTGAAATGGGTCTACGATCTGTCATTGCAAGTTTGAGAATGGTAGGGATCATGTGAGAAGGAAAGGGTACCCTAGAGGTGAGGGATTGGAGGCACTGGGCCATCACTAACAAGGAATTAGGGACCTGAGTCCTACAACTACAGGAAGTGGATTATGCAAGAGATGGAATGAGTTTGGAACTGGAATCTTCCGCAGAGCTTCTAGATTAAAGCCCAGCCCAACTGACATCTTGATTTTGGTTTTGTGAGATTCTGAGCAGAGAATACAGCTAAATCCAAATGGACTTCTGACCTAGAGGACTGAGACAATAAATTTGCATTGCTATACGCCATTATATTTGTGGTAATTCATCAATAGAGAACCAATACAAATTCCATATGCTAATATGGAGTATTTCCAGTTTCTAATGTGATTATAAATAAAGTTTCAAGGCCTAGGAATGTTTGCCCTAGCTTCTTTTACCTTTTCCCTCCAAAGCAAAAAATTCTAATATAGTTTGCTTTTTCTCTTTGTTAGTTGCCAACTCTTTTTCTTTAAATATTATTTCAGGGTTCCAGGAAAGATGGAACTATAACATCTGGAGATATTACAGCTTAAAAAAAAACCAAACAAAAAACCTACGAAGAGCAGCTATTTGAAGACTCTGAAAAGTAAATCGTAACAGGTAGATTGGGGAAGATGACTAAATTTCAAAATACCACCAAAATGGTACTGAATTTTTCATTTTTTCTGGCAATATTCTATAGTCTGGGGCAGCCAAAAACCTGAAGGTGGGCATCAGGTGTGGATAGAGGGAGTAGTCAGAAAAAGCCTCTATTTCTGGCTTCAGTAATGGGAAGGGAATTCCTAATGCCCATAGGGACTACGAAGATCCCTCATTTTTTCCTTCTTATTCTTGTACCACAGAAAATAGGAGACAATATACTTAAATCCATTTTATGAAACCATCATTACTGGTACCAAAACCAGACAGAGATAACAAAAGACAACTGCAGACTAGTATGCTGCTGCTAAGTTGCTTCAGTCGTGTCTGACGCTGTGCGACCCCATAGACGGCCTCCCACCAGGCTCCCCCATCCCTGGGATTCTCCAGGCAAGAACACTGGAGTGGGTTGCCAATTCCTTCTCCAATGCATGAAAGTGAAAAGTGAAAGTGAAGTTGCTCAGTCGTGTCCGACTCTTAGCGACCCCATGGACTGCAGCCTACCAGGCTCCTCCGTCCATGGGATTTCCAGGCAAGAGTACTGGAGTGGGGTGCCACTGCCCTCTCTGATAGACTAGTACAGTACCCATTAATTTCCCAAAGCAATATCAAGAACAGTCCACATACATCATCATTAGGAATTAGAAAAGTACAAATAAAAATGACAATGAGACATCTACTAGAATGGCTAAAATAAAAAAAAAAAAAACACTGACAGTATAAGCTGCTGGAGATGATATGTAACTGGTGGGACCCTCATACACTGCTGACGTAATGTGAAATGATACAGGCAATTTGGAAAGATTTTAGTATTTTCTTGTGTGTGTGTGTGTGTGTGTGTGTGTTAGTCACTCAGTCGTGTCCACCTTTTTGTGACCCCCATGGATAGCAGCCTGCCAAGCTCCTCTGTCCATGGAATTCTCCAGGCAAGAATACTGGAGTAGGTAGCCATTCCCCTCTCCAGGTAATCTTCCTGACCCTGGGATCAAACCCAGGTCTTCTGTATTGCAGGCAGATTCTTTACTGTCTGAGCCACCAGAGAAGCCCCTTCTTATGACTTATATGACCCACCAATTCCACGCCTAGATATTTATCATAGAGGAATGAAACTTATAATCACATAAATACTTATACACAAATGTTTAAAGTAGCTATTCATAATCAGCAAAATCGGAAACAACTTATATGCCCTTCAATAGATGAATTCTTATATGGCGCATCTATGAAATGGAACACTACTCAGCAATGAAAAGGAATGTACTAATGACAGATGTAACAAATCTCAAGGACAGCATGTGAGTTAAAGAAACTAGTCTGAAAAGGTTACATGCTGTATGATTAGATTTGTATGACATTCTCAAAAAGACAAGACAAAAATCCTAAAGTGATGGAGAGTAGTAATTATCAGAGATTAGGGCTTAGGGGCAAGTGTGATTACAAAGGACTACCGTGAGAATTTAAGGTGGCAGAACTGTTCTGTATCTTGACTGTGGTAGTGGTTACATTAATCTATTCATGTATTAGAATTCACAGAACTATGTACCAATGAAGGATGGTTTAATTTTTTCTCTTTTATTTAAAAAATAAAAAAGAAACAAAATTCTTTCAATGACTTTGTCATATGCATGACAGGACAGTTTTTTCCACCCCCTTTACTTTTCACCCTCACATGTAACGGCTGGACTGTGTGTGCCCTTATGTCTAGGGGAAGCCCACTTTAGACCTAAGTGTTAACCAGCTCTGTACTGGGCCAGTTTTTCAGGTTTACTTTCGATTCTCCATGGCCCTTCCAACAGTGTAGCAGAACACTTACACTAACACCTTTAATGGTGAGATCAGGGTGCCCTTTCTGCAGAAGATGAAAAAGACAGAATGCTACTCCTAAATGTTACAGAAGCCACAGGATAATTTCTAATCTTACTGACACCAAATACTGTGGCACATGAAAATTAGAGGCTTTAATTAAATAGCTAGACTAGAATTAGTTAAATCGGTAAAACTGAAAAGCACAGGACAGTTTGGCACCATCTCAACTAGTTTAATTAGGAAAGACAATATAGTCCTTCCTAGGTCTTGGCTCATATTACAAAATAAGTTTTAAAAGAAGGTTCTTTTTTAGCAGTAGAAGTCAAATGCTGATAATTCAGAAAAAGAAATGTGTAATACAAGCTAATCATATTTGTGAATTTCAACTATGAATCTATTTGAGTTACATTATCAACCTTACTCTACCAAATATGAACTTTAAAAAGTTTAAAAATCAGAAAGATCAATTTCCCGAAGCAACATCAATAACAGCTCACAATATTTATTCAGTACGAGTTTAACAGCTCAAGATGGGTTAAGCTTTTTGCGCTGTCTCCTGCATCTTCTGCACTGCAGGCAGATTCTTTATCACTGAGCCACCGGAGAAGCTACATACAAACCACAGTCTATACAGAAAGCACAAGACAAGTGTTAAGTTAACTTTTTGTAAGAGATGACTAGATATTTAAAAGATTTAAATAATTTCCATTTTAGACGGTTTCTGTATGTCTGTCTGCATACAGTGCAACCAACCTTCGTGCATGATTGCCCTCCGCTGGCCCACAAAGACCCCCACTCTCAGCTCTCTAGAGCTGGAGTGTTGAGCTACGTTCTTTGCAAAACACAGCCTGTTCTATGTATAAACAGAGGGACTAGGGCAGTCCCATTGGACAAGTCAGATAATACTGCAAGTGAAGAGCCCCAAAAGTAGAGCTTACAATGAAGCTATTCCTTTCAAAGTACCTGATCCATGAAGAGATCTGTAGCATGTACCAGAATGAGAAACACCACAAATGCAACAGCACTCTTTATTGCTTGTAAAGTCCATCAACATGTGTAACTCCTTCAACTAAAATCACAAGCTCACTATCACATCTGATAATTAAACAAATATGTACTGTTACTCCTATTTCCTAGTATAAAATAAGACTTTGACATCCTTTAACTAGTCAGGTATTTTGGGGGGTAGAAAATTACTGTCATTATTATAAATATTTGTAGTTTCATAATGGTAGGAAAACTTATTTTTACAAATGGGAAAACTATGCAAAAAAAAATCTGGTATTTTTAAAAATTGAGCAATGATTTTATCTTCTTTTATATTTTTTAAAGTGATGAAAAACATTAACTTCACTATTAAGATGAAAACATTAAAGAAATGGACTATAAAAGTTTTATTCAACAGACACAGTTGGAACTATATAAAATGATGATTTACAAGAACTGGAAATATAACTGGATAAAGAACCAGGCATAGATTGTTAATGTGAATTTTATTCCACATTTATCCAATTATTATCAGATTCTTGTTTTAAAGGGTTTAGAATTTTTTTTTGGTAATCCTCAATGAACTTTAATAAATGGATTATTTTCAATGTTTAGATTTTAAGAATGTGTAGCAATAGTGAATTTCCCAGCTGAGTCATCCATTTCTCTGCCAGATCTCATTTCTCACCATCTCCAGAACACATTCTATATCTTTAAGTTACCAAGTAAACCCATGCCTGTCAATTATTAGACTCTAATTACCCTTCAAAACTTTCCTAAAGCTACCAGGAAACAGAATGATGGAATGATTATTGAGTTAAAAGGAGATTAGACAAATACAAATAAATTACACTTATTTTATGCTTCCATCACCCTAGGAGATGACTTAATAGGGAAAGGAAAAGAATCATATTATAATAATGAAATCAGAGAGGGAATTCAAGCCCCAGAGGTGATTCCCCTAAGTTTATGTTAACGCACACCTTGTGGGGGACCAAACATCAACTGGAAAAGTTTCCTGAAAACTGTTCCAGCTATTTTCTCATTTAAAATGTTCCAACTTTACTTGACCCATTAGTCATCATATTACTTACATTTATGATGTATTTTGAAATCTATTACCCAAAACCCAATGGATTCAATATGGCTTGTTATACCCAAATCATAACATTTATGAAAGAAAAAAATTCTTTGTTAAGTGCTTCTTCCTTTGGAATTTTATTTGTAAAAGACAATTTTTTTTTTTTTATAGACAAGTTGGGCTTGTTAGGAAAACAAGTCAGTGGCCATGGTGGCTATGTAAAGACACAGGAATGACGGCCCCCCTCCACCACAGTAAATACAAATCAAAGAACAAATATTTAATCAAACTTGACTTTATGTGTTATTGTAACTCTAAATATTTTTTATTATTAGGTCATGGTTCATAGTACACTTCTTTTTCTTATTCAGCAATTCAAGTTCAGATTTTTGTTACAGTGTTCAAGTAAAGGTATTCATGATGATAACGGACAATGGAGACTCAGTATTCACAGGTGTGAGAGCTAGAAAACTTGGAGAGCTGCCCCGGACAACAAGATCAACGTGTTTTCATTGAAGGTGTGAAGTGTAAAGATCTCAGTGGTGGCAGACGTAAGTGTGTCAGTTAACAGTGGTACACCAAATGGAACTGGTTGTAGGCTGACCCATGCGCCACTGAGGAGGCTCAGAGACATGACTGACACAAGGCCTTGGGTCAGCCAGCAGCAGCTCATTGTGCTTATCACTGCGAACTGGGCATCATGTTTACTAGCATAACCGCTCATGGACATATTCTTATCATCAAGCAATGACTTTATTTTGACTATACTGTCCTACCCCCAAAATCACAACACAAAAGTTCTGATTAAAGGGTAAATGAATGGGTTTTCTAAAATGAATTTATCAAACTGAGCTCATCTAAATGAGCTTCTCTCCATCTAAGTAGCTATCATAGAACACTAAGTACATTCCACTACTCGAATCACTGTGGCAGTGTTTTTGGTACTCATTTCCTTTTCTTTTCTTTCTGTTTTCAATGATGGCATATACTCATCCTTGGAGACAGCATATCTGATTTTTATCTGATTTTTAGGAACAGCCAAATGTTTTGAGACAAGGAAGCAAGGATTCCAGACTGAGGAAAGATTAAAAACATAAGACAATCCAATTTACAGAGACTACAACTGCCAATGAGGAGACAATTTGAGCATTACTAAAAATAACAAATTCAGAATAACACCAAATAACAACTATTGATAAATGGCCAACAAAGGAATAGTTAGAAAATTAACTCATTTCTCCCCAGTTTTACTGATATATGATTGACAAATAAAATTGTAAGATATTTAATCTGTACACTATGATGACTGATATAGACTATACACTGCAAAAAAGTTCCTCCCCATCTGGAAAACCAAATTTATTTTTCTAATGGGTAAAGAGAGGGAAAGAAGTAAGCATTTATCCTACCTTTCTTAGGTAAATAATTCTACTAAGAAATTGAGTTAAAATGTTACTGTTTGCAACCTCCAATGACTTTATGTATTTAGCATCAATAACTATTAACATCACAAGAAGAACCTTTAGACATTATGTGCCTCCTGATGGAACAAAATAAAACCTTTTATAAAAGTCTTGCTAAAAATAAATAAAATAAACAACCTGAATCAGATTGAGCCATCTATGAGTTTATATGCAGGAAATACACAGAATAGGGACAGGCAAAATTCAAACTGTAAAATTTACATGATAACTGACCTGGTTTCTTTAATATATTTGAATCATGCTCCCTGACTTCGGACTATAGTACAAAGCTACAGTAATCAAAACAGTATGGTACCGACCCAAAAAGAGACACAAAGATCAATGGAACAGGATAGAAAGCTCAGAAGTAAACCTATGCATTTATGGTCAATCTAGGATAAAGGAGGTAAGAACATATACTATGGAGAAAAGACAGTCTGTGGAGAAAAGACAGTCTGGGAAAAGTGCACAGCTATGGAAAAGAATGAAATTAGAACACTTTCTAACAATATATATAAAAATAAACTCAAAATGGATTCAGTTCAGTTCAGTCGCTCAGTCGTGTCCGACTCTTTGTGACCCCATGAATGTAGCACGCCAGCCCTGCCCATCCATCACCAACTCCCGGAGTTCACTCATACTCATGTCCATCGAGTTGGTGATGCCATCCAGTCATCTCAGTCTCTGTCGTCCCCTTCTCCTCCTGCCCCCAATTCCTCCCAGCATCAGTCTTTTCCAATGAGCCAACTCTTCACATGAGGTGGCCAAGTACTGGAGCTTTAGCTTTAGCATCAGTCCTTCTGAAGAACACCCAGGACTGATCTCCTTTAGCATGGACTGGTTGGATCTCCTTGCAGTCCAAGGGATTCTCGAGAGTCTTCTCCAACACCACAGTTCAAAAGCATCAATTCTTCAGCACTCAGCTTTCTTCACAGTCCAACTCTCACATCCATACGTGACTACTGGAAAAACCATAGCCTTGACTAGATGGACCTTTGTTGGGAAAGTAATGTCTCTGCTTTTGAATATACTCTCTAGGTTGGTCATAACTTTCTTTCCAAGGAGTAAGCATTTTTTAATTTCATGGCTGCAATCACCATCTGCAGTGATTTGGGAGCCCCCAAAAATGAAATCTGACACTGTTCCCCATTTATTTCCCATGAAGTGATGGGACCAGATGTCATGATCTTAGTTTTCTGAATGTTAAGTTTTAAGACAACTTTTTCACTCTCCTCTTTCACTCTCATCAAGAGGCTTTTTGGTTCCTCTTCACTTTCTTCACTGCTTTCTGCACTTCTGCACTTCACTTTCTTCACTTTCTGGTGTCATCTGCATATTTGAGGTTATTGATATTTCTCCTGGCAATCTTGATTCCAGCTTATGCTTCCTCCAGCCTAGTGTTTCTCATGATGTACTCTGCATTTAAGTTAAATTAAGCAGTGTGATAATATGCAGCCTTGACGTACTCCTTTTCCTATTTGGAACCACTCTATTGTTCCATGTCCAGTTCTAACTGTTGCTTCCTGACCTGCATACAGGTTTCTCAAGAGGCCGGTCAGGTGGTCTGGTATTCCGATCTCTTTCAGAATTTTCCACAGTTTATTGTGATCCACGCAGTCAAAGGCTTTGGCATAGTCAATAAAGCAGAAATAGATGTTTTTCTGGAACTCTCTTGTTTTTTCCATGATCCAGCAGATGTTGGCAATTTGATCTCTGGTTACTCTGCCTTTTCTAAAACCAGCTTGAACATCTGGAAGTTCATGGTTCACGTATTGCTGACGCCTCGCTTGGAGAAGTTTGAGCATTATTTTACTTGCGTGTGAGATGAGTGCAATTGTGCAGTAGTTTGAGCATTCTTTGGCATTGCCTCTCTTTGGGATTGGAATGAAAACCAACCTTTTCCAGTCCTGTGGCCACTGGTGAGTTTTCCAAATTTGCTGGCATATTGAGTGCAGTACTTTCACAGCATCATCTTTTAGGATTTGAAATAGCTCAACTGGAATTAAAGACCTAAATATGAGACTGGGCAGTATAAAACTCTTAGAGGGAAACATAGCCAGAACACTCTTTTACATAAATAATAGCAATATTTTTTTGGATCTGTTTCCAAGAAAAACAGAAACAAAGGCAAAAATTAACAAATGGGACCTAGTTAACTTAAAAGCTTTTACACATGAAAGGAAAGGATAAACAAAACAAAACAACCTACGAATGGGAGAAAATATTTGCAAATGAAGTAATCAATAAGGGTGTAACTTCCAAAACATACGAACAGCTCATACGACTCATGTTGAAAAAACAAGCAACCCCATCAAAAAATAGGAATACCTAAATAGACATTTCTCCAAAGAAGACAGATGGCTGATAAGTACATGAAAAGATGCTCAATATTGCTAATTATTAGAGAAATGTAAAGCAAAAACTACAACAGACACCACCTCACACCACTCAGTATGGTCATCACCAAAAAGTCTAGAGAGGGTGTGGAGAAAGGGGGACCTTCTGACATTGTTGGTAGGAAGGTAAACTGGTGTAGACACTATGGAGAAGAGGATGGAGGCTTCTTAAAAAACTAAAAATAGAGTTACCATATGATCCAGCAATCCCATATCTGGAAAAGATGAAAATTCTAATTCAAAAAGATACATGCACCCATAGCAGCACTATTTACAATAACCATGACATAAAGCAAACTAAATGTCCATTAACAGATGGATAAAGCAGATGTAATATAGATATATAGTGGAATATTATTCAGCCATAAAAAGAATGAAATAATGCTATTAGCAGCAACATGGATAGACCCAGAGATGATCATACTAAGTGAAGTCAGACAAATACCATATGATATCATTTATATGTGGAATCTAAAAAAATGATGCAAATGAATTTATTTACAAAACAGAAATAGACTCACAGACACAGAAAACAAACTTAATTACCAAAGGGGAAATTAGTGGGGGGATAAATGGGTAATTTGGTTTAAATGATACACACTACACACATTATATAAAATAGATAAACAAGGACATATTGTATAGCACACAGTACTACATTCAGTATCTTGTAATAACCTATAATGAAAAGAATCTGAGAAAGAATATATTAAAAATATAGAGAGTTTAATCACTTTGCTGTATATCTGAATCACTGTAAATCAACTATACTTTAGTAAGAAAATAAAATAAATTGCAAGAAATGAAAAAAGAGAGGGGGGAAAACTATTGATTTTGAAAGAAATTTCTTTTTTACAAAAGAAATTCGAAAGGCATAACCAGTAGTGATGAGTAGATCTTATCTGGCTCTAGGTTAAGAAAACAAACAAACAATAACCATACATGCCTACAAACACTGACACACACTATGACATTCATGAGATAATTAGAAATTTGAATACTGACTAGATATTAGATGACAGATGATGCTGAAGAATTATTCTCTCTAGGTTTGATAATAATATTGTGGTTATGTTTTAAAAAGTTCTTATCTTTATAGATACAAATTGAAATATTATAGGTGATATAATATGATGCATGGGATTTGCTTCAAAATAATACAGAAGGTGAGGATATGGATAGGGTTATATAAGAACGAATATATTGGCCATAAGTTGACAATTGTAGGCAAGAGTTTCTATATTATATTCAGTCTACTTTAAAATTTTTTTATTTTTTAAGCTTTATATTTTGTATTGGAGTACAGCTGATTAACAATGTTGTGACAGTTTTAGGTGAACAGCAAAAGGACTCAGTCATACATACACATGTATCCATTTTCCCCAAAACTCCTCTCCCATCCAGGCTATATTTGTATATAATATTTTCCATAATAAACAGTTTTTAAAAGGCATAGAGATGAGAATGAGTACAGCATAAGAAGAAGTCATATTGGAGGATGATTTCAAACCATTTGCCTCCAAACTCCTCTCTTCAGGGTCAATCAGTGACTCTGCTTCCAGTTTCAAGGAGAAAGAGAAACTCATTCAATTTCTCTTGGTTTCCTACTACCAAACTGAAAAAATACTTCCATATGCCATTTTCCTTTGCTTCCTTAATTTGTTAAGGCAACACTGGTTCTTTCACATGTATGCTGGATTCTTCTTCACTTTGTCTAAGGAACCCACCTTTATCTTTTCTCTTTTTTATTTTATCCAGTTCTTCTCTCAACTGAATTCTTCCGGCTGATATTTAAACATGAGAAAATTCAGGTCTCTTTCATTATAAAATTAGAGCCTAAAACCACAATACAAAATGCCCTTTCATTTATAATAACTATAAATGGAGTACAACCTTTAAAAACTGTGAATCACTATATTGCCACTATTTGTACATCTGTAACTTATGTAATATTGTGTATCAACTATACTTCAATTAAAAAAAATGGAAGGAAAAACCAAAACAAAACACTACTTCATATTCTTCTTCACAGACTTCTTGGAAGAGTTATACTCTCTGCTTCCATTTATTTTCCTCCTGCTTACTCCTCAATGCACTGTACACTACAGTCAATCCAGGCTAATCCAATGGGGTGAGGGGGTAATATTTTTAGCCACGGTGTCTATAAATCCATTCAGCTCAGTTCAGTTCAGTTGCTCAGTCGTGTCTGACTCTTTGCGACCCCATGAATCGCAGCATGCCAGGCCTCCCTGTCCATCACCAACTCCCGGAGTTCACTCAGACTCACGTCCTTCGAGTCAGTGATGCCATCCAGCCATCTCATCCTCGGTCGTCCCCTTCTCCTCCTGCCCCCAATCCCTCCCAGCATCAGGGTCTTTACCAATGAGTCAACTCTTCGCATGAGGTGGCCAAAGTACTGGAGTTCCAACTTTAGCATCATTCCTTCCAAAGAAATCCCAGGGCTAATGTGTTTCCGAATGGACTGGTTGGATCTCCTTGCAGTCCCAGGGACTCTCAAGAGTCTTCTCCAACACCACAGTTCAAAAGCATCAATTCTTCGGCACTCAGCCTTCTTCACAGTCCAACTCTCACATCCATACATGATCACAGGAAAAACCATAGCCTTGACTAGATGGACCTTAGTCGGCAAAGTAATGTCTCTGCTTTTGAATATGCTATCTAGGTTGGTCATAACTTTCCTTCCAAGGAGTAAGCGTCTTTTAATTTCATGGCTGCAGTCACCATCTGCAGTGATTCTGGAGCCCCAAAAAATAAAGTCTGACACTGTTTCCACTGTTTCTCCATCTATTTCCCATGAAGTGATGGGACCAGATGCCATGATCATTGTTTTCTGAATATTGAGCTTTAAGCCAACTTTTTCACTCTCCTCTTTCACTTTCATCAAGAGGCTCTTTAGTTCCTCTGCACTTCTGCCATAAGGGTGGTGTCATCTGCATATTTGAGGTTATTGATATTTCTCCAGGCAATCTTGATTCCAGCTTGTGCTTCTTCCAGCCCAGCATTTCTCATGATGTACTCTGCATATAAGTTAAATAAGCAGGGTGACAATATACAGCCTTGATGTACTCTTTTTCCTATTTGGAACCAGTCTGTTGTTCCATGTCCAGTTCTAACTGTTGCTTCCTGACCTGCATACAGATTTTTCAAGATTTGTCATTTTTCTGTAGCTTGTATCATTACCTGACACTGTCCAGTACTTCTACACATTTTTCTCTTGGTTTCTTTGACATAGCACTCTCCAGATTTTCCTCTTAGCTCTACTTTCTTTTAAAGTTCCTCCTTTTCCTCCTGGCCAGTAATTACTGATTCGACTTCTTCAGTCTTAAAGACTCTTTTTTCCTACTTCCTCTCTTTTCTTTCTTCCTCTTTTCCCTTCTGAGTAATAATCTCATCCAGGTCTGTGCCCTCGATCAGCGCCCATATTCCCCCAAACTTTCAAAACATTTAATCCTTCACCACTAGTCAGACTTTTGTGTGAGCAGCAGATATGCATGCACAATTACCAACACAGAACTCATGATCTCTCCCTACTCTCATACACAAACATGACAAACAAAATATACCTTTTCCCAAGCATTTTCTATAACATATCAGTCAACAGGACACCAGTTTGGGATGTCATACTAAAACACCACAAACTGTGAGATTAGACAACAGAAACTTATTTTCTCATAGTTCTAGAGCTGGAATTCTGAGATCAGGGAGTGAATGCAGGTTGGTTTCTGGTGAAGGCTGACTTCTGGGCTTGCCTGGCTGTGTTATTACTGTGTCCTCACATGGTAGGGAGAGACAGAATGACAGCAAATTGTCTGGTGTACTAATCCCCTCCATGAGGGCCTGACCCTCATTACCTCATCTAAATCTAATTACCTCCTAAAGGCCCAGCACAGTGGGGACTAGAGCTTCAACATATTAATTTTGTGGGGGACACAATTCAGTCCACAACACAATATTCCTTCAGTTAGATCAGTCAGGAACCCTTAAGTCATCCTTAAACCTCTCTTATACAACATCCCCTCTACTCCAATACCAGTCTATGGATTCTGCCTCCATATTTATCTACCAAATCGTTCACTTTTCTCCATTTCTATTACCATTCCATGACCCAACCTATTATCTCTCACCAGTACTACTGCAATATTCTGCTAATTTGTCGTTTGCCTCTACTCTAGAGCTTTTTATCTATTCTTTATCCTGCAACTAGAGTAATTTTTTTTCAAAATGCAAATATAACCATATCAATAAACACTCATATCTCTTCTTTCCCCATCATATGTATGTCCTACTTAAAATTCTTCAGTGGTTTCCCAGTGCTCTAAAGATAAAAATCCCCAAATCCTTTATTGTGGCCTAGAAGGCCTGGCCCATAACTCTCTCTATAGCCTCACCTCCTGCGACTGTTCCCTCTCTCTGACTTGTTTTCATTTCCTTCGGTGTGCCACAATCCCCTTCCTCACAGGGTCTTTTGCATACATTCTGTCAGAAGATTGCTGTTCCCTCCATGTCTTTGGTTAACTCCCTTTTATACAAGTGTCTGAACTCAGCTCAGACAAGCTTCCCTAAATCTCTAATCTTTTACAAATCCAGAAAAGTTTATGACACTTATATTAGCTTATAATTATATAATAAATACTCTGGGTGACTACTTGCTAATCAAATCCTGTCCTTTCTACTAGATGGTATGCATTTCCTGAGAGAAATTACTGTGTATCTTTTGCTTACCACTGTAATTCCAAGGCTTAGAAGATTACTTGGAATATTATAATTGCTCATAAACACTTGTTGTGAAAAATAAATGAAGAGTTCCATTGGGGATTACAGACATCATTTTAGAATTTGCAGGAATCTCAGGACAACTCTCTTATGATACAGAAGAAAATACTAGGGTTCAAAGAAGAAAAATGATCTCACTTAGAATTACTTTCGTAGTGACAGTAAGCCTGGATTGTCCAGATGACACCAGGTTAGATTCCCGAGGTCTGAGGACAGTTATGATTTGATTAACTGAGGGAGGTGGGTGGTCAAGATTCACATTAGTTTGCAGAGGAGAGAAAAATGATTGAGTAAAAGAAAAATCTGAAATGAGGGTCACCAGTAAATAGACCGAAGAAGTAATAAGGGCACAGGTAGGTGGCAGGTATAATGGAGAACCATTTCAAAGGAAAAACTAAAAAGGCTTGAATGAAAAAGGGACGACTTGAAGGTGGCAGTAAAACTGTGAGAAGACCTGAATGGAACACTGCTGCCATCACTAGCAAATGTAAAGAAATTTGAAGACTGTACTAAGAGACGGAGCCAATAAGAAAAAGAAACAATTTTTGACTTAATAGTGAAAGTGAAGTCGCTCAGTTGTGTCCGATTCTTTGCGACTCCATGGACACCAGGCTCCTTCGTCCATGGAATTTTCTAGGCAAAAGTACTGGAGTGGGTTGCCATTTCCTTCTCCAGGGGATCTTTCTGACCGGCGGATTGAACCCGGGTATTTTAAAAAACTAAATGCATCTCACAAGGAGATGAAGAAATAGTGCTGAAGGTGGATAATGAATCAAAATTAGAAATAGGCATTGGAGGTTGTAGGCATAGAAGAGATAGCTGAGGTTATTTTCTGTACAAAGAACAGAAGACTGAAGACAAAATTCAACAACTTCATGATAAAAACACTCAAAGTGGGTATAAAGGGAACACATCTCAACATAATAAAGTACATTTATGACAAACCAACGGGACTTCCCCAGTGGCTCAGTGGTAAAGAATCCACCTGCAATGCAGGAGACACAGGAGACGTAGGTTTGATCTGTGGGTCGGGAAGATCCCCTGGAGGAGGGCATGGCAACCCACTCCAGTATTCTTGCCTGGAGAATTCCATGGACAGAGGAGCCTGGCAGGCTACAGTCCACAGGGTCACAAAGAGTCAGACATGACTGAAGCGACTTAGCACTCATGCATGCATGACAAACCCACAGTCAACATAATACTCAGTGATGGAAAGCTGAAAGTCTTCCTGCTAAATTCTAGAAGAACACAAGGGCGTCCACTCTCATTGCTTCTATTTAACACAGTATTGGAAGTTCCAGCCAAAGCCATAAGAAAAGAAAAAGAGGCATTCAAATTGGAAGGGAGGAGGTAAAACTGTCACTATCTGCAGATGACATGATGCTCTGTATAGAGAACTGTTAAGTCTCCACCCAAAAACTGTTAGAACTAGTAAATGAATTCCGCAACATTGTAGGATACAAGATTGATGTACAAAAACCTATACAGTCATAATGAAATATCAGAAAGATAAAGTTAAAAAAAAATCCTATTTAAAACTGCATCCCCTTTCCCCCTCCAAACAAACAAAAAAACAGCCCGATTACCCAGGAATAAACTTAACCAAGGAGGTGAAAGACCCATACACTGAAAATTATAAAACACTGATGAAGAAAATTAAAGATGATTCAAAGAAATGGGAAGACATCTCATGCTCTTGGATTGGAAAAACTAATATTGTTAAAATGGCCACACTACCCAAAGCAATCTACAGACATAATGCCATCCTTATAAATATCACCCATGATATTTTTCATAGAACTAGAATAAATAATCCTAAAATTTATTTGGAGCCACAAAAGACTCAAAAATCTCCAAAATAATCCTGAGAAAGAAGAACAGAGCTGGAAGTATAACTCTTCTAGATTTCAGATTATACTACAAATCAATAGTAATCAAACAACATGGTACTGGAACAAAAACAGACACAGAGATCAATGTAATGGAGAGCCCAGAAAAAAACCCATACATCTATAGTTAACTAATTTATGACAAAGGAGGCAAAAATATACAATGCAGAAAATCTCTTAAACAAGCATTTCTGGGAAAGGTGGTCAGCTTCATGTAAAACAATGAAATTAGAACATTTTCTCACACTATATACAAAAATAAACTCAAAATGTTTTAAAAACATGAATATAAGACATAACACCATAAAACTCCTAGAAGAGAATACAGACGAAACATTTTTTGACATAAATCATATTCAGTTCAGTTCAGTCACTCAGTCATGTCCAACTTTTTGTGACCCCATGAATCGCAGCATGCCAGGCCTCCCTGTCCATCACCAACTCCCGGAGTTCACTCAGACTCACGTCCATCGAGTCAGTGATGCCATCCAGCCATCTCATCCTCTGTCGTCCCCTTCTCCTCCTGCCCCCAATCCCTCCCAGCATCAGAGTCTTTTCCAATGAGTCAACTCTTCACATGAGGTGGCCAAAGTACTGGAGTTTCAGCTTGAGCATCATTCCTTCCAAAGAACACCCAGGGCTGATCTCCTTCAGAATGGACTGGTTGGATCTCCTTGCAGTCC
This sequence comes from Capricornis sumatraensis, assembly GCF_032405125.1. Taxonomy (NCBI): domain Eukaryota; kingdom Metazoa; phylum Chordata; class Mammalia; order Artiodactyla; family Bovidae; genus Capricornis; species Capricornis sumatraensis. Next base: position 83,537,018 of record NC_091079.1, read on the forward strand.
AAGGGACTCTCAAGAGTCTTCTCCAACACCACAGTTCAAAAGCATCAATTCTTCGGCACTCAGCTTTCTTCACAGTCCAACTCTCACATCCATACATGCCTACTGGAAAAACCATAGCCTTGACTAGACGGACCTTTGTTGGCAAAGTAATGTCTCTGCTTTTGAATATGCTATCTAGGTTGGTCATAACTTTCCTTACTCCAAGGAGTAAGTGTCTTTTAATTTCATGGCTGCAGTCACCATCTGCAGTGATTTTGGAGCCCCAAAAAATAAAGTCTGACACTGTTTCCACTCTTTCCCCATCTATCACGGGAAACAGATGGGGAAAGAGTGGATAAATCATATTAGGTTGGTGCAAAAGTAATTGCAGCTTCGCACTGTTGAACTTTGACATTTGATATTAGAATACATTCTTAAACAAATGTGGTTATGTTATACATCATTTTAATGTGGATTTCTCACTTTATGTTTTCTTGGCTAATGACATTACTTGCTGTTTATTTTATATTTATTTTAGACTATAGAAATGATGTTAGACAAAAAGCAAATTTGAGAGATTTTTAAATTTGAGTTCAAAATGGCTTGTAAAGCAGCAGAGACAACTTGCAACATCAATAATGCATCTGGCCCAGGTAATGCTAACAAATGTACAGTGCACTGGTAATTCAAGAAGTTTTGCAAAGGAGACAAGAGAGCCTTGAAGATGATGAAAGTGGTGGCTGACCATCAGAAGTTGACAATGACCAATTAAGAGCCATCATCAAAGCTGATCCTCTTATGACTACATGAGAAGCTGCCGAAGAACTCAACATTGACCATTCTGTGGTCATTTGACATTTGAAGCAAATTGGAAAGGTGAAAAAACTTGACAACTGGGTGCCTTCTGAGCTGACTGAAAATCAAAAAATTGTTTTGAAGCATCGTCTTCTCTTATTTTATGAAACAATGAACCATTTTTCAATCAGATTGTGACGTGCAACAAAAAGTGGATTTTATGTCTGACTAGCTCAATGGTTGGGCTTTCCTGATAGCTCAGTTGGTAAAAAATCCGCCTGCAATGCAGGAGATCCTGGTTTGATTCCTGGGTTGAGAAGATTCGCTGGAGGAAGGATAGGTTACCCACTCCAGTATTCTTGGGTTTCCCTTGTGGCTCAGGTGGTAACGAATCTGCCTGCAACGTGGGAGACCTGGGTTCGATCCATTGGTTGGGAAAATCCTTTGGAGAAGGGAAAGGCCACTCACTCCAGTATTCTGGCCTGGAGAATTCCATGGACAGTATAGTCCATGGGGTCGCACAGAGTTGGGACATGACTGAGTGACTTTCACTTTTCACTTTCAGCTCAATGGCTGGACTGAGAAGAAGCTCCAAAGCACTTCCCAAAACCAAACTTGCACTAAAAAAAGGTCACAGTCACTGCTTGGTGGTCTGCTGCCCTTCTGATCCACTACAGCTTTCTGAATCCTCATGAAACCATTACATCTGAGAATTATGCTCAACAAATTGATGAGATGTACTAAAAACTGCAATGCCTGCAGCCAGCACTGACTAACAGAAAGGGCCAAATTCTCTACCACAACCCCTGATCCCCCATTACACAACCAAAGCTTCAGTAGTTGAACGAGTTGGGCTAAGAAGTTTTGCTTCATCCGCCATATTCACCTGACCTCTCATCAACCGACTATCACTTCTTCCACCATCTTGACAACATTTTGCAGGGAAAATGCTTCCACAACCAGCAGGAGGCAGAAAATGCTTTCCAAGAGTTTGTTGAATCCTGAAGCATGGATTTTTACGCTACAGGAATAAACAAACTACTTCTCATTGGCAAAATTATATTGATTGTAATGATTCCTATTTTGATGAATAAACATGAGCCTAGTGATAATGATTTAATATTCACAGTCCAAAACTGCAATTACTTTTTGTACTATTAGGTTGTATACTACTTTTTATACTATTAGGTTGTATACTATTTCTTAGATCTTTTTCCTGAGGCAAAATAAATTAGAGCAAAAAAAAAAAAACAAAAAAACAAATGAGACCTAATCAAACTTAAAAACTTTTTTTCACAGCAAAGGAACAAAGTGAAAAGACAACCTATGGAATGGGAGAAAATATTTGCAGACAATGTAACTAATTAAGGGTTAATATCTAAAATATAAACAGGGACTTTCCTGGTGGTTCAGAATTTGCCTTGCAATGCAGGGGACACAGGTTCAATCCCTGGTCAGAGAACTAACATCACACATGCTGATGAGCAACTAAGCCTGTGTGCCACAACCAGAGAGCCCTTTCTGACACAACAACTGAAGACTGCATGCTCTGGAGCCCACATGCCACAACTACAGAGTCCATGCAAATTAGAAGTATGGGGTTAACAGATACAAACTACTGTACATAAAATGGATAAGCAACAAGGATATAGTGTATAGCACAGGAAATACAATAACTGACAATGGTCTCCTAAAAAAATGCTGAATCACTATGCTGTATTCCTATAATTAACACTATATTGTAAATCAACTACTTCAATTAAAAAAATTCAGCAATAAAAAAAAATTCTTGGTCTACTCTCTATTTGACATTCTGACTTCAAGTTTATTGTTTTATTTTGATAAATCATAGGGAAAATAAACGATGATAATACAATGCTGACGCTGCAAACTGAAACCCGTAACACCTAGGAAATGTGAAAGTCAAGGTTCTCACAGTTTTATTAACTAGTTTACATTTCTTAAATGTAGAAGATAGCTTGCTAGTATGGTTGTAAAACTAAAATAGAGATAGGACTCCAGTGACCAAGGTGGGGACCTTGGCCCTATTTCTGGAAAGAGAAAAGAACAAGGGGTTAACTATCAGAGTTACAAGAAGAAGACTAAATTAATTAAAATTAGCTTTTCAAGATGCTTCCTTTTACTTTGTATCTTCTTGTATAAAAAATCATATTACCTATTCTTTATTTTCTACTCCAGAAAAGTCAGGACGCTATTTGTGTTTTTTCAGGTTATCTTAATTTCCCTGAGTCAGTCATCTTCTACCTATGTCTGAATTAATTCCCAATAGTAATGAATTCTGTAATAACAGAACATAAAAACAGATATCATCATGAAAAGTAAGCACATTTTAAAAATACACAAAATTGGCAGTAAACAACTTAGCATTTCTACTTTATATTCATTATAAACAAACCTATTTGAATGGTGTGATACTATATCTGAGAAGCTTTTAAAGTAGTATTTCACATTATTCCAGTATGTATTTTCATTCAAATCAAAGAGGCTGTGAGAACAGGAAATTGTAGGATGGTTAGGATTTTTTTTTAAGTGAAAATTAAAATCCTTGCAACCTATAAAACACTAAATTTATAAAAAATGGACTACACCTCCAATTAAAATAAATAAATTTATATTTTTTAAAATGGACTACAAAAAACTAAAAGTCAAATAATATCTTAATATAAAAATTAAATAAAACCAATCCAAAGCTTGAATGAAATCAGAAAAACTGAAAATGACACAGATAAATGAATTAACAAGTTAGTTAAGGAGAGAGTAAATAAATGATTTTATTATGAGAAAAACTATCAGTGGCTATGTGTTTCAACAAGTGACACCACATATATTAAAATAAAAGAAACAGGAAATTATAGTCATAACTTTGATATAACCATGTTGCCTAAAATTATATGAAAATTGTGATATGCTAATTATTTATAATAAAACATACATGTGGGAATGTTCTCCCAATTTGGCAAGTTTTTCTTTCCTATCCTCTAAGTGTCATTTAGTGGCTACAGTGACAGTATTCAAATACGTGTCTGCAAAGAAACAATGAAAAAAATACCAGGGAGTTCAAATATGTCTGTAAATGACCTTAAGTTAATTAGAAAAATCTGCACCCTTCCCAGTTCTTCTTCTCAAGTGTCAGCTCTCATTAAATTAAAAAAAAAAAAATTTCATTTCAAAGTTAAGAAATCCTATAGTTAACAAACTTTTAAACTGGGATCAAGGGGGCACATTCCTAAGTTTCTGTATGATGTCATATGAAGCAGTTCACAGCTGAATTTGAATCTGCAAGAAGTATGAATGAGTTTTCAATATAAGAAGTATCTAACAGTAATTTCTTCTCTATAGGCTAACTGTGCTGGGAACAGGTGGCCCTGCTTTCAATTACAGAGGGCTAGCATGCCAGTGTGAGGCCTGGATTAGTTCACCTTCTCATGGGGAATTTTCCTCAGTTGGGAATGGATTTATTATGGCTTCACACATGGAATAGAGCTCATGTCAGCTGAGGGCAGTGACACATCATATGATTCAAATTAACCTGCTGTGGACTGTTCCGCGGGGCTTAGATTGTGTATTAAAATGACGACATTTTAAAAACAGCTTGAAAGAAACCAGGATTGCTGGACTGCAATGGTTCCAATTTGTTCCAACTAATCTATCACCTGCTGGATATATTATTCTAGTGGGTTTCTGGTAGCTGCTGTTTTCCAGGTTTCTCCAAGCCAGTGACCTTGCTAATGGGTACAATTGTTGCCTCTGAAGGAAGGAGGTGGGGGTTGAGAGAGCTTTGAAGGGGTTTTTGATGTACAAGTTGGGACCTACCATTTGCTCTAAGGTACTATTAAGTGAACAGAGGAAAACAGGGGATACTCAACACACTGAGTTATTTTCCCAAAACAAATGCTAAGGAGCAGCATACGCATCACCTTGTTTAGATAAAATAATCCCTAAAAAAAATCTGAAAGGCTGAATTCAAAAGCTGTTAAGTTTGCACCTTAGGAAGAAAATTTAAGGTTAGGTAGTTATAGTTGGCATTTCCTCTACTCTTCAGGGCCATAACTTTTATTGCTACTGAAACTTTAATTCAAGAGCAAGAAAGGAGTAAATGAAAAGACACTATTTTAGAGTTGTAATATAAAGCATTCTTTGGGAATGATACTTAAACAAGATGTGCATACAGGTTAAACTAATGGTATCAAAAGATTCTTAATGATAATACTGCATAATACTTAGAAGCATTCTTTGCAACACTAAAAAAAAGGGGCTTTTTATTTATCAAGGGAAGAGAATGGTACTGGGGAATATTATAAAGCTGAATTTTGTTCCTCCAGTCAGCATAAATAATACTGCTCTTAATATACTATTTCCTAAAATCTGGAAAAATATTTTTTTTCTTGAGTTGCCAAAAATATATAAAATAATACATAACCTAGAGCCAGACATCCTGGAATGTGAACTCAAGTGGGCCTTAGGAATGATCACTATGAACAAAGCTAGTGGAGGTGACAGAATTCCAGCTGAGCTATTTCAAATCCTAAAAGATGATGCTGTGAAAGTGCTGCACTCAATATGCCAGCAAATTTGGAATACTCAGCAGTGGTCACAGGACTGGAAAAAGGTCAGTTTTCACTCCAATCCCAAAGAAAGGCAATGCCAAAGAATGCTCAAACTACCGCACAATTGCACTCATCTCACACACTAGTAAAGTAATGCTCAAAATTCTCCAAGCCAGGCTTCAGAAATACGTAAACTGAGAACTTCCAGATATTCAAGATGGATTTAGAAAAGGCAGAGGAACAAGAGATCAAGTTGCCAACATCCGCTGGATCATCAAAAAAGCAAGAAGAGTTCCAGAAAAACATCTATTTCTGCTGTATTGACTATGCCTAAGCCTTTGACTGTGTGGATCACAATAATCTGTGGAAAATTCTGAAAGAGATGGGAATACCAGAGCACCTAACCTGCCTCTTGAGAAACCTGTATGCAGGTCAGGAAGCAACAGTTAGAATTGGACATGGAACAGCAGACTGGTTCCAAATGGGAAAAGGAGTACGCCAAGGCTGTATATTGTCACCCTGCTTATTTAACTTATATGCAGAGTACATCATGAGAAACGCTGGGGTGGAGGAAATACAAGCTGGAAATAAGATTGCTGGGAGAAATATCAATAACCTCAGATATGCAGATGACACCACCCTTTTGGCAGAAAGTGAAGAGGAACTAAAAAGCCTCTTGATGAAAGTGAGAGGAGAGTGAAAAAGTTGGCTTAAAGCTCAATATTCAGAAAACGAAGATCATGGCATCTGGTCCCATCACTTCATGTCAAATAGATGGGGAAAGAGTGGAAACAGTGTCAGACTTTATTTTTTTGGGCTCCAAAATCACTGCAGATGGTGATTGCAGCCAGGAAATTAAAAGATGCTTACTCCTTGGAAGGAAAGTTATGACCAACCTAGATAGCATATTAAAAAGCAGAGACATTACTTTGCCAACAAAGGTCCATCTTATCAAGGCTATGGTTTTTCCAGTGGTCATGTATAGATGTGAGAGTTGGACTATAAAGAAAGCTGAGCACAGAAGAACTGATGCTTTTGAACTGTGGTGTTGGAGAAGACAAGTCTTGAGAGTCCCTTGGACTGCAAGGAGATCCAACCAGTCCATCCTAAAGGAAATCAGTCCTGGGTGTTCACTGGAAGGACTGATGTTGAAGCTGAAACTCCAATAATTTGGCCACCTGATGCAAATAACTGATTCATTTGAAAAGACCCTGATGTTGGGAAAGACTGAACGCAGGAGGAGAGGGGATGAAATAGCTGGATGGCATCAATGACTCGATGGACATGAGTTTGAGTAAACTCCCGGAGTTGGTGATGGACAGGGAGGCCTGGTGTCCTGTGGTTTATGGGGTTGCAAAGAATTGGACATGACCTAGCAACTGAACTCAACAGCAAAAAATGCTTTATTATGTCTCATTACTCCTACTGCTCTCTAAATTAATGTACAGTAGCTGTTTACAGAGAGATAACAATTTTTATTTAATAACACTTATGTACATACTTTACATGACAAACTATTTATAATAAGGAAATTTTCTCTTAAGGTGGCAAATTCTGGAGAAGTTCAAGGCTGTTAGCTTAATGTTCTAGTGGAATCCCACAGAACTGACATGTCATTCAAACTAATCTCCCCTCAAATAATTTATGATAGAAAAGTACTCTTGGTTAAAAAATGTTTGAGACTTTGAAGAAGTTAAACCATTTTATACTGGATATTGTATTTGATTTCTCATAATAAAATATCATTTAAAAAAACACTCAGGACCTCCCTGGTGGGCCTACACCCTGCAACTAGAGAAGCCAGGCTAGCACAAGCAGTGAAGACCCAGAGAAGCCAAAATAAATAAATAAAATTAAAAAACAGTCATTCTTTGTATCATTTCCCGCTTTCCTATGCCCCCAAATATCTGCAGTTTGAGTCTCAGTAATTGTACTGATGGCAAGTAAATCATATATAAACATATATTATTAATGTATGAGTCATATAAAATCTTGGTACAAAAAGTGTAGTCTCCAGATCCATAATATTCATTTTACCTGTGAGCTTGTTAGAAACATAGAATTTCATCACTATTAAACCACATTTGCATTTAACTACAACTCCAGAGATGTTCAAACGCACACTGCAGTTTGAGAAGCACTGTTGTAAAATAACTATTTCAATTCATTAATTTAAAAGTTTGAACCCCCAGATAGGCAATCTTATTACTGAATGGGCATAAAATCAGAAATGGCAAATATGTAGTTTCCAATTTTAAAAAACATAATAAACACAAAGTACAACTGTTGTAAAAGTCATACACAGTCAAATTGAATGACATAATAAAAATGTAAGTTTTAATTTGCTCATTGATATTTCTCAAAACTCAAATTATATGGGATCCACAAAAATATGGTACACAATTTACCGTTGACTTGAAGATCCCATCCCTTTTAGAAACAAATCAACGTAAACTAGAAGGGAACTTTCTAGCCAAAAGGTGAAAGACTGTGCCTAAAAGCAAAAGAAATCTGAAACTACAAGAGAGAAAAAGGAAGTAAATGCAAGGTTATCTATCACTTCTCCATAAACTACTCACGTTCTTACCCTATTTCATTCATTCTGGCATATTCAGTCTTTTGTCCTGCAACTGATGAAGTAAGAAAGCTACCGACTCTCTGCCTCCCTATGGACTGTAGTCTGCCAGGCTCCTCTGTCCATGGGATTTCTCTGGCAAGAATACTGGAGTGGGTTGCCATTTCCTTCTCCAAGTTGCAGGTGGATTCTTTACCACCTGAACCATCAGTGAAACATCATATACATGTGTATTATATATATATATATATATAATAGCTTAAGTAGCAGGTATTTTTTTCTTTTCTTCCTTTCATTTTTATTTTTTTTATTTATTTTTTATTTTTTTTTTAATTTTAAAATCTTTAATTCTTACATGTGTTCCCAAACATGAACCCCCCTCCCACCTCCCTCCCCATAACATCTCAGTAGTTTATAAAATGTTTTTTCCTACATTGACAGTTGCTTGAATTCCATGAAATACGGTACTTCACACTCACTAGCCAAGGACTCACACTCTTTTTCAACAGTCCAGCATTCCAAAGGATGCTTCCATCTTTCATGAATCCTTTAGACTTCATCATCAGCTTCTTCCCTTCCTTCAACTCTTTAAAACCACACCTATATAGTCAATCTAGATACTAAAAATTAGAACTAATTCTTCATATATCTATATGTTTTAAATCCAAGCATCAGATAAACATGTATAAGAAGAACTGAGCCCCAGTGAAAGGGCCAACTGAGGTGATTTCTACTCTAGTCCCGATGGTGGGCCACTTTCTCTATTTGTAGTCATGAATCATAATTTACTGGCATGTTGTGGCACACAAACTTAATCAGGTCTACATAGGGATAGCTTTCAATCACCAAAATTCATGCCTTGCAGTATATTGCTAGAGATCTTAAGACAGTATAACACCACAGTTTTAAACTCCTAATGAAGAAACTGGTATTCTTTTAATGACTAACATGTTCTGGAGCACTGTGAGTATAACAAAAGGAAAACTTAACTGTAGTAATTTTTTTTAAAATAAACAGCTCAGATCTCAAAGAGATGATATAAGAGTAACAAAGAAAAGAAGAGGAATTATCCTCCAATTAAAAATAAAAAAAATTAATTAAAAAAATGAGATGAAGGAGGAAGAAATAGAGCAGCAAAAAGAAAGAGTATGAGGAGGAGAGAGATAAGAAAGAAAAAACCTTTAATTATACTAAAATTAGCGCAGTATAGAAGTGACCTAGGTCTTTGGAGTCATAAAGACTTGAGTTTGAATGGCTGCTTTGCTACCGTGATCTCAGGCAATCGACTTCATTTTTCTAAGTCTTAGCTTCTGTATTTGTAAAATGGGAATAATTATAGAGCCTACACCTTGGCTTTATACAAGTATATAAAGTACCTAGTACCTGGGACATAATAAGCACTTAATAGCTTTTGATATCTATATCTATTGAAAATTGAGTGTTAATATGTCCCAAGCGCTTTGCTAAGCATTTCAAATGTGTATTTACCTAATCCAATCTACCTACGTGTATTATCTTGTGTATGTATTCATGTATCTTATCCACCTATCTATCCATTCATGCTCCCACCCATCTATCCATCCATTACCTATTTTATCTCTTCATTTACAGGTAAAGAAACTGAGGCACAGGAGATTAGACAATGGCCTAAGGTCCCACATTTAATTAGGAGAAAAGGCAGAAATAAAATGACAACTACTTTTTAAATTGACAACTACTTTTTGTCAACTAATGGTAATTTTTAATGCATATTAATATTAGCCTTTTGATCTCTAAAATAGGTAGCCTGAGAAGAGTACACGTCTGGAAAACAAATTACTCATGGTTGGAAAAGAACGTCAAGATTACTAGCAGACTCCATGTACACACTGAGAGACTCACAGGAAAAAAAAGTTTGAATTATGACTTTCTTACCTGGTCCGTTAAGAAAATCTTTAATTTGTAGCGTTACAAGTGAAGGTGGAATACCACTTTTGCTGTCTATTTCTCCAGGTACCGTCTGCAGCCAAACTGTGCAATAATCAAGGGCTTCAGGCAAAGTCTTCCCAGGATCTGAAGAGACAAAATTAAAGCTGAAAATGTCAATTACAACACAAACATCAATTCTGGTGTAAGAGTTTGAGCTGATAACCAAGAGAAAAAAGTTAAAATATTGTATGTCACTTTCGTTAATGCATTTGTTTGTATACATTCAGTACATAAATACTTAAAGAGAAGCCCTCTCTGTACAAGGTAGACTGAGGAAATTATGTTTTCCAGAACCAGGCCAAAGAGGAAAAAATATTTCAAATCTTAGCTCATATCACCATTGAGTAAAGGCAGCTTTTGTACTGAGCTGCTGACTGTTAACAGTTGAATAGATAGATTTCTTTTTTAAAGGGATGTTGGAAACAAGAGAAAAAAAAGGGCAACCTTTCCAGCTTAAAAAGAGGCATATACATGTTCAAAGATGCAGTGGATTAGTACTACTTAGGGGTTATTCGATCTGTTTCAGTTTTACTGACATTACAATCACTTTTACTGCTAGGCTTTTGAAGTTAACTTCAGTAGCTTTCCCATAACCTTTTTTAATGATAAAATAGGTCAATCTTTCAACAGTTCCAATTATGACTAAAAGTGGACTTTTTCAGTTTTGATTTTTCTATTAAATATTGTGCATTTTAAGTTTTTTAAGGTTGATATTGTATATTTTTTAAAAGTTTCTTTCAGTTATTGGTGATGGTAAATGGAATTTACTTTTTAATGCTTGGCAATCCAGTTTTTATTGAAATAGCTCTTTAAATAAAAACGACTGCTATATCTTGGCATGCAATGTAGTAGGCTTTTTAAAAACTTCTAAATATTCACAGTTTTCCTTTAGTTTCAAGATTGTTTTACTCTCTGTGTTTTAATGGCCTTTCAATGTCAATTTTACAGGGATGTTCTTGCCATAGAGTCCATCTATTCCATTTTCAGTTGATTTGAAATGTGTTATTAAAGTGTTATTTATTTTAGGTTTTATTGATTGGATTGCATTCAAGAAGAGCATTTACATACTGTGTATTATATTCAACATATGGTTATACAGTATTACTGTCATATGTGAACTGGGCATATAAATTCTGCCTTGGAATTTGTATTTCTTGACCTTATCATGTGATCCTTATGAAACTTGGCACATATGAACCTTTATGTGATTTCAAAGAAAATACTGAAAGCAACTGATTGTGACGTTAGATCTATGTGGTAAAGATCAAACACTAAACTAGTGCATTCTGCTCTTTTCATATAATCAGTGAATTTAAAGCAGTGAGAATATGCATAGTAGATCTATTACACAGTAACACTATACTATTCTGTTGTTCAAACATAACGGTAAAGTCTGGTGAAAGGATGGCAAACGTCTATTGCTGGTAGGTCTATAATCAGTCTGTAGGCTCTATGTAGCCTGTCAGGACCTGAGCATCTCTTTCTAGGTCTCACCTATGTAGCCATCATTAAGAAGAAATCATTATCATCAAGTAAGTGATACTGTGCCAGACCTATATGAGGAGACATAATTCTTGATTTTACAGATGATACAATCTAGAGAGAAAAGAATGATCTGAAGGAAAAAAAGATAAATGATGTTGCTGGATAAATAATGCACAGGAATGAATTAAACTGATGTAGAAAAATTAATATGATGTGTAAAAACTTGGCAAGTAAAAATGAGGATGATAAGTGTAACAAGGTATAAAAACCACATATTTAAACTTGTATGGCAGAAAAGGGATATCATGACTATATAGTTTGTATAATCAATACAGACACAGAAAAATGGGTAAAGGGTAGAAAAAGCACTTATTTATGAAGAAAATAAACAAGTAATAAATGAAGGAAAACAAATGGTATAAAGCAGTTAAAATATAAACATTAAGAGATACTACATCTTAGAAATAATTAAAGGAAAAAAAAAAACCTTTTTAAAATAAGTTGAGTTTTCTACCTACCAAGACTAAAAAAACTGATAATGTCTATGCAAGAAGAGAGTGAAAAAGCTGGCTTAAAACTCAGCATTCAAAAAACTAAGATCCATGGCATCCGGTCCCATTACTTCATGGCAAACAGATGGGGTAAAAATGGAAACAGTGACAGATTTTATTTTCTTGGGCTCCAAAATCACTGTGGACGGTGACTGCAGTCATGAAATCAAAAGACGCTTGCTCCTTGAAAGAAAAGCTATAACAAACCTAGACAGCGTATTAAATTAAACAGCAGAAACATTACTTTGCCAACAAAAGTCCACATAGTCAAAATTATGGTTTTTCCAGTAGTCATGTACAGATGTGAGAGTTGGACCATACAGAAGGCCGAACACCAAAGAATTGGTGCTTTAGAACTGTGGTGCTGGAGAAGACTTTACAGACGACCTTGGACAATAAGGAGATCAAAGTCAGTCAATCCTAAAGGATATCAACCCTGAATAGTCATTGGAAGGACTGATGCTGGAGCTAAGGCTCCAATACTTTCACTACCTGAAGTGACGAGCCAACTCAAAAGACAGTGATGCTGGGAAAGATAGAGGGCAGGAGGAGAAGGGGGTGACAGAGGATGAGATGGTTGAATGGCATCATCGACTCAATGGACATGAGTTTGATCAAACTCTGGGAGATAGTGAAGGACAGGGAAGCCTGGAGTGCAGCAGTCCCTGGGGTCCCAAAGAGTTGGACACGACTTAGCGACGGAACAAATGTAACACACACACGTACAAATTCATTGTATAACTGTTTATCATAGCAAAAAGTAGAAAAGAACTAAGACATCCATCAATGGACTAATATTTAAATAAAAACCAATAACCCATACAATGTTCAGAAGAATCAAGATTTATATGTATTGACATAGTAAGACAAACATTTTATGCTAGTAGTAAATAACAAAGGTTGAATATTTTTTCATTTATTGGCCATGTACGATTCTTCTTCTAAAAATACTCATTTTTCTATTGGGCTTTTTTTCTTACTGATTTGTAGAAACTCCTTATACATTATGGGTGTTAATGCTTTGTTTGCCATGTGTAGCAAATGTTATTTCCTGGTATGTTAGTTGCCTTATAGTTATATCCTGATGCTTTTTACATGCATACTTTGGAAGAGATGAGGTAAAAAATGATTAACATATCTTACGGATTTATCCCTAGGTAGAGTATATATTTTCCCATAGTCTATTGAAGCATTTCTAAGATCTGTTTTTACCTTTAGCTATTTAATCCTTCTGGAGAACACTGTTTCATGAAAGAGGAAAAAAACTCCTCAGTCTCACTATTAATTAAGTTCAGTTCAGTCTCTCAGTCATGTCCGACTCTTTGCGACCCCATGAACTGCAGCATGCCAGGCCTCCCTGTCCATCCCCAACTCTTGGAGCCTACCCAAACTCATGTCCACTATTAATGAAGCTTATTTAAAACAAGAAACAAATTTTTTTCACTTGACAGATAAACAAAAACTTAAAATGTATAATACCTTGTGTGGGGGAGGAAGACAAATTGACATTGATAACATGTATCATAGGTAAAAGTGTTTTAGTTGCTCAGTCATGTCCAACTCTTGCCCATTAGGCTCCTCTGTCCATGGGATCTCCCAGGCAAGAACACTGGAATGGGTTGCCATTTCCTTCTCCGCGGATTTTCCCGACCTAGGGATTGAATTCCCCTCTCTTACATATCCTGCACTGGCGGGTAGATTCTTTCCTCCTAGTGCCACCTGGGAAGCCACATATTACATCCCTGGTTTAAAATGTATAGCTGCATTCAGACGGCTGATATAAGAACAGAATAACTGAAATTAAGAACATTCAGGAAAACGTAGGTTCATGGTTGATGAATACTGAATGTATGATAGGGCTGGTGGCTACTCCGAGTTTTGGCTAAAACCTCTACTCTGGATATGCCTATAGTCACTGTGGTGAGATGAAGCAGCAGCAGTAGCAGAAAGGTGTATGAGAATCCCAGAGGATAGATAGCTCAGGTGTGTAAATCACTATTTAGTCCCTTTGGCTCTCATGGCTAGATGATGTGGGGGATGACTTCTAGACTTCCTGAACTGTCTTCAATTTAGCTTCTCCTTAATTACATCATCAGGTCTGGAAAACAGGATTCATATTACACATTCCTTGGGGTTAATATATAGCTGGAAAAGCACCAGAAAAACCAAGATTAAAGGAGCCTGTGAATATGATACAAACGGAGTAACAAATAGGGATGACTTTATCATACTGGAAGCTCTGTTAAGACTTTGCCAGCTTTCTTCTTCATACTCAGCTAACACCTATTTATTTAAGTACAGGAAGCTCTCAAAAAGAATAAGCCCCTGCTGATGTTAATGAGCATGTTTACATTTACACTGTTGTCCCTAGGCCAAAGAAACAGGAGAAAGCCATATCTTATTATAAGTAACAGACTGTGGGAAACGGGTCAGAAACACACGATAAACTGCTCACAGCCATAAATCTTGTTCAAAGTCAGTTAGCATTCACTTCCATGAGACACTGGTATTGACAAAGTTATAATATTAGTTTTTCTTCTAGGTTGACCTGGACTTCAAAACAAAATACTTCATCATATTATGTCACAAAGAACACTAAAGGGAAGATTCAGAGCTTAAAGTCCATTCCCAGATGGACCAAGGTACTGTTGGCTTTTATAGAGCTTGATTCAGATTATATTCTTTGTGCTTATAGATTACTTTGTCTTCTTCACAAAACCTACGTTTTATTTAACTGCTTAGGAGGTTTTTCTCTGATTCTGATAAAGTCATCTTTCTAGTGCTGCTCATTATTGTTATTTTTTGACCCTTAGCAGATGTTCACAGAGTTAAGTATGTCTTTGCTTAACATTTGAATTACATAAAATATAACATGACTCATGTGTTCAGCTCACAATGAAACTTTAGAAATGAATTTATTTTCTTTGCAATCTTCTACTTACAAAAAACTTATTTTCCATGCTCATATAGAACAGCAGAGTGCTGCAGACTTTGTAAGCGTCACAGTTTCTCGGTTTTATTAATACTATATGGCAGGATATTTCTTTTTCATAACTAAGCAGAATTTTCAGTAAGGTCCCAATGAGGATATATTTTCCCACAGATTTCAGTGAGAATTTCCTCATTTTAAGATTGATATAATGCTGAATATATAATGAAGTCCATTTACTTTTATACCAGATACTTCAGAGAGACAAAAACTGTTTTTGTTTTTGTTTTTTTTGCCATGAGTACTACTTTTGTACTCAAGAACACCTCTCACAACTGAACTGGTTAAAGAAGGGCAGAAAGAGAAATTAGTCCGTTGGTTATTTTCCCTGAAAGTTCCAGGCAAAGTTTTCATGGAGGAAGATGCAAGTAACTACAGTCACCATAATGTTTCTGACTCTTTGATTCAATTTTCTCATGATACCCTTGTCTTTTACATTCTGTGGAAAATGAATGCTAAGTTATAGGGAGCAAGGTCAAGGGAATCAAATTTTCCTGTGATAGAGAGTTCCTCTAAACTTATGTTACCAGAAAAAATATTATTAATTGAAATTTGGGGGATAAATCTTAAAAAATAAATATGATTAGTTGGGTTTTGGTGTGCCTCACTTTAAGCATGTTTTCTACAGTAAGCAAATAATCTGTCATCTTATTTCTGTATTAGCTTCTTGCTGTACTAATGTAATCCTGTTGCTGTTTGCAATCCTAACAAAATCTTGCTCAGTATTATCAAATACTTTTGAAATTATATCATGCTTTTTCAATCCTACTGATGCTTACTGATGATATATAATTAAAATTAATGTGTTCCCTAAACTGTTACTGTAGATTAAAATTGCAGCAACTTTTGGCTTTGATTTCATTATCGCACTGAGTTTTCCTTCCTTTCTCCCACCCACCCTGAATTTTCTGATGGAGCACATCATGAAAACATCACAAATTTCTCAGCGGCACAACACAAATATTTGTATGATGTAGCACTGCAAATAGCCTCAAGATTTTACTTGTCTCCATTTTACTAATTCTAGAAAGTCTTGAAAGATCTACTATTTGGTTTTTGAAAAGGAAAACCAGATTATATATTTTATTCACTTTAAAGCCACCTGTTATTACGTCACAAGCATGCTGAAGTCTGCTGTAGGTACTGAACCCAGGCATATCCCAGGATGCCACAGAACCAAAGTGGCTTCTATGACTGTTTACGGAGACTGGTTCTCTTTGGCCTGAGGTATCCAGAGCCATCATGTTTATGAAGTGAAGTGAAATGAAAGTTGCTCAATTGTTTCCGACTCTTTGTGACCCCGTGGCCTATACAGTCCATGGAATTCTCCAGGTGAGAATTTTCCAGGCTGAAGTGGGTAACCTTTCTCATCTCCAGGAGATCTTCCCAACCCAGGCATCAAACCCAGGGGTCGAACCTAGGTCTCCTGCATCGCAGGCAGATTCTTTACCAGCTGGGCCACAAGAGAAACCCAAGAATACTGGATGGGTAGCCTGTCCCTTCTCCAGCAGATCTTCCTGACCCAGGAATCAAACTGAAGTCTCCAGCATTGCAGGCAGATTCTTTACCAACTGAGCTATGAGGGAAGCCTCATGTTTATGAAAGAGCATGTTAAGTGACTTTTGATGAACTCTCGAGGGCCAACTGATAAGTGATACGATACTGTCACATGAAAGAGGTTTGTGAAATAGTTTATCACTGATCCAGGACTTACTGAAAACAGCCTTTGTTCCATGGAGCTTTCTAACATGTTCTTAAAGAAGAGTTTCTATCAGTTTGAAGTGAAAGCTGCTCAGTCATGTCTGAATCTTTGAGACCCTGTGGACTATGCCGTCCATGAAATTCTCCAGGCCAGAATACTGGAGTGGGTAGCCTTTCCCTTCTCACCCCAGGGTTCGAACCCAGGTCTCCCGTTTTGTCAGTGGATTCTTTACCAGCTAAGCCACTAGGGAAGCCCAAGAAGGTCACTGGGCCCGGGACACCATCAGGGACTCAGTTTGTAATAGGAAAAAAAGTGTGTAGGGTGATGAAAGAACATGAATTCCGAAGGTACATAGTGAAGTGAAAGTGTTAGTTGCTCAGTGTGTCTGACTCTTTGTGACTCCTTGGATTGTAGTCTGCCAGGCTCCTCTGTCCATGGAATTCTTCAGGCAAGAATACTGAAGTGGGTTGCCATGCCCTCCTCCAGGGGATCTTCCCAAGCCAGGGATCAAACTGGGATCTCCCACATTGCAAGCAGATTCTTTACCACCTGAGCCACCTGGGAAGCCCTGGAGGTACATAGATCTGGATATAAATCCTGACTCCTTAAACTGGGTAAATTTAATTTTAACTTCCCTGAGTCTCCGATTGTTTTCAAAATGGGGATAGTAAACTAAATTATGGGGCTGTTGAGAATATTATATAGATAATATATGTACTGTGGTTTGTATGGACATGTTATGGTAGATGTTCAATAAACAGTCACTATTTTGTTTCTTAAACACAAACTCTAAACAAAATAAGAGTATATGTGTGGTATATCTTTCAAATATCATTCTTTTTAGTTTTTTTTTAAATTTTGAAAAATCTTTACTGCTTATATAAAATAAGAGGAATATAATGTAAAAGGTAAAAAAATAGTGGAAATTATACTCAATTTTGGGCTTCCCCTGTGGCTCAGATGGTAAAGAATCCGCCTGCAATGCTGGAGACTCAGGTTCGATCTCTGGGTCAGGAAGATTCCCTGGGGAAGGGAACAGCAACACACTCCAGTTTTCTTGCCTGGAGAATACCATAGACAGAGAAACCTGGCGGGCTACAGTTCATGGGACAGCAAAGAGTCAGACACGACTGAGCGACTGTCACTTCACTTCACATGCCCAATTTTAACCTTAAAAGCTACTAAACTTCTTAATATTTAACTTTTCAAATAATAATTATTGAAGTCTGAAATATGAGTCAACATATTTTACTTCCATATAAAATAATCTTTGCTAAGGAGAAATTATAGACCTGACAATTTCTTCGCATTTTGGTTCTGATAGTTATCAAAATTGTATTCTCAGCTCCTTTCTCATCCTTTAGAAATGCTTGGCCTACAAGTGAGTCAAGGATATGCAATTTGCAAGCCAAAGTTGATTCCTTTTTGTTTTTTAAACTAGAAGTTAGAGACTCCTTTTACAAAGGTGGCTGGGTATATCAACCTTATACAAAGGAGACTGAAATGACACTTTAAAATAATTTATAAGTAAATATAGTGAGTCCATAAGGATTTCAATTTCACAGGGCTTTATTTTTAAGGAAGAACAAGAAGAGTTCATAACTAGCCAGAGGAGGGAGGGTGGGAGGAAATACCTAAAGAGGACTCAGGGTAACTAACAGGCAAGGGCTTAGAGTCCCTGCTCTCCTTTCCTCTCTCTGGCTTTATCGAATACATGTTCCTGGATGGTTCTTTAGTGGAATCCTTTTATTACCAGTCAAAAATACACAAAAGTTTCCCTTAACATAAAAAGAATAAAATGTCAAGGAAAGCATTTTGGGAGAATCTACTATATGTGATCAATTTGCCTCTATGTACGAAATTCATATGGTTAGAGCTCCCAAGGGCCTCCTTCAGAAGCCATGGTTATACTTAGTTTTGGTATGCTCAAATATGATTGGAAGTGTAACTCCTTTCAACCAGTGATTACTATCACAATAGTCACCTTCCAACCACTGGATATGCAAAAGGCAAAGCTATAGGTTTACTGAGTTGCTTATATTTTTTTATATTTATTTTTTGCTCCTTAGTTTAAAGGCTATCTTATTATTTTTCTTTTTTTAAATGTAGCCACAGAAGCAAATCTAGTCCACGAGGCTTCTACAATACCTGAAAACTAAATCATGAAGGAACCTAGATCCATAAAATACAGTAACAATTCAATGAAAAAAACAGCAAAATCAACCAAAAATTCAATTCTAAATTGCTATATAAATGGTCAGTGGCACCATTTCCTTGTCAATATTTAGGCATTTGACTAACTCTAACCATTTTTGACTAAGCATTTTCTTCACCTCATAAGATGTGACAGGAAGGGGAAAAGGAGATTTCCAGGTTTGAAATTTCAAACCTGGCGCCCATAGGAAGGAAAAGAAGAAAAAATTAAAATGGCTATTGGCGTATGTGATCACCAGGGTCTACCGGTTCTTATTTTTTGAACCAAACTTTCCATACCCTGAAAGCTCATTCTTTCCACTTAATGATGCTAATCAGCAGATAACATGTGAAACATCATCTCAATTCCTTTAATTTTCTACACTGTTTCATGTTGTGCTTGATCCATTTACTATTTTTTTTTGTTATTTTAATGTTGAATTCTAATGTTGGTGACTTCCTGGTGGCCCAGTGGTTAAGAATTTCCCTGCCAACGCAGGGGACACTGTTGGATCCCTGGTAGGGGAAGATTCTACATGCCTTGGGGCAACTAAGCCGCAACTACTGAGCCTGTACTCGAGTCCATGAGCTGCAACTACGGAAGCCCATGCACACTAGGGCTCATGGTCTGCAACAAGGGAAGCTACAATGAGAAGTCCGTGTACCACAATGAAAGAATAGCCTCTGCTTGCCACAGCTAAAAGAAGCTTGCAGGCAGGACTGAAGACCCAGAGCAGCCAAAAATAAATAAATAAATTCTAATGTTGGTTTCAGACACTTTATATGACATCTGATTAAAATTCAGAGCAAGGACACAGAGGAAGCTGTTTAGTCAAAAAATGTAGTCATATAAATTCATGGAAGATCAAATTAATCTGAACTGCAAGCCTCAGCTCTGCTCTAAGTTTGGGTTCTGTAACACTGAAGGCAAATCCAGTGACTATAAATGATTCTTCTCTTTTTTCCTTCACTATGAATATATGCTGATGATTACAATTGGTGTTAAAAAGGGCCAGGACACTAATCTCTTTATCGTGTCCAAAAAGGAAAGTCTTATTACCATTAAGCCCTCCTTTCTAATGCTAATAACTACAGAAGTCCCAATTTATAGTTGATTATTTCATAGTTTCAAGGTATTTCACAAATATTATCTCATTTGGAGGTCAGACTAAACCATTAAACTACAAAAAACACATAGTATTATAAAAGTATACCTTGTTTTATTGTGCTTTGTAGATATTGACTCTTTTAGAAATTGACGGTTTGTGGCAACTCTCTCAAGCAAGTTGATTGGTGCCATTTTTCCAAAAGCATTATCTCATTTTGTGTCTTTGTGTCATCACATGTTGGTAAGTTTCCGATATTTCCATTTTTTTCATTATTATATTTGTTATGGTGATCTGTGATCAATGATCGTTGATGTTACTATTCTAATAGTAGAGCATGTGGGCTCAGCAATTGTATTAGGGCGCCACAAAACACGCCTATATAAGATAATGCAGGGTTGTATGTGTTCTGACTGTGCAACTGACTGGTCATTCCCCCATCTCTCTCTCTCTCCTCTGGCCCCCCTGTTCTCTGTGCTCAGCCACTACTATCATGTCCGCCTCTTTGTGACCCCATGGAGGTAGACTGCCAGGCTCCTCTGTCCATGAAGGAATATCTCAGGCAAGAACACTGGTGGTGGTGGTTTAGTCACTAAGTGGTGTCTGACTCTTGTGACCTCACGGACTAGCCCGCCAGGCTCCTCTGTCCATGGGATTTCCCAGGCAAGAACACTGGAGTGGAGTGCCATTTCTTCCTCCAGGGGGTCTTCCTGACCCAGGGATCGAAACCGCATCTCATCTGTCTCATGCACTGCAGGTGGGTTCTTTTACCTGCTAAGCCATCGGAGAAGCCCCATTCCCTGAGATACAACAATACAGAAATTAGATCAATTAACAACCCTACAGGGGACTCTGAATATTCAAATGAAAGGAAGTGTTGTACATTTCTCGCTTTAAATCAAAAACTAGAAATGATAAAGCTTAGGAAGGCACACTGAAAGCCCAGACACACCAAAAGCTTGGCTTCTTGGACCAGTTAGCCCAGTTGTGAATGCAAAGGAAAAGTTCTGGAGGGAAATTAAAAGTGCTACTTCAGTGAACATGTAAATAATAAGAAAATAAAACAGCTTTATTGCTGATAGGAGAAAGTTTTAGTGGTCTGGATAGATGATCAAACTAGTCACAACACTTTCTTAAGCCAAAGCCTAATCCAGAGAAAGGTCTTAATTCTCTTCAATTCTATAAAGGCTGAAGGAGATAAGGAAGCTCCAGAGAAAAGTGTGAAGCTAGCAGAGGTTAGTTCATGAGATTTAAAGAAAGAGGCCAACTCTGTAACATAAAAGTACAGGGTGAAGCAGCAAATGCTAATTCAGAAGCTGTAGCAAGTTATCTAGAAGATCTGATATCAAGACCCAGAAGCTAAGATAATTAATGAAGATGGCTACACAAAACAACAGATTTTCAATGTAGTCAAAACAGCCTTATATTGGAAGAAGATGCCATCTAGGACTCTCATAGCTTAAGAGGAGAAGTCAATTCCTGGCTTCAAAGCTTCAAAGGCTGACTCTCTTATTAGGGGTCAGTGCAGCTGGTGACTTGAAGCCAATGCTCATTTACCAATCTGAAAATTCTAGGGCCTTTAGGAATTAAGCTAAACCTACTCTGTCTGTGCTTTATAAATGGAACAAAACCTGGATGACAGCACATCTGTTTACAACATGATTCCCTGGATATTTTAAGCCCACTGTTGAGATCTATTGCTTAGGGAAGAAAAGATTCCTTTCAAAACATTGACAATGCACCTGGTTACCCAGGAGTTCTGATGGAGATATTCAACAAGATCAATGTTGTTTTCATGTCTGCTAACACAACATCCATTCTGCAGCCCATAGATCAGGAGTAATTTCAACTTTCAAGCTTTACTATTAAAAAAATACATTTTGTGAAGCTATAACTGCCATAGATAGTGATTTCTCTGATGAATCTGGTAAAGTAAATTAAAACCTCCTGGGAAGGGTACACCATTCTAGATGCCATTGAGAACATTTGTGATTCGTGGGAAGAGGTCAAAATATCAACAATGAGAAGACGCTGATCCCAATTCTCATGAATGACTCTGAGGGGTTCAAGAATTCAGTGGAGAAAGCAACTGCAGATGTGGTGGAAACAGAAAGAGAACAAGAATTAGAAGGGAAGCCTGAACATGTGACTAAACTGATGCAATCTCATGATAAAGCTTTAACGGATGAGGGATTTTTTCTTATGGATGAGCAAAAAAGGAGATGCATGGATTGTTGAAATGACAACAAAGGGCTTAGAATATTACATAAACTTAGTTATAAGGTAGCGGCAGGTTTTGAGAGGATTAACTCCAGTTTTGGAAGAAGTTCTACATGGGTAAAATGCTATCAAGCAGCACTGCATGCTACGGAGAAATCACTCATGAAATGAAGAGTCAATCCACATGGCAAACTTGACTGTTATGTTATTTTAAGATGCTGCCACAGCCACCCAAACTTTCAGTAATCACCATCCTGAACAACAAAGAGGCAAGACACTATACCTGCAAGAAGATTAGGACTCACTGAAGGTTCTGATGATGGTTAGCATTTTTAGCAATGAAGTATTTTTAAAGTAAGGCATATTCATTGTGTTTTAGATATATCACTATTGCACACATAAGGTACTATACTATACAGTGTGAACATAATTTTTATATGCACTGGGAAACCAAAAAGTTGTGACTTGTTTTACTGCAATATTTGCTTTACTGCAGTGGTTCTAGAACCAAAGTCACAGTATCTCTGAGGTATTTCTGTACCTATCTTAGAGAAACGGAAATTAAAGCACCAAGAAGCTCAGTTATCTGCATGAAAGAGCTTTGGCATTAGAGCCCTGACTAAAAGTCTAAGCTTCTGATTTCCATTCCCAAACTCTTCACCATACATAAATCCTCCCACTGGCTGGGTCACTTCTTTACTTAACTTTCTCACTACAACTCTCCCTGAGTGACATACACGAGTGCCTCCCATTTAAAAGACCAACTTACTTGTTGAGTCCTGTCAAAGCAATAATTTCATTTCACATTACTGGCCAGCGAAAAATTTTCCTAGCAGCTAAATTTTCAGATAAATGTTCAAGTTGTGATCGTTATGACATTAAAGTCACAGGTTAATTCTAAGCCTTTCCAGGGATATTAGCAACACTGTTAATTCTAAAGAGACATGTAATTCAAGCCTTCTCTTAAACTCACAAGAACTAAATGAAATCAAGATATGATTTATGAGGTGTTACAAGCTAGTTTATGATTTCCTAACTGTTGGTTTACTCAAATGTCTTTGGCACATTTTCTGCAGACCTACCCATGAAAGAGTACAAAGCCAATTATTATAACTGAAAATCTTCAAACTATACAATAGCTATAATTGAACTGAAATGATGGGAAGTTTTTTTTTAGCCAATTACAACCACTGTTTTAAAATCAGCTTAAAGATACTAGCTGTGATGAAAAAAGCAACAACAACCTTAACATTAACATCCACTGAGTTCTGTGCTACACATTTAGCTGAAAGCTTCATATATATCGTTTAATCTTTACAGCAACCCTAGGAGGTTGCTACCAGTAAAGATAAGGAACTGAAGTTTAGAGGTTAAATGACTTGCCCAAGGTTACACAGTTGTATGCAGTAGAGCCTGGATCAGAACTCAGAACTATTGGAGAAGGAAATGGCAACCCACTCCAGTGTTCTTGCCTGGAGAATCCCAGGGACAGGGGAGCCTAGTGGGCTACCGTCTATGGGGTTGCAGAGAGTCGGACATGACTGAAGCAACTTAGCAGCAGTATTAAATTGTATATATGTACTACAATGGAGATGCAGACATTGAGAACAGACATGGATATAAAGGATGGGAGCAGGGGAAGGCGAGAGTGAGACAAATGGAGAGAGTAACATGGAAACATATACACTATCATAAGCAAAAAAGATCACCAGTGGGAATTTGCTATATGACTTAGAGAACTCAAACCAGGGTGCTATGATAACCGAGAGGGGATGGATGAGGTGGGAGGTGGGAGGGAGGTTCAAGACGGAGGGGACATATGTATATCCATGGCTGATTCATGTTGGTGTATGACAGAACCAACACAATATTGTAAAGCAATTATCCTTCAATTAAAATTAAAAAAAGAAAAATATTTTAAAAATAAAATAACTAAAAAAAAAAACAAAAAAACTCAGAACTAACTCACTCCAAATCTTGACTGCTTAATAAACTATTCCATGTCTGCCTCTTAACTGAACCTAAAGTCATATCTGTAATATTATAAAACCTTACACTGAAGAAAGGGCCCATTACTAGAGGTATTATGACATGAATTTTACACAAGAGTTGTGTTATAACCTGCTTTTTCAGTAGGATAAGTTCTTTGTTGTTGTTTAGTCTCTAAGTTGTGTCCAACTCCTTGTGACATCCCTCAACTGTAGCCCACTAGGCTCCTCTGACCATGGGATTTCCTAGGCAAGAACACTTGGAGTGGGTTGCCATTTTTTCCTCCAGGGGATCTTTTTGACCAAGGGATCAAACCCATGGCTCCTGCTTGGCAGGCAGATTCTGAGCCACCTGGGAAGCCCCAAGATAAGTTCTAATCAACTGTAAATTCTGTATTTTAGTTTGGCTAATGCCTGAAAAATGATGTTAAGATAAAAAGGTTGTAAGAGGATGAAAGTAATGTTTTCAAACTACTTTGTTAGTTTCTAGCACCCATAAATGAGTAATAAGATCCTCGAATGACTGCATACTGAGGAAGTATAGTGGGGGTGGGGCAGGAATAGTGAAGTTCCCTCAGAATGGTTCAAGCTCTTCACAATTGACCAGATGGCAGAGTCATTTCTTCAAAAACAAACAAAAAGCCCCAAACAAACAAGAAGAAAAATGACTTTTTGAGGCTGCCTTGGGCTGCATAGTCAAGATATGAGGCAATTTCCAATCTGGACTCCATTACCTTAAACAAAACAAATACCAACTTTTAAATATTTATAAACACAACTAATATGATTATGTTAAAACAACTACGTACATCTTTATTTAAATGAGAATTGCCAATAATACAGCTGCTACATGTAAAGGTGCTGGCAGAAGATCTCATTTCTGTTAGAGGTTGCTCTAAGTTACAGGGGCAAGGAGAAAGGCCATATTTTAATATTTTAAAAAGAAACCTGTTGACTCACAGATGTACTATCTACTTGGACTAGATGGGCAATCATTCGTAGAGTATTAGTACCAATATCTATAAAAGAAAGTTAAGTTGATAATTTATACTTCAAATAATTTTCCATTTTTTAAAAATTATGGAGAATAACACAAAACACTATATGTATACTTTCAGGTATAACTGGAATAATTTAAAACCTGGCAGACTACAGTCCATAGGGTTGAAAGAGATGGACATGACTGAGGCGACTTAGCATGCATGCTACTCAAGATCACTAAATTATGCAGAATGGGGATTATATTTTATTAACGACACGTTCAAAATCATAAGCAATTATCATCACTCTTCTTTCACTTCAGTTTTCTCAAACAAATGCAGATACAGGTATACATGTAGATTCCATTTTATTCTGGCTGGCATCTCATATATAATTAGGTTTTTAAATATATGTGCATAAAGTATATATGACACACATATATGTGTATATATATAGCCACATCTGCTGAGAAGGCAGACTGACATAAGGAACAATGAGTTTTACAGCATTTCCTCTTTTAACTTGATTTTATAATATATGAAAGAATATCCCTAAGAAACACATTGAAAGAACACTACTACCACCCTTTGAGTATCGGGGTATGTTCTTTGCTTAATGGTGACATGGGCAGGATCAAGTTAATGCTGACAACTCCCTGGGAGCAGTTATTATTCACTACAATATATTTAACTGATCTGTGCTCATAGATGTAAAGATATTAAAGTATCACTTTTAGAGGAAATCCTGTATTAAGTTTCTTAGAAAACCATGCCTCTGCTAATGGACCAGAAAATATTTTCATTATCTTAAAATTGCAGGATTTCTGGTGCCAGCCAAAACTGGAATACGCTTACTACAGTCCAATCCCCATGCTGCTTAAATTAACTCAAGAAAAAGGACAAAACACAAATACCTGACAACTCTGAAAAGTAAACAAGAACAATACAGACGGGGGAGGGGAGTTAAATTTGCAGATATGATCCTACGGTGGTGAATTTTCCATTTGTTTTTCATCTTTTTCCTTATGACTCTGATTTGAGAGTGAGTTCTAAGTTGTGGTGCACAGCGATGGCAAGAACAGCCAAAAGTCCAACAGAAACCTCATCTGGCAGATAAGGCCCATGTGGTTTTCAAGACTGATGGGGAAACCAGCTGCTTTTTCTTTTTCTCTCTTCTGGTTTTCCCCCTAGGGTAGGGTGCATGTGTGTGAGTGTGTGAAGTAGTGCAGTGGCTGTGCTACGATGGCAGTGACACTTATGGAGGTACTATGTTTCATGAGATACAGGTAAACATGCTTGAAATGAATGGAAATACAGAGGTTCTCAGAAGTGAAGAAGAAACTATAAAAAACAATCAAATGGAAATATTACAACAGAAAAGTCCAACAGAAATTATTTAATATGAAGAACAGAGAGGGGGAAAAGATGAACCATGAATGGAGTCTCAGGAATCTGAAGAATAATATAAAAAAGTTTAACCATGGAGTCCTAAAAGAAGAGGAGAAAGATTGGTACAGAAAGAAATAATAGCTAAAAAGTTCCTAAATTTAATTTTTCAATATTTATAGAGTCAAGAAACTCAGAGAACCTCAAACAGGATAAATTTAAAGAAATCTAGACCAGAAACATCACATAATAAAACTCAGGAAATCAAAGGTAAACAAAAAAAAATCTTAAAGACAGCTAGAGAAAGCCAACACACTACATTTATGGAAGCAAGGGTTGGAATTATCATGCATTTCTCATAAGAAAGCAGAGAGGATAGAAGACAGTGGAACAATATCTCTGAAGTACAGAAAGAAATATCAACCTAGAATTCTATATCCAGCAAAAATATCCTTCAGGAATGAGCGGAAACAAATACTCCCAAATGACAGAAAACTCAGAGAATTTGTTACTAGTAGGTCTGCTCTCAAAGAAACGCTAAAGAAGTTCTTAATGTTGAAGGAAAATGCACCAGAGAAAAACTAAGAACTTTAGGAAAGAAGGAAGATCTCTGGACATGGTAAATACCTGGGAAATATTTATAAAATATACTAGTTTTTCCTCTTTAGTTCTTTAAAGTATGTAAGATTACTGACACAAAGGTCAAAATCATATCTGGTAGGATTTTCAGTAGGTGCGAAAGTAATATATATGATAACTATAACATAAATGGGGAAGAGGAAAGGGACCTGTATGATTATGAGGTTTCTATATTTTCTTGAAGTGATAAAATATTACTACTAAATAGACTGTGAAAGATTAAGTATGAAAAGATGCTAACTCCTTGGATGAAAAACTATTACAAAACTAGACAGTGTATTAAAAAGCAGAGACATCACCTTGCTAGCAAAGGTCTGTGTAGTCAAAGCTATGGTTTTTCCAGTAGTCACGTACAGATATGAGAGTTGGACAGATATAAAGAAAGCTGAGCACTGAAGAATTGATACTTTTGAACTGCGGTGCTGGAAAAGACTCTTGAGAGTCCCTTGGACAGTAAGGAGATCAAACCAGTAAATCCTCAAAGAATCAACCCTGAATATTCATTGGAAAGGCTGCTGCTGAAGCTGAAGCAATACTTCGGCCACCTGATGCAAAGTCTGATTCACTGTAAAAGACTCTGATGCTGGGAAGGATTGAGGGCAGGAGGAGGGGGATACAGAGGATGAGAAGGTTGGATGGCATCATCAACTCAATGGACATGAGTTTGAGCAAATTCCAGGATATAGTAAAGGACAGGGAAGCCTGGCAAGCTGCAGTCAATGGGGTCACAAAGAGTTAGAGACGACTTAGAGACTGAAAATCGAGCAAAAGACTGACTGTGAAAGATGCAGTATGTACACTGGAAACCTCAGAGCAACCACAAACATTACAAAGAAACACAGACAAGAAGCAGGCAGGTAAATTAATCAGAATACTAAAAATGATTCTGAATTGTAGCTAGAGAGAAACCTTGGTGTTGTTTTTGTTTAAGTCACTCAGTTGTGGTATCCCGCTCTTTTGTGAGCCCATAGACTGTAGCCTGCCAGGCTCCTCTGTCCATGGAATATCCCAGGCAAGAATACTGGAGTGGGTTACTATTTCCTTCTCCAGGGGATCTTCCTGATCCAGCGATCCAACCTGCATCTCCTGCATTGCTGGGTGGATTGTTTACCACTGACCCACCAGGGAAACTCAGAGAAAAATCTACTACTATGAAAAAAAAAAAGAGTACTCTTATTTCATTCCTCAAAATTCAAGCAGTTTTCATTAAATCATCCCATTCAAATGATACTAAGCTTCCCTTGGGGCTTCCCAAGATCATGGGGGCTTTTCTTGGGGCTTCCCAAGTCAATGATCAAGTGACTTATCATTTTTATGACCCTACTGAATAAGAGAAACAAAATCTGAGAGGATCAGGGCCTACAGGTCTCCTGTATATGAATTTTGGTAACATTCTTATTGGTTCCCTCATTAATTAATGAACTAAGTAAAATCTCTGACATCTTCATTTTATATTTATATAAGAATTATGACTTTTTGAAAACTTATCCTCTGAACATGATATGTTATTAAAGAGTGAAACAAAATTCTTTGTTTACTTTAAATTCTATATGATTTCCATACAAAGGAACATTAGCACATGTAACAATGGTTTATGACTTTCACATAAAACAGTAAACAATTACAAGTTGTTGTGTTATAAATTTTTAAAAATCAAATGTTTTTGTCTTCCTAAAGAAGAAAACACATTATATCCATAACAACTTCTGGCATTTCTGAAATGCTAAAATTGGACAATCACTGAAATTCATATATATGCTAAAATTGCTAAGGGCTGGCTGCCACTTGAGTTACCTTATTAAAAAGGATTAATTTTAGTATTAAGAGAGAAAGCATGAACACTACAGAAAGACATATTACTTCTTTAATTTTTAACTTATGATGCCTTTAACTTTTCTTTGACCTAATTTCTTAGAAAGTTACCTGGTGACACCCTTTTTTGTCCCTCCCATTAAGACACTGTAAATAGTCCTTCACGTCAGAATCCAGGAATGCAACTGGTCATCTTTACCTTACTCCTTCTCTTCCCTATGAATGTTAATGCTATGGTTATTCATATTTTCTCTGTTTTCTTACCCACATGGTTACTATTTCAAGGCTTCAAAAGAATCCTGGACATGGAACATTGCTTTCTTCAGGATAAAAAAGTGCTACATAAAGTGTTTCTGGGTAGCTAAATTGGTAATGGGACTTGGATAGCTCATTCAAGTGGACCAATTTAAAACAGAAATTCCTCACATCAGTTTTTGAAAAATAACTTCATTAATATTTTTAAAATTTATGTATTTAAGTATTGAATAAACTAATGAATGGCTCACTAAAATATCAAATATGCATATAAATATGCATCTTTAAAACAAATTGAAATATACTGTAATCTGATACAGTAGTGGCTTACAGATGTCAACTCTCTAAGGCCAAAGCTAGTTTAAATATTTTTAGAAAGGTAAGTGTACGGAGATGAATTCCAAATTACAGAATGAGAAAACTCTACACCTGGAATGAACCTTGTTGGTATCTATTATAATCATTACGTTTTCTAAAAAAGGAAGCAGAAACCCAAAGAAGTGAAATGCTTGGCTAAGATCACTCTGCTAATAAATAGCAGGGCCAATTAAATTCCAGGCTTTCTACTTTGTAATTTCCTTCTCCAGGGGATCTTCCCGGCCGTGGGATCAATCCCAGGTCTCCGGATTCTTTACCAATGAGCCACCTGGGAATCCCAGTAATCTTTGTACTACTAGTTACTTAATAACTAAAACAGTAGCAGCAAACATTTGTGAGTTTGTGAGGGTGCAGTACTTGCATAGCCTGTTAGGGGAAGCACACTGAAACCGCCCACCCTGGCCAGGCACCATAGTAACCATTTGCATGAGTTGTTTTATGACAGGAGATCCTGATAAGAAATATGGAACTAATAAGCCACCACCAACCAGAAGAACTCAGGAAAGGTCGAAAGGAGACACCGGTGGTCCGTGCACTTCCCAGAATCCCTCTCACTAGCACCCATCTTTGGTGAGCGATGCACTCGCCACCAAGAAAGACTGAATTAGAATGATTGGCCAAAGACCACCTGGAAACTAATCCCATCACCATAAAACCCGAGACTGCGAGCCACATGGCAGAGCAGTTCTCCTGGGTTCCCTTACCCTACTGCTCTCCACTTGGGTGCCCTTTCCCAGTAAAATCTCTTGCTTTGTCAGCACATGTGTCTCCTCGGACAATTCATTTCCGAGCGTTAGACAAGAGCCCAGTTTTGGGCCCTGGAAGGGGCCCCTTCCTTCAACACTTTCACTAATGATCTCTTTTCAATTTCATAATCGCCCTATGAGATGGATGGGTACACGTCTCCTAAGTGAGAGTTAGAATTTCAGCTCAGGTTGTCATAGTACCAAGAGAGGCTGTACTCTGTAGTCACGTGGACACATATATACAAATTCACCAGTTAAAACAGAGAAAAGGAACCATTTGCATGGTCTGGAGGACAATGGAGGTTGACTGAAAACTGAGATTCATATTTTTCTCTCCACTCTAAGGATCCATACAGGTTGAGAGACCAGACTCAGAAAGTCCAGAAAATCTTGGTTTTGTATTTTAGCTCTGTTTATTTGTCATCTTGGAGAAGTGATTTCTCCAAACTTCAGTTTCTTTACATATAAGATGGGAACATATTTCCCATAGAGCTGTTAGAAGGATTAAATGAGATAATGCATTTAAAGCAGTTATTACAATGCCTGGCACAGACTGAGTACACAATAATTGCTAGTCATTTTTTTTAGCTGTTAAATTTAACTACTTGTTTCTGACAAATGTCACTAAACTCATTTTAAGGAAATATGATGACTTATATTGATGACTCTATTTGGACAGTGTAAATGTCCAAGGAGATGCTTTTTGTATAAAGCAAGGTATCCAGAAGAATATTATGTAAAGAAGGCTCCTTAGGAGGTAGTAAGACTTTTCCTCCCACACATAAATCCCCTATACTCAATCTGGTATATAACCTTCTAAACTTCGTCTGCTGAAACTGGGTTCCACATTGGTCTATGCACAAGAAAGTTTTTTTTAAAAGATAATTTATCATTTCAAGCTAGGAACCTATTATAATTCCAGTGTATACCTTTACTATGATAACTCAGCTGAACTCAGTTATCAATATCTTTTAGCAGAAGCTGCTGAAGCCACCCACCCATAGAGCAACTGCAGATGAAAGCCGTTAGGGAGGGATGTGGAAAGAACTTTTGTTCTCCCAGTCGTACATCTAGTTTTTGTTAATGCTAAGCAGATACCCAAACAGGTATCAGGTCTATAGGCATGAGTCCCTGAATAATATAACATAAACTACCTCAGCACCTCTCTCATCTCCACTGAACAGAAGTAGCCATTATATTACAGGTGCTCAGTAAACGAAAGCATGTTTGAAGAAGGGAGGCAGTGGTTACTGATAAATGTTTAACGCTGGCTCTCAGAGTAGGAGAGCTGATTAACAGCATTTGCCAATATCTGTTTTGTAAATACTCTCACTATGGTGATTTAAACTAGCAGTGGTTTAACTACTGTCTTTCAAAGTTCCTAAAAATTTAACAATTAGCTCTTCTGAGCCAGTATGATCCAGCACAAGCACTAATGGAGAGATGGCTAGCAAGCAGTCTAAAAGGTAACCCTAGGCTATTCCTCCTTAGCAATTGGTCAGTTACCACTTTCTAAAGTCAAGGACTTGAACTATTCCTCAGCAAGAGCCCAGGGCTCCTCTGACTTACTTCCTGGGACTCCTATCTACTCCTCAGGAGCCTGCTGTATAAAACGACTCTCCTTAGCGCCAAGAACGAACCAGCCTGACTTCCAGAATGGACAAATTATCCAAATGCCTTACTGCTGATGTTCATCTGATAGATGGGACCACCTGAGAACAATAAAATGCCTAAGTTATACCTGAGCTTGTGAGGGCCCTCTTCCAATACCAGATCTTAGATGATCCCGCTACCCTTTCTGGGAAGTGTTTCCTGACAAATCTCTAATTCTGCATTGCTGCTAAGTCGCTTCAGTCTTGTTTGACTCTGCGCAACCCCAGAGATGGCAGCCCACCAGGCTCTGCCGTCCCTGGAATTCTCCAGGCAAGAACACTGGAGTGGGTTGCCATTTCCTTCTCCAATGCACGAAAGTGAAAAGTGAAAGTGAAGTCGCTCAGTCGTGTCCGACTCTTCGCGACCCCATGGACTGCAGCCCACCAGGCTCCTCCGTCCATGGGATTTTCCAGGCAAGAGTACTGGAGTGGGGTGCCAGTGCCTTCTCCGAATTCTGCATTAACTCTGGGAGAAGGTCTCTGTCCCTGGTCTGGCCCTGTTTTCATTAGCTGTTATTACTTAACAGCACATATGTCTTAAATCTGAATCCCTGATCACTTTCCTAGTCTCAACATGCAACAAGCTTCAGACGTTCAATGTAATTATTATAATAATATATGGTGCTCTCTGGTTTTAGGCAAGCCTGGATGGGGCAACAAGAAGCAGTTGGCCAACACCCACTAGTAAATATGCTTGTTGTAGATGTGTAAAATTGTTGTCATCTTACTTTGCTAATAAACCTTCTCAAATACATTTAATATCAAGCTGTTACAGCAAGATGATTATGGCAAAAGAATACCAAAACAATAAACTTCATTTTCTAAAGTTTTTCTTTTTTTAACCTTAGCAGCACTGACATGGAACGCAAACCTAAGGGCCATTAATACAAAAAAAAACCCACTTTGCTTCTTAATTATTGGAAATTGTTAAGCATTTCAATAGCCCAGAAAGAGCCCCTGTTTTATTCAGCTCCTGGAAAAAAAATTCAGAGGCACGGTAAGAACACCAAGGCTAAATCCTGTTACTTTTCAAACATTTACTTAAACGTGATTTAGCTGTGGGACATGAACTTTACGTATTTACATATTTGGTAGAGAAAAGAAGTTTTGTCTGGTTTGCCAGCTGTTTCCTGTTTGATCAACCTTAAAACTTTGGGAATAAAACTTAATATGTACTAGTGGTTATTAGCACCCTAGTAAATTTGAAGGCTCTTACCTGTACATTTGTAATCAGAGGCAACCCCTTTAAGCACAGCATCGAAAATGGATATTTCCACTCGTTGCTTCCTGTGGTGACAGCTCAGAAGCAAAGAAGGCTGGGATACAATAAAGTACAAGAAAGGTTCTAGTCGTAAGTCACCGGTTCCTCTTCTTCCAGGCTGCCGAACGATAGTTATGCCGAGGGCTTGTCTAGCAGATGACCTCGTGGATGCATGCAGACTTTCGAGAGAGATGACCCCTATTTTTTTCCCTGAAGGAAAAGATATGTTGCTGCTTAAGAGATCTTCTGCTGTTACCATGGAAATACATGCCTGGCTGGGCTTTGTGACATCTGAATCGACTTCTGGCAGGTTTAATGAACTCTTGCCTGTTTTTTCATTATCCTTTTGTTCTTGCGATTTCGATTTGGGTAAGGCTGTACAGGAATAGGTCATTAGTGAGATTCTACTTGCAGTAATAAATATGTCAAAAGGAATAAAATTTAGATTTTTTACAATTGACGACTGGCGTGAGGGACGGGCAATGCGGTGCTGACTGGCACCACTGTGCTGCTCTATCTGTACTATTCTGATTTTAACGCTGTCACTGCCAATTCCACTGTCCTGGGCACCACTGTATCGAGATGAGCTATCAGCCATGCTTCCATCATATGTATCCATTTTTTTCTGTTCTTGCTTAGTGATCTGCAAGGAAAAATGATAAAATATTTTAAACTAATTATATTCCAAGTGTTACTATGTAAATGTTATAGAAACACTAAAACTGGGTCTAGTATAATAGTAATCATAAAAATAAAGTAGGTACCCTTTCAAGAAATTATGCATATTAGAATGCCAAGACAATCTTTGAGAGAAACATCACATGTGCATTTCAATCATTAAAAGATACTTTTCAGGGGAATTCTCTGGCAGGCCAGTGGTCAGAACTTGGTGCTTTCACTGCCAAAGGTGAGAGGGTGAGGGTTCAACCCCTGATTGGGGAGCTAAGATCCCAACAGCCACGTGGCTCAGCCGAAAGAAAAAATAAATAAAATAAAATATACTTTTCAATGTCAGACTTTACTTTCTTTGGACTAACACAAATAGTATGTGTTTACATATAATGCCTCAGTTAGTATCCTTTATGGTGATTTTCCACGTAGCACAATAAACTGTTTTCAAATCATGATTACTATTGGTTGAAATTAATTTTAGGCAGGAGTAGATTATACTGTTTACTCTATCACTGTAAAACTGATTTACAGGATTTTGGATAGTAGGAGAGGGAAAAGTCAGTAGTCCTAAATTATGAAAGACAAAGAAAAGTAAACTAAAATAAATGTGTGCCATTCAAAATGATGTTTATTTTCCTTTACTACAATAGGACTTGAAACAAGGATAAATGTAAGTGATCAAGCAAAATGTAAGTAATTAAAACCTTTGAATGTGGATTTTCCCTTTGTGCACTAAATGTATCCGTACTTTCTCAAATACTTCCACCAACAACTGCCTACGTAGAGAACAAAAAGCAACGTGGTGGGAGCAGCAGTTATGACTATTTTGTCAGCACAACTGCATGACCTCCAGTTTGATTCTTGGTTCCCTTTCTTAGCCCCCCAACCATTAATTAGTTTCTAATACACTATTGAGTCCTAGATACTCACTTGCTTTTTCACTGAATTAATTCAGATTCATTAAAGAACTCATTAAAGAACTCAGGCTTCCCTGGTGGCTCAGCTGGTAAAGAATCCACCTGCAATGTGGGAGACCTGGGTTTGATCCCTGGGTTGGGAAGATCCCCTGGAAAGGAAATGGCAACCCACTCCAGTATTCTGGCCTGGAGAATTCCATGGATCGTATAGCCCATGGGGTTACAAAGAGCTGGACACGACTGAGTGACTTTCACTCATAATGGAAGAACTCATGGAAAATCTGAGAGAAAAACAAAATCCTCCCAATTCCCTTCTTACTACCAGATGCTTTACTGTCTGAGCCACCAGGGAAGTCTTTTTTACTGGAGTGGGTAGCCTTTCCCTTCCCCAGGGGATCTTCCCAACCCAGGGATCTAACCCAGATCTCCTGCATTGCAGGTGGATTCTTTACCAGCTGAGCAACAAGGGAAGCCCCTTCTTACTACCAAACACAACCAATGGCAATCTTTTAGTGTATTTCCTTTTGTCTTTTTTCCCTACTTGTGCGTAGGTTCTCCTCACCCCTACCCTGTATGGTTATAATAATATTGCAGAGACAAATTGGTAATAAAAAATTTTAACATATTAATATACTCTACATAAATGTCATTTTTTAAAAGCTGCATAATATTTCATTCAGTGTTAGGAGCACTTTGTTCAACTATTCCCATATAGCTGGACAATTAGGTATTCAAGTTTTGCCAACAAACATCTATGACAAACATCTAAATAAGATTTTCTTAAGACAGGATCCTAGAAGTAGAATTACTAGGTAAATGGTATGAAAAAGTTTAAGGTTATCAAATATTGCCAGCACCTTTCCAAAAAGGGTGTACTAATCTGTATTCCCCTTTCACTTTCATGCATTGGAGAAGGAAATGGCAACCCAATCCAGTGTTCTTGCCTGGAGAATCCCAGGGACGGGGGAGCCTGCTGGGCTGCCATCTATGGGATTGCACAGAGTTGGACACGACTTAAGTGACTGAGCAGCAATCTGTATTCCCATCAGCAGTGAAAAAACATTCCCCACAGTACTGGCTAATGAGCTTCATTTTGTAGGCTCTTCCTTAATTTGGTCAATCACTTTTCCACATTTTAAGTTGCTTGTGAAAATGTTAAAGGACAGTTAATTCAAGACAATGATGTAACAGTCATTAAAATTTTTCAAATAATTTTTTTGTTAATTTATTTTAATTTTGTGGAGAAGGGCACAATGTTATCAAAAAATATAGTATTTGAAACAAAAATAGCTAATCCCTTTTCTCTGAAGACACCCTGTTCTTTTAAACCCTTTTCTGTATACCATGCTGCTTCCCTGCCTGGAGCTCCTTCTGAAACTGCTGTAGCACGCCAACACTTAGCTCTCCATGAAGACTCAGAACAATGACACCTGTCTGGGAGTTGCGCTTTTAATTCTTTTCCTTCTTGGTGTTCCTAGTACTTAATTCATACTTATATTTTTGTTGCTGTTCAGTCACTCAGTTGTGTCTGACTCTTTGCAACCCCATGGACTGCAGCACACCAGGTTTCCCATTCCTTCACTTTAGGATTTATTATTTTCTACTAGATCTTTTATTTTCTACTACAATATTCTAGAGTAGTCTAGAATATTCTGTGGTGGCAGATTCAGATAGTGTTAAAACAATCTAAAGGTCTTGGAGTCAGACAGAAGCAGGGTTAAGTGCAACACTTTCTGATTGTGTGCTATTGGATAAATTACAATCCTCTTTAAGGCTACATAATCTCATCTGTAAAATGGGAATAATAAACCCTATTTCAAGGGGTTAGCATAAGGATTCAATGAATTAATGTACCTAGAGAGGTCAGTGCGTTGCCTGGCATACAGCAAATACCCACTAATGGGCAGCTGCTGAAGGACTGCTGGAAGGCCTGTGCCATACTGTTTCGTTTCTGTCTATCACCAAGGACTATCTCATCAGTGACAAGCACACTGAAGAGAGGATCCATAAAAGTTCGATGAGATGTCAGCTTCTGATACAATATTAAATGAAAAAAAAAAAACTGCTCTGCAGACAAGAAATATTTAATTGTTAATATGTAAATACATGTGTACACTGTACTCTTTAAGGTCTGTCCAGATATATTCATGAACTTTCCTTATTGGCATCCTCCATACTGTGTGCTGGTCACACTTCAAGTAGTCCTCTGTCTCTAACAGATGCTCGTCCTCACACTGGGGACGCTAATACCCAACCGACAAAGTTGCTGCAGGATCATGAGCTAATGTACTGACCACATGTAGTAGGCATTCAATAAAGGGTAAGTTAAAAAAAAGAAGTCACCTTCCTTATGAAGACTTTCTCAACCTTTCTAGATGGTGCTTGCATTTTTAGCTTCTGTGCTTTCATACAAACTAACATTTTCATAGCACTTTTCAAACACTGGTTTGTCTCAGAGATTGGGAGCAATGGAAGATAAGAAATCAGATACCACTGAGTATGTTTACTAGGGCTTTCCAGGTGGCTCAGTGGGTAAAGAATCTGCCTGCAATGCAAGAGATGCAGGCAGACACAGGTTCAATCCCCGGGTTGGGAAGATCCTCTGGAGGAGGACATGGCAACCTGCTCCAGTATTTCTTGCCTGGAAAATTCCATGAACAGAGGAGCTTGGTAGGCTACAGTCCATGGGGTCTTAAAGAGTCAGACATGACTGACCACGCACACACCATACCACGCCAAACACTGGCAGCATATTACATATGTTTTCTTTACTAATTGTTACAACCCTTTAAGGGGGTACTGTTATCCCATTTTACAGCTGAGGACACTGAGGCTGAAAGAGATTAATCAATAGGTCCAAGGTCAGACAGCTAGTAGGCAATGAGGAGAGAACACCATTAGTATTTGTAGCATACACCACATTGCTTTAAACAATGTTAAAGTTCAAGAAGTGTGTGCTGACCAAACAAATTAATGAACATATTTAATTTTAAAATTCAGTAAAATAAAAATATGACAATTATCAAAGGGATAATTAAATTGGAAAGATTTCAGTTATTTATTATAAGAATTTCAAATATACCTCCAAATCTAGTACGAGCTAGGAATTCTCAAATAATATGTGAAAAGATAATAAAATCATTTACATAAGCAATCTAGGATCTACTGTGCAAAC
This sequence comes from Capricornis sumatraensis, assembly GCF_032405125.1. Lineage (NCBI taxonomy): Eukaryota > Metazoa > Chordata > Mammalia > Artiodactyla > Bovidae > Capricornis > Capricornis sumatraensis. Next base: position 83,575,010 of record NC_091079.1, read on the forward strand.
TAAATATATCTGTGTAGCATAATTGTAGAAAATCCTCTAAGTTGCACAAGAAACTCAAATCAAGAACTCAACTGTTTTTATTCTCTCAATCAGGAAAGGCAATCATAATCAACTACATGAGTCTATACCTTCTATGCACAGAGCCTTATATTTTCTTCTCCTGATGTACAGATCTGCATTTAAAAATCTAGCTTCTCTTTCTTTAAAGTGTTCCCTATCAATGTTAACATGATAAACAAGCCACTTACAGGTAAAGGTAAATAAATGTAGTGTCCAGCCCTATTACCTGTTGAGATTGCCACGTTAGACTCTAGCGAATGTCAACTGGCATGATCTTGCAATATAAATAACCAGCAAGGGCAGGATGGCAGCTATCAGCTCAGGTCACACGGGTTAGTGAACAGAAGTCAGATGGTAACTAATTCTAGTCACTACTGAGCAGAATGGAATTTGAACCAATGACCCAGAGATGAAAGACTCTGACTCTCACTGGAAGGGAAAAAAAAGTACAACTTTCCCAGTATTAGAAGACTAAATTCTTAAAAATGGGTTAAAAGCCAAGATTTCCTTCATTTATCTCAGTTTCCGCACTATTATGTAGAACTGAAATAAATAAGCTGATGATTTTGAGACATATTTAAAAATCCATAGGTTTGTCACCAGTCCACTACAGATTTATCTATTATACTGAAGACCATCTGGCCTATCAAGGAAGTTTTATAATTAATTATGTGTGCTCAGCTCGAAACTTAGGCATCAATTTACTATTCCTTTGTGGAGAAAGAAAAGTTCACAATGTAATAACTCTGAAAATAACTTTTCCTTTATTATTGTCCAAGGGGAGTAATAATTTAAGTTGTCAAAAATAGCAATATCTGCTTGCTGTTAGTGAGGGCAGCAGAAAACATGTATCTCTGGGCAGTGCTATTACATCAGCTCTCCCACTCTTTACCTAACTCATTTAAAATGAACAATAAAAGTTTTCTTTAATTAGCTACTGGTGTGCATTAACATGATCATGATTAAACCATAAAAACCAACTGTACATTACTCTGGTCCCCTCTTCCATATGTTTTGAATTATTCTGTTTGAAAATGTACTTTGCATCCCTTTTAAAAGTTCGACCTTCTGCTTTCAGAGAATTAAATGCATATTACTGCAGAGAAGAAGATAATGTTTCAGACCTCCAGGCATATATTAAACACACTGGCAGCACTTGAGACAAAATGCTTTACTTATTAGATACTTCCTATTCTAAACAGTGTCATCAAAGGCTAAAAACAAAATCCATATAAAAGCTGCACAATGCTTCCACACAGAACCTGTGCCAAAATCCCTGTACTTTCCAACTAATGAGGAAAGGATGTGTACTCTTAACATATGAATGTAAGATTTTCCAAGCATTCACTTTAGGAAACCGGGCTATTGATTCCATATGGGTTATGTTAAATGAAACTCTATTGGTAAAATAACCTTTAAGATATCTGGCATGATAACTATAATTAAACAATATTCAAAAGACTAAAACAAAAGGGAATTTGGTTCCACAATGGCTAATTAAAATAAAATGAAAAAACACAGCATGCCATCTATCAAGATAAATTGTTATTGTTTAAGAACTATTTAAATACTGTTAAAATATACTTTCAGATAAAATCTGAAAGAGCTGGAAAAATATTTGTGGCTTAAAAATGGATAGTTTGGTGAAGAAAAAAATATAGGACTCTGAAATTTTATGCAGAGATAACAGCTTTAAAGCCTTGAGCACAACCAGATGGTACTTAAATCAGAGGAATTCTCGTTTCACTATCAATGGGTTTCAATATGAGAAGGTTTTCAATAGCTAGGGAAACATGTCAAGTTGATAGTTTACTTCTTAGATCATTTCAGCGCATCTCCCCATCCTTTCACAGCTATACGTGGTACAGTTATTAGCCACCATGGAAAAGGTGCTGAAAGCTGACTAGTAGCGAGGGGAACTGAAGCTAATTCCTCCGTTTAATGGATTGAGATAGGTAAGTTTACTCGTTCACCCTGGAGTCTAGTAAGAGCCACAGTATCTCAGGAGTAGTGGCTAAAATCACACTTGAGTAGGCAACAATACCAAAGAATGCATTAAAATAATTTCAAATGATATTAATTAGATGTTCTGCAGTAGAACTCTGGAGTGAAGAAAGATAAGCTTGATGGATTGAAACTTCTTGTTTGGCCATACGAACATTTTTACAGGCATATTCGGAAGCTAGCCATATTAATAAGAATGCTGCAAATAAGTGGACATTTAAAATTTTAAAGAAAAATATGTGGAAATCAACTTTGAGAATTAACAAAGACTAAAACAAATATAATTTCTATTTTGATGGCTGCCAAGAAAGGATAATTCAGCACCTATTCTTGTATTTTAACTCACACTATTTCTTTTAACTTGTTTTTTTAAGGAATCTTTATACACCAAAAACAAACATATCCACATATTTTGCACCTTCTCATCAAAATTATGGTTATATATCAGCAGCAGCTACACTTTGACCTTGATCAATATATCTCTTGCCAGTCATGAGCTCACTTTTCACATCTTATAAATTATGATAGAGTCAAGTGTGAAACCACAAAATCAAAGTGACAGTCACTTCCTCATATCACTGTGACATTTATTATATTTTGTTACCCTTGCAAAAAAATGTAGTCATGTTTTCAAAGAAGTAAATGTGCTGCCTATGATATAAAACAAAACAAAACAAAACTTGGTTACAGTATTTCAATGGTTTCAGATACTGGAATTAAAAAGGAGAATTTTAAGAAACTTAACAGAATTATGTGCCTCACTGTCTAAATATTTGCAAATATACCCTTCTAGCTGTATCAAGAAAGGGTTTGGTTTTGAAGATAGGGTAGAATGGTTCTGCTGGGAAAGGCTGTTGTATGCCTTTAACACAGAGCTTTAGACAAACAGCAAATCGTACCTAGCAGAGATACTTCAACTTGATTAACTTAGTCAAGTGAACAATAAAAGTATATTTTTAAGTCTCAAATTTTCAGCGATATCAACATTGCACTTCATGAACTTTTATCATTTTACAGACAAAATGCCATCGCAACTCAGTGATACACCAGATAAAATTTATCTCAGCATATTAAATTAAAAAACATTATAAAGAATAAATTGACTTTGATATGAAATGCCTCCTTCAATGTTACCAATCCATGTTATTTTTCACTAATAAAACTTGAACAAACCCTGTATGTACTTGGGTACTACAGAGTGCTAGAAAACAAGGGGTTTTTAATATTTTATTTCTCTAAGCCAAATGTTACACAAGAGCCCACAGGATATAAATGTTCCCAGTTGGATGGCAAATACTTTTCACAATACTGCAGTAATTATGCAAAAGAGCAGAACTAATGATACCCATCACTGCTTAACAGATAGAACGCTAAAGAGTACTGTAGTTTCAATACTCCTTTCGTGAAGTTACTTTTCCGGCTCTTTGAAGTAACAGTATCTGGCCACTACTGCCTGCTAAGTATCATTTCAAATATTCACATTTCAAACCACTGCTAACTGCAAGAAAAGAAGCTTGGAGACAGTTCAGGCAAGGTTGTGTTTTACTGTAGTTGTGCTTGGTTTATTGTCTTAATTTAAGTTGTAAATTATGAAAAGGAACCAATTATTGTGCTAAGCTGACTATAATGCCTAGAATCATTATGAGTGTCCATTTCAATATGATAAACCAAACAACTCCCCCCCCCAAAAAAAAAAAATTTACACATCAATCTATCCACGCAAGTTCAAATCCTACATACTGAGATTTCATCAACACAGCTGACCCTGAAGCCTTCTGTGCCTGTCTGCCCATTCAAACATATATGATTTCACAGCATATGCTTATTTTCAGGGGCTTTTAAATTCATGAAAAGAAAAAATCAATTCCAGGCAAGACTTCACATATGACTTCTTAACTCAGAAACAGTCCTGATTCTCTCTCCCTCTCTTTCTCTACATCTCCCACATACATAATTGGAATGGGTTGGTCATTGTTGTTCAAGGAAACTAGATCTAACTCATTTATTCTAACTCCTGAGTTTAAGTTTGACTTGTTTGCTTTTTATAATGAATTTAGTTTTATTTTGTTTTTTAATAAAACCTGACACATTCTGGGAACCTGGATCTTAATCTAAGTAGATGCCTCTACATCAGAAACAACCTGCTTTGAAATGGCCATGATGTTAACTCTTAAAAAGTGGCTACTACGTGTACAAGGTAGCAACTCTTCATACCAATGAAATCCAAGGTTCATTCCACAGATGTCAATGTGGAAACTATTTTGTCCCATGGCTGCTTAAAGATTTTCAATAGGATTAAATCAGCTGCAAGTCCTCATTATATCAGGGTTTACAATTGTGTCTGAGTTGGAGCCTGTTTCTCATAGAATTTTACTTAGAGACTGACTTAGATTGGCTCCTTAGAGCTAGTCCGATTTTACTAGAAACAACTGTATCACATCAGCCACTCTCATAAACTTGCAGTAAGATTGAATCAGCCCTGACCCTGAAGCAGATGAAAGTTTACCCAGCCTAGGCTTTCTCTCTAAGAGTCACAGAGAAGCTTGCATTTCGTTTCTGCAGCAATGTAGAAGGAGAATATGCTTATTAACTATTCGAGTAGGCTTTTGCCTTGCAATTGTGTTTCTGATAAGAAAACTAGAGTTGACTTTGGAGAAGTTTCCATTGATAAAAAGCTATACAAATCCTTGACTATTTTATCCCTCAAATCACACATGCCCTTTTAAAGAAACTATGCAGAGATTATGGAAACAAAGCAAAAGCATGTGTTAAAAATTTCCTCTAACATTCAGTACCAGTTGAAAAATAATGGAAATGGTTTAAGTACATCCATAATTGACTTTAATGACCAGTAGCTGATTTTCATTGCCAAAGAGAATATAGTTATTTAACAAAAATATTAAGCTGATTTTTATTATTACATATTTTATTTACTAGATCTGAACAAACCTGGTTTAGTTAACTGCAGATTTTCTTCAAAGTATCAGTATTCTGTATCAGTATTTCTTCAAATATCAGTATTCTCTACACTGTATCTGATTTTATTGAAGCACATCAAGACATTATAGAATACAGGGTCATTTACAAATTTTTATTGGCTACCCTTAAACTTCATGATGGCAGATTAAATCTAAATTGAACTAAAGCTACATATTGATTCTGTGTCATATGTTATCAATACCTTAATGATGCAACAGACGTGAGATGCAGAATAGTCAAGATGTTAGAGAGAAACATTTATGCCCTGCAGCCATTTCTTCTTTTCCATTAGAGTAACTTTGTTCTTCTCTGCTACTCCATAAAAATCATCACTAGGCCAAAATGACCTTCCATACAAACTGCTTTGATCATATTAACTTCTCACTTCAAACCTTAGAAATGTGAAGTATTCTCTAAATCAGGTAAATATGCCTAACTTTAGCTCTGGTCAGCTAGGCCTACAACACTGGTTAATTTTCAAATGCTGATACTTTCCTAGTAATTCTTGCAGTTCTAAAAGAAAAACTTCCTGTACATTAATGACGGTAATTCAACTTATTACCTTAAGGATATTCCCAGTCATGTGGGACTGCTTAAATAAAAGTTAGAAAATGTACATTACTCCCTCCCAAATATCAAGCATCATCTCTACAAACATTCAAGTAGTAACCAAGTCTGGAAAAAAAGTACATCTCTCTAAACTAGCTAAGGAATAAAATTTCTATTAAAAATACTATATTTAACTCTTCAATGAGTTTAAACTGTGTGGGTCTTCTTATATGCAAATATTTTTCAACGGTAAATACTACAGTACTACATGGTCTGTAGTTTGTTGAACCCATGGATACAGAGGAAGCCTGGATACAGGGGGTCCACCGTAAGTCATACACAGATTAACCCTTGCACTGTTCAAGGGTCAACTGTATTTTTAAGGTAACATTATTCAGTCAAGTATGGTTAATGTTTGGACTTTAGCTATAATTTTATTGGGATAAAATATTTCTTGAGTTTCCTCAACACAGAGCCAAAGTTAAAATTACTGAGCAAAACATGGAATAATAATTTTATTTCACATTATCGATTCACTTAAATTCTTACCAAACATCTACCATGTTCTAGACACTGGCTGGGGATATAGCAGAAATGAAGTCCTTACCTTCATGGAGTTTACATTCTAGTGGGGAAGTCAGGTAGTAAAAATTTATATGATACCACACACATTCACAACCCTTGCTTGCTGATGGACAGGATGTTGTGTATTATGAGAGAAAGGCAGGAGTCTAAAATGATTTATTTTTTGGCCAGTCAACTACAAGAATTCAGAAAGATGATTTTCCAGGCTACCCAGGCAGCTTCCCAATCAGTCTACTTGTTATGCCAATGATTAAAAATCTGCCTCTCCAAACTTAGCCTGTTTTCCCAAAAACCATAAATGACTGCCGTCACTGTCACATAGGGAGATGATACACTACCATACCCAATTTTTTAAAATTTATTTTTATTGAAGGATTTATGTTGAAGTTTGACAGAAAACAGCAAAATTGTGTAAAGCAGTTACCCAATTTTAAAAGACTCTGTGGTTCAATTACTATGTCTTTCAAGTTCCTCCAGCTAGCTAAGTCCCCCATCAGTTAAGAACCATTTCAAGAAAGGGCACAATTAGAGATGAACTTTTGGAGTTGGGCTGAGGCGTCATTCTAGACAGACACTTGCAGACAGGGAAATGGGGCCAACACATGGAGCCATGTCACATCTTCAGAAAATTAAATGAGACACAGACTATCTCTTGGGTAGATTCTGGAACTGCTGGGATTGAAGAAAACATTGATGAGTTGAGCTGAAGAAGGGAAAAAGGAGAAAGGATTGGGCTCTTCAAAGATCCCCATATTTGTAGTTGCTACTGAGCATTTCTATTCAGATGTCCCATTATTAATATCATACATCCAAAAGATCACCATAACATTTAAAAATACCCCTTCCCCAAATACTACCTCTACATCTTAACTTTTTACTTATTTGTCCTTTCTCAAAAGGCTCAAATATTAAATATTCTTTCCTGGCCCCGACCAAGTCATCCCTTCATTTCATTAATTAACCTTGCTATCTCCTCTGTATCTTCTATTCTCACTGACCCTTCTCACTCTACACTGGCCAATTACTAGAGTTCCTTAATTAGTTTCTTTCACTGGTCTCTTTCCTAAAGTATTCCATATAGCACTGACAGACAACTCTTCTCAAAATACCTTCAATATTTACTTTACAATGTTTGACCCACTAGAAGGAAAGGTCCATGAAAACAGAGACTTTTAGGGTGTTTATTTTTCTGCTTTATCACTAGCAGTTAATACACAGTAAGCATTCAATAAATATTTCATTAATTAAATTAAGGAATAAATGAACTGAATCATTTGAAAAGTGCTCATTTAGGCCCCTGCATGGGGGAGTAGATATAAAATCAGTTAAACTTGAACTCTGCCTTCTAGGTTAAAGATACTTAAAGATGTTTTTAGGACATATCTGAACCAAGACTGAAAGAAGCCACAATCTGGACTTGTTGAAATGGCAGTAAGGATACCGAGGCTAAGGAAACCACATAAACAAAAAAAGACAGAGAAGACAAAAACAGGTTATGCGTAAGTGTAGAGAAAAGGAAATGTCTCCTTTTGCTGAAACTAAAGATGTATTAATGAGAACAGAGAAAAGTAAGGTTGGATAAAACAAGATTCTAGGTGGCAGGTTAAGAAACCTGGACTCTTAGTTTTATGCCAGTCTTCCTCAAAGCAGAGCCACTTGATCACCTGAATCGGAATCCCCTAGGGTTTGAACAGATTCTCAGGCCCCATTCCAGAAGTATCCTACCTGAAGGTGAGAGGTGAATTGCACTTGTGATAAAATCCCAGTAATTTTATGCACTCTAACAATGGAGCAACTGCTGTAGACAAATGGGAAACTAAGAACATTCTAAGCAAATAAATGACAAAGGAAGCTTGAGAAAAATTAATGTGGCTGAAATGTGCAGTGGGAGTAGCAGATTGGAGGGCAGAGAGATTGTAGGTAGCACCACCAATTAGAAAGCAATTGACTAGATGATGATGATATGGATGTGAAAGAAAGTAACACATGAAGCAGTGGGTCTCAGGAGACAAAGGAGAGAAGTTTTATTTGATCACTCCAGCTCAGAATCCAGTCATGGCAACCACTGCCTACTGAATATTTAACCAATATTCTGAGGCCTCTTCTCTTAAGCCACCCCTCGTTATTCCTCTATTCAAATTCTCCATTCTGGAACTTCACATTCACCTTCTTGCCTCTACACCTTCACTCATGCCAGCCTGGAATGCCCTCTTTCTTAAGGGTCTATTTCCTCTACAAAGCCCTCTCCTTTATGAACCCATAATGACTGTTCTCTTTCCTTCAGTCCTATAGGATATACTTGATCTTTTATCTGGTACTTAGCATTTGCTATTTTCTCTTAATTCTTACACTCTCTTAACTAGATTGTGGGATTCTTGATTTCAGAAGCACACCACATTCCATTTTTGTAAATCCTGTGCATGTATATATGATGAGATAAGTATATGTAGATGACAGCGATGAAGGTAGTTAATGTAGCAGTGGTGATAACCTAACTAGTTGACGACCTAATGTTGTGAAAGGCAACACAACCAACACCCAGGTAACACTTACCAGATGCTTAGAATGTGTCAGGCACTTTCCTATGTGCCCTTAGTATATATTAGGCATTATTCTATATCAACTCACTTAGTCCTCAGAACTCTAGGTACTATTATTATCTCTTTATTAAGATAAAGACACTGAGGCCCAGGCAACTTAATTTGCTCAAAATCACATAGCTAGTAAGTGGTGAAGCTGGGATTTGAACACTGGCAATACGATTCCAGAGCTCCTTTTAAAATCATAACCTACATAGTTTCGACCCCAGAACTTCCTTCCTTTCTTTCACAGACCTTATGATAATGAAATTTTAAAACTTTTATGTTGCAAATATATTTCTCTCTAGTAGATGGCAAGATCTATAATGGTAGGGGTGAGTTCATTTTGTTCAGTGCTGAGTACCTAGTGCTGGGTCCAGAGCAGATGCTTCATAAATATAAGCTTTGTAAATAAATAAATGAATGAATGAAAAAATAAGGAAGGAGGAGAAAGGATTAGAGGAGTGAAGCAACAGATACCACTGTGAATATATAAGGTCTAGGGAAGTTTTTTATTGCTGCAGATTTCAGACAGATGGCTTCCCAGAGAAAGGCTTCATCAATATATAAATTTATTTTGAAAGGTTGAAAGAAAAAAATCCATCTTGCAAGGTGCTGGGACCAGGTGCCTCTACTTTAGCAAATCACTGTATTCAAGAACAGGAAGCAGAGCTCAGAGATAGAGCACTACACTAGGGAACTGAAGACCTGGCTGAGTTCCACAGTTTCCACTAAGTCACACCTGCGTGCCGCTATGTGGGGGAAAACTGTCTTTGTTCACGACTTTCCATTTGTTGACATGGAGCTAAAATGGGGTAATCTAGGCCAAATTCAAATTCTCAGTTTGGTGTATCGAAATAATGACTTCCTAGAGCTGGAAAAGGTTCTGGAGTTCATTGTTTCCAGAGCTCTTCAGGCTACTTTTAGGCATAGTCCACAGAAAATCTTACAGGGCAATGGGGCAGTAAAAGGCAGGTAGGGGAGGATGGATGCACAATATGCAAAACTTAACAGCAAAGCTGCCCAGGATGGTGGTGTCATAAATGTACATGTGATCTGAGGACCACAAAGCTCCAATCTGCTACAGGTCAACTAGCCCTTGATGTCATTTTTAAATATATGCTTGATAACAGTTCACATACTACATAATCAATCTATGTAAAGTATACTATGTTTTTTGATATATGTGTAGCTGTCAAACACTACAATTATTTTTTTCATATTTTTGTCACTCTCAAAAGAAACCCCATACCCATTAGCGGTCACTTTTCTTCATAACCTCATTTCTCCCCCACCAGCGCCTGGGAACTGCCAATCTGTTTTCTGTCTCTATAGATTTTCCTGTTTTAAACACTACATATAAATGGAATCTTTTGTGACTGCTTCTTTCACTTTGCACCACTTTACAAGGTTTCAACCCTGTGTGGTATGTGTCAGTACTGCATTCCTTTACATGGCTAAGTAATAGTTCACTGCACAAAATCAGTACATTTTACTTCTTCATTCATTAGTTGACAGAATGGGTTGCTTCTACTTTCTAGGTAGTATGAATTAAGCTATATCAGTTTAATATAATATTCAAGTTTTTGTGTTGACATATATTTTCATTTCACTTGGTTATATAACTGAGGAGAAGGGGACGACAGAGGATGAGATGGCATCACTGACTCGATGGATGTGAGTCTGAGTGAACTCCAGGAGTTGGTGATGGACAGGGAGGCCTGGCGTGCTGTGATTCATGGGGTCACAAAGAGTCGGACATGACTGAACTGAACTGAATATAACTAGGAGTGGAATTGCTGGGTTAAATATACAGTAACTGTATGTTTACTCTTTTGAGGAACTGCCAATCTTCCAAACAGCTTCAACATTTTATTAATATAGTCCCACCAAATATATGAAGGTTCCAGTTTCTCCACACTTTCAACAATACCTGTTATTATCTTTATCAATGTAGCCATCCTACTGAGTGTGAAGGGGTGCCTCATGGTGGGGTTGATGTGCATTTTACTGATGGCTAATGATATTTGATAGTTTTTTCATGATTCACTCATCATTTGTACATCTTCTTTGGAGAAATGACTACTCAAATACTTTGTCCATTTTTAAATTGGCTGCCTTTTTATTTTTAACATGGAAGGCTTTAAAAAAAAATAATTCTAGATAAAAGTCTCTTACCAAAAAGGAACCCTCTTACACTGTTGGTGGGAATGCAAACTAGTACAGCCACTATGGAGAACAGTGTGGAGATTCCTTAAAAAACTGGAAATAGAACTGCCACACGACCCAGCAATCCCACTGCTGGAAACCAGAACTGTAAGAGACATGTGTACCCCAATGTTCATCACAGCACTGTTTACGATAGCCAGGACATGGAAGCAACCTAGATGTCCATCAGCAGACGAATGGATAAGAAAGTTGTGGTACATATACACAATGGCATACTATTCAGCTCTTAAAAAGAATGCATTTGAATCAGTTCTAATGAGGTGGATGAAACTGGAGCCTATTATACAGAGTGAAGTAAGTCAGAAAGAAAAACACCAATACAGTATATTAACGCATATATATGTAATTTAGAAAGATGGTAACAATGACCCTATATGTGAGACAGCAAAAGAGATGCAGATGTAAAGAACAGACTGTTGGACTCTGTGGGAGAGGGCAAGGGTGGGATGATTTGAGAGAATAGCATTGAAACATGTTTATTATTGTATGTGAAATAGATCGCCAGTCCAGGTTTGATGCATGAGGCAGGGTGCTCAGGGCCAGTGAACTGGGATGACCCTGAGGGATGGGATGGCTAGGGAGGTGGGAGGGAGGATCAGGATGGGAAACACATGTATACACATGGCTGATTCATGTCATGTATGGCAAAAAAAAAAAAAAAACCACCACAGTATTGTAAAGTAAATAGCCTCCAATTAGAAGTTTTGGTTCTGTTGATTTTGTCTATTTTTTTCCAAACTCCCCTTGTTATTTTACAGAAACTTTATAGAGAGGGAAGAGTTTGGGCTGAAGGAACAGTAGCTTCCTACCCATCCCTTTATTCAAATGACCACACATCAGGGATGCCCAAGGCAGTACTATTTCACACCTATTATCTTCTTTATTAATAGTGTCCACTGCAATTCTCAAAATTTTCCTGATCAGATGGCAAGTTATACGGTCACTCTACCATGAACCCTGGTCTGAAACTGGACTTCCTCCAGGTTCTACCTTCCTTCTAGCCCCTATCTGTTTGAGTGTTCCTTGCAGTCCTGGACTCAGGCATAAAATAAAGTAAGAAATTAAAATAAGGACAATATAAACATCTGATCTAAGAAACACACTTGCAGTCAGATCAGCAGGAATTAAAAAAAAGGCTTCTGAGAATGCTTGCCAACTAAGAAAAAAAAATAAGTAAAAGAGTTAAAAGAGTTAGTTTTCACTTGTCTCTCTCTCTTACTCTGTTCTTTTTATTCTTTTATAAACAAGTATACACTGTGGTTAAGGTCACAGGGAAATATTCCCAAGGACTGCTGTGGATAAAGCAGCCTGACTTTCCCATGGAGCCAGGCCCTGTACTCTATTCTCCAGCTATGCCTGTGTACACGCTCTTCCTTAATGGGAGATGGCATGAGCCGGTACAGTGACACCCTTCTAAAAGGGAAGTGATATCCCTTCCTTGAAAGACAGGTTCCAGGTTGAAGGTGCTTAAGAAATCATAGGGATCACACTACCCTGTTTCACCACCTGCCTCCCACACCATAATCAGTATATCCACATCTATCAGATGTCAAGAATTCATTTTCATTCTATCTGTCCATTCCCACCCTGCCTTGGACCCATACTCTCAAGGGAGAAGACGGTTCTGTGATTCTATCTACCTCAGCATCACGAATTTCCTACTAATACAGTTGAAGGCATTTTATCAATTACTGGGTATAGTTCATTTACAACAGAAGTCAGGCAATTGTACTTTCACCATTTATAGAAGCACTGTGCACTAACACATTTTAACATATGTTGTTCGAATCCTAAAATTATTTCTTTGTAGTTTATTAATCTAGAAATCCGATCTGCTCTGTTGGCCTGACTACTCCATGTTACTCACAAAATTTCATTTTATTTTAACCCAATGTGCTTTCTTCCCCCAGCTGGGGGAAGAAACTGGTCTTTTAAGAGAGGATATTTTAGGAATTGCAGTTTTATAATATTTTACAAGAACTTGTTTGTTAATAAGAATTTGCTTGATATCAAAGTTAAATCACAATGAAAAATCTGGTATGTTCAGGGTTTTCAGTGGAACAAAAATGCTCATTAAAAGTCAGAGAAAAATATTACTGCTGTTTTTGGCAATAAAACACAATGATGAAACAAAGCTTCCTGAACAATGTAAAGACAGTGGGACAGTGACTCAAAGCACTGTCAGACATTTTATTTTGAGACCTAATGTAGTTCACAGAATACCAGTTGACTTTATTCTTAGGAACACATTTAAAAATTGCAGTGATGAAGTTTCAGGCCTGGTTACACCTACCAGGAAAATGACGCAATCATTATTCACCTCTTCCAGCTACGGTTTTTACTGTCATCTCCTATGAGTTACACTTTGGCACTCTTCTAAACATCATCGGCCCACAAGCTCAGTCTAAATCAAATATTTTCACAAACTAAACAATCTAGTGCTAAAAAGCTACCCAAGTTACAAAGACCCTGTGCTGTTTCCGTTCCAAGGAATGGCCTCTTTTATAGGGAAAAAAGTGCTTACTACATGAAAAGAGAAATAGTACTTTAAACCAAGAGAACCAGACTGGCCAGAACATCAGAAAAACGCTGCTAGGATCAAACCTCCACTGGCCGCCAAATGACAGACATACCCATCAGTGACCTTTTCCATTCTCTGTATCTCACAAGACCTCATAAATGGACTGTCTAGGAAGGCTTTAGTTCATTTAGTATTGGGTTAGTTAACTTATATTCATACGGGGAAAAAAACTGTGTTTCACAGACATAGCCTATACTCCTAGTTCTGGCTAATACTTTTACAAATGTGAGCCACTATTCACATTATCATTATAAAAAACAATTTCAAAACCAAGTACATGGTCTACTGATGACAGGTAACTAGCATTGTCTCTGTATGCACAGAGCATCTAATTTTCAAAAAGTTGAAGGGAAGCATACAAGCAATGTTGGCAAGCCAATCTCACAAACCAGTGAAATTTTCATTTTTCTACATTAAAATACAGATACGCTAAAACATATGCCTTGCAGTTGCTACAAGTTTCAATCTGAAATTAGTTACCTAGTGCCTGGCACATAATAGTTGTATTGAAAAAACACTTGTTTGAATGAATGAATAAAAAATATCTGATATCTTGCAGATCTGGGAAAACCATACCAACCATACCACGTCAAGTGTTAAAAGTAATATTTAGGAAGCCACAGGCAATTTCATTATACATTCTCTTTCCCCTTTAAAAGCAAAAGCTACTCTTGATTTGAGTAGATTTGTAATTAGACTAACTGCTCAGCCCTACAGATCTCTCTCACTTCTGTTACCTCTATCAGTAGTATTAACATGTGGGGCTTTGTATCGGTTAACTGCCTTTGGAACCAGCGTAGTATTACCTCCTCAGCAACTGTACAGTCTTTGCTCAGAGGCTTTCATTAAATACAACCATCATGCATTTAACAAACTCATATTGAACTTGTACTATGTGCCCAGTAATTTTAGGCACTAGGGTTACATAAGTGAACAAAAAAATTAAGCCAAAACCAATTCCCAAATCTGTCCTTGTGAGGCCTATAGCCTGAGGAGGAAGAGAAGAAAAAAAATGTAACAAGAAAGTAAATGACATAGTATGTTAGTTAATTAAGTGTGGTATGAGAAAAACAAGAACAGGGTAAAGGAGAAGAGGACGTTCTGAGAAAGGACTGCAATTGTGAATGGCGTGGTCATGGCAGGTCTCGTTAAGGAGGAGATCTCTGAGTAAGGACTTGAGGAGCCCCTAGGAAAGAACCCCTGTAAATTATGCCGGGCATTTCAAGGAACAGCAAGGAGGCCACTGTGACTGCAGTGCAGTAAGAGAGCAGATCAGATGGTAAGGCAGGGGCCACAGCATAGAAAGCCTGGGAAGCCATCACTGTGAACACCTGGACTTCTCTCTGAGAGAAACATGAGCCAGTGAAAACACTTTGAGGGGTCAACAGAGTCATTTAGCTTAGGTTTTTAAAAGGGTCATTCTTCCTGGGGTGTTGAGAATATGAAATAAGGAGAATAGGATGGAAAAAGGAGATGGGTCAGGAGTCTACCTAGTGATTTAGCTGAGAGATGACGGTGGCCTGGACTGGGCAGAACAGGGAAGGTGGTGAAAAGAAGCTGAATTCTGGATATATTTTAAAGGCAGAGCCAACAGGGCTTCCTGACAGATAAGATGTGATGTGTAATAAAAAAGAGGAGGTGAGTATGACTTCATAAATTCTGGCTTCAGCAACTGGAAAAATGGGCGTTGTCAATGACTGATATGAAAAAAGATGATGGGTGGAGTATGTGCAGAGGAAGGAAAGATCTGTTCCATTTTGAAGATGTTAACCTTATAGAGTGAAATGGCATAATCCTCACTTTGCAACCCCAGTTCATTCTCCTTAGCATACATTTATGTGTAGATTAACAATAAATCTTTGGCCTTTTATTCTTTAGGTACTTGACCTATGTACTAGATAGCTTTAGGTACTAGAACTATGTTGAAGACCTTACAAAAAATAACTTTTATCCATTAAAGCCAACATTTCACTCACTGTAGGTCAAATATTGGCTCTTCCACTTATCTATGATGGGACCTTAACATCTTTAGATTTATTGATGACAACATAAAATGGATAAAACACCTACTTTACAAGGATGGTCTGAGATTAAATGATGTAAGTGAAGAAGTTTCATGTTATACTAATGTTAGAAGCTATTACTAAAGTAATAGCACTGCTTTAGCAATATAGAAGTATATACTATATAATATACAATATAGAAGTATATACTAAATATATATATACTATATATAATACAGAAGTATATACTAAAGAGTTATACTGTTTGTTAGAAGCTATTAATATTATTATCCATAGCTTGCCATAGCTTTTTTACTGCCTTTAGTTGTTCATTTACTAATTCATGTATCCCATCATCTTATAAAAAAGAATGAATTTGGATAAAGTTCTTCAAATTTTCTCTTAAACTGGTAGAAGACCTCTGAGAAACTTTTAGGGGGCTTCTTCACCATTTTCATCTCACACCCTTCAAAGAGCTGCCTAGACAATGGTTACAAAAATGACTTATCTTACATCGGTCTGATTCCATTACAATGAATTCTGCAAGAAAACATTTAACTGAAAGGACAAAAAAAACCCTGGTAAAGTAATAGAAAGCAGCATGGTAAAGCAGAAACAGCAATGAAAAGTGGGCCATGTTATTATACATTAAAGGAAAAGTCTACTGGACTGTTCAAAAGTGCTGGGATAGGAACAGAGCAGACTCTTTAGACATAATCTGTAGAAGATGAGAATGATGACATACTGCAGGAGAGGAAAAAGAGATGGCAGTAGAGATTAACTATCAAGGGGATGGCCCTAACTACTGTCAGTTTAGTTTGTAAGAACTTTGGCCTGCCCTTGATGCCCCTCCATTCTTACTATTTGAAGAAGTGAAGGCATGCAGGTAATCTTTCTCAACTATATCACTATATGCAAACAGACTGGGATTTCTATTGACAAAGGAAGGTAAGTGCCTGGTTTTTAGAGGAGGAGTCTAGTTTTCTTATGAATCTTAGCGAATTAGCATTAGAACAGACAGGGTCCTGTGTTCTTAAACAAACCAAGGAATAAACAACAAAACCCTGTGGGAAATAATGTCAAGCTTTAACAGCTTTCCCCTAACTGACTGAAGGAGTTTGGAAGACCCAGGAGGATTCTTTAGTAATTCTTTCTCCACCATGCTCTCACACTCAATTTTATTAAGGCACTTCTATTACCGGGTTTGAGTAACATAATTATTTACTGATGGGGATCTACTGACACAAGGTATGAGCTCCCTCAAGGGTGGGAAGATATTTTATCCATCCTTGTAAAACAGCCTCTGGCACAAACATAACACAAAGTCAATAAAAGTCACTTTCCTGATTCCCCTTCTGCATACTGCTTTCCCTCCCCAATCTTCTATTTTCGAATTGCTAACTCCAGAGCTCTCTCAGTGAACTTTCATATATACTTCATTACCCTTTTGTGTCAAAAGCTGCTCATACAAAACTGTCAAAGAGGAGCAATTTCAAGGCAGGAAACCCAAAATTTCAGACCATGCATTTTCTCACAGTGGAATGCTTGCAACATAAAGGGACAATATCATTTCAGCAATTCATCTAAATCATCATCTAGGCTCCACTAGTGATATCTTGAGAAGAATAATTTTGGCTTCTAGATCTTCTGAGTCACCTGTAGTGATTTTTTATTTCAACACCATCATTCTAGGAAACTCCTTTAAAAAAAAATAAATAAAACAAGCCATCATGAAAATATTCAAATGCACAAAAAAGGTAAAGTATTTTATAGTAAGCATCTGTATACCTACCACCTTGATTCTCTAGTGAATATTTTCTTATTTACTTGTTTCAATAACTATCTAGGGATGAAATGGGTCTTATAATAAAAGGCAGTTTAATTTTGCTTATTGCCTATGATTTAAGAAATCAACAAAACTGTTAATAACAACCATAGTTATTTATTGCATCTTTGTGTACCTTGCCTACACTACTTTTAATCCTGAGAAAATTCCTACAGGGAAACTGAAGTTTAGAGGATTAAGAAACTTGGCCAAGTCCCAGGGCAGGTCTCTGGAAGCTAGACTTAACACTAAACCTCACACTCTTTAATATTCTATTCTGATCCTAAAAGGCAAAGGAGGGAAAAAAAAACAATTGAAGGAGGCATTATTGGCTACCTGCTCATCACTCACTTAAATTTCCCCTCATCCTAAGGGAAATTAATTTTTCACAAAATCATCATCCCTACCCTCAATGTCTCCAAGATAGTTAAGCAAACCCCCCAGTTCCCAGGGATGTGGGTCTCTTTCCTTTGACTGGTTCAGAAATTCACTCTGAATCCAATGAGATAGGAAACTGCCTAAATCACAAGGCTTGCTAAAAGAATGAGCATGTAACCTAAGTTGGTTTACCAATTCACAGGAAAAAGTTTTCTCAGGGCTTCTGGGGAAAAGCTTCCTCGCCCCTAGAAGGTAGCTTTGGGAACAACTGGATGCCATGAAGTGCAGACATGGAGCCAGGAACTATGACAGTCATGGTGCCACCATGGGGAAAGCAATTTCAGGATGGAGCCAACATATCAATGAGAACAAGGCAGCGGGAGTCAAGAGAAAAGAAACGATTAGACTGAAATAACTCTTAAGTCTCTCCTACTTGTGGAGTTCAGGCTGTAGCTGGCAATACATTTCCTTATTGTAAAATATGCTTTGGGTTTTTTGTTATAATATTTCTAGTTACAGACCTCACAGATGATAGGGAAAACCACTCCCAAAAATACTTTAAAGAAAAATGTGATAGCTAGAAGAGAACACAGTGGAAGGGATTTATTCATGAGGGAAGAGGCTGCAGTGAATGGTAGGCGTTCTATGGAATTTCATTTCCAGGGAGGGTTCAGCAATAGTAGCAGTAGCTTCCTGAGACTGTTCACACACGGAACCGTGAGGCCTTCCTTGAAGAACGGTATTTATATTTCCATAAAAGATCACAAAGGAATGGATTCTAGCCAAGCTTTAAAAGTCTAGATGAGTTCTCATCCCCACAGGCAACCATGTTATCACCCAGGCCTGAAACTCTTCATTCCACTTTTGACACTGCAATAACTAGGCGTCTGCAGAGCAAGGTTCTAATTCAGACTCCCATCAACTACTCTTATCATCATTTTCTAGGATTATATTTCCAAGCAGAGAAGTCCTAGGGTTATTCTCAGGAGTTACTGATAGACTATTTGTGAAATACAAACATGAGAAATTATTATTAAGGACATATATAGTATGTTAGCTATTGCTCATTAGTATAGGGCTTTTTATCAGTAACTATCAAATTATAAATCATGCTAAGAAAATCACCAAAATGTTATCTAGAGAAAGTAGTAGATTATTTGCCATTTTCGTCTTCTCTTTCCCAGATGGTTGGTGCTCATGGAACAATGTAGTTCTCCAAGGAGTTATGTCATTAACATCACTGTTAATATTTACTGCATTGGAAAGTAAAGGGCAGCTTACCAGATGAGGACATTTTGGGGAGAACAAAGTATCAGAAAAGAAGGCTGAGTGCTGAAGAATTGATGCTTGCTAACTGTGATGCTGGAGAAGACTCCTGAGAGTTCCTTGGACTGCAAGGAGATCCAACCAGTCCATCTTAAACAAAGTCATCCCTGAATATTCATTGGAAGGACTAACGCTGAACCTGAAGCTCCAATACTCTGGCCATCTGAAGCGAAGAATTGACTCATTGGAAAAGACCCGGATGATGGGAAAGACTGAGGGGAGAAGAGGGTGACAGAGGATGTTATAGCTGGATGGCATCACCTTCTCAATGGACAAATGGAAGGAGGGTTTTGTGAAAAATTAGACTTCCCTTAGGAGGGGGTAACCCAATGGACATGAGTTTGACCAAACTCTGGGAGACAGTGAAGGACAGGGAAGCTTGGCATGCTGCAGTCCATGGGGTCTCAAAGATTAGGACACAACTTAGCAACTGAACAACAATAACGGCTGAGAAACTATCAGTTGCCAGGGCTGAGTATACAGTTGGTAACAAACAAAAATGGCAGAAGAGAGGGAAAGGAAAACATATTTCTTCTGCATGACAGTTTTCCCTGAGTTGGGACTAACACTATTTATTTACTTTGCCTTCTTAAAACAACCAAGCCTAGAAGAAATGAGAGTAGAAAGTTGTATATAAATCTTTCACTGTGATGGATGTCTAAGTCCAGGTTCATACTATCCTCATTTCTTATAAGAGTTACAACCAGCTCTATCCAAAGCAGGTTATGTGTTAAACAAAAGAAAAAATCTAGGTCCTACTGTTCAAAACACTGTTATTTGTAAATATCTCAGACCATCAAATTTAGTTTTCAGTGTTAAATTAGATCTAACAAACATGTAAAGAATTACTTTTGAGATATAGGAGAGATGTAATTCTTAACTCCAAATTGATTAACTTATCTGAGTTACCAAATATTATGACTCTTCAAGGGTTGTTTGTGCATATCTGTGTTAAAATAACTTTTTAAAATTTAACATCATAATTTGCCTTCAAACACTAAAATATTTTACCACTTTGCATATAGTCTAAGAATCTTTTAATGGTTTACTTCAATTCCTCTTCTCTTAGCTTTTGTATTAGTACTGTCATATATTACACTTTCACATATGTTATAAAGTCCCAGTTACAGTTATTATTTTAGTTTGTACAGTCAATAGTCATTGGGAGAGATTTAAAAAGCGGGGGTTGGGAGTCCTTTACAGTTACCCACATAACTATCATCTTCAGTGATTTTGTTCTTTTGGATAGAGACAGATTTTCATCTAGTATCATTTTTCATCTTTCTAAAGAACTTCACTTAATATTCTTTGCAATGTAGGTCTACTGGTGATGGATTATTTCAGTTTTGTCTGAAAAAAAATCATTCCTTTGCCTCAGCTTTTGTTTGGATATAGAATTACAGGTTGAGATGTTCTGTTGTTCTCTACCTCAAAGATGCTGCTTCACTCTCATTTGCTTGCATGTCCAACAAGAGGTCAGCTGCAGTTAATTTATCTTTGTCTCATTTTTTCCTCGGATTACTGTTAAGATTGTGTCTTTATCAAAAGTGGCTGTAAACAACTCGACATTGGTACAGTTTTCTTCCTGTGTCTGGTGCTCAGGGTTCTTCTTGGATCTCTGAGGTTTATAGTTTTCATCAACTTTGAAAACTGTTCAGCCATTATTTTTTCAAAAAAGTTTTCCTGTCTCTGCCTCTCCTCTCCTTTTGGTGCCATGACCATACACCCACTAGGCTGACTGGAGTCTCTCTCAACAGCTTACTGATGCTCTCTGTTCCACTTATCCCTCCATATTTTCTTCTGTATGTTTTATTTTGACCAGTTTCTATTGATATGTCTTAAAGATCACTGATAACTGTCAAATCTGCTGAGAATTCCACTCAATTGTTTTTAAGCTTAGATACTGTACTTCTATAGAAGTTCAATTTTAAAATATCTTTCAAGTTGTTCCTCAATATGTTCCTGGTTTACTGTCGTGTACAGAGGACATGATTTATAATAACTGCTTTCATGACCTTGTATAATAATTCTATCATCTTTGCCATTTCTGGGTCATGTGGGTCACGTTTTCTTGCTTCTTTTCTTTCTAGTTTTTACTGGATGCCAGACATCATGAATTTCACTTTCTCTGAATCAAGGTATTTTTCACTTCAGTCGCTCAGTCGTGTCCAGCTCTTTGTAACCCCATGAATCACAGTATGCCAAGCCTCCCTGTCTATCACCAACTCCTGGAGTTCACCCAAACTCATGTGCATCGAGTTGGTGATGCCATCCATCCATCTTATCCTCTGTCATCCCCTTCTCCTCCTACCCTCAATCTTTCCCAGCATCAGGGTCTTGTCAAATGAGTCAGCTCTTTGCATGAGGTGGCCAAAGGATTGGAATTTCAGCTTTAACATCAGTCGTTCCAATGAACACCCAGGACTGATCTCCTTTAGGATGGACTGGTTGGATCTCCTTGCAGTCCAAGGGACTCTCAAGAGTCTTCTCCAGCCCCACAGTTCAAAAGCATCAATTGTTCGGTGTTCAGCTTTCTTCACAGTCCAACCCTCACATCCATACATGACCACTGGAAAAACCACAGCCTTAACTAGACAGGTCTTTGTTGACAAAGTACTGTCTCTTCTTTTTAATATGCTATCTAGGTTGGTCATAACTTTCCTTCCAAAGAGTAAACGTCTTTTAATTTCATGGCTGCAATCACCATCTGCAGTGATTTTAGAGCCCAAAAAAATAAAGTCTGACACTGTTTCCACATCTATTTGCTGTGAATTGATGGGACTAGATGCCATGATCTTAGTTTTCTGAATGTTGAGCTTTAAGCCACCTTTTTCACTCTCCTCTTTCACTTTCATCAAGAGGCTCTTTAGTTCCTCTTCACTTTCTGCCATAAGGGTGGTGTCATCTGCATATCTGAGGTGATTGATATTTCTCCCGGCAATCTTGATGCCAGCTTGTGCTTCTTCCAGCCCAGTGTTGCTCATGATGTACTCTGCATATAAGTTAAATAAGCAGAGTGACAATATACAGCCTTGACGTACTCCTTTTCCTATTTGGAACCAGTCTGTTGTTTCATGTCCAGTTCTAACTGTTGCTTCCTGACCTACATACAAGTTTCTCAAGAGGCAGGTCAGGTGATCTGGTATTCCGATCTCTTTCAGAATTTTCCACAGTTTATTGTGATCCACACAGTCAAAGGCTTTGGGATAGTCAATAAAGCAGAAATAGATGTTTTTCTGGAACTCTCTTGCTTTTTCCATGATCCAGCGGATGTTGGCAATTTGATCTCTGCTTCCTCTGCCTTTTCTAAAACCAGCTTGAACATCAGGGAGTTCACGGTTCACGTATTGCTGAAGCCTGGCTTGGAGAATTTTGAGCATTACTTTACTAGCACGTGAGATGAGTGCAACTGTGCGGTAGTTTGAGCATTCTTTGGGATTGGAATGAAAACTGAGCTTTTCCAGTCCTGTGGCCACTGCTGAGTTTTCCAAATTTGCTGGCATATTGAGTGCAGCACTTTCACAGCATCATCTTTCAGGATTTGAAACAGCTCAACTGGAATTCCATCACCTCCACTAGCTTTGTGCGTAGTGATGCTTTCTAAGGCCTATTTGACTTTACATTCCAGGACAGGTGACTGATCACACCATCGTGATTATCTGGGTGGTGAAGATCTTTTTTTGTACAGTTCTTCTGTGTATTCTTGCTACCTTTTCTTAATATCTTCTGCTTCTGTTAGGTCCATACCATTTCTGTCCTTTATTGAGCCCATCTTTGCATGAAACGTTCCCTTGGTATCTCTAATTTTCTTGAAGAGATCTCTAGTCTTTCCCATTCGGTTGTTTTCCTCTATTTCTTTGCATTGATCACTGAGGAAGGCTTTCTTATCTCTTCTTGCTATTCTTTGGAACTCTGCATTCAAATGGGAATATCTTTCCTCTTCTCCTTTGCTTTCCACTTCTCTTCTTTTCACAGCTATTTGTAAGGCCTCCTCAGACAGCCATTTTGCTTTTTTACCTTTCTTTTCCATGGGGATGGTCTTGATCCCTGTCTCCTGTACAATGTCACAAACCTCCGTCCATAGTTCATCAGGTACTCTGTCTATCAGATCTAGTCCATTAAATCTATTTCTTACTTCCATGAAATTTAGGTCCATGAATCAAGGCACACTGAAGTGGTCAAACAGGAGATGGCAAGAGTGAACGTCAACATTCTAGGAACCAGCAAACTAAAATGGACTGGAATGGGTGAATTTACCTTAGATGACCATTATATCTACTTCTGTGGGCAGGAATCCCTTAGAAGAAATGGAGTAGCCATCACGGTCAACAACAGAGTTAGAAACGCAGTACTTGGATGCAGTCTCAAAAATGACAGAATGATCTCTGTTTCCAAGGCAAACCATTCAATATCATGGTGATCTAAGCCTATGCCCCAACCAGTAATGCTGGAGAAGCTGAAGTTGAACGGTTATATGAAAACCTACAAGACCTTTTAGAAGTAACACCCAAAAGAGATGTCCATTTCATTATAGGAGACTGGAATGCAAAAGTAGGAAGCGAAGAACCACCTGGAGTAACAGGCAAATTTGGCCTTGGAGTACAGAATGAAGCAGGGCAAAGGCTAATAAGAGTTTTGCCAAGAGAACTCACTGGTCATAGCAAACACCGTTTTCCAACAACACAAGAGAAGACTCTACACATGGACATCATCAGATGGTCAACACCAAAATCAGATTGATTATATTCTTTGCAGCCAAAGATGGAGAAGCTCTATACAGTCAGCAAAAACAAGACCAGGAGCTGACTGTGGCTCAGATCATGAACTCCTTATTGCCAAATTCAGACTTAAACTGAAGGTACTTTTATACTCCCTTAATAGCTTTATTTTCTTTAATGTCCCTTTAAATGTCTGCTCTAAGATGCATTACTTGAAAAGAGTTGGATCCTTTAGTTTCTGCTTTGAAGCTTTGCTGAATGAGATGAAAAGAAACCTAGGCATATGCTCTTTGAGCCTGGTCTCCATAGGATTTTTTGGGGTCTGTCTCCTCAGACAAGGGAAGCAACAGCAAAAACAAGTATGAGTACATCAAACTAAAAAGCTTCTGCCTAGGGAAGCAACCTAACTGCACAGCAGTAGATGAATAGATAAAGAAGATATGGTGTGTATACACACACACACACACACACACACACACACACACAGAATGGAATATCACTCAACCGTAAGAAGAATGAAATTTTGCCAATCCCAACAACATGATGGACCTAGAGAATAGTACGCTAATAAGTCAGAAAAAGGAATACTGTGTGATTTCACTTATTTTTATTTCTCTTGCTTTTGCATATCTTTTGTCTGTTTATCTATTTGGATCATGGTAGATGTTTACAGTAATGTGGATAATCCATAAAGATTATTATTAACCACTGATCATATTATTTGTCTATTTTTCTAATGTTAGGTTCTTTTTGCTTAGAGAAAAGTGCTGGTTGGACTCAGAACCTCTAGAATCCAGTTCTGCATCTTTCACTCAGTAGCTGTAATAATCTGTAATCTCTCTAACTGTTGATGTCTTCACCTATAAAGAGAGCATTGTTAAATAATATTTAAGAGCTCTTTCAATTCTAAGATTTTAAGAATAACAGTAATTTCAGAGTGGTTCTAATACTTAAGTTAGTCTAATGAATTTTTCTCTGAGACAGTGATAGGTGTATAGGTGTGATTCTATGCAATACAAAAACATAAGCTAATATGCTTTGCTTATGAAATATTTTTGAACGACTGGAATGTGTATCCACTCACTCAAATTTAAAAATCTGGTAATCTTTTTGGATTCATCTATGTCTATCAACCCTCATATATTTAAGATACCACCAAATCCTTGAAAATCTATTCTATATTATTCTCTCTTCTTGCCATCTCTAATCTAATCATGGTCCTTAGAATCCTGAGTAAACAACAGAACAATAATAATAATGGTAGAAGCTAACAATGACTGAGTGCTTACTGTTGGAACTATTTCAAGTGCTTTAAACATATTATCTTATATCAACTTCACAAGAGTTCTGGGTGATAAGTAGTAGAATTATCTCCTCATTTATACAGGAGAAAATTTATGAACCTGTAAGTGACAGAACCAATATTTAAAATAGGGTCTCTACTCTTCAGAAATAGTTGCAAGGTGTAACACCTCTGCTATATATCTTGGGACACTCGAAGATCAATCAGACTTTGAGCCTATCTTCAAAAAGAATTCAGGGTAGTGAAATATCTTCTTCAATTAAAAAAAAATCCAGCCCAGTGTAAAGAGTAAAGAGCCTCAAGAAGTAAACATTTAAAAGTCCAAGGGTGGTTCAGGTACGAAGTGGAGGGATCTGGGAATATAAGAGGGTTAAGCTAAGGGTTAAGTGACAACAGCCATGGATTTAGGAGAGTAGACAAATTCAAATAAACAGCAGGATAAAGGAAGAATGATAGGAAAACAGGGAATATGTAGGAGGAGAAACAGGAAGAAGAAATGTACTCCCCACACTTGGGTGGGACCATCTGTGTGAGACTGTCAGACTCACGAAAGGACTTGGGGCATTCCTCACCTTAACACTTAGGTTGTGGCTCCACGGTAACTTCCACAACCTTCTAAGATACTTCTAAGCAATTCTATTCCCATCCCAAATGAGAACTACTCAAGTTTTTATGTAGGAGAGAGAAGCTGGAATCCTGAGTATCAGCCATAGTTCTTACTTAATTCACTAGCCAAAGAAAAAGCATTGAAGGTTTTGAACAAAGGAATGATATGGCCCTAAATAAACTTTTGGATAATTACCCCTGGCTGCTATGTCTATTGGAGAAGGCAATGGCAAGCCACTCCAGTACTCTTGCCTGGAAAATCCCATGGGTGGAGAAGCCTGGTAGGCTGCAATCCATGGGGTCACCAAGAGTCGGACATGACTGAGCAACTTCACTATCACTTTTTACTTTCATGCATTGGAGAAGGAAATGGCAACCCACTCCAGTGTTCTTGCCTGGAGAATCCCAGGGATGGGGGAGACTGGTGGGCTGCCGTGTATGGGGTCACACAGAGTCGGACATGACTGAAGTGACTTAGCAGCAGCAGCTATGTCTATTGGACTGGTTTAAATTTAGATAGAAGGTAAAGTGAGGTAGGAGAATACTGATAGACAGTGCTAAGAGCCATGGGTGGAAATGAGGCACTCAGCAAGAGAAACTTTTATTTCATTATTTCACTGCCATAGACTTTTTCATCTACTCAGCACTTTTGTGGACCAAGAATTGTGCTGAGTGCTCTACTTTCTCATTTATCCTCACAAGCCTAAAAAGCCTCCCAAACTTTCTGTGACCTTAAAAAAGTTATGAAAAGCAAAGAACCTCTACTCTTAATCCCATTTTTTAGATAAGTACATTGAAGTGCAAAGAAGAAATAAGAAATGAGGACATGATTAATAAGTGGAAATGTCAGGATCAGGAATCCTGACTGTTAGACTAATGCAAATGAAGGACATACAATCTGGATTGCAATCTTGGCTTTGTCACTTATCAATTATATGATCCTGGGAAAATAACTTTAAAAAAACCCATGCTTCAGGTTTGTCCCTTTGAGAAACAGGAGTAGTAATAGATTTTGTATTTTATGGGCTTTAGAAAGAACTGAGATAATGCTCATATGGTACTTACCATACCTAGCTAACAATAAGTATACAATAAATGCCTGTTGCTGTGGTCATCATCATTATCATTTTGAGTCCTTAGGTATGAAGTCCTAGAATTCTTATACATTATCTGGTATCCTTCCTCGATCTGTGTTTTCTATGAAAAAATTCAATCAAAACTATAAGAACACTATTTCTGGAAATATTCTTTAACTTACAGAATGACTAGGAGAGCTTTCAATCCATTTTATTAGTGTTAAAAAATAGAAACTAAAGTCACATTATGCTAAGAAACTGACTCAGAAGCAAAACAAAACATCCACCACAAAACAATTCCTGCTCAGAAATAGAAGACTACATAGGAGACCGCTTACAGAGCTGTTTTAGGTCAGTCAAATTATTCCTATGACAAATAAATACATGTCACTGATTACTGAACCCAAAGCCTTGTTTTTGTTTGTTCTTTTGTGTCTTAATTCTTAGTGATATCAGTAACTTTCTAACTTAGCTATTTAAGAATTAAATGAGATAATGAATATAGTAACACAGGATAGTATCTGCCACATGGTAAGCAGTTAATGCCTATTATCTATCTACTGTCATCATCAGTATCACTACTGGGAACATCTGATTCTTGAGAATTTTAAGATAAATATTCATTTTAAATGTCTTCTCAATTATATGATTTCTGCTAAAACTGTATCACAAATAAAGTACTAACAAAAGTCAATCAGCTAATAAAATATCTATATTTATTTGATGTTTATTATATTTTATATAGAAAGTTAACTTGTAGATTTCTATAGACCTAATTCATTCAGTTTATTGCACAAGTCTTATGTATATCTCTAGCAATAATAAGTTTTATAACTAAAGACACATTTCATTTAAAAAATATTTCTTTGTTTCAGTCCAGTCGCTCAGTCGTGTCCGACTCTTTTCGACCCCATGAATCGCGGCACGCCAGGCTTCCCTGTCCATCACCAACTCCCAGAGTTTACTCAAACTCATGGCCATCGAGTCAGTGATGCCATCCAGCCATCTTATCCTCTGTCATCCCCTTCTCCTCCTGCCCCAATCCCTCCCAGCATCAGAGTCTTTTCCAATGAGTCAACTCTTCACATGAGGTGGCCAAAGTATTGGAGTTTCAGCTTTAGCCATCAGTTTAAATGGTTTCATTTCCAGAGAGCAGTATACAGGGGAATTCACCATGAGAGTGTCAGAGTGTCAGCATAATTTATAATCAGTTTGTAATCCAGGAGTATTTTTTACAACTTTAAGAAGATAAAATTGATACATAACATTGTGTAAGTTCAAGCTGTACAACGTCATGATTTAATATATATTAAATATATATACACTGTGAAACAACTATCATCAGTAAGAGTAGTTACCATATTCTTCCTCTCACATATTAACAATTTCTGTGTGTGTAGTTGAGGACATTTAAAATTTACTCTCTTGGTAACTTTCAAGTATACAATGTTAACTACAGCATATCAGATCTCCAGAACTTGTTCACCTATGACTAGAAGTTTCAACCCTTGGACCACCAGCACCCATCCCCCTCTACTCCTTTCTAAAAGAACATCATTGCTTTTGAAGCTTGAAAAATGGTTATTCGAAGATTATGAAACATAACAAATTAAGCATACACTTTGGACTGTTGCTTTTTTACTTTTAAGACATCATGATATTTTACATAGATTTTATAGTGAAACAGCCTATAAGAAGCTGCAGTACTGTAGTTAAGAATCAGAAGGCTTGGGTTGCAACTTAAAATGTACAGCAAGTTAGTCAGTTAACTTGAGACAAATAAAGGTTCATTTCCACTATTTTTCATTTTCAAATGGTGGACATTGTTTACTTTCAAAATACCTTTAGATTATGGAACTACCAAAAGCAGTGCAGATAGAAGAAATAAGATTTTTAAAAGTATACTCCAAAATAACAAAACATATTTGTTTCTATAAAAATGGCATATGGCTTTTCATTAAGCTTCTGGGAAATATAATTTTTAAAGAAGCAAAAACAAAGCTTAGTGTCTGGACAGTATTTCTCAAAGCATGGGCTATGGACTCCTTAAGTTCCAGAGACCCTATCAGTGAGACAGGTACCTAACAGTGTGACCTTAAAGTCAACACTAACATTGCAATAAAGCTAAGACATAATTTGTCTTTTTCACTATGTTGACAATTGACTGATAGTGTAAAAGTAATGGGGGTACTTTAGCAGGAATACAACTACAGTGCTCCACCATACAGTTACAGAGTAAAAAATGAAACAAGAAACACTTCCACTTAAGAATGTTCTGGATGAAACAGCAAAAATTATCCATTTTATTAAATCTTGACCAGTAAATAGGTATCTGTTTAATATGCAGTATGATGAAATGGGAATTGTCCACCAAGCACCTGTGCTACATACAAAAGAATGCTAGCTGTCTTGAGGGAAAGCAGATACACAGCTGAATTGCATGTTTTACTAGCTGATTTCTCCATAGAATTTTTTTTCTCCACAAAATTTTTTTATTTGAAAGAGTGATTGACAGAGCTATGGTTATTAAGAACTGGGCATTTCACAAATATTTTCTCTAAAGTAAACTGTTCCTTAAAGGAAACAACTGAAAGAATTAATTGCCAATAAGGAAATTTAAACTTTCAAGAAAAATTAGCAGTTTGAAAAACCTGTATTTGCTATCATGAACTGGTAGCTTCCCAACATTTAGACTTTTCTAATGAGATCAGTAGTAACACTTAAAAATATGCATTTTAGGGCTCAAGTTATTCTAAATGGCATCACCAACTCAGGGGACATGAGTTTGAGCAAACTCCAACAGACAGTGAAGGACAGGGAAGCCCGGCGTGCTCCAAGTCCATGGGGTGGCAAAGAGTTGGACACAACTGAGCGACTGAACAGCATGCATACAGTTCATGCACATGGGCTCCTACAGTGCTTCTAGAAACTGTCCCAGGGACTACCCAGTGAGCTCTGTCTTGAGGGATACCATGAGAATCACTATGTAATCTACTGGACTGACTTATGATGGGTTAGAAGATCATGCCAGAGATATGCCAGGCATCAGATCTTTTATCTGGCTCAGAGTCAGATCTGGCTTAAAGCTCAACATTCAGAAAACGAAGATCATGGCATCTGGTCCCATCACTTCATGGCAAATAGATGGGGAAACGATGGAAACAGTGAGAGACTTCATTTTTGGGGGCTCCAAAATCACTGCAGATGGTGACTGCAGCCATGAAATTAAAAGACATTTGCTCCTTGGAAGAAAAGCTATGACTCACCTAGACAGTATATTAAAAACAAGAGACAGTACTTTGCCAACAAAGGTCCATTTAGTCAAGGCTATAGTTTTTCCAGTGGTTATGTATGGATGTGAGGGTTGGACTGCGAAGAAAGCTGAGTGCCGAAGAATTGATGCTTTTGAACTGTGGTGCTGGAGAAGACTCTTGAGAGTCCCTTGGACTGCAAGGAGATCCAACCAGTCCATCCTAAAGGATATCAGTCCTGGGTGTTCATTGGAAGGACTGATGCTGAGGGTGAAACTCCAATACTCTGGCCACCTCATGCGAAGAGTTGACTCATTGGAAAAGACCCTGATGCTGGGAGGAATTAGGGGCAGGAGGAGAAGGGGACGGCAGAGGATAAGATGGCTGGATGGCATCACCGACTTGATGCACATGAGTTTGGGTGAACTCTGGGAGTTGGCGATGGACAGGGAGGCCTGGCATGCTGCGATTCATGGGGTCACAAAGAGTCAGACACGACTGAGTGACTGAACTGAACTGAACTGAACATTACAGGAGCAATAGAAAACTAATACAGTGGTAATGTCATTTCTCATCCACAACTGGTTGAGAGACATTTAGCATAAAGTTAATAGAAAGTTTCAGCTTCAAGTACTTTTGCCTGTATAAGATATTAAACCTAATTTTATATTTGTAATTTGTTCTTTCTAAAAAGGGCCAAATTCAGATCCCCAGAAACCTATATCCTCCCCTTGAAGAATGGTAAAGACAATATTAGAGGAACGTCCCCATTAGAAATATATTCAAATTAAACAGGTTCACAATATATTCTAAGATTATTTGGGGAAAAGGCAAACTAGAGTTCATATGAATATGTGTTCCAAGAGAAGAGAGAAGCTATGTGGGAAAAAAAAATGAAAAAGATGGCAAGTTAACCAGAAAACAGCTTAGGAAAACTAAATGAATGACTGAAAAAACTACTAAATTATTGCAAGAAAAATCATCACAGCAGAAGTGATGTTTTGAAGTGATTATATACAGAATCAGAGTTACCTATATGTTGACAAAAAGAGTTCAGACTATTTCTTTCCAAATGGCTGAAATTCCAAAAGAACAGAAAAAGACATTTCTGGGTCACTTTTAGATAGAAATTAGTCATATCATAGAGAAACTGAGACTTGCAATCAACTACTACTAAGTGAAGAAAAAAACTAGCAACTGTCTTGCTCTTGTGAGTGTTGCTTTAACTATCTGTTTCAACTCATCTCAATTAACAGGCATTTATTTCTCACAGAGCAGTATGGGTTACCACTGGAGGTCAGCCTTGGGCTTTTCCCCAGGTCAACAAAGACATCAATGAAAGACAAGAAAGGGAGGTGAAGGTCAATTGCATAGTCTAAACCTCTCATTCTGCAGATGGAGATACTAAAGTTCTAAGAGAATAAAGAAATGCCAGCTTATAAGGGATTAACTACAGTTGCAATCTGTACTATTTAATTGATTTTTCCAAATGTTCAGTGGGTGAATAGACAATCTCCAGTACAAAGAATTCCCAAATGATTTCTGTGGATATACCCTCATCAACATTAGACAAATCCAAATTAAAGGACATTCTACTCCTGACTACTGCTCCTCAAGACAGGTCATCAAAAACAAGTAAAATATGAGAAACTGTCATAGTCTAAGGAGTCTTTGGAGACATAACTAAATGTACTGTGGTATCCTTGATGGATGCCAGGAACAGAAATAAGACATTAGTAAAATCTTCTTAGTGAAAAATAAGGAAATCTGAGTAAAGAATAGACTTTAGTTAATAATTACGTTTAAATACTGGTTCATAAGCTGTGACAAATGTCCATAATAGGGACATTTTTTGTTGAAAATAGAGAAATTTAGTGCAGGGTATACAGAAACTATATTTGCAACTGTTTTGTACATCTAAAACTATTTTAAAATATAAAAATTATTTTTAAAGATCTATACATTCCAAAAATCAGTAAAACTTTTAAGCAATTTATTAGTATCTGATTTTTTCTGTTTTGGCTGCCAGGAAATTAAGAGCGCAATCCGAGGTTCAATCCTTGTGGCTCAAATTTATGTTGTGTTTTTGTTTCTCTGGTCTTACTTTAAGAAATCTTCATATTTCACTATTATTTGTACGCATTTTTAAAGATCCCGATTTACATTTACTAGGTAAAAAATTAAAGTTTCGAAAGAATACGTAGCTTCTGGGCCCCCATCTCAAATTTCTGAACCCTGCACCATTCCTTAGATGTCCTTTCATTATGCCTGTTCAGTCTCTCAGTTGAATCTGACTCTTTGCGACCCCACAGACTGTAGCCCACCAGGCTCCTGTGAGGACTTCCCAGGCAAGAATAGTGGAGTGGGTTGCCATTTCCTTCTCCAGGGGATCTTCCCAATCCAGGGATCGAATATATGTCTCCTGCTTGGCAGGCAAATTCTTTACCACTGAGCCACCAGGGAAGCCCCAGTGGATGTCCTTACACTCTATTTCATGGAGTAAAATACCAAATGAGCACCTCCTCAACTCCCAAATCCGTATTATTAAACTTTTAAATCTTCTTACATATGTGACCATCCATTCTATCTTTCCTTCTGCTACATTAGAAGAGGTGTCAACTCCTCTACCTTTTTCTCATGAGATGTTATTTTCTTGTTATTTTAGGAATGTTACACTATTGATTTTCCCTTCTCATCACAACATATTTCAACCTTTCTTCCAACTGAATCTTTCTCACTGACATTTAAACATACTTGTCTTTTCCATACTTAAAAATAGAACCAAAAAGCACAAATAAGAGCCCTCTCTTGAACTTCTAAAATGACAATACTTCAACATTTTTATTTGGGGGCATATATGAAATAGTGAGCTGAGTATTTGAGAGTTCAAGTAGGTGCAAAGTACAGGGAGATTCCAAACTGTGGTCTTTGAATTCAAGTAGAGCTGACACCTATAAGCAAACATGTAGCAGGAGAGTCACTGCCTTTTGTCATACAATTTAGAAGAGCTGGGGAAAAAACGATCTAGAGCCCTATCTTTCCTCTAAAACATGTGCTGACACAAACCAGCCCATTTATCATGGTTTTATTTTCAAAGAATAATACTGAATTAGCGAGAACCTATTTTCCTAGGACTTTCCTCCTTCTATACGTCCTTTCAAGCAAATGCAGCTAGCCCAATAGTGGCCTTCCTCCTCTTCCCTAAATCAGTGCTTCAGTTTTGGATTCTCATCATCTGGAGCTGCCACTGGTCTCCCAGCCAATCCACCTCCCAGTATACTCTGATGAAGTCATGCTCTTGTTTTAGATCCTTTAGGGGCTTACTATTATAATACAATAAAAGGTGAATTTTATATAAGAACAAATAAGGCCTGTATAAACAAGTTTTTGCTTAATCTCCCTGTTGAAACACTCATATTCATACCAGTTAGGTCACTGAATTAACAGCACTTTTAACCACTATGTTCTCAAGCGGGGGTAGGGGGAATAGTTTGGTTCTGATACTGATTAGTTATACAATCTGGTGCAAATCATAGGGCTTTCTTGACATTCAGTTTCCATACCAATATAGTTTAAGAAAGAGCCCCAAACTCACAGGGTTACTGAAGGACTAAAGGAGTTAAACTACCTATAACGGTTAGACTACTTAGCACATGGTGAGCACCCAGTGTTAGCTGGTGTTACAGACACTGGGCAGCCACTTCAGTACTTCAGTAATAGACACTCTGTCACTAATAGGGATCACTGTTGCTAGTGGATTTTTGTGTCTTCCAAAGCTGTGTTACTAAGCGGTCAAATGTTCTTAAGTCAGGTTTACTGGCATGTAATTTGCTGGTAATAAAAGTCACTTTTTAAAATATAACAGTTAATGGTCTTTGATGAGTGTCTACAGTTGTGTAACGACTGCCACAATCAAGAAACAGAATACTTCAGTCTTCCCAGTGCACTTTTGTGTCTTCCAATGGTGCATTACTGAATGGGACAATTTTTATAAAGAAAGGTATAAAGGCACCTATGGCACATTTGCTGAAGTCCAGGAATCTTAAAAAAGGGTAAAAGGAAGATTATTTGATTTAGGTCTTGGTGTTTATTTTATGTATCTCTATACTCTGTGAGAGGGTTTTTAGTCATTTTCTATAGAAAACCTTTGATGAAAAGCCAAAGGTCTAGAAATAAGCAATTTTAAAATGTATGAAATCTTAGATGAGAATTATATACATTCCCATGGCTCTGATGTTAATTTTTTTTTAAGTGACTCTTCCATGTAAAAGTAACTGAAAGTCCAAAAGTGTGCCTGTTAGAAAAGTACAGACTGTCAGATATGAAACTAAGCAAATCACTGACTCTCAGTTATTTTGAATAGCTAGCTCTTTTTATCATATTTTGACTCAGAAGAGATAATAATTAGCTATAACCTATTTTCCTAGAGCTTTCTTTCACCTTACAGATGAATACCATGAGGAATAAGGTATTAAAAGACAGTGTTGGAAATTCACGAGACATATGTAAGAAAGAGAGATTTCAAGATCACAGAGAAGGCATATAACTTAGCACAGACAGGAAGAAATATAAACATAGAACAGACAAGGAGGCCTAGGTAGAAGCACAGATGAGAGGGAAAAGAAGTCTTTAGACAGAGCTGTAGCTAAGGGACCTGCATCTTATCTGACCAGTTTGATTATAACTTCTTTTTAACTGTAATTTTATCATGCTTCTTGGACAGCTGGATACACCGCTTTATGGGGTTCTTAATTCCTTAAATAGGTATGGAGGAGTCAAATACAACAAATAAGAGGAAATCTTCTTGGCAAACAGTAACCTTATTTTGGTAGAAATATCCATTATTTTAGAAATCTGAAGAAATATAGACTAAGTACTGTTTATTTTATGATCATTAAAGTTAACTTTTTGGGTAAATAATATTTTCCTTTAAAAAAATTTTTTTTAGAGCTGTCAGAGTATAAGAAAAGGTACCAAAGCAGGCATGGAACAGGTTACTAAGTAAGTCATTGCTGGAGACTGAAAAGAAAGAAGAGCTAAGGAAGCGCCTAAAACCAAGTGGTTAAGTGGAGGAGGAAGAGGAGGAAGGCGACAAGGCAAAGGAAGAAATGCTCAATTAGTCTTAGAAGCTGTCTACACTCCTCGCCAGGATCTGCAGTGTGTGGATCAAAGAACCTCCACCTTCAGATCCCCAGTGATGTGGTTCTATTCTTTACCCCTAAAAATATGGTTTTTATTTTGCTACAAAAGTTATTTACTCTAAAACACTGATTTGAAAATGAGCATGTGTTACTCCTTACATACACTCCCTCTGTAAGTAGGCTTAATAAGATGATTACTTGCTATTCAGGAATAACGGAGTAATTACTGCAGCCATATGAACACAACCTAGGGCAATCTTAGCCCTCTCACCCTTCTATTTAGCCCATTTTAAAAGTGTGTCCTGTTTAAAAAAATTTTTAATTATATATCTATATATAAGAATTGTAGCTTCTGGAAACAATAGGTGATATTATATGCTACAGCAATTTCAAATCCTAACTGAAATAAACTGATACAGTAATAGAATATAGTATATTCTGTTATGTTAGAATAAAAGAAAATATAAATGTAACTATAACATTTGTGTTTGAAGATCACATACCTCCTATCAGTGTGTGAGTACAGTTTATAGGTTCAGTCTAAAATGGATCTGAGCTTCAAAGCACACCTGTTCAGAGTTACTCTCTAGCTTAGCTATTTTCAATTACTCTCTACTGCCTAAATTACTTAAAACATTACAGTCTAGTATTGAAAGCTTTCAATATATACCCAGCCTGTCTCCATCAAACATACAGTTAATCATCAATTTCTTCTAGTTTTTTTGATATTTATGTGTCATGTTCTGTGCTAAGTCCCTTCAATCGTCTCCAACTATGTGACCCCATGGACTGTAGCCTGCCAGGCTCCTCTGTTCATGTGATTCTCCAGGCAAGAATACTGGAGTGAATTGCCATGCCCTCCTCCAGGGGATCTTCCTAACCCAGGGATCGAACCCGCGTCTTTTTCATCTCCTGCGCTGACAGGCGGGTTCTTTACTACTAGCACCACCTGAGAAGTCCTGTATGCGGCATACATCTTATCTTT
The DNA here is from genome assembly GCF_032405125.1 of Capricornis sumatraensis. Classification (NCBI taxonomy): domain Eukaryota; kingdom Metazoa; phylum Chordata; class Mammalia; order Artiodactyla; family Bovidae; genus Capricornis; species Capricornis sumatraensis. The sequence goes on from NC_091079.1 coordinate 83,611,188, forward strand.
GCTATTTCTATGAACAGAAATAGGACTTCCTGTGAATTAAGGAATTCATTTACTAATTATACTACAAGCATTTATTCAGCATCAAATTCTATTCTGTGCTCAGTACTTTCCCTCAGTACTTTCTCAGTATCTCCACCTCAGAACACTGCAATATTGTCTGCATCAGTGAGTAGTGGGTTTGGCCTTATGTAACAGACAGCCAAATAGTAGTGGCTTAATAGTTTATGTTTACTTTAACATAAAACAAAGTCTAGGGCTGGTTGCAGTGGCTCCATGATGTCACTTACATTTTAGGATTACACTACCCACTACCACACTGTGCTAACCTCAGTGTGTAGCTTTTGTCCCAATGTTTGTCACCACATGGTAATAAGTAGCATGTCACTTATAAAAAGAATGTGGAGACTTTCCTAGAAATAAGTAGAATACTTCTCTCCTGTAACTCATTGACTAGAACTGTGTCAAGGGAGTCAGATGGTGTCAAAGATTTTCTCTTTCACTCAGTTTTGTTCATTTCTGTAAGTTCAACACCTCTTTTCTGACACAGGTTTTCTTCATGTGACAGTAGAGAAGAAGAGTGGGACAGTGGTCAAAGAAAGCTCCAATATGACAACATCTGAACTTAATGATCCCTAGCAGAGAGGACTTATTCTTCCCAGTGTCTTCATATGCAACACTGCACTTGCTGGAGTAAACTGCCCATATGTGGACCAATAACTGGGTCAGGGAGATTGATATGATAACTAATCAGGCAGGAGATTGATATGATAACTAATCAGGCCTTTGTCTCCTGTCTAGCCTGAAATGGGAATTCCTATCAAAACCACATAAAGTATTACTAGGAGAATGTTGTTTAGCCAAAGGAAGGGGAGTTCTATTACCAGAAGAGAGTTAGAAATGCTGAGTAAAGACAGCCCTTGTCCCCTATAAAAGCACTGAATGATCTGCAAAATTATACGGTGTAGAACTTTTCAGGATATGTTTAAAGTATTGAGGAGAGCAAAGGTTGCTTTCTGAGGACTATGCTAACTTTGAATATCAGGTGACCCTGAAGTCTCTGTGGCTTAGGCTGTCAGTTGTACCCCAATATTTATTATCTTCTTTCATGATAAAATGCTTTTTAGCAGGGCATATGGTCTTGTGTTAGAAAGACTACATTTCCAGCCTCTCTTGCAGCCAGGTGTGACCACATGACTAATTTTGGGCAAATGGTAGGTAATGAATGCAACTAGTTATGTGCATGGATGAGTCTGTACGTATGTATACATGCATGTATATATGTATGTTTATATATACAGTCATATATTACTAGTTATATAGGTGTCAATATATATTGATCTAGTTCCAATTATTCTTCACCTCTGAATATATGAGCACTAGAACATGAAATCAGAAACTTAACCTCTTTTCTTTAATGCTGTTACCCTAGTACCCATAACAGCATTTGACACAAAGGAAGGGTTCAATATTTACTGAGTACACAAGGCAGGTCACTCTTCTCTATTTAAACCCAACTTCTCTATGAAGCCAGATCTCTGACTACCTAGTTTTTTCCTTATTCTGAGTAGTTATTACAGCACTAGTTTTAAATAGAGCTTATTTGACACTTTTTGTTTACTGTTCTGAGTTCTTAGTTATAAATTTATGCTTTATTTTACATGAATATTATAAAATCCTAGAGGGCAGGGGCCACGGTATGTTTATTTTTCATACCTCTATCTGTTTGTAGCCAGTATGTCTGGTATAGAGTAATCCCTCAATGAATACTGCTGAAAAAGACTAGGATGATAGTTCAATAGTGCTTGGCACATTCACTGGTCTTCTGGGCAGGAAATCTATATGGGATAAATATCAGAATGGCTGGAAAATTAAATTTTTTCTTGCTTTTTTGATGTTTACAATCTACCTTTTAGTAACTACAGCGTGTTTCTTTCTAAGAATAAGCTTATTTATCAGGAGAAAACTACACTATTTTTAACACTGACAAGGTCTAACTTATTGAAACAGGTGTGATTGCTCAGTGGACCTAAGAAGTCCTTCCCTTGGAGAGAATAGGTAGTAATATACTTAGTACATTCCCAGGTCTACAGTTGAAGAAATTCAAGTTATTTCTTCCCAGGCCCTCATGTCCATTTAAGGCTCTGCCTGAATCCATATTTTACTGGGGCTTGGGTTTATTGCCTGGTTACAAGTGGTTCATCCAGATGCCTCTGAAGGGAAACAAATGCTCAGCATAGTAATGCTAATAGAAAGACACCACAAGCATGTTATCCAAAACCCCTATGTCCTTTTCTAATGAGAAAAGTTACAGAAATACGTGAACTCTGAAATGGCCTCTCCCATTCATGTCCACCTCAAGACAGGAAGCACTGAGACAGACCCAGAACATCAACATCCTCTCCCAAACCAGCCTTAGTTCCTGCGTTCAAACCCTACCTCCAATCACCTGTGTTCTTAAGGTACATTTGCCTTTGTTTTGCTCATCTTGACTAAAGGTCTACTCCAGAAAACACCTGCTACTACATCACCGCTCAAAGTCGATTCTCCTCTTCTTTATTTCTAAGTTCCAAGTTCTAATGACCTCCAGCAATCCTTAGGTTAGTCAAGTATGTCTTGTAAGAATTTTACACTGTTGACTAAAAATTTCAGAATTTCCATTCCTAAAATGAATCAACTCCAAAGCAGATGATCTCCAACCTAAAATAATAATAATAATAATACCAAAAAACAACCTATGTCACCACTCCTAGGGTATATACTCAATCACTGCTCAAAAAAGTCCAACCTATTACATCCTACTTTATGGCAAACTGTAAAAACACCCAAATAAACTATATTAGGCATGTGTAACACAGATGGTGATTGCAGGCATGAAATTAAAAGACACTTACTCCTTGGAAGGAAGGTTATGACCAACCTAGATAGCATATTCAAAAGCAGAGACATTACTTTGCCAACAAGGGTCCATCTAGTCAACGCTATGGTTTTTCCAGTAGTCATGTATGGATGTGAGAGTTGGACTGTGAAGAAAGCTGAGTGCTGAAGAATTGATGCTTTTGAACTGTGGTGTTGGAGAAGACTCTTGAGAGTCTCTTGGACTGCAAGAGATCCAAGAAGTCCATTCTAAAGGAGATCAGTCCTGGGTGTTCTTTGGAAGGAATGATGCTAAAGCTGAAACTCCAGTACTTTGGCCACCTCATGTGAAGAGTTGACTCATTGGAAAAAACCCTGATGCTGGGAGGGATTGGGGGCAGGAGGAAAAGGGGATGAAAGAGGATAAGATGGCTGGTTGGCATCACCGACTCAATGGACGTGAGTTTGAGTGAACTCTGGGAGTTGGTGATGGATAGGGAGGGCTGGTGTGCCGCAGTTCATGGGGTTGTAAAGAGTTGGACATGACTGAGTGACTGAACTGAACTGAATAAGTCATATTACAATATTTTTCTATACCATCATTATTTCTATAGAGGACTGAAAATATCTAATATTTTAGAATGGTGGGATAAAGATACTGGTGATTTTATTAATTTATATTCACAGAAAAAATATTACTTACTTGATTACCTATAATCTCCCAACATTCTACTATTACCTTAAAATATCACAACCTTTTCTCATCTGAATCAGTTGTGTCAAGTATGCAGCAAGTTGAGAGGACTACTGGTCCAGGAAGAAGGTAGAAGTAAAACTTTAGGAAAAATGGTTTTAAAGGAAAAGTAGAGGTGACATTATAAGTCACAAAGTGTAAAAAATTAAATTATATACCAGGTATTAGGTGTTGGTGAGAGTTGGGATTGGGGTAGAGAGAGAGAAGACATAGAGATTTAGCAACAATAAAAAACCTGAGCAAATAAAAAGAATGTGGCAGTGATTAACTTTAGGGAAAATAGAAGAATATAGGAGAGAAATATAATCATATTATAGTCTTTATGAACAAAACAATTCATAATGACTTTAAAAACATAATATAAAAATATTGGAAAATGCAGGAGTGAAAGAGAAGTGTAAAAGAGACAGAATCTTCACCTACAGTAAAATAAAATAAATAGGTAATACTAAAATAAGTAAATTAAGAGATGTTGTGGTGGTGGTTTAGTCGCTAAGTTGTGTCCAACTCTTGTGACCCCATGGACTGTAGCCCACCAGGCTCCTCTGTCCATGGGATTTTCCAGGCAAGAATACTGGAGTGGATTGCTATTTCATTCTCCAGGGGATCTTCCGAACTCAGGAATAGAACCCAGGTCTCCTGCATTGCAGGCAGATTCTTTACCGACTGAGCTGAGGGAAGCCCAAGAGATGTTAGTCTATTCATTGTATTCAGAAAGATGGAAATAAATACCAGAAGGAAAAGCTTAGAGAGTTAAGAAAGGCTAAGGGGATGCTAACGTACTGACACTATCATGATATATTTAGTTTAGCCACATTTTGTTGTTAAAATTCATGCACTACTTTGAGAAAAAATTAGCATTTCATTAAAAAATTAACCATTTCAAGTAAACAGACTAGTTTTAGTATCTTATCTATACTGTTTATAATTCTATAGACTTCAGATTATTCAGCTTTCATCTCAGTTTAAATCATGTAATACTTGAAATTCTGTACAAATTATCTTTTTTATAGTGTATTTTTTTGTGAGTGTGTGTGTGTGACTGCAACTGGAATAAAATGTTTAAAAAGTATTCTCCAGGCCAGAATACTGGAGTTGGTAGCCTTTCCCTTCTCCAGGGGATCTTTCCAACCCAGGGATCAAACCCAGGTCTCCTGTATTGCAGGCAGATTCTTTACCAGCTGAGCCACTAGGGAAGCCCAAGAATACTGGAATGGGTAGCCTATCCCTTCTCCAGAGGATTTTCACCACCCAGGAATCGACTGAGGTCTCCTGCATTGCAGGCAGATTCTTTAACTGCTGAGCCAGCAAGGAAGCCCTTAAAAAAAGTAGATTTTTTTGTTTTATTTTTTATCAACTCCTTATAATGTCCTGAATACCAACAGCTTTAGGAATACTTAAGATGATGTTTAGTTTCCTTTTATTATCATATAAAAATGGTCTGCATTACTAGCCTATAAACAGACCTGCACAAATTCAAGTTAACTCTTTGTTTAGTCATTTTCTCCTTCAAAAGTTTCCTGACATTGGTACAAGGAGTTAAAGTAGCTCCCTTGTTAATTCTTCTTTCATAAATGTTATGATTATATTACTAATAACCACTTTTATACAATTGGACCTTTATGGGACCTAGACTACCTTATAAAACGGTAAAGAATCTTCTAAAGAGTAAACCAATTTTGCCCTGCTAAACATTAGAAAAGAAACCATGGATGAGTCGTAGAGCTCTGTTTTTGGAGAAAAATTAGAACTGTACATTTAGATTTGATTATGAAGTTATCTTGGAGGTGAACTTCCAACCTCATGTGACTGACAGTGAACTAAGATATAAGAAACCAGATAACATTCCTATTGTACTAGTGCTATAGAGCCAGATGTTATCATAGAGACACGAACTGTGGAATGACATGTACTTTGTAATATGGAATTAATTGTGGCTTTTTGAATAATGGCTTCCCTGATAGTTCAATTAGTAAAGAAGCAGCCTGAAATGCAGGAGACCCTGGTTTGATTCCTGGGTTGGGAAGATCTGCTGGAGAAAGCATAGGCTACCCACTCCAGTATTCTTGGGCTTCCCTTGTGGCTCAGCTGGTAAAGAATCCACCTGTGGAAGACCTGGGTTCGATCCCTGGGTTGGGAAGATCCCCTGGAGAAGGAAAAGGCTGTTTAGTCCATGGGGTCACAAAAAGTTGGACACAGCTGAGTGACTTTCACTTTTGATTACTACATGTTTATTTTTCTTGCATATTTTCTCAGCCTGTCATATATGCATAGAAAAATAAGAAAAGGTTAATTTACAATGAACAAACTGCATATTCTGGGAACTAGAAATCATGGAAGTCATAACATTTGAAGGAAACACTGAATATGAAAGTGTACAAATACATAGTGTTTGATCACTAGGCAGTATGTACACTTTTAGAGCAAAAATACTGGATTGTAATCAGCTGGTCATTTTATTACCTGAAAGGCTTCTCTTTTAGCTATATAATTAAAAGTTTTATTATATGTTAGTTGTCTATATAAGTAAACATAATATTAAATCTTGGTTCTAGCAATAATCCTTAGATTGGTTCAGTTTTCCTTTCGATTTTCAAAGACCTATCCATCTTTCTTCCTCTTTGTTTATACTGTAGATATGTTTCCTCTAGTAACAAAATCACCTTTTCATGCTCCTGAATAGTTTTTAAAACTAATGTTTCAAATGAAACCTTATAAAACATTGTTTGAAAATATTAACACCATTAAACGTAAGCAGGGAAAATGAAATAATATTTAGAGCATAAATCAATGAAATTGAAAACTGGAAATCCAAAAAAGAAAGTGAATAAAACCAAGAGTTAATTCTTTAAAAAGATCAGTAACATTGACAACCTTCTAAGCCAGGCTAACCACAACACCAAAAACTAGAGAACAAACAAAAAACCCAAAGAGAGGAATCAAATTACGAACATCAGAAATGCATAACTACATAACGACAGCTCCTACATCAACTGAAAGAATAATAAAGAAATACTATGTCCAGCCCATACCATTTGAAGAAAACAAACCAACTCCTTGAAAGACAGACTCTAACAAAACTCATATAAGAAGCAACAGAGGATCTGATTAGGCCTACAAGAATTAAAGAAGTTGAATCAATAATTAATCAACTTCACAAACAGAAAGCTTCAGGGGTCTAGATGGGTCACTGGTGAATTCTATCAGACATTTAAGGAAGAAATTATACCAATTCTTTACAGTATCTTTATGTACCAGATATGAGTTGTGTTACTCATTTATGAATAGAAAAATATTCTAGTTCATGGAAGATCTTTTTTTTAATACTGAAATTTCACAGACATACCTTACTGAGGCGGTGGAAAGGAATAAACTGTCTTTCCTCATTGGAGTTTGTACTTCTTCTTTTTCCAATTGTGGTAGAACACACATAAAATAAATTTTACCATAATCATTTTGCAGTGTACTGCTTATACTGTATTTCAGTATACTGTCTGTACTTTTAATATCATCTCCAAGAAGGAATCAACGGCCAAAGACATATTTTTAAAACAGCAAAACCAATCCTAGCTTGTTTATGGAACTGTGAGAAAAGACTTGACATTCAGGAAAGAGTTGTTAGTAGTCTAACTCTGAGTGGGCCTTATTTACTAACATCAGATCCTACCAATAGATATTAGAAATAGGTAGGTAAATAGTTAGCAACCAATTGCTAAATTCTATAAATTCCTAAAACACATCAGAAATCCATGAGTTAGGTTTCACATGACAGATTCTGTTATGACGGGTTCATAAAATTGGCACAAATAATGTAACAGTTTGTTTCCAACCTAAGCTGCTTCAAATTTCATGGGGAAAATTTGTTGCTCTGCTTACTTTCATATCATATATTTATATTCTTATGGATGGTCTAAAATATATTGGGGGAAAAAGTCAATATTTTGAAGAATATATAGCTTTATAGTCCTTTTAAAAGATACTGAGCAAACAAATCAGGGGGGTTAAAGATGATGCAGTTAAGAGAATCTTTATGAAAGTTAACAGTTTCTATCATTTTTAAATAATTTTTTAAAAAGGTGACTGGGACTAAGGTAACAGTTATAGCACAGCAACTGTGGTAGAATGAATAAAGTACTGACTTGAAAGATTTAAATACTCTGATTCACCATTTTTTAGTGATGTGTGTATGCTGTCAGGCAGGTCCCGTACTGTCTCTGAGCCCCAATGTCTTAATCTGTAAGATGGTGATAATGCTCACATCTGGCTCACAGAGTGGTTGTTAATAACATGCTTGAAGACACACAAGTTAACTTACATGAAAATACCTGGCACACTTGCTTAGTATCAAGAGGCTCTCAGGGAACACCTCCTCCTTCCCTTCCTTCTTAATAAACAACACTTAGACTTCTGCATCTAACTCATGACAAAAATATAAGCAATGTCATTTTCATAGATAAACAGGTCCTTCATTACAGATTTTATAAAATAATTAATTACTGTAAGTACAGATGTGATTATAGCAGTAGGGAAACAAAAAGCAAAGAAACAGTATCTTGAGAAGCATCTAACAAGCAGCTTTCTTTCTTTCATGTTGACATACTTTGTGGTTACAATGCAGGCTTCCAATGAACACTGGATCAAAATTAAAATTCTAGGCAGGCATTCAAGTTTTTTGATTATGTCCATTCTTCACTGAGCATGGGAAACAAATGCTTTAGAAGCTGTTTTTTGAAGCTATTCCCATTGTACTCTTACAAAGTTCATTTCCAAAAGGGGCCCCGTCCCTGTAATGGATCTGAGTAAGGGAAAGCTATACCAGGTTTTGTGCACTGTACTTTAAAAACTGCAGCAGGGCAATAAAATCATGCTTTTAACAGTGACTTTTCTGGGCCTGGGCCACAGCAATTCTGTAAAAGTGCATGATGAATTATGGGAAAAAAGACCAAGCAAATTTCAAAAATAAAGAATACCAATCCCAAATGATTTATATACATATTTTGAATAAACTTAAATATAGAATAATTAGCAGAAAACATTTAATTATTGTTTTTCTATTATCAATGCAAAGTTGGCACAAATGCAGTAAGCCTAATCAAAATCAGGTAAGAGTTACCTCTGTGGCTTTGTTTGATGGTTCCAGTCCAGTCATATTTGCTACTATTAACTGATGTAAGAGCTGAACTTGAGCCACACTTAGGAAGAAGTCCAGGTTTGTGGTTATATTCACTTCCAAGGAATGGCCACACACTAAAATCTCCTGAAGGAAAAAGAAGTTGAATATAGATAAAGAAGCATGATAGCATTATATGATAATTTATCATTTCTACTTATTTGAGCTTTATGAATGTTGATGAATTCTCCTGGGACTCAAGTTTATATGTTAATGAGAAGAGCAGATATGGTGAGCACAGTTACTTGACACAGTTTAGTGGATTAAATTAATAAACATTTATGAGGGCCTGTTGTGCAGCAGGCCATGTGCTAGTTATAAGGAAACCCACTATAATAAGAATTTTTCACCATTTCATATGCATTGGCTTTTCACACCTCAAACTACTATCATTATTTCATATGTAGGCAGTGATGTATCTAATTCTTTAGCATAATCTTGTTCATCCTCTCAAACAGACAGATATTTAGCATTTCATAAGAACCATGCAGCATATTAGAGTGCTAGGAACATCAGAGAGAGTGAGATTAGTCTTGAAGGGCAATCTGCCTTTGAGAAGATTACAATCTAGGTGGGCAGACAGGCAATTATAGGCACCAATTACAGTCACAGGTGGTATGGTCTGAGTATTCTCCAAAGGATCCATTCCAAATGATTCATAACAAAATGGAGTGCTGAAGCCAAAGACAGCTAGACTAATTAATTTCACTTCTTTAAACTGCTAAAATCTTGGCAGTATTAGGTAGATGTCTACTACTTAATTGATGCTGTTCTGCGTAACAGAGTCACTTGAACATCCACTGTTGGAAAACCATTCAGCAAAAGAAAACCGAAATGAAAAACAATTCAGAAGTTTCACTTAATAAGCAGAAGCCCTGCCTCTTGTCATGAAGTGCATGTGGACAATGTTCAAATGCTTGGAAATGTCCAACAAACCTTCTCTTTATTAGTGTCATCCAAGAGAACGGATTTAAGGAGACTTATGATGGGTCCAAATACAAACTACACAGCTTAGAGCAGCTTTTAATAAAGCCATAAAGAACAGCATGTCGGAAATGATCCCCCCCTTTTTTTAGTTAAATAAACGTTCTCTCCAAAAGTTTCCAGATTTTATTCATTATAGTTAGAATTCTTATTTTATTCCTTAAGTAATGATGAAAGCAATACACTTGTGTATTTTAAACAAATTGTGTTACTAAGTAACTGAAAGATATTAGTAGACTTACTTAATTTTTATACAATTTTTGTGGATATAAAGATATCCTGTCTAACCTAACTTGCCCTAGCAGGCTCAGTCATGTCCGACTCTTTGCGACCCTATGGACTTTGGTGCCTGCTAGACTCCTACTCCATGGGATTTTTCCATCAAGAATACTGGAGTGGGTTATATTCCCTTCTCCAGGAGATCTTCCAGACCCAGGGATCGAACCAGCATCTCTTGTGTCTCCTGCATTGCAGGAGGATTCTCTAACTCTGAGCCACTGGCTTCCCTTATCAGGGTTATTACAAAGATCAAATAAGATAACACAAAATACTGTTCTTTAAAAACTCAGAGAAGGATGTAAACTTTTGTCACCTTAAAATAATAATACATTTAATTTGTACATAATATTTCCAAAGTTTGCATAACAACTGCTTATAACTCTAGAATGATCAAAAATTTATAAAGTTTTCAGCACAACATAAATTATGTTACAAATTAACATAACATAAAAACATAACATTAAACATAAAGAATCCCATTATTATTATATTTCTATTTTAGGCATAGAGGCAAAATACAGCATAGTGATTAGACTTCAAACCTGGATCCATTAGTAACTGGTTAGTAATGTTGGTCAAATTACTTAATTTCTTTTGATCTCAGTTTCCTCATCTATAAAATATGTATACTCATAATATCTAACTAATGGATGCTGAGAGGAGTAAATCAGGTAATTTGTGTAGAGCTCTCCTTGTAAGGTAATCCATGTGAGAATGCTAAGTAATCTGTCAGTATTATTGCTACTTTTATTAGAAAGAGGTTGTGCAGATCAAGAGTATATGGTCAGGAACCAGACCAGTTGGGTGCATACCAATGTTCTGCTTCTAACTACTTGTGAAAATTTAGACAGGTTAACTCTCCATGCTTTAGTTTCCTCATCTACAAAATGACGACAGTAAGAGATGCTAACAGGATTACTATGACAGCTCAATGAGTTATTACATGAAAAAAGAAAATAAAAGTTAAAGCTGCTCAGTCATGTCCAGACTCTTGCGACACTTGGACTGCAGGCCTCCAGGCTCCTCTATCCATGGAATTCTCCAGGCAGGAATCCTGGAGTGGGTAGCCACTTCCTCCTCCAGGGGATCTTCCTGACTCAGGGATAGGACTCTGGTCTCCTGCATTGTAGGCAGACTCTTTACCGTCTGAGCCAACAGGGAAGCCCAAATATTACATGAAAGCAATACATAAACAGTACTATAAAATGAAAGTCGTTCAGTCGTGTCTGACTCTTTTTGATCCCATGGACTGTACAGTCCATGGAATTCTCTAGGCCAGGATACTGGAGTGGGTAGCCTTTCCCATCTCCAGAGGATCTTCCCAACCCAGGGAATGAACCCATTCCTGCATTGCAGGCGAATTCTTTACCAGCTGAGCCATAAGAGAAGTCCAAGAATACTGGCATGGGTAGCCTATCCCTTCTCCAGGGAATCTTCCTGATCCAGGAATCTAACTGGGGACTCCTGCATTGCAGATGGATTTTTTTTACCAACTGAGTTATCAGGGAAGCCCTAAACAGTACAAAATGTGCTCAATAATTATTAGACACAATAATAACATTAATAATAAGCTAATTTGATATACTGTGCACGGAAATTATGAAAACTCCAAGCACACAAAGAAAAGCTGCTCCATTATTCAGACTAAAATAAAACCTAAATTAAGTTCTAACCTCAGTGTGCATATTTTCTGGAGAAATTATTTTGGTGAAAATGATGGCAGGTGCTCCAGTTATTCGAACAGAAAAATCTGTTAAAATGGGAGTCAAAATTGCTCTTCTTTCTTGATGCCGCCGTATGCTAAAAGATAAAGTAAAAAATAATTAGCCATTTTTAATGATAATTTTCATTAAATTTGTACAAGTCTCTGTACTACAAACATGTATGACAAAATTTCATTATTTTGAGTGTGTCTATTTGTGTGTTTTATAGTCTTAGTTTTGTAAAGTCAATTTCTAACTTCAGAGTCATAAAAGGAAAAAAAAACTAATCAAAAAATTCAGATGTAATTAATTAATTTCACATTAGTACTCTCTTGTGCATGTGCATGCTAAGTCGCTTCAGGTGTGTCCAGCTCTTTGCAACCCTGTGGACTGCAGCCTGCCAGGCTCTCTGTCCATGGGATTATGCAAACAAGAATACTGGAGTGGGCTGCCATGCCCTCCTCCAGATCTTCCCGACACAGGGACAGCACCTGTGTCTCTTATGTCTCCTGCACTGGCAGTCAGGAAAGCTAGTAGTAGTCTAGGACCTTTCAATAAATTGCTTTTTCTATTTTTAATTCCTTTGGTTTCTACAAAAAGTTTAGTACTCTTTTGTTAAAAAAAATCTTACTCTTTTGTGATCATTTTTAATTTCCTAGTTTTAATATTTCTGACATTCTATTTGACAGCTGCCTCCTTTTCAATTTCTTTAGTTTCACAAGCATGTTCATTTAATCTCTGACTTCTCTTTTCTTTTTTAAACTCTAAGAACCATCTGAGTTCATAGATTATAACTTTCTGTGTGTGTGTGTGTGTGTGTGTGTGTGTGTGTGTGTGTGCGCGCGCTCAGATGTGTCCAACTCTTTGCAACCCTATAGACTGCAGCTCACCAGGCTACTCTGTCCATGGAATTTTCCAGGCAAGAACACTGGAGTCGGGTGCCATTTCCTACTCTAGAGGATCTTCCTGACTCAGGGATCGAACACATCTTCTGTGTCTCCTGCACTGGCAGGCAGATTCTTTCTCATTGCACCACCTGGGAAGCCCTATGAATGCCTTTACAGTTTGTGAAATGCCTTTCGGGACTTTGATACTGAATTCTTCCTCACAGCAACCCTGTATGTGAAGTAAGGACCACTATTAGCTCCACATCACCTATTAGAACAAAGGTTCCACAATTATAGGGCTGCAGGGCAAGTTGATACCAGAGCAGCATTTGACCTCTATCTTAATTTTTCTTTACACATTCTTATCTTTTGAACAGTTATCTAGCACACTATTTCTATACTACACTCAAAATTGCTAATTGCTAGTAGTTTTAAATATTATTATGAAATCAAAACTTGTACTAGTACAGATTTTCAAGTTTATTGAAGTTTTTCAAGTTATTTATTCATATTCTTAGTTATCATTTTATGAGATAACACAGTTCCATGTTTTACTAGCAAGTCATACCTCAAAAGTTACTGGAACCATTAATGTTATATTCCTTATAAATATGTCCCTATTAGTCTCTGCTGCTGCTGCTGCCACTAAGGTGCTTCAGTCACGTCTGACTCTGTGCGAGCCCATAGACGGCAGCCCACCAGGCTCCGCCATCCCTGGGATTCTCCAGGCAAGAACACTGGAGTGGGTTGCCATTTCCTTCTTCAATGCATGAAAGTGAAAAGTGAAAGTGAAGTTGCTCATTTGTGTCAGACTTCTAGTGAGCAACCCCATGGACTGCAGCCTACCAGGCTCCTCCATCCATGGGATTTTCCAGGCAAGAGTATTGGAGTGGGGTGCCACTGCCTTCTCTGCTATTAGTCTCTATTATTATAAAAATAATCAAGGTGAGATCAGAGAATTGGCATAAGTTATCTCATGAAAAAGCACAGATAAAACTCAAGTCTGTTACATCTTTTTCTACCAGAGTAGTCTAGAGAGTACTTGCATCTTTTATTGAACTGGGCAACGGGCAGAGCTTCATATGCTCTTTGCCAAAAAAACAATCAGATCATCTGGTTCTGTGACACATAAGTACTGAATTTCAAGAAAGTCAATTTTAAAGAATTAAGAGATCTGGTGAATAGAAGGTAGCAGGAAGAAGTATTAAAATCTGAACACAGAGGAAGAGTTGAGATCCTGAGAGACACCACAATTATAGCTTAATAGCTCAAATTCCATAAAATGTCCAATGTGAGACACATGTAACATCTGCTGTGCTCTCATAGGGGAATGCTAAAATATGGGATATATTAAAAACACCTGAAAATGGAAAAGGCGGCAGGGAATGAAATGAGGGCAAACTTTAACTGAAGCACTGATGGGGGGAGAAAAAAGTACTTCTTCATATTCTAATCATTTCCCATTGTGTGAATTAAATCAGGAACACAACATATGAAAGACCTATGACGTTAGAAATTTTAAAAAAGGTTTAATAAGTCAATGGTCATAAAACTAGAACTTTACTGGTATATAGAATGCTAACTTTTCTTTTGTATTATCTCTGGTAAATATTTAAGGATACATATTTTTTAAATCATAAAACTTTTTTTATAGATTCAAATATTTTCAAGAATGAATTCAAAAGAAGGAAAAAATAAACACTGCAGAAATAAGTGCAACAAGAATTATATTCTGTCAATACTTTACTAGACAATAGTCTAGGGTTTAAAATAACAAGAGAGAAGTAAAACTCAAAGTATTAACTGACATCGTTAATGACTTTAGGGTCTTAGCTACTCTCAGTAAGCCAAGGGAATAGATTCCCCCTCGCCCCCAACTCCCACCTCAGAAATAGATTTTTAATGGCCATATGGAGACAACAGGATAATCCTTACATCCCTGACAGGCAAAGATTTTGAGATGAGAGATCAACTTAGATCTGGGGCCCTTAAAAGGCCAGAAAAATAACTTCCAATTAGAAACAGAAAAGAACAAGGAAGTCTGCCTGTTTTGGCAAGAGAGTTTATTGAAAAAACAGAGATCTTTCTCTTTTTTCAACTTACAAATAAGAATAATTAGAAAATGAAAAAAATAATGGGAAATATCCCATGTGTGTTTGGAAGCTGTAATTTATATTATGTGTGTTGGTCCAGGAATACCAATATTAAGTTATTTATATAAAGTGGCATCAGACCTTTGATAACCCCAGGGCATCAGTCAGAAATAGATACAAGTCTCTTTGGAAAACATGCTTTCAAACTGACAAAAAGGATTCTAAGGAAAAAAGACCACTGAAGATAAACTCCTAAATACAGATTTCATATACACTCCAAAATCATTTTTCTATTAGAAAGAACAGAATTCAACCCCATTATCAAATTCATGATCAAGAACTTCTGATAATGGAATTTCCACATGTCGACAATATAATAAATTTCTTTAAAATCATTAAAGACATATAGGATGGAATGAACTACATGAGGAAAAAACCCAAAGTATTAATACCATAAAAGAAGGCAAAGCAGATTTGAAAAACAATCAAATAGAACATTCAGAAATAAAAATATAGTTACTAAAATTAAATATATGATAGATGGTAAATAGAATTTTAGATATAAATTTACAAATTAGTAAACTAGAAATACGACAGAGATAGACCAGAAAATACTTAAGACTTATGGCAATCAACAGAGATAATCCATCTCAGTAGATATTCCTGAATATGAAAAACAGTAATATTTGCACACATTTATTATAAACAATAAATATATATAACATAGTTTTGGAGAAATTATTCATTATAATTTGATTAACTGTACCTATTTATACAGATTCCTCTCATTTTTAAAGAGTCACAAGGATAAGTCATTTGATAAATACTAGTTAAGAGTTGAAGTCCATTTTAGTGCGTGTGGTGTTTTTTTTTCCTTCCAAGAGTAACATTTTCTGTTGAATTTCTAATGCAATTAAGATAAAATTAGATGGTATATTACTATGATGATTATATTCAACTTAAATATTTTCCGACTTTTTGAGTACCTACTGCCTGTTAGTAACTATGCTTGTGTCTATGCTCAGTTGCTCAGTTGTGTCCAACTCTTTGCGACCCCATGGACTGCAACCTGCTAGGCTCCTCTGTCCATGGAATTTTCCAGGCAAAAATACTGGAGTGGGTTTCCATTTCCTACTCTAGGGGATCTTCCTGACCCAGGAATCAAACCCACGTCTCTTCCATCTCCTGTACTGGCAGATGGATTCTTTACCACTGTGCCACATGGGAAACCCTATGACAGCCTTTAGTTTGTGAAATGCCTTTTGTGACTTAGATACTGAATTCTTCACAGCAACCCTGTATGTGAAGTAAGGACCATGCTGCTGCTGCTGCTAAGTTGCTTCAGTTATGTCCGACACTATGCGACCCCATAGTTGGAAGCCCACCAGGCTCCCCCGGTCCCTGGGATTCTCCAGGCAAGAACACTGGAGTGGGTTGCCATTTCCTTCTCCAATGCTTAAAAGTAAAGTTGCTCAGTTGTGTCCGACCCTTAGCAACCCCATGGACTGCAGCCTACCAGGCTCCGCCATCCATGGGATTTTCCAGGCAAGGGTACCGGAGTGGGGTGCCATCGTCTTCTCCATTATTAGCCCCAAATCACCTATGAGGAGATGAGTTTCAGGGACTGGGCTAAGGCCACTCAGTTGGAACAAAGGTTCCACAACTGGACCTGCAGTGCAAGTTGATACCAGTAACTACAGAAGAGTCAGGCTGAACAAGACAGATCTACGTCCTTTAATCTCTGTGCCACCTTTTTAAGTTGCCAAGGATATCTTCAGGTAGGAAATATTTGCTGGCTGCTGGGAAGTATAAACCGGCTGCTTCTTCCTGCTGCACCAGGATCCCTTTTCCCTTCACACTCAGTTCCCGGGTACTTTAAGCAGCAGGAGGAAACATCCTCTCACATAAAGTCATGAAAAAGTTTAACGGAATTATTATAAAATCACACAATTCAAGAAGGTTTAGGTGATCCCAGGCATTAGCCTATAAACTATGGGAATCAGACTAACTTCTAGCCTATAAATTTGCTTAGGCATTAGCTTGATATCCTCACAAATAAAGACACAAGTGATGGTTTTCAAGGTGAAGAGCAAAATCAAAGAAAATGCTTTCTTTCCACATTCCTGTTTATAATTTCAAAGGAACAATTTTGGGAAAAATCTGTTTGATCAATCATAAATCAAAATATGCAAAGGCTCCTATGAACATGTGGGTAATCACTTAAAAAAATAAAAACGTAAGAGATCAAAATACAGACAGAACAGTCATGATCTCTCAGAATTAAGGCCAATTATTTATGCTTCAGGTACTTTAACATCAACACAAAGCTATACTTCCACACAGTCAGTGTTACTAATCTTGTGAATCATAGAACTGAGTTTAAGAATGTGTCAAATTCAAATTCAGCCTGCTAAGAATTAAAACGAAAAAATTTTTTTAATCCAATGTGTGGGGAAAATAGTCCAAAGGGCAATACATGTAATTTGATACATGTTTATAAAAATACTCAAACAAATAAATATGTTCTATTTCCTCACAATAAAGTCAGAAAGATAAATTACTCAAGGAAATAAAATACAGACAGTGAGAGGGCCAAATAAAAGTATTTGGTATAAATGATTTATTTTTTTTTAATTGCAGCTTTCAAGCCTGTTCAAATGATATCTTTAAGTACTATAAACAAGAAAATCAGACTCACTTGGAGGATTTAGGCTTACTGACATTTTCAGGAAATTACAAGATAAACTTTCTATGCCATCCCCCTACCTTCACTCCACCCCGACTCCAGATACCCTCAAAGTTCTAATCATCATGAACAACAGCATCAGTGATTTTACTGTGTAACCTGCACATGGCAAGCATCAGTATGGGCTATTTTAGTTCTCAGCACTTCATTTTCTCAGATTATAAAATAAGCCCAGATGTAGTAAAAATCGCTGCTAAAAGAAAAAGAAAAAAAGCAATTTACTAACAATGAACTTTAGCATAAGTGTAAGGGGTCAGAGAATTGAGTACAAGAAAAGTAGCTGGCTAAGAGGAAGCAAACCAGGGTTCCACACTTAGCTGTATTTTAAGTGACATTGGACAAGTGAGGAATCTCCTCAAACTTAGTTTTCCGTAGTGCTTTTGTTCTATAATGTGCTAAGAATAGTTCAGAGTTTAGAAAGAAGTCTACATGAGAGTTGGAATGTAGAAGAGAAATAGATAATGGACAATATTCTCTGAAAGTTATATTGTTTTAAACAGTAGAGAAAACATGATGCAGAAGTGCCAACAGATTCCAGCCAGTCCTCACTCTTTCCACCTTCATGACAAAAGCAACTGCAGGCTGAACTCCAGAAGCACGAGTAACAGCCTCCCACAGACCTGTCTAGCAGCCTTCGGTGGTCCCTCTAGCCACTAGACAAAGCTGGCTTCCCAGGTTTCCTAGAGTGCAACAGATTTTTTATCCAGGTTACCCAGCTTATTCTACAAATGGATAAGTTCTTATTCCTAAAATAAATCCCCTCTGTTACAACACTTACAGTTGTTGTTCTGACCTGACTGAACCCTGATATATTCTGTCAGCTAAAAATTAAGGTTTTAAGAACAAAATATCTACAAATTTTAAAATCTGATGATTCTTTATGCTTAACTACCCTGTTTCTTTCTCCCCATCATACACACAGAAACACATTATGATTAAAGACAAAATGTGAGCAACATGTCAGGAGGAATCCCGAGTCAGGAAAAATAAATCATTATAAAGACTGTCATTTAATAATGGGTGGGGGGAGTAAATTATTCTTCACTGTGTATCTTTTGAATTCTACTGGTAATACTTATTGAAAAACAAAAAATGTAATGATATTAAAGCTCTGTATTATATTTCTGTCAAGATTAATCAGCACAACTAAACAACATCAAATATAACATTTCTTGTCTTTATTTGAATGAGTGTCTCTCAGAAACACTCACATTCAGTCACTTGATTTGCTAGCTCTACTTAATCATCTTGTCATTCAATTTCTCAGTTCACTCAAATCTTCACTAACTTCATATTATGTGCCAAGCATGATACTCTGTGATTGGTATTTAGAAGTGGAAAAAACAGGGCAGGTTTTTAAACTGGAGTATCTTTCTTAGTTCAAACTGCTCCCTTCCCTCTCCTGCCATTCCTACTTTGTGGAAAAAAAACTGAAGTCATACACATTGTGAAACGTTCCCTGAAAACCCACACATAGTTTCTTTCTTTAATTTTCTGTTTGTACTTACATCAATTTTAGAGACATTTATCATTCTATTTATGTGTTATGTCACATCTATCTGCCTACGATGTCTTATTCTGAAGGAGATCAGCCCTGGGATTTCTTTGGAAGGAATGATGCTAAAGCTGAAACTCCAGTACTTTGGCCACCTCATGCGAAGAGTTGACTCATTGGAAAAGACTCTGATGCTGGGAGGAATTGGGGACAGGAGGAGAAGGGGACGACAGAGGATGAGATGGCTGGATGGCATCACCGACTCGATGGGGACATGAGTTTGAGTGAACTCCGGGAGTTGGTGATGGACAGGGAGGCCTGGCGTGCTGTGATTCGTGGGGTTGGAAAGAGTCGGACACGACTGAGCGACTGAACTGAACTGAAGATGTCTTATGTACATGAAATGTGTTTATCTCAATTTTTATGTGCCTTATTTTAATCCTAAGTATCCTTTATTTATGTCTATCAGAATGGTTTCCACACTGTACTTGAATATTTAATTAACCAGTCTGTCTTTTTGACTGGGAGATGAGCTCTGTAAGGGATGGGCACATATCATAAGTTATTCTACTCTGTATCTTTAGTTTAAAAGATATTCCATGGTGTATACTTGATATTAAAACAGTCTTTAATTTCTGACAAAGGTGCAAAGACCATTCATGGGGAAAGAACAATCTCCTCAACAAATGGTGCTGGAACAACTGGAGAGCCAACATGCAAATGAATAACTTTATACTCTATCACATACTCTATAAAAAACAACAACATTAAAATTACTCAATAACCCAATTATAAGCATTAAACCCATAAAACTCATAGTATAATATAGGCATAAATCTTCATGACCTGGCCCAAATCAAGATGGCAGAATAGAAGGATGTAGAGCTCACCTCTTCTCACAAATACATCAACAATACTTCTACATGTGAAACAACTCTCACAGAATACCTACTGAATGCTGGCCAAAGATCTCATAAAAGCAAAGCTGCAGGAAAGATCACTATGTAACCAGGAAGCACAAAGGAAAAATAAAAGAATCAGGACAGGATCTGCACTCCTGGAAGGGAGCTGTGAAAGAGAAAATTTCTCATCACCATGGGAACCTCCTGCATTGCCTAGAAATCAGCTATGACAGAAAGGTAGCCTAAGAGGCTCAGAAGAGAGAGTGTAGCAGCCAGAATGGCACAGGTACAAGAGAAATAGACCAGCACAGATGGTCGTGGCTACCTTGATCCACTCCTAAGCCTCAGACGTGTGCCTGCTGGTGTGTGTGTGTGGACTAGGGAGCTGAAACTCTAGCTTCAGAAGACAGACTGGAGAAAAGATTGGAGTTGGCTGGACAGAGACAGCCTGAGGGGCTGGAGTGTGGTTGAAGGTGCAACATCCTAGGTCTGTCATTGCTAAAGTACTCTCCAAAGAGAGGGCAGGGCTCCATCATAGCATCCTCATTCTTGGAATGCTCACAGCGGGCATAGCTATGCCTCTGTAAGCCCTGGGAGCAGGCAAGTGCCAGGGGTGGCCCACACATGGAGGCAGGGCTTAAATCTGAGCTGATTCCCAGGGGTTGCATTATTTTAGAGGATTTACTCCACTGGTGGCTTTGAGAGTGCAATGCCTGCACTATACCCAAGGGGATTAATAGCACTCTAGTGGCTGCGGATAAAACCCAATCTACGAGCAATGAATAGCAAACTAAATGATACAGAAAAATGATTAAGTTATCTGAAAGAGACAGAATAATACAAATCACTCAATCAGAACTGCAGATAGAAAGACAAGGCAAGAAAAAATGAAAGCAACATATGAAATCTATGAGGTAATATAAAGTGTGCCAATTCATGCATAATAGGGGTTCCAAAAAGAAAAGGGAGAGAAAAGGGAATCAAGCATGTATTTGAAAAAATTATGGGTGAAAAATTCCCAAACCTGGGGAAGTAAACAGATATTCAGGTCCCAAATAAGGGAACCTGAACAGATCCACACCAAGACATATCATAATTAAAATGGCAAAAGTTATACAGAGAATTCTAAATGCAACAAGAGAAAAAAAGAAGAGTTAGTTCCAAGGGAACCTCCATAAGACTATTAGCTAATTTCCTACAGAAATGCTGCAGGCCAGGAGGGAGTCATAAGATGTATTCAAACTTCTGAAAGGAAGAAACTTACAACCAAGAATACTTCACCCAGCAAAATTATCATTTAGAATAGAAGGTGAGAGAAAGAATTTCTCAGACAAGCAAAAGCGAAAAGAATAGAGCAGTATTAAACCTATCCTAGAAGAAATATTGAAAAGTTTTCTCTAAATACAAAATAAACAATAATCTATAGGACAGAGAAAATCACAATTGGAGAGTAAATCGTCTAAATAAGCCAATATACAGATCTGAAAAACAAAACAAACTTGAGCAAGTGACAACTACAATGAACAGCAAAAGGATAAACATGAAGATGTAAAAGACGATACTAAAATCATAAAATGTGGGAGAATAGAATAGGAAAATGTAGATTTTTTTTTTCAGAATGTGTTTGAGTCTATGAATATCAGTCTAAAGCAAACTATATACTATAAAATTATAGTAATACTTTAACATACCTGAAAAACTGGGAAATCACAAATCAAAAACATACAATTGATTCACAAAACCAAAAGGAAGAGAATATAAGCATAGTTCAAAAGAAAATCATCAAACTGCAAAAGGAAAAACAAAAAGAAAGGAACAAAGAATAAATATAAAATCAGCTAGAAAACAAGGTTAAACATGCCACAAATATATATCTATCAATAATTACCTCAGATGTCAATGGACTAAATCCTTCAATCAAAAGACACAGAGTGCTAGACTGGATAATGAAACAAGAGCCTACAACATGCCACCTAAAAGAGACCCAATTTAAGGTGAAGGACACACACAGAGTGAAAGTGATGGAATAAAAAAAGAAGTTTCACAAAAGTGGAAATCACAGGAAAGCAAGGGTAGCTATACTCATATCAGACCAAACAGACTTTAAAACAAAGGCCATAGAGAAAGATAAAAAAGGACAGCACACAATGATAAAACAATCAATACAAGTAGTGGATACATACTTGTAACATACACACACCCAATAAAGGAGCACCTAGATACATAAAACAAGTATTAAGAGACATAAAAAAGAAATTAATAAGAATACAGTAACAGGAGAATTTAACATCCCACTGACATTAATGGACAGATCTTCCAGACACAAGAATCAATAAGGCAACAGAGGTTACAAATGACACAACAGTACAGATAGACTTAATTGATATTTTCAGGAAATTACATCCAAAAAACCTCAGAATATACATTATTTTCAAGTGCACATGAAACATTCTGTAGGATGGACCACACAGTAGGACACAAATCATAGGGAACAGAAAACTATTTCAAGTACTTTTTCTCTCCTCCCGGGTGTGAAACTAGAAATCAACCAGGCAAAGAGAAACAAGAAAGAAATGACTATAAGGAGACTAAACAACACACCACTAAAAAACTAATGGTCAATGATGAAAAGAAAAAGGAAATTTTAAAAAATACCTTGAGACAAATGACAATGAAAACACAACCATTCAAAATCTATGCTTGCTTGCTAAGTTGCTTCAGTTGTGTCCAACTCTGTGCAACCCTATGAACCATAGCAAACCAGGCTCCTCTGTCCATGGGATTCTCCAGGCAAGAATACTGGAGTGGGTTGCCATGCCCTCCTACAAGGGATCTTCCTAGCCCAAGGATCAAACCCACGTTTCTTATGTCTCCTGCACTGGCAGGCAGGTTCTTTACCACTAATGCCACCTGGGAAGCCCGTCAAAATCTACAGGATGTACAAAACCAGTTCTAAAAGGAAAGCTCATATGTGCCTTCTTCAAAAACAAGAATATCTCAAATAAATAACCCAATCTATCACCTAAAACAGTTTAAAAAAGGGCAAAAAAAACCTAAAGTCAGCAAAAGGGAGGAAATAATAAATATCAGGGAGGAAATTAATATAATGGAGATTTTAAAAAACAGGAAAAAAATTATGAATGAAACCAAAAGCTGGTTCTTTGAAAGCATAAACAAATTAACAGAGCCCTGGCCAGACTCATCAAGAAGAGAAGACCCAAATAAACAAAATAAGAAATGAAAGAGGAGAGATAATAACCTATACCACAGAAATACAAAAAGCCTGAAGAGCATACTGTGAACAATTACAAGAGTAAGTTGGACAACCTAGGAGAAATGGGACAGGTTTGTAGATACATACAGCCCACCAAACCTCAATCACATAAGAAATAGATAATTGGAACAGACTGATCAATAGAAGTGAAATAGAATCTGTAATAATACTACTAATAAAAAACATCCTTGCAAATGAAAGTCCAGGACTAGATGTTTTCACTGAGAAATTCTACCAAACATACAAAGAACAACTTAAGCCAATCCTCAAATTTTTCCAAAAGACTAAAGAGGAAGAAACACTTCTAAAGTCATTCTATCAAGCCAACATCACCCTGATATCAAATCCAGAAAAAGAGAGTACCAAAAAAGAAAATTACAAGGAAATATTTTTGATGAAAATAGATACAAAAATCCTCAATAAATCATTAGCAAACTGAATGCGACAACATATAAAAAAGATCCTACACCATGATTAGGCTGGATTCATCCCAAGGTCACAAGGACAGTTCATCATATGCAAGTCAATCAATATAAGCAAATAAAGAAAAGAAGAAAACCACATGATCATCTTAATACATCCAGGATCAGTATTTGATAAAATTCAACACCCACTCGTGATAAAAATGCTCACCAAAGTGGGTACAGAGGGAACAAATTTCAACATAATAAAAGCTATTTGTGACAAACCCACATAACAGGGTTAAAACAACATAATGCTCAATGGTGAAAAGCTGAAAATCTTCCCAGTAAAATCTGGAACAAGAGAAGGATGCCCACTGTTACCCCTTGTATTTAACACAGTATTGGAAGTCCTAGCCACAGCAATCAGGGAAGAAAAATAAACAAAAGTTAGCCAAATTGGAAGGGAAGAGGTAAAACAGACATTATATACAGATGACATAATACTATAGAGAAAACTGTAAAAACTACACAAAAACAGCGCTGATAAATTCAGCAATGTAGAAATACACAAAATAACATAAAGAAATTGGATGCATTTCTGAATGCTAACAATGATGTATCAGAGAGGGAAAGCAGAAAACAATCTCTTTTAAGACTGCATTAAAAAACTTAGAAATAAACCTCACCAAGGAGGTGAAAGATTTATATACGCTAAGTCCCAGCACTGTTAAACCAATATTGAGGGAAAAGAAAACAACAGAGGCATAACCCTCCCAAACTTCAGACAATACTACAAAGCTACAGTAATCAAAACAGTGTGGCACTGGCACTAAAACCAGATATATGGATCAGCAGAACAGAATAGAAAGCACAGAAATAAACCCACACATCTACGGCCAATTAATCTTTGACAAACGAGGCAAGAATACACAAAGGAGAAAAGAAAGTCTCTTTAGCAAGAGGTGTTGTAAAAGTTGGACAGACGCATGTAAGTCAATGAGTAGAATACCCCCTTACACCCTACACAAAAATAAATTCAAAATGGCTTAGAGACTTAAATATAAAACATGACACAAAAGAACGCCTAGAAGCAAACACAGGCAAAACATTCTCTGACACAGTTTGTACTAATGTTTCAATATTTCTTAGGTCAATCTCCCACAGCAATAGAAATAAAGGCAAAAATAAAGGACTCAATGAAAGTAAAGGAAAGCATGAACAAAATGAAAAGACAACCTAAAGACCAGGAGAAAATATTTACAAATGATGTAACCAAGGGCTTAATTTAAAAAATAACACAAACAGCTCATACAACAAATTAACAGAACAAACAACCTAATCAAATACTGGGCAGAAAACCTAAATAGACATTTCTCCAAATAAGACATACAGATGGGACAACAGGCACATGAAAAGAGGCTCAATGCTGCTAACTATTAGAGAATTGCAAATCAAAACTATAATGAGGTATCACTTCATACCTGTCACAATGGCGATCATTAAAAAGACTATACAAAAAAGAGTAAAGAATATATTTCTTTTTTCCCACATCTGTTTAGGAGAAATGACGTTTTGCATCCTAAATTTAGTACAGAGAATCTGATTTGATAAAATCTTGAGACTTTTCACAACAATCTTTATTTTCTTGTGTCACAGGAAAACTTGTATGAAAATTTACATCTATTGCTAATAGATAAATCTATACTTGAAAGTATGATTTGAACAAAGCCCCTCACAAGACTTTAAGACTTACAAATTATTGCCATGTTCTGTGATTATGACTTTCAAAAGAAAAGTGAAATTGATCAGTTGTCTTATTAGTTATATGTGTACTAGGAGTAATGGTGCAATTGGAATCTATTTCTAAATTGTGTAAATTCTTGTAAGTTTGTTCTATATGAAAAGAATAAAATAACTGGCACCTCTCCTCTGCCCTCAAAAATGCTGAAGTAGGTGTTGAGAAAAGGGAACCTTGCTATATAGTTGGTGGGAATGTAAACTGGTCCAGCCACTATGTAAAACAGTATGGAGGTTCCTTAAAAAACTAACAAAACAGTTGCCATATGATTCAGCAATCCCACTCCTAGGCTTATATCTGGACAAAACTAATTCAGAAAGACACATGCACCCACCCCTCCATGTTCACAGCAGCACTAGTTACAATGCAATTATGAACCAACCTAAATATCCATCGACCAGATCAATGGATAAAGAAGATGAGGTACATACATACAATGGAAAATCACCCAGCCATTAAAAAGAATGAAATCATGCCATTTGCAGCAACATGGATGGACCTAGAGACTGCCATACTAAGTGAGGTAACCTGGACTAAGACAAATACCATATGATATCACTTACATGTGGAATCTAAAAATATGTACAAATTAACTTATTTACTAAACAGAAATCGACTCACAAACATAGAAAACAAACCTACAGTTACCAAAGGGGAAATGGGGAAGGGGAAGGATAAAGTAGGATTAGCAGATACAAGCTACTACATTTAAAACAAACAAGGTTCTACTGCATAGCACAGAGAACTAAACTCACTATCTTGCAATAAATCCTAATGGAAAAGAATATGAAAAAGAATATGTATGTACACGTGTCATTGAATCACTCTGTTGTACACCAGAAATTAACACAACTGTGATTCAATTATACTTAAATAAAAATTTTTTAAATTCAAAAAATTAAATAAAAAAAGAACTACAAATCATCAACAAAAGGACCTCTCAATTTAAAAATGGGCAAAAGACTTGAATAAACATTTTTTTATAGAAGATCTACAAAGCCAATAAGCACAAGAATCTGATAAGGAAAGAGTTAATATTTTTTTGACTTGGAATATAATGGATTTTAAGGGAAATGTGAATGAATCCTTAGCCTGAAGTGGAATTTTTCATCAAATAACAAGCTTAAAAAAAATTCTGATATTGACCATAAATTTGTAATAATTGCAGTGTAATAGCGGTAGAACTCACAGGAGTCCAAGCAACAGCATCAGCTACAGTTACAAAATATATTTTATGAAATGCAGAAACAATACCGAAACACTTAGGTTTGGCATGCTAAAAGGCACATTAACTGTTCTTCTGGCAATGAAATATTAGAATGTGGAAAAAGTTTCTCAAGCATTTCCTACCTGCTGGCCATATTCCACTCAAGGGCTGGATTCTGAGAATTTCTTTCAGTCTCTGTTAGCACCCCTCCTGTGCCATTTTCCTTTTCTGGTTTCAGTTGATCCCACTGAGCAGTACCAATATTGATCGACTGCAGATCTATTTGGTATTGTCGGTCTTCAATCTCTGACCCAGGGTCTCGAAGAATTCCTAAATTCAAGGCTCTTCTGTAAAGGCAGTGAAGAAAAGTAATCAGATAAAATAAGTATTCTATGCTTATTTTGCTCACTAACATCTTGCTATTACCATTTTTCCCCACGTTGGATTACTAAGTTAATGAAATCTATGAAGCAGGTATTATAAACTTACCACATACTAATGATTTTAAAATGTATCAAAAAGTTAGTACTTAGTGTATCTACTTTATAATAAGTTCTTATGTTATTCTCAGCACTGTTATTTTTCTAAATAAATACTTTTACATATATGATTTAAATCCTTGAGCTGTCGTGAGGTTGTAATACCTCCTTTTTTACTAAAGAGAAAATAATACAGAGTTGTTGAAAGACTTAGCCAAAGTTAACTGAGTTAGTATGTGGCCAAAACTCCAAGTTAAATCCAAGTTTTGCTTCAAAACTCTGTCTTCTTTCCAATGTTAAACATCTATTTTTTTTCCTCAGCACTTTGATGTCTTGTTAGGAAAAGTGTTGAAGCTTTGTGAATTTACTTAATTCCCCTACCCTTTGCCTTTAGTCCTTTATATAACCCACTACCACATAGACTAAATTATTGACAAAACTTCATTGTTTACTGATGTAGAAATACAGTAAGGATTATTGGCTGATATAGAGTTGGAACTTTCATCTTATTGGACCCAAGGCTAAGCAAATGAATAAAATTATCAGCAGCTTAAAGCTAGATTAGAGAAAGTAAATGGGTCAAATTTTTCATGAAGGTTTTAGAATGAAATAGCAAGGCACTGTGACAGGATAAGAAGAATAGGGTTTGGGAATTGCAAGCCAGGTAAGTTTAAGTTTGTAAGAGTTGGGAATTTTTTGGTTATGTTGGTTCATAAATTCTTTAAAATGAGTAACCAAAAGGAAAGTAACATTTTTCCTCCAAGAAAGTTTCAATCAATAAATAATTGAAATTACATAGAGGGTAAAAACAGTTGTTACAAATATAGACACAACTGTAGAGATTAGAAAAAATACAATTAGTTATACCAATTGAACACTAATGAAACAAATTAGTGGAGGGAGAGGGAAGAAATCACTTGAGTCTTAGTGTGAAAATTAAAGACAGTATGAATATGATCAAGACTATGTCTTGGCTAAGTAAACAGTGAGGGTCAGACCATGTCCAGAAGTTGGTCAAATACTGATGGAAGGTGGATGACTACTGAGACCCTAGATGGCAGGTGTCCCCAGATACATAGGAATGGAGATGGCATGCATCAGGCCAGACAGCGTGACGGCTGAGACTAATGAATTCAAATCAAGAGAAGAGGAGGGAGAGGACTGCAAATGAACGATCAGATAGCTCAGGTAGGGAAATATTAATATAACACGGTGTTACAATAAGGAAACAGGAAAGAAACAGGCGTTGGTCAAGAAGTCATAATGTGAGGCAGAGAAACACAGATGGATGGAGTCTCAGTATTATCCTAAGGTGAGTGTTGAATCTAATTTTCATCTTTTTTCTAACTTAGAAAAGTTCTGTCTAGGAAAGAGCACGCAAAGAAAGGCAGCCTAAAGTTTGACACGAACCCATAAAATGGGTCATGAACATTTTCATTTTGCCTTAATGAAGGTAAAGAAAAAGAGAGTGAATGCAGGTGCAGGTTGTGGGGGGAGTAACCTTTTGAGTCCCCCTATTTTGGCAGAATGTTCTTTCATTTGAATACTTGTGTAATTCTATTAATTCTAAAGACCGATCTCAAACTTCACTGTTTTAAAAATTGTATTTCTCTATTTTGGGGTCTTTGTTGCTGCACGCTGGCAGCAACTGAGGCATCTCCTTAGTTGTGGTACATGTGCTTCTCAATCATTGTGTGGCTTCTGTTGCAGAGCAAGGGCTCTAGAGCACATGGGCTTAAGTAGCTGTGGCTCATGGGCTTAGTTGCCCCACAGCATGTGGGATCTTCTTGGACCAAGATCGAACTCGTGTCCCTTGCAGTGGCAGGTGGATTCTTAACCACGGGACCACCAAGTTAGTCCCTCAAACTTCACTTTCTAAGAAGCCTTTCTTGACCACCCTTTCTTCAAACTCCCCTTTCCCTAAATCTGTGCTCTTAGGGTCTTTCTAAACTTAGAAGTACAAGAACATCACAATCACCTGTCAGTCTTTCTCAAAATAGCATAAATTTCTTGAAGTTAGAATCTACATCTCTTATCAATTGATTAGTAAATGTTGTTTCAAGTCATTGATTCGAACTGAAACAAATCTTTCCAAGTCTCAACTGGAAACAGTATATGTCTACAGCAACAAGAACACCCAGTCTTTACACACTAAACTTCTGCAGTAAGGCCACACAGACTCTGACATAGAGCAAATGTCTTTGGCATCTTGGTAGCCTAGCTTACCACTCCAGTGTTCTTGCCTGGAGAATCCCAGGGACAGAGAGCCTGGTAGGCTGCCATCTC
Organism: Capricornis sumatraensis; assembly: GCF_032405125.1. Classification (NCBI taxonomy): domain Eukaryota; kingdom Metazoa; phylum Chordata; class Mammalia; order Artiodactyla; family Bovidae; genus Capricornis; species Capricornis sumatraensis. The sequence continues at coordinate 83,640,502 of NC_091079.1, forward strand.
TGGGTTCACACAGAGTCAGACATAACTGAAGCAATTTAGCAGCAGCAGCAGCAGCCTAGCTTACCACTCCAGTGTTCTTGCCTGGAGAATCCCAGGGACGAGGAAGCCTGGTGGGCTGCCGTCTATGGGGTCACACTGAGTCAGACACGACTGAAGTGACTTAGCAGCAGCAGCAGCCTAGCTTATTTCCCTAGATTATTATTCCCACATAAAAATTACATTTATTCAAACTAGCCAGTGCTTTCTGTTGTTGCCTAGTTGCTCAGTCATGTCCGACTCTTTTCTGACCCCACAGACTGTAGCTCGCCAGGCTCCTCTGTCCATGGAATTTTCTAGGCAAGGATACTGGAATGGGTTGCCATTTCCTTTTCCAGGGGATCTTTCAGACCCAGGGATCAAACTCATGTCTCCTGCATTAGCAGGCAGATTCTTTACCACTGAGCCATCAGGGAAGACCCCATACTTTCTACATTTTACAATAAATTTCCTAAGCCTACTTTTAAAGAAAACCAAAATACTTTTAAGAATCCCTTTTTAGAAAGAAAAGGTATGCTTGGAAATAAAATTAGTGCTATATTAAAAGATAACCAAAGCAACCTAGCCCAGCATTAACATCAGCCTTTCTATTTCTCTTGGCACATGGAGAAACTGCAAAATCATGAGATAAAAATCAGAAAAACACTGAATTTCATTAAAGTTTTCACCTATGCTTAAAATGTCCCATATTTAGCCTTGACCTTAAATCAAGCTATTTTCTTATCATCTATCTGTGGAAAACATGACTTTCCACAGGTTCTTCTTCTCAACACAAAAATGGACTATATATTGAACAATAGCTTAATACTTTTAACATGCCAATTTCAAAATTTTAAGAATCAGGATTTGAGATTTTACATTTTTCTCTTTTTGTTCTCCTTTAAAATTAAAATATATGTCATTTTAACCTGATTTGAAATTTCAGAGAATGTACAATATCTGGGTATATAAATCTAACTTAAAAGTTAATTGCCAAACCACTTATATGTGAGTTGTAGAAAATAGGATATGCAAATGACTCATATGAACTCTGGTCTCAAATTTTTCAATGATCCTGAGCTTGGAGAAATTATTTACCTTCTCTGTTTTAATTACGTCAATGTTAAAACTATTATAGAAATAAATAAAATGCATGACTTAAAATTAAACCACTCATGTACTTAGTCACTCAGCTGGGGATTCTCTAGGCAAGAATACTGGAATGGGTTACCATGCGCTCCTCTGGGGGATCTTCCCAACCCAGGGATTGAACCCAGGTCTCCTGCATTCCAGGCAGATTCTTTACTGTCTGAGCCACCAGGGAAGCCCATGAATACTGGAGTGGGTAGTCTATCCCTTCTCCAGGGGATCTTCCCAACCGCGGCTTTGAACCAGGGTCTCCTGCATTGCAGGCGGATTCTTTACCATCTGAGCCACCAGGCAAGCCCAAATCATTCATAAAGAGGTCAATTATAAATTTAATGACCATTCCTGGAGTACATTATCTTATATGGTTCTGAATGAAAGATATACCTCAGTTCAGTTCAGTTGCTCAGTCGTGTCCGACTCTTTGCGACCCCATGAATTGCTAAACGCCAGGCCTCCCTGTCCATCACCAACTCCCGGAGTTCACTCAGACTCACGTCCATCAAGTCGGTGATGCCATCCAGCCATCTCATCCTCTGTCATCCCCTTCTCCTCCTGCCCCCAATCCCTCCCACCATCAGAGTCTTTTCCAATGAGTCAACTCTTCGCATGACATGGCCAAAGTACTTGAGTTTCAGCTTTAGCATCATTCCTTCCAAAGAAATCCCAGGGCTGATCTCCTTCAGAATGGACTGGTTGGATCTCCTTGCAGTCCAAGGGACTCTCAAGAGTCTTCTCCAATACCACAGTTCAAAAACATCAATTCTTCAGTCCTCAGCTTTCTTCACAGTCCAACTCTCACATCCATACATGACCACAGGAAAAACCATAGGCTTGACTAGACGGACCTTAGTCAGCAAAGTAATGTCTCTGCTTTTGAATATGTTATCTAGGTTGGTCATAACTTTTCTTCCAAGGAGTAAGCATCTTTTACTTTCATGGCTGCAGTCACCATCTGCAGTGATTTTGGAGCCCAAGAAAATAAAGTCTGACACTGTTTCCACTGTTTCCCCATCTATTTCCCATAAAGTGATGGGACCGGATGCCATGATCTTCGTTTTCTGAATGTTGAGCTTTAAGCCAACTTTCTCACTCTCCACCTTCACTTTCATCAAGAGGCTTTTTAGTTCCTCTTCATTTTCTGCCATTAGGGTGGTGTCATCTGCATATCTGAGGTGATTGATATTTCTCCCAGCAATCTTGATTCCAGCTTGTGTTTCTTCCAGTCCAGCATTTCTCATGATGTACTCTGCACAGAAGTTAAATAAGCAGGGTGACAATATATATACAGCCTTGACGTACTCCTTTTCCTATTTGGAACCAGTCTGTTGTTTCATGTCCAGTTCTAACTGCTGCTTCCTGACCTGCATACAGGTTTCTCAAGAGGCAGGTTAGGTGGTCTGGTATTCCCATCTCTTTCAGAATTTTCCACAGTTTATTGTGATCCACACAGTCAAAGGCTTTGGCATAGTCCAGAAAGCAGAAATAGATGTTTTTCTGGAACTCTCTTGCTTTTTCCATGATCCAGCGGATGTTGGCAATTTGATCTCTGGTTCCTCTGCCTTTTCTAAAACCAGCTTGAACATCAGGAAGTTCACGGTTCTCGAATTGCTGAAGCCTGCCTTGGAGAATTTTGAGCATTACTTTACTAGCATGTGAGATGAGTGCAATTGTGCGGTAGTTTGAACTGACCACCAGATAATCATAGATGCACAGGCACCAAGAGAGAACAAAGTCAACTTTTCTAATTATGAAAGAACTATTAATGAAAACTATAAAGATAGATGCTCTTTAATATTTCCATGGTTACCAGTATCCAAAATATGGCATATTAGAAAATCTGAGTGAATCTTTTGAGTGAAATAACTAAAATGCTTGAAGACAATTTAAAGCATCTTTTAAAATACATTTCAGGGCTGGCCAGAGAATAGAAGGTGCAAAGTCATCACAAAAAATGTGAGAACAGGAACAGTAAAAAATGAGCACCTGCCAAAGCCAGCTTTTCCTCTTAGGATTTCTGCTGAATCCTACAGTGATTTTCTGCTAAGTGCATAGGAAGTGAAAAAGCTCAAAGCCCACCTAAGGAGATGGATGAATCTACTTAATAGGAGACTGCATAGAAAGCTGGGGTTATGAAGGTCTTGAAAGGGTGATTTAAAAATAGCTCTCCTAGGACAACCTGTGACAGAACAGTTCTGCGTCTTGTGATGGTAGTTATATGAATGTACATATGTGGTAAAACACACATATAGACATATAGATACAAATGGTTAAGAATACAACTGGTGAGGGAATTTCCTGGTGGTCCAGTGATTAAGGCTCTGAGCTCCCAATACAGGGAGCACAGGTTTGACTCCCGGTTGGGGATAACAACCCATATGCCATCTGTTATGGCCAAAAATCCAAAGAAGAAACAAACAAAAAACAGGAAAAAATATGCTGGTGAAATCTGAATACAACTGTGGATTGTACTGATTCAATATCCTGGTTTTGATATTGTACTATATAGAATGCTTTCTAGGTGGCAGGCAGTGGTAAAGAATCCATCTGTCAATGCAGGAGATATGGGTTCGAACCCTGGGTCAGGAAGATCCCCTAGAGTAGGAAATAGCAACACACGCCAGTATTCTTGACTGAAGAAATCCATGGGGTTGCAAAGAGTTGGACACAACAGAGCATGCATGTACTATTACTATAGTTATGCAAGAAGTCATGCAAGATCTAAAACCATAAAACTCCTAGAAGTAAACAAAGGGGTGTATGCTCTATGACATTGGTCTTGGCAGTGATTTTTTTGGATTTGACATGAAAAACAAAGATAACAAAAGTAAAAATAAACAAGTGTGATTACATGAAACTAAAAATCTACTCAGCAAAGAAAATTATCAACAAAATGAAAAGGCAACCTCCAGAATGAAAATATTTCCAATATTTAAATGTCTGGTAAGAGGTTATATCCAAAATATAAGAGGAATTCATATAAATCCATAGAGAGGAAAAAAGAAAACAATTAAAAAGTTGGGAAAGGATCTGAATAGATATTTTTCCAATGAGATGTAATTGGCTAAAAGGTACATGAAAAGGTCCTCACTAGTTATCAGAAAAAAATGCAAATCCAAACCATAATGAGATTTTCACCTCATCACTGTTAGGGTATCCATTAGCAATAAGACAAGGTGTAATAAATGTGGGAAGGATATGGAAAAAAGGAAACCCTTGTACATCGTTGTTTGGAATGTAAACTCAAACAACCCCTATGTAAAACAGAACAGAGGTTCCTCAAGAAATTAAAAGCAGAATCAGCATATGGCCCAGCAATCTCATTTCTGGCTATATATCCAAATATATATATATATAAAGAAATCATTAATTTCAAGGAGCTATCTGTACTTCCACATTCATGGCAGCATTGCTCAAAAGCCTCTTCCATATTTTGAATGGAAACAACCTGACTGTCCCTCAATGAATGAATAAACAGATCAAGAAAATAGAGCAGATGCAGTTGACCCTTGAACAATTTGGAGTTTAGTGGCACCAACTCTCTATTCTATAAGCCACAGTTCCTCCTTATCAGTGATTGTACATTCACAATATTTATTATTGAAAAAAAGAGTGTATGAGTGGATCCATGACACAGTGTTGATGGGTCAACAGAATATACAATGAATTTTTATTCAGCCTTAAAAGTTTCCATCATTTGTGAATTTCTATGTTTTAATCTACATCTTATTTATATTATGCTGTGTGAAATAAGCCAGAGAAAAACAAATATTGAATAGTGTCACTTACATGTGGAAATTTTTAAAAAGTCAAATTCATAGAAACAGAACAGAAAAGTGGTTTCCATGGGCTAAGGTGTTGGGGAATTAGGAAGAGGTTGGTAAAGGGGCACAAATTTTCAGTTATAAAATGAGTAAGATTGAGGATCTAATGTATCACATCCGTGACTACAGTCGACAACACTATTATAAAACTGGAATTTGCTAAGAGAGTAGTACTTAAATGTTCTACAGACACAAAAAAGGGTAAGTATGCCAGGTGATGGATATGCTGACTCAATGAGGGAGTCCTTTCACAATGTATACATATCAAATCATAAAGTGTACACTTTGAATATCTTACAATTTTATTTGTCAATCATACTGCAAAGAAGCTGGGGAAAAGTTTACACTGAAGGGAACTAGTTAAAGAGGACACAGAAGATGTATTTACAACTTGGTGGAAATTTGTATTTACATTTTAAAAGATTTTAAAAATGGAAAAAAGCCCTGCTAAGGTCCATGTTAAAAAAGACAAGGTAACTTATCAACTTACCCATCTTGACCTTAGCATTAGCACAAGGTGAAAAAAAAATTCCCTCTAAGACTTTGCCATCATAAGACAGCATCTTGTGGTTTGAGTTGCTAATGTGGCATGAAACAATTTTAATTTGGAGAAGCTTGTCCCAGGTAGATAGTGCTAGCAGATGACAGGTAAAAGCAAATTCTCTTAAGATGAACTCAATCTCAACTCAAAGAATTTTCACAGACTTATTCCAAGTGAAATGAGATACTAACTGGGCAGAAGAAACAGACACTCAAAGACTTCACAAACTGGATGAGTAGACATGAAATATAACTGTTTATAAAGAAGAATGGTTTTCAAAGTATGAACAGGCTTATGAAGATATGCAGATGGCAAATAGGTATAATGAAAAGATGCTCCATGTGGTACATCGTCAGGAAGAAGCAAATTAAAACAAAAAGATACCATTATACACCTATTAGAATGGCCAAAATCCAGAAGACTGACAACACCAGGTGCTGGTGAGGACGTGAAGCAACTGGAAATCTCATATACTATCGGTAGGCATGCAAAATGGGATAGCCACTTTGGAAGATAGTTTGGCAGTTTCTTAGAAAACTAAATATACTCTTACTATATGAGCCAATAACTGTACTCCTTGGTTTCTACGCAAAGGAGTTGAGAACATGTCTATACATACAGGTGCACATCAATGTTTAGAGCAGTTTTCTTCATAATTGTCAAAACTGGAAGCAACCAAGATTTCCTTTTGGAGACGGACCTGACAATCCACTCCAGTATTCTTGCCTAGAGAATCCCATGGACAGAGGAGCCTGGTGGGATACAGCCTAGGGGGTCTCAAAGAGTCAGATGCGACTGAGCAGCTAACACACTGGTGGCTCAGACAGTAGAGAATCTGTTTGCAGTGCGGGAGACCCAGTTTTGATCCCTGGGTCAGGAAGATCCCCTGGGGTAAGAAATGGCAATCCACTCCAGTATTCTTGCCTGGAAAATTCCATGGACAGAGGAGTCTGGTGGGCCACAGTTCATGGGGTCGCAAAGAGACGGACACGACTGAGGTATATCACAAAAGATGTTCTTTAGTACATGGATGTGGAAATAAATTGTGGTAAATCCTATTATTCAACGCAAAAAGGAAATGAGCTATCAAGCCAAGAAAAAGACAACATAAGGATCATTAAAGACATATTACTAAGTGAAAGAAGCTAATCTGAAAAGGCTATATACTGAATAATTTCAAGTATATGTCATTTTGGAAAAAGTGAAACTATGGTGACAATAAAATGATCAATTGCTGAATGGGGTTGGTCAGTGGGAGGAATTTGAGGGCAGTGAAAATAGTCTATGTGATACTATAATGATGGATACATGTCTTATCATAAATGTGTCCACAACCAAAAGGTGTTGCTAGTGGTAAAGAACCTGGCTGCCAGAGCAGGAGACACAAGATAACGTGGGTTTGATTCCTAGGTCAGGAAGATCAACTGGAGTAGGAAACTGCAACCCACTCCAGTATTATTGCCTGGAAAATTCCATGGACAGAGGAGCCTGGCCGGCTATAGTCCATGGGGTCACAAAGAGCTGGATACGACTGAGCACACAGGGAGATAACACAGTGAATGCCCACTCATGGAGGCACTACTTGCAGAGATACCATTCTTCTACAATTGCTGAAAAATGCCAAACCTTCAAAGAAGCAGCCCAGGGAAGCCCCAGAAATAATAAGGAAGAAACTGGTAAATATATGGGTAAAACTAAAGAAACAGTATCTTTAAAATATTAAATAATGCCCAAATCATGAGGCAAAATTAAGCTAAAAATAAGACTCTGGACAATGATAGTGTATAAACCAGGGGATCAGGTAATTTGAGGTACATATGCTCAGTTGTGTCCCACTCTTTATGACCCCATGGACTACAGTCTGCCAGGCTCCTCTGTCCACAGAATTTTCTAGGCAAGGACACTGGAGCAGGCTGACATTTTCTACTTCAGGAGGATCCTCCCAACCCAGGGATTAAACCTGTGTCTCTTGTATCTCTTGCATTGGCAGGCAGACGCTTTAATCTGAAGTAAAGTATTCCAAATTCCTTGCATTTGAGAGGAAGGGGGATAAAGACAAAGATATTTAACTTCAGACTTTGTTAAGCACATCTGCTAAAATAGCCAGAGTAATAACGAAAATAATAGACATGAAACGTATAACTTTAAAATAAGTGGGGAAGAGATCAGAATGTAAGAAAAGAAAAACAGCAGAAAAAGTTGGATAAATATCTCATAATAAGAATAAATCCAAAAATAACTACCGTCAGAGTAAATATAAATGATTTAAGCTGTCCAATTAAAAGATAAAACTTCAGATTGGTTTTAACAAACTACAGTTTTATTCTGTTTTTAATGAAATATACCTCAAACTTAAGTGCACAGGAAAATTAAGAGTCAATAAATGGAAAAAATATATGGAGGCCAAAAGAAAGACAGAGTAGTTATATTGACATCTGACAACATAAAATTTAAGGAAAAAAATTATGATAGGCTTATTACCTAAATTTAAAAGATCCAATGCTTGGAAGTTAAGACAGTTTTAAATTTATTTGGAATGATATAAACTTGACACATAGAAAAACGGACACATCCACAAAGAGAAACTGACAAATGTATTCACTCGTGGTGGAAAATTTTAACCTATCTCTCTCAGTAATGAACAGACTAAGCACATTATGAAAAAAGTAAAATACAGAAAATTTTAAAAATACAATTAAATAAATCTGATGAAATGGACATTTATATAGCACTGTATCCAACAAATGTATAATAATAATTTTTGTCAAGCCCATAGGAACATTTTTTGAAACCAAGTACCTGGGAGGCAATAAAACTAGCCTCAACACATTTCAGTAGGTTAGTATCACACAGACTAAATATGTGGGCATAAAACAATTAAGTTAGACATTTTATTTTAAAGAAAGGATTTGGAAAATTGACTGTATTTTTAGATTTAAAGACACACTTCTATGTTAAGTCAATCCCTGGGCAAAAAAAAAAAAAATTAGAAATACTTAAAAACAAAATGTGTATTAAAGGTTGTAGGATGCAGTTAAAGCGGCACTTTGAGGGAAATTTATTGTCTAAGATGTTGTTTTAACAAAAAAAGAAAGGCTCAAAATTAATGAGTTAAATATAAAAAGCCAAAATAAACTAAAAGGGGGGGAGGGAGGAAAAAAAAGAGCAGAAATAAATGAAACAAAAAAGGCAGAGAAAATCAACAGAACCAAAAATAGACAAACTTAGCATTCAAGGGGGAAAAAAAAGAAATAAAGAATGAAGTCCAATAAATTATACTTGCAATAAAAAAGGAAACATAACTATGATGTTCTGGAGATTAAACAGATAATAAGAGATTAGGAAGATTTGAAGCAATAAAGATTTTACAACTTGTTTTGGAAAAAAATCTATCTGACTTATCACTGTCCCTGGAAGGCAATTTCTTATCCCTTTCCCCAAAGGGATGAACATAAACATTGTCCTCTCATTTCTTCCACCAAATATAATGTTATTTCTAATATAGCTCTTTTTCTAGACAAAACTGATCATTTAAAACCTATATCCTGATAGTATAAAACTACTGGCAATATAGTAACTGGTGAAAAACAACCAAGGTCTTTCCCCCCCCCTTTTTTTTTTGGTCTCAGTCAGTCAAGACTATCAAAAGTGCATCCTCCTACCTAAATAGCCCTGTCTCCAATGAGCTAAGTTGCATTTGTTCATATAAAGACTATTTAGTGGGCTGCCTGCTAGGTCCTCCGACAGGGCCTGAGGATAGTGGGTCTCTACTCTCTGACAGACAGAGGCAATGACAAAATTGTCAGTGTTAAACAAGGTTAGGTAGAGAATGCATTTGGAAACACACAGGAGGGACACCCGACCCAGATCTGAGGAGCCCAGGAAAGAGGAAGCAGTGTTAAAAGGAGCTCAAAAAGCCCAATCTCATTTACCACAAAGAAGAAAGTACTTAGGAGCAGAAACAACAGGTTCAAAATTGTAAGAGAGCAATCCATCCAGAAACCCTGAAGAGGCTCTAAACGGCTGTAAAGCCATGAGGCTGGAGAGGCTTTAAGCCAAAGACAGGCCATTCTTCACAAAGTGTGAGGGGCCTGTACCAGCCTGCTTTGTGGATAAAGAGGTATGGCCCACAGGTTAGGCTTACCTAACAAAATGGCATTTTCTCCTCTGTCAAAAAGCTTATAGAAATTATGCAGTAGCAGAGTAGTCAAGAGCAGAGAAAGAAGTGGGTTTCTGTCTTGATTATAAAAATTAAATGAGATAATATACAGAGAGCCTAGCACAAAACTAGACACACCATAGAAACCTCAGTGTTAGGGAAAAAACCATCCACTCTTATTCTCTCCTAAGCCTTTACAAAACATGTCAAATAGAAATGAACTGCCTGGAAAGTGAGAACAAGAGAGACTTGTCCCAGACAAAGCACATATTAAGATTCTGAAAAACAAATTCCTGAGAAAACAGAGCACCATGGAGCTAGAATTTAATTAATCCAACTGAATAAATTCTACCTATATTTAATCTATTTCATCAATCTAAGAATATTTTAATATTAATAGCATGCTCATCAGTATGTAATAAAACCCTTAAGACAAAACACATTTTATCAGGGAAAATCTAGGCCAATTAAAAATACAGTTGTATCTTTAAAAAAAAAAATCACTTCCCCAACAAATTTTTAGCCTCCTGAGAGATCAAATGCAATAAATAATGTATCTCCTCTGCAGAGAGTTTTCCAAGTATAAAAATTTAAATTATTATTATAAATAATAAAGGTAGGCCATTTGACATCAGTTTAATATAAAGATTAAATATATTTCAAAGCAATAGCTACTATTTACAAACTGTACAAGTTTAGTTTGATAGTTTGATTTTGCTCTGATAAAAATAAAGGATAAACATTTCAAATTTAGATAATAAAATCTAATTTTTCTTTCTTATTACATGATCCATATTATTTTTAATTCTTTATAGTCAGAAAATATACAGAGGTGCATTGATTTACTTCATTATCCAAAAAAGCATTTGATTTTTTTCCCTTAACTTGAAATAATCACTAATTTTTATTCTTTAAAGTATAAGATATGCCCACTTTGTTGTATGCATACTTAAAACCAATTTCAGTAATTAAAATATAGAATATTCAAAGTACTATGTTTTTCAGTACTAAATTAAGAAAACATACTCAAAATGTTTTCATTTAAATATTATGCACTTTCATCAAGCAATATTAGAACAAGATGTCTTAGGGAAGATATATTTCACATCTCATGGTACACTAGATATTTAAATATAAATATATAAACAGTTATAGACATAAGATTTGAAATAATTTAATTTTTTTCAAAGACTAGAAATCATTGTACAACTTTTAAAATGCTTCCTAAGTGAGGACTTTATAACTAAAAATAGCCTAAAAGTGAAAAACAATTTGACTGCAAAGCCAAAAATTAAAGTATATTTTATTCAACAGAGCTTTGATTTATTGTATCACATTTTCACAAGAAACAGTTGCAAAATTATTTAAGAATTCTAATAGAAAGCTACTTTACTAGGGAAGCAATCATAGGAAAAGAACTTTATGACTTTGGTGAGGACCAGAATGCTTAATATTAACAATATTTGCCTCAAAAAATACAGTCACAATTCTTGGTAAGAAAAGCTGCATATTATTTCCTAGCCAACTTCTTCCTAGAAATATTTGACATCATAAACAAGAACCAAATTTTCTTGTCTCAACTTCACATCCCTCTAAAAGCTCTATGAACTTTGCTCTCCCTCCTTATTGTAGTCTTTAAAACCTTTTAGCAATTCAAATCAGGAAAGGGAGTGAGTCAAGATGCCCATAACTTCCTTACCCTTAACACAAAAAGCTGCTTTATTAGCTAAAATGTAGGAGTTATAATTGTAATTGCTTTGCCCTTCCGAAACTCATCTCCCATACCATTTTGAACCATTCAGCAGGTGGTGTAGGAGGATAAACTCAAGTCTGAAATAGTTGGTCAATGGTATAATCATAAGGAACCAAAGAAGACTTTAAGTATATAACAGGAAACATAGCTTTAATGTTTTCCTTTTTAAATTGATTTAGTCTGGGTCAGGCCTTTTGTATGTTTACATAAGAAACAGCTCATGTTGAACCATTTACTGCTTACTGCTGAATAGGCATATCTTGGGAACTCACTGTAAAGAAGCAAAATTCATTACTTACAGCTCAGCTGAGATCTACAAAATGTTAAACAAGCTAGAAAATAGGAATGTAAAAAGAAGTAAAATTTATATGTCTTGATTAAAATAAATGCTTACATTTTTATCATCAAGTCTCCATAAGTGACAGTAATCTTAAGAGCGTATAAGGCAGGGGGTATAAATGGCTGACCATCAAGGTGAGACCGACTGCTAGTGACTTAGGGCAGGGGTTCTCATCTTCAGCGTGCAAAAGAATAACCCAGAGTTTGTTACAAAAGTTAAGTTTCCACATCTACAGAAATTTTGATTCAGCAGGTCTGGACTAGGGCTGAGGAATATGCCTGCTCTCTTAATCTTTTCTTTTAAACAACCTAAATCAGCATTCTTATTGATTCCAAAAACCACTTTCTGATACTTAGAGCATCATATCTCTTGGAACAGCCTATCTATGCTCCAAGAACGGAAAGGAGCAAGGACAAGGACCAGTAAATCTCAGGCTACTTTACTTACAGAACAGAGAAATTTTTATTTGTGCTGCCTCATTCACCAAACTGTTCAGGAGAAGCATCTCTTCTCTTCAAGGCCAAGATCTCTGTTAGTTCACTTTACTCTTGAAGCCTAGGTCAGTGTCTGTTTTCTCAGCAGCTTGTACTCAGCCATACAACTTGGTACACGGTAGGCTTTTCATATATTAAAGTTGAATAAATAACAAATACTCTTCTTTATTCCCTTCACTTCCCTTGGAGACCTTACTCAATTTTTTTTTTCTTTTTCTCACCTGCAACTTTACCATTCAAGCTAAAATATATTCAAGTTTTTCTCCTTGTAAGAGAGAAACTCTCTTCTGTATACCCCTCTGGCTACCACCTTGTCACATTCCCTTTTAAATACAAATTTATTTTTCTCTCAGTATTTCTATTTCCTTACTATTTATTTTCTCCTCTAACCAAAAGCAATCAGGTGCCATCCTTATTCTTCCTTTGAGATTTTCCTGGAGAAGATTCTCAACTTTTAGATTTTCTAATTACCAGAGCCAGTGAACGATTTTCAGTCATTAGCTTCCCCATTCAAAATGGCAGTACAGCATGCTGGTGAAAAGCAGATGGCACAGTTCGCATGCCTGGATTCATAATTCCAGCTCTGCCATCTACCAATGGGTGCCTTTGGGTAAATTAAAGTTTCAGTGCTTCATTTTATTTATCTGAAAAGTGAAGTCATTGAGGAGTCAAATGAGTTAGGTGTGTGTGCTCAGTTGTGTCTGACTCTTTGCAACTGCATGGACTGTAGCCAGCCAGGCTCCTCTGTCCATGGAATTTTCCAGGCAAGAATATTGCCATTTCCTCCTCCAGGGAATCTTCCTGACTCAGGTTTCGAACACATGTCTCTTCTACCTCCTGCATTGGTAGGCAGATTTTTTTTTTTTTTAATCAGCTTACCAAATAACTAATATACATAAAGCTATTCATACAGTCTTGCTTATTCTTGAAATTTCCCTCATGAGTTTCTATGGTTTCATACTCCCTCAACTGTCCTTCCTTAATCTCCTTTACTAGATTCTTTTCTTCTGCTTGCCCCTTCAATTATTAGTGATCACCAGGATGCTATCTTCAGTTTTATTTTATGCTTTATATGCATTCACTAGCACAACTGACTCACAAATGCCAGCACATGTACTTCTCAATTGTATCTCCAAAGAAGAAGATAGGTTTCTCAGGATTCCCTTTATATCTTCTGGTCCAGTCCATTCTATGATGACTGGTATATATCTGTAAGGCAGTTGGCTACCATTAGGGTTCATGGTCAAAGAAACTGCAGTAGAATGATACTGTATTAAAAGCATGTATTTTAATGTCACAATTATATTCAAATTCTAATTCTACCACTTACAGACTATACATTTATCCTTGGAGAAGGAAACTAAGTCAGTGAATAACAGATTCCTCTATAAGGAGATAATCATTCCTAGCTACACAGGCTTCCTTTGGGAGTAAATGCATAACTGTAATATGCTTAGTATATTATAAATGCCACCTGGTTACTGTTATTACTACAATGGAGAAGAAAGAAGTTGGTTGGCCTGATTTTGGACTGAATCCATTGGTCTCACTTACTCTGTATTACAAAATCCAAAAGTACACTCAAGATGCAGAGACTTCAACTTAAGCAAATTGGCCCTACAATAATTCCTTGAGCTGAAACAGAATATTAGGCAAGAAAATACTGTCTCTACATTTCTAATCTAAATGATAAATTAATCATGTATTTCATATTCTTAAAAGAAGGGAGTTATAAATGTAAAGGAGCAAAAACAGAGTAATTCAGTTATTAAATCATTTTCTAAGAATTTCATACCTTTCAGAAACTAAAATTAATTTTTAAGTAAACATTTTCATAGACAAGCAATTTCACATTTTCTAATGGAGTAACACACATTTTAAATGATTTATGTTTACAAATCCACATAACACAAGTATAAAGTAAAAATGACATGACAGCAGGCTTTACCAATTATTTTCCTTTTGATGGCTATATTAATATGCAACTTCATTAGAATATGAAATATTTATTTCTCTTGATGAGTCTCAAAATATTCTCATCAATAAGCAAATAAGAAACTTGATTTTCATAATCTATCTTCAGGGAAACATGAGTTTTGAAGTTTTTTTTCAGTTACAGATTTGTACTGATCAGTCATTTGTTCACTCATGTTATAGATGGGGTATATTTATAAGATGATTTAAAAAGCTGTAAGATGTACAATGTATGACAGATGTGAAAAGTATATCAAACTATACCAAATGATTCTCATCTCATTAGAAACATGTTCTACAGAAATGTACTAAATGAACACGCACTGCATTGAAAAGTTTGTTGATGTGATCAAAGAAACAATGTGTGACCTCAGAGAAAAGACTAGTAAGGAGACTTACTAGAATATTATAGAAATGGAAATGCTACTTCAGCTTTATAAAATAGCTTAATTATAATGTTTATCTTCAACAAAATTGATAATCCATTCATCAGAAGGGTTTTGAGCACTTGGAATAGAAAGTGGTATATATTAGAAGTTACCTGAATTAAGTAAGAATAAATCAAGCCAAACCAAATCTATTTCCATAACACCATGGTAAGTGAGAAATAAGCATCAGTATTATGGAACTTGATGTTATAAAGATGTGTAACTTAAGATAATTTTTGAATGTAAGAAAGAAATATGGACTTGATGACAATGTAATAAAATGGATTTAGAGCTGGTTTAATAACTGATCCAAATAATATCTATTTGGAGTCATGTCTCTAGTAACATGCCAGAGGATTTGGCTCAATAACTTTTAATGAATTCATATAAATCTGTCTTATCAAATTTTCAAATGACAAAGTTGGGAAGTATAGCTAACACAGTGAATGAGAGAATCAAGGTTCTAAAACATCTCAAAATACTGGAACAGAGTCAAACTAATAGGATGAAATTTAACAGGAACAAACGCAAAACTCTACATACAGGTTCAAATAGCCAGTTCTATATGTACAATACATGAAGGACTTGACAACACTTTAGAAAATAAAGGATAACAATAAAAGAAAGCCTAGAAAAGTTAGGCTGGTTTATGAGACAGAAAAAAAAAAAGAACAAAAGCATCGTCAAATGTCATTCTAGCCTTTTAATTTTTACAGCCTAACATACACCACACACATACTATAAAACTTCACAGAGATTAGGCAATCTCTTCCTTCTTATACTAATAAAATAATGCAATTCTTAAAATGCTAGTTTTCATTAATATTCAAACATTAAATCTTAGAATGAATTTTTATTTGCATTACTTCATTTCAAATAATAATAATACATAATCATTCACTGACAATATGAAATTAGAAAGCTTTTTCCAGAATGTCATAATAATATATTACAGGTGTGTTTACATAAAATCTTCATGGACGTTTAAAACGTGCAAGTTCTTGGCATAAAAGTTAACTTCTTTTATATATTAAGAGTCCAGAAGGGTCTTACTGAGCAATGAAGTTTAATGCAATTTCCACATAGGTGACTTTGAAAGGCTAACTGTAAATTTAGTAAAACCTCTGCATTCTGTAAGTTTCCTCAGATTTCAATGCTTTAGGTTTCTAAAGATGGTAATAAAATAGAGCAAATTTATAATGTGTCGTCATTAAAAGATAGTCAGACCTCCTACTTGCTTCTAATGTTTCTCCAACACATCTTTGGCAACATTCCTGATTTAGGATGCTTCTATTGAATCTTCTGCAAGTCAACTCCTATTATATAAATCATGAACCACCCAGACTTTATCCAACTGTGTTAGCATCCTTTCTCACTCTGATATTTTCTTCCCATCTTATTCCATTTTTTTTTCATTTCATTTACTTAGAACAATTGGTTTTCATAGTTAACCAGATTTTGATTTATTTCCAAATCCAATTTGAAATTCTTATTTTAAAATTTCTATGCAAGTCTCATGTATAACATTCTCTTTTTCTCTACTAATCAATCATTACCTAATATCTCCTACTCCTAAATTATTTTTACAAAGAATACTTCCAAAAAATCACCATTTAAATCAAGATTCAGAACTGGTTCCCCTTTATTCAAAATCTCAGCTAAAGACTGTCAGCAATAATAATGATATTTAAAGACACTGGTGAGTAATTAGAAATGAGGTTTTGAATGACTATTTAATTACATAGAGAAAGAAATGTTCATATGTATTATTAAATAGGAAACAAGTTCTTTTAATTTTCTAAATCTTCTACAGTAAGAAAACAATCCTATAACCCTAACAAGCATTTATATAAAGCACACTGGAGGTGAATTATTTGGATTATAAGATTTTCTAATTCTAAATTGTGTGGGAAGTCTCTAAGAAAAAATGTTAAGAAATATATCTTTCTTTATCTCTTACCAAATTCATTTTTATTAGTATGCTTCTTATTCTATCATTTAAACCTTCTTTTCTTTAATTCATTCTTATTATTCTACATTACTCCCATCTTCTTACCAAACTATAAAGTGCTTCATCATGCAAAATACAAAAATATACACATTATATGGTAACATTAATAATACTTTAAAGTTTATATACAGTCAAATGGTTTGGAAAGGGTTTTTCAATATCATCTCAAGTAAATTACCAACCACAAGGTTGGTCGACAGGTAGACTCTATTTTATAGATGCTGATGACTTAGGTAAGGAGACGGACAGCAGAGTCTATACTGGAAACCACACCTTCTGATTGCAAATTTAGTCCTCTCTCTTACCTCCTTTCTATACTTAATATGGGAACTGGTTTTCAAAATAAAACATAAGCTTGTATTTCATTAAAATAGTGTGATATGTACGTATATGTGTATATATATATGTGATATAGTTGGGTAAACAATTGAGATGCCAAAATAAACTTAATAATTCCAAGACAATTGATTAGAGTAGACAGAAAGAGTTTTGGGGGTTAGAGCTGGATAAGCAATGTTTAGATTTGGTATATAACAAAGCAATTTCTTTAAAAACATGTTGCCACATTATCTTATATAGTTTATGCTGCACTGAGTTGCTTCAGACCCACAAATGTTACAGAAGTGGTCAAAGAAAAATAGGAGCAAGAACTAGAGATTCTCAGATTTATATACAATAATCATTAAGCAACTCTGATATTTGTAAAGCAAAATTAGTAGTTTTTAAAAATGCAGGAATAGTTCAGAAAATATCTTAATATGTGACATCAAACCATGAATATCTCAACATGCAAAATAATCAGAATAAAAGTGTTTTAGGAAGAGGTGCCAATCAAGAGTCTTCTAGTCAGCAGTAAGTACAGTCTCATATTTGACTTAAAAATCTGGTATAGATCTCTGTTGTATGGTAGGCTAGTACCCTTCTATCACTGTACATTAGAGGGGACACATCTGCATCTAATCTTATTAGGAAATCACAGCATTGCTTCCAGTTGTAGAGAGCAAATATTCTTCTCTAAGAGTCTTCCACTTACATCTAGTCCCAAGACAATCCTGTTTGTAGCGTCTAATGTAACAGTATTAATGGCAAATGTCTGCCAGAACGTAGAGCAACAGCAGCTCTCACCTCAGCCCCTGGGAATGTAAATCTGATAATATCACTTTGAAAAACAATACGGCAGCACTGATGCTGTGCTTCACCTGTGCCTTGATTCCACTCCTATCTATATAACTTAGAGACATGTTGTCCAGTACAACAGCCACTAGCTGGATGTGTTTACTGAAAATTAAATTACCTAAAATTCAGTACAACTTTAAAGATTTAGTTCCTTAGTCACAGTAGTCACATTTAGGTATGCAACAGCCCATCTGTCCAGTGGCTACTGTATTGGACAGGGCAGATACAGAACACTTCCACCACTGAGGGAAGGCATTCCTCTAGAGAAACCACATCTAGGAGAAGAGTGAAAAATATTCATTTTAACACTATATGTGATAGAGAAAAAAATTTTAAATGCTAATGTCCATTAGTAGAAGGAAAGATTAACAATCTGGAATATTCATGCAATGGACTATTAAATAACAATCAAAATCTAAATGAATGAGATTATGAATATCTAAGTGATGATTCTAATATGTATAAGTGTAGTGAAGTTGCTCAGTCGTGTCTGACTCTGCGACCCCATAGACTGTAGCCTATCAGGCTCCTCCGTCCATGGGATTTTCCAGGCAAGAGTGCTGGAGTGGATTGCCGTTTCCTTCTGCAGGGGATCTTCCGGACCCAGGAATCGAACCCAGGTCTCCCACATTGCAGGCAGATGCTTTACCATCTGAGCCATCAGGGAAGCCCATAATATGTATAAGGCACAGTTAAAAAAGCAAGTTATAGAACAGAGGTAGGTGGTAGGTATAGAATCCATTTTCTCATCCTCTGTATTATTCTGATGTAGTTGTTTTCAAAATCAAGGCAAAGAAGAATTATAAAGTAGTGGGGTTAAGAGCTCAAACTGGCTGTGTGAACGTGGGCAACCATGAGGTTGGTTTTTCTCCACTGCAAAATGCAATTCATAGTGCTAAAAAGTGCTAAGGGCTGCAGTGAAAAGTAAAGGAGGTAAAATATATGAAAGTATTCTGTAAACTATAAAATGCTATGAAAAAAATAGCTAGTATTAAGTAGGGCATAAAACTACAAACTGAAAATTATCTGGGAATTTTAAACTGACACAAATCCCTTGAGTAGGTAGGATTAGGTGGGATGTGTTTTTATGTGGCACATAAAAAATTACAATTTCTTCGTTTGTCAGTGATATTTATTTCATCTTGCATAAGCAAGGGCTAGAGGTGGAATCATTTCACAATTTAATCAGAACAGTATGGCCAGATGAAGTAATTATTTCAAAAATATTCCATCAGTTATAAAACTTATGACAACTAATACAAATAAGTATTCAGTAAATATTTTTGAATACTTACTATATGCCAGTCAAATTCTACATGCTTTGTGTGCATTAATTTATATAATCCTCACAACAACCCTTCCCTGGTGGCCTGCAATGCAGGAGACCCAGGTTCGATCCCTGGGTTGGGAAGATCTGGAGAAGGAAATGGCAACCAACTCCCGTACTCTTGCCTGGAAAATCCCATGGACAGAGGAGCCTGGTAGGCTACAGTCAATGGGGTCTCAAAGAGTCAGACCCAACTGGGTGACTTCACTTTCACAACAACCTTAAAAGGTAAGTAGTATTAGCCCTACATTATAGAAAGGAAACTGAGGCAGCTAAGTACCTTACACTGGCCAAGGGCAGCTGGCAAGCGAGTGGAAAAGCTCAGACTTGAATGCAGGCAGTCTGGTATCATAAACTGTGTTCTTTAAGTACCTATTATGTCCTTAGCACTTTGTTTGATCTTCCAAATACAGTACAAACCTGAATGAAATAACTCAGGACCTCCCCAGTTCACCCAGGCAGTGAAGCATAATCTTTAACTTGAAATTCAAAGCTTCTACAGTCTGACCTCAGTTGCTTATTCCCACCTCTCTCTCGCTATGCCCCTAAAATCAATCCTTGGATACCGAGAGAAGCCTGCTTAGGTCTCTAATTGTACCTCTCTCTCTCTTCTTTGACCCGTTTTTCCTTCTACCTGATATATTTGCTGCAATTCAATACATCCTTCAAGGGTGTCTTACCTAGTTCTAACAGTTCCATGGAGATTCCCTCTGGTTATCATAGCATCACAAGGTTTCTCTATGAGAAAATCTCCCTAACTTACCATCTATAATGAAAATGTCATTAATTACATCAATCTGATTAGGATACTATGTGACAGTAAAACAGCAATGCTACAGCAAGGAAAATTTGAAGACATTCCTATTAGCAATAAATGGATAAACTGTCAAGGCATGTGGTAGTGGCTTTCCAAGGTTTTGGATTAGAATTTTATTCTTCTGAAAAAATTTCCCTATAGAAACTGAATCTCAGGAAATGAGATTTTAGAAAGATTTCTATTAACTCCAGTTTGAGTTAATTTTTCTAATGATTGAACACTATCTAGATTTAAACAGAAATAATTAAAGAATTTAAAACATTATATACTACTAGAACACCACATAAAGTATTTTATTCCTGCAGGCAGTATAATGAATCTGAAAATAAATCACTACCTAGTTCACTCAGGAAGGGAAACACTATCATGCCACTACTAATATGAAGAATTTTTTTCTTCAGGAAAATAACATAAAAATATTCTGCCCTATCTTATCCTCCAAAGTACAGAGATATTTTTATTTACTTTGAGCATAAATTTCTTAACATGGGAAGAAATTTAAAAATGGATTGATTTTTGTTGATTAAGTATCATGTCATAATATGCAGTGTTGACTTGAGTCAACAAAATATGAGCTATCTGATGAAAATATTTAAGTCATACTGATTAAGAATATATTTTATATAAGCTTTAATTGATACCAGAGAAAAATTTTCCTTTATAATTTTAAATTATAATTTAATTACTCTACAGAATAGTTTCTAAATATATTGCCCTTAGACATATTCCAAGCTATAATTAAAACAGAAAAGGAAAAGGGTGAATTAAGGCAATATATGAACAACCTAATAATGTACATTTGGCAATTTTTTATAAACAGAATAATGACTACAAAAAAATTTAACCTTTAGAAGTTTTGATTCTATACCATGACATTTTAAGAAAACAGCCTTGTAATAGAAAATGTTGAAAAATACCAAAGATAAACACTTAAAACATGAAAGTACAATTACTCAAAACAGGGGCTCAAGACCACAGTAAAAATTCAGAGAACAATTATGAAACTTTTAGATTTTGGTTAAAAAATAAATGTAAAAACAAAATGCTTTTTTATCTTTCAAAAGGAATACAAAAGAAACTGATTTAGGTAAGATAAAATTTCTTTTTTACCTGTGAATTCAAATTCAAAATTTCACTTCTGAAAAAGACATGGTCAGAAGCAGGGGAAGAGCTAGGAAATTACCAATAAAATTGAGAAATGAAAGAGGTGGGAAAAAAAGATGTTTTTCACACCTTAGCATGTGTTTTGAGGCACAAGCATTCAAACTAAAATTTATGAATTGAGAAACAATGAGGTCAAACAGCTGTTAAAGAGATGCTACAAAAATGACTCCCAACATGGCTGGTGATGAATTTTAAATCTCTTTTCTTACATACACTGTAAAGTATTCCTTTAATATACAACAGTTTATATATAACTGCTTATACAGAAAATATATTTTCAGATTTAGTGTATCAAAAAGAAGTGATTATACCAACTCTCAGAGTAGCTGCTTCCAAAAAGAGGAGACATTATATACTTACTTCTAAGCATCTTTTCTATCAACAATTTACCTAACAATTACCTATGACACATTCATATCAGCTTTATTATGTAAAAATACTTCATTTCTCAAATATTCACAAAATCTGCTATTCATATTGTGTGTGCATAAATTCACACTGATATTAAAATACAGAATTCTTATTAACATTAACATGTTTTTGAATTATACATGTTTTATACCATTATCTTAATATATTACAGAAAAATACAAAAGAATTGCAGCAAATTACTGTACCTTTCTTTAAAAGGTCAACTGAGTAATTGTCCACAAATTATTGGTGAAAGTTCATAGTTACCTAATTTTTTAAATTTTGTACACTATTATGCTTAAAATTTAACCATTTTATTACAATCTTGAATATTAACATCATAAGCCATGGCCTGAAAGTGACTTGTTACAATTAAGACTTTAAATTTCAAAACTAGTGAAGCATTTCTTACAAGATAAAATAATGAAGATGCTACAGTAATATATACTAAGAATATTAAAAAATTAACTGAGTTCTTCCTTTATATTGTAAATGTACCATTTATTTATCAAAAAGTGATGATTTAAAAAATCAGTCAGCTGATACACTTTAAGCATAATTATAAAGATGGTTAAACTATGTTTCATGAAGTAAAGACTGTGGATATTTTATTATCACTTTGTAGAAGTAGTATAGCCCAACATCTAGGAAGTGTTTAGTAAATGGTAAGCACTCATAAACATTTTTGAGAAAATAAATGACATAATAAAACTGATTTATTTTGTATTTGTTATGTAACAGAAACAACAACTTTATCATTTCTATATTTTAGAAACCACCTCTTTGGCACCTAGTAGACTGTGTACTAACGATGCATCCAGCACCAGCACTGGGAGAGAAAATGCAACTACAGAAAATATTTGGACGCTCATATGTGGGGAAAAGATTAAACTAGTTCCTCAAATAAATAAACAAAATAACCTTCCATATACACTCATTCACTCACCCACCCACCGACCCACCCATCCAGAATAAAGCATGTATTTCTTCAGAATCACCGCGGTCAAGTGCTCAATGACGAATGGGTAAGCTAATAGTGAAAGTGAAAGTCGCTCAGTCATGTCGGACTCTTTACAAGCCCATGGACTATATAGTATCATAGTAAAAATAAAGTTTAAAACACCCAAAAAGCAAATATACAGGTTATAGAGAGGATGAGTATGAAAGAATAAAACACCTATTTTCATATAGTTTACACTGAATGAATAGCAAAAAACCCTAAAAATGTAAAACAGTACTTTAAGATTTAAAGACACAATGAATATAAAACTGCCATTTTCACTACTTTTTAAGATGGTAATTAATTACAGTTGAAATTTGTCTATAAATCAGGAAAATATCAAGAAAAACAATTGTTCATATACTAGTAATCACAGGTAACCTTTGACAATTTGGTGTGTAACCATTCAGGCTATCTTCTGTTCACATGTAAACATATATACAGATAAGACTATATTATACATGCAATTTTTAAAAGTTTGTTTCACTTAACAAATACCTAAACTACATTTCATGTCAATAAACAGGTACCCATACATCCTTTGTGATGGTTATTTCTAATTTCACTGCATGAGTATATTATTATTCTATTAACCAATCCTCTACAGTGAGCATTTAGATTGTTATCAAATCTTTGCCATTACACTATATTAATTAGCCCCTGTTGCTCATTTATGTTTTCTTATGTTGAAAACACAGCCTAAATCTACAGCCAATTAGCACTCAACTGCTTTTGAACATGTAATCTTAGAAAAGTAAAGAACAAACTTTGTTTTATTAAAAGTATGTAATATTGCTGACAGTGATTTTGTCAATACTTATTGTTTGTAAGACTCACACTCCCAGGAAAACTATACTATAAAACTAGACGTAATGCACAACATGATTAATAAAATTAATACTACTGTATGTTATATATGAAAGTTTTTTGAATAAATTCTGAATTCTCATCAAAAGGAAAAAATAATTTTTTCTCCTTTTCTGTCTATATGAAATGATGGAGGTTCACTAAAATTTTTGTGTAATCACTTCGTGGTGTGTGTAAGTCAAATCATTATGCTGCACACCTTAAACTTACACAAAGCTGTATGTAAGTTATATCTCAATAAAACTGGAAGAAAACATTTATTTTTAAAATTAAAAAAAATAAAAAAGCTAGTCCCCATCGTGAACTTTACATGCTCATAGCAAAGTATGGGAAGAAAATGCTGATTTAAACAGCAGGTATACAAGATAAAGTAAGGAACCCTAACGAGCATTCAGCTACATTTTGTTAGTACTGGCAGTCTCAAACACTGAATCATCTCTTTCATGAAAATCAGTCTCTAGGAGGGTTATCCAATTATGAAAAATAAATACTTTAATGAAAATGAGAGGTGGTTATTTAAAAGAAAATGGCATCCTTAATTATAATAATGCTGCTAGGTATAGTTAATGACCCCATACACTGAGGAAGGTCAAATTTTAATGACCTGGACCACACCAAGGTCACAATTGGTAGCAGAACATTGATCAACATATAAAAGCCACCAAACACATGAAAGGAATTACAGTACATCACACATCAAACATTTTGGCCTGGCGCTTCCTTCCTCTAATCCTGCTGGCAGGAAATGCTCTACATATCCTTTGAGGTGACCATACACATTTAAAAGTGGTCCCTTGTTAAAAAAGCTCTTGGATACTGCAATTTTCTCCAAAGGGAAGAGCAGCTTCTGCTCAGCACTGATGCACGACGTTTCTACCTACAGCACAGAGATGGAGCTCCACTGATGAGGTACTGTAACCACATCATCTAATTTCTTCTTCGAAGGGTTAGAAGCATAGAAAATAAACTTGGAAAGGTATTTTTTCACATTTTATATGATATAGTATCAGGCAAGTTGACCCACAAATGTTACAGCTTGAACTATTTTGTTATAGCTATATGTAAATAAAGTTAAATAATATACAAGAAAACATGTTTTGAACTACATCACCTTATGAGTTAGAGATTTTTACCAGAATATATTTACGGTACTAAGAAAAAATTTTAAAAGAATATATTAAGATGCCTATACTTAACTGGAAAATGTACAAATGATTCAGTTACACTATTCAAAATGATGGTTGCTAAGTTTCTGAGAATAAACAGTTTCAAATAAAATAATTATATGAAGTTGGAAAAAAGTAGTGTCCAATTCAGATTGAAGGATAACTTTCCCACAAGGATATCTGTTGTGATAAGAACTAGGATAGGAAAAAAAAAGAATTTAATTTTATTATTTTTCTACAGCATAAGTATGTTTACAGCCTAACAAAATGCTGTTTACTAGAATGACAGGATGTTAGGTAATTACTGTATATTTCATCAATATCCATTCTGTCAGCTAACTAAACCAATGACACTGTTAATTTGTAGCTATGCATATTATTCTTTTTCCTAGTTTTTGGATAATTCTTAAAGTTTAGTGGGACTATACCTCAGTTTTATCAGGTGTTATTTAAAATCACCTGGAAATACTGAGGTTGTGTTTCACTGAACATGAGCTCCGTGACGTCTATCCAGAACTTAAATGACTGGATCTTTTCAGTGCCAAAGATGTGCTGTCCACAGTGTGTTTGATAAGCTGACATGGGACAGGGACTCTTTTCACTGTTGTGTCAGTTTATCAAACCCATACGTGGATGACATTCAATTCAGTTAGAGGACAATAAAGTCCTGGAATACAAATAATTATTTCTTTTTGAGACGCAGTATATTCTTTAATGTACAAATGCCACAGACATGTATAATGTATATGACAATCTGTAGTAAATAACCGTTGCAATAAATAAAATTCATAAATTGGTTCAAAACCTCAATTATAACCAGAGTTATTAAGCAATATCCTTGGAATATGTCCAATGAATAGAGGTACATATTAATAAAAATTTTAATATTCACACCAGACACTTTTATTTTTTCCTTATATTCATTAGTGACTTACATGGAAAATATCATAGTGGATGAATATATAATTTAACATTAAGATATGAGAAACTGAGGTTGAAAATTGTTTTTTAATTCTGATCGAAATCACATATTTTGAACTGTGATTTGACACTGACTTGACTATGTTGAGTAGATTTACATATGATAAGTTATGCTGAGAAAGTATTTTTTACAACTTAATTCATTTTAACATTTAGTTACGTCAAAACTGTTCAATGGCTATAGAGGTAAGAACAGTGGTTATCTACGGAGTGCAGGATACTGGATGGGCCGGCCAGGAAGAGGAAAGCTCCTAGGGAGTTGGGTGGCTGGAACATGGCTACACACGTATGCGAAAGTCCCTCATGCTGTATACAAATAATTAATGTACTTTCCTGACTATAAGTTGTAACTCAATAAAAAATAAAAAGATACGGAAAAAAGTTCAAACCAGCCTTGAAAGCTAAAAAATTAGCTTTGCACTGATCTATTTTGTATATATTTTTACAATCAACATTTGTATTTTTCATTACCCTTGTCAATGTGGAATGATTTTCAAGTAAGTTTTTGTTCACAGCTCAATGTGAGAAATGACGTACAAGAAAAGTATTTCACATTGAAGAAATACCTTTCTTCCCAGCAGAGGATGCAGAGTTTCCAAACAGACAGCAAGTATTTCTAGCATACAAAACAGTTACAATTATAGTTTACTTCACGGCAGTGAGCTAGTAGACACAGAATAAAATAAGATATAAAGATAAATGCATGTATTAATAGCTATTGTTTAAATTGGCACTTCTGAAATGTATGACAGTAGAACTTAGTCATTTTCAACACTGTTATTTGTTCTCATGTTAAGATGACAAGGGTTTTGGGGCAGAAGCATCTCATTATTGGTTAGCAAGTTCTCTTATACAGCGTGTAATTTATTATTAGTTCTATATATTAAATGAATGCATAGATGCTTGCTTCCTACCTTGCTTTCTAATTAGCTTCTGTATTTGTGGAGGGGACTGGAAGGTATTGGCTGAAAATAGACACTAGTCATGAAACGGTAAAATGGGTCTTCCTCAGATTGCAGTTACAAAGCCACCATTGCAGTACCCTTTACAATATTCTTAAACTCAAAGCTGAGCAAAGACTTTTATCAATCAATCAATCATCTTAGCTCTCACATTTAATCCATTTAGGATGTTGAGCAGGGTATACTTGAATAATTATAATAAGCATATGATGCTTTCTGGGGGGAAGGGATGGGAGGACACGATAGTTAGGAAGTTCGGGATGGACCTGTACTTACAGCTATATTTAAAACGGAGAGCCAACAAGGACCTAGTGTATGGCATGTGGAATTCTGCTCAATGTTATGCAGTAGCCTGGGTGGGAGGGGAGTTTGGGGGAGAATGGATACATGTGTATGTATGGCTAAATTCCTTTGCTGTTAACCTGAAACTATCACAACATTGCTAAGCGGCCATACTCCAGTACAAAAATAAATAAATAAATAAACATTCAGATTACTTTTTAGTTACAATAACACTTAGCACAATGTTTTACTGTTTTTTAAAGAGCTGTCTTATACGTCGGTGGTTCTAGTGAACATTCATCATATCCCAGAAACTCACCTGTCTTTAAGCCGAGAAGTGTTTAGTGTTTAGTGTTTAATTTCACATGATGATGTTAGTGCCTCAATTAAAACACATAATCAGGAATGTACATAAGATATTATATATCCAGTGTACCTTATATAACCAGAATGTACTTAAAATAAGATAGACTTTCTAGTTCACAATAAAAAATTATGATGTAAACCCCCCCAAATTCTATTATTCTGTAGCATATTTTTCAACATGAATTTCTAGAGGAAAACATCAAAAATATCAATAAAGGGTTAAATATATTTAATATAACATTCTGAAATGTACGACAGTAGAACTTACAGTCATTTTCAACACTGTTATTGAGGTAGCTTTTGGCAGCAAACAGAAACACATTCATAGAAACCTACATCCTGCTACAGGAAGCCACAAAAGACGCAGTTACTTTGGTGAAGGCCAAATCCTAATCCAAAGCCTTCACACTAGATCAGCTAAAGAACACGACAGGGACTAAAAGTCTGCCAACAGTATTTTCAAACAAAGCTTTCAGGCAAGCTACTCTAAATACCTACTATCCCAATCTCCCTGATTTGCTAAAAGGGAGTTATTTGAAACCAACACTATGCATTATAGGATTAGGAACCTAACATCATGAGATATGAAACATACCTTGCCAAAAGCCAACACAATGGTTATTTTGAGAACATTTATATAGAAAGAAAATTAGGAAGAAATTAATCATTGGGGGAGGGTGTGGTTTTGTAGAATTTAATCTCTGCAATGTATTTTGGAACTACAGTTCAGTGTTAAAGTAGATGATAAGACAGGTTTTAAGAGAAACTGTAAAAACATATAGTAGAGCAATATCTCATCCTAAACTACACATTCATCAGGAATAAAGAAGGGCTATTATTAATATTTCCAGAAAAGCACATTTTTTTTTCTGTTTTGAAATAAAGATAATTTTTCAAAGCATAATGTACAACTGTTAATGATGCTAAGCTTATCGGAAGGATGTTAATCTCACATATGAATTTCTGTAGGTCCATATGACATTTCAACTGTCAATTGTCCAGGCCTATATAAATTGTTGAAGTACACTTGGAAAACAAAATTTAAAAATTAAGTCAATCTCAACCATGAATTTCACTGGTTCTATCAATTTAATGTTAGTTCATGTTGGGAATATTAACCCTTTGAGAAATCAAGACACCCATAAATCATAACACCCACAATATTAAACAATATTGTCAAAGTTTTGTGTGAAGGAATTGTGTGACTTACAAATCTACATTCTGAATTGCATCAAGGTCTATTTATTTAAAACTTTTAACAAGGTACTTAATTCTTGAGTTTTAGTAAATTATGATTTAAAAAAAATCAGTATAGTGATTATACATCAAAGTCAATTAAAAATCAGAAGACAATTTGTAGTAGTTGAAGAACAATCTGCTTAGTTTTAACAAGCTTCCAATAAAGCTTCTATTTAGGAAATATGCATTTTTTTGTGTGTTGAATGTTTATACTTCTGAAATATTAGTCATAAAGTTAGTTTTCATAAAGAAAGTAAACTTTTCTCATCAACTAGATAGAAAGCAAGCATGTTTTTCCATTCTTTCTGTGTTGGTGGCATCAAATCAGGTTCACAGTGAGAAATGGAGATTAACCACTGTTGTGAAAGTTGACCATAAAAAAAGCAATAAAGACACAGAAAACAAATTGTACATATAATGCTTGAAGAACTCTACTAATGCAAGTCTTCTAAATGTAAAAATGAATCATATCCCCTAACCTTTATATTTCTTTGAAGGTAAAATTCCATGACTTAAACAGCTACACCCAGGGTACACCTGTCAGAAGACTCATTTATAAAAAGTGTCTTTAAAACATTTGCCAAAATCACCATGGATTTTTTCATATAATGATGCTTGTGGTCAATTTTTAAGAGAATGGAATTCTCTGTGGAGAAAAGCTGAAACCCAATATTAGATTCAAATCTATTAAGTACTGAAAGCACTAAAAAGGATTAGCAAATGTCTACAAAAAAGAAGTGGTTGAAAAATCCAACAACTGACAAAGTTTTTAAAGAGCTATGGGATAAATTAGTCACAGATAAAATTCCATAAGGGACATCAGAAGACCCACAAATATTTATGGCATGAACCAAAAGCTGTATGCAGAAGTTCACAAACGTCCAATTAGAAGAAGGATATAGTCCCTCAAGTAAAACATGAAAGTTTAGAAACTTTGTAATTAAATATACTACAAAAACAAAGAGTTCTGCTTTTTTGCATTTTAAAATTCTTTTAATGTACAGAATATTTTGGAAAAAAGCATAAATTAAATTATTTGTTAAAATCACTAGTTTATTATTTAAGTCTTTTAGCATAGGTATTAAAAGACTAAACTTTAGACAGTGTGACAGAGCAGTTCACAAGGGAGACAACATATAAACTTAAATGGTTTCCAAATTTATATATCTAATTCTATAAACCCTATTTCCAGCTTAAACACTATACTGCTCAACTGTATAGGATTAGAGAGAAAAAGCCCAATTTTGAGAAACTCCATGACATACTTATTCAACTTTGATATAATTTTGGTGAATGAAAAATACCTGTGAACACACAGTGTGTAGTT
Organism: Capricornis sumatraensis; assembly: GCF_032405125.1. Taxonomy (NCBI): domain Eukaryota; kingdom Metazoa; phylum Chordata; class Mammalia; order Artiodactyla; family Bovidae; genus Capricornis; species Capricornis sumatraensis. The sequence goes on from NC_091079.1 coordinate 83,670,272, forward strand.
GCTTTAAAATAATAAAATCAGTATTTTTTCCAATATAATTAAGAGAAAAATAATAACGTGCAAGAATACTCTGGGTAGAAGACAGAATTAAAACAAAGAAAAATGGTTTTAACTTATCTCTTTTTCTTTCATAACTTTGGGACAGAACCAGAGTAATCACTAAATTATACTGAAGCAAAAAGAGAAAGATATTTCTTAGGAAATAAAAATCACAAAAATATATTGAGTTTATTATTCAGCAAATCTATGTTAATATTCGTATCTGGTCATGGTTTACTTCAGAGCTTATAAATGATGTGAGAAAAAGCTAATGATCAAAATCATTAGCTAGATATCTAGGGAGCTACTGGGAGCTATTTTCTGAAGAGCAAATGAGTATTAAGTACAACCTAATGAGAATTCTTTTAATTTCCAAGTATCCTTAAGACTGAAGACCTCAAAACACGAGGGTTATAAGAATTTTCACCATAAATAAATTATGGCTCTAATATCTATAATATTAAATCCATCCCAATTTGGAATATTTTACAGAACCTAAGGAAAATGCACTAAAAATTGAACTTGGTACCAGTTTATTCACCAGTAACAAGAATTATGTCAAGAAAAAAAAAAACTCTACCATGTAAACAGCAATAAAATTTAATGCAATATGAATGTGAAACTTCAAAAAAAATCAACCCTCAAACTTACACTGGTTAACTAGAGTTAGTTAAATCAAAGCCAGTCTGTCTTAAATTCAGTTACAGGCAGCAAGATGTATTCTGGCAATATACAATGGGAATGGGAACTGGTTTTGGTCTTCACTTTATGTGTGGCTCAAGATAAATTATTTAATATCCACAGAGTCAGTTTTTTGTCTTTTTTTTTGTGGTTTTTTTTTTAATTTTTTTTTTTTAATTTTAAAATCTTTAATTCTTACATGTGTTCCCAAACATGAAACCCCCTCCCACCTCCCTCCCCATAACACCTCTGTGGGTCATCCCCATGCACCAACCCCAAGCATGCTGTATCCTGCATCAGACATGGACTGGCGATTCAATTCTTACATGATAGTATACATGATAGAATGCCATTCTCCAAAATCATCCCACCCTCTCCCTCTCCCTCTGAGTCCAAAAGTCCGTTATACACAGCTGTGTCTTTTTTCCTGTCTTGCATACAGGGTCGTCATTGCCATCTTTCTAGATTCCATATATATGTGTTAGTATACTGTATTGGTGTTTTTCTTTCTGGCTTACTTCACTCTGTATAATCGGCTCCAGTTTCATCCATCTCAAGTTTTTTGTCTTTAAAATACAGACAATCCTAATACTTGACTCTAAAGGTTATTGTGATGCATAAGCACTGCACTGAATGCATCAAGCAGAATCTTAGACACACACACAAAATATATTATGGTTAGGTATTACTGTTGCTACCACTACCACTTCTGCTACTGTTGTTACTATTATGTTAACAACTATAGAAGGTAGGTCAGACACTGGTAAAGAAGGCCAGTTTACTTCTAAGTAGAGCCATCATAAAATGTTAAAAAAAAAAGAGAGCAGGATTTAAATGACACATGAAAAGACAGATGTGATTCTTAAAAAAAAAAAATGAACAATGCTGAACAGAGAAAAAAGATTTTTAAAGTATCTATAACCTCACCAATGAAAAGTTTCATAACAAAAACTCTTTCAAAGGCTAAGCTGTAAGAAAGCTTTATTTCAACAAAGTTGAAAATTCTACATAAACAAGGGCCATAGAAAAGCATTACTAAGCATTACTGGGAAAAATAAAATATTTAACTTGAACAAATGTCTTATGTAAGAAAGCAATTAGTGGTAAGATTTGAAGTCTACGCTGAGGTCAAATCACCAAAGAAGATGCATATTCGGTTAATAGGGATTCTGTCATGTTAAAAATTGAGCACTGTTTGACACATGTTAACAGAGCTGCTATAGTCAAATAATGTTTCAAAGTGGTATGCTAAAGCCAAAAGAGCCTAGAACATTTTAATTTACACAGTAGTGCTGAATTGTGAATTACTTAGCCTTTGCCATTCAAATGGTAACAGAGAATACTTAGGCTATACTAATTTCAGTTTCCTTCTGGTACTGATTTGTTCTTCAAGGACCACCCTAGCAGCTATTTCACTGAAGGAAAAAACACTTTTCCTTTCACATTTTCTCAGGTATAATAAGGTTTTGAAGTCTGGGAAGTCTTGGTCACAATATGTTCTACAAAAGTTAAGTTTTCATGGAGCTTTATAATTATGGAGAATATTTTGTTGGTTAGAGACAAAAAAGTAGTCTTTAAAGAGTCTTTTGATCTATGTCATCTAAAACAGTTAGTTCAAAAACAGACACATGTTTCTGAATACGATGACAGTAAAGGCTACCCACAAGCAAGTTGCATAACAAACTGTAGAGTACAAACCCATTATTAAGACAGAGACAGTCATACACACACACAACACACACACACAAATGGCCTAAAAGAGTGTCGACCTAACCATTAACAATGGCAATAGAGAAAAGGAGCAGTCAGAATAAGCCTTGGAATTCCATTTTCCATGCACACACTTTGGTATTATTTACTTTGAAAATATAAACACTATTACACTTTTATTTTAAAAACTTACTAGTACTAGTTTATCAATAGATTAAGATAAAGGTAGATTTGATATTAAAAAGTCATTCTACCAGTTGACTTATAAATTATTTTTAATCATATATTAACCTCATATTTTAATTTGATAACAAGATGACCAAATAATGATAAACTAAATTGTAAACAATATTTTTTTAAAACTAGGAATATAAAGTTTTTAAAGATACTTAGAATGTACTGAAGAGTGACATATTTTACTTACAGGGCCTCATGAATAATTAACGTTACAGTTTCTATTCTCTTGGCTACTTTTAAAAAGAAAAAAATATTTAAATAGAATTGAAGAACACTATTCTCTATTCTTTCCTATGAAAACTGCAAAACTAGATGGAACTTCTGGAGTCATTCTTTCCACACACACTAATTTACAGAAGGCTCAGGACAGAACACGTAAGGACACTTACAATAAAAATGGGACCATGAAGAAAAGTTTAGGGCACAAATTCATAACTTCTGATATTGCTTATTTCATCAATTTAGGCATTGTGGGAAATGTTATAGAAAAAGTATAAATTATTAATGTTATCAAATCTATCAGAGCTTTACAATGTAATTTCACTGACTCAAATGACATGGTTGAGGTTTTAAGCTCCATGGAGGGAGGGACCATAGCTCTACTCAAAAATATGTATTTATCACTAGAGTCAAATACATTGTCGGCACTCAATAAATATCTGTTAAATAACTGAATTAATCAATATATATTTAATAAATAAATTAATTAATGATTGAATTCATGCATGCAGTCATGTAATGAAATGGCATAAATGTCTCAAGGATCCCTACTGTACTAATGACTCTGTACAGCTGTTTATTCTACTTCTGACACAGAAAGCTATTTTTGAAAAATTATTTAAAACAAAACTCACATCAGCTACTCACAGAGTATTCAAGATCACGGTCAAATTTTTAGAGCAGTCTTAGGAAGAGAATAATATAAATCCAACATAATTTTTTTTATAGCAGTTATACTATAAGATGGCTTAAGATCCTGACTGAGACCTATTTTCATTTTTTTAATAAACAACCAAAACCACTATAATTAATGAGCTGTAGATGATATATCAGCATTTGTAGAAAAAAGTTTCTAAAAATATATACATAAACCATTTATACAAGAGTAAGCAAATTTATTAAATTCTTTTAACATCTTTTTTATTAATTCTTAATATATTTAAAGTTACAAAACATTTAGGCATTTTAATTATACTTCTTTTTATCCCTATTTTATTTTAATTTCCTTAAGTCAGTCTATGAAGGAACACTGCCAGTATAGGTAAATTTTTAAAAAGTCTGCCTTTATAATCTCATCCTTAATTGTTTCTCTGTTTCTCTTTTAGCCTGAGACAAGAACTTGAATTACGTCTCAGGGAAAGAGGCTGGGCAAGATAAAGGAAAAATCTTAATGTCAGGCCAGATTGTCTGTGATTCAGAACTTCTGTGTTAAGTCAAGGAAATGGTTGAACATTACACAGAATAAGAAAATCTCACTGGTACTGATAAACCTATTAGAAGGGCAGCAATGGCGGTGCAGACATAGACAACAGACCTGTGGAAACGGGGGTGGGGGCAAAGGAGAGGGTAAAGTGGAAACATACACACTCCATATGTAAAACAGATAGCCAATGGGAATTTGACTCAGGGAACTCAAACCGGGGCTCTTAAGAACCTAGAGCAGTGAGACAGGGTGGCAGGTGGGAGAGGTTCAAGAGGGAGGGGACATATGTTTACCTATGGCTGATTCATGTTGATGTATGGCAGAAACGAATACAATGCTGTGGAGCAATTATCCTTCAATTAAAAATAAATAAATTAAAAAATAAAGAAAATCTCAGGTTGAGTTGAAAGGACTGGGAGATTGGCTTGTCCAGGAACAAGCCAGCTGCAAGCAGGCCAGGAGGAAGCAGGTAAAGAGCACAGACAGTAAAGAAAGGAGCTCAAGACTATATACAGCTTGGCTTGAACACTGAAGAAATAACATGTATGCTCTGCTGTTTTCTAGTGGATCAGATGCTTTTAAGAAAAAGAATAAAGTATGAATTCATATAGGGTGTTAGTAACTTAATAGAAGTTTTATTTTACACTATCAACTGAAAGTTTATATAAATTATGAAATTTAAAACAGAGTCCACTGAGTGATTGTTAGGGAATGGGTAGGAAAGCATGGGAGTGGAGGATACTCAGCTTTTGTGGTTGTTTGAATTTTTAGCAGTAAAATGATTAACATTTCTTAAATCTGTATTTTAAAAAAATCCTCTTTTTTAAAAATTTTTTGGAAATTGTTGGACCACAAGGTGTGGTCCTTAAAGCAGCATATTAGCATAAGGCGGTATCACTGTCTTCCCCAATCACTCTTGATATAAATGTCGAATTTCAGGCCTCATTCAATATCTCTGAAGTCAAAACCTGTGTTTTAACAAGATCTCCAGGTAATCTATATGCACATTTAAATTTAACTCAACATAAATCACAACCCCCTCTCAACCTTTCATGTAGTTGATCAGCAATGGGTAGCTTAGAACACCCTGAGACAGTTAACATTTTCAAAAATAAATTCTTGATCTCCACCTGCCCAGCCTCCCAAATTAAATCCTCCCTCAGTTTTCCTTCCCTTGGCTAATTTTATCCTTCATAGTTGCTTACGCCATACAACTGAATTATCCTTATCTCCTGTCTCCAACCCCATGTGTAATCCATTTGCAAATGCTTTTGGCTCTACCTCTAAAATATTTCCAAAATCTGACCACTTTGCACCACCTCCACAGCCACAACCATGGGCCAAACCACCATAATGTCCTGCCAAGATTACTGCAACAATCACAGAACCTTGCCCTTCCCTGGCTACAGTCTAATCTTCATATGTTGACCTGAATTATGTGCCTAAATATAAATTGAATCACGCTACTTCTTTGCTCAAACCCTCTGAAGGTTCTCATGTGATGAAAAAAATCAACTTTAATAATCAAAAGAACTCCATATCACACATATATCTGAGTCAAATAACAGAAATACTCCTTAACATAACTTCTTTAGAGATAAATATCAAACTCCCATTTGCTTTTTTGAACTTGACTCTGTTTTTGAATACAGATTTCACCTCTTTTGTATATCTTTATTCCCTGCTGGTGAGCTCTTCATTTCTTTTAATAGGTTGATACTTGGAAAACAATAAAAGTAAGTATTTTAAAACTATCTCACTCAACATAATGGCCAAAGCCACCACAGTGGCCTAGGAGGCTCCCAGCCTAGCGTGTCCCCAGGCACACACTGCTACAGCTGCCACTGGCTTCTCCCGTGTACTCCGTTTTCAGGGCCCCGCGCTTTCTCAGGGAGTGGCCTCTGACCAGGGCCATCCTGTCCAGCTCCAGTTTCCTCCTTCCTATCTTCTTCCTTGTTAGACTGCCTCAGTAAGTGCTTCTTATAGTTAATATACCTGAATATTTATTTATTTTTAACTGTCTCTCTGGGCTTCCCTGGTGGTGCAACAGTCACACATGACTTAGCAACCAAACAACTGTCTCTTCCCTTCATTAAATTTAGTAGCAGGGATTTTTGTCTTCCACACTGATTTATACTCAATACCCAGAATACTGCCTGATGCGCAGCAGGCTCCTAATAAAACATTTATTAGATAATGAAAAGTGAAAATGAAAATTGAGTCCCTCAGTCACGTCCGACTCTTTGTGACCCGGTGGACTGTAGCCTATCAGGCTCCCCTCTTCATGGGATTTTCCAGGCAAGAGTACTGGAGTGGGTTGCTAATGGCTTGTGAACAAACAGTCCCCGGGTCTCCTGCACTGCAGGCAGATTCTATACTGTCTGTGTCACCAGGGAAGTCCCATTCATTATTAGACATATAATTTGAAAGATCTTAATAACACTGAGCTGCAGTTAGTGTCATTATTATATCAACTAATTTAATCATTCTAGGTCTATTCTTAGCTTCAGAAGGAATGACACAAATAGGCCAAGTTATTGAAGACTGACACCATGGCCACCAGTTTTCTCATCTTCAAATTTAAGGCCTTCCTTTATTTCAGTATTACTGTTTCCTTCAAAGGTAACATGTCTTTTTATCTATGAATATATATTTTACTGGCTGAATTTAAGATTTTCTCAAACTTCACAAAAGACAAAGGCATCTCATCTCTCCTGCAATCTGTGTTAGGCCTTGAAATCTGTTGGGAGAGAAAGACATGGTTGCATTCTCTCTCTTCTTGCTCAGTACCCTGTCTCAGTCCATCAGGAAGGGGTCTCTCTATCTTGTCTCTGATTTTCAGTCATTTGAACATGCTTCTTAGTGTAGTTTTCTTTGCATTTATTTTTGCTTGGATTGAGGATAGCCTTCTTGGGCCTGCTGGTTAATGATTCTTGACAAATTTGGAGGAGTCATGAGGTCTATCTCTTTAATTATTTCTTTTATTCCATTCAATCTTTCTTCTACTTTCTTTTACTTCTTGTACTCTCTTTACACATATGTTAGACCATCTGACTATTCCACATGGTTTTCCTTTTGTTCTCTTTTATGTTCTTGTCTTCTTTTCTATGTTGTCCCTCCTCTCTCTCTCTCTCCTTCAGTTTGGATAATTTGTCTGAAACTATCTCCAGCTATCTCTAATCCTTTATTTTACTTTGTCCATCTGGTATTATGGCTATCTAAGGAGTCCTTAATTTCAGATACTGTATTATTCAGTTTTGGATTTACTTTAAATAGAGCTCATTTCTATGAAATCTTCCACCTTTTCAACATGTTTCTTTACAGTATTAATAACAATTATTTCAAACTTCTGTCTACTTACTCCAAATCTCAGTCATTTGTGGGTCTTTTTCTACTACTAAAATTTTCTCCTAATAATGGGTCAAATCTTCCTGCTTTTTTAGTATCTTTTTTCTTTTTTAATACATATCAGATACCATGTATAAAGTCTATGGAAACAGAAGTCAACGTTATTTTTGCTGGGAGAAGGAACATCTTTTCCCATAAGGTAGCGTGGATAAGGGGTGGATCATTTCTGTCCAGTTTTTGGGGTTGGTTTGCAACTCCAACTAAACTCAATTCATCTTCCATTTGAAATGTCTCAAAGGTGACATGTCCTGTATTTCTTATGGGCCTCCTACAGTGTTGCACTGTTCAACAGAAATATAATGCAAACCACAATCGGAGACACCAATCTAAACTTAAAAAATGCTGGCAGTCACACTGAAAAAAGGATTTTAAAAAACAGTGGGAAAATAGTTTTCAATTATTGAGCTCTAAGAGTTCTTTATATATTCTGAACACAAGTCTCGTGATTTTTAAATATTTTCTCCCATTCTGTGAATTATCACATTCTTGACAGAGTCCTCTGCACCACAGAAATTTATAATTTTGGTAGAGCTCATTTTATCTTTTTTTCTTTTTTCCCTTATGCTTTTGGTGTCATTTTAAAGAAACCATTATCTAATCAAAGGTCACAAAGACTTACTCTTATCCTTCCCCCTGTAAGTTTCAGAATTTTAGCTCTTAATTTTACATTTCTGGTCCTTTTGGCTTAATTTTTATACACAGTGTCAGGTAAGGATATAACTTCATGTCGATATTCAGATATCTAAGTACCATTTGTTGAAAAAAGTATTCTTTACCACTGAGTTGTCTTGGCTCCTTTATCAAAAACCAACTGACGGTAAATGTGGTGGATGGTTTATTTCTGGACTCTCAATTCTGTTCATTGGTCTAGATATCCTACTTTCATACCAGTACTCCACTAGCTTGATTACTGTTGCTTTGTCATAAGTTTTGAAATTTAGCAGTGAGAGTCCTTCAACTTTGTTCTTTTCGAAGACTGTTTTGGCTATTTGGAGTCCCTTGAAATTTCATATGAATAATTTCCTTATAGGTTGTAGAAACTTTGCCAATTTCTACAAAGAAGCTAGCTGGAATTCTGATGTGGATCATACTGAATCTGCAGATCAGTTTAAGAAGGATTGACATCTAACAGTATTAAGTGTTTTGATCAATGTACTTGGGCTATAATTCTGTGTATTTAGATTTTCTTTAGTTTCTTTCAACAATGTCCTGTAGTTTTCAGAGTATAAATTTTCTGATTCTTCTGGTAAATTTATTTGTAAGGATTTAATTCTTTTTGATGATATTATGAATGGAATTGTTTTCTTTCACTTTTGGATAGTTCTTTGCTTATTGCTATTGTGAACTGATATTTACACAGTCGTTCCTTGGTACTTGTGCAGGACTGATTTTAAGACCCGCTGGGAATACCAAAATCCAGAGACATCCAAGTCCATTAGTCAGCCCTTCACATCCATGGTTCTGTATCTCAGATTCAACCAACCATGAGCTGTGTGGTAATGTATTTACTATTAGAAAAAAAATCCACGTATTTTGAACCTATTGCTCAAGGGTTAACTATATACTGATTTTTTTTTTTTTAATCTTGCAACTTTCTTGAACTAGTTTATTTGCCCAAAAGTTTTCCAGAGGCTGCCTTAGGATTTTCCATATATAAGATCATGTCATTGGCAAAAAGATACAGTTTTTTTTCTTTCTTACCATCTGGATGCTTTTTATTTCATTTTCCTACCTAACTTCCCTGGCTTCAACCTCTAATTCAATGCTACATAGAAGTGATGTCTTGCTCCTGATATTAAGGGGAAAGCACCCAGTTTTTGATTATGAGCTATAATAGCTGTGGGGTTTTTTACAGAAGCCATTTATCACAATAAGGAAGTTAGAAAAAACAAGACAGAAAGAAGAAACACAAAAGGCAGATTAAAAGAAAGAGGAAGTAAAAACACATGGGAAGGGAGCAGGAGAATGAAATCGCTAAATCACATCATCAAGGGAGGGACTGAATGACAGAAGTATGAATTTAAAATAACTGAAGAGGATTCTAAGATAGATTCTGAAATGCTCTGCCACTGAAGCATATGCTTTTGGAAAAATACATAAAACTCTATGTGCCTTGGCTTTTGTCAATTAGAAAAAGAAAGTAAAGGCATTTACTCTAGAAACATAGAACAGCCATTATGTACTTTCTGTGTACATATTTTTACATATTTTCTGTGAGGCAGGATGTGAGGCACTGAAGATCTAAAGAGATAATGTACATTTTCAGACTTAATTCACTTTTGGGCATTGTAATTCTGTATCCTATAAAATAAGTCAGACTATTAACATAGTGAAACAGGGAAGGAAGTGAGATATAGTGAAAGAAGGCAGAAAGTAAAGAAAGAAAAAATGTGAAAAGGGAAGAAAGGTAAAGAATGAAGAAAAATACAGAAAGGGAATGAAAAGTTAGGTCTCAAAAAAAAAATCAAGAAGTGAGTAAGGAGAGAGACTGAAGGGAAAAGAACATTCAAGAAGGACAAAGGGGAGGAAGCAACGAATCATGAAGAGGGGAGTCACATCTTCATAAATGACGGCTGGAGAGCCAGAAAGGAGAAAGGGTAGAGGAGGAGAGGAAGTTAATACCTTTAGTGACTCACTTTATTGATGGTGACAGGGTCTTTTAATAAGAAACATATTTCTTTCACCAAAAGTAAAGTAGAAAACTCTTTGAGGACCACTTACTTCTGAAGTGGAAAAGAAAAGATAAATATACCTGATAGAATTTCCAAATGTTAGAAAATTAAATTGCTTTCACCCACAAAGGATGCTACTGTAATCCTTTCTCTAGATACTGAGGAAGTCAAAGCATGAGTGGTGATATTGGCTCTGTCATTACTTGACAAGGGACAATGATTCTTTTGGCTCCTCAGTGTCCTAATCTATAAATAAGGAAACCATATTAGATGATTCCTAAAGCCTACTTAAAGCCTACTATAAGCTACCAGAAAAAAAAGTAACACAAGAAAGTAACCAAGATATAGAATTCAAAGGCAAACAACAACAAAAACAAATCAACTCTAATAACAGAAAAAATTGAGAAAACAAAATCCGTAGGTCCACTTAAAGAAAAAATAGCTGTCATCCTCTAGGTGGTAAATGCATTATAAAAATCACAATCTTTCCTAGCAGTAACATTTATTGGAGAACAGTAGAAATGTATTTCTTTTAAGAGTAAAAGAATATAACATCTGAAAAACAGACCAGCAGGAAAAATAAGACACTTGTTCATCTGTATTTCTGTGACTTTTCTCACTTGGTATTATTTGCAACTGTACTTTTGTGTCTGGCAGCTGTGCCAACTTCAGTACGAATGATATATTATTTTTATCATGTTGATTACATGTGTTCACCAGTTTAGTTGTCCGTATATGCTTGGTGTGGTTTGCAAATACTCAGTGACAAAATCCAGAGCATGGCATTTTCACAGAAAGTGTTTACTGTGAAATTTCTCCTTAGAAGTTTGCTTTTCTTTACAGCTTTGATCCATATGACATGCACAGTCCTAAATTTCAAATAATGGCTTATAGTTAAATTAAGAAAATGCTTCAGTGTGACACAATATGACTACACTAAGATGTGGTAGTTCTAGAAAGGACCTCATTTTCTCATGTGATCAGAGATTTGGTCAAATTTAAAGTCTGCTAAAATTTTCCAAACTGCGCTTCTTCAGTTTTACAGTGACTTGGTACTTACATTCTGTTATTCATCAACACTTCACAGAAATACTTGATTTGTCTGAATGAATTTAAAAACCCACAACTGAAGAAAATCAGAAAAACCTGGTTTTAAATATCAAAAGATCCTGAATGAAAAGTATTTCTGCAGGCCACACTACACAAGTTTTATTGATCAGTGTATTTCTTTGCAGTATGAAAATGTTGCAAAATTGGACATAAAAAAATAAACTTACTGGTAAATATCTTTCCTGAGGACGGATCTGCCAAGGGGATTGTCAGCCTGGGGAGCCATAGCAACAGAGCCAATCTTCAGAACCATGGTATCTTCCTTTGCTGTCTGATTAACTGTAACGAAAAAAATAGACTGATGAGGAAACAGCAGATCTGTGTGCAACCTCATGTATAGGGAGAAATTTTTGAAGAATGGGATAGACACACATTAAGATAAGACCATAAATGAGGACAAGAAAAAATTTGCTTAAAATAGAAATACTTAATGCTCTGTCCATTGTTTCTTTTATATCCCAATAAGTAGTTCTCTGCACAGACAATTAAAAATGGCAATAAAAAAATTCACCCAACATAAAAACATGCAATATTAATTATATATAAGTAATACTGAGTAGTATATTTATCTAATTTCATGATGTGATACTACTACATTTTTCTCCCAAGTGATTTTCAACCCTGAGTTTTCAACACTGTACTGTTGTTTACAAATACATTAAAGGATATCAGAAAGTCAGTAACAAATTCTCCAAGTTGTTTGAATTTACATAATTGTACTAATACAACACACATATACATACAAACACACAAGAGCACTTTAAGGTGTAACATGTCAGCTGAATGGCTGCAACAGTAAAGAAAGAAAAAACCAAGTAACTGATTAATATATAAGGACATTTCAACTTGCTATTCTAGGTATTTTTTTATGTTAATAATTTCTACCGTGGAACTGCTTGAGAAATAGTAATTTCACACCTGTGTAAAAGTCCTATTTCCTAATGGAACCTAAAACTAAGGTAAGTATTCTCAGAAAACAAGAAAAGGTAAAAGGGTGTATTAATTCTGATTCTTTAAACTGAATTAAAAAAAAATTTATCACATGTTCTCATGTTACAAAGCTAAACAATTCTATAAGCCATTGGCTAATTCAATGTCTTTTTAAAAAATTATTTGGAATAAAGAACTTTTTTGGATGCCCTCATTAATTTACATTAAATTTATTCCCTCTTTCACCACAGATGAGTCTACTGCAGTAGCCGTTCAAAACTGTTTAAAAATTGTTAACAATATATACTTTTCCGGGTTTTGAAGAAAACATATAGTAAAATTCATAATTTCTTTCAAAGAACTATCATCTGCCACAAATGGAACAGAAAAGGACTGGCTGCAAGACCTCAGGAATATCCTGAACAGAACATGCCTACAAAGGCATACAATCCATATTTCCCAAACTGTGGTGCCCAAAGAATGCAAAAGCTAAGAGATTATTTCCAGCTGCTTTGACAAGACACTTGGTATGGTCTGACTTAGATTAGTCTAAAAAAGAAAGTCAGAATTAGGAAAATCAGAAAAAATAAGAAGAAAGATATTCAGTGAGGAAAAGAAGGAACCAGAATAAGATGTACATAAGGGAGAGGCAAAATGGCAGGGGAAGGGGTAAGACAGCAAAGGGGGAAGAAAGAGATGAGCTATCATAATAAACATCAGCATGTGGATGCTGCAACACAGATGATATTTTTGAATGTCCACAGCAAAAAAGATCAAATTAAACACTACTTCTCATGAAGTTACACTATTTTCAAATGACTAGAGGTCTGGCTTGATTATAGGTCCTTATACTATGAAAACTGTTTACATTTCACAGATCCTGCATTTTATGTCAGGCTTATCAAATAGTTTCATGTGGGTAAAACCTCTGATTAAGCAGAAGGCATCAATTAAATCAATAAATAGTAAGCCTGGAAAATAGACCATACCACAAAAGTGCGATTAGTGTACTTGCTAACTGTTCTTCCAGGCTACAGATACTACCCACCATAGGAAAGTCTAAAATGTAATAGAAACACTGCAGTAAATGAGGTACACATGGAAGAAAAATGACGTCCTTAGTGTTACATACAAAGCCAGATCCAAGAACAGAATTCTGTTTCTGTTAGAGCCAAAAGTATTCTCACTAGATTAAACTGACTACAAAGTTATATAATAATAATAAAAACCATTTAATGTATATCATTCACGAACTAACTTAAAATAATCAATTTTATTATAGAAAGTATTCAGCTTATCAAAATGTATCCGGAGATATAAGAAAAAGTAGTAAAAATAGGTATTTATTTAAGAAAGCGCCTTGAGTCATGTCTTTAGTTATTTGATAGCTAGGGGAAAAAAAAAACAAAACAAGCTTTCCTTTTTTGGTTTATTTCACCTGCATTTAATAGTTGGACCAAATGAGGAAATATTCCCTCTAGAAGCATTTTCAACATGAAAATGAATGCCTTCCTTCTTTGCTCTAACTGTATTTTTAAAAATTGAGCCTCATGAGGAACTACTCACTCTAGAAGACTCATACCAGATCCAAAAATCAGCCCTCTGTTATGAAATAAATAGCTTAAGCTGGAAGTCAAACACCTGTAGATTCAGAATCTTGATAATAATCGCACATAAAGCAAGCAATATTCAAGTCGAAAACCAGACTTTAATATAACTTCTTTAAATACTAGAAAGTTAAATATATTTTTATTATTAATTGAATTTTACAGATGAACTATTAGAAACTTGTACATTTCATGTAAAATGAAACGTATGTCTGAAAGACTATCTTTTCTTGAGGCAAGAGAGTATGTATTGAAAATGAAAAGGCTAAGAACAAATATGAAATTATGAGCTTGATTAAGTAACCAAAAGCTTAAAAGAGCAGAATCTTCATGAAACTGTCAGACAATATCAGACTGTTGTTCATAACTAAGTTTTTAAAAAATTCAATATGAAATAAAAACATTTTAGAGACTTCAATTTTCCTTTAAGATTCTCAGTATAAACTCTATATAATAAAACATTTAAAGTCTCAAAGGTATTTGAACTTGCCATTGCAATGTTAAACTTCTATAAAGCCACAACTATAATGACAACCTCACATAAAGCCATCAACAAAAGGTACTATTATTGATATATTTTCAGCTGAAGATACAATGAAGGTTCAATACTATGTAACCCAGTGATTATGTACACTAATGGGAAATACAGTCACATCCAGGTTGCCAATAATCTCTGACAGACAGACACAAACTTCTTGGAGATAGTTTTATAGTTTCTGCTAAGAAGTATGAAATAGCAACATTTCAGTATGCTATCACACTCAATAAGACATAATTTACATTCAGTTTAATTGATCTGAATAAAAATATTATGCTCATCTGAATTACAGCAGTAATGAAGAAAGATAAAGTGTTCCCAAAATTTAACATAATATGTCAAGACAATGGAATTTTTGACAAACATTTATATTCATATATATTTTGTGGATAGGCACATGTTTTGGCAATTCATAGTATCTCAGATATAGACATGAGAACAGGTATAAGCAAAGATATACATGCTGATATAAATACAGGTGTACACAGACACACACACACACACACACACACACAGAGTCAAATAGCAAAAAAAAAGAAAAAAGAAAAGACGTGTGCAATACATTGCAGGTCAAACAACAGGCTTCACACACAGACTTCTTAATAAATGACGAAGAACGGATGAGCAACTCTTTAGGAAAAAAAGTATACTTTTCATTAATGAGACTGACAAAAGACCAAAAAACATGACAGATCTCTATTACAAACACAGCAAGGAAACAGTATAAACTGGTCAGGCAATTTATAGGAGGGCATTTTGACATCCCTTAATATTTTTAAGGTAGATACCCTTTGATCTAGCAATCCTTTTGCTAGAAATTTTTTCTATATATGCTCACCCAAGTCATGAAAAATACCAGCAAAAGGTGTTTATTACACAAAGTGTTCATATAAGCAAAGGATCAAAATTAACCAAAAGTCCACAGAGAAATGTGGCAGACAGTATTTTCCAAAGATGGCTGTAACAACAAGGCCCCTTCCCTAACTTCCACCTCATACGCTCTTATTCAAGGTTAATTGCTTAGCAGGTACTTCAGGATCAGAATTCTGAAATTATACCTTAAAAATTCCACCACAAGCAGCACCAAAAAAGAACAAAGGAGCTTGAAAAATAAACTAGGAAGAATCTAGAAACCTTCTGTAATTACAAACAATTGAAGATTTTCCTACTTACAGCAAGGAAATGGGAAATTTAAAGCAGTATCAACAAAACTGTGTGATACACAGTATTCATCACAAAATTTAAATGTTCATAAAACAATAAGCTAACAAACAAAACAAATATACGCACAGAAGAGATAAAGCTTTTCCTTTCCCTCCCTTTTCTCAAATAGCCAGATGAGTATCCCTTTGGACATCTATACAAATCAATGAAGCACAGAACCTGTTTCGATAAACCACCACTGAGTATGACAGAAAAATGAGGCGAGGGTCAACCAATGAAGCTCCTGACCTCTGTCTACTGTGAAGGTGCTCAGCACACCCACCACCTTTACTAAGAGGCAACACCCTCCACGCTTCCTGTTGACTCAACACTATCATTCAGAAACTGCTACAAATCCTGCCCTCGTCAAAAGAGCTTCAAAGAAGACTGGTGGTTAATCAAGACCATGGAATTCTCAACAAAGAACTGCCATATAAGCCAGCAATTTAACCCCGAGGTACATACTCAAAAGAATCAAAAATGAGCTTGAACAGACAAGTATATAGCAGCATTACTCACAATATCAGTGGAAACAATCCAAGTGTCTGATGGAAGAATGGATTAAAAAAGAGGGGTATATCCATACAATAGATACTATTCTGCCATACAAATAAATGAAATTATGATGCATGGTATACAACATGAATGAACCCTGAAAACATTATGCTAAGCGAAATACGCCAGACAAAAAAGGACAAATATTCTCTGATTCAACTCATATGAAATACCTACAACAGGCAAATTCAGAGAGACAGAAAGTAAGCAAGGGGGAGTTATTCCTCAATCTGTAAGGTACAGAGTTACTGCTTGGGGTGATGAAAACATTTTGGAGATAGAAAGTGGGAATGGCTGCACAAGATTGCCAATATAATTTATTCCATTAATGCAGTATGTGGAGTGTTGGCTAATTTTTTAAAGCAATTTTTAGTTATCTTAGGTATATAGAACAGAATATTGGAGGTCAACAAAACAAATGACAGAAAGTATAAGCTTTATTAGCAAAAGACCTAAAGAAAAACATCTCCTATTTCTTACTCTAGTAATCAATCAGCAGAGTCAGAAACACACACAGTATTTAAAAGTTATTTAAAATAAGACTGGAAAAAAAAATTCTGAAGAGAGTACCTTCAATACTTGGCTGCACTTCTTCTGTTTTCGGAACAAAAATTCTGATTACGCTTGTGTTGATATAAATCAAAGGTAAATTGCGTGAAGTCAGTGTATGGGTCCTCATGGGCTGACCAGGAGATTTTCTTTTCTCTTTTTGGGTTCTTGATAGTTTTGCTTGAAATATACTTGCAATGGCATTAAGTAAAGGAAAACAAAGGACAATATCAAAGGCTTGTGCTGAAAGAAGTATTTCATGAAGAAAATGAGGGGAACCATCTGTTAAACCTTCAGATAACTTATGAAAACTTCTTCGCTCATTTCTTGATGTTAACTTGTGGCGAACATTTTTTGTTACAGCTTTTGTGTATGTCAAAGACAGAAATCCATGCTGCTGATGAGAGCCATCTAGAAGCTTTGCAGTTGTCTGTTCCAGAAAGAGGAAATCACAATACATATTTTATTCAAAAAGAAAAAAAAAATTTGAAAGCAGAAAACAATCTAGGTCGGTACTATAATCTTTTGTTATGTCCATATTTTTTCCCCATGAGTGATCAATGTTTAATATATATAAAAAAATAAAAACACACTTCTTAACGAGCACATTACTGATCAATTCTATAGACAGGGCAAAAGCCTCTAAGACTCAGAATGACTGAACTCAGTTTAGGAATCCTGGGTTGTAGTTCTAGGTCCTGAGAGAGGTAATTAACCTCTTTGTACCTCTTTCTATAATTTCTACATTTTCTACAACATTCAGAATTTGGGACAGTTCATATATAGATTTATCTTTCCATTCTTGATAATTTTTCATTAAGAGTAGCAATACACTGTCATAATTTGGGTCAGACAGGGTTTGTTTATGAAAGAAAAATTTAAATAACCATGTTATGTATTTTCATTTGTGATCAACAATGTGAAAAGTTGATTGACTTCACATTTATAAAAACAAAGTTTTTCTTCTGTAATCTCACTAATATATATGAAGAGCCCATAAGACAAGCATCACTGATATCACACTGATAACTGAATTAACCATTTAATGCATATAAAGAGAAAATGGTATCACAAGACAAAAATAGCTCTCTTTTAGAACTTGTGTATTTTCCGGGACTATCATATTGTTTATAAAATCTACCTAACAACTCTCTTTCAACTCATATTCCCTGGGTTTATACCATATTAAGACATATAAACATCTGATTGAGACTGAAAACTATATCGTAACAACTTCAGTACCTGTGACAAAACTTGTCCAATAAACTTATATTCAAATCGAACACTAAAATTATAGTATAAGAGCATACTTTTAAGGGTAAAGTAAAACATGTAATTTGAATTTCTCAACATATAAAAAGGATAGTTTTGAGAAAAGTTTTCCTGAACCAATTAGTGTACATAAAATTCTATTTTGCAAATTAATCAAAATATAATTACTCAAAATACAACCCCTCTTCCCAAGGCTTGATGAAGATTTTTAGTTATTGGAGTTTAAAGAGTGATGTTAAGAGAGGAAGTGAACTGAGGAAGAATGAAAAAGAAGGAAATACATTCACATAAACAAGAAAAAAGTGAGAAGGAGCAAAGCAACAATATGTCAGGGCCTACGTTATTCCATCATCAGTAAACCTCTTCTATTTTCTGCCTCTCATTTTGCTGCCTATCACACGAGAAGAAAACAGTATGAAACTCAGTGCTCTGTTAATTTTGTTTTAAATTTGGATTTTATAGTGAAGAAAGACAAGATAAAATTTACCTTTGCAAAAGTATCTCAAAATCAATTTTTTGACCATTAAAAAGAGCTTGTAAAGTAAGCATCAAATAGATATGCAATATAATAACTTCATATAATTGTCTTGCCCTCAGAACATTTTTTACTTTGTCCAACTTTCTCACTGCATTTTATCTTATTTCCCTCTCTTTTGGCTTTCTACACTCAAAACAAAAGGAAATACAGTAAAACAAGAAAAAGAGATTGCAATCTCATCACTATGATGCTGAACTGCGGGCAAGCGTAGATGGACAAGGGTGCTGCGGCTGGCCGCCACAGGAGAGGCCACAGAAACGCTGTCTCTAGGTCTCAACTGGGATGAGGGTGTGGAGGGGTAGAACCAACCCCAAATCTACATAAATCACCCCAAAGCTTAACGAATGGCAACATTTGAATCCTGGAAACGGTATAAAAAGTGTTTGACAGTATAAATGTTTTGATTTGGTAAAGATACCTTTAAACATGTTGACTGTAGGTATTCTTAAAAGGTAAATACCCATGAGGGCAAGTGTGCTGAAGTGCTGCATTCCTAACTGCGCTAGTAAGATGAGGGAAAAAACTTAAAAGAATGGATAAATACTAGCTGGAATTGAGATAAGTATTACTTTTCATACAGTAATAATAATATTTTATACTACTTAAAATGAAAGTCAGACCAATGATAATTATTGAAATGTTAAGAAAATTCAAAATTTAGAAAACTTGATAAAATTCTAAAACACATTAAGAATAATTTTGGTTTGCTTTCATGAATACATGTTAAAATTGTTAAGAAAGCTTCTCATGGATGCTAATGAACATTAAAGAGAAGAAAATAAATCTAAACAGAATGTCCATTAATACAAAGGCCACATTTAGGGACAATTTTTATCCAGACTAGACTAGAAAAAATTCAAAAATCAAATCAGAAACTAGTATTTGCTATGCAATTACAGTGTTAAACACTAAATCTAAGAACACAATTATTTAAAATATTTGGCTAATTTTTACACTTTATTTTTAAACGTATATGTCTTAATACCTTTTAAGTTACAAAAAAGGGGAAATGAATACTAGTTTTCAGATGCTGAGAAAATATTTAATAACATTTGCACTTATTTAACAGTTTCTTAAGAGGATTTCTATTACCATTGTGAAAATCTACTCAATATTTAAAATTTACATGTATTTTTATTGACTTAAAAATACCATTTAAAAGAACTAGCTTAATAATATATTCAGATATTTTTGTACCACCAGGGGGAAAAAAGTTCTAAACTTCTAAAACCCACTGGTGTACAGACTAGTGTTCCTCTTTCATCTAGTAACTGACAGATGTACAACCTTGTCCAGATTTAAGAGGCACCAAATAAATAAGGCACTTGGAGTTAGTTCTGAGAAGGAAACAGCATAATAACAGGGGAAAAAGCAGTGCAAGGAAGAATCATAAAAGGAATGACGAAAGCAGTATGGTCAACTCTTGATCAGTCAGTATATGTACAATTTAACAAGCATACATAACATCCCACTTTGATTTTCCAATGATGATGATAAAATTAGTTTATATTCAGTAAACCAGAATGACAAAAAGCATATTCAAGTAACCCAGAAACAAACTGGATTATAGTGAAAACAGTCTATGATTTAAGAATACATAATAGTCCATTTACAGAGCAAAAGACACAGAGGAAGATAAAAATCAAGAGTTGACTCTATGGGTAGTTCCATTCCTTCTCTGGGTTCCTGTTAATGGGAGTTCTGTAGCATAATTTAAAAATGATTTCTTACAGAAGGAAAGAAGCCAGAGCAATTACTGAAAGGGTCCTGCTTGCTGATGGGTCGAACCAACAAGGTGCGTCTGTTCAGCTTGTCAGTACAGGAAAGGAAGACACCTCCACATTGCCCCAGAGACCAACACTCTTCCCCAAGGCTTGAGGTGATGGACAGGAGCAAAGAAGGTGAAAAGACAAAAAGCAATAAAAGCCATAAGCAAAAAAAAAAATCTGGACAGTTTTAATTTTGCTCAAGTTTGCAAAGGTTTAGGTTTGAGCCACTGCTAGGTATGGCCTCTGTCTGCACCATCTTCTGCAAAAGCATTGTTAATGGAAGTAAACAAAAAATTGTTGCTTTTAGTGTAAATGACTACTTTTAATTTATAATAAAGGACAATCCAACATGAACTCACTTATGGAAAAACTTAGGAAAAACTTCTAGAAAATCAACATACTAATACATTAATGACAATGTATATTAATAAAAGCAATCCTACCTTGACCTTATTAAAAATTTACTTAATTGCTATAACAGGAAAATGGTTACAAAACATAAGCAACTTAAAGGAATAGTTTTACTTTGTAATGTAATTTTGTAAGAATAGATCAAAAAGAATTTGCTGAGCTCTAATTCTTATAACCATTAGTCCTACTGCATGAAAGAACAAAGATAAACAGTTTATAATATATTTTTAAAAAGTCATAATTACTAAATGAGTCTCACCACAGGTTTTTCTTTGCACTGTAGAAATACTCCTTCAAAATGTCCTGACTGCCAACCTTCCCCTGGCCTGGAAAACATAAGTTCACCTTATCTGTTCTCTTCAATTTTTCTGAGTTAAGAAATTGAGCATATATAACTATTTCAAGTCATTATGATGTAAACAGTACTACACTGAACTAAAACGTGAAACTGACAAAGCAATCAATAGAACAATTCACATTAGCACCACACCCTGGTAGTTCTGCAGAGAGCACCTGTCTTAATGGTAAATTATATATTTACCAAGGTTATTTTTCTATCTCATTCATGTGACTCTGGGCTCCCCTTGTGGCTTAGACTCCAGTATTCTTGCCTGGAGAATCTCATGGACAGAGGAGCCTGGTGGACTACAGATCATGGTGTCGCAGAGTTGGACATGACTGAGCAACTAACCATGAGCACATGTGACTCTAAGGTCCATAAGGGTATGTTTTATGTCTATTTTTGCTGAACACTATATCCCTAGTGCTTAGTATAGTGCTTGGGATATAATACACACTTAATAAACATTTTGATTAAAATGAATAAACTAAATATTTAAAACTTACATAAAATTAACAGCATAATCTATAACATAAATTGTAATATTCACATAATAAATTATTTCAGCAATAAAATAAAATTCACATATATTTGCTAGGATCATTTTGATATGGAGATATACCATTCAAAAGGAACTGAACCACCCCATTATCAAAAATCTATCACTGATTCACTGTTACTCCAACAGAAACAATTATCATATACTTGGGAAAATAATACTATTGTAACAGGTCTTAATATATACCCAGCAAAATATTTTGACCATCACAATTTTGACACAATTTTTGGCTTTGACAGAGTTGATAGTTATTTACATAAATGATATACATAATAAAGAATGAAAAATCAAATGTTTTAAATGTAGAATTAGGAATCTCTTTAAAAAGACTTTGGTTTTTAGAGTATATAATGTATCGATAAAGGTACAGAAACATGTGTACTTTTGCAGACACTTAATTGTTGATGAATAAATAAGAATCCAGGGAAAAAAAGGACTTTAAGGCTGCTTCTTTGCCAAAATACTATGAAAATGAATATATGATGTTGTTTAGAAAGCATTTTTAAAAAACTACATGTGAGTTTTACAGTATATGAATCATATTTCAATTATTAAAAAAAAAATTCCAGGGTAGTATTATAAACCAAAAAAACCCCAAAGGCATCTGTATTTTCATTTGGGAAAAATTGATGATAAACTGTTATATATATATCTTTATTGAAATATCTAAAACTTTTTTTACTACCATCATTCAATATTATAAAAAAATCATACTTAATCTCCTTTTGGTAGAAATTTATTAGGAAGGAAAAATACGGTTATAGGAACATCTATTAATACCACAGGTATATTAATCTTCTGTGAGTTAAGAAGTCCTCAGAGTTGTAAGGAACGTGAGAAGCTGCTCCACTTCTATAATGGTATAGGGAGTGGGTGAGGAGTGCACAGCAAAAACCAAAGCCATTAGCTGTGTCCCAGGCATCTTAGCAAACATACAACACGCACAACAAACTGTGAAGTGATTAGTGAAAGCAGCTTATTTCATTTAATATGACAAGGTGGATATTTAGGAACAGATTTGCCCTCTTATAAAATAAAACTTTATTATATTCCATATATGAATGATACTAAGTAAAATTAATATATCTGTTAAGAACCATCTTTGGGAATATCTATAATATTTTTTAAAATAACTAATCAAATAAAAATATAAAAATTCTTTCATAGACTTTGGTCAAAGAAAATAGTTTTTCCCATATTCATTATTCATTACTTACTTGCTTCTATAGTGATCAATATTGAAACTTTCTATTTTACATTTCACTTTGGTGTACACATCCTGGACATCTATTGAAGCACTGAGATCTTCTAGTTCACTGACCATACAAAGTTCTGCAAGAGGAAGCAAATACTAAATTAGTATAGGGCTCACAATCAACATAAAAACTTTCAATTTTACATTTAATGTTGCCATATATATCCTTGACATGTACAGAGGGACTGACAGTTTCTGTTCATTAACCACATAAAATTTTATAATAACTAGCAAAATTAATATTAATATATGCATCAAAATTAAGACAGGATACTTATTTCAAAATAAGGGAAATACCAGTTAATGTATGAAGTATTACATCTAGTATCAGTCAACAATCTCTGCAATATTTTCAGTGATATGACCACTGAAGAAAGTACAAATACGGTTAAAATAATATGTTTTATATTGGTGACTTTTACCACAATTAAAAAAAAAAAATTACCTCATGGCTTTTGGAGTGAATTTTAATACAAACAAGACAGAATTGAGGTAAGATAGGCACCACATTAGTACTGCTAATAGAAATCACTTGAATTAGATCTAATGATGTTTGATTTAAATGACAATGATTAAATAAAACAAGGTCTCCAATTTCTTCTAAAAACGGTGTTTAATATTTTATCTGTAGAGTAGAAAAGTAACCCTATACCTATGCTTTTATTGTCAGGATCTGGAGCAAAGAGCTTTACAGTAATCTTGGGGAGCACCCACTGCATCCACAGACTAACACGACCACTGGATCCACCGATGTTACTTGTCGTCTGTTCCAAGGTAACAGAATCTGAGAATGGTGAATCATCAACAGCTTGTACAGAATCTCCCTGGGATAAGAAATAACAACAACAATAGTTTTTAACTTGACTAAATATAAGAAAAAATTTACCGTTTAAGTAAATATAAATAAATATATATATAAATAAACTATAGTGTTTATATTTATATTGATATAAACATAAATATTTATATAATATTAAATGTTAAAGTGTATAAATAATAAATATTTATATAAATATAAATAAATAAAAATGTACCATCTGTAATTATTCCTTATAATTTATATATGATAATGCAAATCATATAAGTGCTTGTATATAATGCCAATAATACAAACATAGACTAATCATATCATTTTCATAGTTTCAGTGTACATGCATGCCATTCCAGATTCCTCTAAACAAGTTAGGATCATACTAATGAATATTTTCTTATAGAATAGCTATAGCCAAGGGCCAAATCTGGCTCTATTTTTGGAAATAAAGTTTAACTACTTCACAGTCACATCACTCATTTATCTATTGCCTATGACTACTGTTTAGCAGAGACATGTAGTTGCTTTAGAGATGCTATGATCCACAAAGCCTACAATATTTACTATCTTGCCATTAAAATGTCTGTCTACCCCTACTATGGCGCATTTATGTATGAATCTATGACAATCATAGAAAAATATAGCATAATTAGCATGATTTAAAAAACAGCAAAGCATGCATCATGCCTCACATAGTTTAATAGTAAGAGGAGTTTTAAAAGTTAGCAGATTCAATGCCAGATTTTTTAAATGACTGATGTGGTTAGAAGGCTCTTAATTAGAGGTAGACAACATAAGCTTATTCAATTCAACAAATACATAATGAATTCCAGTTATGTATAAGGTCCTAAATTTGGTACTAACAAACTTTCCGAAAAAGCTCTTTTGGGTGGTTTTTTTTTTTTTTAATCTTTTCAACAGATGAAAATAAAACCTGGTTTGAAGATAAAAAGGTTCAGTCTCAAAGGTAGGAAGAGACAGTGCCTGAGACAGTGATTACTCATGGATTACCTAATTAAGGATTTAGGTTTTTTAAATCCCAACCTTGCTGTCCATTGAAAACATTCAAAACAACTTGATAAGCTAAACCCATTCTCTGTGAACTGATCAAATACACCACAGCATGCTTGCTTAAAGATGTATATATATTTAAATACTCATTATATGCACTTAAGCTTAGTTTGGCAGGCAACATGTTGCACTAGGATAAGGACTTCGGACACTAGTCATGTAATTTGACCTCTTCAGAATTTGTTATCCACCACTTCAAAATGGTTATTAGAATGATATTTATCTCTCAGTTATGATTAAATAAGAACATGAAGGAAAAGTGATTACACATAATGCATAATTCACAAATAGCATGTATGATTATCACCATCAAGTGGACCACTTTAGAAACTGATACAATCCTATAGAATTTGGTATGCTATACCTTCTTGCCCTTCTCATTCTGTCACATTTATAACTTCAGCACATTTCTTTTGCCATAAACATTCAATCTATAATACTTAGTTGATGCTTTGAGTGTCTCAAAAAAATACTCACTTCCAAAGCTAACGATTCCTGACCAATAGAGAACTATCAGCACAAAACATCCCTTAACGTTTAATAGAAGACAATACAAAAACACTTCTTTTCATGGATAGTTTTTTGGAGCAGAAGCCACTAATCTCTTAGCCAAGGCATTAGACAGCCCCTAAGAGAAGAGACAAGTAAAACTTCTTACAAAACCAATGACCCTATGTTTGTTACCACAGACATGACCTCTATGCAGGTATAGTGACGTCCTATATCAAGTTTTTCCCTTGACCTCAGTTCTACAACTTTCAATCAGAAGAAAATTCAATTTCCTTGAATCTCTGAAAGGAGATCAAATAGAGAAGATTTTCACAAAACAACAGGCAAATGTTTACCAGGCACCAAGCACAGCAAAGCAACAGTGTCTTGTGATTTAGTGTGACAGAAAATTATAGTCTTAACATCTGAAGACATAATCATTATTTGTACAATTACACCAAGAAGAGCAAACTGCTCATTGCTGCTGATGTTTTCATCTAAACATTTTCCCCAAAATAAGTGATCCTAAATCTACTAAAATTGAAATTTCTAGAATTTGAGAAGCTATACACAAACGCAGATTTTTCATTAGCTGTCTAAAGTAACACAACATCTAATGAAAAGCACAAACTAATCCCAGAGAAAGATACATTTTACAAAGTCAAATTCAGTAAAAGACTACATAATGTAGTCACTATGCCTTTCTCTATGAATTGGTTCTTTAAGCAGAACTCATAGATTAAATTCTCCCTCCAACACTCAGAAGAACATTATAACCTCAAGAATGGAAATTATAGGGGAAAAAAAAATCTCAAATCAACAAGACCTTAATTTTTAACACTACTAAGTATATTGAGCAGGAACGCTAAGAAAACTGTGGCTTCAAATTCAATAAGCAAGCGCTCCTAAGAGAGAGTTTTGCTCTCCTTCTTCATGTAGTTTCAGTTTTCATTTTGGATTTACAACATTTTGTGTGGTATTGTTAATATGTCTGTGCATTCATTTTCTGCTCAATTTCTAAATGTACAGCAAAAACTGAGCCAGAATTGGAGATGCTGACTATTTTCTCACAGGTCTTTATGCCAAGGTTTAAAATATACAGTTCAATACTTTCACCATTTTGTTGCAAATTGACCAAAATACTGAGTTTATTTTGCTAGCTGAATTTATCTTTGTTCATCTGGAAGAGCAAACGCTTCAGCTCTTCATCCTTGGCCTGTTTCAGAGCTCAGGGATGATCAGACTTTTGGCTACACTGCGGCTCTCTTATCAAAATAACTCCAGCATTCGTGTTCAGTCACAAAACTTCCCAAAGGGCTAAACACTTCCACTGTTGGTTGTACTTAAGTCAAGGGTACAGAGTGGCCTGCTGTGGTTTCCACTACTTAGGCTCTCATCATTCCAACGTGAAGGGTAGGAAACATTAACCGTCTTAAGCTCAGTACTTAAGCCTGTCACTCACATTTGTTCCTCCACTACCATTCAGATCAGGATTCAGGAGGCTAGGACTATATCCACTGAAAAGTATATTGCTCATTATCAACGTTTCACCATAAAAAGAACGGCTCAGTGTTTAACGTATAAGTCATCACAGGATCATACAATCAAATACTTCTCTTCTACTTAATACAAACAATTGTTAGGAGTGAGCTTTTTTAAGCCCGATTCATTTATAGTGAATTCTTTATAGTCAAAATAATTCAAAAATAATAGTAGTTTTGACCCTACTTAGATGCATTTGAACTGTGTTGTTGGAGAAGACTCTTGAGAGTCCCTTGGACTGCAAGAAGATCCAACCAGTCCATTCTGAAGGACATCAACCCTGGGATTTCTTTGGAAGGAATGATGCTAAAGCTGAAACTCCAGTACTTTGGCCACCTCATGCGAAGAGTTGACTCACTGGAAAAGACTCTGATGCTGGGAGGGATTGGGGGCAGGAGGAGAAGGGGACGACAGAGGATGAGATGGCTGGATGGCATCACGGACTCGATGGACTTGAGTCTGAGTGAACTCCGGGAGATGGTGATGGACAGGGAGGCCTGGCGTGCTGCGATTCATGGGGTCACAAACAGTCGGACACGACTGAGCGACTGAACTGAACTGAACTGAACGGAGACAGAAATACCTTAGTGTTTTTTAAACTTTATACATTTTTGGAATGCAAATAATTAATTAGAAATGTAAATATACAGATATATATTATAAATAAGCACAACAAATATAAGGTGACCTCAGATTAATAGGTTATATTTATATAAGAAAACTATTTTAATTTTAAAAAATAAGCCAACAATTGAAAACTTAGAGACATCTTCTAGGACTTCCCCAGTAACTCAGTGGTAAAGAATCCACCTGCAATGCAGAAGATATGGGTTCGATCCCTGGGTCAGGAAGATCCCCTGGAGGAGGAAATGGCAACCCATTCCAGTATTCTTGCCTGGAAAATCTCATGGATGGAGGAGCCTTGCAGGCTACAGTCTATGGAGTCACAAAGAGTCAGACAGGACAGCAAGAGCTAGCGACATCTTCTGGCATGATTATTTTGAAACGACAAAAGCATTAACAACAAACTATTGTGCTGATTTACATGCAAAGGCTGAACAATAACCTGCTATATGTATTGCCTTATTCAATTAATTAGATGACATTAAAAATGCTAGAATTCCTACATTTTAAATAACATTTTCATCCTAATGTGAAGATAAAATCATTTAAAGACAAACATTTAATGAAATAAGTTTATTATGAGGAAGAAATTTAAAACTATGAGACATTCTTAAAATAGTACTTGAGTAAAAATGTTCAAACTAAATTTCCTTTCTAAAAGTTTGTCAAAAATAGTAGTTGGAGGTAGATTACTGCTTATGTTACCTGCACTTAAATAACTGAAAAACTAACAATAGTTTTGCTGTATTAGTTGATACCAAACAACTTCTCTCTTTTTGTTTTTTGGAGATACACTGACAATATAATAATAAAATTTTCAGGTATACAACATAATGATTCTATGTTTATATATACACTGTGAAATGACTACAGTAAATCCTGTTATAATCCATTTTCACAGTCATAAATTATTTTTCTTGTGATGAGAACTTGTATGATCTATAACTTTCAAATATTCAATACAGTATTATTAAATACAGTTACCACAGTGTACATTACATCACTATAGCTTATTTATTTTATAACTGGAAATTTGTACCTTTAGATCACCATCCATCATTTTGTGCCCCCAGCCCAAATTTTCACTTTGGATTTAACTGACAATAAATGCATTTTAAATAATTACTGGAGTCTATGAATCACTTCATGATGGATTTTTTTCTGGAAATATATATATATATATATATATATATATATATATAAAATTGAAGTACAGTTGATTTATAATACTATATTAATTTCAGATATACAATATAGTGATTCAATATTTTATAGATTATACACCATTTAAAGTTATTATAAAATATTGACTTATTGGCTATATACCATGGTATACAATATAGATCATGCTGGATTTTTTTCAAGAACTAGGCTGCTGAAGTAATTTTAATTCCAGAATCAATTAAAAAATGCAATTCAAATTTTTATATGACCCTAAGATTTCAACATTAGTGGTTTATCTGTCAATTTTTACCTTCGTTGAACTCTAAAATCAATATTCTAGCATTTATTCAGCATTCCATATTTTTCTAAAGCTTCAAAATTGTTTCTTTAAAAATGCTTAATGGTTTGCCTAATATCACAACTTAATTGGAGAGATTTAATTTCATCAACACAATGTTTGTTGTCGTTTAGTTTCTAAGTTGTGTTCTACTCTTTTGCAACTTGATGGACTAGCCTGTCAGGTGCCTCTGTCCATGGGATTTCCAGGCAAGAATACTGCGTGGGTTGCCTTTTCCTTCTCTAGAAGATCTTCCCAACTATACCTAATCATAATAGCTGTCCTTCCTATTACACTTTCATGGAAAAAAATGAAAAGCCAGATTCAAAATTAACATTTTATATAATTAGGACACCTTCCAATATAGTTTATGTATTTACTCTATAAGGGAAATATGTGAATATGTATTTGTGTACTGCATGTATATTTGCTTTGTGTGTATGTGCGTGTGTGTGCGCGCTCAGTAGCGCCCAACTCTTGGCGGCTCAGTGGGCTGTAGGCTACCAGGCTTTTCTACCCATGGGATTTTCCAGGCAGGAATACTGGAGTGGGTTGCCATTTCCTTCCACAGAAGATCTTTCTAATCAGGGATCAAATCTGCATGCCCCGTGTCTCCTGGAGATGTTAGCAGGCGGATTCTTTACCACAGTGCTGCCTGGCTGTCATTAAAAGCAAATTATCAAACTACTAGCACTTTTAAAGGTACTTTTTATTATTGGGGTGTTGGAGAAGTCTCTTGAGAGTCCCTTGGACTACAAGAAGATCCAACCAGTCAATCCTAAAGGAAATCAGTCATGAATATGCATTGGAAGGACTGATGCTGAAGCTGAAACTCCAATACTTTGGCCACCTGATGTGAAGAACTGACTCATTGGAAAAGACCCTGATGCTGGGAAAAACTAAAGGCAGGAGGAGAAGGGGACAACAGAGGATGAGATGGTTGGATGACATCACTGACTCGATGGACATGAGTTTAAGCAAGCTCTGGGAGTTGGTGATGTACAGGGAAGCCTGGTGTGTTGCAGTCCATGGGGCCTCAAAGAGTCCGACATGACCGAGTGACTGAACAGAACTGATTTTGCAACATAAATGGCATAATATTTCAGATTATATAGTTTTTGAACATCTTCCTGAACACAAATTTTTGACAACCTAAACCAGGTGAAATACACTGAAGTACGTTCTTCCAGTACACAAGTGAAGTTTTACTTTGGGTCCATGGTAACAATTACTGTTCCAGGGACATCTTGTTATATAGCAAATATTTGCTCCCCCTTCTGTGTAATAAGGAATTTTCTCTGGGAAGCAGTAATGAAGTTATGGGCTAAATTTCCCAGTCCACCTATGTATTATGACTATGTACATATTCATCCTCCAATTTAAATATTCAATATTATAAAGTTCTTTAAGGATAAACAACTTGAGCCTTAAATGCTTACTTTTTAAAAA
Source organism: Capricornis sumatraensis (assembly GCF_032405125.1). Taxonomy (NCBI): domain Eukaryota; kingdom Metazoa; phylum Chordata; class Mammalia; order Artiodactyla; family Bovidae; genus Capricornis; species Capricornis sumatraensis. The sequence goes on from NC_091079.1 coordinate 83,700,565, forward strand.
ATGCTGAACACTATTAAGTATCCGCATCTATATTAGCATGATCATTTTATGGAATAATGAAAAAAAGGGTATTGAAGTATGACAGCCCTTTTATGACCTTGGACAACTTTCTTTTCTAAAACCAGTTTGAACAGTGGGCATTATTTTGTATATATAAAACTTCATATACATGCCCATTATAGCATGTATATTTATGTTATGTGAACTCCCTCTAGCAACTCTCTTTCTCTATTCTGAACTGCAGTTGTATTTCTGGAGCCAGCCTTTTGCTTTCCTCCCTTTCTCCCACCCTTCCGTCTCTTTTCCTTCCCTTGTTCCCTCCCACTACCCTTCCTTTCATTCTTCCATTCTCCTTTCCATCTTGCCATTTGCATGTTTCTCTGACAAAAGGCAACTCAAGGAAGAAAGACTTTAGCAGCTGGTTTAGTATTTTTAGAACTTGAATTGTGAGAAACCATGTTTTTCTGAGAGTCCATTACATTTAGATGAGAAAGTATAAAGAAATGAGTTAAAGTGCTAATCCGGGAAATGAACTTTGGCAATTCTGAATATGAGCTTAAAAAACCAGACTGCTTCATTATTACTTACACCAGTGTGCCACATAAGAACCCTGTTGATAAAAAAAAATTATCAATACTAACTGATAAAGTACTAATTTCATCTGCTAGTAAAGGTCAATGCATGCTTTGGGGCTTCCCTGGTGGCTCAGTGGTAGAGTCCAACTGACAATACAGGAGACATGAGTGTGATCCCTGGGTCGAGAAGATATAATGGAAAAGGAAATGCAACCCACTCCAGTATATTCTTCCCTGGAAAATTCCATGGATAGAGGAGGATGGCAAGCTATAGTCTGTGAGTCATAAAAAGAGATGGACAGGACTTAGCAACTAAATAACAGCAAATTGAGCTAAGTACCCAATTTAAGAAATTAGAAAAAACAGAATAAACCCCCTCCCCCCAAAAAGCAGTATCTGTCTTAGCCTAAGTAGTAGGAAAAAAGTTACCTTTGAGACTTTTTAAACACAACTCAGGGTTACACATAGGTTTGAGGGCTCGACTTCATACTACAGAAAAGCTTCAAAAAACATCCAGCTAAGAAGTTAATAATTAAAGGGTCTCGGGTTAGTGATGGCCTTTGGAGTCCCTCAGAGAAGGAAATACATGAAATCCCTATTGGGGAACAGGCCCTCAAACACTATGAAAGAGTTTCATAAAGTCCCACTAGTGGAAGAACTCTGAATAGAAGAGCTCGTAACACATAAAGAAACAGTCTAACAGCAAGAGTTACAAATATAACAGTACGATTAAACTATCAAGATTCAGATAACAGATTTGATAAATAATATAAAAGAATTTTACTGGATGTGGAACAACAGACTGGTTCCAAATCAGGAAACGAGTACATCAAGGCTGTATATTGTCATCCTGCTTATTTAACTTATATGCAGAGTACATCATGTGAAATGCTGGACTGGATGAAGCACAAGCTGGAATCAAGATTGCTGGGAGAAATATCAATAACCTCAGATATGCAGATGACACCACACTTATGGCAGAAAGCGAAGAAAAACTAAAGAGCCTCTTGACAAAAGTTAAAGAGGAGAGTGAAAAACCTGGCTTAAAACTCAACATTCAGAAAACTAAGATCATCGCATCTGGTCCCATCATTTCATAGCAAATAGAGAGGGAAACAGTGGAAACAGTGAGAGACTATTTTTCTGGGCTCCCAAATCACTGCAGACAGTGAATGCAGCCATGAAATTAAAAGATGCTTGCTCCTTGGAAGAAAAGCTATGACCAACCTAGACAGCATGTTAAAAAGCAGAGGCATTATTTTGTCAACAAAGGTCTGTCTAGTCAAAGCTACCATTTTTCTAGTAGTCTTGTATGGATGTGAGAGTTGGACTATAAAGAAAGCTGAGCGCCGAAGAATGGATGCTTTTGAACTGCAGTGTTGGAGAAGACTCTCGAGAGACCCTTGGACAGCACGGAGATCCAACCCGTCAATTCTAAATGAAATCAGTCCTGAATATTCACTGGAAGGACGGATGCTGAAGGTGAAACTTCAATACTTTGGCCCCCTTATGAGAAGAACTGATTCATTTGAAAAGGCCCTGATGCTGAGAAAGACTGAAGGCAGGAGGAGAAGGGGGCGACAGAAGATGAGATGGCTGGATGGCATCTGTGATTCGATGGACATGAGTTTGAGTAAGCTCCAGAAGTTGGTGATAGACAGGGAAGCCTGGCGTGCTGCAGTCCATGGCGTCGCAAAGAGTTGGACACGACTGAGCTACTGAACTGAACTGATAAAAGAATTATGTTTAAAACAAAAGACAGAAAAAACTGAAGAAATGAATTCATTATATTGTTTTCTGAATTTATATAAAAATATATTTACAGTGACAATGAATATACACATCTCTATGCCCTGTATCATCATAAATCAGATTTCATTTAGTCAAAATGAGTTGATTTTGTAAATCATTTAACATCCACATATTAAAGAACCTTTTAAGTAGCTTTTAAGTAGTTTCAAAGCTACTCTATATCACGGGTACAAAGTTGGTACTGGTTGCTTAAATTAGGGTCATGCTGTGATAACAAAGACAACAGGTAATAGAGTGATAGTGCAAAGTTTATACTCCACATCAAGTATGGATGGTATTGAAACAATATAATCATCATTTAACATTGTTTCTTCTCAGTTAATGTAAGCCTCTCAGGGAGAAGTAAATTACCTCTAGCTCATAATGTCTGACCTAACATTTATTTCAGATGAAAAAAATAGCATAAAATGCACAACACAGAAATAGAAAAAGAAAACAGTGTCAAATTTTCATTACATCTCTTGCTATTTGAAGAAAATGTGTTTAGAGCTGAAGCCTGCTAGAAGTTTTCCTTCACACAAAATTACTATCAACAGAGAAAATTATGTTCAACTTAAAAAATATTACCTAATATTGAAAAGGTTAGGTGAAATATTTATTCAATATATTACTGAAAATCCTAGCCAGAGTAATTAGGCATGAAAAAGAAGTAAAAGGCAACAAAACTGGATAGGAAATAGCAGAATTATTTCTGTTGATTAACATGACCTTGTATGTATAAAATTCTAAAAACTCCACAAAAAAAACTGTTAAAACTAATAAACTCATCAAGATACAAACTCAAACATACAAGTCAGCTGTGTTTTTATAGAATAACAATGAGTATCAGAAAAGGAATAAAACAATTCTATTTATAATAGCATCAAGAAGAGTAAACTACTCAGGAATAAACCAGGAAGTGAAAGACTACAAAGTATTGCTAAAAGAAATAAAAAATATTTTAAAAATGCACATATAAATGTTCCATGTTTATGAATCAAAAGACTTAATGTTAAAATGAACAGTTGTTGTTTGATAGGTACCACATTTCAGTTGGGAAAATTTTTTTTAAAGTTTTGGGTACGGTTGATGGTGATGGTGGCACAGCAACCTGAATGTACTCAATCTCACACAATAGTACACTTAAAAATGGTTTAAAAGATAATTTTGCATTGTATATTTTACCAGAGAAAAAGTGTGATGTAAAACTCTTAACTGGGACGTAAAATCATAATCTCATAGTATCAAAAAATACCAGTGTATTTGTTTAGCATTTGTAGAACATATGTTCATTAGTTTTATTTTATACAGACTGGGTTACTACAGTGGCATAAAAAATATTTGACCATTAAATATTACTTTATCAATGAGCAAAATAAAATTAATTTTCTATGAACACAACAGTATTATTGTTGGAGTTGGAAACCTGGAACAAGATGTGCACCTATACTCCCTTTAAGGCTTTCCTGATAGCTCAGCTGGTAAAGAATCTGCCTGCAATGCAGGAGACCCTGGTTTGATTCCTAGGACAGGAAAATCCACTGTAGAAGAGATAGGCTACTCACGCCAGTGTTCTTGGGTTTCCCTTGTGGCTCAGCTGGTAAAGAATCCACCTGCAATGTGGGAGACCTGGGTCCATGGGGTCACAAAGAGTCAGACACGACTGAGCAACTTTCACTTTCACTCCCTTTAAGGATGATAATATTAGTGTCCTTTGTCTATCCAGTCCTTACCTTTTTCCTAATAATCTTCTAAGCTAAAGCTTCTTGTATATGCAAATAATGCCTAACTAAGCCTGGAGAATCCCAGGGACAGAGGAGCCTAGTGGGCTGCCATCTATGGGGTCACACAGAGTCGGACATGACTGAAGCGACTTAGCAGCAGCAGCAGCAAGACCCAGTTTAGATAACGGGTGAGTTGTACCCAAGTGCCTTTTCAAGCAGGATTACCTTGTTGACTACCTTGTTGATTATCATACAGTGACTGTGGAATTTCTACACAAAACAAATTTTCTGTAGATAAGTAAAACAAGAGGGAACACTTCCCATATCATTTTATGAAGAAAGCACAGTCATGACACCAAAATACAACAAAGTTTTCATGTAAAAGAAAAGTTAAAGGTCCGTATCACTGATGACTATACAAACCCAAACCCTAAATAAAATATTAACAAACACGATCCATCAAGATATTAAAAAAAAACTATACCGCACCCAACTTGGGTTTGCTCTAGACGCAAGATCAGCTTAATATTTGAAAATCAGGGGCCTCCCTGGTGGTTCAGTGGTAAAGAAGCTGTCTGTGAATGCAGGATTCACGGGTTTGATCCCTGATCTAGGAAGATCCCACATGTTGCAGAGCAACTAAGCCTGTGCAACAACTATTGAGCCTGTGCTCTAGAGCCTGGGAACCACTGAAGCCTGTGTGCCCTACAGCCCGTGCTCCACAAAAAGAGAAGGCACTGCAACGAGAAGCCTGAGAACCACATTTTGAGAGTAGCCCCCATTCACCACAACTAGAGAAAAGCTTGCAGAGCAGTGAAGATCCAGCACAGCCAAAAATAAATAAAAATTTTTTAGAAAGAAAGACAATCAACCAAAGTTACTAGTTCCTTAAAGGAAGAGGAAGAAACTAGTATATAACCATATCAATTGAACAAAAGTTCCAAATACCAAAGAATATTTCTATAATAAAATGGGGATGATTTCTAAAAAGAAAACCAAAATCTTACTGAAATTAAGGAAAATACAAATAGAGGAACGTACCATATTTATAGATACTCAATTAATATTTGTACTAACACATTGAGATGAATATAATCTCCACTTTTAGAGATAATGAAACTAAAGAGCAGAGGTTAAATAACGTGATCACAGGGCTTCCCAGGTGGCTCAGTGGTAAAGAATCTGCCTGCAGTTCAGGAGATGCAGGTTTGATCCCTGGGTCAGGAAGATACCCTGGAGGAAAGCATGGCAACCTACTCCTATATTCTTGTCTGGAGAATCCCATGGACAGAGGAGCCTGGTGGGCTACAGTCCATGCGTTACAAAGAGTTGGACACAACTGAAGTGACTAAACACAATGTGATCATAAACTTTAGAGATAAAAACTCAAGTTGTCTGATTCCAAAGTGTTTTCTATAGATTCCATTAACTTAGAATCACACTTGGATGAGTCGGCCTAGTCCCTGGTTTGTGTGTCACTAGCCGAAATTCACTGCATTTCAGTTTTCTAGTAAATGAGATTTCCAACAATCCCTTTCAATAGAATAGCTGTAAACTGATGGAATTAAGAGAAATATCTTTCCTCACTTGTCAAGCTCTGCAAAATTATTATCCCAAATTAGAGGGAGGCAATCCTTAAAGCTGACAAAGTAGAGTCTATGACAAAAAGTGGGGAAGCAGCAGACACAATTAGCTGGTTTTCCTCAGGAGAAATAAAAAAACACCTTAGAGAAAATAAATTACCAATATTCTATTTTTATGTTTGCAAAGTTACTATGGAAACTAAGTAAATGACTTTTAATTTTCACTTCTTTTCTCTTTGGTACTACATTTTTTGGCAAAATTTGAAATATGCTTGCATTCCATTCAGGGATAATATTAAGTGCTGTCTTAATTCTATACCATCCATATTGATAGTAAGCAAATCATTAAAATGACAGAAATGTGCTCTTTTGATTAAGAAAATCAGTACTAAATACAGTATATTGAATGATTCTACATTCACTTTCCTCTACTGCTTAACTTATGTAATAAATAACAGTTATCAACATATTTCAATAGGTACAGAAAAATTAAAATAGCATTTCTAGTATTAGTTTTGAAATGGATTGTCAGGCACAGGTCATATAAAATGCATACAGTATCTTCAGACAAAATAACTTCATTAAGAATTAACCAACCATTATATATCTGTGTTCATACAGCATTATTCATAATAGCTAAAAGGTGGAAATAACCCAGATGTCCATCAACAGATCAATGGATAAATAAAATATGCTATATAAACAAATGGAATATCAGCCATAGAAGGGAATGAAATTCTTACACGTTACTATGTGAATAAATCTCTAAAAGATTACACAACGTAAAATAAGCTAAACAAATACTGACAATTTGTCTTATATGAGGTTCCCAGAATAGATGAATTCACAGAGACAGAAAGTATTAATAATGGTTATCAAGGATGGCGATGGGAAAATGGGGAGTCGCTGTTTCATGGGAGAAGACTTTTTGTTTGAAATGATGAAATAGTTTTGAAAATGGATAGTTGTTATGGCTGGGGCACTGAATATCATTTAATAACGCCAGTTAATTATAAATATAAAAATGGTGAAAATGGTAAATAACGTTACTTATATTTTACCACAATAAAAATATTCAGCAAAAAAAAGTTAACCATTGATTTTGAGAATCTAACATAACACATACAAGACAGAATGAGGAAAACAAAGATTCCAAAGACCGGTTCTCAGTACTCAAAGATGTTAAAGAAATTTAAAGTCAAGTAACATGGCAGATCAAGTTGAAATGAATGTTTTCCATTTCTACCACGAAAGCACTGAAATTCTAGATAAAACACAAGAATTTTGTCTTTTCTTTCATCTAGTCTTTTTCAATCATTAATACACTGTTTATCTGGGAGGCTAACCTATGTGAACAATATGTACAAATATTCTTGTCCTCTGCTTTCTAGTTGTTCTGTGGAACAGCAGCAGGAGACAGGAAGGAAGAAAAAAATATGAAGTCAGAGTATTAGTCCCTGTTTTCCATGCCTTTAAGCCTATTTATAGCAATAACATCCTAGTGTTACTAGCTCCAGGTACTATACTATCTCTGGTGGTTTCCCTTTCTAGTCAACACCTTTGTCCTTATGAGAATGTCACTTTCCTCTGACTAATAAAATAGTGAAACTTGAAACAAATAAAAGGAAATCTCAAGATGTCAGAAATGAAGAGGAAACACAAATCTAGGTAACGAACGGGAACTGAGTCTGTGGTGGTAAATGGAGGTATCAAACTCATGTAAGGATCTAGAGGTTTGAGCAATGTCATTTTAATTCTCACTCAGGGCAAACTGGAGTCTAGGTTGGAAGCATTTACATAAAGCCTGGACCCAAAAAACCAGCTGCTTTTTCAGTAAAACAGACGATTCACATGAGGCTTCAATGAACTATAGAAGTGTCATGAATATTTTCCATATGGGGCACCAAAATGGGGACGGAACAAGAAAGAAAAACACCAACCTCTCTCTTCTCTCACCTTCCAAATCCTTGCTTGCATCACTGATTGAAACTAGGTGGATTAGACATAGTTAAAGGGATACTTGGTAAAGTGGAATTTAAAAAGGAATTGAGAAAATGCCTTGGAATGAAAACAAAGCACTAACGACAGTAGAGAAAAAAAGAAAACAAATAAAAATCAACTAACAAATAGTGGTTCACAGACAAAGAGAGAGAACATGAGAATTTCTAGAAAATAATGGGAACGTAGAAGAATCTTCCTGCTGTTGTCTGAGAATTTTTTAGAACTGAAAAAAAATATTCCACAAAACCTCAAGTGCTGAGCAGGAAAAAGGAGAACACACCTACACTTGGTGGCAACAATTTACTTTTAAAATAAAAATTTATCAATGAATCAAGTTCTAGAATTCATATGATAACACACATTAGGGACCCTGGAGTTATAAGGCAGAAGTTTTCATTTCAGCTTTGCCACTTACCTATATGATCTCAACCAAGTCACTTAACCTCTGTAGTTACAAATTCTTCATTGTAAAAGGGAAACAATTTTACCCAACTCATAATATAGGTTTCAGAATTAATAGAAACAATGCTTGCAAAGTGCTCAGAGTTGAATGATTACAACAGAGATAGCATGGCATGCAAAGACAGCGTTTACTGTCTGGCTCTCTACTGCAAAAGATTTTGACCTCTGCTTGAAGATGGTACTTGCTTCTGGGCTACCCCATGGTAACAGAGCTGTGGGCAGTTGCCTTCTCTCTTATGTGCCCTACCTGGCAAGAACACCTCCATCAGAGCCATATTAGGGCAAAGGGCAGAGACACCACCAGGAAGGCAAGACAAGCCTTGATCAGGCATGAGGTAGGGCCAGCCATGCCAGCTCATACCAGCTCTACTCACAGAAATCTTCTAAATATTTAACATGCCACTTCTGAGTGAGTGAGTGAAGTCACTCAGTCACGTCCGACTCTGCAACCCCATGGATTGTAGCCTCCCAGGCTCTTCCATCCATGGGATTTTCCAGGCAAAATACTGGAGTGGGTTGCCCTTTCCTACTCCAGAGCATCTTTCCGACCCACGGATCGAACCCAGGTTTCCCGCATTGTAGGCAGATGCTTTACCAACTGAGCCACCAGGGAAATCATGTCACCTCTAGGAACACACAAAACTTTAAATTTTCTTCTTAGCACTGACTACATGAAGAAGACTTTGTTGAACTAATTAAATGGTATACCACAGTAGCACTATGCTGTTATAAAATGATTTTGTTACAATGGGGAAGGGATAGAATATAACTATAGAATAATTTCAATGTGACAATTAAATTCATCAACATCAACACCCTTTTACTGAGGCAATAATAAAAATATTAAAAATATATTTATCAAAGTAATACTATTACTCAGAGTTTACTAACTAAGAGACACCACAGGATGTGTCAAAACTTTGCTGGGACATGGAACTCTTGGCCCTCAAGGTTTTAGAGTAGAGCCTAGAGTGAGTGGAGCTTGCAATGACTGAGAGATTCTTTTGATTACTCCAGATGCAAACATCAGCTTCTATACATGTAATGACATGAAAATGGTAGGGAAGCACTACTGTAACTAACCACACAAATATATATACTATGTATATATTTTTATAGTTAGTTACAATGTTGTGTTAGTTTCTGGTGTAGAGCATGGTGATTCAGTTTTATATATATATATTCACACACACAAATATATTTTTCAGATTCTTTTTCATTATACCTTACTACAAGATACTGAATATAGTTCCCTGTGCTATACAGCAGGTTCTTGCTGTTTACTATTTTATATATAGTAGTGGTATATGTTAACTTGAAACTCCTAATTTGTCTCCACCCCCACACACTACCACTTCTGGTAACCAGTTTGTTATCTATGTTTGTGAGTCTATTTCTGTTTTGTAAATAAGTTCATTTCTATCATTTTTTAGATTCCACATATAAGAGATACCAAAAGCTCTTGCAGTAAAATTCTTACAATGCATAGTGTTCTTACAATGCAAAAGCTCTTGAGACCAAGAGATTACTGTATTAAGCAATTCAGACAAAGACAGATATAATATGGTTTTGAAAAATCAAGAACTTCAACTTTCTTCAATGTAGTATTTTCCAAACTTATTTAACCAAAGACTTCTTTTATCACAGCCAATATGTTGACATTGCACAAAATACACTTTGTGAAAAACTTTGGTAATCAAAAGCTTATGGTGATACATTGATAGACAAGGATAATACAAGTGAAACTGATAAAAGAAGTTAAATACTCTGGGCACTTCACTGGTAGAAAGGAGAGTGTCCCACTAAACAACTGTTTACTAAGTACTGTATTAAACAATGTTAAGATGAGCATGAGGAAGCATGTATTTTGGGAGGAGCCTTTTAGAAAGAAATATTTAAAAAGCATTGCAAGTTAAGAAAAGACAGGGCTCATCTGGAATGAACACCTGCTGGTCATACATCTAGGACCTGCCATTCACACAAAGTACAATTTAAAAGCTAAACAGAAGGACATGGTAACCCTGATTATGAGATCTAATACAGATGAACATGCCCTGCCATTTTCAGAAGGAAGTCAATGTTTTTATCCCAAAAGAGTATGTCCCACTGACTCCATATCCCAAACAGTTTTAGATTTTCATTTGGGGAGAAAAAAAAAAGTACTTCTGTCACTTAGGTCATTGTGATTCTTAAGATTTGGAATAAGCAGGAATAGAGGATAGAGAAGTTGCTTATGCAAGGGTCAAATATCAATAGTACTACTCCAACATGCAGTACTTGGGTGCAATCTCAAAAATGACAGAATGGTCTCAGTTCACTTCCAAGGGAAACTGTTCAACATCACAGGAATCCAAGTCTGCCCCAACCACTGATGCCTAAGAAGCTGAAGTTGATTGGTTCTATGAAGACCTACAAGACCTAAAACTAACACCAAAAACTAACATGTCCTTTTCATCATAGGGGATCAGAATGCAAAAGTAGGAACTTAAGAGATACCTGGAATAACAGCAAGTTTGGCTTTGGAGTACAAAATGAAGTAGGGCAAAGGCTAACAGAATTTTGTCAAGAGAGCACATTGGTCATGCAACACCCTTTTCCAACAACTCAAGAGACAAATCTACACAAGGATATCACCAGATGGTCAATACCAAAATCAGCCAAAATGGAGAAGATTATCTGACAGTAATTGAAGTAGGTGAAAATCCTGTTTATAAGTAAATATCTGAGCATTAAATCCTGTTTTAAATCTAAAAACCGTATTTTTTGTATTTATGCATGATTTTAGTATATATTGGACAAGGAAATGGCAACCCACTCCAGTATTCTTGCCTGGAGAATCCCATGGACTAGAGGAGTCTGGTAGGCTATGGTCCATGGGGTCGCAAAGAGTCAGACAAGACTAAGTGACTGACAGTATATATTAAGAGCTCCAGAAATGCAACTACTGAAAAGAACAAAAAATTTCTTTTCTTTGAAATTTTATCAAGTTTGCATTATTTCAGAAAATCACACCAACAATGGTCCCACTTGCAGCATTTAATACAGTCCTGTAAAAGTATGTTTGCATCAGATACATACCTGGCAACTGCATTACAACTTCTAATGTAACCATGCCTGAGTATTTACATATTACAATAATAATTTACTATACTTTACTTTCCTTTAATTCTTTATATTTTATTCAGAATACTATTTTTGAAAACATATGTATATGCAGGTTATGTTTATTTTCATTTTAGGATAGAAAAGGAGGGGCTTTGAAAATATTTATTATAAAAAGGGCACAGATATATTGGGTGAGGTCACAATGTGAAAAATGAAAAGGAAGGTTTCTATGATCAGAAGGAGAGAACTTTGCATTGGTCAAGATTGAAAATCACAATCTAAAGATAATAAAGACACTCTGGTTCTGAGCCTCTTTTGCAGTCAGCTTCTAAGTTTCCATACTTCTGAGAAGCCATACATTTACTGTGCCTTCATTTTTGCCATTTCACAGAACCTCTACTTTCCTGAACTATCCCACTAACTACTGAAAGTGATGAAAATCCTTGAACCTAAGAAAAACAGTAACACACAGCCATACCTACGATAGCACTTCATGAGCCTCTAAACTCATCAGCTTCCACAGAGTTAAGGTCATCTTCATTCTCAATCCTGACATAGAACTCTGTGGTGTATATATCACCCTTCATTTACTAACACAATTTTTCAGAAACACTTACCTCAGTAGTAGTTCCAATGTCAGCAGATGGGCTACATGTGCTATTATCTGGAGGAGCTGTGCCTATACTGCTTCTAACTGGAGAGCTAGGGAAAGGCCCCACCATGGATTCCGGGTAAGCTGAAGAAGAACTGAGATTGCCTCTCTTCTGAATCTTATTCCAGACTTTATTCATGATACCTGTTAACTCATATAAGAGCTGCACCTAAGCAGAAGGAAAAAAATAAAAAGCAAAAACAAATCTTTTAACTTTTGGTCAAAACTGACTAAAATACTCAATGTGAGAAACTTAAAACTAAGTCCACAGAAATAAGAATACATGAAATAAAAATCTATCAGTAAATCATTTATCATAGTACTCTATCATGATCTATAATATATACTCTAATTATTATATACATATTATCATGATACCATCATTCTGATGATATAGACAAATAATTCAAATATACAATATTAAACATTTAACCATGAATTGAATTTGAAACAAATATAATAAATTTAATCATACCTAAAATTGGTCCCATATTTTTAACTTGATATTTTATAGCAAGTTAGCATTTTTGTAGGAAAATCATACTAATAAAATTAAATGCTAATACAACAGCTTATGACTAGACAGATTTCTTTAAATAAATGACTAACAGAATCACAAATAAATGCCCCTCAAACAGAGCCCTCAGGATCAAAAATTAGAAATCAAATATATCCTAGTATATATGACTATTTAATAATATATAATTGCCATTCTTAGTTTTTAATTATTTACAGTTTAAATTTTCTCTATTTTCTGAAGAATAAATCTGAAAGTGGATTTCTTACCCAGCAAATACAGTAAAAAAAAAAAAAAAAAAGATATAACAGAGAATAGTAAAAGGAAAATGTTATATGAGACTTTTCTATAGGTAAAGAACATAAACTATCCAACCTACTATTCCCCTCAGATTTGTCATTCCAATATCCAGAAAAAAAAACTGTTTAACTTGCACGTTGTTTGACTAAGTTCTAAGATATTTACATAAGATCTCATAAATAAGCATTAATCATGGAATTTGTATGACAACATATTGCCATATACTGTATAAAAGAAGCCTAGGGGGGAAAATGCAAACACAATATATAAGCAAATCCACAGCTGGATACCATATTCTGCTTGCCATTAAAAAAAGAAAGAAAGAAATTCTCATATTTATAAGAAGTTTCAGCCGCAGGACACATCCAGATGATAAAGCTGGCCTCTTATGTGGGCAGAACAGATGCCTAAAAACAGTGTTGTCAATCCTTATTTGATATAAAACAGTACATGGGTTACAATTTTTTCTTGCTTTTTGTGTGGGGAAGTCTCAAATCTCAGGGTATAGCTCCTTTTTTTTTTTTTTTTTTTAATCTAATGGCTAGAATTCCTAGAAAAAAGCAGTTAGAAAATTTTAAGTTTAATTCCTTTTGGCTTTCATAATCATTAGCACTCTCTAAAAAGAAATCGTTTTGTTCCAAACCAAATTTTTAAAAAGATTATTTTACTTTTTCTTAAATAATTAGAACTGACGCATAAAGAAAGTATAAACAGTTTCTAAATACTTTTCTGGGCATAAAGCATATTTACTTAAGAGAAATGATGCTGCCTTTATTGTCACTACTTCTGATTTCCTTTAACTCTAACCATTAAATAATTGTATATGAATGTCACCAAGTATACTGTGTATTCAGCATGTCAAATAAGCAATGATATAAACTTGAAAAGTATCATTATTTTCAAAGAGGAAAGTTACTATCACGGAATCCAGGCTTCTTCAATCCAGAGGTTTAAAATAATAAGGCAAAAATTCTGAAGATAAATGTTCAACTCATATCCTTCAAGCTGTACTGAAAAATATACTCACAAAAACCACAATGAGCTACTACTAACGACCTATTAAGACATCCGAAATTAAAAAAGTATAACCAGACCAAGTATCAGTGAAGATATAGAGCAGCTAAAATTCTCATTTACTGTGACAAAAAACAAAATTTAGAATACAGTTTGTCAGTTTCTGAAAAAGACATATCTGCCATATGTATGAACCATTTCCTAAGTGTTTCCCCAAGAAAAATTAAAATCTATGTCCACACAAAGACCTATACAAAACTATCCATAGCAGTTTTATTTCTAAGAGTCTAAACCTAGGAAAAATCTTAAATGTTAACTAGTAAGTTAAACAACAGTACAACAGAATACTAAGCAATAAAAAGAAATAAATTATAGATTCATGCAAAAACATGGATTAATCTCAAAATCACAATGCTGAATCAAGGAAGCTAGGCAAGAGAGAGCAAGAGAACACAATTGTATGATTCCATTTATACAGATTCTAGCAAATGAAAATTAATCAGTAACAGTATCAGTGATTATCTGGAACTAGGGGAGGAGTGAAAGGGAGAATAACAAAGGGGCACAAAGAAACTTTTGAGGATGATGCATTATCTCAACTGTGAAGGTGATTTCATGGGTACATTAGCCAAATGTTATCAAATTAGATAACCTAAACATGCGCAATTTATTGTATTTATGCTGTTGTAATTTAGTGTCTTCAGTCATGTCCAAATCTTTTGCAACCCCAGGGACTGTAGCCTGCCAGGTTATCTCTGTGCATGGGATTTCCTGGGCAAAAATATGGAATGGGTTGTCATTTCTGTCTCTAGCAGATATTCCCCACACAGGGATCGAACCCACATATCCTGCATTGGCAGTGGATTCTTTACCACTGAGTTACAAGGGAAGCCCTGTATTTATGTAAATCCAAAAAAAACTTTTTTAAAATTCTCTAAAAAATGAGCACCACAGGAGGCAACTTTATATTGGGTATGTATGAAGGTGTAAATATCAGTAATATTTTGCATATATGCAAGATATTAACCATAAAATGTAACATTACATTCTTTAAAAATTAACTGCACATATATTTTTCATGTACGCTTATAACCAATCAGAAACAAGACTTAACTGGGCTGAAAAGGCAAAGACAAGGCTCAAGAAAATATACTCTTGAAGAACAGACAGGATTTCAGTGGGTGTAAAGAATCATTCCAGTCATAAGAACAGCAAGAGCAACAGCCAAGTGCATAAAATAAAAAAGACATAATATGGAGGCCATGAGAAGTTTTGAAGTATATTAGGAGGGTCAGATAGAAGAGTAAACAGAAAGGTAAACAGGAAGAAGAAAATTCATAGATAAACTGTCAATGGAAACCAAGTAGGAATGGAACTCCAGCAAGCAATGTCTGATCCATGTGGAACAAGAAAGAGCTTTAAGTGAATATTTAGAAAGGCTATTTTGTTTAGCATACGGACTGTTACTAAACATTAAAATTTAGTTTCAAAAGAAAGTTTCTGCCAAAAAAACTCAAAAAACAAACAACACTCTGTTCATACAGAGCATTACACTTAGTCACACTATTTGTTTACAAAATAAAACTGAAAATCAGAAGCATAGAGAAATTAAAAAATGATTGGTACAAGAATACAAATCCAGTTTTGTCTGAACTCAATGACTGTGTTCTTAGACAGTAATGCCAAATTCCAATATTGTGGTGAAAACTGAACTTAGAGCAAAAAAACCCTGAATAAATGGATAGGAAAGGAGTATAAAATCTATTCTTTCTCTAGTTTCCCATATGTAATTATTGGTAGAGAGAAAACTGAAATTTTATTATGTTAAAGAAGATTCTACATTAAAGAGAATTCATTTAATTTTTGAATAAACACGGCTTTAAGGTTTGAGAGACTAGTTCCTAAAGACATTAAAGGAAATGGGGTAACTGGTAAAATATTTCAGATGAAAGTCAAGGTTGATGGAAATCACTCCTACGAACAAATACTTTGATTCAAACAGGTTAAATATTTATAGTGTCCAAGGCTTTGACTGGCAATGAATAAGCTCTAGGAACTGACACGGCAGTTTAGGTCTCTGCAGCTGATGCAAGGATCTGCAACAAATTCAGACATGACAATAAATCTGTTTTAGGTGTGCCCTACATATAGAGATTGCACTATATTTTAAAGTATATACACTACTTGAGAGCTCTAAGCAATAATGAACCAAATTAATTAATGTGTATGTGCAAACACTTCTGATGTCATTCTAACAAAAAACAGTATGGAAGTAGGAATTGAATAGAATCAAGAAGCGTATACACTGGGCTATAATCCAAAGTCCACAAAGTTTCTGACAGTGTATGTAAAATTTAGTAGACATATACACCGTTCTGGGGGAAAGGCTTTTATAAGATTCTCAAAGAAGTCCATAGCACAAAAAAGGATAAGAAGTACTTAAAAAAAAAACATAAATGGGAAACAAACAAACAAAAAAAAAACCCAGATTAGCTAGTGAGAAACCTCTCATAAGAAAGATGTTTATTTAGGGTCATTAATCTTAAAATAAAAAGAGTAAAATAAACTTTAGGGATCTTACACGTATTATTATAATACAAACATGTTTGTATTTTAGGGCCTGCAACACTTTATAAGCCAGGACACCCCCCTCCAAAAAAAGTTTTATAGGTATACTTCACTAAGAAAGATTAAAGATTTTTGGCCAAAAATGCCATAAATATTAAAGCAAATAACTGTATTACAGGGTCTGCATTTATAGAATATAAGGAGGCTCTTCAAACTGCTAAGAAATTTGACAGAAAAATTAAGTAAATGATATGAAATAACTCATAAAAAGAGCAAATTAAGTGGCCAAGAAACAATGAAAATCTGTCCATCTGCATTAATAATTAGGAAAATACAAATTAATGTAAACAAAATGAACTGTCAGTTTATAAAAGAGCAAACTCAATGGCCAATAAACATTTGAAAAGTTGCTCAAACATCTGGTTTCATTTCCCTTCAGCATGAAGGATTTCCTTTAGGATTTCTTACAGTGTAGTTCTACTGGTGATAGATTCTTTCATACAAAAACTCCTTTTATTTTGTCTTCATTCATAAATGTTACATATTTTTTATTTAGAATTTTGAGTTGAGAGGCTTTATAAAAATTTTTCATAATTTAATGATGTTGATCTTTTGATTCCTACAGTTTCCTATGAGAAGTAAGCGAACAATAAAAAATCAGTCCTCTTGCATGTAATGTGTCATTTTTTCTCTTTTTCTAATACCTTCAAGATATGTTCTTTATCTGTGGCTTTCAACAGTTGGATTATGATGTGCATAGGCATGGCCTTCTTCATGTGTTTATCTTACTAATCTTTCCCCCTCATTTCTGGCCTATATGTAGCACTCAATAAATATCTGCTAAATGCTAAATGCACTGCTAAATGGAAAAAAAATCAAGTCATCATCTGTAATTTTGACAGAATCCAGAGGGAGTCTGGAATACAGGCTAAAGCAATCACTCACAAAAAGAGGTTTATTTGGAGTCTCATGTTTTACCATTAAAATTTAGGTTAATCTGGCACACAAGGATATCAAATAGTATTTGCAAAGATTTTGAGTATTTATAAAACAATAAAATAAATAATTGTTAATAAAATTACATTTCCTTAGTACATTTATTTCTGAAAACTGAAACTGTTAGTGGCTCAGTAGTGTCCAACTCTTTGTGACCCCATCTACTACAGCCCGCCAGGATCCTCTGTCCATGGAATTCTCCAGGCAAGAATACTGGTGGGGGTGGCCATTCCCTTCTCCAGGGGATCTTCCCAACCCAGGGATCAAACCCAGGTCTCCTGCACTGCAGCCAGATTCTTTACTATCTGAGCCACCAGGGGAGCCCATTTCTGAAAAGAGTTTTCAAGTAAATCCTTCAGCGATTAGACATAATGTGTTTGCCTTCACAGATTCCTAATGAAGCAATTTCCAGAGATATGGAGATATAACAGGCTATATGGATACTTACAAACTACATGTAAAGTCTCAAATTCAAACTTGTACCATTGGTTCAGTGTATTAACCAGTGTTGTATTGCTTTATCCTCTCAATACATGTTTGATACTGTGGTTTAAAATTTTAAGTCAAAGACTTGTTAAAATTGGAAAGAAAAAAAAAATCAAAACCTCCCTTATCTAGCTTATCTATTTATTATGCAGATGTCTGTTTAATCCGGCTTCCCTAAGTGGCTCAGTCAGTGGTAGAGTCTGCCTGCCAAGCAGGAAACACAAGTTGGATTCCTAGGTCAGAAGATCTCCTGGAGAAGGAAATGGCAATCCACTGCACTATTCTTGCCTGGGCAACGTCACCAACAGAAAAGCTATGGGGTCACAAAAGAGTCAGATAGGACTTAGCAACTGAACTACAAAAATCAGCAACAAATCTTTGAGTACTTGATTCTTCAAAGTGCTGTGTGGTTTTGTAGCTTCTAGTCCCTTCAGGAATACTGCCATATTCCATCAGGGATATTCAAGATAATTTACATAGAGGATCTCAAATTTTATATCAGAGTCAATCTAAACTATCAAAATGTCATTTATACAGCATTTCAGAACTTGCAGTTATTTTCATAAATATCTCACTTAAAGTTCCCAACAATCTTGTGATCAATTTTGGATATAGCAGTTGGTAGCAGTTTAACAGAAGTTGGTTTATTAGGACTCATCAAGAAAGAAAAGCGGAATTAAATGCACAGATAAAATTCATTACATTTTGGGTACAGAGGGATTCTCAGGGCATGAGGTTCTTTCAGCCTTCATTTATTTCTCAAAAAAAAAAAAAGTCTTTGGTGTTTGGGGAGCAGCAGCAAGGAGCCCCTAGAAATCAAGTGATTGAGAAAATGTAAAGAAAAGAGGAGACATAATAAGGGAATACCAGACCCAAATAAGTTATTTATGTGATGACTTGGCTTAGAACTGCTTTATATTTAAACAACAACAATAAAACATGAGCTTAATTCTAAACAAGGTGAATATCTAAAGGGGATATTCCAGAGCTCTAGTTTTGAGCCATAGTCTTACCTTTAATAAGACTTACAGAAATCACATACTATTCCGTGTGAGAGTGAAGTGAAAGTGAAAGTCATTCAGTCATGTCTGACTCATTGTGACCCCATGGACTATATAGTCCATGGAATTCTCCAGGCCAGAATACTGGAGTGGGGTAGCCTTTTTCCCTTCTCCAAGGGGTCTTCCCAACCCAGGGATCAAACCCAGGTCTCCCACATTGCAGGCAGATTTTTTACCAGCTGAGCCACAAGGAAGCCCAAGAATACTGGAGTTGGTAGCCTATCTCTTCTCCAGTGGATCTTCCGACCCAGGAATTGAACCAGGGTCTCCTGCATTGCAGGCAAATACTTTACCAACTGAGCTATCAGGGAAACCCCATTAATTTTAAGTTTTTTCTTTTACTTTGATACTCATGTATCAAAGTAAATGAAAAAAATTAATAATAATAGTAGTTGCTGTTGTTGAGTCACTAAGTCGTATCTGACTCTTTAGAACTCCATGGACTGTATAACATGCCAGGCTCCTCCATCCTCCATTATCTCCCAGAGTTTGCTCAAATTCATTTCCAATGAGCTGGTGATGCTATCTAACCATCTCATCCTCCACTGGCCCCTACTTCTTTTGCCTTCCATCTTTCCCAGCATCAGGGTCTTTTAGACTCCCAGGCTAAAACACTAACAGGAGCAGATTTCATCCTTAGATGGGATAGCTATGGATAACAAGATTATGTGGAGTAGGATAATCCTTCCAAGGCTACAATGAATACTGAAATAAGTCCTCAAAATATAAGGTCTCTGGTAGATAACTCCAAATAGCGGTAAGCTTTTTTTTTTTTTAATTGTTAATGGGAGGGTAATTGCTTTACAATGCTGTATTGGTTTCTGCCATACAACAATGTGAATCAGTCATAATTATATCTCCCCTTCCTCTTGAGCCTCCCTTCTACCTCCCATCCAACCTCTCCTGGTCATTACCAAGCATCAGGCTGGGCTCCCTGTGTTATATAGCAGCTTCCCACTAGCTATCTATTTCACATATGATAGAGTACGTATGTCAATGCTACTTTCTCAGTTCATCCCACCCCATTTCCCCTGCTATGTCCACAAGTGTGTACTCTATGTCTGTGTCATCATTCTGTCCCTGTAAATAGGCTCATCACTATTTTTCTAGATTCCATCTCTCTCTCTAGATATATACATACATATATATATATATATGTGTCTATTACATAGGGATTGAGTTACTACTGGGCTTCCCTTGTGGCTCAGCTGGTAAAGAATCTGCCTGCAATGTGGGAGAACTGGGTTTGATCCCTGGGTTGGGAAGATTCCCTGGAGAAGGGAAAAGCTACTCACTCCAGTATTCTGGCCTGGAGAATACCATGGATTACAGTCCACTGGGTCGCAAAGAGACGGACATGACTGAGCAAATTTAACTGAGCTGCTACTAAATATAAAATATGAATAACAAATTTTCTTATTACTGCCAAAAGTTTCTTCATATCCCTTTATAACCTATCCTTCCAATCACTCCCTTCTCCTTCCCTATTCCTGCCCTACCTCCAGGCAACAAGGAACTTACTTTCTGTCACAATATAGTGGTTTACTATCATAACATTATACATAAGAAGAATTATACGGTAAGGACTTTTTGGTCTGGGATCCTTCACTCTATAATGCTTGCAATATTCTTCCATAATTTTACATTTTATCAATAACTTGTCTTTTTTATGGCTGAATAGTATTACATTGTATAGATAGGATAGAATTTGTTTAATTCACTTACTAATGAACATTCAGGGACTGCCCTGGTGGCTGAGAGGGTAAAGCGTCTGCCTGCAGTGCTGAAGACCTGGGTTTGATCCCTGGGTTCAGAAGATCCCCTGGAGAAGGGAATGGCAACCCACTCCCATACTTTCGCCTGGAGAATCCCAAGAACGGAGGAGCCTGGAGGGCTACAGTCCATGGGGTCACAGAGTCAGACACGACTGAGCGACTTCACTTTCACTTTCAATGAACATTTGGGTGATGTTTAGTTTTGGGCTATAAAAATAAGCTGTTAAATACACCAATGTAAAAGTCTCTGCATGCATATACATTTTTGTTTCTCTGAAGAAATGCTTAGGGAGAAATGACTGGGTTTGTTGTACAGTAAAGATTTTTCCCCCCTTCCAGGAACTGTCAAGTTGTTTCCAAAACTGTTATGTAATTCCCATCATTAGTACACAAAGAGCTCTAGTTGGTTCACAATACTTCATCTTTTAAATTTTAGCCAATCTAATAGGTGTGTAATATTATGTCTTCTTGTTTAATTTTCCCCTGATGAATAATGATAAGCATCTTTTCATGTTTTTATTCACCAATCATACACCTTGTGTGATACTGATCTTTTCCCCATTATGTGTGAGTGAAAGTGAAGTTGCTCAGGCGTGTCCAACTTTCTGTGACCCGTGGACTATAGCCCACCAAGCTCATCCGTCCATGGGATTCTCCAGGCAAGAATACTGGAGTGGGTTGCCATTTCCTTCTCCGGGGGATCTTCTTGACCCAGGGATCGAACCCAGGTCTCCCACATTGCAGACAGACGCTTTAACCTCGGCTCCACCAGGGAAGCCCTTAAATACAAGAATACAGTCTCTCAGAAAACCTCCTATAGAGACACAGAACTTCAGATCTAAGTACTAACATCAAAGATTTCAAGGGAGGAAAGGAAGCCAGGTTGAAAGAAGGGAGAGGAAGTGGGAGAGGGGGGTAAGAGGGGTGGCCTTACAGATGTCTTCTGCCACCTACAGATACCCAGGCATTATGGGACTTTTCCCTGGGCCTCCAGAGAAGGGAGGACTGGAATTCGGCCCTACCAAAAATCAGACCAGACTAGAACCAGAATTCGAGTTCTCTGCCAAAAGGAGGTGATCAGTCTCCAATCCTCAGCTCAGGCAGAGGGCCCTTTGACCAGATTCCTGCATCCAGGACCGGGGGGACTATAAAAACAGGGAAAGATAGGAAGGTTAAGGACAGGAAAGAGACAGGGAAGGAGAGAGGTCAATAAAGTCTCTTGTCCCTTACCAGTTGGGGCACTCTGGCCAGTTGTCCGCGTCAGGAGGAGACCAGGGACAAAAGGGTCCCAGTTGCGGTCACTGGGTCTGGTCCATTGGCAGGCAAGCTGGCCCCTGAGTACCCCGAGTGGTCAGGATGTCAGTCTCAGCGAAGAAGAGTCCCCGCCAGAGTCGCCATTTGTTGCAGGAAGAGGGACCCCTTCCAGGGCCCGAAACTTGGCTCTTATCTAACACTAGGAAATGAATTGTCCGAGGAGACACATGTGCTGACAAAGCAAGAGATTTTATTGGAAAAGGGCACCCGGGTGGAGAGCAGTAGGGTAAGGGAACCCAGGAGAACTGCTCCATTATGTGTACTGATACTATTTTATTTATTGCTCTATCTTCATGTCATCAATTAGAAAGGATTTCTTAAATTTCTGGTAACCGTTTGATAAAGATGTTGCTATACTTCTTTCAAGTGTCTGGATTTCTGCTATCTTAATGATACATTCAAGGAGAAAATGTTTTTAAACCACAGTTCAGTTCACTCGCTCAGTCGTATCCGACTCTTTGCGACCCCATGAATCACAGCACACCAGGCCTCCCTGTCCATCAGCAAATCCCGGAGTTCACTCAGACTCACGTCCATCAAGTCGGTGATGCCATCCAGCCGTCTCATCCTCTGTCCTCCCCTTTTCCTCCTGCCCCCAATCCCTCTCAGCATCAGAGTCTTTTCCAATGAATAAACTTGTCTCATGAGGTGGACAAAGTACTGGAGTTTCAGCTTTAGCATCATTTCTTCCAAAGAAATCCCAGGGCTGATCTCCTTCAGAATGGACTGGTTGGATCTCTTTGCAGTCCAAGGGACTCGCAAGTCTTCTGCAACACCACAGTTCAAAAGCATCAATTCTTCGGTGCTCAGCCTTCTTCACAGTCCAACTCTCACATCCACACATGACCACTGGAAAAACCATAGCCTTGACTAGACGGACCTTAGTCGGCAAAGTAATGTCTCTTCTTTTGAATATGCTATCTAGGTTGGTCATAACTTTTCTTCCAAGGAGTAAGCATCTTTTAATTTCATGGCTGCAGTCACCATCTGCAGTGATTTTGGAGCCCAAAACAATAAAGTCTGACACTGTTTCCACTGTTATCTATTTCCCATGGAGTGATGGGACCAGATGCCATGATCTTCGTTTTCTGAATGTTGAGCTTTAAGCCAACTTTTTCACTCTCCTCTTTTACTTTCATCAAGAGGCTTTTTAGTTCCTCTTTGCTTTCTGCCATAAGCATGGTGTCATCTGCATATCTGAGGTGATTGATATTTCTCCCGGCAATCTTGATTCCAGCTTGTGCTTCTTCCAGCATTTCTCATGATGCACTCCTGCATATAAGTTATATAAGCAGGGTGACAATATACAGCCTTGACGTACTCCTTTTCCTATTTGGAACCAATCTGTTGTTCCATGTCCAGTTTTAACTGTTGCTTCCTGACCTGCATACAGGTTTCTCAAGAGGCAGGTTAGGTGCTCTGGTATTCCCATCTCTTTCAGAATTTTCCACAGTTTATTGTGATCCAGACAGTCAAAGGCTTTGGCATAGTCAATAAAGCAGAAATAGATGTTTTTCTGGAACTCTCTTGCTTTTTCCATGATCCAGTGGATGTTGGCAATTTGATCTCTGGTTCCTCTGCCTCTTCTAAAACCAGCTTGAATATCTGGAAGTTCATGGTAGTTCCTGGTTCACGTATTGCTGAAGCCTGGCTTGGAGAATTTTGAGCATTACTTTACTAGCATCTAGGATGAGTGCAACTATGCAGTAGTTTGAGCATTTTTTGGCATTGCCTTTCTTTGGGATTGGAATAAAAACTGACCTTTTCCAGTCCTGTGGCCACTGCTGAGTTTTCCAAATGTGCTGGCATATTGAGTGCAGCACTTTCACAGCATCATCTTTCAGGATTTGAAATAGCTCCACTGGAATTCCATCACCTCCACTAGCTTTGTGCGTAGTGATGCTTTCTAAGGCCCACTTGACTTCACATTCCAGATGTCTGGCTCTAGGTGAGTGATCACACCATCATGATTATCTGGGTCATGAAGATCTTTTTGTACAGTTCTATGTATTCTTGCTACCTCTTCTTAGTATCTTCTGCTTCTGTTATGTCCATACCATTTCTGTCCTTTATCGATCCCATCTTTGGATGATATGTTCCCTTGGTATCTCTAATTTTCTTGAAGAGATCTCTAGTCTTTCCCATTCTGTTGTTTCCCTCTATTTCTTTGCATTGATCACTGAGGAAGGCTTTCTTATCTCTTCTTGCTATTCTTTGGAACTCTGCATTCAGATGCTTATATCTTTCCTTTTCTCCTTTGCTTTTCACTTCTCTTTTCACTGCCATTTGTAAGTGAATACAAATAGTCACTCCCCAGACAGCCATTTTGCTTTTTTGCATTTCTTTTCCATGGGGATGGTCTTGTCCCTGTCTCCTGTACAATGTCATGAACCTCAGTCCATAGTTCATCAGGTACTCTATCTATCAGATCTAGGCCCTTAAATCTATTTCTCACTTCCACCATATAATCATAAGGGATTTGATTTAGGTCATACCTGAATGGTCGAGTCGTTTTCTCTACTTTCTTCAATTGAACTCTGAATTTGGCAAAAAGGAGTTCATGATCTGAGCCACAGTTTTGTTGACTGTATAGAGCTTCTCCATCTTTGGCTGCAAAGAATATAATCAATCTGATTTCAGTGTTGACCATCTGGTGATGTCCATGTGTAGAGTCTTCCCTTGTGTTGTTGGAACAGGGTGTTTGCTATGACCAGTGCATTTTCTTCGCAAAACTCTATTAGTCTTTGCCCTGCTTCATTGCTCATTCCAAGGCCAAATTTGCCTGTTACTCCAGGTGTTTCTTGACTTCCTACTTTTGCATTCCAGTCCCCTATAATGAAAAGGACATCTCTTTTGGGTGTTACTTCTAAAAGGTCTTGTAGGTCTTCATAGCACTGTTCAACTTCAGCTTTTTCAGCGTTACTGGTTGGGGCATAGGCTTGGATTACTGTGATATTGAATATATTGCCTTGGAAAGGAACAGAGATCAGTCTGTCGTTTTTGAGATTGCATCCAAGTATTGCATTTCGGACTCTTTTGTAGACCGTGATGGCTACTCCATTTCTTCTAAGGGATTCCTGCCTGCAGTAGTAAATATAATGGTCATCTGAGTTAAACTCACCCATTCCAGTCCACTTTAGTTTGCTGATTCCTAGAATGTCGACGTTCACTCTTGTCATCTCTTGTTTGACCACTTCCAATTTGCCTTGATTCATGGGCCTGACATTCCAGGTTTGTAAACGTGATTATACCCAATATCTAGGTCAATTTCAGGATAGCTGCCATCCTAACAATGTTGTCTTCTAATCTACGAACAGGTATCTCTCTCCAGTTAGATGTTCAACTTCTCTCAGCAATATTTTGTGGTTTTTAAGGTAGAGATCTTGGACATGTTTTGTGAAATTCATTTGTGTATATTTATTGGCATCAATTTAAACAGAACTGATTCATTATTCCATTTTCCAATTTTTGGCTCCTAGTACGGAAAAATACAATTGGTTTTTAGACATTAATTTTGTCTTCTACAACCATAATAAGTTTATTAGTTCTAGTAATAGCTTTTTCATTACTTTGGGAATTTCTTTTTTTTTTTTTTTACTTGGGGAATTTCTATAACATATTTGATCATATGAAAAAAGGGAGAGTTTTACTTCTTTCATCTTTAGTCTTATTATTTCTTTTGCTTGGGTATTTCTTTCTTTTTAACTGCAATGGCTAAGATGGTCAGTATGACATAGAGGTGATGAAAGAAGGCATCCTGTGTTTTTCTTGATCTTAGTGGAAAACAATATCTTGCAATTAAAGTGTTGCATGTTGTTTCACCGGCTCGATGGACTTGAGTTTGAGTGAACTCGGGGAGTTCGTGATGGACAGGGAGGCCTAGCGTGCTGCAATTCATGGGGTCGCAAAGAGTCAGACACGACTGAGCAACTGAACTGAACTGTGGTTTCTTATATTTTTCCTTTATGAGCTAGTGTTTAATGTCCAGATATTTACAGTTTTCTTAATTATTGATATCTAATATAATTTGACTATGGTTAATATACTGATTTTAATTCTCTTCATACAATGAGACCATGCATATATGAAAATATTATGAATTCCATGGTTGTTGAATATAGTGTTCTATAAATGTCAATTAGATGAAAGTGGGTTCACAAGTATTTTTCATATCTTCTATATCTCCAGTTATTTATTTTTCATCTAATTCTTTAACAATCACTGAGAGAGATGGGATAATAATTTTCTAATATGACTGAATAGAATTGCCTATTTTTTCCTTTAATTCTGTCAATTTTTCTTTCATTTCGTTTATCTCTGAGAACACTCCTTTATGTCTATTTTATTTGATATTAAAATGAACAAATCCATCTTTCTTATACTGTTTGTATGTTTTCCTATGCATGTATTTATATTCTGTTTCTTAATATTTCAAGTGTTTCTCTGTTATGCAATGTATAGTAGAGTGCTGCTTTATTACTACTCTACTAGGAGCAGCTAGACCAGGGATCAGCAAATTTTCTGTAAATGGTCAAATAGCAAACATTCTATATTTCTTAAGCCACAGTGTTCTCCCTTGCTGTTACTTCATTCTGTGGCTGTAGTGGTACCACCTGCCAATGCAGGAAATGTAAGAGACGGGTTCAATCCCTGGATCCAGAAGATCCCCTGGAGGAGGGCATGGCAACTCACTTTAGTACTGCTGGTGTGGAGAATCCCATGCACAGAGGAGCCTGGTGGGCTATGATCCAAAGGGTCGCAAAGAGTCAGGCACCACTGAAGCAACTTAGTATGCACACACAGTATGATGGCATTCTTGGACAATACATAAAAATGTGGGTGTAGTCTAATTTGCCTGCAGGCCTTAATCTGCTGAATCCTGGTCTAACACTCCACCAGTTAAGATCATAACCTTTAAAATAACACTTGTTAAACAAGGTTCAGCCCTGTAATTTTATTTTTCTGTTTACTATTTCCACCCTGTGTTATGTAACTCTGTTATCATTTCTTCTTTTCTTTAGATTATTTGAATTTTTTTTAGTATTTCATTTTAATTTATTTATTGGTGTTTGGCTATATCTCTGTATTTTTACTTTTTTTTAGGCTCAGCTGGTAAAGAATCCACCTGCAATGTGGGAGACCTGGGTTTAATCCCTGAGTTGGGAAGACCCCCTGCAGAAGGGAAAGGATACCCACTCCAGTATTCTGGCCTGGAGAATTCCGTGGACTGTGTATAGTCCATGGGGTCGCAGAGTTGGACACGACTGAGCGACTTTCACTTCACTAAGAAACTAAAATATATACATAAAAACTTTCACAATCTAAAGTTACACTGTAACACTTCATGAGATATTTAGAAATCTAAAAACCACTATAAGTTCCCTTAATGATGAAATTTTCTTGTATATTATATCTACATACATTGAAAGCTCTAGCAGTCAGTGTTATATGTTTGCTTTCAACAGTCATACGTATTTTTTTAAAGCAGCTTTTTAAAAAGATTTATCAAGCTATTTATTATTTTGGTGGTTTTCTTTATTTCTGAAGATTCAAGGTTTCATCTAGTATCATTCCCTTTTAACATATAGAACTTCCTTCAGTATTTCTTGTAAAGCAGAGCTGCTGGTAACAAATTTTCTTAGTTTTTCTTCATTTACAGTGTCTTTATTTCACTTTTGTTTCTGTGGACACACACTGGCTTGAGAGTGCTTTTTTGTAAGCATTTTAAATATATTGTTCCAATGTCTTCTGTTGTCTATCATTTTTAATGAGAAATTTGCAGTCATTCAAATCATTGTTCAAGTATATATATATGTATTTCTTGTAGCTGCTTTCAAGATTTTTTAAAAACTATATCTTTCTTGGTTCAGTATTTTAATCACAATGTCTCCAAACATGTTTTCCTTTGACTTTATCCTCAAAGATAAACTTGAGACTAAGTGAACTTTCTGAATATGTAAAAGCCTACCTCTTTCTGAAATTTTGGACAATTATTTGTTAATATTTTTCTGGTTCCAGCTTTTTCTCCTTACCTTCCGGAATTCCAATTACATATGTATTTGAACGTTTTGTCCCACATTCACTAAGCTTTGATCTTCTTTAAAGTATCTTTTTTTTTTCTGTTTTTCAAATTCAATACTTTCTATGCTCTGTGCTCAAGTTCAGTGACTCTTCTGTCACATGCAGACCACCTGTAACCTTAGATGGTATTTTTTTTTCATATATTGTATTTTCAATTCTCAAATCCGATTTGTTTTTATACTTTACTTATCCATTATGAATTCTTACCTTTTTCATTCAGTGTTTCTTTCCTTTACACCTCATGAAGAAAATTTCACTAGCTGTTTTTAAGTCCTTTTTGCAATACAATTATTTTAAAAATAAATTGGAAACATCAATTTATATTGTTAGTTTTTCCTTTTTTTCCCCGGGAATATACAAAAATAATTAATAGGATAGATAGGCGAAGGTGGGCTTCTGTTACTATGAAAGAACTAAGCTAAATCTATTTTTCCCTATTTAACGCCTTCTATGATAAAGGATCTAACAAAAGTGAACCTGTCTCTTGACAATCTGCTTGCTAGAGCTGGCATATGAAAGTATCAAGAAGTGAGTGGCTTAAAACAACAGAAATTTATAGTTTCATGGTTTTGGAGATATAGAGAATCCCTATACAATGTATCAGCAGGACCATGATCTGAGACTCAGAAGATTCTTTCATGCCTCTTGTTCTCCTGATTGTAGCTAGCAATTCTGCTGTTCTTTGGCTTGCAGCTGGATCAGTCCAATCTCTGTCTCCATTCACAAGGCACTCTCCCTCTGTATCTTCACATCAACTTCCTCTGTTTATCTAATTCTAATTTTCCCCTTTTTATAAGGATATCAATCACAGTGGATGAGGGCTCACCCTAAGGACTTCATTTTAACTTGACTGCTGCTGCTAAGTTGTTTCAGTCATGTCCAACTCTGTGCGACCCCATAGACGGAAGCCCACAAGGCTCCCCCATCCCTGGGATTCTCCAGGCAAGAACACTGGAGTAGGATGCCATTTCCTTCTCCATTTACTTCTGCCTTAACTTGATTATCTCTATCCAATGAACAGATAAAGTCACAACAATGAGATACTAGATGTTAGGAATTCAACATATATTTTATGGGGGACAAAACTCAACCAAGAAGTTTTCCTTCTGCTAGAAAGTGAGTTTCAAGAACCATCAGAACCAGCATTCAAAGAATAATTTGAGAGGGTAAGTCATTTCATAATTATTCTCTTTTATTTCACTATGGGTCATAATAGAATGGCAAATGGCTATTAAACTGGTATATTTACTAATGTTCAAAGAAATTTATTCAGTTCAGTGGCTCAGTCATATCCGACTCTTTGCGACCCCATGAATTGCAGCACGCCAGGCCTCCCTGATTATAAAAGAAATTAGTCTTGTAATACTGGATAAGCTATTGGTTTAATATATCTGCTTTATCATAATTCTAATGATATGCATTTTTATAAGGTCATCACCAAGATATTAGCAGGTCTGATTTTGTCAAAATGCACAAATATATATAAAAATTAAGCCAAAATGTTTAATATACAGTATGTGGAGTGAGACAAAGAGAAGAGGAGAAAGAAGGAGAATGGTATCAGTAATAAGGCTATATAAAATACAGAATAATATTTGAATCGACTTTAAAAGACACTTTTATTTTTTTGATGACCCAGAGGGATGGGATAGGGAGGAAGGTGGCAGGGGGGTTCAGGATGGGGAACACCTGTACACCCATGGTGGACTCCTGTCAATGTATGGCAAAACCAATATAATATTGTAAAGTTTTTTAAAAAAACTAATTAATTAATTTAAAAGAAAGACACTTTTAAAACTGGCTTGTAACTACTAATCCTGGGATAAACAAAGATTTATCAACACTGATCTGTCAAATTCAATAAAATTTTTTAAAGTATTGTTTTAAAAATATAATTTCAAATATTATTCAACATTGACAATCTGAGTAGAAATTATACTAGCGTTTGTTTAGGTCAAATAAACAAGTATTAAATTGTATGCAATTAATAATTTGTACAAACTCAGGAGACCTGAGCTCATAGTAAATTATAAAACTGTCAAATATATGTGTTTGCCCTATTCCAACTGGAATGTTAAATGATTAACAAAATGCCTTTTTTAAACAGTCAACAGTGATTTAAAATAAAAATACTACATGTTGAGCAAATGAAGCTCTGAGTGAGAATCTGATTAGAAATTACACGTGATCACTTCAACAGACTCTTCCAATCTGACAGTAAAGTAGTTCTTCACTGTTCAAAAACCTTACATCTGCAACTGATTTCATTCCATCAGCCAAAAAATGCATTTATGCTGCCACCATTACATTTTCAGAGGAGTTTAAATTACAAAACTTGAGAGAACTTCAAAGCAATACTTAATCTAACCATTCTGATCTTGATGGCCTTGTTAAAAATAATTTAGGACACTTAACAGAAAAGAAACCCTTCAACAAAAGGGGTAACAATTGTTCTTAAATCACGTTATTTTAAATTTCCTTTCATAAATCAAATGTACCTACCTGGGGGTTTGAGCATTTTATCTCAAGTGACTCTAGGTCAACATGCAGACAGACAACAAATGAATGCCTCATATCAGGTCCTGTAGCAAGCAATTTTGGGGATGTAACAGCTAGTGTAGAGGTACAACCCATGGGTTCCACTAGGCAAAGTGTCACTTGTTTTCCAAAAAGGGTGTATATGCTGAAATGAAGCAAGCTGATTGTCCAAGGAAAAGCATCACCTGATAATAGGGACAAAAGGGGTGAGGGAGGCAGACATACAAAAATATAGTTAACTGTCATTTGATATTAAGGTGTCTACTATCAATATTATCTACTATCAAATATTATGTACTATCAATATTTAAAATAGAAAACACTTAATATGGCATCATAAAAAACATATATTGTATCATAGACCAACATGTTAAATAGTTCACATGCTATCGAAGGGTTACTTAATATTTGTATTTATTACACATACTACTATATCAATAATTAAGTTACATTATAAAAGAAAAAAAATAGAAATTAAGGAAGGCGATAAGCCCTTATGGCAGAAAGCAAAGAGGAATTAAAAAGCCTCTTGATGAAAGTAAAAGAGGAGAGTGAAAAAGTTGGCTTAAAGCTCAACATTCAGAAAACAAAGATCATGGCATCTGGTCCCATCACTCCATGGGAAATAGATGGGGAAACAGTGGAAACAGTGTCAGACTTTATTTTTTTGGGCTCCAAAATCACTGCAGATGGCGACTGCAGCCATGAAATTAAAAGACGCTTCCTCCTTGGAAGAAAAGTTATGACCAACCTAGATAGCATATTCAAAAGCAGAGACATTACTTTGCCGACTAAGGTCCGTCTAGTCAAGCCTATGGTTTTTCCTGTGGTCATGTATGGATGTGAGAGTTGGACTGTGAAGAAGGCTGAGCGCCGAAGAATTGATGCTTTTGAACTGTGGTGTTGGAGAAGACTCTTGACGGTCCCTTGGACTGCAAGGAGATCCAACCAGTCCATTCTGAAGGAGATCAGCCCTGGGATTTCTTTGGAAGGAATGATGCTAAAGCTGAAACTCCAGTACTTTGGCCACCTCATGCGAGGAGTTGACTCATTGGAAAAGACTCTGATCCTGGGAGAGACTGGGGGCAGGAGGAGAAGGGGATGACCCACGATGAGACGGCTGGATGGCATCACAGACTCGATGGACGTGAGTCTGAGTGAACTCCGGGAGATGGTGATGGACAGAGAGGCCTGGCATGCAGAGATTCATGAGGTCGCAAAGAGTGGGACACAACTGAGCGACTGAACTGAACTGAACTGAAGTGAAGTTCTAACTTTGTATTCCCTTACTGGTTTACTAGTGGGTTGCACAGTGTAACTCCTGGGATGTATGTACCTTGGAGACCATAAAACATGTGTTAAATTAAGAAAATGGACTAAACGTGGCCCATGATCTGACTGCAGAATAATAAAAAATAAATAAATAAACAATTTACTATGGTCTGTTGGAATGTCCGCATCAGAATCATGCAGATGCTGATATAAAATATAGATTCCTGGTTTCCACTTCAGACCTACTTAATCAGAAGTCTCTGCAGGTTAAAATTCAGGATGCATATCTACATCTTCAGTTGAATACCCTTACATATGTATAAAAGGATATATACATATATATGTATATATACACACATACGTATATATTTGATTTTAAAAAATAAGTACTCATACATTTCAAGGTTAAGAGCAATATTTTGCTGTTTTAACTTTTTTCTCTTAAAAATTTATCACAGAAAAGAACTGTCAGGATAAATTAATGAGACAAAACCATCGTTTTTACAATTGTGGCTACCAGTAAAGTGCTTCATGAAATAGAATTTAAAAGTGTACTTGTATTAGAATATTTATATACATTGGTCCCATCACTTCATGG
This sequence comes from Capricornis sumatraensis, assembly GCF_032405125.1. NCBI lineage: Eukaryota > Metazoa > Chordata > Mammalia > Artiodactyla > Bovidae > Capricornis > Capricornis sumatraensis. Next base: position 83,732,978 of record NC_091079.1, read on the forward strand.
GAAATAGATGGGGAAACAGTGGGAAGAGTGTCAGACATTTTTTTGGGCTCCAAAATCACTCCAGATGGTGACTGCAGCCATGAAATTAAAAGATGCTTACTCCTTGGAAGAAAACTTGTGACCAACCTAGATAGCATATTCAAAAGCAGAGACATTACTTTGCCAACAAAGGTCGGTCTAGTCAAGGCTATGGTTTTTCCAGTGGTCGTGTATGGATGTGAGTTGGACTGTGAAGAAAGCTGAGACTCGAAGAATTGATGCTTTTGAACTGTGGTGTTGCAGGAGACTCTTGAGAGTCCCTTGGACTGCAGGGAGATCCAACCAGTCCATTCTGAAGGAGGTCAGCCCTGGGATTTCTTCGGAAGGAACAATGCTAAAGCTGAAACTCCAGTACTTTGGCCACATCATGTGAGGAGTTGACTCATTGGAAAAGACTCTGATGCTGGGAGGGATTGGGGGCAGGGAAGTGGATGACAGAAGATGAGATGGCTGGATGGCATCACTGACTTGATGGACGTGAGTGAACTCCGGGAGTTGGTGATAGACAGGGAGGCCTGGTGTGCTGCGATTCATGGGGTTGCAAAGATTTGGACACGACTGAGCGACTCAACTGAACTGAGTACTAGAATGGCAATTAGATGGAAAATATGTTCATATGACTGTCTTTTTGACTCTGAAAAACTTGTTAGTATGTTGTTGTTGTTGAGTTGCTAAGTTGTAACTCTTTGTGACCCCATGAACTGTAGCCTCCCAGGCTCCTCTATCCTTCACTATATCCTGGAGCTTGCTGAAACTCATGTCCATTGAGTCAGTGAGTCTATTTAACCATCTCATCCTCTGTTGCCTGCTTCTGCTCCTGCTCTCAATCTTTCCCATAATCAGGGTATTTTCCAATGAGTCAGGTGGCATCAGGTGGCCAAAGCATAAGAGTTTCCATTTCATCATCAGTCCTTCCAATGAATATTCAGGATTGATTTCTTTCAGGATTGACTGGTTTGATCTCCTTGCTGTTGGAGGAACTCAAAGAGTATTCTCCAGTACCACAGTTCAAAAGCACCAATTCTTTGGCACTCAGCCTTCTTTATGCTCCAACTTTCATATCCGTACATGACTACTGAAAAAACCACAGCTTTGACTATACGGATGTTTGTCAGCAAAGTGATGTCTCTCCTTTTATTCATAGCTTTCCTTCCAAGGAGTAAGCGTCTTTTAATTTCATTGCTGTAGTCACCATTTGCAGTGATACTGGGGCCCAAGAAAATAAAGTCTGTCACTGTTTCCACATTTTCCCCTATTTGACATGAAGCGATGTGACAAGATATCATGATCTTAGTTTTTTGAAAGCTGAGTTTTAAGTCAGCTTTTTCACTCTCCTCTTCCACTCTCATCAAGAGAATCTTTAGTTCCTCTTCACTTTCTGCCATTAGAGTGGTATCATGTACCTATCTGAGGCTGTTGATATTCCTGGCTATATAGATTCCAGCTTGTGCTCCATCCAACCTGGCATTTCCCATGATGTACTCTGTATACAAGTTAAATAAGCAGGGTGATAGTATACAGCCTTGATGTACTTCTTTCTCAATTCTGAACTCGTCTGTTGTTCCATGTCCAGTTCTAACTGTTGATTCTTGACCTGCATACAGGTTTCTTAGGAGACAGGTAAGGTGAGCTGGTATTCTCATCTCTTTAAGAATTCTCCACAGTTTGTTGTGATACACACAGTCAAAGGCTTTAGCATAGTTAAACAAGACTTGTCAACAGAGATAGGATAATATAGACTTTAAGTATCTGGATTGTTTCAAAACAAATTTATCTTCTAATTAGAGAGGTACTAGTACCTCACTGAAAATAACTTAGAAAATATATAAAGGAAAAAAAATAAAAACCAGCCATAATTCACCTTCCATCTTGCTACTCCCAGGAATATACACTATTACCATTGTTCTATTTCCTTTTTTTCTTCCCTTATAGTGTTGGCCATGCGTACAGAGAGTTGAAACTAGGATCACACTATACTTTTAGGTTCATATTATTCTTTTGGTAAGGAAAAAGAAAAGATTAAATGAATAACTAAGTAGATCATGTTCTAGATATATATATTAAAAATATAAATATGCATTTGAATTGTGAATGGTGATATTGAAGGGGTACTACAAGATAGATTCTCATACGTTTGAACATTCAAAATGTCTTAATCAAGAAGCTAATAATATTAAACCCGGAAACTTTGAAGTTGAGACTTGAATAATAATATAATTGTAGCTACACAGCAGTCCACAATAATTTGACTGGAAACGATGAAAACTGCATAATAATGTGTGGTTAGCACTGTGGTACTCCGCCTCTCTTAAGACTTAAAATATTTTGCCCTCAAGAAGAATGACCAACTTTAAATCATCTGTAACTAATTCTGAAATTGCTTAAAAATCTACACAAGTTTCCATGCTATTTACAAAATAAACGCTTTGCCAAATTTGTCTTAAAATATTTTGGAATTATTTCAGGCTACATATTTTAAAATTGGTAGAGAGCTATATATAGTCTTTCAAATTTCATGTTATCCAAGAAATGCTAAATGATGATTATGTTGGATTAAAAAAACACCACATTTAAATTCATGAAACTGAAAAAAAGGATTCCCAATGACACTGGTACTATCTTAGATATGTGTCTGCTTCTTCTTTGGAATCAGACCATAAGTTGAAATTTGGTATATCATTTTCTAAGTTTTAAACAGAGCCTTTTAATGTAATACTTTACATTCATTTATTTGGCAAGCAGATAATCTATTTTAAAAAGCACATTTTATCTAGAAGATCTTAATGTGTAATGACAAACATTCCCACAATTAATCACTATGAAAAAATTACCAAAACATAACACATCACTATTGCACAAATATTCCTTTTAAACACACACACACACAAAATAAACAAATAAAAGCACCTCATCTATTTACAACACTGGCAATATACTGTATGAGGAGTTGTTAGAATATGACAGACCATGACAGACCAGGACCATATACTATTCTGAGGGCTTCAAGATTATTTCAGAAAAACTATTTATTGCTGGCAGAATTCAGAAAATGTCTAACAAAATGTCTAAAGAACAAGAAAAAGAAAGAAGGCTGAAAATTCCATTTCCGTGAGAATTTGTAAAACGTCTATATTATCAACAGAGAAAAGACTAGTGATAAATTAATTCTCAGAAAAATGATAATCAAATACTGAACTACTTCATACAAAATAATGTAAAAGAGAGTGAATATGACAAAGCTTTAGGAGAAAATTAATAAATAAAATTCAATGTAAGACTATGTGATACATGTCAACAACTGGGAAGGGGGACTTGATTACATAATAGTAACTTAAAACTAAGTGAAATTATAAAAATTACATGGTATGGATTTCCTTACACAGCATCACACATTGCTGATTTTGCCCAACACAAAGCATAAAATAAAGGACCGACTTGGATAACTGTGTGGATCACAATAAACTGTGGAAAATTCTGAGAGAGATGGAAATACCAGACCACCTGACCTGCCTCTTGAGAAATCTGTATGCAGGTAAGGAAGCAACAGTTAGAACTGGACATGGAACAACAGACTGGTTCCAAACAGGAAAAGGAGTACGTCAAGGCTGAATATCGTCTCCCTGCTTATTTAACTTCTATGCAGAGTACATCATGAGAAGCCCTGGGCTGGAGGAAGCACAAGCTGGAATCAAGATTCTCAGGAGAAATATCAATAACCTCAGATATGCAGATGACATCATCCTTATGGCAGAAAGTGAAGAGGAACTAAAAGCCTCTTGATGAAAGTGAACGAGGAGAGTGAAAAAGTTGGCTTAAAGCTCAACATTCAGAAAACAAAGATCGTGGCATCCAGTCCCATCACTTCATGGGAAATAGATGGGGAAACAGTGGAAACAGTGTCAGACTTTATTTTTGGGGGCTCCAAAATCACAGCAGATGGTGACTGCAGCCATGAAATTAAAAGATGCTTACTATTTGGAAGAAAAGTTATGACCAACCTAGACAGCATATTCAAAAGCAGAGACATTACTTTGCTGACTAAGGTCCGTCTAGTCAAGGCTATGGTTTTTCCAGTAGTCATGTATGGATGTGAGAGTTGGACTGTGAAGAAAGCTGAACGCCGAAGAATTGATGCTTTTGAACTGTGGTGTTAGAGAAGACTCTCGAGAGTCCCTTGGACTGCAAGCAGATCCAACCAGTCCATTCTGACAGAGATCAGCCCTGGGATTTCTTTGGAAGGAATGATGCTAATGCTGAAGCTCCAGTACTTTGGCCACCTCAGAGAGGAGTTGACTCACTGGAAAAGACTTTGATGCTGGGAGGGACTGGGGGCATGAGGAGAAGGGGACGACAGAGGATGAGATGGCTGGATGGTATCACTGACTCGATGAACGTGAATCTGAGTGAACTCTGGGAATTGGTAATGGACACGGAGGCCTGGTGTGGTGTGATTCATGGAGTCACAAAGATTTGAACACGACTGAGCGACTGAACTGAACTGAACTGAACTTGGATAACAAAAGAAAGCACTATCTAGAGCAAAACAAAAAGAAGAAGAAAAACCTACATATGTACATTTCGACAATCTTATTATCAATGTTGGCATCACCAAACAGTGACTAGTTATACAGATGAAAAAGTGTATATACTTTGTGCCTAGGTAAATCATCTTATAAACATCAATATGGAAAATGAAGAAAGTTGGTTAATATTTGAGACACTCTCTCAGTTTTCTTTCCTTTCATAACCTTCATCAAGTATCTTTAGAAACAAAAACAACAAGAGGAGTGCCTTCCTCTACTCCTTATGTCTTTTCCCCATGTCCAACAATACAGTATGACTCAGGTAGATTTTTATTTCAAATATGATTAGTGGAATCAGGAATATCTTATTGCTAATTGCAAAGGTTAACAATTTGGAAATGGATACACTGTTTTCTACAAATATAAATAAGCCAGAACTGCTGACACTTTTTCCCCAAATCACTTAGCATTAAATTGATTTAAAGACAGTTGAGATAAAAGACTTTCTTTATTTCTACACGATGTTAATTTAAACATTGGGAATGTCTGAGTAATGAAGGCATTTAAAAAACAGAAAACCTAATCAATTCTCCTGGCAGAAGGGAACTGCTGAAATGCCTGGAAGAAAAGGAAATAAAAACAGGCAATGTATAATTTTATTTGCTCTGTAACCAAATTTCTACATTTAGAAGAAAATATTGCTTTCTATTAGAAAATGTGAAATGTATTGCATGTATAAACTAATGCAAGTTAAAAATATAAAATTTATATTTAAAACCTCATGATTAACTAAATAGACATTTCTCCAAAGAAGACATACGGATGGCTAACAAACACATGAAAAGATGCTCAACATCACTCATTATTAGAGAAATGCAAATCAAAACCACAATGAGGTACCACTTCACACCAGTCAGAATGTCTGCGATCCAAACGTCTACAAGCAATAAATGCTGGAGAGGGTGTGGAGAAAAGGGAACCCTCCTACACTGTTGGTGGGAATGCAAACTAGTACAGCCACTATGGAGAACAGTGTGGAGATTCCTTAAAAAAACTGCAAATAGAACTGCCTTATGACCCAGCAATCCCACTGCTGGGCATACACACCAAGGAAACCAGAATTGAAAGAGACACATGTACCCGTAATGTTCATCGCAGCACTGTTTATAATAGCCAGAACATGGAAACAACCTAGATGTCCATCAGCAGATGAATGGATAAGAAAGCTGTGGTATAAATACACAATGGAGTATTACTCAGCCGTTAAAAAGAATACATTTGAATCAGTTCTGATGAGATGGATGAAACTGGAGCCGATTATACAGAGTGAAGTAAGCCAGAAAGAAAAACACCAATACAGTATACTAACACATATATATGGAATTTAGAAAGATGGCAATGATGACCCTGTATGCAAGACAGCAAAAGAGGCACAGATGTGTAGAGCAGACTTCTGGACTCAGAAGGAGAGGGAGAGGCTGGATGATTTGGGAGAATGGCATTGAAACATGTATACTATCATGTAAGAAACAAATCACCAGTCTATGTCCGATGCAGGATACAGGATGCTTGGGGCTGTTGCACGGGGATGACCCAGAGAGGTTATGGGGAGGGAGGTGGGAGGGAGGTTCATGTTTGGGAACGCATGTACACCCGGGGTGGATTCATGTCAATGTATGGCAAAACCAATACAGTATTGTAAAGTAAAATAAAGTAAAAATAAAAATTTTTTAAAAAAAAAGAAAAGAAAAAAAACCCTCATGATTATTAAATAATGAAAAAATAGATAATTCATTTCAAATTTGATAGATATTTTCTTTACATCTAGAAACCCAAGCATTCAATGCTAAGTACTATTCATTTCTGAAAATTATTACTGATTTAATAATAAGTTAACCATCAACATTACATTACTACATAAAGACATATAATACTTGTTGTTTTTTAAGTCTTTAAAACCTAAGATTGCAATTATAAACAATGCAAAACCAGAACAATTATTGCTTTTAAAAAACTAAAACAATCTCATAGCTTCACACTGTCCTTCCAGCAATTAATATATTAGTAACTACTTTAACAGTTTAAAAAGAAATGTCAAAATTATAGCAATGTTCTGTTTATTTAAGGTCATATGGTCAACTAACAAGATATACCCTCAGTTTATATAGGTTGTCAAGAGATATTACAATTCTATGTATTTTCTAAAGCGATTTACCACTAACTAATGGCAAGCCTCACCTCACTTATTATTATACAAAGACAACTACATAATTAAGGAAGCATTATCATAAAATATTTCTTTGGTCTCAACACTCAGTGATATATGGATTATAACTTAAAAATAAATATAGGGTATTATTATTATATGGTTAGCTGGTTGTTTTCTATGTTAGCTTTTTCTTAAATAACTGAATAGTCAATTATCTTTTATTAAGCTATTTAATTGAATATGTATTTTACCAACACTGTACTCTCAAACTTAAGACATGCTTAAGACATGATTCATTTTTCAAAACATTTTCAGATACATACATTGTATTTACAACAATAATGAAAATACTTAAAAGATTTACAACAGACATTCTAAATAGTGAATACATTTATCATTTTCCTTAACACAACACACAGTACACATAGTCATTTTAGTCAATTTGAGCTAAATCTAGTACCTTCCGAAGACTTCTACAAAAGAACTGTTTGCTGCTATTAGATGAAAACCGAGACTGACTAATATAGAAAAGATTTGCTATGTTAACTCTCCTAATAAATAAGTATTTGTTAGGGACAAATGATACACGTGTGTGTTCATTTTACATTACTGACTTAACAGTAGCCATATCAATTTACTTAAGTTGATAAACTGGTTTCTTGAGTGCAACAGAACATGACACTACTACCTGCAATTCTTCCTGCACAGAAGAATGAGCTGGATTTCGCACTAGAGACTTCAGTAAGAATGAGCGCTCTAACTACCCCTTCTTGTTTAGAGGAGAAATTCTAATTCCTAAATCCTTTCCTGTTTCCGCATGAAGCACTAAGCCAACCCATGCCGTTTCCGTTCACAGGAATTGAGAGGACTACTTCACTATAGCAAAAGAATGAACTTAGTGACAAAAGAAAAGACAAGACTAATGAATAAAGTAATGGGAAAAAAGTATTTTGTAAAAATATAAAAAGTAAAGCCTTGATAAATTTCACTCCTTTTATTATTTAGTATTACTAAATACTTTTTTTGAAAGGCAGAAGTTCATGGATGACATACTCTTTCAGTTCAAACAACTATTCCAAATTCTAAATGAAGAGTCTGAATCAGTGAATTTGTGAAGAATCTCAAAATGAAGGGAAGAGTATGGAGGAAAACTTGAGCCCTGCAGTTCATGTTTCTCCATAACTTGGCACCTCAAATATGGCTCCATTCTCTGGAGCTCAGGTGAACCCCTTTAAAAGCATGCTAAAGCTGACAGGTGTGATCAGGGACTTAGCTATGAATTAATGAATAGAGCAATGTTTGGTACTGAAAATAGCTGTTACTCTCTAACACAATATTCTATAATGTTTTCACTGCCAGCTGATGGACAATCTAGGTCAAATAGATACCTAAGGATATAAAAAAGAAACAAAGAAGTCAGATATTTGAAAATCTTATAGACTTGTAAACCATCAGTGAAAAGGTGATAGGTTAAGTATAGATCTAGATGAGAATATCTAGTAAAGCTACACATGTGAAGAACAAAGTATACAGAGAAAAGAACCCACAAAAGAGATTTTAAAAAAGCAGCAATTATTCACAGAAAATGAATCAAGGCAACTGGTTATTCCAAAAGTCAAGAAAGAATTTCAAAAATGAATCAAAGAATATCAAGGGTTAAAAATCTTTCATTGGATTTTCATGTAACAGGTTTATTCTGTTAACTAAGCTGAAAGAAATGTTAGAATTTTTATATGACAAGCATTTAAGTAAGAAACTTATCATTTCTGAAGCAAGTTACTTAAAAACATAGTGCATAGAATATAGTATGCACTCAATAAATATTTACTTTATGAAGGAAGGAGGGAAAGAAGCTAGGAAGGAAAGGAGAAAGGGAGGGAGGGATGGATGGACAGAAATGGATAAAAAATGGGTTGGTCCTAAGCAATGAGAGCAGACTAAAGACTTATTTCAGGTAAGGTAGATTCACTTGTTAAACAAGTTATTTACTGAAATAAATATGTACTAGATGTTATTCTGGAGAAGGAAATGGCAACCCACTCCAGTACTCTTGCCTAGAGAATCCTGTGGACAGAGGAGCCTGGTGGGCTGCTGTCCATGGGGTCGCACAGAGTTGGACACGACTGAAGCGACTTAGCATGCATGTGTGCATTGGAGAAGGAAATGGCAACCCACTCTAGTATTCTTGCCTGGAGAAACCCAGGGACAGAGAAGCCTCGTTGGCTGCTGTCTATGGGGTCGCACAGAGTCGGACATGACTGAAGTGACTTAGCAGCAGCAGCAGCTGTTATTCAGGAGACCCAGGTTCGATCCCTGGGTCAGGTAGATCCCCTGGAGAAGGGACAGGCTACCCACTCCAGTATCCTTGGGCTTCCCTTATGGCTCAGCTGGTAAAGCATCTGCCTGCAATGCAGGAGACCTGAGTTTGATCCCTGGGTTGGGAAGCTCCCCTGGAGAAGGGAAAGGCTACCTACTCCTGTATTCTGGCCTGGAGAATTCCAGGGACTATATAGTCCATGGAGTCACAAAGAGTCGGACACGGCTAAGCAACTTTAAATGTAAAAATAGACATTATTCAAGGACCTAGGGAGAGAGCAGTGAACGATATAGCCTCACTATTCTCATGGAGCTTGCATTCTAGCTGTGGAAAGAATAATAAACTAATATCTTAATGAAATACAGTATTTTGATAGTTGTAGATGTTCTGCAAACAATTAAGCAGGATAATAGAATGGAGTGCTGCCACTTTAAGATAGGGTAGTCCAGAAAAGCCACTCAGAAAAAAATGACATTCCATAGAGACAAAAGGCATGAAGTTACTTAGAAAAAAAAATATTCTACAAGGTGAATACTAAGTATAAAGGTCCTGCATCAGGAACCTGTTTGGATGGGAAGTGGTCAGTGCTTTCACTAACATAATGAAGAGTCTGTATGCTGGGTAGGGGAAATAATCAGATAACCTTGAGAAAACCATGAAAGTGAAACTGTTAGGCACTCAGTCTTGTCGGACTCTCTGTGACCCCATAGACTGTAGCCCGCCAGGCTCCTCTGTCCATGTAATTCTCCAGGCAAGAATACTGGAGTGGGTTGCCTTCCCCTTCTCCAGGGGATCTTCCCAATCCAGGGATTAAGCCCAGGTCTCTGGCACTGCAGGCAGATTCTTTAACATCTGAGCCAGGAAGGAAACTGGTCTCTAACAGCTTTTATAGGGAGTGGAAAGGCATTAAAGGAATCAGTAAAAGTTTACAAAGTTATCAATGAGGGCTAGAAGTCATTAAAAAAAAAAAACCAAACACACTGTCAAGAACTTCAGTAAAGAAGCTTAAATGTCAAACAGTTGGAACAATCCAAGGCTACATTCCTTCCAAGAAACTGAGAATCCACAGCATCCAAAATACATGAACAACTCAAGTAACTCTATCATAAAAATAATCTGATTTTAAAAAATGGGCAGAGGACCTGCATAGACATTTTTCCAAAGGAGACATACAGATGGCCAACAGACACAGGAAAAGATGCTCAACAAAACTAACCATTAGGGAAACGCAAATCAAAAGTACAACGAGATGACATCTCACACCTGTCAGAACGGCTATTATCAAAAAGACAATATATAACAAGTACTGGGGAGGATGCAGACAAAAGGGAACCCTTTGTGCACTGTTGATGAGAATGTAAATTGGTACAAACACTATGGAAAATAGCATGAAAGCTCCTCAAAAAATTAAAAACAGAACCACCACACAATTTAGCTATTCCACTTCAGGGTATTGATCCAATGAAAACAACAAGACCACTATAAAAAGATATGTGTACCCCAATGTTCAGAGGAGCATTATTCACAATATCCAACATATAGAAGAAAGCTTAGGTCTATCAATAGATGAATTAAAAAAATGTGGTATTTGAGGAGGATATCAAGCACGATGGAAGAGTAAAGGACACTGAACTCACCTTCCCCAACAAACATCAAAAATACATCTACAAGTGGAGCAGCTCTCACTGAAAACAAACTGGAGACTGGCAAAGAAAAGCAGTTAATCACATAGAACAATGAAAATAAAACTATACTACTGGGTTACGACACATAGAGACATAATATTTATATGAACAGAAAGGAAGAGAGAACAGAACTATGTTCAAATAATTATTTTATAATTTAGCAGAATTAAGTTAAAATATATCTGAGGTTGAGTGTGATAAATTCAAATGCACAAAATAATTCTTAGATCCATCATTATTTAATACATAGTAAAAAAAAATCAATGGTGGAAATGAAATGGTATACTACAATACCCATTTAAAACAAAGACGGTATAAAAAACAAACAGAGGAACAAAAATACAAAAGAAACAATTAACAAATAGCAAATGACCAATTTAATTAAAATACATCATTACATGAAATATTGATGATCAAATCATCCTACTTAAAAATAAGAGATCAGACTACACAAAAAAATCAAAACCTAACTAATTCTATTTAAAAGGAAAACACACTGCATTCAAAAATTAAAAGTTTTTCTACTAAAAAAATTGTTCACCGATTCTACATGGCTTCACTGGTGAATTACATCAAATATTTAAATAAATGATGCCAATCCTCCACAAAGGAAATATATTTCAGAAATATAGGTAGAGAAACAACTTCCCAACTAATTCTATGAGAGCAGTATTAGTGAAGTGTCTAACTCTTTTTGACCCCATGGACTGTAGCCCACCAGGCTCCTCCATCCATGGGATTTTCCAGGCAAGAATACTGGAGTGGGTTGCCATTCCCATCTCCAGGGGATCTTCCCAACCCAGGGATCGAACCTGGGTCTTCTGCATTGTAGGCAGATGCTTTACCGTCTCTCAACTGGTAAAAAAATCCGCCTGCAGTGCGGAAGACCTGGGTTCAATCCCTGGATTGGGAAAATCCCCTGGAAAAGGGAAAGGCCATCCACTCCAGTATTCAGGCCTGGAGAACTCCATGGACTGTATAGTCCATGGGGTCGCAAAGAGTCAGAAACAACTGAGTGACTTTCACTTCACTGTGTGTCAATGAGACCAGTATTACCCCATACAAAAACCAAAGACACTGACAGAAAACTGTAGACTAGAATCCTTTGTGAATATAGATTAAAAAAATTAAAAGGCAAACTATGTTTGCCATCGTATGAAGAGATGACACACCATAGCCACATGGTCTATATCCCCAAATACAAGATTAGTTTAATCAATTAGTTATGCAAAACTGATTAATGAAATCTATCACATTATAGCATAAAGGTGGAGGGAGACACATCATCTCACTAGATTCATAAAAATATTTGATAAAACTCCAAAACTACCTCATGATAAAAAGTCTCAATAAACTGAGAAGAAAATGATTCTTCTCAACCTGATGAAGGGCATCTATGAAATCCACAGCTAGAGACTTTCCTGGCAGCCCAGTGGTTGCTGCGACTCTGAGCTCCCAATGCAGGGGGTCCAGGTTCAATCCCTGGTCAAGGAACTAGATGCCATATGCCACAACTAAGAAGACTGAAGATACTGCATGCCGCAACTAATACCTGGAGCAACCAAATAAATAAATAAATAAATAGTCTTAAAAGATTCACAGCTACCATCATACTTAATGGTGAAATTCTAAAGTCTAAACTCTTTTACTTTTAATAGATTAAAAATGTTAAGTTCATATAAAATGCCCATGATAAAACAGTAAAAGAAAAAACATGACTGAATATTTTTCTCAGGCATTATTATCTTAATTGTATAATAAATATAATAATTATGTTTGTTTGTTCAATCGCCAAGTCATGTCCGACTCGTTGTGACCCCATGGACTGTAGCACTCCAGTCTTTCCTGTTCTTCACTGTCTCCGATAGTTTGCCCAAGTTCATGTCCATGGAATCAGTGATGCCATCCATCCATCTCATCTTCTGTCACCCTCTTCTCCTTCCTTCAATTTTTCTAAGCATCAGAGTCTCTTCTAATGAGTTGTCTGTTCTCATCAGGTAGCCAAAGTACCGGAGCATCAGCTTAAGCATCAGTCCTTCCAATTAGCATTCAGGGTTGGCTTCTTTTAATATTGACTGGTTTGATCTTCTTACTGTCCAAGGGTATCTCAAGACTCTCCTTAAGCACCAGAGTTCGAAAGCATCAATTCTTTGGGACTCTGCATTCCTTATGGTCCAGCTCTCACACCCATACATGAACAATGGAAAAATCATAGCCTCGACTATAGGGACCTTTGTTGGCAAAGTGATTGTTTTCTTTATTTAACATACTGTCTAGGTTTGTCATAGTTTTCCTGTGAAAAAGCAATCATCTTCTAATTTCATAGCTGCAGTCACCATCCAGTGATTTTAGAGCCCCAAAAGGGGAAATCTGTCACTGTTTCCACCTTTTCCCCTTCTATTTGCACTGAAGTGAAGGCAGTGGATGCTATGATCTTTGTTTCTTTGTTTTTAAATATTTAATTTTAAGCTGGCTTTTTTCACTCTTCTTCTCCATCCTCATCAAGTGTTTTTTTAGTTCCTCTTCGCTTTCTGCCGCTGGAATCAAGATTGCCAGGAGAAATATCAATCACCTCAGATATGCAGATGACACCACCCTTATGGCAGAAAGCAAAGAGGAACTAAAAAGCCTCTTGATGAAAGTAAAAGAGGAGAGTGAAAAAGTTGGCTTAAAGCTCAACATTCAGAAAACGAAGATCATGGCATCTGGTCCCATTACTCCATGGGAAATAGATGGGGAAACAGTGGAAACAGTGTCAGACTTTATTTTTTGAGGCTCCAAAATCACTGCAGATAGTGACTGCAGCCATGAAATTAAAAGATGCTTACTACTTGGAAGAAAAGTTATGACCAACCTAGATAGCATATTCAAAAGCAGAGACATTACTTTGCCGACTAACGTCCGTCTAGTCAAGGCTATGGTTTTTCCTGTGGTCATGTATGGATGTGAGAGTTGGACTGTGAAGAAGGCTAAACACTGAAGAATTAATGCTTTTGAACTGTGGTGTTGCAGAAGACTCTTGAGAGTCCCTTGGACTGCAAGGAGATCCAACCAGTCCATCTGACAGAGATCAGCCTTGGGATTTCTTTGGAAGGAATGATGCTAAAGCTGAAACTCCAGTACTTTGACCACCTCATCCAAAGAGCTGACTCATTGGAAAAGACTCTGATGCTGGGAGGGATTGGGGGCAGGAGGAGAAGGGGACAACCAAGGGTGAGATGGCTGGATGGCATCACTGACTCGATGGACGCGAGTCTGAGTGAACTCCAGGAGTTGGTGATGGACAGGGAGGCCTGGCGTGCTGCGATTCATGGGGTCGCAAAGAGTCAGACACGACTGAGCGACTGAACTGAACTGATCCCCATATTTGAGGTTGCTCCCAGCAATACTGACTCCAGCTTGTAACTCATCCAGCACGGTATTTTGCATGATGTGCTCTGCATGTAAGTTAAATAAACAGGGTGACAAAAAACAGCCTTGCGGTACCTCTTTCTCAATCCTGAACCAGTCAGTTGTTCCATACGAGGCTCTAACTGTTGCTTCTTGACCCACATACAGGTTTATCAGGAGACAGGTAAGATGGTCTGGTATTCCCATCTCTTTAAGAGTTTTCCACAGTTTGTCATGATCCACACAAAGGTTATAAGGCAGTCAATGAAACTTTTCTGAATTCTCTTGCTTTCTCTATGATCCAGCAAATGTTGGCAATTTGATCTCTGGTTCCTCTACCTTTTCTATAACCAGCTTGAACATCTGGAATTTTTCAATTCACGTAATGCTGAAGCCTAGCATGCAGGATTTTGAACATAGTCTTACTAGCATGGGGGATGAGTGCAATTGTCTGGTGGTTTGAACATCCTTTAATACTGCCCTTCATTATACATAATGAATATTATATGTGTATATATCACAAAAGCTGAAAGAAAAAACCGACAATGGGAAGAAATTGAAACTACACTGCCCTTCATTATACATAATGAATATTATATATGTATATATCACAAAAGTTGAAAGAAAAAACCGACAATGGGAAGAAACTGAAACTAAATTGTTAAAAGCAATTATCAAGTGATTTTTATTTATTTTTAAATTTTCACTTATATATGTTATTACCTTTCCAAATTTCCTGTAATGAGTGCATTATGCTGTTAGATAAGCCAAAGTAAGATAAATACTGTATATCACTTGCATATGGAATCTACAAACGCGAACTCATAAAAAAAAGAAGAATGGTTACCTGGGGTTGGAGAGATATTGAAGAATTAAAGGGTCCAAACTTGCAAATAGAAGATTTGAAGATTTAACGCCTAGCACTTAACATTGCAGTCAACATTACTACATTACACATTTCAAAGTTGCTAAGAGATTAGATCTTATATATTTTCACCAAAAAAAAAATGATAATTATATGCCCTGATAGAAACGTTAGTTAATGCCACAGTGATAATCATATTGCAATATATATCAAATCAGCATGCTGAATACCTTAAACTTATATAATTTTATATGTCAACTGTATCTCAATTAAAAAATTCCCTTTAATTAGAATGTTACCTTGGTATCACTCAAAAACCATATTTTTAAGATCTTAAGGCTGTGAATCATACAGTTTATTTTTAAAAGGTGAGCAGGATATTAGATCTGCCATACTGGCTTTTGTTTTTAAAATAAATATTTGTGTGGGTAGAAATGCAAAATTAACAGCAAATGAAGTAAGGTTCCTTGTCTGGCCTTTAAAAGTCACAGAATCCACAGGTAAACAAATGATTGAGCAGGATGAATGTGAGTTACTGATGAATGTGAGCTACTGAGAAGAGAACAATGTATGTAGCTATTATATTAAATATGTTTAGGCAGCTCAACAGCTTAACTTCATTTGTTATACCTATACGATGTCTTCCAAGAAATTTATTTAAAAACAACATCCTCAAGACCAAATCTATAGCTCTTTTCTGGGCTTTCTCTTCTCCCCAGGCCATCTCATTTACATAAGGTTTAAGAATTAAAATTACTTTAATTCTTAAAAACTATTGCAAAAAACTAAACCAAAAAAACTATTGCAACAGTACATCACCATCTTTCAGAATAAGTGGAAATTACAATAATCAAACTATGACATTTAAAAAAAAATCTATATTGTAACAATACATATGAACTACTGAGGTGACCAGAATTACACAGAAATATAGCTCTCATGTTTTCCATAGTTGTTCAACGATTTTCATATCAGTTTTTATTACAACTCACTAAATCCAACAAAGGCAGAGTTTTAATTTATAAATGATCTCAATATTCCAAGTCTGTCAAAATATTTTAATAAAGTCACAGGCAACTCTTTCAAAGAAGGAAACACAAACTTCTGCTAGGCACAGGGTAGAAATCCATCTGCTCAGAGGTGTGAGCTGGATGTAGCAAATTACATCTGCAAGCCTCACTGCAAATGCTCTCTAATGAAACCCAAGATGTTGATTTTGACCCAAACACCCTACACAGATTGGATCTGGCTATATTAGTAATCATCTCTCCCTTCCATGGCAATTGAAATCAGATGACACATTTCAACAAACAGTTTCACATTCTGAACTTTAGAAGTCTAAATTCAGTATAGAAGAAGGCTCAGATCTATATAATGAGAACCCTTCTGTTCATTCTATTGATCATCTTTTACTGTAATGCTAAAGGAGTTTTTTTCATTATGTTCATATGATCATTATGTTTGCATGATCTACTCTATCATTAATGACGAATCATTGTATTTTGAATCTAAACACTAGTTTCAAAACTAAAATTTTTAACTGAAATTTAGCACTCCAGAATGATAACCAAGGAACACCAAAGACAAAGAGCGAGAGAAAAATAACTGTGCAGGAGCTACAAGTTAAGAAAAAAAAAAGATTAAGAAATAAAAGTTCTTCTTAATGAAGAACTTACAAAGACCATGGTCTTCATAACCATTAGTAAAATGGTGATGACATATCAAAATTTTAACTAAACATCCAAAGTTGCTTTCTACAGCGGGATATAGGCAATGAATCAATGTTTCATTTTTGCTTAGATTACCCTGATTTGGTTTCTGTTGTTTACAACCAAAGAGTATCAAGGTATACATAAACCTCTTTCTCAAATATTTTTTAAAAGACACTATAAATTTGTCCTAACAGTTTTTCACTTTCCATTTAGTCCTTAGGGCACTATCACCTGACTTGCATTAACACTATTCCTCTGAAAGTATGATGGTAAGAGAAACCAATTACCCAGAACTGTCAAATTCCTTTCACATCTTTTAATCCTCATCTTGGAATTCCCTGGCGGCTCAGGAGGTAAAGAATCCACCTGCAATGTGGGAGACCTGGTTTGATGCCCTGTTTGGGAAGATCCCCTGGAGGATCCCCACTCCAGTATTCTTGCCTGGAGAATTTCGGTCTTCTTCTTCCTTTTCAGTCAACATTAGTATTCTCCCGCTTTTTCTATATGGATTATACATTTGTTTCTATATAAGTGACTTTAGGTGATGACATCTTTTTTCATCATTTTCCCAGCTATCACATTATATATCTCTAACAATGATTCCTCTTTTGAACTCTAGACCTAAATATGCAATGGCTTATTAGATAAATTTACTTGAATGTCCCACAAACACTTCACAATATGCACCAAGCTAAATTCATCATTCCCATCTTCCACACCCAAAACTAAATCTTTTTATTTATAATCATATTGACCATATAAACTTCTACATAGATATCCAGGCTAGGAACCATGGAGTTATTCTACATATTTACTTCTCTTTCACTATCTATAACTAATACAGTCACAAAGTTTAGCCAACTTTTTGTTAATCTCAAATATGTCTCTATTCTTTCCCAATTTATCCATTCCTAGCACCACCATTCTGGTTTAGACAGTCATGTTTTTATACAACTATCATAGCTAGCTGCAATATCTAATCTCCTTGCCCCCAGTTTTCTTATCTTCCCCTGCGCCATGTCCCCCAGACCCTCACCAAATCCACTGCCTACATTTATCAAAAAGCATTTATTAAAAAAAAATATTGTGCTCAGTCGCTCAGTTGTGCCCGACTCTTTGTGACCCCTCCATGGGCTGTAGCCTGCCAGGCTCCTCTGTCCATGGGGATTCTCCAGGCAAGAATACCAGAGTGGGCTGCCATGCCCTTCTCCAAGGGGTCTTCCTGACCCAGGGATCAAACCCAGGTCTCCCTCATTGCAGGCGGATACTTTACTGTCTGAGCCACAAGGGAAGCCTGAACAAAAATGAACATGAAACAACAGTAACAGAGGAAGAGACTAGAAAGGAGTATATTTGGAGGGTGGTATATAGATTTAGACACATTCCGTATGTGGTTGAACATGAATGACTGAAAATATTTATCTACATTCTGAAACCAGGAAAATGACAGTGAAAGAGAAAAATAGCATTGTAAATCAAAATGAGGATGAGAACAGAAGACAAAACAGCAGATGTGTAACACCGATTTTTTTTTAAACTTATAGCAAGTGACTGAGGCACAGAGAAATAAACTATAAAGGTTCAATCTGATTCATGACATCCATCATTCAACAGGTTCTACACTCAAATATGCTGGAAAAAAGACAATGCAGAGTGACACTGAAACCAGGACTAGTTGAAAACTGAAAATGAACAGACCTCCAGATTCTTTCTCCATCTATGCACAGATACAAAGATACAAAGTAAAGTACTCTTTATACATAGGCATCAAAGGGTTCTATGTAAATTTTTCTACAAACAACTTTTAAAATGAAAAAAAGCATATTTATGGTATTTCATAAGAAGTTAGTATCTATAATTTTCTAATGTCTGGAAAAGTTTTAAATATCTTGAAATAATCTCCTTCCTTCAGGATAGGTTTGGCCAATGCAATAACCAGGTGGTTAAAAAATTGTTTCTACTTTAGGTTTCCATGTTGATTATGTAGTCACTCTGTAGTCTCCTAGGGAGTATGAAAAATAGACTTTAGAAGTTTCTATTTGATTCTAGTTCTCTCCATCTGGTAAAAGATTTTTTTTAAGTTGAAAATAAACTAAGATTTTAGAAAAAAAAATCACAGAATATAATAACATCATATGCTTTAAAAAGGGAGATTTCTATAGTTCTTAACTCATTCATAGTATATTGGAAAAACAAGATAAGAATAAAACAATTTATTAAATAAAAAGGACAAACAGTTGAAGTTGGCAGTAGTGTTACAGAAATAAAAAGGATTATAAATGAGTATTGAAGAGATACCAAATAATACGGTAGGATATATATATTACTCCTTTCATAAAATCTACTGCGGAGGCAGCTATAATATTGTCATAACATCTTTAAATTACTGGGGGATTCTACTTCCAGAAACAATGGCAGATTTTGTGCCCTGAATGACTTTTGCACTAAAAACAAATGAAAATCAATGTATTTATAAAATGTTTCTATACCACACATACCATGATCAAAACTTATATCTGTTAACACAAACACACACAAGTACATACACTAAACAAAATCATTAATAAGCTTCTCCCAATAGTAAAGATTATTAAGGCCAGGGAATAGAAGAAGCCAGAAATTAAGAGATAAGCAAAACAAATAGCCTGAGGCACTTCTAAACAGGTAAAATTTGAACACTCACCTGTTCACACTAAGGCAGATTAAAGACAAAGCCTTAGACCAATTTGCAGTGTAGAACTTAACTGGACACAAGGCTTGCAAGCGAATCACTACGATAATGATGTTAGGGTAAACCTTAAATGGAACTGTCCCATTTTTCCCATTAATTTATGCTTTTAGGTATCAAGATATATAGGTTAAATCTAAAGAAAAAGAGGCTCTCAGGGGACTACAGATGATCATCTGGTAATATTTTTTATCTTGATTCAGATGTAGGAAACATGAGTAGCTTTAGTATAAAATGTACCAAGCAGTGTACTAAGAATTGTACAGTTTTCTATATGATACAGTTGAACAATGATACAATGAACAACTTTAACAGCATATCAGACACAACTTTAAAAAACTAATGAAATGAAGGATCAGATTAAAGAAATTACTGAGAATGCAGGTCATCAAGTCAAAGAGAAAAATCATAGAAGTACAAACAGACAAGAATGATGCTGCAAAAAAGGTGGAAAATTCTAAAATATATATGAGAAAGAATAAGACACAGGTAATACGCAAGTCAGGAAGCAACAGTTAGAACTGAACATGGAACAACAGACTGGTTCCAAACAGGAAAAGGAGTACGTCAAGGCTGAATATCGTCACCCTGCTTATTTAATTTCTATGCAGAGTACATCATGAGAAATTCTGGGCTGGAAGAAGCACAAGCTGGAATCATGACTGCCAGGAGAAATATCAATAACCTCAGATATGCAGATGACACCACCCTTATGGCAGAAAGCAAAGAGGAACTAAAAAGCCTCTTGATGAAAGTGAAAGAGGAGAGTGAAAAAGTTGGCTTAAAGCTCAACATTCAGAAAACGAAGATCATGACATCTGGTCCCATCACTTCATGGGAAATAGATGGGGAAACAGTGGAAACAGTGTCAGACTTTTTTTTTTGGACTCCAAAATCAGTGCAGATGGTGACTGCAGCTATGAAATTAAAAGATGCTTACTACTTGGAAGAAAAGTTATGACCAACCGAGACAGCATATTCAAAAGCCAAGACATTACTTTGCCAACAAAAGTCTTTCTAGTCAAGGCTATGGTTTTTCCAGTGGTCGTGTATGGATGTGAGAGTTGGACTGTGAAGAAAGCTGAGCACCGAAGAATTGATGCTTTTGAACTGTGGTGTTGGAGAAGGCTCTTGAGAGTCCCTTGGACTGCAAGGAGATCCAACCAGTCCATTCTGAAGGAGATCAGTCCTGGGATTTCTTTGGAAGGAATGATGCTAAAGCTGAAACTCCAATACTTTGGCCACCTTATGCGAAGAGTTGACTCATTGGAAAAGACTTTGATGCTGGGAGGGATTGGGGGCATGAGGAGAAGGGGAGGACAGAGGATGAGATGGCTGGATGGCATCACCGACTCGATGGACAGGAGTTTGGGTGAACTCCGGGAGTTGGTGATGGACAGGGAGGCCTGGCATGCTGCGATTCATGGGGTCGCAAAGAGTCAGACACAACTGAGCAACTGAACTGAACTGAACTGAATATCTGAATAAATCATGCCAGAAAACTTGGAGAAATCTTTATGTCTTTTATAGACACCAATATAAAAACTTTAAAACACAAAGATTGTTAAAATTCTTAAAGCAGCCAGAGAGGAAGGACAAAACATCTTAAGGAAACATAAACTGCAAGTGGATCTCTCAATAGGACAATGAAAAGCAAAAGAGTCAGCACAACAGTATCTTTAATTGGTTTAGTTGCTAAGTTGTGTTCAACTCTTGCAACCCCATGAACTGTAGCCCGCCAGGCTCCTCTGTCCATGGGATTCTCCCGGCAAGAATACTGGAGTGGGTTGCCATTTCCTTCTCCAGGAAATCTCCTGACCCAGGGATCGAACGCAGTCTCCTGCATTGCAGGCAGATTCTTTACCAACTGAGCTACAATGAAAGCCTCTGTATCTTTAATAGGCCAGACTAAAATAATAAGAAATTATATAACTAGCAATAAATCTGGATATATAAACTATATATCTAGCGAAATAAAAAAATATTCAAACAAGTAAAATTCAGTTTGCTAACCACATAGCATCACAAAAAGGGAAAAGGAAAATGATCTGCCATGGATAAAGGACTGAATTGTAAGAAGACACGTCTAGAAAGGCACTAGTTTAAGAGTCAGCAAGCACGGCCCATGACCGAATCTATCAGATTTTGTAAATAAAGCTTCACAGATACACTGCTGCTAAGTCACTTCAGTCGTGTCCGACTCTGTGCAATCCCATAGACGGCAGCTCACCAGGCTCCGCCATCCCTGGGATTCTCCAGGCAAGAACACTGGAGTGGGTTGCCATTTCCTTCTCCAATGCATGAAAGTGAAAAGTGAAAGTGAAGTCACTGAGTCATGTCCAACTCTCAGCACCCCATGGACTGCAGCCCACCAGGCTCCTCCATCCATGGGATTTTCCAGGCAAGAGTACTGGAGTGGGGTGCCAATGCCTTCTCCGAACAGATACACAGTCATGTCAATTCATTGACTTATTGTCTATGGCTGTTTCTTCATGCCAAAGGAGAGTTCAGAAGTGGTAACAAGACCAAGAAATGGATAGAACTGAAAACAGTTACTATCTGGTTCTTGATTCCCTGGTGGCTCAGACAGTAAAGAACCTGCCTGCAATGCAGAAAGCCCACGTTCAATCCCTGGGTAGGGAAAATGCCCCAGAAAACAGAATGGCTATCCACTCCAGTATTCTTGCCTGGAGAGTTCCATGAACAGAGGAGACTGGGTGGTTACAGTCCATGGGGTTGCAGAGTCGGACACAACTGAGCGACACTTTTCTTCACCAAGTAGGTGTTCCAAACCCTGTCCTGATTATATACTCACAATAAATACAAGCAATTATTCTTTAAATGATAGCCTATTAATCCAGATAGGATGAATGAATTAAAGTATTTTCAGACCTGTGTGTGTTCAGAAGCACAGTAAATAGCTTGATTTAATGCATAATTTAATAAACTAAATACGCAACTTAAGATTTCTAGACCTAGAATTGACTTTAATCAGAGTGCTAATTTCTAATATTAAGAAAAAAAAGAAAAAGAATAGTTAAGGGATAATTTCCAAAACAGCAGGGGATAAATGAATTACAATGAACATATATAACAGTATAAAGGAAGCAAACTTTTATTTACATAATTAAATTCAAACAATTAATTAAGATAATGAAAAGACTGGGAGGATGGGAGAAAATATTTGCAAGTCACGTATTTATTAAGGGTCTGATATCAGAATATATAAAGAACTCTTATAACTCAACAATAAAGAGAAAAGTAACTGAAAAGTGGGCAAAGAATTTGAATATAAGAAGAAAATACAAAACAAGATCTACAAATGGCCAATAAGTATATGAAAAGATGCTCAATATCATCAGACATTACGGAAATGAAAATCAAAACCACAAGATAACACGTCACAGCAACTGGGATGGCTGGAAACAACAAAACAGTAACAATACAACAATAATAAGTGGTGACACAGATACGGATAAATTAATGTTGTGCATCAACTGCACTTCAGTATAAAAAATTAGAACCTCCATTCTCTGATGTGGGGTTCTAAAATGGAACAGACATTTTGATAAATAGTTTATCAGTTTCAAAGATAAGGAAAGAGTTACCAAATGACCCAACAATTCTACTATATGCATCTAAAAGAAATGATGCTGAAGCTGAAACTCCAATACTTTGGCCACCTGATGTGAAGAACTGACTCACTGGAAAAGACCCTGATGCTGGCAAAGGATGAACACAGGAAGAGAAGGGGATGACAAAGGATAAGACAGTTGGATGCCATCATGGACTTGATGGACATGAGTTTGAGCAAGCTTCGGGAGCTGGTGATGGACAGGCAAGCCTGGCGTGCTGCATTCCATGGGGTTGCAAAGAGTTGGACACAATTAAGTGACTGAATTGAATAGAATTGAATAGAAATTAAAACATCATAGCAGCATTATTTATAATTACTAAAAAGTAGAAACAACACAAATGTCCATCAAATAATCAATGAATAAATGTGGTATATTCATAAAATGAATTTGTATTCAGCTATAAAAAGGAATGAAGACATACATACTACAACATGAATCAACCTTGAAATTTACGGTAAGTGAAAGAAGCCAGTCAGAAAAGACCACAGGTTTTTTTATTCCAATCATGAAATGTCTAAAACAAGCAAATTCATAGCAAGACAGTTCCTAGCGGTCTTGTAGGATGGGAGTACAGGACTAAGTGCTAATGATGTACCAGTTATTTTTACAGTGATAAAACTACTCTAAAATTAGATGGTGATGGTGGCATAAAAACTGTAAATATACTAAAAATCATCTAATTATATACTGTATAAGGAGGAATTTTATAATATGTGAATTTTAGCAATGAATTTTAACAAAAATCAACATACAAATCAATTTTTTAAAAATCATTCCAGAGTTAACTTTTTTTTTTAAGAGGAAGCACTCCCCAGCTCACTTTATGAAGCTAGCATATCCTTAATAGGACACATAACACCTATCATGATAATAAGGAATTTCCTGTAACCAAAAATGAATAGCAAATAACAGCTATGCCCAATATGCTAGAGAAAGAATAAAGACAAAGAGCACTTCACAAGAACTCTTAAGTTCCTTCTAACTACTAGAATTCTATGATTTTATGATAATAGTATTCACGTCATTAAGTACCAACCTTAATTTCTGGATAAAATCATGCTTACATAAACCTAACAAAATTAGATTTCAATGGAAATCACAGCAGAGAAAGGGAGACAGAAATCAACCTTAAGTCAAAGTAAAAAAATTGAAGACTTTACTAACTTTTCAGTAACAGTATGTGGTAATCTGAACGATGTCCGGATTCAGACACTTACATCCTAATAATATGAACAAGGTGTTGACCTATTTAGCACTGTCAAAAATTTGAGGCTTGTTATTAAAATATAGATTCACACTATTGACTTTGTGACTCAAAACTTTTCCAGGTTCACACAGTTTGAAATGAATGCATCCAAGTTCAAAAGGGTATGAACCTGCAACTGAAAACACTGCAACATCAGAAATCAAGTATTTATTAAAGAAAGAGCCATGGCTCTAATCATCACACAATTATCTACTTTATTTAAATAAATGAGTAATCTAGGAATATATCAAGCTTGATATAAATGGTGTAAATAATAAATATACAATTTCTGTATTTATGATACATCTACTCGTAAGTTAAGTGGCTTAAATTAAAATAAACCTACTTATAATTCTTAGTTCAGCTTAATGCAAACATCCGAAACCAATTTTCTTCTCTTTATTTGTGCTTAGCATTTCAGTGATTATACTATATGCCATATAATCTTTGACAGATAGTCTCTGTCTAAATATATATATGTATCTTGTCTTCATCTACATATAATAAAAGGTGTGGCTATCAATAAACAGCATCACTTAGTTCATTTACTTTGTACATTTGTCTTTTCAGAACTACTTTGTAGATCACTTAGTTCATTTCCATTAAGTTCTTTCAATGAGAAGACTGATTTAGAGATGCACTGGGATGATTTAAAAAAAAAAAAATGGTAAAACTAAAAATATCAGTATAAAATATAATAACCACAGGAAGACTTTAAAATAAAAATGTACCTTCTTCAAGGATGGGTCGTGGGATGACAAACGGAATCTCCTGGAGAGGGTCCATATACTTGTGGCCAGCACTAACAATCTTTATTTGAGGCAGACAGAGGACAAGTGTTCCTGGCATGCTGGTTTGTCCATGGTACCAACTTCTCACTGTTCCAGGAATGTCACCAGATACAATTGTACTAGGAGAAGGCAAACTATCATTTGGGATAAACACACAACAAGACTGTACTTCAAGCTAGAAAAGAAAAAGAGAATAAAAATATTTGGATCAGATTAAGTTTGAGAATAAACAAATCTCAATCACCTAATATATTTACCAGAATACACAGGCAAGCCCAAACAAGAAAATGTCCCATACTTATGTCTTTATGAGTTGATTTTACTAAAGAATACGACAAACGCTGGAAAAGGTATTGTTTCTTGCTACAAATTTGATCAAAAGAGCACAATGACATGAAATGAACACATAGCTGCCTTTCCACAGTTCTTTCCAAGAAACATGATTGAGTTAGAAAATGTGCTGGCAAAAAAAGGTGAGAAAATCCTCCTTTTTTTGCAGTTCATTACATTTTGTTAACACCAACTAAGGCGTTAGAGCTGACTATCATTTTACTGCTTACTTTAAAAAATAAAAAAACCACAAACATCTATTTCTATGTGAATTTGTCCCTTTGTCCTTCATTTTACAGATAGAAATTTAAGAAAAAATACTTTAAATGCTCAGATTATATCTCTAGATAAACATTAAAGAACATGTTAGTAACATAGTAATGAGGAAAATTCAGGAGACTTAAAAATCAGAGCGCTATTCCTTACTTTTATCATATGTTGATTTATTACCTAAATTGTGATTTCATGTGAAATTTTTATGCTTCCTTATCCCCAGTGTACTTACTTAGGTTGCCAGCCCCTAACAGAGTTAATGGCAACCCACTCCAGTGTTCTTGCCTGGAGAATCCCAGGGATGGCGGAGCCTAGTAAGCTGCCGTCTATGGGGTCGCACAGAGTCGGACACGACTGAAGCGACTTAGCAACAGAGTTAAAGTAAGACTAAGCAAGACCAAATAAAAAACTGAATACATCATGAGTACTTAATTCAAAAGGTATGCTTAAGTTAAAGCCTATTAGTCTAAGCTGACTCTATTACAAGGTAATATTCTGTACCTGGCTAGTAAACAGCCCCAACTGCCTAGCATACTTGAATTATTTTTAATAAGATACAAAATGTAACCTGCTAATTTTTATAAAATAATTGGCATATAAAGCTACTACCTGAACTTATTATCTAATAAAAACTAAAATTTGCTTGCTTGATAAATGTTTGGATAGTCTAGCAATTTAAAATAACAAAGAGACTATATTTTACAAAAGATAACTAAGACTACAGTCACAGACGTATTCTTGGGGTTAATATATTCCTTAGTGAGATCACGGTATGTAACAGGTCTGCATTCCTTGATATGATAAATAATTTGCCAGTCTTATAAGTGCACTTACTCATTTTTCCATCAGTATTTCTGTGCATGGATAAACCAATGAATTCAGTGAAGAAAAATATAAGTAAAAATTTACAAAAGTAAGTACATTAGTTCATACAGTATGAAAAATTTTAGTTCTAGAATTTAATCTTGTATTACATGATTTTAAAATGTATATGTTAAGTAGTTCATCACTGACTTAAGATCACAACATTTATAACTTCTGAAATAGAAGTGTATATTGTCTCAAATATGTCACATTTTGTTTCAAATATATAACATAATGCATTAGTGATGCTAAAGTACACAAATTAGAGTGGCACACTGACAGCGTATTCTCCTATATTAATTATGGTTATAAGCTCAAATAATGATGGGTCAGTATTTAACATTTTATTTTAGATACTGATGCTATGTTGACAAATGTTTTCAACAATGTGAGGTAACTAGTTTAATACGTCACTGTATACAATTTCATACATAGATGTCTTGAGAAACAAATTTAAATTGTGCCAAAATTTCCATAATCACAATATATTCTAAGTTTCTACTAATTCAGAAATAAATTATTTAATCAAATCAAAACAACCTGAGAAATGCATATAAAATCAACAGCATATTAACCTGATACACATAACAACATTAAAAAATAAACTTTCTAAAAAATGATATATGTTGTGGGGATCCTTTTAATGATAAGAACTAAAACATATAATCCAAATTGCTCAAACTTGTTATAATGTTACATCTATTATATATACTAAAGCTAACACATAAATCTTTTTACACTTTTAAAATAACTGTTAAACTGTATGTCTAAAATTTTGGTTTTAATGTAAAATGTTGAGTGATTTATGTAAGTGAATATAAATCTGCAGCAGTAAATTTTGCATTAATGTAAGGATCTGACAATCCAAGGGAAAGAAAATGAAGTAATCTGCCAGTAAGAAGTCCTCAAACCAGGGGTCAGATCATGTTCATGGAAACCATCTGGTTGGGACCCTCTGAGCCACACCAAACACAAATGATCTTTTAAAAAAATATCCTATTCATTAATGCATCACAGCTGCACTGAGTGTTACTTCATTTTTCCATGGCAACATCCTTTCTGTTTCAAGGATCTTATTTCAGTTTTGGTAGCAACATGTTCTTTCGCCAATATTGAACACATTCATGTGTTAAAGTGAAGGGATTATTATAAATTCTTGAAGTAGAACCACCTCTATTTTGATTCCTATTAGGTCAAGGGCTACATAGCTAAGTATCACATCCTGAGTATAAACCACTAAAGTAGAAATTATTTGGTATTATTTCAATAAGTGAAATGATTATCATGTAATTTTTCTGAAGTTCCAAGTTCTGTTTTTTCCTGAAATTTCAAGCTGCTTAAGAAGATATATGCCATTGTATACCCGCCATCCTCTACAAGTACAGTTTGGTAACCTTTGATTTTTCTGATGTGTGCCCTCTACAACTGTGATCACAACTCAGTTAAAAAGAAGAAACTAAGACAGGCTTCATTTATGCATTAACCTAAAAAGCATTTTAATTAGCAAACTGTCCATCATATAGACTAACTTTATATAAATGCTTTACAATGTTATACCATATTTTCTGCCCTTTAAAATAATACTATTTCCCAAATGTATTCCTTTCTTCAAAACTTGAAAATCTAGTGATAATTGTATTTAGAAAATTTATACAGAATAAAATGTTCTCTGAATGAATGTATTTACTCCTCAGGACACAGTTTCAAATAAAAAATAAGAATGAAGAAACTATGCAGTTTGTATTTTCATTCACTTTTTCTTTCTTTTATTCATGAATTCTTTAACAGTCACCATTTACTGAGCTCGAAGTCAGGACTATAGAGAAAGGACATAGTTCCAGCATTTAAAAATAGTAATAGCCTTACATAATTTTCACTAGAGCATATAATCTATAATGTCAGACACTGTGCCTATTCTGTTCATGCTAGTCTCAGTACACAGTACTGCACCTAGTATGAAAGAGGTACTAAATAATTGTTAAAGAAGGGAACAAAATTATTTTTATTAGCACCAGATAATTATGTTAATTAAAATAGTTGTTTAATGCATGTTGTTCACCATTTCATTTCACAGACACCTAGTAGAGTGATTAATAAAACTGACTTGTCAGCCAGATGGGTTCAACTCTAGCTGTGGAACCTTTGACAAGCTATTTAATCTTTTCAAGACTTCAGCTTCGTCATCTGTAAATGGGGGGAAATCAGCTTTGAAATAAAGGTTAACATATTAACTGTCACCAAAATGTTTGCTAAATAAAGTCAATGAACATACAATAAGTATCTACTACATGCCAGATCTATATATTAATTCTCAAGGATTTGTAAAAGATGCTCACAATCCTTCTATTTTAAAATGCTATTGGTTTATGGTTTAGCTATTTATGCATACAGAGACCACCAAAATAAGTAGTATTATATTTGCACTATGAAACATAAATAAACTATTGCCCAAACCTTTTCCTATTCTATAAATTCACAATGCATTATGAAACTATTTGGAATATTCTATTTATTTAGTACAAATTTAAATATACACAGTTCAGGACATTAGCTAAAAACCTCAAAAGTGCACCTTGGTTATCTTCTTTCCACAGTGAAATGTTATAAATCTCCATACTTTTCTCATAAATACTTGTCAAGGGGAGACAAGAAAAAAATTCCTAGACTGTAATAAGGATGTCCTCTTTCTAACAAACTATCATGCAACTGATGTCACTTTCTCAATGTCTATAAATAAAACTATAGCCTTCTATGAAAATTTTAAGCATTAAATGTAACTGATTACTTTTAACATTAATGTGACTGACAACTGATATGTCTAGTATCTACTCTTACTTAATCCTGCAGATAAGCCAGGAAGTTCACTGGACTTGAGAACATTAGGTGTATCATGTAACATGATTACTTATACATTACTTATACATCTCTTCTTATACATATATAACTTTATGGGAGAAAAAAAATTCAACTGTTCTAGCTTATCTGACTTTGACACTCATACTAAAATCTTACAGAATGTGGGAAGCTGTCTCCTAAAAGGAATAGAACATTATTAGCAAAAGAAAGAGCTCAGGATCTTTCAAATAGAAAATAAAGTGTCCATGACACCATGCTGTCCATTGTCAGAAACTAGACAAAACTTCCAGGAAATGCCATAGGACAGCAACACAATCTTCAATGTAAAAGTCAAGAAGACTGATTTTGGCAAACACCAGAGTAATGTTCTCCTTCATTAGTGAATCCTGGGCCAGAGTACTTCTATTTTGTCAACTGCATGCCATTGCCAATTATGTCGTTCTGGAACAAAAAATGTAACAGACAGAAACTGTGCTGGTAGGTGAACAGAGGAAAACTACAAAAAACAATGAGTTTATGCTAATCTATCTTGAAAAGGCCCTCCAATCCAAGTTCATTTTAAAAACTGTTCAAGACTACATTTAGTACTATAAAACAATTGAATTATAATAAAGTATGAAATTTTTTCCCATTGAAAAATAAATAGGTTATCATAAATACTGTTGATGTCTTAATCCAATGTACATCTTTCTAAAATAATAAAGTACATGAACTTAGCAAATACCAACTTTGGCTCCAAAATCAACTTTCCAGAAACTGATTTCAAGCACATTTACTTGTTCAAACTTCCATTAAAAGAATAATCCTTTGATGACTTTAAGTTATGGTGTTTTGTTTAATCTGATGACAACTTCAGGGTTTTCTTTTTTATATTTGGCTCATAAAACGTCTTGGAGAGTGGACACAACTCTTTTAAAAACTCAGTTTTAGGGCCTAAATTTTTATCACTGAATCAGAATCTAGCTTTATTCTGAACTTTTTCAGAATATACATACAGTTGAAAATGTCTAAGTATATGGTATGTATAAGACAGGACTGGGACTAGGAGTGAGGTAAGAAAGGTGCCTTGATCATTTTCAAAATAATCTATACAAACTGTAAATCATTTAGTACTCCTTTAATTAAATGTTAATTTATACACAAAAAGCTTAGTCAACAAGGAAGATCAGACTAAACTGTACACTTAAACATGGTTAAGAAGGTAAATGGTATACATGTATTTAGCCAAAATCAAAAACAAAAGAGAAAAAGAGAAACATCAGTATCTTTACTTGTAACTAATCCAGAATGACACACCAGATTAAGTTCACTGTTTGTAAAGCTAATGAAGGCACTGCATCATTACGAAACAAGCCTAAGAACTAAAAGAATCATATAAGAACATGAGAATAGTGAATACCTTAAACATTACTTAATTTAACCATTTCATATTGCAAATATGCAAAGTAAAGCCCACAGCTAACATTAAGAATCTGGTGCTGTTGACAATGGCTCCTTGAACTCTCTGACCTTTCCTCCAACATTTCTGATCTTTCGTTTAGGGTTTTCTTCAAGGAGACTTTCTCTTCTACTGACTACTTTAGAAATGGTATTCACTTGGCCCATTCCTCTTTCAACTTACCATACTTTTTTTAATTCTCCTAGTTTTAACCATCTGTAGATGATTTCTAAAATTATATTTATATGGTGGATCTCTTCCTTAAACTCAATTATGAATATTCAGTGTAAGAGATAACTGGATATCTCATACACATTTCAAATACACATGTAAAGTCAAACTCTCAATTTGCCACTGACCTGAAAGGATGCTGCTCCTATCATATAATCGCATCGCTATCTACCCAAACCAGAAGCTGGAACACCAATTAGATTCCCTCCTTTTATTCTCCAAGTGCATAAGTCACTGGTCTCTGGTGATTTTTACCTTAGGTCTCTCAGGGTTTGCTGTCTAACTTTTCTTATTGTCTAGTGTTTTGAAACCACTGTTCAATAAAATTTGCCCATTTCTTTTTTCATTGTTTGAAGTAGCAAAATAAATCCAGTTCCCGTAACTTCATCCTGGGAAGAGGAGTATGTTTTCCAGAATATCTTACGTTGTGAAGCTTGCATGTATATACTTTTTGTCATTCAGTTGCCCAGTCTTGGATGACGCTTTTCGACTCCGTGGACTGCAACACACCAGGCCTCCCTGTCCCTCACCATTCCGAAACTCACCCAAGTTCATGTCCATGTATCTACTTAATGGCTTACAAATTTTATAAAGATTTCTTACACTTGGAATTTTACCTGGAAGATTTTCTTAGAGCCATCAAATAATCAGGTAACCCTAATACTACCTTTTTAAGCACCCTTTACAATAACTTATCAAAATGGGATCAGAAAAGGATACACTAAACTAGTCCACCTTTCTATAGTATGAGTCGCTCGCTAGACATGACCTAATCTTTGTGAACCCATGGATCATACCCTGCCAGCTTCCCTGTCCATAGAATTCTCCAGGCAAGAATACTGGAGTGGGTTGCCATTCCTTTCATCTTCCCAACCCAGGGATGACCCCAGGTCTCCTGCACTGCAGGCAGATTCTTTACTCTCGGAGTCACCAGAGAAGCCAACGGTTTTCTAGTGGAATGGCTAAGAGAGGATGAGGTTATCGTTATTACAATTACTTATATCATCATGAAATAATATTTAGGACCAAATTAAACCTCAAACAGCTATACAATTTTTATCACTATTATAATCTGGAGAATGCTATTATCTCATCTAATTCTAAAGATCAATAAATATTAATCTGAGATAGTATTCAAATTCATCACAAACCTGGCAGAGCATGCCCTAGATATCCTTTCAATAGATGACATTAACCCTGAAAACTCCACGTCTCTTTTGGATGGCAAGAGTTCTATAAGGGATCTGTCTAAGAGACACGCCCCACAAGATGCTTCAATACAATGGATATTTGTCTTTTCCCTGCTAGACCAAGAGAACTACTATACTTCTTTTGTCTACTCAGGATCTATCATAATATATAATAAAATTGAGTGCTGAATGTGATAATGAATGAAAGAATAATAAATGGAGGGAAAGAAAACATTCTATAATGTATTACTAGGCAACTAGATGTTTAAAAAATTAAATAACCTTATACTGGGGTACTAAAATGGTAACATGCCTCTGAATGTTAAATAAATACTTATATGCAACAAGAAATTTTTAGAAATACAATGTTTATCACAAACTATGTATGTACTTTTTTAACTATGTACTTTTTTTCTCAAAAAGTAAAGGAGGACATATTAAAGAGCAATAGGGCCTTGGAGCTAATCCTCAAATAATGTTACACCTGTTCATCAACTCTAGTGCCATTTCTGAAAAAAGTACAAAGTACCTAATTTTAAAAGGAAACCTAAGTCCCACTACATTAAACTTTTATTTATATACAAACATACTGCATATATATATTTCATACATAAGAAATGATTACAATATAAGCTTATTTTGGTATCAAAGCATTCTCACTAGAATAGAGAAGGAAAATTGAGCAAAAACAAAGGAGTTGTGTTGCCAGGAAGAGAAAGTTGCAGTTAAGAGTCGAAATGGAACAAATTTTTTCTATTAGGATAGATATCAAAAGTTGAGAGAAATCAATATCAAAATGAGAAATTAATATTAAAGATACTTTAAACAAAATCCCATGTTTTAAGTGTCCATTTTTAAGTGACGGGTGTACCTAAGAAGGCATAACAAGGAAAATTAGAAAATATGTCATAATAGAAATGAAAAAGAGAATTTAACAGAATTTGCTGCATGCAGCTGAAGTTGCTTGATGCAATTAAATATAATATGGAGTTTTGAATAGCATTAAAAACAAATAAAAGGGACACCAGCAAAAAATTTTATGGAATTTTAATAAAATATCTACTTTACTTAATAATACTGTATCTTTCTTATCTGCAATCACCCTAGGTGTTTTTTTCAGTCTAACTTTATAGAGGGTTTCGATGGCTAAGTCCAAGATCTCTCGGTAAATGTCACATTGCACTAGAAAATACGAAGGTTATTTAAAAATGTTTGTATTGCTATTTAACATTATCTGATGGTGAAAAGAGAACAGACTGTGTAATTTAAAAACCTTTAGACTACAAAACTTTTGCAGTTTGTTTTATGCCCCTGGATATGTTTTCAGTGTCTCCTAATTTAGAGCCTTGACATACTCCTTTTCCTATTTGGAACCAGTCGGTTGTTCTATGTCCAATTCTAACTGTTGCTTCCTGACCTGCATATAGGTTTCTCAAGAGGCAGGTCAGATGGTCTGGTATTCCCATCTCTTTCAGAATTTTCCACAGTTTATTGTGATCCACACAGTTGAAGGCTTTGGCATAGTCAAGAAAGCAGAAATAGATGTTTTTCTGGAACTCTCTTGCTTTTTCCATGATCCAGCGGATGTTGGCAATTTGATCTCCGGTTCCTCTGCCTTTTCTAAAACCGGCTTGAACATCTGGAAGTTCACGGTTCATGTATTGCTGAATCCTGGCTTGGAGAATTTTGAGCATTACTTTATTAGCGTGTGAGATGAGTGCAATTGTGCGGTAGTTTGAGAATTCTTGGCATTGCCTTTCTTTGGGATTGGAATAAAAACTGACCTTTTCCAGTCCTGTGGCCACTGCTGAGTTTTCCAAATTTGCTGGCATATTGAGTGCAGCACTTTCACAGCATCATCTTTCAGGATTTGAAACAGCTCAACTGGAATGCCATCACCTCCACTAGCTTTATGCGTAGTGATGCTTTCCAAGGCCCACTTGACTTCACACTCCAGGATGTCTGGCTCTAGGTGAGTGGTCACACCATCATGATTATCTGGGTTATGAAGATCTTTTTTGTACAGTTCTTCTATGTATTCTTGTCACCTCTTCTTAATATCTTCGGCTTCTGTTAGCTCCATACCATTTCTGTCCTTTATCGAGCCCATCTTTGCATGAAATGTTCCCTTGGTATCTCTAAATTTCTTGAAGAGATCTCTAGTCTTTCCCATTCTGTTCTTTTCCTCTATTTCTTTGCATTGATCACTGAGGAAGGCGTTCTTATCTCTCCGTGCTATTTTTTGGAACTCTGCATTCAGATGCTTGTATCTTTCCTTTTCCCCTTTGCTTTTTGCTTCTCTTCTTGTCACAGCTATTTGTAAGGCCTCCTCAGACAGCCATTTTGCTTTTTTGCATTTCTTTTCCATGGGGATGGTCTTGATCACTGTCTCCTGTACAATGTCATGAACCTCATTCCATAGTTCATCAGGCACTCTATCTATCAGATCTAGGCCCTTAAATCTATTTCTCACTTCCACTGTAGAATCATAAGGGATTTGATTTAGGTCATACCTGAATGGTCTAGCGGGTTTTCCCTACTTTCTTCAATTTAAGTCTGAATTTGGCAATAAGGAGTTCATGATCTGAGCCACAGTCAGCTCCTGGTCTTGTTTTTGTTGACTGTATAGAGCTTCTCCATCTTTGGCTGCAAAGACTATAATCAATCTGATTTTGGTGTTGACCATCTGGTGATGTCCATGTGTAGAGTCTTCTCTTGTGTTGTTGGAAAAAGGTGTTTGCTATGGCCAGTGCATTTTCTTGGCAAAACACTATTAGTCTTTGCCCTGCTTCATTCCATTCTAAGGCCAAATTTGCCTGTTATTCCAGGTGTTTCTTGACTTCCTACTTTTGCATTCCAGTCCCCTATAATGAAAAGGACATCTTTTTGGGTGTTAGTTCTACAAGGTCTTGTAGGTCTTCATAGAACCGTTCAACTTGCTTATTTAACTTATATGCAGAGTACATCATGAGAAACGCTGGGCTGGAAGAAGCACAAGCTAGAATCAAGATTCTCAGGAGAAATATCAATAACCTCAGATATGCAGATGACACCACCCTTATGGCAGAAAGTGAAGAGGAGGAAAAAACCTCTTGTTGAAAGTGACAATGGAGAGTGAAAAAGTTGGCTTAAAGCTCAACATTCAGAAAACGAAGATCATGGCATCTGGTCCCATCACTTCATGGGAAATAGATGGGGAAACAGTGGAAAAAGTGTCAGACTTTATTTTTTGGGGCTCCAAAATCACTGCAGATGGTGACTGCAGCCATGAAATTAAAAGACGCTTCCTCCTTGGAAGAAAAGTGACGACCAACCTAGACAGCATATTCAAAGCAGAAACATTATTTTGCAAACAAAGGTCCGTCTAGTCAAGGCTATGGTTTTTCCAGTGGTCCTGTGTGGATGTGAGAGTTGGACTGTGAAGAAAGCTGAGTGCCAAAGAATTGATGCTTTTGAACTGTGGTGTTGGAGAAGACTCTTGAGAGTCCCTTGGACTGCAAGGAGATCTGACCCGTCCATTCTGAAGGAAATCAGGCCTGGGATTTCTTTGGAAGGAATGATGCTAAAGCTGAAACTCCAGTACTTTGGCCACCTCATGCGAACAGTTGACTCATTGTAAGAGACTCTGATGCTGGGAGGAATTGGGAGCAGGAGGAGAAGGGGACGACAGAGGATGAGATGGCTGGATGGCATCACTGACTCGATGGACGTGAGTCTGAGTGAACTCCAGGAGTTGGTGATGGACAGGGAAGCTGGCGAGCTGCAATTCATGGGGTCGCAAAGAGTCGAACACGACTGAGAAACTGAACTGAACTAAACTAATTTACAGTCTATGGGAACTTGAAGAGAATTTATGTCTTACTATGGTGTTAAAATTATATAAATCTGAATTATTTTGAATTGTATCACACTGCTTTTCAGGTCTACAATATCATTCTACTTCTCTGAATATTCATCCTATTAATTTTTGACAGTTTGATATTGAAATTCCATATAAAGTCTTAATTTACCTACTAAAAAATTGTAATATATAGTGGAACTGTATGTAATCTTGTTCTGTATTTTCCAAGTCTCCTATAAATGTGTTCTTATACTTTCATCATTTAAAAAAATTTTAAAAAACAAGAAGTAAAATATTAAGAGACGGCCTTGAAAACCTATTATACACTGAGTCTCAGAAAAGAAACTAAAAAACATACCTTTCTAACCATAGTTTTTAGTCCCAGTTTAATGAAATCAAAATACAACTAACTCCTGAGTACAAAGGACTTAAGGTACGGTGCTAAAGAAAAACATGATATGAAAGATAAAATGCTAGAAAGAGATCTAATAATATTAGGATTATTCCTTTTTTACATGAAGTATTATTTGCATCATACTATAATTTAGAACCTCATATGGTGCTATAATTAAATAAGTTCACTGTTATATATATATATATAAATTATAGTAGAAATATGTGTGCTCAAATTAGTTACTCATCTTAAGTTACTAATCACTTCAGTATTTACATTTACTGACTACCACACAATAAACTGTGGAAAATTCTTAAATAGATGGGAATAACAGACCACCTTATATGTCTTCTGAGAATCCTGTATGCAGGCCAAATGCAATAGTTAGAATCGGAAGTGGAACAACAGACTCATTCAAAAATTAGGTAAGGAGTATGTCAAGCCTATGTACTGTCACCGTGCTTATTTAACTTATATGCAGAGTACATCATGTGAATGCCAGGCTGGAATCAAGATTGCTGGGAGAAGTATCAATAACCTCAGACATGCAGATGATACCACCTAATAGCAGATAGTGAAGAGGATCTTAAGAGCCTTTTGATGAAGGTCAAAGAGGAGAGTAAAAAAGCTGGCTTAAAACTCAACATTCAAAAAACTAAGACTATGGCATCTGGCCCCATTACTTCAGGGCAAATAGATAGAGAAAAAGTGGAAACAGTGACAGATTTTATTTTCTTGGGCTCCAAAATCAGTCGATGGTGACTGCAGACAAAAAATTAAATGATGCTTACTCTTTGGAAGAAAAGCGTTGACAAATAGACAGCATATTAAAAAGCAGAGACATCACTTTGCTAACAAAGGTCCATAGTAATCAAAACTATGTTTTTTCCCAGTAGTCATGTACAGATGCGAGAGGTGGACCATAAAGAAGGCTGAATGCCGAAAAACTGATGCTTTCGAATTCTGTTGCTAAAGACTCTTGACAGTCCCTTAGACAACAAGAAGATCAAACCAGTCAATCCTAAAGAAACTCAACCTTGAATGTTCATTGGAAGGACTGATGCTGAAGCTGAAGTCCCAAAACTTTGGCCACCTGACGCAAAGAGCCGACTCATAGGAAAAGACCCTAATGGGAAAGATTAAACGAACGCAAGAGGAGGAGGGTAAGACAGGGGATGCAGTGGTGGATGGCATCACTGACTCAATGCACATGAATGTGAGCAAACTCCAAGAGACAGTGAAAGACAGAGAAGCCTGGCATGCTACAGGTCCTAGAGACACAAAGAGTTGTATACAACTTAGCAACTGAACAACAACAAAATGTACCACAGATTACTCTTCTCAGAAGATTACAAAATAACACATAAACAGATGATGGGTATTACTCATCAGGGAAAAAAGCATAGATTTCATAGGTCATTTAAATAGTAGAAATAATGTGTTAAATCAATCAGTAAAATTAGAGGAGCACAGAACGGTTAGTAAGGCATTATACAGAAAGAGAAGAAATAAAAAACTTAAGTTTATTTTCTTGTGACCACAGAGTAAGCTAAGAATAGATTGAGGTTGACCAACTTCAGAAAAAATGAATAAAACTGAGATACAACTGCCCAGGTATCTCCCTCATTCCCATCAGCAATGTATCTCCCCTGAGATTAAAGATTTTATCATAAGAAAAGCTACATATAGTTAAGTGAATAAATATAGTCATCAGAAGCAAAACCACACCTAGTCTAGTTTGCTCTATCATGCGCCATGGTTAAATGTTAATACAAGGACAGGGTGATATACAATGAAAGAGAACGTAAGGATACAGTCTTTTACTATAGACTAAAGAAAGTAACATTGACTATAAACATTCAGCAACATCTTAGGAGTACTGTCTATTTTCTGCTTCTATAATCAATCTCAATCAATGTAAGTGAAGTCTCTCAGTCATGTCCGACTCTTTGCAACCCCACGGACTGTAGTCTACCAGGCTTCTCCGTCCATGGGATTTTCTAGGCAAGAACAATGGAGTTGGTTGCCGTTTCCTTCTCAAGGAGATCTTCCCAATCCAGGGACTGAAACCTAGTCTCCCACATTGTAAGCAGATGCTTTACCATCTGAGCCACCAGGGAAGTCAATGTAAAGGCACTCAATATCTCCTGCATTCATGGAGTCTCACCTTCCTGTCTCATCTGATGCCATCAATGCATCAGAGGAACCACTAGAGAGGAATACAAGTAAGTCAACAAAATGAGTCACTAGGATAATATTAATAGCATAAGGCCTCATGCTGGCAGAGATTGTAGGACACAGCTGATACCTGTGGACAAAGTCATTTTCCCTTTCAGCTGAGAGTTAAAACAACAACAAAAGAATAAGAAAACATACTTTCTCTCTCCCCCTCTTCTCTTAATTTTATGTAAGTTTCATGCTCAAAAAAGAGAGGCTGTAATAGATTGCCAAAACGCAGGTCACCGGCTCTTGTATTAAATAGTACTTTAAATACAGTAGACCCTAGGACAGCACTGACCCCTCGCAGCAGAAACTCCATATATAACTTTACAGTCTACCCTTTGTATTCACTGTTCTGAATCCACGGGTTTAACCAACCACAGATCACGAAGTACTGAAGTATCAAAAAAAAAAAAATTCATGTATAAATGGACCTGTGCTATTCAAATCCATGTCATTCAAGGGTCATCATGTGAATTAATCATGGTTACATACTAATACCAAGGAATTGGATATGTTTTTAGATGTTATTTCTAAAAAGTGATTTTAAAAGT
The DNA here is from genome assembly GCF_032405125.1 of Capricornis sumatraensis. Lineage (NCBI taxonomy): Eukaryota > Metazoa > Chordata > Mammalia > Artiodactyla > Bovidae > Capricornis > Capricornis sumatraensis. The sequence goes on from NC_091079.1 coordinate 83,772,312, forward strand.
TTTCATTATACTTATTAAACTGTATTATAGCTAGACATAGATGTTTGGATCACTTTTCTACACAGCATAACAAATTACCACAAACCGAGCAGCTAAGAACTGCACATATGTATTATCTTCCAGTTTATGTGGGTGAAGCATCCTGGTATAATTTTGCAGATCTACCTTGCTCTTTCTTGTTCATAAGGTGGGAGCAATATTCTTCTGCAATTGTCAACATCTCAAACAGAAGTGGAAGGTCCCAAAACTTAGATATTACTGTCTGGTACACATAAAATTCTATAAAGATGCCTCTGTTATCAATCTGTCATATCTTATCTCAAGAAAAAATAGTCTATATGAAAACTTAAAAATGGTTGTGGTACCCTTACCCAGTTCCTATTAAATGGAGGTAAGGATTTAACTGTGTATTTCTATCAGTTAAAACATGATCTGGAAGATGTGTAATTCAGTAAAATTAAATTCTGTACATTTAAAAGTAAAAAGTGGTAAGAAAATTTAGTAACAATAGTTATAATTAATATTTTCATATTTAATATGTAGCTAGGAAAAATAATTAGGTAATCCTTTTAATTCAATTTAAGCTTTTATTTCAGTACTGAAATATGTATGCTACTGGTATATTGACTATTTAAAATATTTCAAATAATGCTTAAAAGAAACAAAAAATGAATTTTTAAAAATTCAAATAACATTTCAAAATTTGCATAATTTTGTAACTTTATCAGGAAGAGCATATGTGTTTCATATCATTGTTATTAATCTACAAAGAGCACCAATAATTTTTATTTAAATTGTGAAAGTGAGGTTGTATACATGAGTGTCACCAATGAGAAAATTTTTATTGATCTTAAAAACACTGAAAATTATTATTTTTTCTTTTTTTTTTTTAAATTTTAAAATCTTTAATTCTTACATGTGTTCCCAAACATGAAACCCCCTCCCACCTCCCTCCCCATAACATCTCTGTGGGTCATCCCCATGCACCAGCCCCAAGCATGCTGTATCCTGCGTCAGACATAGACTGGCGATTCAATTCTTACATGATAGTATACATGATAGAATGCCATTCTCCCAAATCATCCCACCCTCTCCCTCTCCCTCTGAGTCCAAAAGTCCGTTATACACAGCTGTGTCTTTTTTCCTGTCTTGCATACAGGGTCGTCATTGCCATCTTTCTAAATTCCATATATATGTGTTAGTATACTGTATTGGTGTTTTTCTTTCTGGCTTACTTCACTCTGTATAATCGGCTCCAGTTTCATCCATCTCATCAGAACTGATTCAAATGAATTCTTTTTAACGGCTGAGTAATACTCCATTGTGTACATGTACCAAAGCTTTCTTATCCATTCATCTGCTGATGGACATCTAGGTTGTTTCCATGTCCTGGCTATTATAAACAGTGCTGCAATGAACATTGGGGTACATGTGTCTCTTTCAATTCTGGTTTCCTCAGTGTGTATGCCCAGCAGTGGGATTGCTGGGTCATAAGGTAGTTCTATTTGCAATTTTTTAAGGAATCTCCACACTGTTCTCCATAGTGGCTGTACTAGTTTGCATTCCCACCAACAGTGTAGGAGGGTTCCCTTTTCTCCACACCCTCTCCAGCATTTATTGCTTGTAGATTTTTGGATCGCAGCCATTCTGACTGGTGTGAAGTGGTACCTCATTGTGGTTTTGATTTGCATTTCTCTGATAATGAGTGATGTTGAGCATCTTTTCATGTGTTTGTTAGCCATCCGTATGTCTTCTTTGGAGAAATGTCTATTTAGTTCTTTGGCCCATTTTTTTGATTGGGTCGTTTATTTTTCTGGAATTGAGCTGCATAAGTAGCTTGTATATTTTTGAGATTAGTTGTTTGTCAGTTGCTTCATTTGCTATTATTTTCTCCCATTCAGAAAGCTGTCTTTTCACCTTGCATATATTTTCCTTTGTTGTGCAGAAGCTTTTAATTTTAATTAGATCCCATTTGTTTATTTTTGCTTTTATTTCCAGAATTCTGGGAGGTGGATCATAGAGGATCCTGCTGTGATTTATGTCTGAGAGAAAACACTGAAAATTAAATGGCAACAGAGAAATTAAACCATGGTATTTCTAATTTTCATTTTACCTGCAGTGTTAGACTCTTAACTGCATTCCATACTACTCCAATAAACTCTTTCATTCTTTCTTCAGGACTTCTACAGCCTTCAGTTACGGTCAGCACAGCTTTCACAGGAACTGACAATGGTCTGGATTCTAAGAATAAGAACAGGTAGGATGATTTAATAGAAATGTACCAGTAAGTTTCACAAAAATATACAGAAAATATTTCCACTATTACTTCTTCCTGTGTTTAAAATTTAAAAATATATGATTATAAAATATATTAGATCATATTTACTGAAAGAATTACTCATTTTTACAATTATTCCAAATCAAAAAAACAAAATCTGTTAATAGTTAAGAGAGTGAAAATGACTGTTTTTCAGAGATTGATGACTGGGATGTTGGTTTATGGAGTAAAAGTAATGCTCTATTTTGAATACATGGATGTGTTTACATTGTGAAAGTTTACTTAATTATAACCTAACAATCTGTTCATTTCTCAGTATGAAGTTAAAACATAAATAAAAATCTTATCGAAATAGAAAACTGAACTTCCTTCATCCAGAATTAATAGAAAATGTGTCTTCCCAAATGTGAATTTTCCTGAGAATAAAAGCTTACTCATAGTATCTCTCTACTTAAAACACTGGTTTTGATAGTAAGCAAAAGAAGCACTGGGCTTCCTCAGTGGCTCAGACAGTGAAGAATCTGCCTGCAATGCAGGAGACCCAGGTTTGATCCCTGGGTTGGGCAGATTCCCTGGAAAAGGGAATGGCTACCCCACTACAGTATTCTTGTCTGGAGAATTCCATGAAGAGAGGAGCCTGATGGGCTATAGTCCATGGGGGTCACAAAGATTTGGACACGACTGAGCAACTAACACTTTCATTTTCACTTTCAAAAGAACTGATCACATAAAAGCCAGGTAGATGTTACAATAATTTTCTTCATCTAAATCAAGGAACTTAGAGAACTTCAATAGTTCTTATAATGAAAATTTCAGAAATCAAATAATAATTTATAACAATATATGTGGACATGTCTATATATATGTTACATTTTTATGTACTGCATACATATAATTGATAGGGTGCTATTTTAAATACCATAAAATAAATGACTCAGATCTTGGTTTTCAAGACTTTTACTAAGCTAAATTTGATAATCATTGGACAGTCTACAAAGTAAGTGCTACCACTTCATCACTATGAGAATGACAAGTGCTATTATCTACTTTCCCTTTCCCCTCTATTTGGTTCACATATTTGCATTTATAGTAGATTCAAAGTATCTTAAGGGCATGGAACATAAACCTTTTATTCTCATACTAATAATACTATAGCCTACCACATTATACACATTAGAAACATTCAAAAAATGTTTGTAAAAAAAAAACAGTTGGAGAGAGATCCATAGAGTTAGAGCATTCTAGGCAGACGGGAACAACACTGCAAAGCACCAAGATGGGAGTGTACTTAGGATTTTCAAGAAACCACACAAAAGCGAGGATGGTTAGAACAGAGTAAGAATGAGAGAAGCAAGAGATGAGGTCAGAAGTACCAATAGGGACCAAATCATACAGGGCTTACACAGGCCATGGTAAGGAGGTTGGGTTTTATTTTGAGGGAGACAGGATATGACTCTAAACAGTCTTGAAATTAATGGACATATTTTGAGAGAATTTTTCTGGCTACTATGTAGACAACGGTCTACATAAATATTAAAACAAGAAGACAAGCTGTGAGAGGTGGTAGTAGCAATAGAGCTAACAAGAATGGGGAATTTCTGTATTGTTTTCAAAGATGCAGCCAACAAATCTACTGATGGATTAAAATTACAATAAGAGAGAAAAGTAAAGCAAGGATAACTCCAAGGTTTTATATTTGATCACCTGGAAGAATGGCACTAGAGGGGAGAGGAAAAGGAAATACAGTTTTATACCTATCAGGCTAAGATTTCCATTACAAATTCAAATGAAGATATCAAAGTGTCATATGGATAAACAACAAAAAATGGAAAAAATATGAACAAATAATTCATATAAAACATAATTTGGCCAAAAACCTTACTAAGATATGATCAACTTTCCTAATAATAAAATAAAAATTAAGGCAACAATCAGATATTCTTTCCAACTGTCATGTTGGCAAACATTTTAAGCAGTTAATTTGTATTTTTAAAAACATCTGACATTGTTGAAGCCCTTTGTTAGAATGTTTCATATACTGGGACTATAAGGATAGCTTGCAGAGTGAAATTACAAGACAGGATATTTAAACATGCAAGTTTTTCTACAAAGTAATTCCATTTCTAAAAACCTATGCTACAGAAATACTAAAACATATGACATGTGAGATCATATCAATAATTTGAAAAATGTTTAGTATCAGCAGTATTATTTGAGATAGTGAAAAAAAGGGAGAGAAGGAAGGAGGAGAAAGGAGAGGAAGAAAATGGTAAGCAATTAATCTATTCATCAAAAAAGATATGGCTGAATTTACTTTGGAATACTTGTGATAAGGATTATAATTCAATCATTTAAAAATGAGGAACAGTTCAACTTATGACAGAAATCATATTTTTGATACACTGTGATATAAAAATATATGCATTTCTATAGTTTAATCCATATGTTTTTAAAAGAGTATGTGAGGTTGAGCATGTGTTTATTTATCTCATTAACACAGAACTACAGAGAGGTAAAATACAAACCCTTCACAGAGGTTACCAGTGAAGACAGTAAAATGGAATTGTATGAGGGAAGGAGGTTTTTAACTTTTTACTGTATATTTCAGAATTAATGTTTTACAAGAGTAAGTCATGTCCGACTCTTTGCGACCCCATGGACTGTAGCCTGCCAGGCTCCTCTGTTAATGAGATTCTCCAGGCAAGAATATTGGAGTGGGTTGCCATGCCCTCCTTCAGGGGATCTTCCCAACTCAGGGTCAGAACCGAGGTCTCCTGCATTGCAGATGGATTCTTTACCATCTGAGCCACAAGGGAAGCCCAAGAATGCTAGAGTGGGTAACCTAACCTTTCCCCAGGAGATCTTCCCAAGCCAGGAATTAAACCGGGGTCCTCCCACATGGCAAGTGGATTCTTTAGCACCTGAGTTACCAGGGAAGCCCCATTTTAAAATAAAATACACCTTAATTTAATCAACTCACCTGGACCTTACAGTTATTCTTTCATATCTTAGCAGGTATGAGAAGAATATGGCGACATAAACTTATTGTAGAACTCTGCCAATTTAAATAAATTACATGTAGACCAACCATATCCAAACATGCACACAGAAGTTTACAGAAGCTTTATTCATAACTATCAAAACCTGGAAGCAACCAAGATGTCCTTTAGAAAGTGAGCTGCTAGATAAACTGTGGTACACTTAGAAAATGGATTATTATTCATTAATAGAAATGAACCATAAAAACACATGGAGTAAATTTAAATACATATTTCTAAGTGAAAGAAGCCCATCTGAAAAGGCTACATACTGAATGCTTCCAACTATGTGACAATCTGGAAAAAGCATAACTATGGAAATAATAAAAACATTAGCACAGAAGTTAAGGAGAGAAGAGCGAACAGGCAGAGCAAAGAATTTTGGGGACATTGAAATTACTCTGTATATCACTATATTAGAGGATATATGTTGCTATACATTTGTTCAAACAGAAGAATATATTACACCATGAGTGATCCCTATTGAGCAATAAGGATTTTGGATAATAATGATGTATCAGTATAAATGCATCAAGTGTAACAACATACCACTTTGGTGGGGTTTTTGATAATGAGGGAGACTACACATGTGTGGGGCAGTAGATACGTGAGAAATCTCTGAACCTTCCCCTCAATTTAAATGCGAGCCTAAAACTGCTCTAAGAAAATAAATTCTAAAAATATAAATAATTTTTAAAAATGCAGGCCAAATTTTAAAACTCCTTGAAACCATGGATACCAAAGGTTTCCACAAAAGCTGCTTATGGTCAAATTTTTTAAATCTACTGATAGAGAATATTCAGTTCAGTTCAGTCGCTCAGTCGTGTCCGACTCTTTGCAACCCCATGAATCGCAGCATGCCAAGCCTCCCTGTCCATCACCATCTCCAGGAGTTCACTCACACTCATGTCCATTGAGTCTGTGATGCCATCCAGCCATCTCATCCTCTGTCCTCCCCTTCTCCTGCCCCTAATCCCACCCAGCATCAGAGTCTTTTCCAATGAGTCAGCTCTTCGCACGAGGTGGCCAAAGTACTGGAGCTTCAGCTTCAGCATCATTCCTTCCAAAGAAATCCCAGGGTCGATCTCCTTCAGAATGGACTGGTTGGATGTCCTTGCAGTCCAAGGGACTCTCAAGAGTCTTCTCCAACACCACAGTTCAAAAGCATCAATTCTTCAGTGCTCAGCCTTCTTCACAGTCCAACTCTCACATCCATACATGACCACAGGAAAAACCATAGCCTTGACTAGACAGACCTTAGTCGGCAAAGTAATGTCTCTGCTTTTGAATATACTGTCTAGGTTGGTCATAACTTTTCTTCCAAGGAGTAAGCATCTGTTAATTTCATGGCTGCAATCTGTAGAAAATTCTGAAAGCGATGGGAATACCAGACCACCTGACCTGCCTCTTGAGAAATCTGTATGCAGGTCAGGAAGCAACAGTTAGAACTGGACATGGAACAACAGACTGGTTCCAAATAGGAAAAGGAGTATGTCAAGGCTGTATATTGTCACCCTGCTTATTTAATTTCTATGCAGAATACATCATGAGAAACGCTGGACTGGAAGAAACACAAGCTGGAATCAAGATTGCCAGGAGAAATATCAATCACCTCAGATATGCAGATGACACCACCCTTATGGCAGAAAGTAAAGAGGAACTAAAAAGCCTCTTGATGAAAGTGAAAGAGGAGAGCAAAAAAGTTGGCTTAAAGCTCAACATTCAGAAAACGAAGATCATGGCATCTGGTCCCATCACTTCATGGGAAATAGACGGGGAAACAGTAGAAAAGTGTCAGAGAATATTAGTGTTGTATAAATAATGTTATTACAATTTGAAAATAAAACCATCTAATAAATGTTAATATTATCAAGCAGATTGGACATCATTACCTGACTGTTAAGTGATATTTCAAGTCACTACACACCAAAAGCTGTATTTGCTGATATTATGATTTAAGCAGTTATACAAGGTGTTGAAATCTCTATGTGGCTTAAAAGTGTTTTCCAAAAAGCTATGAAAAATATAATCAGTTTAAAAATCTCTTTAAGTAGAATGATCAGGCTATTAGAAGTGTAAAAGCTCCTATTTTAGATACACTAATTTTCAATCCATCATATTATCTAAAACACAACAGAACAGGAAGACAAGCTTGCATTTTCAAAAGATAATTTTTTCTGTAATTATGTACATTTTACAGGTAGCACAGGCATACTCTATAATACTGCCAATTTTGAACCATACTTTATTTAACCAAAATGTCTGTAACATCTACTACATGCTGGGGACTAATCTAACGTCAGAAGTTAATAATAAGTACATCTAAAGTCAAGAATACTACTCATGTTAAATGCTGCACTGTGTAATAAGTTCATTAAATTACTTTAAATATAGAGAATAATAATTAAAAATTAACTGATATGAGACAAGATACAGAAGATATAGAAAAAACTTGAAGATTACCAGATCTGAAACAAAGTGACTTTTCTTTTTTATTCACAATGTTTTAGTTCTACCTTAAACATCATTTCCTGAGAAACAGTCACTGAATTCCCCAAATTAGATTTGGCCCTTCCTCTATAATCTCATAGAATTCTGACATAATTCTGTATAATATATTTAATTCTTCATGGTATAATGCAAAAGTTTCAGTATTTGTTTCTCCAAAGGAAGCAGAAGAGCACAGTAATACTGTACAGCAATAAATGCAGTGGTTAATAGTTGGACTTCAAAGATATATTCTGCCTGCCCCTCCCCACTATTCTTACTCTTTCAATGAGAAAGGATCTTTATGTATATATTTATTAATCTAACACCAGCTAGATAAAATTGGCTGAAAAAGCATAAAGCCTGAAACTCCAAGCCACAGAAGTAAATGTCTATATTTTTTGCCTCTGTATGTCAGTCAATGATTTACATCAGAACATCCTTTTACCTTCTCATGGCTGAACTGGAACCTGGTAACAATGTATGTCCAAAACCTCTGTTCTTATTTTGAGGATTTAAGTAATGGTATCAATGGTTAAATGGTAACTCTGAATATCCTATAGTATGTCTAGAACAATGGCACCAAATAATGACATTTGATAGCAAATGGTTTATGTTCCTGAAGTTCAAGATTCTCATCATAACAAGGTTACTTAATGATACTAAGGATTCAAAAAACATATGTTCAATGACAGTAGAATTCAGCTCTCAGAGTAAGTGTTTCTCAGAATTAAGCCATTTCTGTTCCAAGCTTCTATCATCTGTTGCATAGGAGTCTTTTGTGAGAGGTGCTGTAACAAAAGTTGGCCATCTTTGGTTTTTGGTCGATAAGGAAGGAGGACTTCTAATGGGAAATTAAGAAAAAAAAATTCCTATAGCAATTTTTCCTTTAAACATTAAGACTTCTAACCACCATTTTCTATAATTATGTACTTTATTCAGTAAAATGCAATTCAGTTTTCGTAGTGCTAAAACCAAGACAGTATTCATTTCACTGCAAGGACAATCCATGTTTCCTATATTCATTTCATGTAGCACCATGAAATAATAATGCCTTGCTCAGTAAGCATTAGTTGAAATCAATCATTAATATTTTAAAAAGAGGAAAAAATCATATGTGCATCTTCTTTAAATAAATCTTTCCCTAGTAGTGTATTGACATTGTTTTTAAAACATACTTTTGCGTAAGGTACATATTTATGATTTATAGTTTCATTTTATTTAAAGTTTTCAATAATCACCAAGAAAAAAACTGTATCAATCTTTAGTTTCTCCTGTATGTTACTGGGAAATCAAGTTGTTCAGTCATGTATTTACTCTTAATTTTACTGGCCCAAGTCCTTAAAATGGCTCATAAATTCCTACAGGATCAGGATCCCTACTGTCCTTTTGACTTCCCCTTCAATCCCGGTTCCCAGGACTTTCTGCTTCAGTCAGACTGTCCTCCTTACTATTTCTTGAAGGCAAGACTACTGGAAAAAAATGATGGATTGAAGAACACAGCAGAAGAGGAATCACACCACCTGTCTCTCAATCCCCCAATTCCTTACTCTGAAGGAGATCTCATAAGGATTTAGGGAATCACAACACAACAGAAATAAAGGCAGATTTGTGTATCTTCTTATATTGCTATTCTTCCATTCCATTGGTGTGGCTTAGAAAACAGTTGAAAATGCGATAGAGGATAATGCTATCCCCTTCCAAGACTTATGAGCTATGGAAAGTTGCTTAGTTCAATTCAATAAGCATTACTGATTGCCTAGTTTTGCTAGGACCTTCAGAAACAAAGAAGCATAAAGACGGAGATCATGTCTTTGAGGAGCTTACACTGGAAAGACAGAAAAATTAATGAATAACAAACTTACTAAATGGGTAGGTAGCACAGACCTGTTTTAGAAAATTTTATCATTATGTGGAGAAGGAAATGGCAACCCACTCCAGTATTCTTGGAGAACTCCATGGACAGGAGCCTGGTGGGCTACAGTCCATGGGGTCACAGGGTCAGACATGACTTAGTGACTGAGCCTGCACCGCAAACACATAGCTACAGAAAAGAAGTTGTTAACTCACTCATAATCCTAATAATGACTCTGATGTCACTGGAAAGAAATATACTTCTTGCCAAGGGTTAAGAAAAATACAAGCTGCTACCTCTCCCAAATATTTGAGAAATATCCCTGGGGAATGTGGGAGCAAACTTGAAAAGTTGCAGGATGTCAGTTTAAATCAATAAAGGATGGAAGATAAATAAGGCTAAGGAATGTGATTACTATGTCCCTAAATAAAAATAACTAAAGAAATAGAATTTATTCATTCATGAAGCAATTATTTACTTAATTTGCTCAATGCCAGAAATAGCTGTTAGACTCTGGGAATACAAATGTGAGTAAGTCAGATACAGTATGATAAGCATTATGAGGACAGAAAAGAGGTCTTAAGGTAGGGAAGCTTGGAAGAATGGCACAGACCTATTTTAGAAAGACGGAAAGGGAAAAGTTTCTTTACTGAGAGGATAACATTTAAATAAAAACTTAATAGTTATGAAAACAGCAATGGAAGCAATAGAAACAGAACATGCAAAAGAACCCAGGCAAGAAAAAGCATGCAGTGTTTGAAGAAGTGAAAGATGATCAATGTAACACAAAATGACAAAAGATGAAATGAAAGAAGCCTACAGAGAGAGGATCAGGTCAAACTCTTGTCAGCCTCGGTAAGGAGTTTGGAATCTACCTTAAGCGTGACAGGAAGTCACAAAAGCATTTCAAGTAGGGAATAAAATGATCCAATTTAGATTTTTAATAAGATGACTCTTGCTATCATCTAGACAACAGATGATAAAATAATCTGGAAATGACACTAGGGAGACTAATCAGGATACCCTTACATTATCCTATATAAGAATTATACAGTTCTGACTAGGAAGCAGCATACAAACAGACTGAAATAAAAACACTAAGAATAACTTGGAGGCAGAACAGATAGGGCCAGGAGATACTAAAGATGAGTCCTGGGTTTCAGCCTTGAGCAACATGAGCAATGGTGTTAAGGGGAGGTACAGAGTTGTACACATTTGATACAAGTTTGGCTTTAAGGACCTGCCTGTAAGATATCCAAACAGAGCTGTCCAGGGAACTGAACCTGAGACACCTTAAAAAAAAAAAAAAAAGAAGAAGGAAATAGAAGAAAAGAGCAATAAAGCAAGTTAGTTAAATGTAAAATAGAAAGATCATCAGTATGAAATAAATGTTATTATATAGACATAAATGGAAATATTGGGTTTTAAGTCAGCTTTAGAATGATTATGATCAAATAAATAAGAAAAAATAAAACTACACTGCACTGTTAAAACCTAATAAATAAAATAAGCTTCACTTTGCTTAAAGTCTGTACCTTTCCTCTTAAAATGCAAACATAAAAGATGTGATCATATGTTTTATCTGAATTGCATTTTACCATACACATATACAGAACTTTCACATATCTTACTTAAGACTTAAAACTGTGAGATAGTTGGGTACACTTATTACCATATTATAAATGAATAAATTGCAGCTATCTGAGGTTAGCTTAACATGGGAGGGGAACTGGGTTAAAACCGTTTATTTCTGTCACTAACCTACTAGTTTTCCTACTATACCTTCATAATTATTGATCTATACTTCACAGTGATCATGGTTTTAGGCAACACTATTTGGCATGGGGTTGCCTGGTGGCTCAGCTGGTAAAGAATCTGCCTGTAATGAAGAAGACCCCAGTTCAATTCCTGGGTTGGGAAGATATGCTAGAGAAGGGATAGGCTACCCACTCCAGTATTCATGGGCTTTCCTGGTGGCTCAGTTGGCAAAGAATCCACCTGCAATGTGAAAGACATAGGATAGATTCCTGGGTTGAGTAGACTCCCTGGAGAAGGGAAAGGCTACCCACTCCAGTATTCTGGCCCAGAGAATTCCATGGACTGTACAGTCCATGGGGTCACAAAGAGTTGGACATGACCAAACGACATTCACTCACTCACTGTTTGGCAATATAAAATTAAATAACCTAAAGAAAAAGTGACCTTTACATAGTAATGTTATTTTAAAATTTCTGGAGTTTGGATAATATATAAACCTTTAAGCAACTTGCCATAAGAACTGCAATGATGCCTGAAACTTTTCATTAAAATACAAACTACATTTGATACTATCACTCCTGAAAGCCCCTTGGGAAATAATGGCTTTTGGATTCTGCAAGTCAGCGTGACATGGCATGCAAAATTGCATCTCATGCCGAGCCAACCAGGAAAATATATGTCATCACTATGTGACATTCAGAATTTCATCTGGAAACTATAATCTTGTTCTGACTGCAAAAGAAGGGGAAAAAGACTGCATACAAAACAATTTGGTTGAATTTTTGCTGAATTCTTGCCAGTTTGTATAAAATATTAGAATAACTCATTTCCAAAGAAGACCATACGTTTGAAAACCTTTCCATGTACTTAATATCACCATATATTCTCAAAAAACTTCAAAATTAACTGACAAATTTTAAATTCTGTTATAATTCTAATTAATGAATCTGCTTAAAACTGTTTATAATGAAACAGTTTCAAAATTAATAAATTCTGCAAGGTAGAACTTTATTTTCAAAACTATATATAACAGAACACCTCCTAATTCCTTTTCCCCACATGAATAAACTATAGGTTGAGAAACAAAACAAATGAACACCTGCTATAAAGTTTGCAATCTTATGCATCCCATGTCTTGGTCTTCTAAATTATTTTTCACCCTGCCCTCCATTCACGCATGCAATACCTTCAAAATTCACTTATGTTATTCCTATCAAAACAGAAATGCGTAAGTATGATTTAGTCTATATGTTATGCAATCAACATTTTGTGTTTTAAAACTGCTGTGATTAAGCATAAAATGAAAAATTAGTAGACGTGAATTGAGATAGATGATTGCCTTTCAAAAATTTCCCCAGGAGCTATGTTTCTGCTATCCCTACATTTTCTGGTATCCATATCTCACACCCTTGAACACAGAGGTTGGACACTTGACCCAAGCTGGGCTGCCACTGGCCAAGTCATAATGACTAACCTCCTTGACCACAGTGATTGTCCAAGATGTGTGCACATGAGCCAAGAAAGCCCAAAGAAAACTGCTTCCAATATTTTTTCAACAGGTACTGGACCATATCATTGTCTCCTTGATCAGAGTTAAGCATTTGAGTCCAGAGGTACCACAGCCAAGCTAGGTCAAATACACACACATTCACATAATAAGAGAGAGATAAACCAAAATGAAAACACAAGAATCCTCACAGAGTGGAATCAGGTTCAAAGTCATTCCAAAGACAAGATTTGTATTGTATTTGTCTTTCTTACCATTTTGGTTATCAGAATCAATCAATTTCCCCCCTCCCCTTTTCTTTTAACTTAAAATTATTTGAATACAGTTTTCCTCTCTTGCTATCAGAGAGTCCTTCCTAATTTAGAAATGTAAATTCCTTCTCCAGTAAGGCAATCTCCCATTAGTTAGGAGAAAATGAGGCAATGTTAGTAGTTGTACCTGCACAGACCTTGTAGTAACACTGCATAGCCTACACAGGCTGCAAAGTGCTACAACATGATTTAAACATACCATTGGGCTTACTTCCTCAAGAACTACTCACCTTCATGCCCAGCCTACCTTATCTGGCTCTCGCTCCTTCCACTTCCACATTTACTGGTCATTATACCAATGACTTTCTGCCTAAACTGCATGTTTGTGGAGACGTTATTGATTTTTTATTCCTTTAATCATTTCTCCATCCAGAATTCTTGAACTACATTACCCAATACTTTGTTCAGTTTAACTTGGCTCCTTGGGACCCTCCCACCTGGACCACATATGACAGACTCTCTCTGTTTGTGTTCTGGATCCCAATACAGCAGTGTCCCCAAATGTGATGCATAAAACTACAAGACCATCTACTGAGCTACAGGGGATATATATGAGAATAGTCACTCATATTTACTTTTACTCAAAAATAAGGACATACAGTTAATATTTAGTAAAGCGGAAAAGCACTGTGTATCTTTCCCATGACAGAAGAAAGCACGTAACACTACATTAAATATACTGAAGGAAGAGAAGACACTCAGTAACGGAAGGAACCGGCACTCTTCTGTTTCAGTTAACTGATGCATATTATAATTTACGTATACACATTTAATCAAATTGACAAATTTTATTATCTACATTTAGGGAAAATAAATTATCTACTTTATTATATATTATAAATAATAATTAATAAATTATAAATAATCTAAATATTAAAAATATAATAATTATAAATTATTCCTCAATTTTAAAAGATTCCTATAAAACACAAAGGGCCAAACATATGAGTTAAAGATACCATGAACAAAAACATTAACAAATAAAGATGCCACTAACTTATTCAAAAGAATAAGGCAACATCTTTCCACTAATTTAGAAGAATATCTTATTTATACAAGCAAGACAGAAATGTACTAAACCTTTTCAAAATGGATGAGAATGAAAAATAAGTGTCCTGTGTGCATCATTAAAGACATTCCCAGGCTCAGGTCAACGAATTTCTCAGTGAGGGAGATTTTCAGTTATGTCAGCCACTACTGAAATAAACTGAATTAAGAATTAAATCTTTAAGTTGTTATTACAATGAAGTATTAAACTATTTTTTCAATGAAGCACAGTATTACTCTCACTACAATATTATTGATGTATTACTAAAATTCTATCAAAATAATAAGATTCAAATGTTAAAATTATCTTACATGCTCTTTATTAGTATAGTGTTAAACATATTTAATGCATGACTCATAAATGACTCGTGAATGCTTACCTGAGATTTTTTACTCATAGAAAAGTACCAAGAAAAAAGTATGAAGGCTAATACTCTAAAGATAAACTATTTCAAATAGTTTGTGTTCTCTGTACTTGTTTTAACTCATTCTCTTACTACTGTAATCAAAATGTGAGCCTGTATCAGTTGTGTTCAAGGAAACTAAAAATAGTAGTTTTGTTAGTTTTTTCTACTTTATCCTGTTTTGTTCTACACTTGGTTTAGGACATTTAAAAGGCAAAGGAGTAAGGTAGTGAGGACAATAATTAGTGAGTTAGTGAATAAACTAACTCCAATACGATGGAGAATGTAAAAGTACCTTCTCAATATTTAAATGATTTACCATCTATCTTCTCTGGAACGTAGCATTGAAATGTATACAATGCCGTGTATAAAACAGGTATCTAGTGGGAAGTTCCTGTATAACACAGGGAGCTCAACCAGGTCCTCGGTGGTCTCACCCTAGAGGGGTAAGATGGGCGTGGAGGGTGGAAGCGAAGCTCAAGGGTGGGGGATCTATGTATATTTATGGCTGATTCACACTGTTGTATAGCAGAAACTAATACAATATTGTAAAGGAATTATCCTCCATTTAAAAAGAAATTTTTAAAAAGCTATCTGCTCTGACAAAATTCAGTGAAGTCTATATTCTACTTTCAAAGTAAAAATGAGAGTTAAACTTGGACATATTAAAAGAAAACATACATCAATTTCCTCTTACTGTCTCAGAAAAATTAAAAAAAAAAAAGGCCAAGGAGGTAAGGAAACAAGTATTTTTTTTTAATTAAATATGAAATAATGACTGGTCTAATTCTTGAAAACTGAGGCTTCAAGAAGAAAAGGCATTATGAGCGTGCTATACAAACTGTAGTATATTTACATATAAAAATTAATAAACCTAGTTTGTTTAACAAACTTAACACATTCTTGAAATGAATCAGCAAACATTAGAAGCATTCTTCTGGACACATAGGACACACTAAAAAATGTATAAATTACATTTTTTAACAGAGCCTATGATTTACTTGAGGACTCCTCATATGAACACTAGCAGTGCCAGAAATTCAGGTATGCAGTCGTGCCAAGTGAGTAGTGCAATTATCAGACATGTCCATAAAAGATCATCATCAAGTGATCCAGGGATGTTCATGAAACATAAAAATTAAACGTTAAAAAACTAGTCTATAGTTAGAGCCATCTGGATGATGGCTAAAATATCATATGATCATCTGGCAACTATTGGAATCCTTTAGCAAAGTAAGCTTACAAATTGTCTCATTATAAATTACTGCCCAGAATAGCACAGAATAGTTTATTATCCAAGGTAGCACAGAAACAATGTATAAGTTAATGTGAATATTAAGTAGAATTTTTAAATCTATAGACTGATAATAGTTTTTCCCACAAATTTTAGGTTTACAAATAAATTCTCTTACAAAGTAAAAAAGGGAAAAGAACACTTTAATAAATCTATATTTCATTAAGTTCTCTGATTACTTTCTGAATAATATTTTTAATTTCTTTTATTTTAAACATACT
Source organism: Capricornis sumatraensis (assembly GCF_032405125.1). Lineage (NCBI taxonomy): Eukaryota > Metazoa > Chordata > Mammalia > Artiodactyla > Bovidae > Capricornis > Capricornis sumatraensis. The sequence goes on from NC_091079.1 coordinate 83,788,512, forward strand.
TCATTAGATAAACTTCATTTTATTTTAAACCTTTCTTTATTCTATAAGGGGAAAATTTTTGAAATCTACATTTTACCCCGAGACAATAAAATCAATTACACATTATACATTAGTGTGTACTCTCACGCTTTAATATTTTCCTATGAAACTAAATAATCACAAAGGAATGGAATTTTATGCTAAATTACATGATTAAAGTGAGCAACTTCTAATATACATAAATCCACAAAAATATATTTCTTGCACATGAATACTAATTCCACACTATAATTAGGAACATATCTGCTCAACATTTAAGCTTACTCATAGTAACGATGACTTAAGGAAACGGCAACCCACTCCAGTACTCTTGCCTAAAAAATCCCATGGACGGAGGAGCTTGGTGCAGGCTACTGTCCATGGGGTTGCAAAGTATCAGGCACGACTGAGCGACTTCACTTCACTTAAGCAGATTTAGATGAATAACTATATTGGTATGCCCCATTTTACTTACAATCAAAAATTATTACAATATTAGAATCCAGAATATATCAGCACCTTCAGGAGCAACTAGTATTAGCAAAAATTAGAAATGTACCTCCTTAAAACCATCCTATAAGTTATACTGCCTTGGATAGAATGATTTTTTAGATGAAGGCATTTCAAGCTCAAAGTGTTAAACTGATAAACTAATAAAAAATATTTGGCAAAGTGTAATATCATGTTTTATTTTCTTATAAGGAGCATATTACTTCCATGTGAAAACCAAGGAGCTTGCCTTAAAAAACTATATATTTACTAATCTCTTACATTCTCTGAAGCAATGCAAGGAAATCAGTACTTATCCTGCATCAATACTTATTTGCAGAGAGACAATTAACTAAATTGACATATAATGATATATACTTTATCTTCTTACATTCTCCTCAAAGTGGCAATTCTCTGTTAAATCTTATACCTGCTTATAAGATCTTATATTCTACTTTATCTGTAATCTCACTGTATAAATTATAAACTTTACTGTAGCTCTAATTTTTCCTTCTTTCCCACTTGCCTCACTGTAACTATTGACATACCCAAGTTTCAGTACAGTCAAATTTCATGAAACAGTGGGATACAGAGGCCGTCTCTACATATTCAACTTCCATTCATTCGTTAAAAAACTAAAGCTCCTCTGGTCAACAGACATTGGCCAATTAGTTTTTCACCTTCATTGTTCTTGGTAGCATTTAAGGAGTTAAATTAAAAGTCCTTCTATTATTTTAAAGTACTTACAGTACTTTAGACTTTAGAGGTACATAAACATGTAAGATGAAAATGGGTAGTATTTTTTAAAGAGCTATCATTTATGAAGGATACTGTTTTTTAAAGTTTTCATCTCCATTACAGAATCAGACATCATCAAGAGTTCCAAATTAACATTCATAACGTTTCCAAAACATAGGATAGACAGATGTCATAACTTTGAATGGCTTCTTTGTTTTGAAGGATACACAGATTCTCTAGAAGATTATTTCGAATTCTGTGATAATATCTTCATGTGAAACATGCTTTCACTCTGACTTGGCCTGCCCTACGTGTCTATGTCACTGCAATAGAGCTGTTCTGCTGTCAACACATTTCCAGCCATCAAGTACGTGTTCCCCCTGCAGCCAACTACTTAAGTCAGTTTCACTGAGACTGGAAGAGGATGTGTGCTTCTTGATAAATAATTAAAAAGCAAAATCAAACCCGGTGCAGTATCACCAAACCTTGGTGTTCACATGCTGGAACTGCTACATAATGTGTGTGCTGTGTGTGTGCTAAGTCGCTTCAGTCGTGTCTGACTCTTTGTGACCAAATGGACTGTCTGCCAGGCGCCTCTGTCCATGGGATTCCCCAGGCAAGGATACAGGAGAGGGTTGTCATTTTCTTCTCCAGGGGATCTTCCTGACCCAAGAATCGAACCCACATTTCTTACGTCTCCTGTGTTGGCAGGTGGGTTCTTTACCACTAGCACTACCTGGGAAGCACTCATAACTTGGGGATGAACTTAAGACCAACTTTGGACCTTAGGTTGCAAATACAAAAACAAAAAGATTATTTTAATAAGAATTCAGGCATAAATTCATAGACAGAGCTACTTGTAAAATTCAGTTAAATAATTAAAATGTGCATTTCACAACACTGTGAATACACATTCTCCTCAACATATGATGGGGTTATGTCTTGATAAACCCATCATAAAGTGAAAATATCTTACGTTGAAAATGCATTTAATACACCTAACTTACTGAACTTCAGAGCTTAGCCTGCTGCTGCTGCTAAGTCACTTCAGTCGTGTCCGACTCTGTGCGACGCCACAGACAGCAGCCTACCAGGCTCCCCTGTCCCTGGGATTCTCCAGGCAAGAGCACTGGAGTGGGTTGCCATTTCCTTCTCAAATGCATGAAAGTGAAAAGTGAAAGTGAAGTCACTCAGTCATGCCCAATTCTTAGCAACCCCATGGACTACAGCCCACCAGGCTCCTCCATCCATGGGATTTTCCAGGCAAAAGTACTGGAGTGGGGTGCCATTGCCTTCTCCGAGAGCTTAGCCTAGCCTATCTTAAATGTGCCCAAAAGACTTCCATTAGCCTACAGTTAGGAAAAATTATCTAACACAGAGCCTATTTGATTTTAAACTGTTGAATATCTCATGTAACTTATTAAACAGTGTACTGAGAGTAAAAACCAAAATAGTTGTATGGCTGTGAGTCTATTGTTCTTTCCTCTGGCAGTTACAGGGCTGACTAAAAGGTGTGGCTCACTACCCCTGCCCAGCATTACCAGAGAATTCTACCTCATATTGCTAGTCTCAAAAAAGATCAAAATTCAGATTCAAAGTACAGCTTCTACAGAATGCATATGGCTTTCACAGTATCATAAAGTCGAAAAACCTTAAGTCAAAAACTATTATGAGTAGGGTACCATCTCTGTACTTAACACAACTGAACTGTACACTTAAAAAGGTTAAAATTAAGATGGTAAAAGGAAAAAAAAAATAAGAAAAAAGGTTTGTAAAACCATATGAAAAACTTAACAAATTCATTATAGCTTATGATACAATGTAAATAATAATTAAAATAGTGGTAACTACAAATAGCTGTGAAAAGAAGAGAGATGAAAAGCAAAGGAGAAAAGGAAAGATATAAGCATCTGAATGCAGAGCTCCAAAGAATAGCAAGAAGAGATAAGAAAGCCTTCTTCAGCAATCAATGCAAAGAAATAGAGGAAAACAACAGAATGGGAAAGACTAGAGATCTCTTCAAGAAAATTAGAGATACCAAGGGAACACTTCATGCAAAGATGGGCTTGATAAAGCACAGAAATGGTATGGACCTAACAGAAGCAGAAGATATTAACAAGAGGTAACAAGAATACACAGAAGAACTGTACAAAAAAGATCTTCATGACCCAGATAATCACGATGGTGTGACCACTCATCTAGAGCCAGACATCCTGTAATGTAAAGTCAAGTGGGCCTTAGAAAGCATCACTACGAACAAAGCTAGTGGAGGTGATGGCATTCCAGTTGAGCTGTTTCAAGTCCTGAAAGATGATGCTGTGAAAGTGCTGCACTCAATATGCCAGCAAATTTGGAAAACTCAGCAGTGGCCACAGGACTGGAAAAGGTCAGTTTTCATTCCAATCCCAAAGAAAGGTAATGCCAAAAAATGCTCAAACTACCGCACAATTGCTCTCATCTCACATGCTAGTAAAGTAATGCTCAAAATTCTCCAAGCCAGGCTTCAGCAATACGTGAACCGTGAACTTCCAGATGTTCAAGCTGGTTTTAGAAAAGGCAAAGGAACCAGAGATCAAATTGCCAACATCCACTGGATCATGGAAAAAGCAAGAGAGTTCCAGGAAAACATCTATTTCTGCTTTATTGACTATGCCAAAGCCTTTGACTGTGTGGATCACAATAAACTGTGGAAAATTCTGAGAGAGATGGGAATACCAGACCACCTGACCTGCCTCTTGAGAAATCTGTATGCAGGTCAGGAAGCAACAGTTAGAACTGGACATGGAACAACAGACTGGTTCCAAATAGGAAAAGGAGTACGTCAAGGCTGTATATTGTCACCCTGCTTATTTAACTTCTATGCAAAGTACATCATGAGAAACGCTGGTTGGAAGAAACACAAGCTGGAATCAAGATTGCCGGGAGAAATATCAATCACCTCAGATATGCAGATGACACCACCCTTATGGCAGAAAGTGAAGAGGAGCTAAAAAGCCTCTTGATGAAAGTGAAAGAGGAGAGCGAAAAAGTTGGCTTAAAGCTCAACATTCAGAAAACGAAGATCATGGCATCTGGTCCCATCACTTCATGGGAACACAGTGGAAACAGTGTCAGACTTTATTTTGGGGGGCTCCAAAATCACTGCAGATGGTGACTGCAGCTATGAAATTAAAAGACGCTTAGTCCTTGGAAGAAAAGTTATGACCAACCTAGACAGCATATTCAAAAGCAGAGACATTACTTTGCCAACTAAGGTCCGTCTAGTCAAGGCTATGGTTTTTCCAGTGGTCATGCACAGATGTGAGAGTTGGACTGTGAAGAAGGCTGAGCGCTGAAGAATTGATGCTTTTGAACTGTGCTGTTGGAGGAGACTTGAGAGTCCCTTGGACTGCAAGTGGAACCAACTGGTCCATCCTAAAGGAGATCAGTCCTAGGTGTTCATTGGAAGGACTGATGCTAAAGCTGAAACTCCAGTACTTTGGCCACCTCATGCAAAGAGTTGACTCAATGGAAAAGACTCTGATGCTGGGAGGGATTGCGGGCAGAAGGAGAAGGGGATGACCGAGGATGAGATGGCTGGATGGCATCACCGACTGAATGGACATGAGTTTGGTTGAACTCTGGGAGTTGGTGATGGACAGGGAGGCCTGGCGTGCTGCAATTCATGGGGTTGCAAAGAGTTGGACACGACTGAGCAACTGTACTGACTAACTGACACATTTAAAGGACTCAATTTTTAAATTAAAAGCAATATAGGAATTGTCTACTCTAAAAATAAAATAGAAAATTATTATTATTTTTATTTTGTATTGGGATATAGCCAGTTTAAAATGTTGTGATAGTTTCAGGTGAACAGCAAAGGGACTCAGCCATACATAAACATGTATCCAATCTCCACCACACTCCCCCATCCAGGCTGCTACATAACACTGAGCACAGTGCCATGTGCTATATCCTAGGGCCTTGTTGGTTATCCATTTTACATAGCAGTGTGCATGCGTTCATTCTAAACTCTGTAAATATCCCTTCCCCCAACCCTCCCCGCAGCAAACAGAAGTTCATTCTCTAAGTCTATGAGTCTCTTTCTAGAAAACAGAAAATTTTGAGACATAATTCTAAGCAAAGAAAATGATTAATACTGAGCACTCAACAACAAAGAGAATATCAACAAGGTTTCCTGAGAACTGATAATGGTGGGCATCCAAAGAGCACAATACATTGGTCATAAACTAGAAAGGTTATATCCACGGCTTTTTACCATCTATACATGCCAATAGTCCATAAACAAGGCAAGAACAGGCATTAGTTTGATAACTGCTAATTGTATGGCTTCCCAGGTGGCATAGTGGTAAAGAATATGCCTGCCAATGCAGGAGATGTTGGGTTTGATCCCTGGGTCAGGAAGATTACCTGCAGTAAGAACTGACAACCCACTTTAGTATTCCTGCCTAGAAAAAATTTCATGGGCAGAGAAAGTTAGTGGGCTACAGTCCGTGAAGTTGGAGAGTCAGATATGACTAAACACACATATGGACACACACAATTTTTATGCTAGCTTGAGTAGCTGGAAATACAGACATCATTAACTATAATGAGAATATCTACAGGATATGGAAATTAAGGGTTCCAGAGATGAGGGAACACTAAAGAAAGGAAATGCAAATATCCATATCCACAACTCAAATGCAAAGAACCACAACTCAAATGCAAAAGTTCACATTTATAATTTGAAATAAAGAATATTGTATTTGCCTGATCACATGGTAGTTTTATTGTTAGCCTTTTAAGGACCCTCCATACTGTTCTCCATAGTGGTTGCAACAATTTTCATTCCTACCAACAGGGTAGGAGGGATCCCTTTTCTCCACACCGTCCTCAGCATGTACTGTTTTGTAGACTTTTTCAAGGTGGCCAATCTGACCAGTGTGAGGTAATATCATATGATCCAGTAATCCCACTCTTTGGCATATATCCAGGGCATAATTCAAAAAGATAATGCACTCCAAAGTTCACTGCAGCATATTTACAATAGCCAAGACATGAGGGCAATCTAAATGTCTACTGACAGAAAAAATGGATAACGAAGATGAATAATGAAAGAAGAAAGAAAGAAGAAAGCCATACGAAAGAAGAAAATAATGCCATCTGCAGCAATGCAGGTGGACCCGGAGATTATCATCATTAGTGTTAAGTAAGACAGAGAAAAACAAATATTGTATGATATCACTTACATGTGGAATGGAACAGAATTTTTTTAATGAGATAAATGGATTTATTTATAAAACAGAAATAGACTCACATTTTGAAAACAAGTTTATGCCTCCGCAAAGGGGCAACGTGTAGGAAAAGGATAAACTAGGAGTTTGGGATTAACATACATACACTACTACATATACAATAGACACCCACAAGGACCTACTATATATAGCACACGGAATTGTAATCAATATTCTGTAAATAACCTGTATGGTAAAAGAGTCTGAAAAAGAATGATTATGTGTATACGTATAATTGAATCACTATTTAGTACATCTGAAACTAACACTGTAAATCAGTTATGCTTCAATAAAAATTTTAAAATAAATGCATTAATTTTTTTTAAAGAATAACGTGCTGTTTATGTTTTCAGATTCTAAAGAGTAATAATTACTTATGAGAGATTATGTTCAAGGTTTTTCTTAAAATATTAATTTCTTGTAATTAAATGGGAAAGTGTAAGAAAGGAAAAATGGGGCTTCCCAGGTGGCGCCAGTGGTAAAAGAACATGCCTGCCAATGCAGAGGACTTCAGAGACACAGATTCAATCCCTGGGTTGGGAAAGATCCCCTGGAGAAGGGCATAGCAACCCACTCCAGCAATCTTGCCTGGAGAATCCCATGGACAGAGAAGCCTGGTGGGCTACAGTTCATAGGATGGCAAAGAGTCACACAACTGAAGCAACTCAGCACCCACAAGAGAGCAAAATAAACCTCAGATATTAATATCATTCATGAATTGATAGACAACTGATGAAATGTGAATTTACCTATAAAACTTCTCCATGCATAGTAAATATTTTCTATATAGTTCTATGTCATACAATTTCATTTAAAGAAGTATTTTCTATCATCTTTACTCATCCTTAACAATTACTTTAATTATTATGTGGTTTAAAGAACTGGACTAAATATAGTAAAGCAGGAGATTAATGTGCATATAAAATTAAACTTGTCAATTGATAATGAACATTTACTAAGAGCTGATATTTATAAACCATTATGTAAATTACCAGATCAAGCAATTTAAAGTATAAAACTTAGCATGTTATCTAAAGGAAATGTCTAATTTTATATTAAAAAATCAATTCAAGTTACAGACCATCTTCCTATGATACAAAAAATAAGCATAGTCATTTTTTTATCAAATGGTAAAAAAAGTCTCAACGGAGCAAAAGGCCTGTGAATACTGACAGGTGGAAGTCGAATGATTCCATAAAACAAACATAACATAATATTTTAAGAAACAGAACACAAAATAATAGATATGAATAAAACGCCACAAAAATGTATGTTAGTACTTTTACCATTGCTGTTTTTAAATATGGTAAGGAAACTAACTTTTCCTGTAAACAAACACTAGCATGAACCTTCTTGTGTATTTAAACATATTTTAAATTCCTCAAGGGCATCAATCATGTCTTATTAATATTTCTACCCACAAAATTACTTACAACAGAGTCTGGCCCATTATAAATAATAAGTGTTTTTTGATTATTAAAAATATAAAATCTTTTTTTATATGGTTGGGGATATATGCGTTATATGGAATAAAGCTGAATATCTAAGGGATAATATTAGAAACTTAAAACACTACTTGAAATCACCAAGTGGGTTTTTTAAATTACATAAAAGGAAATAAAAGATAATGTTTTATGGAAGAATATTTAAGTTTTATATTTGCACAGCTCATATAGCTAACAAAGTAAGCAAAGGGGGAGGAAAGAGGATTGAGATGTAGGGTGGACTGCAAGGATTCACTTTAAGAAGAAACATACTACTGGGAGATGATTCTCCAAGGGTCTCTTGTTTCTGCCTGTCTTACAAGTAGAGGCAGAGAGTACCTTTGTTTCCAGTGGTATTTTCAAGGATATCTGTACAGTGTACAGCCTCAGAAAACAAACATATTGTCTTTCATCTGAGCAAACAGCAGATTTGATTACAGTCTTGCAAGACGCATATGGAGCCTTCCTACCCCAGAGAAAATGGAGGCATAGCTTTTACCCATTTAAAGCTTGAGGTTTCTCTCCTGTAACATAATCCACTATATACAGGTATCTCTTAGCCCTCTTTGTGCTACCCTATAGGAATAAGGCTTAGGGCAGGGACACACACACACACACACACACACACACACACACACACAAATGCTAATACTTTGATAAAACTGCTAATGCTATAGATAATAAGGTCTTTTGTCTCTGTTCCAGGAGTCTTGTGTCTTGGTCAGCTTCATGAAAATGTGGCCTGGATAACTCCTTAGCTAGGAGGGAAGGTGAAATCACAGATCCTTTAGAGTTTTGACACATACCTGTTACGGTTTTTGTTTTTACAGGGCTGCTGGCATATTCAGATGCCTGATATGACTGTTGCTTTGCCAAGGGTGCACTTCCAACAGACACCTCATCCTCTTTCCTTCTGCTAACTGGCATAACAAGAGGAACAGCAATTACAGGCTGCTGGAGAGAGTCAAATGAAAAACTGAATTATTTACTATTTCTTAAGTATAAACATAGCATCACTAAAGAAAGTCCTTCACATGTTGGGGTCAATGCTTTACTATTTAGTATTATTTTTTAAATTAATAACCATCCATAATCTCTACCTTCAGAGATAACCATTATTAGCTATTTCCCCTCTATGTCCACATATTTTGTTTTCAACTGAAGTATAACTGAGATACATCTTTATGTTACTTTATGTGCACAAGACAGTAGTTGACATTTCTGTACATTACAAAATGATCATCGTGATATGTCTAGTTATCCATCTGTCACCATACAAAGATACTGTGACGTAATTGACTACATACTCCATGGTATATACATGGAGCTTTATTATTTTAAATCAATCAATCAATTACTCTTGCCCTCCCTTTTTATCACTGTTTCTCTCACATATACCCACAGGGATGCTTAACAATTTCAATCTCAATCAGAATTCTGCACAAAAACCAAGAGCACTTGGAAATAATTAAAATTTCATGTAAATTTTAGCAAGTAGTATAAAGATAACATGGCAGAAGCAAATTGAAACTAAAATTAACTTTGAAAATTATGATCACTAGAAAATGAAAAATTATCCTTATAAAATGATATTCAGGGAAATACTTCTATAAACTGATTATGTCCACTATTAACAAAGACAGTCCAACTTTGGGGAGAATTGCTAAAATTCTCTATCTTTTTTCTGACAAAGTGATATCCACAGCATATTTAGAAAGCACAGAAAAACATCTATAGTTAGAGAAAGCTGGAAAACATTATGATCTTATATTCAATGCCTGAGTGCTGATCTCGACAATAAAGCAGCTGTTTCATCTTTATTCACTGAAATAAAGTCTGATGTTACAGCTGATGACGCCCAACACAATCTTGTCAGATTTTTGGCAAAAAAAAAAAAAAAAAGGTATTTTTAAGTTTGCTGTAGGATCAAAGATCAATGTTGAACTGAGTGGAAAACAATCATCAAATGTTGGGTTTCAGCCACAAATTGAGAAGGAAATTGCAGTTGGGGAAACAACAGATGATAACTGTGATACAGCTGCATCAGATGATGAATCTGGAGGGGGCTGTTAGGCAGCAGTATGATCTAATGTTACACTCAACACTACAACATCCACACTTTTACAGATCCAACTTCAAGCCTCACCAACTTGATGCTTATTTAATATTGCTTAAATTATAAATTATTTCAATGAGAACATATGCACATTATATAACCATATGATATAATAGGAAAAAGCCAAATCATGTTACAAACTATTACTTTGATTAAAAGGACAAGACAACTGATAAACAGAAAATGAAAAAATTACATGCATTGTGGGAAACATCACAACACAGAATATCTACTTTCCTGTTAAGTATTTAGTGAAACTGATAATATTTATACAAATCTAAATAGGAGATAGTATTTAACACCTGGTAAGAAATAGTGAGTCTAATTTAAACTTATTCATCTACAAAATAAGGGGGTGGAGATGTCTACTAGAAAATCTCTTTATGCTCTAACATTTAGTGATTTCATAATCCTTTGAATTTCCTCGCCATCATTTATAAGCATGGAATATGATGAAGCACTCTAAGAAGTTACAATCAAGTTTAGAATCAAAATTAATATATGAGAAAAATTATGTGCTATATAGTCTGATATTAAACTCATGCACAACAGTTGAAGATGAGACTAACGGAAGCTATGGTACTGTAAATACCGAACAACAACAAAATCTTTATGTTCGTGATTCACACTCTGGGTGCAAGATTCCCTGATGGCTCAGTGGTAAAGACTTTGCCTGCCAATGCCGGAGACAGGGGTTCGACAGATTACATATAGTATATAAAATATGTAATATATAATATGTATATGCAGGGTCGGTTCAGTTCAGTTCAGTTGTTCAGTCGTGTCCGACTCTTTGCAACCCCATGAATCGCAGCACGCCAGGCCTCCCTGTCCATCACCAACTCCCGGAGTTCACTAAGACTCACGTCCATCGAGTCAATGATGCCATCCAGCCATCTCATCCTCTGTCGTCCCCTTCTCCTCCTGCCCCCAATCCCTCCCAGCATCAGAGTCTTTTCCAATGAGTCAACTCTTCGCATGAAGTGGCCAAAGTACTGCAGTTTCAGCTTTAGCATCATTTCTTCCAAAGAAATCCCAGGGCTGATCTCCTTCAGAATGGACTGGTTGGATCTCCTTGCAGTCCAAGGGACTCTCAAGAGTCTTCTCCAACACTATATTTCAAAAGCATCAATTCTTCAGTGCTCAGCTTTCTTCACAGTCCAACTCTCACATCCACATATGACCACTGGGAAAACCATAGCCTTGACTAGACAGACCTTAGTCGGCAAAGTAATGTCTCTGCTTTTGAATATGCTATCTAGGTTGGCCATAACTTTTCTTCCAAGGAATAAGCGTCTTTTAATTTCATGGCTGCAGTCACCATCTGCAGTGATTTTGGAGCCCAAAAAACTAACTCTGACACTGTTTCCACTGTTTCCCCATCTATTTCCCATGAAGTGATGGGACCAGATGCCATGATCTTCATTTTCTGAATGTTGAGCCAGCTTTTTCACTCTCTTCTTTCACTTTCATCAAGAGGCTTTTTAGTTCCTCTTTACTTTCTGCCATAAGGGTGGTGTCATCTGCATATCTGAGGTGATTGATATTTCTCCCAGCAATCCTGATTCCAGCTTGTGTTTCTTCCAGTCCAGCGTTTCTCATGATGTACTCTGCATATAAATTAAATAAGCAGGGTGACAATATACAGCCTTGACGTACTCCTTTTCCTATTTGGAACCAGTCTGTTGTTCCATGTCCAGTTCTAACTGTTGCTTCCTGACCTGCATACAGATTTCTCAAGAGGCAGGTCAGGTGGTCTGGTATTCCCATCTCTTTCAGAATTTTCCACAGTTTATTGTGATCCACACAGTCAAAGGCTTTGGCATAGTCAATAAAGCAGAAATAGATGTTTTTCTGGAACTCTCTTGCTTTTTCCATGATCCAGCGGATGTTGGCAATTTGATCTCCGGTTCCTCTGCCTTTTCTATCTGTTTTCATCAGCACTTTATAGTAGTGCTGATGAAAACAGATTGTACACCAATTCTGGAATCAAACTGGCAGTATAACAAAAGCATTAAAATATGCTAAACCACATGCCTGAAACTACTACATTTCTAAAAATATATTCTAAGTGAATAATTAAAGAAAAATGCAAATATAGAAATGTTTATCTCAATATTATTTGTATCTGTGAATGAGGACTGGATATTTGTAGTTTTAAATGAAATGCAATATTATTGAAATTAAAAAAAAAATATATATATATATATATATATATTTATAATTGAGTGAAAGTCGCTCAGTTGTGTCCAGCTCTTTGAGACCCCATGGACTGTGTGGGCTGCCAGGCTCCTTCATTCATGGAATTCTCCAGGCCAGAATACTGGAGTAGGTAGCCGTTCCCTTCTCCAGGGGAACTTCCCAACCCAAGGATCAAACCCAGGTATCAAAGAGTTGCAGGCAAATTCTTTACCAACTGAGCCACCAGGGAATATTTAACTAAAATCTACTTATAAAACACAGTAATAAAAATAAAATAAAAATCTTTAAAGGTGCTTGGTATCAATCAAACAAACATTAGTTTATTTAAGCTACTAGAACAATACCTGGCAATCATGCATATCTATGGTGAACCGGAGATAATCACATCAGTTATAAGACAACCAATGAAAAATTTATAATACAATGAAATATTATTCAGACCTGAAAAAGAAGAGTCTTGGTATTTGTGACAACAGGGATGGACCCTGAGGCCATTTTGCTAAGTCAGATAAAGAAAGGCAAATAACCACATTTATATGTGGAATCTAAACAAAATAAAACAAGACAATACAAAAAAACCCCAAAACATGTAATTCATACATACAGAAAAGAGAAGGTGGTTGCAAGAGACATGGGAGTTGGGGAGAAGGGGGTATAATGAGGAAAGGCAGTCCAAAATACTAACTTTCAGTTATAAAACATAATGAACAATATGAGGACTATAGTTAATGCGTGTGTGTGTGTGTGTGTGTGTGTGTGTGTGTGTGCGCGTGCGCACACACTAGCGACTCATTCATGTCACCTCTTTGTAACCCCATGAACTGCAGCTCACTAGGCTCCAATGTCCATGGAATTATCCAGAATTATCCCACTCAAGAATACTTGAGTGGGTTGCCACTTCCTTCTCCAGAGAGTTAATGATATGCATTGTATATCTGCAAGTTACTAACAGAGTAAATCTCATCACAAGGGAAAAAAATGTTAACTATGTGTGGTGATGGATGTTAACTAGACTCACTGTGGTGAACATTTTGTAATATATACAAATAATGAATTTTGTTGCTATCTGAAACTAATATAATGTTATATGTCAATTATACCTCAATAAGAAAAACATTTACAAATTTTTCTCAAATCATCCCTGTCATTATTCTTAATTTCTCCATCACTCATACTTTGTATTTTGTCAAACTTTCTAAAATCTAAGTCTATATTAGTTTCCTATACTTCATCTGTACCCTTCAGGATAAAGTTTTACCATTACAAATTAACCATTTAAATTTCTGGTTTACAAATAAACCAAACATTTACCATTAAAATATTTTATGAATTGGCTTTCAATTTCTGCTACTCTCTATAAGAACACCTGGCTCATGCCTGGAAACACTGAAGGCTCCTTTCTTGCCAAGTTACTCCGTGTTCTTTGCCTCTGCTGATAAACTTTAGTTGAGAATGAGTCAGTAAAATAGGCCTACCTAACCTGCTCTCTCTAAAGTTATCTCCTTTCCAAGCAATTGTAGAGCAAGTCCCTTTAACAATCAAGCAAGTGCATTTTGAGCTGTAATTTCTTCTATAGAAATTAAAGAGTCAAACTGCTTGAAATAGGTAGAGTAGGGAACAGAAGAATTCTGGTACCTCCATAAACAAAATCAAGCTAAGAAATATATAACTTCATTAAATAAGAAAAAGGTATTTGGAGAATTATAAAAACTTCTCACCTGCTGCATATGTTTACTGCTTCGCTTCTGAGGTTGATAAATGAGCCAGGTGTATAAGATAGGGTCAATATTAATTGCTAGTCCTTGGACATTACAAAGGAGTACAGCACCTAAAATGCAAGATTTTTAAATTATTATATTCCTCTTAAAAATAATAAGCTTGATATCATTTTACACCTATTACAGATAGCCATAATAAAAAGACAAACAATAAGTGTTGCAAAGGATGTGGAGGAATTATACCTTCATACATAGTTGGTGGGAACAAAAAATAGTGCAGACCATTTGGAAAACAGATTGGTATTTCCTCAAAAAGCAAAATAAACAGTTACAGAGCGTGTGTATGTGTGTGACAGATTGAGCCTGGTGACAGGAGCCTCACCAGGCTCCTCTGTCCATAGAATTCTCCAGGCAAGAATACTGAAGTGGGTCGCCATTCCCTTCTCCAGGGGATCTTCCCAAACCGGGGATAGAACCTGGGTCTCTTGCATTGCAGGCATATTCTTTAAAATCTAATCCACTCACAGAAGCCCATAAAGTTACAATATGACCCAACAATCATATTCCTAGGTATATCAACTAACCAAATATCCATGAAAAACCTGTCCACAAATTTTCATAGCCGCATTATTCACAACAGCCAAAAAATGGGAAAAGATGAATGTCCAAGAATTGCTGAATGGATAAACAAAATGTAGTAGAACCACAGAATGGAAAACTATTTAACCACAAAATGGAATGAAGTAGTGATACATGTTATAACATGAATAAGCCCTGAAAACATGCTAAGTGAAATAAGCCAGTTACAAAAAGTCACATATTACACAACTGCGCTTACATGAAATGACCACAACAGGGAAAACCATAAATCAATGCATGCCAGGGCTGGAGGAGAAAACAAAGGGAAACAAATGCTAATAGAAAGGTGGTTCCCTGGGGAGTGATGAAAATATTCTAATCAGAAAATGGTGATTGCTGCACAATTTGCAAATGCACCAAAAACCACTAAATTATGTACTTTAAAATAATGTACTTTATGGAATGTGAATTGTAGCTTATTAACTGGGTATTTGTCATTAAAAATATAATAAACTATTTTATTAAAGTTTTTTATTATAAAATTATAAACTATTTTCTAGGCAAACAGCAGTGTCTATATTGGCCATGAGAATGGAATATTATCTCCTTTTTTTGTTTATATTATAGAACTAAAGGAAGCATCATTATAACCATAATAAATCACCGTAAATTACAGCTTTAAATGTTCAGAAGCAAAGAGAGAGAGCCGTCTAGATGAAATGCAGGCTAACATTCTGACATAAAACACAAAGCTGCAGTGTAACAAGTTTCTATCCTACTAACTAAAACATTTTTGTCCTTCTCTGATAAAAGTAGCTCACATAAACTTAACTAAACCAGAATGTCCCATTCTTAATATATGTGGGGCAGGTCACGTATATCTGTAAATAACATAGTAAATTTCTTTACATATTTTTTTATAAAAATAGTATTAGCTCCATTAGGATGAACAGAATATGAAGGAAAGAATATGTCAGTTTTGCCCTCAACTGTATCTCCAACATCTAAAAAAAGTACCTGCCTCATGGTAGGAGCTGAAAAAAGAAATCACAATAAATGGTAGATAGATAGGTTAGTTGAAAAAAGTCCATGTTGAAAAAGTGATGTTGAATGTTTAAAATACTAAAGTATGGAATCATGATGAAGAACTATGAGAAAGTATTAGCAAAGAACATATTTTAAAGAAAAATGGAAAGTAGAGAAATGACAGATTTCTTTGTTGAAGTAAAAAACTCATTACTGTGGGTTTTGGTGTTTAGTCACTAAGTCCTGTCCAACTCTTTGCAAACCCATGGATTGCAGCCCCCAGGCTCCTCAGTCCATGGAAGTCTGGAATACTGGAATGGGTTGCCATTTTTTCTCCAGGGGATTTTTCCCACATGAGGAATGAATCTTCATCTCCTGCATTGGCAGGTGGATTCTTTACCACTGAGCCACCAGGGAAGCCCCCTAAAACTTCATGGAATTCTCCAGGCCAGAATACTGGAGTGGGTAGCTGTTCCCTTCTCCAGGGGATCTTCCCAACCCAGGGATCAAATTCAGGTCTCCTGCACAGCAGGCAGATTCTTTATTAGCTGAGCCACCAGGGAAGCCCAAGAATACTAGAATGGGTAGCCTATCCCTTCTCTGGGGGATCTCCCCAATCCAGGAATTGAACCAAGGTCTCCTAGCTGATCTACCAGAAAAGCTCCCTAAAACTCATTGAACAGGTTAAATAGCAGATTAGATATGTGAAGAGAAAATTCATAAAATAGAAGAAATACAATAATTTATAACATATCAGAAAGAGAAAAATAAAAGGAAACAAAATGATATTAAGAGATAAGAAAATTGAGTAAGAAGAACAAGCATATATCTAATTAAATTCCAGAGTAACCAAAAGATGAGAAGAGCCAATACTGATAAAAATTAATTACTGAGAATCTTACATAACTTCCAAGACATATTATAACTCACACCTAAGAAGTCCAATGAACCCAGACTGGATAATCAATAAACCTACATTAAACAAACAAAGAAGAAACAAAACACTAAAGAAAAAAGAAGATCAGAAAAGAATCCTAAATAGAAAGATCTCCTGAGGTGTAAAAAAGCAAATAAACTGATTCAACTTCTCAGCAAATATTCAATGTATTGATTATATTTTACTTCAAAACAAATTCATGCATACAAAATGTTACAAATACAAGATGATAAAGAAAAAAAAGAATAAATTGACTTTTAGATGTAAATAAGTCTTTTTTTTTTTTTTTGCTTTTATTTGCATTTATTTTCTGCAGCATTTATTTCTGGGCCATAAGTTTTCGTTTCTTCAGTTTCTTCCCAGATATCTTTTTCTTCTGTGAAACCTTCTCTTCTGGTTTAGAAACAATCTGATCTTTCTCAGTAAGGATCACCTCAATGTGGAAAGGAGAGCTCATGTATGGGTGGATCTGACCATGAGCTCTGTAAGTCCTGGGCCTGTATCTTTGGGGCTGTGTTCACCTGGATGTGCTCAATGACCAGAGAATCTACATCTAAGCCTTTCAGATCAGCATTACTGCCTGAATTTTTAAGCAAAGGCAGTAAAAATTTAGTACTCTTTTCGGGTCACCAACCCTGTGTCCAGACCCACTGTTTGGCCTGTGCACACCTACCAACTCTAAGGAAAACTCATTGGACAGATCAAGTAGCAGATTAGCTATAGGTGAAGACAAAATTAATAAAATAGAAGAAATACAGTAAGATAATTTAGAATGTATCTGAAATAGAAAACATAAAGCAATCAAAATGGTGTTAAGATATAAGAGAATGGAGTAAGAAGAACACTCATACACCTAATTAAATCCCAGAGAGAAGAACCAAGGAATGAGAACAGGCAACAGAAGGAACGGCACACATGGCTTCTTTAAAGTGACATCCTTCAGACACTTGGTGGCTTCTCAGATATGCATACCCTTAATGGCCTGGGTAGTTTCACGAGTGTTCTTAAAGTGAACTTGAAGATTTGCACCTCTTGATTTACATGATTAGGGCGGTTTTCTGGGGTAAGCGGAATAGCGTATCATTTGTAGAGGTCACCTCGAGCCACTAACCAGAAAAGAATTCAGGAAAGTTTTGTTCTAATGTCATACTTTCACCACCTGATGTGAGGAGCAGACTAATTGAAAAAGACCCTGATGCTGGGAAAGACTGAGGGCAGGAGGAGAAGGGGACAACAGAGGATTAGATGGCTGGATGGCATCATCAACTCAATGGATGTGAGTCAGAGCAAACTCCAGGAGACAGTGAAGGACAGGGAAGTCTAGTGTGCTGCAGTCCATGGGGGTCGCAAAGAATCAGACATGACTGAGCAACCAAACAACAACGAAATACTATCCATTTCAAGTACAAGCCATGTACAAACTTTTTCAAAATTATGATGAAAATACAGGGAAAAATCTATATAAACAAAGCAGTTATAAATTTAAAAGTATACAAACTTAAGAAGACAAAAGTAAATTAAGGAATTATAGAATTCTCCTTATTAGGCATGTTATTTTAGTAGTCTTTTCCTATGCTCCAAAAACCGAACAGGTTGAGTAAATGTTTAAAACTTTCCCAGTAAGTTATTAGCACATCTTTAAAATGGGAATGGTAGAGAAAAGGAACGGAAAACAAATGAAAATAGATAAATATTTTCACGTGGACAATTAATTTTGAAAGTCTTACTACATTATACTGAAAAAATTAAATACTTCACCCACAAATATTCACATGGTACACAACTGCATTATACCAAAAATGACTAAATGACAAAGAGCCAGGCTTCGACTTCATGAGTGCTAAACACGTAATAAAAGAGAACAACCTATTAATTTAACAACAATTTTGCTGAAACTATAAATTAGAGATAACATTCTTTTACATTTAAAGGGATATTTTTATATTATATTCAATTTATGAGACAAGACCTTTAAAAATAAAACACAAGTTTTGCATATAAGTGTGCAGACAATTAGTCTGATACTGAGTTGACTCAGAACAGATGCCCCATACATCACTAAAACTTGGCAATATATTATTCTGTTTAATTTTAGCCTGGGAGACAACTAATGAGAAAAGTGTGCTTCACTCCTCTGTTCACTGCCCAAATGGCTCACTTATACACATTCCATTCAGGCTTCACCAATTAGTTAAACCAAGGCACCAGTGTCATTTTCAGTTACATCCTAAGCTAAAAATGAGAACTGAAATAAGGGTTAGAGACCAAAGTTGCACAGCATGAAATTAAACATACATGCTTATCAGTAACAGAAACCTTGCCAACCAATGAGACTGTCTTGCAAAATATCAAGTTATTAACAGGAAAAAGTACTTTACATTTATCATGAACCAATGAATGAGACAAAAACACAGACATATTAATCTTCATCTAAGTTTAAGTAGCTAAAACTTACTATTTTTTTTTTCTCATGAAACTCATCACTGACTCAATGGACATGAATTTGAGCAAACTCTGGGAGAGAGTGAAGGACAGGGGAGCCTGGCGTGCTGCAGTTCATTGGGTCACAAACTCAGACATGACTTAGAAACTGAACAACAACAATAATAAAGAACATTTCAGATTAATATGGCTCTTAAGAAATTGTTACCCTGATTTCTAATAGTAATTTCAAAACTTTGGACTACATAATTAAGTAAACAATAAGTGAAGAATAACTACTTCAAAAACAAAGGTAGGGAATAAAGGCAAGAGAAAATCAGACACTAAAAAACAACAAAGCAGTGATGAGCTGCCAACTACTGGCAACCTTATCCAAGATAACAGTCATACTTAGTGTAAATGAATCGTAAGAATTTTAGGTGTGTGTATGGTAGCTCATGTTACTTAATAATTATTTCCCTTTCTCATAGGATACAAAAATCACAAGAGAATTCTATCTCACTGTAACAATAAGAGGAAGCCAGGTAACCTATCAAAGCTTTTCAACATTCACTAGACAGATTTTTATGAACAGAAATCATAAAAGTAAAAGGCCCCCCTCATAGGGCAAAAGGAATGAATAATGGCTTTTATACTTGAGAAAGCAATAGGAGGAGAAGAAAAGAAGGAAACAACTGAACTTTTAACAAATATATAAAGAGCTAGTTTGAGACAGACTGACACTTTAGGATCTATGAAAACAGTAGAAACGAGTAATCTACCCAAATGCCACCCTTTTTCAATAAGCCTCCATCAAATGCTAATAAGAAAAACGGGACGGAACTTGAGAGATAAGAAAGATCCCACAGAGATTCAGGTGCATGGAGCCTGAGGAAGTCAGGGCAAAGAAGGAAAACTCAGAGAAATCTTCCACCACCCTAAATATTTCAGGGAGAACCAAGCAGGGCAATCTGTGCTAGAAGAAATGAAGATACCTCCCAACAGGGATTTCTCAGGCTTGCATCTGGTAACATGAATGCTGAATTTATAGAGAATATTTGGAAGAGGAGAGGACCCTCTGGCCAATCTTTGAGAGCAGGCACCAGTCCCTACCCACCACAAAGTCAACACAAGCCCCAGGACAAACCTCACCCACCAGGAAGCAGACAGCAGAAGCACAAGGAACTATGGCCTTGCAGTCTGTGGAAAAGGGACAATAAACATACTAAGCTAGACAAAATGAGGCAACAGAGAAATATGTCTCTGTAGAAGGAGCAAGGTAAAAACACAAGACAAAAGAAATAGAGGAAGCAGGCAATCTATGCAGGCTTCCTAGGAGGTACTAGTGATAAAGAACCCACCTGCCAATGCAGGAGACATAAAGACATGGGTTTGATCTCTGGGTTGGGAAAATTCCCTGCAGAAGGGTAGGGCAACCCACTCCAGTATTCCTGCTTGGCAAAGTCCACAGACAGAGAAACCTGGCAGCCTATAGTCCACGGGGAAAGAGTCGGACATGACTGAAGTGACTTAGCACACATGTACACAGGCAATGTACCTGAAAAAGAATTCAGAGTGATGACAGTAAAGATGGAAACAGGATGTATGCATGATCAAGAAGACATAAGAAATGTTTAATAATAACACAAAAGAACTAAAAAACAAATGAACAGTGATGACTAACACAATCACAAATGAAAAGTACAAAAGGGAATCAATAGCAGAATAACTGAGGCAGAAGAACAGATAAATGGCATGGAAGACAGAATGGCACAAATAACTTCTATGGAGTAGAATAAAGAAAAAAGGAATGAAAAGAAATAAGGACACTCTCAGGGATTTCTGGGACAAATTAAATCCACCAATATTCAAATTACAGGGCAACCAGAAGAAGAAGGTGAACAAGAGAAAAGGTCTGAGAAAATATTTGAAGAGATTATAGTCACAACCTTGCCTAAAATGGGAAAAGAAATAGTTACCTAAGTCCAAGAAACACAGAGAATCCCATATAAGATAAACCCAAGGAGAAAGACACCAAAACACATATTAATTAAACTAACAAAAATTAAACACAAAGAAAAAATATTAAAAGCAGCAAGGGAAAAGCAACAAAAAACATACAAGGAAATCTCTGTAAGGTTATCAGCTGATTTTTCAACAGAAACTCTGTAGGCCAGAACAGAGTGGCAGGATTTTTTTTTTTTTTAAGTGCTAAATGGGAAGAACGTACAACCATTATTACTCTACCCAGTGAGGATCTCATT
Organism: Capricornis sumatraensis; assembly: GCF_032405125.1. Taxonomy (NCBI): domain Eukaryota; kingdom Metazoa; phylum Chordata; class Mammalia; order Artiodactyla; family Bovidae; genus Capricornis; species Capricornis sumatraensis. The sequence continues at coordinate 83,809,780 of NC_091079.1, forward strand.
CAGATTCAATGGAGAAATCAAAAGCTTTACAGACAAGAAAAAGCTAGGGACTTCATCACCACCAAACCAACAAACCAACTTTACAACAAATGTTAAAGGAACTTCTCTAGGCGGGAAACATTTGAGAAGAAAAAGACCTATAAAAACAAACCCAAAACAACTAAGAAAATGGTAACAGGAACATACATACCAATAATTACCTTAAATGTAAATGGATTAAATGCACCAACCAAAAGACACTGACTGACTAAATGGATACAAAAATAAGACCTGTATATATGCTGTCTACAAGAGACCTACTTTAGACCTCAAAACACAGGCAGGCTGAAAATGTGAGGATGGAAAAAGATACTCCATGCCAATGGAAATTCATAGAAAACTGGAGTAGCAATACTCATATCAGACAAAATAGACTTTAAAATAAAGGCTATGATAAGAGACAAGGAAGAACACCACATAATCATCAAGGGAATCAACCCAATAAGAAGATAACAACTGTAAATATTTATGCACCTAACACAGGAGCACCTCGATACATAAGGCACATGCTAAAAGCCATACAGGAGAAATCAACAGTAACACAATGAAAGTGTGGGACTGCCTCCCTACCAACACCAATGGACAGATCATCCAGACAGAAAATTGACAAGGAAACACAACCCTTAAATAACACATTTGAACAGAGAGATTTAATTGACATTTACAGGACATTCTCTCTGAAAGCAACAGAACACACTTCCTCTGAAGTGCACAAGGAACATTTTTCAGGAGAGATCACATACTGGCTCACAAATCAAGCCTAGGTAAATTTAATAAAACTGAAATTGTATCAAGCATCTTTTCTGGTTACAATCCTATGAGATTAAAAATCAATTACAAGAAAAAAAGTGTAGAAAACAAAAAGACATGGGAGACTGAATATGCTACTAAATAACCAATAGATGACTGAAGAAATCAAAGACAAAACTGAAAAAAAAAAAGAGAGAAACAAATGACAATGAAAACACAATGACCCAAAACCTATGAGATGACCCAAAAGTAGTTATAAGAGGGAAGTTTATAGGAATACAATTCTACCTCAAGAAACAAGAAAAATCACAAATAAACCACCTATCCTTACATCTAAGGATATCCTTATATCCTTCTATCTAGAGCAACCAGAGAAAGAACAAAAGCCTCACAGTTAGTAGAAAGAAAGAAATCATGAAGATCAGGACAGAAATAAATGAAACAGAAAGGAAGCAAACAACAGCAAAAATCAATGAAATTAAAAGCTCTTCTTTGGGAAGATAAACAAAATTCATAAACTTTTACACAGACTCATCAAGAAAAAAAGGAAGAGGACTGAAATCAATAAATTACAAATGAAAAAGGAGAAGTTTTAACTGACACCACAGAAATCCGAAAGATGATAGGAGACTATAGGTAACTGTATGCCAATAAAATGAACAACTTGGAAGAAATGGACAAATTCTTAGAAAGCTACAACGTTCCAAAACTGAACTGAAAAGAAATAGAAAATATGAACAGACCAATCACAAGTACTGAAATTGAAACTGACTAAAAATTTTCCAACAAACAAAAGTCCAGGACCGGATGACTTCACAGGTGAAGTCTACCAAACATGTAGAGAAGAGCTAACACCTATACTTCTCAAACTCTTTAAGAAAACTGCAGAGAGAGGAACACTCTCAAGGTCACCCTACAAGTCTACCATCCCTTTGATACCAAAACAAGACAAAGATATACAAATAAAAGAAAACTATAGGCCAATATCATTAATGAATATATATGTTTAAGTCCTCAACAAAATACTAGCAAATACTAGAATCCAACACATTAAAAAGATCATACACCATGATCAAGCTGGATTTATACCAAGGATGCAAGGATTTTTCAATATATATAAATCAATCAATCAATAAGATATACATTAACAAACTGATGAATAAAAGCCATATGATCATCTCAATAGAAGCAGAAAAAACTTTTGATAGAATTCAACAGTGATTTATGATAAAAACTCTCCAGAAAGTGAATATAGAGGGAACCTATCTCAACATAATAAATGCCTTATAAGACCCACAGCAAACATCATTTTCAATGGTAAAAAACTGAAAGCATTTCTTCTAAGAACAGAAACTAGGCAAGGATGTCCACACTTTCTACTATTATTCAACATAGTATTAGAAGTCCTAGACATGGCAATCAGAGAAGAAAAAATAAATAAATAAAAAGAATCCAAACTGGAAAAGAAGTAAAACTGTCATGTTTGCAGATAACATCAAACTATATGTGAAAAATTCTAAAAACGCCACCAGAAAACTAGAGTTCATTGATGAATTCGATTAAGTTGCAAGATACAAAATTAACGCACAAAAATCTCTTTCATTCCTATACACTAACAATGAAAGATCAAAAAGAGAAATTAAAGGAACAATTCCATTTATCATTGCAACAAAACAATAAAATATCTAGTAATAAACCTACCTTATGAAGCAAAAGACCTATACTCAGAAAACTAGAAGATCCTGATGAAAGAAATCAAAGACAACATAAACAGATGGAGAGATATACAATGTTCTTGGATTGGAGGAATCAGTATTGTGAAAACAGCTATACTAATCAAAGCAATCTACAAATTCAATGCAATCTCTACCAAATTACCAATGGCATTTTTCACAGAATTAGAACAAAAAATTTTACAAGTTGTCTAGAAACACAGAACACCCCAAACAGCCAAAGCAATCTTGAGAAAGAAAAACAGAGCAGGCTCCCTGATATCAGACTATGCTACAAAACAATGGTACTGACACAAAAACAAAAAGACAGATTAATGGAACTGGATAGAAAGCCCAGAGATAAACCTATGCACCTATGGTCACAAAGTATAACAAAGGAGGCAAGAATATACAATAGAGAAAAGACAGTCTCTTCAATAAGTGGTGCTGAGAAATCTGGACAGTTACAAACAAAAGAATGAAATTATAACACTCCCTTACAATACACACAAAAATAAACTACAAATGGATGACAGTAAAGACCTATACGTAAGGCTGGATACTATAAACCTTTTAGAAGAAAATGTAGAACACTCTGTGACATAAATCACAGCAAGATCTTTTTGGATCCACGTCCTAGAGCAACAAAAATAAAAACAAAAACAAACAAATACACTTCTTTCCAAGAAGACAAACAGAATGCCAAGAGGTACGTGAAGAGATGTTCAACACCACTATTAGAGAAATGCTAATCAAAACTACAATGAGGTATCACCTCACACTGCTCAGAATGGCCATCAAAAAATCTACAAACAATAAATGCTGAAGAGGGTGTGGAGAAAAGGGGACCCTTTTACACTTTGGTGAGAATGTAAATTGATATACTCACTATGGAGAACAGTATGGAGGTTCCTTAAAACTCTAAAAATAGAACCACCACATGACACAGCATTTCTATTTCTGGGCATATACCCAGAGAAAACCATGATTTGAAAAGATACATGCATTCCAATGTTCACTGCAGCATTATTTACAATAACCAGGACAGGCAAGCAACCTAAATGCCCATCAACAGAGGAAAGGATAAAGAAAATGTGATACAAAGATACATCAAAGTGTGCTAAATCATTGCAGTCATGTCCAACTCTGCAATCCTATGGACTACAGCCCACCAGGCTCCTCTGTCCATGTGATTCTCCAGGCAAGAATACTGGAGTGGGTTGTCATGCCCTTCTGTAGGGGATCTTGCCGACCCAGGAATTGAACCCACGTCTCTTACATCTCCTGCATTGGCAGGCAGATTCTTTACCACTAGTGCCACTTAGGAAGCCCCGGAACATAGATACAATGGAGTATTACTCAAACATAAAAAAAGAATGACATAATGATATTTGCAGAGATGTGGATGCTCCAAGAGACTGTTAAACAGAGTGAAGTCAGAAAAACAAAAAGAAATATTGAATAGTATCACATAAATGTGGAATCTAGAAAAATGATACAGATGAATTTATTTGCAAAGCAGAATAAGACACAAACGTAGAAAGAAACCTGTATAGATAACCAAGGGGGTAGGAGGAGTGAGATGAATGGGAAATGAAGATCAACATATGTACTCTATATCTATAAAACAGACAATTAATGAGACCTAATATATAGAGAACTCAATTGAAAACTCTGTAATGACCTATGTGGAAAAACACTCTAAGAAACGGTAGATATATGTATAACTGATTCACTTGCGCTACACCTGAAACACAACATTGTAAAGCAACTATACTCCAATAAAAATTAATTTTTAAAAAATCAGCATTAGGAGAAGAAAATAGAAACAGATTCCTCTGTAAGCATAGATTTTCCAGGCATTATAGACAAATATATATATAAGCATATGTTTATATATAATATTTAAGCATAAAATAGTGATATGTCAAGGTGTCTGTAGGTGAATATATAAGTGCTATATTATTTTAAAAAAAAGATCTGCAAGTATATTAATCAAGCTATATATAAACCAAGGTAGAACAAACATATCATTTCATGTTATAAAAATAATGTATTAATTATAGTCTAAAACTATGAAACTATATCTGCATTTTTCCTGATCAAAGTTTTGAATTTCAATGAAAACTTCAGTTGATATAAGAAAAAAAGCATAAATTTGATTGATACCAAGTAAACACCATTTTAAAAATTAACAGGTCTCATAAAAGTCTCTCTCTTATTTATCTTCAGTGTGTCATTATTCTTTATTCAGGATTTTCTTCATTCAGAAACCCATCCCAGTATCCTGCACCAAATCAATATAAACAAACACAGGATTCTAGAACTAAAAAAAATTTTCTTAACCAATTCTTCATTTTAAACTGGATTTTACAGAACAACTATATGATCCCCCAATCCCACTCCTGGGCATGTATCAAAACAAAACTATAATTCAAAAAGATACATACATCTCTATGTTTATGACAGCCAAGACATGGAAGCAACCTAAACATTCATCGACAGACGAGTGGCTAAACAATTTGTGGTACACACACACACAGGAATACACAGCAATGTGCATGCAAGTACAGATTATCATACTATTAATAAGTGAAGTAAGTCAGAAAGACAAATACCATATAACATCACATATGTGGAATCTAAAATATGACACAGGACTTTCTTGCTGGTACAGTGGGGAGGAGTTTGCCTGACAATGCATACAACATGGGTTCAATCCCTGATCCAGGAAGATTCCACAAGCCACAGAATACCCAGGTTCATGTGCCACAGCTACTGAGCCTGCCCTCTAGAGCCAATGAACCTCAATTACCGAAGCCTGCACGTTCTAGGGCCTACAAGTCAGAACTACTGACCCTGCTAGCTGGAACTGCTGAAGCCTGTGCACCTAGAGCGTGTGGGCTTCGAGTCTGTGCTTTTCAACAAGAGAACCACTTCAACACTTCTCTGCACCACTGCAACAATGAAAAATCTATGCAATGCAACGAAGAGGAGCCCCTGCTCTCTGCAACTAGAGAAAACCTGCAGGAAGCAACAAAGACCCAGTGCAACAAAAAATAAAAATAAATAAACAAATTATTTAAAAAATAAAATAAAATAAGACACAACTGAACCTATCTATGCAACAGAAAATGACAGATATTAAGAAGAAACTGGAGGTTCCTTGGGGGAGGGGCAAGCAAAGTAATGGTTTAGGAGGTTGGGGTTAGCAGAGGTAACCTTTAAAACATAGAATAGATAAAAAAGTTTCCACTGTATAGCAAACAGAATTATATTCAATACCCTATAACAAACTATAATGGAAAAGATTATATTAAAAATGTATATATGTATATGTATGACAGAATCACTTTGCCACAGAGCAGTAATTAACACTGTTCAATTCAGTCGCTCAGTTGTGTCCGACTCTTTGCGACTCCATGGACTGCAGCATGCCAGGCCTCCCTGTCCATCACCAACTCCCAGAGTTTACTCAAACTCATGTCCATTGAGTCGGTGATGCCATCCAACCATCTCATCTTCTGTCATCCCCTTCTCCTCCCGATTTCAATCTTTTCCAGCATCACGGTCTTTTCAAATAAGTCAGCTATTCGCATCAGGTGGCGAAGTATTGGAGTCTCAGCTTTGACATCAGCCGTTCCAATGAACATTCAGGACTGATCTCCTTTAGGAGGCACTGGTTGGATCTCCTTGCAGTCCGAGGGATTCTCAAGAATCTTCTCCAGCATCACAGTTCAAAAGCATCAATTCTTTGGCGCTCAGGTTTCTTCATAGTCCAACTCTCACACCCATATGTGACTACTGGAAAAACCGTAGCCTTGACTAGACGGACCTTTGTTGACAACGTAATGTCTCTGCTTTTTAAAATGCTGTCTAGGTTGGTCATAACTTTCCTTCCAAGGAGTAAGCATCTTTTAATTTCATGGCTTCAATCACCTTCTGGAGTGATTTGGGGGCCAAGAAATATAAAGTCAGCCTGATTCCTGTGTTTCCCCATCTATTTCCCACGAAGTGATGGGACCAAATGTCATGATCTTAGTTTTCTCAATGTTGAGCATTAAGCCAACTTTTTCACTCTCCTCTTTCACTTTCATCATAAGGCTCTTTAGTTCCTCTTTGCTTTCTGCCATAAAGGTGGTGTCATCTGCATATCTGAGGTGATTGATATTTCTCCTGGCAATCTTGATTCCAGCTGGTGCTTCATCCAGCCCAGCGTTTCTCATGATGTACTCTGCATAGAAGTTAAATAAGCAGGGTGACAATATACAGCCTTGATGCACTCCTTTTCCTATTTGGGACCAGCCTGTTGTTCCATGTCCAGTTCTAACTGTTGTTTCCTGACCTGCTAACAGATTTCTCAAGAGGCAAGTCAGGTGGTCTGGTATTCCCATCTCTTTCAGAATTTTCCAGTTTATTGTGATCCACACAGTCAAAGGCTTTGGCATAGTCAATAAAGCAGAATAAATGTTTTTCTGGAACTCTCTTCCTTTTTGATGATCCTGCGGATGTTGGCAATTTGATCTCTGGTTCCTCTGCCTCTTCTAAAACCAGCTTGAATATCTGGAAGTTCACGATTCACATATTGTTGAAGCCTGCTTGGAGAATTTTGAGCATTACTTTCCTAGTGTGTGAGATGAGTGCAACTGTGCAGTAGTTTGAGCATTCTATGGTGTCGCCTTTCTTAGGGACTGGAATGAAAACTGACCTTTTCCAGTCCTGTGGCCACTGCTGAGTTTTCCGAATTTGCTGGCATATTGAATGCAGCACTTTCACAGCATCATCTTTTAGGATTTGAAAGAGTTCAACTGGAATTCCATCACCTCCACTAGCTCTGTTCGTAGTGATGCTTCCTAAGGCCCACTTGACTTCGCATTCCAGGATGTCTGGCTCTAGGTGACTGATCACACTATTTTGATTATCTGGGTCGTGAAGATGTTTTTTGTACAGTTCTTCTGTGCATTCTTGCCAGCTCTTCTTAATATCTTCTGTTTCTGTTAGGTCCATACCATTTCTGTCCTTTATTGACCCCATCTTTGCATGAAATGTTCCCTTGGTATCTCTAATTTTCTTGAAGAGATCTCTAGTCTAATTAACACTGTAAATCAAAAAATCAACTATATTCAATAGAATTAAATCAATCAATCAAATAAACAAAACTGGATTTTCTTTTACAGGAAAACATAATCAAAATATAGATTATAAATTAACACATAATCATTATAAAATGTATTATCATTAACTCATATACATCCATAAAATCTTCTCTATTGCTAGTATTATGACAGTTTTTTCATTTCAAATATTTCTGTATCTCTTTTACATATAGGCCCAAAACTCCAAAGTATATCTTACTCATATGTGCATATATTAAATAACCTAAGGCTATAAGCACTGCAAACAATTACCTTTTGAAATAATGAGACATAAAATATGAATTAAGGTATAAAGCAGTATTCAGTTTGGTTTACGTTTTTTAAAGCCAACACTGATAATCTCGGATCATGTTTAATTCGAAATAATTAATCATGAAGTGACTTAGCATTTTAATGTTATTGACTCTATGAAGCTACATCTGGCTTAAATTTTAAGCACACAGAATTAAGGATCATAGGCATGTATCTCTTTAAATAGATACTAGCAGAAAACAATTTTTTTTTATTACAACTTAAAATCAACTAGAAGAAGGATCTTCAAAGTCATCCACATTAGACCATGTCTACAGTTTAAAATTCCATGGACCAGCTCTGGTTGGAAAGGTCTCTTTCAAAATTATGATAATATTCAGCAAACTAACTAGAAGACAGAATATACATTTTGATTTAATTATGAAAGCTTTAAATATTAAGCATGTATTAATAATAATAATAAATCTTAACTTGGAAACTAAAAGCAATGTTGTTCTGACTGAAACCAGATAAGCATGTATTTTCTGATACTTAATACCATTACTTCTCATTTCATCTAAAATTGCATGGCATAAATCACAGGGTAGACTTCTTAGCATTCCTAAGTCCAGGACACTTCCCTCCATTCCATCAGTCATCCTTCCCCAGCCTAGTTATTTCTCTCAGTTTTTTCAGAAATTAAGGGTGCTTTTTTAAATATAAGAACCTTAGGGTTACCACTTTGCAAACATCAGTAAAAAAAATTTTTTTAGAGAATCTCTTATTCACATGTATCAACACAAACAAAATTCCAATATTTATCTTTTTCACCAAGCACCCTGAAACTATAATGATTTTTCCCCCAAAATGACTTGCTTCTGGGGGAAAAAAAAATGATAGCTGAAAAAAACATGTGCATGTTTAATCTATCCTATTTCTATTTTCCAAAAATATTTAATACAGTACTTGAAGGTTATCTGGAATTTTACTCTATACCATACAGACCACCATAAAAAGAACAGCAAGTCTCTGAAATATGCCAATGTTTTATTCTACTTGACAAAGGTTTAAGTTTTGACATCTTTCCTTTATAACTCAGACATAAAACACTACAAGATACACATAAGTTTGAAGAGAAGGCAACTTTAGCTTTATATAGCATTCTCAAGAACTAAGATAAACCTTAGATAGGTGTGAGGATTAGTTGACAAAATTATAAACTTTAAAATTCATATTTCTGACTTCTGCACAGCATTATAGTATTTTTTTGCTTCTTTTTAAAAAAATTAATTTATCTATTTTAATTGGAGGTTAATTACTTTACAATATTGTATTGGTTCAAATTCATGGCTGCCAACCATTAAAACAATTAAGTCATTAATATTTCTGGAGTTTAAATTGGATTACAGTCTTTTATAACATCAAAGGTTAATACGGAGCAAGTGTATACAATCCACGGAATCTCAAAGAGTCGGACACAACTGAAACAACTGAGCACACACATATACAACACAGGACACAAGGAATAGCTGCAGTAATTAAAACCAACCATAATTCATAATTAAAAAGTATATTAACTTCATAGGACAACAGAGGATGAGACGGCTGGATGGCATCACTGACTCGATGGACGTGAATCTGAGTGAACTCCGGGAGATGGTGATGGACAGGGAGGCTTGGCGTGCTGCGATTCATGGGGTCACAAAGAGTCGGACATGACTGAGCGACTGAGCTGAACTGAACTAACTTCATATTACCTTATTACTTTAAAAAATAACAATGAAACTTTGAGTGACATGGGATTTAAAACTATTTTAAATAAGTTTGTCAAATGTAATTCCAAAACTCTGAGACACACAATTTTCAAAGTTTAAAAAGATACTAGCAAGGTATGGTATAAATGATAGTGTAACATAGACTGTAATCCACAGACTTTGGGATATTTTACTGAAATTATTTTAATTTGGAACACAGCCACACCCATTTATTTATGAATAGTCTACGGTCAATTTTGTACTAAAACAGCAGCTGCTAGAAAGACTATACAGCTCACAAGCCTAAAATTTGTAGTATATGACCCCATAAGAAAAAAATTTGCTAATCCCTGTTAACACACTGCTGGTAGGAGTATACTGTAACAGTTTTGCATATGAATTTGGTAACAAAAAGTTAACACCTTTTAACTAATTAATTTCTGGAAATCTATGCTAATGAAATGTAGGAATTAATATTAGGAATTTCATTTATAGTTATATATTATAGAAAATACTTGAAATAATCTAAATTTCCAAAAATGAGGGCTGATTAAGCAAACTGATGTACTCAAGTGACAAACTAGTACATGATCATTAAAATGATGGTTTCGAAGACTATGCAATAAACAGAAAATTCTTAGGACATAAAGGAAAATTTTAAATACAATCTAAAACAAGACAGGGCTTCCCTGGTGGCTCAGCTGGTAAAGAAACCGCCTGCAGTGCGGGAGACCTGGGTTCAATCCCTGATTTGGGAAGACCCTCTGGAGAAGGGAAAGGCTACCCACTCCAGTATTCTGGCCTGGAGAATTCCATGGACTATCCATGGGGTTGCAAAGAGTTGGACACCGATTGAGTGACTTTCACTCTGTAAGCTATTCAAACTCAAATTAAATGCAAGGTAAATAAATAGCAGGGGGAACTCTAGCAGGCCATATGTAAAAGAAATTTCAATGGCTTGTGACTGATTGATGAGTTAATTTTTCTTCCTGCTTCCTGGATTTTCTAACTTTCCAAATTTTAATTACTAAAGATACAATTACTTTCATCATAAAAACTTGAAACAATGTATGTAAACATCTAAAGACTTCATGTGTTTAGATGATAAATCAGACTCTGTTATTCCTCTGCTTAAACACTGTCTTCCCAATTCCCTTTGCATTAAATGTAAACTTCTCATCATACCCTATGAAGCCACGCCAGATGACTCACATCTCTCTGAAATCTCATCTCTGACACTCTCCCCTGGTGACTATACTCCAGCTACCCTTGCACATGCCAAATGCTTTGCTTCTTGTTCAGTCACTTCTGATATCCTTCACGGAGGCCTGTCTCTAAACACTCTAGCAAATTAAGTTTCCATCTAATACCTTTAATATTTGTGATTATATAATTTTTTCCTTACTCATTGTCTACCTCCTCAGATACAATATAAGCTCATGAGATCAGTGACTATCTCCACTGTTCATATATAACCAATGTCAAGCAAAGGTTTCACACTTTAAAAATACTGCATTTAATGGATGAATATGTAAATTAAATTTTACATTTACCTTTAACCTTTCAAATACTTTATTACTAAGTATAGCTTCATTTCTGGAGGAGGAAATGATGACCCACCCGCATTATTCTTGCCTGACAGATCCCATGGACAGAGGGGCCTGGAGGGCTACAGTACACTGGATCACAAAGAGTTAGACATAACTGAGTGACTGATCATGCATGCACAGCTTCATTTCATTCGGAAGTAATTATTTTAAAATGTGCTTCAAACCAAAGAATACTCCAAATATTACTTAATATAAGACACACTTTGATTACTGATAACAATTCTCCAGCCTGTTTTCCAATATTCCAATGTTATACACTTTCATCTATGCTGTATTAAGCCTTTAACCTAATTATAAAAATAATACAGACTATGTGGAGATTTGTCACGGTCCACAAAACTAGGAAGAAAATATTTTTAATCAATATTAACATTTGGTTGTAGATCAGACTCCTAATATTTGAGGATTGAACTCCAGCTTTTCAACATCTATGGTTACACTGCAGCCACATGAAGCTGATATCTGGAAACAAATATATTTTTTAAAGATATAATAGGCATCACATTCTATAATACATTTTTTCTTTATGTTTTATGATGCTTAAAAAAATACATGTGTTATGATGAACATTTTCCTTTTTATTATTTTTTACTCTCTAGCATTCCATTCCCTTGTCTCAGATACCTCTAATTCTCCACCTGACCCTAAATCATTCTAGCAGTTGCAGTGGTAAACAGCTCTACGTGGCTTCCTAAGCAACTCCACACAGGAAAAACTGACAAAGCCTGTGTCCATCCAATATGCCTCTTGCCTCTGAACTCAGAGCTTGCAGTGTACTCCTATAATATAGAGCAATACAGCTCTTCACTTGGTGCCCATAAACATACACAGAAGCTAGATGAGCAGCAAAGGCAGTATCCTGAGGAGTAGACCCGTGAACAATGGAGTATGTAAGCCAAGTGGGGAAAAAAAATCTCCGAGGAAGAACGGTTCAAGAAACTTGTGACTAATTAGATTATACACCCAAATAGGTCTCCCTCTGCTGACTCATAATGTTAATCCTCAACTATAATCCATAATAACAGGAGTGCATAAGCCCTTCTCTTAGGCTTTCCTATCTGAGAAACCCCTACAAATCTCTTGTCTCTTCTGGTAATGCACTCAAGTTCCCTTTGGGGAATTATCACAGTCCCTCCCCTGAAATCACATATAGTTTAATGGGGTTATATGAAAGAATTGCTCTAGTCACTGAGAAGATACAATTATTAATTAAATGGACTAAAATAAGAAAGAGGTTTGAAGAGAAAAGTGAAGACTGCAATTTGAAAAATGGGGAATTCAGGGTGTCTATGAGATACCAGTTCAGTTCAGTTCAATCAGTTGTGTTTGACTCTTTGCAACCCCATGGACTGCAGCATGCAAGGCCTCCTTGTCCATCACCAACTCCCAGAGTTTACTCAAACTCATCTCCATTGAATCGGTGATGCCATCCAACCATCTCATCCTCTGTCATCCCCTTCTCCTCTCACCTTCAATCTTTCCCAGCATCAGTCTTTTCAAATGAGTCAGCTCTTTGCATCAGATGGCCAAAGTATTGGAGTTTCAGCCTCTACATCAATCCTTCCAATGAACACTCAGGACTGATCTCCTTTACGATGGACTGGTTGGATCTCCTTGCAGTCCAAGGGACTCTCAAGAGTCTTCTCCAACATCACAGTTCAAAAGCATCAATTCTTTGGCCCTCAGGTTTCTTTATAGTCCAACTCTCACATCCATACATGAAGTGAAGTGAAGTCGCTCAGTTGTGTCTGACTCTTTGCGATTCCATGGACTGTAGCCTACCAGGCTCCTCCCTCCATGGGATTCTCCAGGCAAGAGTACTGGAGTGGGCTGCCATTTCCTTCTCCAGGGGATCTTCCCGACTCAGAGATCGAACCTGGGTCTCCTGCATTCCAGGCAAACGCTTTAACCTCTGAGCCACCAGGGAAGCCCATTAACACATCCATACATGACTACTGGAAAAACCATAGCCTTGACTAGATGGACCTTTGTTGACAATGTAATGTCTCTGCTTTTTAAAATGCTGTCTAGGTTGGTCATAACTTTTCTTCCAAGGAGTAAGTGTCTTTTAATTTCATGGCTGCAATCACCATCCATGGTGATTTTGGAGCCCCCCAAAAAATAAAGTCTGACACTGTTTCCCCATCTATTCGCCATAAAGTGATGGGACCAAATGCCATATCTTAGTTTTCTCAATGTTGAGCTTTAAGCCAACTTTTTCACTCTCCTCTTTCACTTTCATCATAAGGCTCTTTAGCTCCTCTTCACTTTCTGCCATAAGGGTGGTGTCATCTGCATATCTGAGGTGATTGATATTTCTCTCAGCAATCTTGATTCCAGCTGGTGCTTCATCCAGCCCAGCGTTTCTCATGATGTACTCTGCATAGAAGTTAAATAAGCACGGTGACAATATACAGCCTTGATGTACTCCTTTTCCTATTTGGGACCAGCCTGTTGTTCCATGTCCAGTTCTAACTATTGCTTCCTGACCTGCATATAGGTTTCTCAAGAGGCAGGTCAGGTGGTCTGGTATTCCCATCTCTTTCAGAATTTTCCACAGTTTTTTGTGATGCACAGTCAAAGGCTTTGTCATAGTCAATAAATGTTTTTCTGGAACTCTCTTGCTTTTTCAATGATCCAACGGACGTTGGCAATTTGATCTCTGTTTATTCTGCCTTTTCAAAAACCAGCTTGATCATCTGGAAGTTCAGAGCTCATGTATTATTGAAGCCTGGCTTGGAGAATTTTGAGCATAACTCTACTAGGGTGTGAGATGAGTGCAATTGTGTGGTAGTTTGACCATTCTTTGGGACCGGATGGGATACCAAGGTAAAGATATTTATCAGCAGTCGTAATACACAGGCCAATATTATTTATGGAAACATTATACCTAGGCCTAAAAGTGTAACCATGGAAATAAGGAGTTATATTTAATTAACAACCATAAGGTAAAATTAAGATAGACACAAATTTAAATATGCTACAACATAATAAACAATGAAAGTAATGCACACATATAAATAGTATAGTCATTATATATTAAAATGTATTATGTATAAATATTATATATACGTGTAAATAAACAAAGCTAAAACCAGAGTAATCAAAAGGAAAAAAATAACCTCAAGTTTCCATTCATTAAGGAAATGAGATGACTATGGAGAAATGAAAAAAGAAAATTAAAGAATGGTTAGAAAGATGGAATCAGAATACAAAAAAAAAAAATCAAGATATTAAACATCTTCTCTCTTTTTCCTCAGTATTTCCAAGGGAATGGTCCAAAGCACCAAACGCTAATTAAATCAAGCTTAATTTATATATAACAACAATTTTCTTACTGAAGCTTGCTGGTTCTCCTTCCTCTAAATTGATTTCACTGTTTTCAGGTAAAGTGTTATAAATAAAGGCAACTGATTACAATTAGGTTCATGATTATAACCTACTTACTTGGAAACATGATGGTAGTTACTCTTTCACAATAATTTCAACAGAAATCTTAGAAATCTTAGAATCTCCCTGTGTTGGCTTGCCTTATTTGATCATCCCTGAACCAATCACTTCAATAAAGGAACAGAACTGGATTTTGAGGCACAGGTCCCATGTTCAGTCCTGGAACTACCCTGTGAGATCAATCCCCTTTGAGCTATATAGCTTTCAAATATCAGACAGGGAGGAAATGAATGTCGAAAAGGCTAAAATGAAGGAAATGTCACACTTCACACCTAGAAGTGATCATAATATTGTAGTTCTTTAAAAAAATGTGATAGCTTTAATATAATTCCAAGCTTCAGTGCTACAAGAATAGTACAAGGAAGTTCAAAATATCTTTCAAGCAAATCCTCCAATTTTCTAAATTTGGACTCACATATACCAACATATCTGCATATGTGTATCTCAGTATATGCATAAAACCCTTTATGATCAATTTTAGAGTATACTGGATACATGGTGCCCATATACCTCTAAATATGCCAGTGTCTATTTATTAAGGACAAGGACATGTTCTTACATAAATGTTGCATTTTCGAATAAATATTGTGAAAATTTTTTAAATCTTTCCTAATACTGAAAGCTCCTTAATTTAACAACAGCAAAAAAAGAGGTCTGTGTCACAAGTCTCTTAATATTCCTGGAAAGAAAAGATATTTCCATTACAAATAAAGAGAAAATGCAACATCACTAAAACAATGTATTCCTCGGTCCATTTCTTTTAAAACATGTGATTTTCATTACTGAGAATTTTTCAGTTCTTGCCAGTAGTCATAGAAGAGATTCAAATTTCATTTACAAAGTTCTCCACTCCCAGGTGAATAATAATCAATGTCTACAACCCCTGACAAAGTAAACCAATTGATTATATACTGCATCCCCGCAAAAGTCTGCCAAGTCCAGCCAGTAGACTGCCAAAGCACAAATGTTTGACATCCGAGATAGTGAGGGTACATGGAAAGATGACATGAATTCTTCACAGGAATCTCAGCAGAGTTAATATGAATTTGGCATACTCTTGAGTCTTATTTTCTCCATTTTAAAGATGAAAGGATTCCACATCAGGCTAAGTTACAGGACCAGATTTACCCTCTCGTGTGAAACAATCAAAATATTGGTGGGGGGAAATATATGAAGTGAAGGTATGCAAGACACAAGAAATCAGGCAACAGAGGACTGTGGACCCTACCACACAAAAAACAAGGGGAACACTGCAAATTATCTCAGCTGACTGTCTTGAGAGAACTTCCAGGATTTAGTGCAGAGAGAGTAACCAAACAAAGCTTGGCACTCTCTCTAAGAGACAGAGCTGAGAATACACAGAGATCAGAGTGCCTAAAGCTCTCAGGAAAGTGTACCAAAGAGGACAGAGCTGCACAGAGAGACAACTCCATAGAACTTCAAAGGATCTTCTCAAGAATTCAACAGAAAGAAGAAATAGGTATGGATATGTAAATGCTCAATAATCACATTAAAAGCTGTTCAACATCATAAACCCACTAGGAAGACAATACTCAAAAAAAAAAAAATCAAAAACAACAAATACTGACAAGGATGTGGAAAAATAGGAATCATTTAGTACATTGCTAGTGGAAATAAAAATGGTTCAGCTAATGTGATAACAATTGGAGGTTCCTCAATAATATAAACATAGACTTATCATATGACCCAGCAATTCAACTCCTAGATATATTCACAAAATAAGGAAAACCAAGTACTCAAACCAACATATGTAGTCATATATTCTAAATATATATACATATGTTCATAGCAGCACTTATTCATAATTTCCAAAATGTGGAAACAATTCAGATGTTTATAAAGGATGAATGGATAAACAAATAATAATGTATAGACACAACGGAATATTATTTGACCACAAAAAAGGAAGAAAGTACTGACATATGCTATAACGTGGAGAAAGAAATGGCAACCTACTCCAGTATTCTTGTCTGGAAAATTCCATGGCGATAGGAGTCTGGTGGGCTGCAGTTTATGAGGTTGCGAAGAGCTGGACAATACTGAGCACACACATACACACATGCTGTAATGTGGATGAACCTTGAAAGTGTGCCATGTGGAAGAAGCCAGGTCAAATAGGTCACATAATTCAAGTGGGAAATGAAGAGGAACCAGACAATAAGAACAAGAAACAGAGAAAAAAGAGAAACCCAGAGAAGTGGCACAGGGAAGAAAGTATTTCAAGGAATAGTGATCAACATTTAAATTATTGCTGCCAAGTTAAAAAAAATAAGGATTGTTAACTGCCAGCTGAATGTAACAGTATTTAGATTACCAGTAATTTGGACAAGCTCAGTTTCAGTGGAGTAGGGGGAGCAAAAGACTGAATGAAATGCATTCAGAAACAGGAAGAGAAGAAATGGAGATGACAGGTATAAGACGACTCTTTTGAGAAATTTTATTGTAGAGGGCAAATAAATATAGTGATAGCTGTTGAGAAGAAAGTGGGATCCAAGGAAAGTTTTGTTTGTTTGTTTTCCTAAGACAAGAGATAGCATGTTTACACCCTGCGAAGAATGATCCAGCAGAGAGGGAAAAAGTGAATGACACAGTGAATGAGTACAGATTCACTGCAGTGATATTCTTGAATAGGGAGAAGCAATGGTATCTAGTGACTCACCATCAGATCGTAGCATGGTTATTTCATCTATAGTAACTTGAAAGCAGAGCACTGCAAAGATACTGCAAGGTAAGTTAAGATGGTTGTGCTCTTGAGTGTGTGTATGACAGCTTCTTCTCATAGCTTCATTTTTTTTTTTTCCCAGAGAAGCAGGAAGCAAAGTCATTATCCATGAAAGGGATTTCAAGGAGCTGAGTGTCACGGATGGAGAAGGGTTTGAGGGGAGTATAAAATGAGAAACAGTGGTTTAAGGACAGTGCTTCTCAAATTTGAATGTGCTTAAAAGTCACCTGGGGAACTGTATTAACCTGCAGGTTATGATTCTATGGATCTAGTGTGTAGCCTGAGATGGTGCAGTTCTAACAAGCCCCCATATGACGCTAATATAAGAAGAACAGGAGAGCACAGGATAACGAGACTAGCGGAGGAAAAGGAATGACTACAAAGCAGCAGTAAGATCCTGCTCTTAGGATGCTGCTGCTGTTTAGTCACTGAGTTGTGGGCAACTCTTTGCCACCCCATGGACTGCAGCCCTCCAGGGTCCTCTATCCATGGGATTTCCCAGGTAAGAATACTGGAGTGGGTAGCTATTTCCTTCTCCAGGAGATCTTCCCCACCCAGGGACTGAACCTGGGTCTCCTACGGAGCAGGCACTCTTTACCACTGAGTCACCTGGGAAGACCGCTTTTAGAATAGTGGTCACAAAATTATAGTAAGACAGTCAACTGTCTTACATACAATGACTATGTATTTTTCTGATTTCAAAGAGTTGTTACCTGGAACAACAACAAAAAAAAATCTCACTTTAAATGGCTGTTGTTTTCATTATATATAAATGTAAAAAAGGGTAAGTTGTGATTCTTAACTTTCAGGTAGCAAAATAAAAATAATAGCACTTTTCATGTACTAGGCACTACTCTAAAAACCTTTAAGGTTTTTCCTCCTTAATTTTAACAACAACCCAAGGAAATAAGTGATACACTAAATTCATTTTACAGATGTTAAAATTGAGTCCTAAAAAAACATATCATGAGGATCATAGAAGCAATTAAGCTCAGAAGATTGGATTTAAAACCAGATCTATTTGACCATAGAGCCCCACAATTATAATCTCGGATCTATAATACTTCTCAAAGAGGTCATCTCTTCCAAGTATCCACTAATGGGTTTTTTATAAAATATATAATTCAACTAAATAGCCTATTCTCCCTATAACACTTGTTTTAAGTCTTATTGTTTCTTCCACGTACACTTAACATTTTACCGAAACCTCCTCTAGCTTCTGTCTTTTTTAACTGTATGTTTGTTCACATTATTTTCCATTTTCTAGTGTTATGCAATAGGCTATGACTAGATTGTTTACTAATTACAGTAAATATTTTTAAAAGATAGTGAAAAGACATCCTATTTTGGAGTTAAAGTATAAGTCTGTATCTATTTTGAGCTAAAAGCCTTATTTATAAACAGTCTGTTAAACTATAATTTATGTTTCTCTAAAGCTACTCAACTAAACTATGATTGGTAAATAGGGTAATGAGATCAGCACACATAACCAAAAGGTTATATTGACTCATACATGCCTTTTCTCAGCACATTTCGAAGCTATCAGCTTTCTCACCATGAACGAGAAAGCTTTAGCAACATATGATGTGAAAAGGCTGAAAATCCCATGGAAGAGCTCTTCTCCCACACAGAGAGTGAGTAATTCAGTCTTCCTGATCACTAGATCTTCCATATGTTAAGCTATCTGAAGATGGGAGTGCAGATAAAGATGCTAAGACATTTATCCTAAGCATAAAAAAATACAAGTCTATATACCGATTCAGTTTTTCATTTTGAGGAGAATGGTCACTCTTAAATGCAAATTTTCTCAAAAGTTTATATCTCAAATAAATCATGAGACCCCAAATTTAAGGCTACTTTGACAATGACGCTGATTACAATTGCCAGAGACTTAACTACGGTATTCACACCAAAACTTTCAGTTTGGTAAATCTGGTTACCAGAGTAACCAGTACTCTGGTTATAAAGTTCTATATACATGTACATACACATATGCACATGTATGTAACTGCTTCTACTCCAATTTTCCCTAAAAGCCCTTTTAAACATATATGCCAAATGGAAGATTTCTTTAGGAATGAGTGTATGGCATTATGGCAGAAATGGTTCTGCTGTAGAATGAATGCCTTTACAACCATATACATACACACATGCATGCAAATGTATATGTGTGATATTATTTGCAGGATCCTCTCATAAATTTTTAATTTATTTCCCATTTCAAAAATTAGGATTTATTAACTCTGAATTACTACTTGTAATCTTAAATATATACACACATATGCATATATAAATATGCATATGTGTACAACATGTATATATGTAAATGCAGAGAGAGGAAAAAAGAGTAAGAAAGGGGAAGGCGATAGGGAGAGAAAGACAGCAGACACTTACTATGTATCTGTCACTATTCTAGGCCTGACATGAGTTAGTATTTCAAAAGGATATGATATTTTAAAAATCACCTAAAATGATAACTTTATATATCTAGTGATTAGATAACATAGATAGTCTCAACAAACAATAACCATATATAATGGCATTAGAACCATCAAATGGTTCTTAGGAAAGACTCACTCTACATTAAATGACCCTCTTTACTCATCCTACATGATTAACAGGGACTTCCTAATTTATATGTGACCATTCTTCCCTTATTTTACCATTAGACCGCATAACTGTCTTCAATCACCAATTCAATCAGCATTCATCAGGCTCTACAATAGGAGCTGAAGTTACAAAGACATATTTAAAACAGAATCACTGCCCTAACCAATGTTTAGTAGAGAAACTGGAGTAAACAAAGAAGAAGAGCAATGCCCAAGAATGTAAAAAGTTTAATGAGAACAAAGAGGTGCAGAAAGCTTTGAAGCCAAAGGTGTAGGACTGAATCAGGCATTGACACCAACTGTAAGTTCCTGATCTTATCATTTCTCTGCATATATTTTCTTAATGTAAAATGGGATTAACACTGCATAACGTATAGGGCTCTTCTGAAGACTGAATGAGACACTGTTGATAAAATGACTGGTACACAGAAACCAAAAAGTGACAGTTACTGCAATCATTATCATCACTGTCATCAAAACCACAGCTTAGGGATGAAATGAGATGAAGTACTAAAAATAGTTCTGTCTTTAGATTTTGCAGAACTAGACATGTCATTTGCCAGCAACAAAAGCTTCTTGAATTACTGGGTTAAGGTAACAAATCCTACAAAAGGTCTTCTAAGAAACAGATGTACGGGAAGAAAAATTCAGCATCTTGGGGGTTGGGGTGGGGTGGGGATACAGTGCTGATAGGTACATTCAAGAAATGAAAATCCTGTAGAATCAAAATTACAAATAGTGAGGAGTTCCTTAATCAAACCAGTCTTTATAGGAGGGCCTGGAGAACACCAATATCTACATATGCCCAAAGGCAGCTTCCCTGGTGGCTCAGACAGCAAAGAACCTGCCCAGGTTTGATTTCTGGGTCAGGAAGATTTCCTGGTGTAGGAAATGGCAACCCACTCCAGCATTCTTGCCTGGAGAATTTCATAAACAGAGGATCCTGGTGGGTCACAGTCCATGGGGTTGCAAAGAGCTGGACATGACTGAGTGACTAACACTTTCACTTTCAAAGACAGCCATACCAAATAGCACACCTTTTCATCCCCTTGTATTCAATGTATGTCTTCATGATAGTTCACAGAGTATTACTCTGTCCCTAATTGATAAAATCTGAATAGGCCAATTCTGCACATTAGGAAACCAGGGTGCACAAACCTCACTTATCTAATAAGCCGAGGATGGGAAAGACCGACAATCCTGGATATTATTATCCAAAAGCTGTCTTAATTAGGATCAGCATGGGTTAACACTTCCACCAGAAGTACAACTCTGATTTCCCTCCTTCATGGGAGATGCGGTTCTGATATTCTGCTATAGAGACTGCCTGTAATCCTGCCCCTCCAGACCCTGTGTTTCTATTCTAAGGGGTCAGCAAATACAGTCTGCAAGCCAAATTCAGTGTATCTTCTTTTGTACAGATAAACTAAGAAAGACTTAAACATTTTTTTTAAAGTTGAAAAAGTTCAGAAGAATAATATTGTATGAAAATTATACTAAATTCAAATTGTGGTGTCTATAATAGAGTTTGACTGGAACACAGCACATTCATTCATTTACATGCTGTCTCCCGCTGCTTTCTTGTTACAGCAGCAAAATCGAGTAACTGAAACAGAGACCTATGGTCTGCAAAATCTAAAATGTTTATTATGTGGCCTTTTGTAAAGAGTCTGCCAACCCCTGATGTGAGACAATGAATGAGAGGTACGGCTCCAAACCGCAACACTGAGAGAGGCACTGAATGCCTATCCATTCCTTATAATGCAGTGAGTGTCCAATGGATTTCATAGTAAGACTTTGTTGGTAAGATCACTCTGAAGTCCATTTCCGATAATAATACCAGGTAATAGCCATCATTTGCCAAGCATTTACTACTATATGCCAGGTATTATCATTTTCATTATATGAATGAGGAAGCTGTATGAGTGGTGGTAACTTGTTCAAGTTAACTACAGATAGTAAATCAATCCTAGTATTATCACCTGTAGGCATAAACAACTGCCTGAAATAAGAGTACAGAGAGTAAAAAAAAAAAAAACATTGGAAGTAATGATCTGCCTCAAAACAAAATAATTTTCCACAATGATGTGGAAAATGATGAAATAATGAATACTCTATGGAAAATAAAACCAATGTCCCTGAGAGGAAGGGACAATAACAACGAAACCTTTCGAAAGAACAAACAAAACTGGCTCTCATTGTTTGTTGCCTTGTTTCTGTCAGTGATACCACAATTCTGCCAATTTTCTAAGTAATATAACAGACTACTTACACCACCTTTTGCTCTTACCAGTAGATCTTACCCAAGTAGTCATAAATCTAGGAGAAAAAGATTATCAGAAAAGAATATATATCTTTATTCTCAAATTATACACTTCCGATTCTTAAAATATTAGCGTTTTCACATTTTGATTTCTAATTGAAGGAGATTTTAAATAGTAACTTTAATTTTTTCTTATTTGAAAAAGTTAAGAAACTTGCTATCAAAAAAAAGAAAGCAATATAAACTTATAGTAAGAAGTCTTCATTGTGTTAGTTATAATATCTTCAAGTTTACAAAATAATGTTTTGAAAGAATAAAACAGTGGCTTTTCCTTGCAGGCAAGTAATACTAATGTGTGACTTTGATTGCACATTTATTCATAACCAAGAAGCCCAGCTTTTCAATTAGAATGAGCACACTGCTAAGTGGTTAACCCATATATTAAACTAGACACATTCTATTTAACTGTATACTTATTCTTTATTTCTATTACAAATAATCACTGTTGAGCAACAGTCAACTTTGGTAATTTACATTTAAAAAATAAGTGTACATTTTAAAATTACCCATAGGACTCAGTATTTCTAGTATACCTTCATTATGATACCCATGTTCTTGTGCTTCTTATCCTTTATATTTATCCATCATCATTAGCATGGCTTTTTTTTTTTAAAGGAATTACACTGAATATAATTGATATATTCACTTTACAGCCAAATTAGAAAAACCTAGATATATTTTAATAGAGAAAAATATTAAGGATCCAGGTGCTCAAAATAAAAAAAGTATAAAGTAAATCATTGGGAGAAAATATTCTAGCTTTTAAGAATATGTTACTTTAAAAAGTCAGTGTTATTTCATGATTATAAAATTTTATTCAAGAAATAGCAAAAATATTTTAATTTGCAAAGAACTGTATTTTAAAAGTGAGTTTATATTCTACATGTTACAAAAGTAATCAAGACAAAATTCAACAAATACACCATACTTAAATACTTATTTCTAAAGATATGACTTATTTCATAGTAATATTAAATAATCCAGAGAAAAAGTATTATCTACCAGAGTAATCTCAAATATTATTACTACATATTATAAAAACTATTTTGTTACATATGGCCAAGAATTTGAAGTACTTCTATCTATTATTACCACAACTGAAAAGACCTCAAGTTAAAAATTTTACTGGGATGCTAAAGATTAGACAGTAAGTATCCAATGATGAGAATGTGTATTTGCTTTGGAAAGATAACTGCCAAACTGATGTCTTCCTTGCTTATCCTCTCCTGATTATCAAGATGTGTGTAATGACAGGACACTAATAGTAAATGGCAGAGTATAGCAAGCACCACAAGGTGGTGCTAATATCCTCTCATAACTGGCTAGATAGACCACTTCTGCTAGTCTTCAGATGTGGGCTAAGGTGATGCTCTGCAACCCACAAGATGGATACCCAACCACAACATTCTCTGGTCTAAGAGAAAAAGCAAATCATTAACAATTCACATGGTTTTTATTATTTGTTGTAGAAAAAAAATTGAATTTATAATCCTCTAGACTTAACATCTGGACATTTTCCCCATTTAGTTACAATATATTACATGAAAAGAACATGTCTATGAGCAACTCCCTTTACAATTGCTGTTTAGTCACTATGTTGTATCTGACTTTTTGATCCCACAAATTGTAGGCTGCCAGGCCCCTTCGTCCATGGGATTTTCCAGGCAAGGAGACTGAAGTGTGTAGCCATTTCCTTCTCCAGGGGATTTTCCTGACCCAGGGATTGAGCCTGGATCTCCTGCACTGGCAGGCAGATTCTGACCGCTGAGCCACAAGAGAAGCCCCAAAGCATGCACTGATTTTACACTATTATCAGATAAAATTAGTACTTTATCATTAGTAACTTTATCAATAAGTTTCTTAGGT
This sequence comes from Capricornis sumatraensis, assembly GCF_032405125.1. NCBI lineage: Eukaryota > Metazoa > Chordata > Mammalia > Artiodactyla > Bovidae > Capricornis > Capricornis sumatraensis. The sequence goes on from NC_091079.1 coordinate 83,834,023, forward strand.
GGGACACCAGCACAAGTGACAACAAAACAGTTCAGTACCTTAAAACCCATATTCATAATTGCCAAAATCTGGCTCCCAAGTCAGCACTTTCCCTCATTTCTGTACACATACTCAGCTTAATGTAATGGATTCTTAGAAAAACAGTTTCCCACAATGTAGGTTCTAAAAACACTAAACCAGTTGCTAAAGTCTTCCTTACTTGAATTGCCTTTAGTCAGACAAACACACGGATGGCAAGATGGAAGGGAGGATGAAAGGATGAAAGAAGGGTAGAAGGAGCGAGGGAGGGAAGGAAAAGACACGGAAGGGTAAGAGAAGGGAGGAAAGCAATAGGCTGCCTCCAGAAACACAACTGCAATTCAGAATAGAGAAAGAGTTGCTAGAGAAGGTTCACATAACATAAATATATATGCTGTACTGGGCATGTATATGAAGTGTTATATATACAAAATAAACAAACAGTGAGAGACTTTATTTTGGGGGGCTCCAAAATCACAGCAAATGGTGACTACAGCCATGAAATTAAAAGATGCTTCCTCCTTGGAAGAAAAGCTATGACCAACCTAGACAGCATACTAAAAAGCAGAGATATTACTTTGCCAACAAAAAGGTCCATCTAGTCAAAGCTATGGTTTTTCCAGTAGTCATGTATGGATGTGAGAGTTGGACTAGAAAGAAAGCTGAGCGCCAAAGAATGAATGCTTTTGAACTGTGGTGTTGGAGGAGAGTCTTGAGAGTCCCTTGGACTGCAAGGAGATCCAACCAGTCCATCCTAAAGGAAATCAGTCCTGAATATTCACTGGAAGAACTGATGCTGACACTGAAACTCCAATACTTTGGACCCCTGATGCAAAGAGCTGACTCATTGGAAAAGACCCTGATGCTGGGAAAGATTGAAGGCAGGAGGAGAAGGGGATGACAGAGGATGAGACGGTTGGATGGCATCACCGACTCAATGGACATGACTTTGAATAAGCTCTGGGAGTTGGTCATGGACAGGGAAGCCTGGTGTGCTGCAGTCCACTGGGTCACAAAGAGTCGTACACTACTGAGTGACTGAACGGAACTGAACTGAAATAATGCCCACTGTCCAAATGGGTTTTAGAGAAGAAAGCTGCCCAAGATCATAAAAGGACTATCAGACTTCAAAGACTCTTTTTCATTATTCCATAAAATAATCACGCTAATTTCAGTGAGGACAGTTAGTATAGCAACAAAGTAGCAAACAATGTAGCCAAAAAGTAGCAACAAAGTAGCAACTATGTGCCAAGCTATGTGTTAAGCATTTTATGTTTCTCAGTTAAGCCACACAATAATCCTAACAGGTATTATTATTTTCTATATTACAGATTAGAAAACTACAGCACAGAGAGGTTGAGTGACTTTCCCAAGGTCCTACCACTATTAAATGGTAAAGCTAGGATTGGAATCTAAGCAATGTGGCTATAATAAGTCTGCCACTTACCCACTTCACAATATTGCCACTCATAAAATACCAAACTATTTCCTTTGGGAATAAAATAAATGGCTATTTAATGAGGAGTAAAAGAAAAAAAAAACTTTTATTAAGCACATAAAAAGATTTAAAAAAACAATGCTACAACAGACCCTATGGACAGGGTCATAGAAGAGCATGAAACTGCAATAGGAACAACATAGTAACACTTAAAAACCACAAAATAAGATAGTAAAAAAGTAAACTGGTTAATTACCAATGACTAAAGAAAACTAAAATGACTAAAAAAACAATATAAGATATCAGAAAGGGTAAAGTATGATTAATTACAAACAATAGCTGACATGAAGTTTTTTAAAAATAGCAATCACTTCAGATACAGCAGACTGGGACAATCACTAGAGAAAAGGTAGATTTTACCTGATTCTTTATGGACAGAGAGGTTTGGACAGGGAAGAAGGAGGAATAAAGGACATCCTGAGTATTTTAATATAAAAGTGAACGTATGAACAAAGGAAAGTGAAAATTGTATTCAGGAGTAGAGTTTTTCATAGAAAATGTTAACAGAGAAAAGCTGAATGGGCTTTACTCTTCTTCAAATAGTCCTCAAAGCCTGGAAACATATCCATGTTTCTAGCTAGTTAAAAACATATTCTATAATAAATACATCAGAAAGCATTAAAAAACTATTACAAACTATATGAAAACCCAATCAAAACAAAAATTGGCTGACTGGAACAGAAAGGAAAGAAAGACAGAAATGAAAAAACTAATGGGGAAAACCTGAAAGAAATTATTAAGTCAACCAATTTGCCATTCATAAAATACTCAAAAGCTGCATTAGAGATTCTCTAAGGTATTTACTTTTATTTTTAAGTCATAGCTTCATACAGAACATGTAATACAATTATAACATTAAAGTTCATATTTTTAAATTACTTTATCATTAAAAGTAGGTAAAGTTATTTGATATCTTTGTGGCGGAGAGAGGATAATGGAGAATTTATTAAAATAATCAATGTGGTACTTCACAAGAAACTCCTAAACATACTATTTCATTTAAACCTTAGACACTATGAGAAGTTACTTTACAGAAGAAGGAACACAGTCAATGAAGTATAGTGACTAAACCTAATATATATTAAAGCTGAAAATGCTGATTCAAAGCTAATTTTCCAGACTTCAGTCTGAAAATACAATTTCACTGTTGCCATTTGCTTTCTAATTTCATTACAATAAAACTTACAGGGCAAGCAAGTGGAGTTTCTAAAAATTATAAACAGTACCACTTGGACAAAATACACTAGTACTACATGGATAGCACATCTAGCCCCAAAGCAGTGACTGATACAATTTTCCATGCAACAGGTAAGTATCAGGTGTCATCTATATGCCAACCACCACTGTAGACACTAGAGATATAGTAGTTAGTAGAGAAATAAACAAAAACAGGAAAATATCATATAGTGATAAGTATAATTCAGAGAATTATAATAAAGTTATAGGGGGAAAATGGGTGACTCCTTAATACTGAGTGGTCATGGAATACCTTTCTATGAAACTGACCCATAAGCGGACACAGAGGCAGCCAACTACAAAGCAGGAAGACCACCATTCCAAACAGAACGCACAACTAGAACAGCCCTAAACAGAAATATAAAGGCAGTGTAGCCAAAACAGAGTGAAAAAGAAGCAGAGTTACAGATCTGATGAGAGGTAGGTAGGGGATATTTAAGTTAGAAAAAGCAGTTGGAATTTTCTATTCTCAATATGATAAAAGAGGGTAGAGAATAACATGAATTTATTTATATTAAAGAGGGAAAAAATATCAGTTTTGTATAAAGAATACAGAGGAACAAACTTGGAAGCAGACACACCAAGTAGAGTTATAGTAGTCTAGGAGCTCTTAACCTTTTCCCCATCCCAAATATCTGAAGGAAATTACACACTCCAACAAACAGCAGCAGTGGAGAAGAAATGCTGATAAAACCACTTGCTCTCTTTCAGAGGATCTACTCTAAGGACTAGAGTAGGTAGTGTAGGTAAGTAGCATTATCCACTGTTACTCTCAACTTCCCTTCTCTCATGACTGGACATTTTCTCCTTTCTCTGTTCTGTTCTTATCCTCTGCCTAGCCTAAAAGTCCACTTTGGATACTACTCCATCAGAATTAGATTTTTGTCTCAAAAGACCACTGAAATTACCTGAATTCAACATTCCTGGTACTTTAATAAAGTTCTGATTCTGGACAGAGGTAACTAAAAAGACATCTCCACAAACAGATTTCTAATGTCTTATATAAGAAAACTCTAAAGATAATGTAGACTATAACAGGCAATTTTCATGTAAAAAATTCAATTTTGACATGTTTTCTAGATGCAGGCAAATTTTTATCCAGTTTCAAAATAAATATTTAAAGATGAAATTCAAATTCCTAGCATATGAACATACTAAAAACATCTATGAAAATTAAAACCACTCTCTGGAATCTGATGAAATATCCAATTTTAGTTTGTTTCATTTCTTTGAATCCTAAGATATTTCTTTGCTATTGTTTAGAAAGCACAGGGGAGAAGGCAATGGCACCCTACTCCAGTACTCTTGCCTAGAAAATCCTGGATGGAGAAACCTGGTAGGTCGCTAAGAGTCAGACACAACTGAGCGACTTCACTGTCACTTTTCACTTTCATGCATTGGAGAAGGAAATGGCAACCCACTGCAGTGTTCTTGCCTGGAGAATCCCAGGGACGGGGGAGCCTGGTGGGCTGCCGTCTATGGCATCGCACGGAGTCGGACACAACTGAAGCAACTTAGCAGCAGCAGCAGCAGAAAGCACAGACTTTGAAATATAAAATGAAGAGAAGTAGCAAGCTCACAAAAATGATTTTACCCCAAAATTGTAAGTTCTCATTTACTAACAGTAAAAATTAAAACTCATTTTTCAGCTTAACCAAACATTTCCTAACACTAATTCTTAGAAAGCAATCTGTGTTGCTATATCTATTCCTCTAAACAAAAATTCTTTATTGTTTTGGCATGTTCATTAGGAAACTAAACTATGGGCTGAAATGACTTAAGTCAAATCTCATTTTCTCATACAAACAATGTTAAAATAATAGGTATTTTCTTGATCATGAAACTGATAATTTTGGAAATCAATATAATCATTTAATCAATTGTAAGTGACATACCTATATACTATACAACTTTTTCGAATGAAAAAAAGAATCACAAAAAATCAAACATAATATTATACAATAACATAGTGTACATTTCAAAGATCGTTTCTTGTTCTTCACAGTTATTTTAACTGCCACAAATCATTAAGGAGCCTTCCACAAAAATATGGAATCCAGGACTTTTGGGGAAATATTTTCAATCACTTTCAAAAGGAAGACTTTGGGGGAGACTCGGGTCATGTAAATGAAATGACAAGAAACAGATTCAGGAATGCCTTTAGTGCTATCTTTTCTTAATAAGTTATAACATTAGCAAAGGAGTACTGTGTATTCTGATGTTTTCAAAGATGTTTGATATATTAAGGCTGTGTCTCCTCAAAACAAGTTCAACTTAAATCTTAGGTAGGCAGGTCTGCCTTTAAAATCAATGAACTAATCTTTATTTATCATAAAATTAATCATTTTCCTTTAACCTCTTCATTATATGCTGCTATATAATGTCAAAGAACTAAAATACTAAAGGTTATTTCTCCTAGTTTCATATGATTAAATCTTTTATCATAAGGTTGTCATTCAATTTTCCTTTAGAATATTAAGACTGCTTTTCCTTGTTAATCAGTTTTTTTGCAGTACTGATACATGTGTGACTATCAAGAACAGAAGTATTTTTGTTTTTTGCTTTTAACTAAATATATCAGATTATGCTCTCACTGCATAATAGTGTTGTCTTTTGTTTTGTTTTGTTTTTAATGTGGACCACTTTTAAAGCCTTTACTAAATTTGTTACACTATTGCTTCTGTCATTTACATTCTGGGTTTTTGGCCATGAGGCATGCGGATCTTAGCTCCCTGACCAGGGATGGAACGCACACCCCCTGCATGAGAAGGTGACATCTTAACCACCAGACTGTCAAGGAAGCTTTGCAGAAAATTTTTAGAATCTGCCTTTTGGAATTTCTTAGAAGAGAAATCTGTTCCTCAAATTACATAAAAAGTTATTTCTTTTACTTGTTAGCCAAAGCAAGGTCAAGATTTCTCAGTCATATATAATTTTTATCTTTTTAAAATTTAGCTTCTTTCTTATAACTCCCCATTTTTTCTAATTACTCTAAAAAGCTATTTGTAAACCAAGAGGTCCCTATTTCTATAGGAAGACTGCAGAAACAAACTAAGGCTGAAAATAAGTTGATGAAACTCTTCAGAAAAGACACAAGACACTGGATGAGGTAATTTTATTTGTGTGACCCCTGCCTTCTAACAGTAACAGAGGAACGACAAGATGGTATAAGCTGTCAGCACCTAAACATCTGAAATTACTGGAAATAAAATCACTTAAGGGAAAGGCTGCCTATAATCTACTGGGATAGCTTTGAAATCGGATGTTTTAAACAACAGAGGTAGATTTATTTTAGTTACTTCCTCCATGTTTCATTTATAAATGTTTGAGAATGCTAAGATGGCATCCACAATGAAGATGGCAGGAAAGAAAAACTCATCTGGCGTCTTATACAGAGTGAAGCAAGTCAGAAAGAGGAAAACAAATATCATATATTGACACATAAATGGGGAATCTAGGAAAATGGTGCGATGAACCTATTTGCAGGGCAGGCGTAACGACTCAGACCTAGAGAATGGACTGTGGGCACAGTGGGGGAAGAAGAGGGTAGGACAGATTGAGAAAACAGCACTGACATATATACACTACCGTGTGTAAAACAGATAGCTAATAAGAAGCTGCTATATAACACAGGGAGCTCTACCTGGTGCTGTAATGACCTGGGGTAGGGGGCTGGGGGCCGTGGGGAGAGCTTCAAGAAGAAGGGGATACATGTATACTTATGGCTGACTACCACTGTTATACAGCAGAAACCAACACAACATTGTAAAGCAATTAATTTCCAATTTAAAAAAATTTTTAATTAAAAATTCCATCTGACATAAGAATGATGGATTATAACCTTATACTAAAATGTGTTAAGAGCAGCTGAGTTCCTCTATTAAAAAAAATTGATCGCCCAGTCAGAACTGACCATTCTTCCAAGAACACTTTCAACCCATATAATACTACTACAGTGATTTGTAATAAGACATGTATTTTTCTCTCTGGATATTAAGATAGTCGAAGACTTTTCAATCACTACTATTGCATGCTAGTTCTCTTGAACACACACATTTAATGTGAATAGATATTTAAATAAAGTACATGTGATATTATATAGTAAATATATAAATAAGATGCAATGCAAATTTAGAGAAATATGATAGAGGAAACCACTCAGTTTCTCCAGAGAGTGGACGCATTTTAGAGGAGCTAATGTCTGATCTGGATCTAAAAAGTTCAGTAAGGTGAATTTCCTTGTGGTTCAATGGTCAAGACTCCACATTCTCACTACTTAGGGCCCAGGCTGACTCCCTGGTCAGGGAACTAAGATTCCAGAAGCCATACACTATGATCAAATAATAATAATAAAATAAGATACTGAGGTATTAACACACACACACACACACACACACACACACACACACACATTTATGGTTCAGGGCCAAGGAAAGCAATGAATGTAAGCCAGTCAAGAGATTGAAAGTAAATAGGTGATATCACTCAAGTTAATTAAATTTAGACTAAAATCCTGTGGGCAATTAGGCTTCATAGAAAGTTTTAAGGCGAAAGAGTTACTGATCAGAACTTCTGTGGGAAGATGGATAAATAAGTGAAACGGATTGATCAACCAATGACAGAGAAACCTAAAAAAAGGCTACAAATACTGTGGAATAAACATTAGAAACAGTAACAGCATGAATACATTTAAGAACTCATGGTTGGCAAGTCACCTTATTTCAGAATGGTATTTTCAAATCAAGAATCTATTTTTCCAATAAAATAAATTATTGAAAGTACTGCAAGAGTGTGAGGCCCTTTTGTTCGGCTGAGGGGAGGGCAGCTGGCCTGGGCCAGGTACGCTTCAGGGAGGGGGTTCGACCAAGGTCACTGGGCTTGCTGCTTTTCTGGCCGCCACTCCTCTGGCTGGCCAGACAAGACTCGCCAGCAGTGTGGCAGCCGTTGCTCTCGTGCTTCTGGGCACTTCTGTGAGCAGTGTCACCCTTTATATCAGCAAGTTGGCACTATGGGGAAAAAGAAAACCAGATGAAAGTGGAGGGACGTGCTGGAAGAAGAGGAAGAAAATGTGTGGTGGAAAAAGTTCCAGACTGCCCAGTGGTACACGGCAAAGTGGAGCACCTCCTGAAGTGGAAGGGGTTCTCAGAGGACAATGCATAGAGCAGAAGAGAACCTGGAATGCCCTGGCCTCATTGCCAAGTTTCTGCATTTACAGAAGAAAGCACACCGGACAAATAAATCAGAGGGAGGCAAGTGCAAAGCTGATTCTAATTCTGATTTGGAAAACAAGGTGGAAGAGAGCAAACCAAACAAGAAGAAACAAGAGTCAGAAAACCCCTGCCCAGGGATTGGAACTGGAACAGGCTACTGGAGTGACAGACTCCAGTGGAGAACTAATGCTTCAGATGAACTGGAAAAACTGATGCCACTGACTTGGTCCCTGACAAGGAAGCCAAGGTCAAGTGCCCACAGATAGTCATACACCTCTATGAGGAAAGACTGACGTGGCATCCCTACCCCTCAGAGGATGATGACAAAAACAATGACAAGAATTAACTCTGCTGAGTACCAGCCCGTCTCACATCTGACTGTGGGTTTCAAGTGGGGGGAAGGAGGAGTTCTACTTGTCTTGACACCATAAAGATGGCTTGAGAAGATGTCCCTTGACGAGCCAGTCCTGTTTCTGTGCTCTACAGCAGCCCAAGTGCTTTAAAGCTGTTCCATGCTACATAGTTTGCACACCCATCCCAGTGGAGGGAAAGGAGGGTCAGTGTTTCAAGGCAACCGATTCTGAACTTTGTTAAGAAGAGCAAAGGCCCTTCTATGAAGGACAAAACTTGCAGGATGGGATGTGGGGGACTAGGAAACACTGTACAGACACTTAAAAGAGCAATTCAATAGCCCACAGACTTCTGCCCAATAGTGTGAACTCTGCGATTCTTACAGCAAAGCATGCGTACAGTTTTTGGCTAGAATGTTATTACCAGTGTATTATTTGGGGTGGGTAGGATGGGGTGCGAAAGAAGGGAGATAGGTTAGGATCACTTTTGTTAACCTTTGGGGAAACAGTGAAACAAAGGAAAGAACCACTAATGATGATTGGATTCTGTGTCCAGTACTGCAGCTTTTCAAAAAATGTCATTGGCAACCTGAATGAGGATAGTGAGAGACTGTTTAAAAGCTACGAATGCCTGAAACACAGAAGCCATAGTGTTCCCTGCCTGAGCTTAATGCTGTTCCCAACAATGGACTAAGCCAGTTAAGAAGTTACCAAAGCTGCCACTTGGGGGATGGAAACTGGTTGTGGAGGTAAAGTCTTGTGAACGTTGGCAGATCATTTTGTCTTAGAGATGCTCATTCTTGAAACAGACAAGAAGACCCTTTCTTTTCCAATTATAAAGTTAAATTGAAGAAAGTAGGGAAAATCACTAGACCATTCAGGTATGACCTAAATCAAATCCCTTATGATTATACAGTGGAAGGGAGAAATAGATTTAAGGGACTAGATCTGATAGACAGAGTGCCTGATGAACTATGGAATGAGGTTCGTAACACTGTACGGGAGACAGGGATCAAGAACATCCCCATGGAAAAGAAATGCAAAAAAGCAAAATGGCTGTCTGGGGAGGCCTTACAAATAGCTGTGAAAACAAGAGAGGTGAAAAGCAAAGGAGAAAAGGAAAGATATAAGCATCTGAATGCAGAGTTCCAAAGAATAGCAAGAAGAGATAAGAAAGCCTTCTTCAGCGATCAATGCAAAGAAATAGAGGAAAACAACAGAATGGGAAAGACTAGAGATCTCTTCAAGAAAATTAGAGATACCAAGGGAACATTTCATGCAAAGATGGGCTCAATAAAGCACAGAAATGGTATGAACCTAACAGAAGCAGAAGATATTAAGAAGAGGTGGCAAGAATACACAGAAGAACCGTACAAAAAAGATCTTCACGACCCAGATAATCACGATGGTGTGATCACTCATCTAGAGTCAGACATCTTGGAAAGTGAAGTCAAGTGGGCCTTAGAAAGCATCACTACTAACAAAGCTAGTGGAGATGATGGAATTCCAGTTGAGCTGTTTCGAGTCCTGAAAGATGATGCTGTGAAAGTGCTGCACTCAATATGCCAGCAAGTTTGGAAAACTCAGCAGTGGCCACAGGACTGGAAAAGGTCAGTTTTCATTCCAATTCCAAAGAAAGGAAATGCCAAAGAATGCTCAAACTACTGCACAATTGCACTCGTCTCACATGCTAGTAAAGTAATGCTCAAAATTCTCCAAGCCAGGATTCAGCAATACATGAACCGTGAACTTCCTGATGTTCAAGCTGGTTTTAGAAAAGGCAGAGGAAGCAGAGATCAAATTGCCAACATCCGCTGGATCATGGAAAAAGCAAGAGAGTTCCAGGAAAACATCTATTTCTGCTTTATTGACTATGCCAAAGCCTTTGACTGTGTGGATCACAAGAAACTGTGAAAAATTCTGAGAGAGATGAGAATACCAGACAACCTGACCTGCCTCTTGAGAAATCGGTATGCAAGCCAGGAAGCAACAGTTAGAACTGGACATGGAACAACAGACTGGTTCCAAATAGGAAAAGGATTACGTCAAGGCTGTATATTGTCACCCTGCTTATTTAACATCTATGCAGAGTACATCATGAGAAACGCTGGACTGGAAGAAACACAAGCTGGAATCAAGATTGCCGGGAGAAATATCAATCACCTCAGATATGCAGATGACACCACCCTTGTGGCAGAAAGTGAAGAGGAGCTAAAAAGCCTCTTGATGAAAGTGAAAGAGGAGAGTGAAAAAGTTGGCTTAAAGCTCAACATTCAGAAAACGAAGATCATGGCATCTGGTCCCATCACTTTATGGGAAATAGATGGGGAAACAGTGGAAACAGTGTCAGACTTTATTTTCTTGGGCTCCAAAATCACTGCAGATGGCGACTGCAGCCATGAAATTAAAAGACACTTACTCCTTGGAAGAAAAGTTATGACCAACCTAGATAGCATATTCAAAAGCAGAGACATTACTTTGCCGACTAAGGTCCATCTAGTCAAGGCCATGGTTTTTCCTGTGGTCATGTGTGGATGTGAGAGTTGGACTGTGAAGAAGGCTGAGCGCCAAAGAATTGATGCTTTTGAACTGTGGTGTTGGAGAAGACTCTTGAGAGTCCGTTGGACTGCAAGGAGATCCAACCAGTCCATTCTGAAGGAAATCAGTCCTGGGATTTCTTTGGAAGAAATGATGCTAAAGCTGAAACTCCAGTACTTTGGCCACCTCATGTGAAGAGTTGACTCATTGGAAAAGACTCTGATGCTAGGAGGGATTGGGGGCAGGAGGAGAAGGGGACGACCGAGGATGAGATGGCTGGATGGCATCACGGACTCGATGGACATGAGTCTGAGTGAACTCCGGAAGACGGTGATGAACAGGGAGGCCTGGCATGCCGCGATTCATGGGGTCACAAAGATTCGGACATGACTGAGCGACTGAACTGAACTGAACTGAACTGAAAGTTACAAATATCAGCTTCTCCATCCAAGCCACTGGATGAAATATTTTGGGAAGGGCAGAGAGTGGTATGGGCTTGTCTGGTGGCTCAGGCAGTAAAGAATCTGACTGCAATGCTGGAGTCCTTGGTTCAATCCCTGGGTTGGGAAGATCCCCTTGAGGAGGGCATGGCAACCCACTCCAGGATTCCTGCCTGGAGAATCCCATGGACAGACGAGCCTGGCGGGCCGCAGTTCATTGGGTTGCAAAGACTCGGGCATGGCTGAGAGACTAAGGAGAAGCTCAATAGGGTGGTACAGGAGGTAGGTGAGTAGAGAAAGACAAGGGCCAGTGCTCATAGGGTGGAAACTTTTGGAGCCTCTGTTTTTGAACTTTGAAACTATTGGGGCACGGTTCAGTTACTGACAGTACAAGTTCAAGAGTAGAACGATTTCAAAAGCCCTGGTCTCAGGAGAAGATTTAATTTTCTTACTGGGGCAGTGGTTCACTTTAAAATAAAATAAAATTTTTAATCATAAGAATTAACTAAAACCCAAACACTATCTTGAATCATGAGAGCCATCAGTTCCTGACATCATCGAGACTTGAATCTAGAACCCCACTGTAACTTTTAAGCACCTGTTAGGTTTCTGTGAAAACTTTTGTTTAAACGTAAACTTCATATCAACACTGTCAGTTTTTCTCTTAATAAAACTATAGATTTACTTTTTTTAAAGTACTGAATATCTCCCTAAGAAAAGCTAAGAAAGGAACTGCTACTTTTTATTTTATAATTATCATTATCATAACTGTTTTGTCACAAATAATGAAAATTAAACGACTTCAAAATCATTTCAACTCCATGTATATGAACATGAACTAGTACTAAATGACCAAACTTAATTTCAAGGTAAGTAGTATTTTAAAATACTTTCATATTACATATGAAATAATATTCATATTATATATGAAGGTGCAGATCCACGCACCTCCTACTATCATATATAATTTCAAAAATTCCCCACATCATTTCATTTTAATTGCCAACCTTCCTCTCTAGAGTACTCTTTTAAATTTTCATTAGCTTTGCTATTACTTTTAATGCATTTATTGTGCAAGTCAGAAACCCAGATGTTATCCTGAAAACTACTTCTCTCTTGATGACAGCCATACATCATCATTAAATACCAAACAATTAACCTCCTAAATAATCCTCAAATCTTCTACTCCTCTCCATCTCCAGCCTCCCTACCAAGATCAACTCCTACTTATCTCTCATAAGAATTTCTACCATATCATCTCTCTGCTGGTCTACCAACATCCTCTCTCATGGCAGCACCCACTGATCACAGCAGTTCTCCACACTGCAGCAAAAATGATTTTTTTAAACACAAACAGATCCTGTCAGCACCACCTGCATCATACCCTTCAATGGCTTCACACTGCATTAAGGAGGAAAGCAGGGAACACAGGTCTCAGCAGAACGTAGCCCCTTTCTCTCTCTCCAACTTCATCTTGTGCTATTCTCCCTCCTGCTCTCTCCCCTTCGGTTTCTCCCACTCACCAAGGTACTTCTCACTTATCATTCTGTCAGAAAGGCTAATCTCTTCACTGCGTTAATGCCCACACTAACTCTTTCACACTGAAATTCAAACTTGACTTCAATAAAGCTTTCACTAATTTTTCAAATCAAGTCAATTTTCCTGTTGTATAATCTCATAACATTATAATCTTTCTTTTGTGAGACTACTATAATTTCTATTTTCTATTTACTTGTGTGATTACTTCTTCCACCAACTTATAAGCTCTATGACAGTACCCATCAAACATTTTTTATAATCCAAAGTATCTTTACCATTTATATCAAAATTTCTTAAGCATGAAAAAATATAACCATGCTGCAATGTATTAAAGCAATACAGAGTATACAGAAAGAATGCAAAATCTTCCCTCCTCCTCTCTAATCACCAGAAATAACAACCATTACTATTCTATTCTGTATTATTCAAGACTTTTCTCAAGAATTATACTAAAGTATATATCTAAAAATTATACTTTTTATAAAAACTGAATCACATTGAGAGTTGCCATATTTAGCAAACAGAAATACAGGTTGCTCAGCTAAATTCAATTTCAGATGAACAATGAATTTTTTATCATACAAGTATGTAACAAATATTATTTGCTGTTTATCTGAAGTACAAATTGATATCCTATATTTATCTAACAACTTTAATCATACTGATTATACCTCCAATAAGGAACTATAAAACTAAATAGGAAGAAAAAAGCTCGTTATTTTCAAATATGTAAAGCATTCTACATTCCTTAAAAATAAACTTCCATTTTCCTTTCCATGAGACTGAAATGGTCTATTTTAAGTATGAAAAACTGGAAGCCTGCTGAGAGTTGCAAATTTTCTCAAAGTTAACACTCAAAGATGGGCATTCGGCAGAAACTTTTCATGGTATGAGAAGACTCCTGTAACTCAACTTTGTATGTATTTCAAATATATAAACTATATATCACATTTTATCATTAAATTTACAGGATAAATAATTTATACTTAAAACATTCAAATCATTCTATGAATAAGTGAAAAATAAAGCCTTTAAAAAAGCTTCCTCACAAGTAATGAATCATGACTGAACTTCATTATTCTATGAAGATAAAATGACATGACCATTCTTACATCATTTAAACCAAATTTCAAAATGTTAATACCAAGCCTCGTTCTCTAATCAAAATCACCTTGATATTTAGAATAGAGTTGTTTTAAATGGTTCCACAGGAGAAACAGCATCATCTAATTATGTCCACGGTGTTTAGCATTGCAGAGGTAAAACAAATAACTTTTGCATGTCATCTAAAAATACTTATCTCCATAATCACTTTATTTAGCAATCATGATTTCATCTATGATCAGAAATGTGATAAACATGGGCTATAAATAGAGTTTATTTTGTTAGATACTTTAAAACATGACAATTTATTTGTTAATTATACCTCAAAAAAGCTGAAGGGGAAAAAAACAACACTATAATTAATCTTAGCACCACATGGAGAAATCTTATGACATGTACTTCAGAGGTATTACTGGTTCAAGTTTGATCACAGTCAGTCAGCAGATTATAAAAATAAAATGATAATTCTCAGGTATAGGCAATAATACCAGTTCAGTCAATCCAACCTTATCGAAATGAACAGGGGCAAGTTATGTAATGATCTGAACAACATTTCTTAACATAAATTGAGGGTTATTTTTTTTTAACAGGATAAATAGTTAGACCTAAAGTTAGACCTAAAACTTAAAAGATTATTGAAAAGTCTTGCATGAGTAAATAAGGAAACATGTACAAGAATATTCATGAGAGCATGACTTGTAATTTAGGGCAACAGAAAATTACTGAAAAATGAAAAAAAAAGTGGTACATATTCATATAATGGATTAATATAAAAAGAGAAAAAACGAATGAACTATAGTTATACATAAGTTGAGTAAGAAAATGAAGCTGGAGAAAGAATATAAATGGAATGATATGTGTGGCAGCTAACGTTTGCTCAGTAACATGCCACCCCAAAACTGAAGAGTGTTAAAACAATGAACATTTATTTGGCCTCTTATTCTGCAGATCACCCACTAAGGTGGCCCCAACTGGAAAGTCCACCTGGAAGCCTTGATGGATCTCAGTTGATGCTGATTCTGACATCTGTGAGCAGTTGCCAGGTTAGAAAGATGCTGATTTCCTGCAGAGTACAGCACCTTACCTTTCCTCAACATGGTCTCTCATATTCTTGTTCAAACTTTTTCACATAGGGGTCTCAGGGCTCCAAATGAAGCAGAAAAGCAAGCTTCAAAATGCAAATGTTTTTCAAATCTCTTTGTCTTGTTTGCTAACATCCTTTCGGCCAAAGCAAGTGATATGCACCAGCCAAATTAAAGAGATGATCCTTCCACTTTATGGAAGGATCTACAATGTGACAACTTGCAAGAATAACAGGGATGAGAGAAATTTGTATCAAGCTTTATAATTTACCACAATATCACTTGCACAATATTACACAAAAGTATACTCTGTACTGCTGAATGGCACATGCACACACACAAGCATACCAAAAGTATGGATGTATGTACAGTAACACTGAATGCCAGGTTCAAGACAGTGACTACTCTTGGCTGGAGAAGGGAAATGAGAAAGGGAAAAATAAAGAGGGAGCTTTACCTAACTTCATAGTTTTTCCCTGGATTAGCTAAAAGAAGAGTTTATGAATATTCTTAAAAAATAAACTATTACACCTTTTAGCATGCTTAAATAAAAGGAAATTCCTATAAATTAAGGGACTTATAAAGATCCATCAGTACATATTACTAAATACAGACTGCAAAATAAAATCTGGCATAGTTTTTTAAAAGCTCAGTGAATTAGAGGATCAACTTTCTATAATCTGCATAATCAAAAAAACCACAAAGACATTAAAACAGACTGATAAAATCTGTTTAGAAATAAAAGCTGTTAAAAGATATAGATGCTCAACACAGGTTACAAAATACCCCCTTAGACAATTCAGTATCAAATAAGGGCCAATAATTCAAAATTACAAAAATGAGAAAATAAACTATCATGATCCATGATCAAAAGGAAACAACAACAAAAAACAGACCTGAGAAAACTTTAAATAACAGCATTATTAAGTACAGATGACAGTATAATAATGTTTGAATTAAAGAACAAAATGATGGAGTGGAAAATTTAAGAATCAATTATAATCAAAAAGACTAGAGACCTGAAAGAAGTTCAAAATGAATTTTTAAAACACTGCCTTCACTGAAACTAAAACACAGAGGATAAGTTAAAACAGCAGATCATACAAATTAGAAAGAATTCATACCCTGAAAAGCTATCAAGAGAAATCACTGAGAACATGACACAAATTACAAAACATTAAAAATATAAAGGAGGGATATAGAGACAAGAATGACAGAATAATAGTATCCAGCATATGTTTTATCAAAATTGCAGAAAGAGAAAAGTGGGGAAAAGCAATACTTAAGGAAATAACAACAGAGAATTTACCAGCATTGCTGAAAGACAAAATTTCAGATTCAGAAAGCAAAATGATTCCCAAGTAAGATAAAGTGAAAACCACAGGTGAATGAACTAGGTTTAGATTACACGAAATAACAGTAACCACAAGATAGGAAATGAAGTAAAAAGAATAGACACATTACCTAAAAAGGAATAACGATCAGATTAACAACAAGCTTCTCAAAGAAAAAAAGAAAGTAATTATCAAGGCAAAATTCTGTAACCATGTAAACTAACATTCAAGTCTAAAATAATGATAAATTAAACAGCGCAAAATTTTCTCGGTGACTTCTTAGGAAAAAAAAAAATTACCAAAAGTAATTCAACAGAAGTAGGAAATATGATGGAGAAGGAAATGGCAACCCACTCCAGTGTTCTTGCGTGGAGAATCCCAGGGACGGCGGAGCCTGGTGGGCTGCTGTCTATGGGGTCGCACAGAGTCGGACACGACTGAAGCAACTTGGCAGCAGCAGCAGCAGGAAATATGAATACTGAACCTTCTATAGGTTTCCCTGGTGGCTCAGATGGTAAAGAATCTGCCTGCAATGCAGGATACCTGGGTTCAAACCCTGGGTCGGGAAGATCCCCTGGAGAAGGAAATGGCAACCCACCCCAGTATTCTTGCCTAGAGAATTCCATGGATAGAGCAGTCTGGCAGACTACAGTCCATGGGGCTGCAAAGAGTCGGACACAACTCAGTGACTAACACATAGACACACACACAAACCTTCCACAGCAATTGAAACAGTAGTTTAAAATTATTTTTAATAGAACAAAGAAGAGGAGAAAAAAGAGGAAGGAAAGGAGGAAGGGTATGGAAAAGGGGTTATAACAGTAGAAAGACAAAAACACAAAGAAAAAAAAAAGACAAGGAAAAAGGGAGGGGAGGTAAGATGGATGAGAAGAAAAGTGGGAGGCAGGACTGAAGAGTTCTAAGGAAAATTCCCCCAAACTTTTAAAGGCCATTCCAATCTTTTACAAAATCTTTCTAAAAACCAAACTTTAAAGTTTTAATTAATGAAACTGGAGCCAATCATACAGAGTGAAGTAAGCCAGAAAGAAAAACACTAATACAGTATACTAACGCATATATATGGAATTTAAAAAGATGGTAATGATAACCCTGTATGCGAGACAGCAAAAGAGACACAGATGTATAGAACAGTCTTTTGGACTCTGTGGGAGAGGGAAAGGGTGGGATGATTTGTGAGAATGGCATTGAAACATGTATAATGTCATATAAGAAACGAATCACCAGTCCAGGTTCAATGCAGGATACAGGATGCTTGGGGCTGGTGCACTGGATGACCCAGAGGGATGGCATGGGGAGGGAGGAGGGAGGCGGGCTCAGGATGGGGAACACATGTACACCCGTGGAGGATTCATGTTGATATATGGCAAAACTAATACAATGTTGTAATGTAATTAGCCTACAATTAAAATAAATAAATTGAAATTTAAAAAAATAAAATAAAGTTTTAATTATTCGAGTATATACAATAAATTTCTAGGTACTGCATTAGCTATCTCTCACAACATTTGACACACATTATTTATCATTTCAGTTCAGTTGCTCAGTCGTGTCCGACTCTTTGCGACCTCGTGAATTGCAGCACGCCAGGCCTCCCTGTCCATCACCATCTCCCGGAGTTCACTCAGACTCACGTCCATCGAGTCGCTGATGCCATCCAGCCATCTCATCCTCAGTCGTCCCCTTCTCCTCCTGCCCCCCAATCCCTCCCAGCATCAGAGTCTTTTCCAATGAGTCACCTCTTCACATGAGGTGGCCAAAGTACTGGAGTTTCAGCTTTAGCATCATTCCTTCCAAAGAAATCCCAGGGCTGATTTCCTTCAGAATGGACTGGTTGGATCTCCTTGCAGTCCAACGGACTCTCAAGAGTCTTCTCCAACACCACAGTTCAAAAGCATCAGTTCTTCGGCGCTCAGCCTTCTTCACAGTCCAACTCTCACATCCACACATGACCACAGGAAAAACCATGGCCTTGACTAGATGGACCTTAGTCGGCAAAGTAATGTTTCTGCTTTTGAATATACTATCTAGGTTGGTCATAACTTTTCTTCCAAGGAGTAAGCATCTTTTAATTTCATGGCTGCAGTCACCATCTGCAGTGATTTTGGAGCCCCAAAAAATAAAGTCTGACACTGTTTCCACTGTTTCCCCATCTATTTCCCATGAAGTGATGGGACCAGATGCCATGATCTTCATTTTCTGAATGTTGAGCTTTAAGCCAACTTTTTCACTCTCCTCTTTCACTTTCATCAAGAGGCTTTTTAGCTCCTCTTCACTTTCTGCCATAAGGGTGGTGTCATCTGCATATCTGAGGTGATTGATATTTCTCCCGGCAATCTTGATTCCAGCTTGTGTTTCTTCCAGTCCAGCGTTAAAATAAAAATAAATCATGATGAAGATGGGTTTGTTGTAGGACTGCAAATATAGTTTAGTAATGGAAATTTCACTACCTGATTAAGATATCCGCAAGATATATATATTTATATCACATCATATTTAATACAGTTATATATCACACTCGGGGATTCCCAGGTGGTGCTAGTGGTAAAGAATCCACCTGCTTATGCAGGAGACACAAGAGATGTGGGTTTGATTCCTGGGTCAGGAAGATGCCCTGGAGTAGGAAGTGGCAATTCACTCCAGTATTCTTGCCTGGAAAATTCCCTGGACAGAGGAGCCTCGAGGGCTACAGTCCATGTGGCTCCAAAGAATTGGACATGGGGGCAGGAGAAGAAGGGGACAACAGAGGATGAGATGGCTGGATGGCATCACTGACTCGATGGACATGTGTCTGAGTGACCTCCGGGAATTGGTGATGGACAGGGAGGCCTGGCGTGCTGTGATGCATGGGGTCGCAAAGAGTCAGACACGACTGAGCGACTGAACTGAACTGAAGCTTTATCATTTCCTGTCCCAAACCAGATAAATGAGTAAATATCCTTACTCTGAAAAGGATACAAAAAATTAGAAGCAGTTCAACAGATGTACAATAACATTATGATTAAAGACACTAAATGAAAGCATTTTTAATGTTTTAAAAAGAAAAGTGAAGGAACAATTCTCATCAGGAATAATATAAATTTTCCTTAAGACACTGAACTTCTTCTAATGACATAACTGAAAAGAGGACTGAAATAGTCCTAAATTGCTTCTTAAGGCAAGGGAAGGAAAAAGAAATTTCTGACTAGTGGCTTTTAGTCAGTAACCACGGGAACTTGGAGATTCCTTTTTTTTTCCTTTAAGTTTTCTCTTAAAAGCCACTGAAAGAAAAAATATTGATGATTTCTGTTCTGTTTAGAGACAATGACAAGGATAATTAATATTATGGTAGCAGCTTGTATCACTATGATTTCCTTCTAACTCCTTCTCTTTTCAACACAGCACTCCATTTTCCCACAACTTATATGTTAGGAGACAATCAAAAATCAAAATACAGGTGATAATAGTTGAATATTTAAAATGAAGGAATAAAGCAGGTAACATTCAGGAAATACAATTAATTCAGAATGAGGATAGGAGGAAGGGAAGAAAAAGGAGATGACAACAGGAGAAATAATGCAGGACCTTGTGCCAAGGGGGAAGAAATAAGGATCTCGAGTGCCACTAAGAAAGATCAATCGTGGGACTTCCCCGGTAGTCCAGGGGCTCTTGATGCAGCAGGGACGTGTTTGATCTCTGGTCAGGGAACTGGATGCCAGATGATGCAACTAAGAGTTTGCATGCTGCAACTAGAGATCCCATATGCTGCAACTGGAAGATCCCAGTGCACCTATTAAACAAATAAAAAATCAATACTGTTCTGACTCCATCTACTCAATACTTGAGACTTTGGGAAAAGCACTTTATCCTTCTGAGTGTCAGTAAAATGAATAAAATACCTACTTCCCTGCGTTGTTTTGGGCTTCCCAGCTGGAACAATGGTAAAGAACCCGATCCCAGTGCAGGACACTCAAGAGATGTGGGTTTGATCCCTGGGTCAGGAAGATCCCCTAGAGTAGGAAATGGCAACCCACTCCAGTATTCTTGCCTGGAAATTCCCATGGCAGAGGAAACTGGTGGGCTATAGTCCATGGGGCCGCAAAGAGTTGGACACAACTGAGCACAGTGTTGTTCTGAGGCTTAAGTCAGATAATGGAAAGGACGTATAGGACAGTTTGCTCAACAAATAATTACTGAGTACAGTAATTATGGGATACAACAGTGAAGCAAATTGATAATTTTGGTGTTCATGGAGTTCACATTCAGGAGGACCAAATAAATACTGATTTTCAATCAGAGAAGGCAAAGAAATGCCACATATACACTTGTACATATAATAAATTCCCAAGATTTAATTCTCCTTTCTCTTGCAAAGCCCCATCCTTCATATAAGATAACTAATTAAACACACACAAATTCCATCACTCGGTGCTGACTAGTACTTGATATTCTCTATGTATGACCATAAAAATATAACAATGCAGAGAGTACTATCACTGTTTGGCATTATATGTGTGATCTAAAGGTTTTAATATAGGATACTTTTATTTTTAAAAAACAATTCCAGCACAGTTACATTCTGAAACAGTAGCCCCAATATAACTATTCCAAATAATATGTCCATATTTTAAACCCCTTTCTAAAATCCTAGGGAAATACTTTTAAATAGCCATCTCTAGTAAGTTAACATAAATTACAAAATAAAACACACATGCTGAAGCAGTGGTTCTTAAATATTTTGGGTTGTCGCAATTTGGAAGGTATGTCTGGTACCTAGTTGGTAGAGACTAGGGATGCTGCTGCTGCTGCTAAGTCACTTTAGTCGTGTCCGACTCTGTGTGACCCCATAGATGGCAGCCCACCAGGATCCCCCGTCCCTGGGATTCTCCAGGCAAGAACACTGGAGTGGGTTGCCATTTCCTTCTCCAATGCATGAAAGTAAAAAATGAAAGAGAAGTCGCTCAGTCGTGTCTGACTCTTTGCGACCCCATGGACCGCAGTCTACCAGGCTCCTCTGTCCATGGGATTTTCCAGGCAAGAGTACTGGAGTGGGGTGCCATCGCCTTCTCCGAGGGATGCTGCAAAACATACTAAATGGCATGAGACAGTCCCCAGCAATAAAGAATCACCTGGTCCAAAATGTCCACAGAACCACTGTCAAAAATTATTTTGCTCTAAAAGAACACTGAAGTTTAGTAAATTATTTACTGACAGAATCTCTGCGTTGCAGTATGTCATTAGATTAGTCACAATGATGAGAGATATTATTTAGTGAAATCCCGTAGGAAATATTGTCATAGCACAGAACAGGAAGCTAAAGATCACTGAGAAAACTTAGTGGTCAAATTTAATATAATCCACTACAGCTGATGGCTCAAAAAGAAATACATGGCTTCAAAACTTAAATTGGCAGTAACACTGCAAAAATATCGATTTTATTTATAATCTGGAACTAACAGGGTTTTTCCCCTTAATGCAGATGGATTTCCTTGAACCATTAACAACATGCATTGGATATCAAAGCAAAAAATGTAGACATAAAATTTAGATCAGCATTCCCTAAGGTGATTTTGTCAAGCAAGCAAGAAATATAGATCTGTTACTTAAAAATATATGCTTTCAAAATTAGTCATTCATTTTACTAGTATAGAATCTAATTACAGTAGCTGCTTAAGTAGTATTTATTAAAATGAATATTTAAAACAATATGCCCAAACTAAATTATAGGGTTTAGAATGCTAAAAAAATGTCAGAAGATTGAAATTTTCCCTCAATATGTTTCACATAAAACCGGTAAGATAATACTGCCCAAGGAGAAAAGTCCTCTAATCCAAGAACAGCCAAAATGAATGAAAATTTAGAAGTCATCCCAAGCTAAACTTCTCAAAGGAGGGTCTTTCCTCCTAATTATAAGGTGAGCCATTAAAATTCTCTTCTCTAGATAGCTCAAAGATAATGTTGGCTACATTGATATTTTTAGCAAGATCTGAAAACTGGAAGTGAAGTGGCAGCCATGTATTTTTCACACTCAGAAGGTGATACTGTTATTCATGCACTTTGTTGCTTATCTGCTGGCTCATCTATTTGGCACAAGCAGCAGCTGCCCCTTAACTCCAGCTTTTACCAAACCTCCTCTTTCAACTTCTCTGACTCCTGGGCCAGGAGCATTATTCATTGTGAGCTACGAGAAGAAGGATGTAATATTCTCTCACAAGATAACTATATTCATCAAACTAGGAAAGAGTGAGAGGGCAGTTTCCAGTAATCCTCACAGCTTCCCTTTTGTCCCTGCTTCCCTTTACTTCGTGTCAACATTCCTTTATTGACTTTCTGCCTTGATGACTTTGGGTAACAGCACCAACATAGAAGGACCAACCCCACAAACTGTTTAAACAGCTCCCAAAACTGAGTGTGGAGAAGTCTTTATAATAAATCCTTCAAATGTGTATCTCTAGTCGTCTGCTTCTCTGATTAAACCTTGACTAACAGAGGATTTCTGCAAGGTGCCCTTTATGTTGTTCAAGAACATTCAATTACAGTATAAGTCCAGGAAAATAAGATGTATAAAACTCCGAAGAAACATTAACCATTTGGATAGTAAATTTTAAAATATCTTATGAGATACAAGTAGAACTCATAAAATATGTGAGGAAGCAAGAAGCTACTGAAACAAAATTTGCAACATATGTTAAATATAGGTAGCAAATTAGCAATCTGTTAGGGAGGGGGAGAGAGAAAACACATAAACGTTGCATGCCACAGGATACAGGATGCAAGCAGTGTGGACTGTCCCGCTTACATTTTTACCTGTGAATGCTGACCAACTTATCTCTATCTAGCCTTTTGCTTCTCATTTGTGTTCTACCTAATCCTGATAGTGTTCTGATGCAATATTTTACCTTTATTTGACTTGTAACCTGCTTCACAGACTTTATTGAATATTTAGAACAAATTAAATAGGTGTGCAAGGATTTTGTTAACCTGTTTTAAGAAAAGACAACTACAAACTGTAAGACCCTACTTAAAAAAGTCTAACCACCAAATTTGTTTTTTTTTTTTCCTTAAGATGCTCAATATGGTTCTTTTCATAGAGAAAATCTGAAAAAAACTTCATATTTTGATTCTTTTTTATTTCTTCCAAGGATCTATTACTATTAGAGAAGATATAATTTGTGAGCTGATATTTAAAACATATTTATATCAACTCCGTCTTGATTTATGTGAAACTTAACACATATCAGGATGGACAAAATCCAAGTAGAGAAGTTCAGTACTGATATTGTGCTGTAGCAGGGGACACACACAAAAAGTCAATATCAATTAAGAGCTTTTAATACAATCTGGAAATGAGTAATTTCAGCCAAGATATTTAAGGGAGTGAAACAAAGGATTTATATAGGTATTATGACGCCCTGAAGAAGATGCTGTTGGCTCCTCTCCAGCAGCCACGCTTCTCTTCCTTCTGAACAGAATCCCAAACTTTATGCAAGAACCCAGAACTGAATGCTACCTCCACTCTAGGTCTCAGCTTGTCACGGCCATTCCATCCCCCTTTACAGGTTTTGAAGAGCCTGAACTAAAGCTGATCAACACATGGTATTCCATGGCAATTACTGGTTTAAATGTGGGCATGTGGCTGAAGTCCACCCAATCACATTGAATGAAAGAAGAGGTTTTTATTCCACAGGTGGGTAAAAAAGTCTCTCACTGTCTATCTAGCACAAGTATAATGTTAATTTAAATTAGCAAAAGTTTCTTATACTCAAGGTAATGGTTCTTGGAACCATTAAAATTAGAATTTTGTAATTCTAAGAATTAAATTTAATTCCAAAGAATTAAAATTTTGTAAAAAAATAAAAAAAGGATTGAAGCTACTAAAGAGAAACCTATCTGCAAAGTATGAACCATTTCAAATTTGGGAAAATAATACTTTTCAAAACTATGGATATAGTTAACACATTAAGGCTAAATAATCTATTAGCGCAATTTCCATCTTGAAAGAAAAATCCCAACTATTTTCATTTAGTCATTGATTCAAACTGAACTGGGCTGACTCAATTCTACACTGCTACTGTTTTTACTCATTTATGTTGGTTATAATGCTGTATTTCTTCTTATCAAAAACCACCAATTATGATACACTATTGTTTCATACATCCATACTGAAGCACCCCAGGAGTACATCTTTGTATAAGACTTAAATAAACCCTCTTAGTTTATAGAAAAAGGAACAAAACTCATGAAATAGCCTTTACTCTGAGTGAAGGATAAGGGACACAATCTCTGGAAAAAAATTTAAACCACAAAACAATACTCACACTGTGAAGGCATTCTGAGTTCATACTCACAATGAAATTCAAACATCACCTAAGAAATAACTAATATAAAGTGGTCTCAGGTTGATGATGTCTGAGATCACTGGAAGATGCAAAAACAAACTCTCTTTATAGGAACTAGACTTCAACTGAGAACAAGGGTAATAATAAAAGACCACTTACTTTAAGAAATGCTAAAATCTGGGGGGGGGTGGATAACTCAAAAGTAACTCAGAATTGATGATTATGGTATGAATTATGTGTGATAAATGATACATCTATAACAGGCAAATACATGAAAATTAATTACAAATATGGGGGCCTATGGAAATACTTTCAGTTA
The DNA here is from genome assembly GCF_032405125.1 of Capricornis sumatraensis. NCBI lineage: Eukaryota > Metazoa > Chordata > Mammalia > Artiodactyla > Bovidae > Capricornis > Capricornis sumatraensis. The sequence continues at coordinate 83,859,027 of NC_091079.1, forward strand.
CTGCAACATGTAGTTTTAAATCTGGCTGCTGCTGAAGTCATTCTCACCATCTTTTTTCAGCAAAACAACCATTTCAAAATAGATTAATTTCTAACATGCATTCACTCAAGTCTTCTTTTTAACCATCTTGAACATATGGCTAAAAGCAGCTGAGTTTTATCCTACATGTTCTTCTCTTTGTAACTATAAGATTCTGATATCGTTTAACTGTATTATATTTTCTAGATATTCTCTAATCAGAATTAATTTCTTATTAGAAAATTTTAATTTCAAGTTCATTTTCAACTCTTACAAGTTAATACCTTGGTTTGTCAAACTGAAATTTTCCATTTTAAGCAAAATCACTTTCCCAGACGAATCTGCTTTCAACCAACTGGGTAGGAAGAAATTCTGCCTTATTCCTAATTATTTAAGCTTTTCATAAACTATTTACTTACTCAACAACTTGAAACATTCACATATCAGAGAAGACACAGTCTTTGCTCTCATGAAGTTTAGAAGCAAACTGAAACCAGGTTATAGATCTCAAAGCTCATATGTGAATAACACAAGTTTATTCACTCAATATATATACTGAGTACCTGTTGTATGTATGTCATGGAACATGTAAGTGTTTTTAACCAGGGTTTCTCATCTGAACCATAAAAGATAGAAAATTATTTGAGACATTATCTTCTCAGTATTTCCAGGTATGATACACAGATGCACAGAAGGGAATCCAGTAGAGAATAGATGAAAAGGAAAGGTGATGATTAAGATATATTTTTTCTTTCAATAAAATTAGTGGAAAAGATAAGTAACCCAATCATTAAAGTACACTATAGGAACATGGGAGAACAGTCCCCAAAGCCACTTCCTATGGGCAACATATAATTTAATGAGGAGGAAAAATCCAAAGGAAAAAAGATTATTTTCTTTAAAATAGAAAAGACCTTGAAACAAATGTGTAATTTAACTATCTGGAAGGTAGACACAAAGGGATAATATAGAAAGTATCATAAGAATGATAGGCACTTGTGTAAAGATCACCCCAGAAAAACAGGCTGATAACTTGAAAGTTCAGACACCGTATCCTACCAAAACTGTTCTTTTTTCTACAAGGAACTAACATCTCGACTAAGGTCCTTGTCAATCTCGTAAAATAATGCTCTTAAGAGAACATGATCATAACTTTCCCCTGAGATATCAGATTTATGTTGACTGAGATTTTAACCTAAACCATACATAAACAGGTTAGAATTACTCTGCTTTAACTATTCTTAGCAATAAATTTTACAAAACTGTCTTTGAGAAATAGACTGAAGTGTCAATACCTTTTAGCCTAGAGAGTTATATTTTGAAGAAAAACTGAGGCATAAAATTAAACTGGCTTGTTTCACTATGTTAGATAATACATGAGCAGTTGAAAAGGTTGAAACAATGGATTTCACCAGATAGCTAATAAGGAGTCACTGTGTGGTTTTCAAGTGATAAAATCAGTTGACAATTTATGAAGAATGAATGAAAGAAGCAAAATTAGAAAGAAAACAAACTATCCAAACTATTCTGTGATTAATGCTGCCAATCTAGTTTAAATTATGGGAAATAAGAATAAAAAACAAGGTAAAGTTGAAAGAATCCTACAGAAAAAAAACCCTTAAGACCTGCTGACTAACTCAATAAACAGTAAAGAACAGCACAGATTAAAATGTGCTCTTTTAAGAGTGTGCTTTTCAGAGTAACAATACCAGTTTACATATTCAGAACCTAAATGAAAATACGGATGATTACTAAAACCTCAGATTTTACCTAAAAGATATCTTAATAGTTTATCCAGTGAGAGGAAAAGGCATTTCAATTAAAAGTATTAAAACATAAAAAACAATTATTTTAAAAATAATTCTAATCTCTGCAACTAAAGATAATTCTATGAAGCTGATTAAAGTAACAAATCTAAAAAGTTCCCCTCAACCTATAAACAATCATTTCTCTCCTTTAGAATACATGATTCAAGGTAATCTGCATATAACGAGTGCTCTATTACTTGAACTGCAATCACAAAAATTTTGAAAATACATTTTAGGATTAATATCCTATTTGCTGAACCCAGGGTAGGCAAGGCGAGCTGGGGAAGCTATAAGAAACTCAAGGGGCTTGTAGAAACTGCAAACACATTTATTCTCTCCTGACTGGCACAGCAGCAGTAGCAGCAGACACACTATATTCTTTCCTCTGGTGGTTAACCCAGCAATCACAGCCGTTAACGCAGCCTCACCACCATAATGCAGCCGTACACAACACAACACAGCATTCCTTCAGGACTTTTCCAGGTGGATCGTATATATGCTTACATAACAAAAGTAGCCTGTGGCCAAGCGAGTACCTTGTGACGCGCATGAGCAGTGCTATAACTACATGTGAAAGTCACTCAGTCCTGTCCAACTTTTTGTGACCCCCCATGGACTGTCACTCCAACGAATTCTCCAGGCCAGAATACTGGAGTCCGTAGCCTTTTCTTCTCCAGGGTATCTTCCAAACCCAGGGAATTATTATAAGTACATAATCATTCACAAAACGTGGGGCAAGAGAGCATTTGGCTAATTTGCTCTTTCCTTACAGCAGCTAAATATGAGTCTTTAAAACTTTCTTAGCAGCAGAATTCTTTACTCAAACAAAATCTTAAATAGTAGTCCAACAAACTAATCAGAAAAAAATCAGTTACTTTTATAGAATCTAGAAGTACAGGTCTAGAGCCTTACCCAATGTCAACTCTAAGAAATCCTGGACTCTGTAGAGTGCAAGTTTTAAAATAAAATTAAATGGAAAAGAAAACACTACATGTCACTTTGTCCAGTGGAATAAAACCTACACAAAACTAAAATCAAATCAGTTATCTTATTGACAGACTGAGATATGCAAGTGAAATAAGCAGTCCTTGAAAGCTGAATGGACTAAAAAGGCTAATATTTGGTTAGAGGAAATAAGTACTCAGCAATTATTTACTTCAATACTTTGAGAAAGTGAAAATTATCATGAGAGATTGCACTTGCTTCACTTTAATTACTTTCCCATGTTCATTCCACTGCTTGGCTTCTAAATCTAAATTTCAGAAAGAGTTTGATCAACTGCTGAGTTAAAAAGCTCTCCTACTGCTTTTATCTTTGAGTAAAGCTACCATCTCCAAAGACCTCCCCCAAGAATCATGGGCTATGAACTATCGGAGGCCTCACGCCTAGTTGCTGGTGTCCCAGCCTGCATTCATTACTTCACCCCATTAACATTCCACGCTGGGAGTCCTTTGCTAGTTTTATGAGGCGAAACCACAAAATGTCAGGTTAACAAAATCCTCACACAGCAATTTCACCTTAAAATACTGCCTGCCAAGCACTTGCTTCCAAGATATTCAATAAATCACTAACTCTATAAAGCAGGTTGCAAATCAAATAAAGGTAAAATTTGCATCAGAGTACAATAAAGACTAATCAGAACACAAGCTGATTATTTAGAACTAAAACCTTTGGGGAAAGAAGAGTCAAGCAGTGTGATTCAAGTATGCTTGAACAGTACTGGTAACCTCAGTTTTTAACTGGGTTTACAGTCATACAGATATACTTGACTCTCTATTATAACCAATTTCCAATCATTCAGATACCTGATTTCAGAAAGTTTGATAAGCAGTAGAGAGTTTTGGAGACATGAACGTGTTGGGTCCATTCCTGGTTCGCCACTTGTTAACTGTGTGTCTTATCTCCTTAAACCTTGTTTTTTCCATGTAAACATGAAGAAAATAATTTTCTTCATTGAGTTATTCTGATTTAAACAGATGTCAGGTAAAAGCACTAAGCATAGCACATAACAGCCATAATAACATGTTTAATAATGGTAATAACAGTAAATGTTCAGTATTTGTTAGTTTTCTGCCCTCTATCCGCTGTAGAGATGAAAATTGCCAACCTGAGTGAGATTTACTGTTCAAGCTCTCTACAAACTCTGAGGATACCACAACCAAGAGATCTTATCTCTGCATCTGCAGTCAGGGAGTCAAGAAAGTCACAATAAGTATGAAAGGGAAAAAGAAAGTGAAAGGAACACTTTTAGGCATACCTGTAAGGGAAAATACACCCATAAACACATATGTCTACACTCTTTTCTCCTTTGTTCAACAGGAATCAGAGAATATAAACTGGCTAACCCTGTGCACCCACTCTCTAAGTTGATGATCCCTGTCATTGCTAGTATTTGGCTGTCGTGACTATTATAATATTAAACCACGTTGGATAGCAACCTTCAAAGCAAGTATCTTTAAGCAGAACAGCCCCAGCTTAAATAAATCTTTACACTCTCTGGTTGACCAAGCTGCAGACTCTTTTTGGTGGACTTTAGTTTGAGACTGCCTAAATGGACAGAAATTAATCCCAGTGAAATCTGAAACCTACATTCTATTCTGGGTTGAAATTAATTGCCTGAGAGCTCCCTCATTAAATGTTTATTAGACAACTATTAACTACCAGGCATTACAGCTTTCTCAGAACTATCATCAGGATCTTGAAAGGATGACCACTTTTTCAGGTCTGAAACTGTTTCTACCAAGAAAATGAATAGAAAAGGTGAAGTATAATTATACTCAAATCATATAATGAGTACCTGTATAGTATAGGGAACTGACATGAAAGCAAGTAAAATTCATACTGTCCAACACTAATTTCCCAAAGGAAAGTAATTCACACTCTGATTCTGTTCTATACTTAACAGACAAAAATTATTCTAATGTTAATGACCTTTGTAAGTAAAAAGTGCAGAGGATAACATACATCAGTCAACTATAAATAAATCATGGCAAAAATATTTAAGAATCATAACTGCATGACTTTCACATGTTCTCATTACTATCCTAGTAATAAACATTATTTCTTTTCTTTGAATCCATTTCAATTTCTTAAAGTCCCTTTGTAAATGCAGATAACAAAACAGAATAGGAACCAACACAGAAGACTCTTCCAATAGCTAAATCCTTGCATATTTATGCTTTCCACTTCCAATAAAAAAACATAAATCCTTCCCACTGACATGTGGATTGCATTCCTATTAAACTCTTAATTCAAAAGTTAAATGAGCATTCATGTTCTCTATCTCATAAATAAATCTAAAAGAAAATTGGTTAATATTAACAATTCAGATTAAACACTATAATCACTGTTCACATTAGACTCATATGATCAAAAACCAAAACCAATCCTCAAATTAAAATTTTACTTCTATTTTCCTCGAATGTTCTTTTAGGATTCAGTTCAGTTGCTCAGTCGTGTCCGACTCTTTGCGACCCCATGAATCGCAGCACGCCAGGCTGCCCTGTCCATCACCAACTCCCAGAGTCCACCCAAACCCATGTCAATTGAGTCAATGATGCCATCCAGCCATCTCATCCTCTGTCGTCCCCTTCTCCTCCTGCCTTCAATCTTTGTCAGCATCAGGGTGTTTTCAAATGACTCAGCTCTTTACATCAGGTGGCCAAAGTATTGGAGTTTCAGCTTCAGCATCAGTCCTTCCAATGAACACTCAGGACTGATCTCCTCTAGGATGGACTGGTTGGATCTCCTTGCAGTCCAAGGGACTCTCAAGAGTCTTCTCCAACACCACAGTTCAAAAGCATCAATTCTTCGGTGCTCAGCTTTCTTTATAGTCCAACTCTCACATCCATACATGACCACTGGAAAAACCACAGCCTTGACTAGACAGACCTTTGTTGGCAAAGTAATGTCTCTGCTTTTTAATATGCTGTCTAGGTTGGTCATAACCTTCCTTCCAAGCAGTAAGTATCTTTTAATTTCATGGCTGCAATCACCATCTGCAGTGATTTGGAAGCAAGAAAAATAAAGTCAGCCACTGTTTCCCCATCTATTTCCCATGAAGAGATGGGACCGGATGCCATGACCTTCATTTTCTGAACGTTGAGCTTTAAGCCAACTTTTTCACTCTCCTCTTTCACTTTCATCAAGAGGCTCTTTAGTTCTTCTTCACTTTCTGCCATTAGGGTAGTGTCATCTGCATATCTGAGGTTATTGACATTTCTCCCGGCAATCTTGATTCCAGGTTGTACTTCCTCCAGCCCAGCGTTTCTCAAGATGTACTCTGCTTAGAAGTTAAATAAGCAGGGTGACAATATACAGCCTTGACATACTCCTTTTCCTATCTGGAACCAGTCTGTTGTTCCATGTCCAGCTCAGATTTTTTAATATGCAAATTTATATTTGTACATCTAATACAACATAAAGACAGGCAGCATAATCTTGGGTCTCCCAAATCTCAGAAAACATTATTTTTTTTTAAATTTTTTTTTAAATTTTTTTAAATTTATTTATTTATTTTTTAATTTTAAAATCTTTAATTCTTACATGTGTTCCCAAACATGAAACCCCCTCCCACCTCCCTCCCCATAACACCTCTGTGGGTCATCCCCATGCACCAGCCCCAAGCATGCTGTATCCTGCGTCAGACATAGACTGGCGATTCAATTCTTACATGATAGTATACATGATAGAATGCCATTCTCCCAAATCATACCACCCTCTCCCTCTCCCTCTGAGTCCAAAAGTCCGTTATACACAGCTGTGTCTTTTTTCCTGTCTTGCATACAGGGTCGTCATTGCCATCTTTCTAAATTCCATATATATGTGTTAGTATACTGTATTGGTGTTTTTCTTTCTGGCTTACTTCACTCTGTATAATCGGCTCCAGTTTCATCCATCTCATCAGAACTGATTCAAATGAATTCTTTTTAACGGCTGAGTAATACTCCATTGTGTATATGTACCAGAGCTTTCTTATCCATTCATCTGCTGATGGACATCCAGGTTGTTTCCATGTCCTGGCTATTATAAACAGTGAAAACATTATTGTTTTTGTTCAGGTGCAGCTGCTAAGTTGTGTTTAACTCTTTGTGACCTCGTGAACTGCAGCACACCAGGCTTCCCTGTCCTTCACTATCTCTCAGAGTTTGCTCAAACTCATGTCCACTGAGTCGGTGAGCTATCCAGAAAATGTCAATGATCTAGTAAAACCCTATATCTAATAATTTAATCTTACTAATAACTGAATACATTTTAATAGAGCCTTATATATTTTAGTGATGTAGAGATCTCAAGTATCTCACTGAAAAAGATGGCTCTTCTGCTACACACTCTTAGTAAAAGCCAGTCAATAACAAAGAGCTCTAAGAAAAGAACAAAGTCACAAAGACAAAATCAAGAAAACCAAAAATCGAGGATCTCATCAAAATGATACAATTAAAGGAGAAAACACTCTCTGGACACAGGCAAAAAGAGAACACAATAAAACCAGGGCCTAATACCTGAGAAAAGCCTGTTTGCCTTCCAAGAACAATTGCATCACAGAAGACAAAAAAAAAGCCTTCCTAGAAATTTACAATTTGATCAGTAACTCTAACAACATGAAAGTCCCACCTTCTTTCTTGCATATATAAAAGATATCTGTGCAGTCCACAATCCCCGTATTTCAAAGAAATAGAAATAAGACTGAATAAATTATTTATTATGACTAAGTCTTAATCTGCTGGATATCTCATATCACATTCCTTGTATGGCACGACTTAAATAAATGGTCCATTAAGCTTACTAAGAAAAAATAATGTTATTTGGAAGTAACGTGAAACTATAAATGCTATTCAAATACAAATTTAAAATTATCCAACACAGAACCAGAAAGGAATAAAAAGCTTATCTGATATAAGTGTGATAACAGAACAAATTAAACAACTTTTCAACTTTTTATAGGAAGAAGAAAGGGTCATTACCCAATATCGTTATATACCTTAATTATGTAAGCAGAGTTATAAAACTGTGCATAAAAAAATCTTCAGATTTTAAAATAGCCTATAACCATCTGTACCAATCTGAATTTAATCAGATAAGTTTTCAGTAACTTACAGCATGCTCCATGCTTAGAATTTGATAATAGAATCTGAACTGGCAATACTTACTCTTTGTGCGGAAGTAACTGAATGTTTAAAGACAAATGGTTAAAACCAACAAATACTAAACATTTGTTTAGTTTTATAGATTTAAGCACTCACTGGCTCAGAACCAAACTTAAATTCTGAGTAACTAAAGATCAAGGGTAAGCTTATTTGCAAAATCAGCAGTGCTGACCCAAAGGTGACCTGGAGGAATAAAATGAAAACAGAAAAATTTACTTTTTTTTCATGCTGTAAACATCAAAGCACGGTGACTGTTTAAAAAACTCATATTCATAATGATCATCAAATATTTGGGGGAGGTAAATTTTAATAAACATTTAAGGAGAACTTCAATACTCATAGACTTCAATACTCACAAGGTTCACCTTTTTATTAAGTGTAGAACAGCATTTACAAATTAAATGCTTCCTCTCTTAAATTGTATGGCAATTTTAAAAGGAAGACAAGGGTCTCTTCTAACATTTTCTTTCTTTTCCTTTTTTAGCAAATGCTTCATTTTATTTCATGGTGAACAGATGCGTGTATCGGGTGCAGGGCAAAGGGATGACTGCCCCGGGCTGCGGGCAGGGACTTGTAGCCTCCACAGTCCTTTATGAGCTCGTAAACGGCTTGAATAATCATCAGGAAGCCAGTGGACAAAATGATGACGTGGGTGATAATCAAGAGGAGGCCCAGAATCAGGGTGCAGATGTTCAGGCACTTGGCAGTGAAGGCGTAGCTCTAGGCCCCAGTGATGTTGCCCACCATCTTCCAGTCGCTAGACTTCATGGAATGGATGACTGTCATAAAGCCCAAGCAGCACCAGTTCATGAAGATTCTGTTGAACAGGGATCAGATGATGTGGTCAGGCACGAAGGCCTCACTGCAGATGCTGACCACTGTGGTCATCGCAGGTGCTGGGTTCTGGGAAGCCTCCAGCACAGCCACCTCATGCTCCTCCTTGAGCATCTTACAGGCTGGGGGGACCACGTTGTAGGCACCAGGCAAAAAGGGCTGGGATGTGCAGTTCATGGTGGGGATGGAACAACTGTGTTCCAGACGACCACTTATGACATTTTCAATGTAATTAGCCTCATTAAAATAGCCAGAAGCAGCTATTCAATTGCAGTCTGTTAGTAAATGGTTTGAACTGACCGAGATGAAAGATAAACAAGTCAAATAACTGGACAAAGTTACAAAATATTTACTGAGAAAATACAATGTGTAAACTTCAATTGGTCATAATGACAGCAAGAAAAAAGATGAAAATGGGAAATTATTGATGCTATATTTTAAGAATCTGTGTAACAAAGATCAGGATTACAAGGAGCTAAAAGTCCTTACACTCTTACCACATCTCCCACTAACACTTTGACATTAGCAAAACAACATAAATTAAAAAGACATTAGTATTTTGGAAAATTAATGTGCTTACTGAGATAGACTTCCTGTATAGGTCTCTTTCAAACAGAAAGCAAACCACTACATTTCTAATACTCTCTTGGAAACCAGAGGCTATAATCCAAAGAGCTAGCATTCTCAACTAAAATTCACAAAGTTCCAAAACACAAGAGTAGAGACACACATGATAGCCCTAGGGCCTATTATAAGCCACCCCTCCCTCACATGTTTTTAATACTGGAATACAGTGTGACATATAAGAGTTAAGTAATAGTAAGCAAATATTTATTAAATGCCTACTAGTATTGGCAATTTTTGGCCAACTGATGCGAAAAACCGACTCACTGGAAAAGACCCTGAGGCTGGGAAACATTGAAGGTGGGAGGAAAAGGGGACAACAGAGGATGAGATGGTTGGATGGCATGACCAATGCGATGGACATGTGTTTGAGTAGGCTCCGGGAGTTGGTGATGGACAGGGAAGCCTGGCGTGCTGCAGGCCATGGGGTTGCAAGGAGTTGGACATGAGAGAGTGACTGAACTGACTGACGAGTATTGGAAAGTAACATGGTAAGTCAGACAGAAACAATCCCATCCCACATGAAGCACAGGTCGGGTACCTAAAATATATTGTTATAAGCTCTTAATAACTCCATAAGATATTATCTTCCCAGTATTTTAGAAAGGGATCTGAGACTATGAGAGGCTAACTAACTGGCCCAAAAAACAAAGTCCAAAGAAGAAGAAGGGTTTAGAATGAAATCTAAGTCTGTGACTCCCATCTGTAACCCATGATCTTTGTTCCACATTCAGTAGATTCTTTATGAGGGTTGTGGAAAAGCCGGCTAAAAACTCAAAATAAAAAAATACTAAGATCAAAGCATCCAGTCCCACCACTTCAAGGAAAACAAAAGGGTAAAAGATGGAAGTTGTGACAGATTTCTTCCTTGGGGCTCTAAAATCACTGCAGAAGGTGACTGCAGTCATGAAATTAAAAGATGCTTGCTTCTTGGCAGGGAAGCTATGACAAACCCAGACAATGTATTACAAAGCAAAGACATCACTTTACCAACAAAGGTTTGTGTAGTCAAAGCTATGGTTCTTCTAGCAGTCATATATGGATGTGAGAGTTGGACCATAAAGAAGGCAGAGTGCCGAAGAACTGATGCTTCTGAACTGTGGTGCTGGAGGAGAGTCCCTTGGACAGCAAGGAGATCAAACTGGTCAATCTTAAAAGAAATCAACCCTGAAGATTTATTGGAAGGACTGACAGCTGAAGCTCTTATACTCTGGACACCTGATGCTAACAGCCAAATCACTGGAAAAGACCCTGATGCTGGGAAAGATTGAAGGCAGAAGGAGAAGAGGGCAACAGAGGATGATATGGTTGGATGGCAATGGACATGAATTACGGGAAATGCCCAGAGACGGTGAAGGACAGGGTGGTCTGGTATGCTAGAGCACACAGGGTCACAAAGAGTTGGACACACCTAGTAACTCAGACGGTAAAGCATCTGTCTGCAATGCAGGAGACCCGGGTTCGTTCCCTGGGTTGGGAAGTTCCACTGGAGAAGGAAATGGCAGCCCACTCCAGTATTCTTGCCTGGAAAATCCCACGAACTGCAGAGCTTGGTAGGCTACTGTCTGTGGGGTCGCAAAGAGTCGGACATGACTGAGCGACTTCACTTTCACTTTCAGTGAATGAACAACAATAAACATCCTCTAGGGGCATTTTTGGAAACTAATGCTTCTGGTTGTCACAATGATTAGGAGACACTACCTGACATTTGGCATCAACCAAGACATCAAAGTTGTTGAACACTCAAAACAGTCTCTTGTACAACAAAAAATGATCTCACATTCCATAACAGTTTTAAAGTATCCTGACATTCATGTGAGTGAAAAAGTCTAGTCATAATTATTTGAACCTAGAATCTCTTTTACATTTAAACATACAGTAGCTTTCACACCTACTTTAATGATCTGAAAGCTCCAGTAATTTAACTATCAGGAATACAGAAGAAAAATTATATCATTGAGAATTTGACCAAGAAGTGTTTACCATTTCAGAAAAATCACTTCACCCATGGCTATCCCACTGGACTATCTGCACTAGCAATTTATCAACATATGGGCAAGCAAAGTGTATAACTGTGCTGATGTAACACATGTGGCAGGCTAAGTGTCTTAACCTGAGCAATTTGTGCCTTCTAGTCTAGTTACACTCTAAATACTGAGTGAATTACTTCCTCTTATTTTCCCATTCCTACAACTATGGCATTATATTGATCTCTCCATAAGTTATCAGCTTAAAAATGTACCTTAACTATGAATTTTATATCAACATAGTAAAGAGGCATCAGAAAATACATGCTATCAAAAGAAGCATGAGATTTCGCTGCTGAGAACCACTACTATCATTGTGCCCCAACAGTGATACTAACTGTGCCATATCCTTGGCCTAAAAATAATACAATTGAAACCACCTTAATTATATGATTCACCTCTACTCATGAAGACTTTCATACAAGTTATTCTCAATGGCAGAATGTCTTCTTGTATTGAACTGAAGTACCTTATTCTATCATTTAAATATATTTACTATTTTCTCTGTTCTAAAATAAGATCTGGGTAGGACAAGAATAGCTCAATAAAAGCACCATATAGCAGCTATATTTTATCAGTGAAATGTGTTTATCAGTCTCCCTCTTTCATTTACCATATTTCCCAGTATGTGTTCAAAGACTATCTATTCACAGAATGGTAATTCCACAGTATTCCTATTCAATACAGTATATCATGAACTGAATAATCAATCAACCACTGTATAAACGCTTTCTACTCACAATAAATTTTTATTGAGTATAGAGGTGCAAATATTACTCCCATCCAATATAAAAGTGAAAGTGAAAGAGGAGAGTGAAAAAGTTGGCTTAAAGCTCAACATTCAGAAAACGAAGATCATGGCATCCGGTCCCATCACTTCATGGGAAATAGATGGGGAAACAGTGGAAACAGTGTCAGACTTTATTTTTGCGGGCTCCAAAATCACTGCAGATGGTGACTGAAGCCATGAAATTAAAAGACGCTTAGTCCTTGGAAGAAAAGTTATGACCAACCTAGAGAGCATATTCAAAAGCAGAGACATTACTTTGCCAACAAAGGTCCGTCTAGTCAAGGCTACGGTTTTTCCTGTGGTCAAGTATGGATGTGAGAGTTGGACTGTGAAGAAGGCTGAGCGCCAAAGAATTGATGCTTTTGAACTGTGGTGTTGGAGAAGACTCTTGAGAGTCCCTTGGACTGCAAGGAGACCCAACCAGTCCATTCTAAAGGAGATCAGCCCTGGGATTTCTTTGGAAGGAATGATGCTAAAGCTGAAACTCCAGTACTTTGGCCACCTCATGCAAAGAGTTGACTCATTGGAAAAGACTCTGATACTGGGAGGGATTGGGGGCAGGAGGAGAAGGGGACAACCGAGGATGAGATGGCTGGATGGCATCACGGACTCGATGGACATGAGTCTGAGTGAACTCTGGGAATTGGTCATGGACAGGGAGGCCTGGTGTGCTGCAATTCATGGGGTCGCAAAGAGTCGGACACGACTGAGCAACTGAACTCAACTGAATATAAAAATTCAGAAAAAGAATGCTCAGTTTGCAGAGGTAGTAAATTAGAGAAAGCATACAATGGAACTGGCTTACTACTTGAATTTTTTTTTTTAAGTCAAGGTTTAAAATGTTAACTGTGAATTACGGTTTTCCAAGGATCCCATACCTTTCTAACACGAAGTACAAATAGTTGCTTGGAAATATATATTAATCTACAGGAAACAGATATCCTCTACTAGCTATGGACTTTAGAGAGATGACTTTGGTGCATACACCTAAATTCATGACAAAATTTTAAAAGAATAAGTTGAATAATTCTTGCCCTATTGCAAATCTTTATTAATAGTAAACAAATCCTCCAATATCTCTTACCTCAAAAATAAGAATGGGATGCCACTGGTTAAATAATAATTGAATGGCCCAGCTTCTCTAGACCTTTTACTAAATTTCAGATCAAGGGCTGCTCACTAAATAATCTTGCAAGGTACAGCACTAATAAACTGCCAGATCTGGGACAATTTTCAAAGAGATCTCAGACAAATACAAACCTTAAGGAATTTGAACCATGAACTGATACTCACATAGATTTGCAGCATGGACTCACACTATCAAGAAAGTCCAGAAAATTCACAAGCAGATAATGTAACTTGTAGTTCTCTCAAGTTGCAGTGCCCCTACATGGGTAGCAGAAGCAAGCAAATAATTTCTCTGACAGCCTTTGACCTCAACTCAGGCTATGACCAACTGTCAGATATCATTAACTATACAAGGACTCCTAATTTCATAGATGTTAAAATATGAAAAACCACAAAACTAATAATCAATGAGATAGCACACAGATGCTTTCAGAATTAGTGAAAATGAAATTATATTTTTAGGAAACAGAACAAAAGGAACTATCTATCTCAAAATTCGGTGATTTTTTTCAAAGAAGAAAAAAACAAAGTTCTAGCTAGGGAATTACAGTTTCCTGCTCACAAACTGAAAGCACCTTTTTTTTAATGATAAGGAAAACATTTATATTTTAAAAGAATCATACTGAAAGCACCTATTTCTTAAGGAGTATTTACAATAAGAAAGAGGTCTCAAACCTCTCTTTGCTTTTACACCTGTCAGTAAAATTATATTAACTACATAAGCTACAAAGCCCAAGGACAGTAATCTGTAACAGTTTTTAAAAGAACACAACTAACTGAAAAGTTAATCTTTTAAAACACAATTAAAAAGGAAGTTTAGAGCTTAATCCCATTATCTCTGAAGTTAAATAAGCATATGTGAAAGTCACTCAGTCATGTCCAACTCTTCGCAACCCCACAGACTGTAGCCAGCCAGGTTCCTCTTTCCATGGGATTCTCTGGGCAAGATACTGGAGTGGGTAGCCACTCCCTTCTCCAGGGGATCTTCCCAACCCAGGGATCAAAACTGGGTCTCCTGCATTACAGTTAGATTCTTTACTGTCTATATAAACATCTACAAACACACACACACACACACATATATAAGGATACATATGGATGTATGTATATACATATATAAAGATACTGAAAACATACATGAAACCCTAAATTATTGCCATTTTTTGTCACAGAAGATTAGTGACAGGTGAATTTTTGAGTGCCTTTCAATGCTAATCAGATTTAAATTCACAATTTTATCAGTACTGAACCCATTATTACCAACTTGACAGATCCATAAGAGAGTGTACTTTGACTCATGTACTTGTTTAATCGAGTTAATTAATCACAGCCTAACCAAAATATCTCAGACAGACCTCACACAGCATTCAAAGTGTAGCTTGAAATCTAACCCACCCTCCCTTTTCTTTAAACTGGCTCAGGGGATGAAGTCAATAAATTGTCAATTAATAACATACTTGCTTTGATGATTCTTCAGTAATTTACTGTCATCCCACTTCATAAATTATTTTAGTAGAAGTTGTGGGATTTCAAGAAAGATACCTCTACCATGGGAAAACTCAGTTTAAGCGTTTTCTGCTGCCAAAAAGCCAATAAGACAAACTAGCTGATAATCCTCCCACACTATACCGTGTGGGTATAAGCACTCAACCAGTGAAAGTTTAATTTGTTCCACCAAGGGTGCAGAAAACCACTCAGATTTGTTCACTAAACAGGTATCAACATTAGTCTCTAGCTTTTCGTTAAGGGCAGGTTGAACTAGGTTATTCCTATTCATACTCAAAAATAAAGTTTTGTACCTAGTAGTGTGAGTACAATAAACATAAATGTTATCCCACTTTCAGAGTCCAGGTGCTCCACTGTTTATATGCTTTACAACTTCTAATGGGAATTCACTGCTACTCACAACTAGTCTCCTTCAAACAGCATTTTCCTTGCACTTAAAAGCCAGATACCCCTAAATAATAATTAAGATATATAAACCCCCAACATGTTGGCCTTTCTGGCACTCGAGATATCACTTTTACCTCCTATCCCCATAGTGCTGACCTCCTAAAAACTCCCTAACTGACATAAATTTAGCCTGGCCACACAGTTCTCTGACTTCTTATCCTGTAAATAACAGATCCATGTTTCATGCCCTCCAAGGGCAAGTTTTCCTAACCAATCTGTCAGACTCCCTTAAATAGCTCAATGAACCCACTTCACATTTATGATAATAAATATGTAAACTATGGGGGAAATGCGTACTTTTGGTCATCTAATAAAATAAAAATAAACAACATTAATTAAAAGTTATAAACTATAAGTAGATGAAAGGTACTTTTTCACAGAGTGACTATGAAAGGTACTTTTTGACAGAGTGACTAGTATTAACAAGAAAAATGGTAACACCAAACAGTTATAGCCAAAGTGGTAAATAAATAAGACAAACTAACAGAATGACTAATTTCAAAGGGGCAAAAGCGTGGAGTTCAGTCCATTTTTGCCTCCTGAGAATAATTACTAGGAATTAATCTCATTATCTTCCATTAAAGACAAGTTTACCATCTAAATGTTACTAAGGACTTTGTTCTCATTCAAATTCATTTATTAATTCAACAAACTTTTATTGACCACTAACCATTTGCCTAAAACTAAGCATTAAGCATTCACAGATATTAAGAAACAGTTCTTGTATTTGTTATTATAATTCAATGGAAAATGCTGACAAAAATTAATCATCATAATTTTTGATAAATGGTTTAACAAAATTGCCTAAAGGGTTACAGAATGTGGGGGTGGGGGTAAGCAAACATGAAAGGGCACCTCACTTGTCTTGGAAGGTAAACCTGGGAATGAATTTTTAATGCTTTAACTGTAGAGTGGAGAGGAGCAAACCAGGGTGCTTCCTATGCCCTGAAAACTGTACGCACAAATGAAGATGGTAAGGGAGAACGGCATATTCATGGAATTCAAAATAGTTCCACACAGTGTAGTGAAAACATTACCTAAGAACAAATTCGTATATTTGGCTAAGAAGTCTGTCCTTTATCCAGAAAGATATGAGAAAGTCACTGAAGGGTATTTTAAAAATAAGGGAAAGGATCAGATATGTTTTACAGAAAAGATTTATAGAAAAGTCTTGAAAAACTGATTACTGCCCAACAGGAAACAAAGGAAATGGAAGGGAAAAGTTCAGGGCGATTACTAGGTATCTGACTGGACTGGTAATACTACCATTCACTGGTTAAGGTGCAGGGCTGGAGTAAAATGGTGAATTTAAGGGCTGAGTATAATGTGCTTGTGAATTATTCAAGAGAAAACGTTTCACAGATAACCAAAAATTTATCTGCTGATCAGGGAAAATGTTGGTACTCCAAACAGTAGGGAGCAGCATAAATTTAAGAGTTAATTTTACAGAAATGATTAGAATTATCTAATGCTAGATACATACTATCAATTCATTTTACACACTGGATACAAAGTTTTATTCCACAAAAAAAAAAAAAAAAACTGAACTTAATTAAAAATTTCCTTCTTATACCTGAATATCTTTTCACAGGAAAGTAATTTCTGATTAACTAGAAAATAAATACTAGTTTATTTCTGTTTGGGGAATTCTAGTCACAAACTTTTACCATGACAATGATAACTACTGAGGTTTGTATGTGACAAATCTTACTCTAAAATAGTTTCCCCACATGAAATCACTTAATCTTGTAATAATCCTGTAACACAGACACTATTATTATCTCCATATTACCAATGAGAAAACAAAGTTACTGAAGAATCCAAAAACTTGCTCACAATCACAGAGATGGTATGCAATAGGGTCAGAAATCAGTCTGAATTCAAAGCCCATGCTTTTAACTACTATACAATCTATCATGTATGCTGTCATAAATTACTCTAATAAATTAGGATCATGGAAACATCAAAATTTATTCAAAAGTTGTAGAGAATTACAGATAGACCACAAATAAGTAGATTTGAGTGTAAATGGAAAAGCAGCTCTCCTTAGTGAGACATCTGTAGTATAAATTTCGTTTCAGGCACTGAGATAAACTCAGCACTAAAGTGGTCGCAAACAAGAAACAAGCACTCTAAAGCTCCACGGCATGCACAGAATTCTGCAGCTGCTTCGAAATTCTTCTACTACTGGAATTTCACTTTTGGATTCACTGACCCTGGAATGCACTAGCCTTTAAAATACTTGAAACAGACTTCATTCCTAATGCCACCTCAATTCCTACAATGGTGGCATCACTATAGAAAAAAACATGTAATTATAAAGTTAAAACATAGTATGAATTATGGGGTAATCTTCACCTTGTCAGAAATATGGGCCCACTGTCTCAAGCATCGATTTTACAAAATAATGATGCTTTAGGTCTTCTCTTTCTCAACTGGTTTCAAATAACAAAGAAAGACCTTTTCATAATGTTAATTAGCATATTTTACTGGTATTCAGCATTAAAATATCAATATTGATATGCTAATCTGAAGTCCTACAGATTACTAGAGATTGCCCTAGTAACCTGGCTATAGAGAATAAAGTAATGGCCAAATGAGTCTAGGAATAGACAGAAAATTCATTATCTTGAAACCCCCGGATGATGACTAGATAGCAGTCTTAGTGTAGCAAAAAATCTAGAAGGCCCTGTATAAGCGCTAAACACCCAATAAAGACACAGCTGAGACGGGAACCCAGCTCTAGAATAACACAAGCAATCTCTCTTGAATAGGTTAAGTAAAGTAAAAGAAATATACGTAAGAGAACACAGAAAAGACCCCATCATATTTCCCAGTAAAAGCCCTTTCATAATTAACACCAAGACTGGTAGAAACAAACCAATAATGATCTGGAAACCTATACTGTACTCTTAACCAAACAGACCGATCGGGGGTATAGCAACAAATTTAAGCTACAACTCATTGAGTTAAGAAAGATTTAAATAGATTTCAAAGAGTGTTTGTGTTTTGTTTTTTAGAATACAGAAGACAACCCACACAGCAACCTTACCATGCTCCAGCTGCATACTATTTCAGTATTTACTCTACCACCAACACTTTGCTTAGAAGTTTTTTTTTTCTAAACTGACAAGTTATTTTTCAAATGTTGACATAAAATTATTTAGAATAAGCAACCTTCTATTTATCAAAGAACAAATGAATGCTGCATGTGTTATTCACTCAGGTATAACCAAAGATAAAGCCCAGGAACTACTTCAGAACTGGAAATAAGAGAAGGGCATAGGAAACAAAAAAACAGTATATGAACTGATACCATGCCGGGGGCAGTGCTGCAAAACTGCTCCCTCTTGGGACTTTCCTGGTGGTCCAATGATTAAGACTGCACTTCCAATGCAGGAAGTGCAGGTTTGATCCCTAGTCAGGGAACTAAGATCCCGCATGCTGTGCAGTGTGGCCAAAAACAAAAAACATACACACACAAAAAAAAAACAAATAACTGCTCACCTTTGGCTAAACACATATATGCACACAAATACAGGTTTGTTAAAAGGGGTCTAAATAAAAAACAGTCATAGAGAAAGATATTAAGATATGTTTAAAAGAAGATTCAAAGATTCAGAAAAACATACAACTCTGATCTTGTAGATAAAACTTTTCTTTGAGGCATGGGCTGCTTCCAGACAAGTAGGATACAGTTACAGGAGCATGTCTTGAAACAGAGCAAAGCAGCATCTCCCTGGTGGTCCAGTGGTTAAGAATCCGCCTGCCAATGCAGGGAACATGGGTTCAGATCCCTGGCCTGGGAAGATCCCACATGCCATGGAGCAACTAAGTCTATGGGTTGCAACTACTAAAGCCCAGGTAGCTCTAGAGCCTGTGCTCCACAACAAGAGAAGCCACCGTAACGAGAAGCCTGCTAACCACAACGGAGAGGAGGCCCTCCTCCCCAGGACTAGAGAAAGCCACCTTGTGGCCACGATGACCACAGCCAAAAATTAATGAATTTTTTAAAAAAAGCAAAGCAAACTACTTAGCTCATGTTAACTACAGATTGATTTTTTTAAAATATCGATATAATGATAGTTACTATGAGTATGTGTAAAATTTTCTCATTATGTCACTGGCATAATAACCTGTAAGTATAGGATCATCAATTGTTAGTCAATGAGGATGATATCTTATATAAATACTTTTTAAGGGTGAGAAATATTTTTAACAGACCAACCTAAAAAAGAAACTGGTCAAACATGGCGACATAAATATTATCTGTAGCTTATTAACCAGTCACATGGTACCTTACTTAATTTTACTTCCATCTGTTCAATAGTGTCATAACATGCTAAGTTTGTAAGAGTAATAATTTTACTGTCCTCTGTCTGAAAATCCTGAAATGAATAAAAATAATATTAATTAGCAAATACACTTGGTTTATGACATGAACGATGACCTCTTTAAAGGGATGTCTCTGTACAGTGGACAGTCCACAGAAAACTATTCAGTGCCCGGTGTTGCAATCATGTAATGGATTAAGACACATTCAAATTGATATCATGTGATTTATACAAAGATAAGGTTCCAGAATTAAAATGCAAGAAACAGCTTCAAAGTTACAGATCCATTTCTTCCTTCATATAACAATCTCGTCTTAGACTATCCTTTATCATTCCATGTTTTCTAAAATTCTTCTCCTGACTAGACACCAGATGGGAGTAAAAAGATGACAAATGAGAAGTACTAATAGTTAGTTGCTTTGTTTATAAGTAGTTCTGATTTAAAACAGAGCCACAGCCTGCATTATAGGAAATATATAAAAATTTTGCACATGAATGGATCGATTATATAAATACTTACCCAGAACAGCAAAACGTTGAGCATATTTTGTGAATGATGGAGACAAAAACATTGCAGGATTCATTTAAAGTAGACAAGCAATATCTATCGTGTCATCTAAAATACTTAAGATATTTCGTAATCGGAATATATGTGATAAGCTTGAGCAAAGTAAACTCATCTATGTGTTAGATTTCTGTAAATTTTAAATACACTGTATTTAAACACAATCTTTTAAGTTACAAACTTCAGAGGTTGACATCAGAGGCTATGCTATCATTATTAAAAGCAATGCATAAAGCTGGTCAGCAATTACACTGATCACATCGCCATGAAAACCTAAACCTAGTAGATGACAATGGAGCTCAACATCTTCCAGCTGCTGAGAGTAGGGCTTTCAGCATTTGGATATATGCAGGCATCTTATCTTCCCAGGATTTCAAAGTCCACATGCAGGCTGCTGTTCAGCTATTATAAATGAGTAATTCAAGTAGGGCATGACTGCTTCTTGTATTAACTTGATAAAGATGTTTCAGTCCAAATGCATCAACAGTTGTGTTAAGTCACCCCTTTCACAGGCTGACTGAGGCTTACTTACGATATGGCTTGTTAACAATGCATACAATTTAAAAAATTATTAACTTCCTCTATTTCTTTTTCTAAAGCTAAAAATCAAGTTCCACTTAATATTAATAATTAACTTCAAGCAAGGCCATATAAATACAATCTAATGATCCAAATATTTAACTTTTAAAAAGTGTCTTTAGGAAACAAAAGCAGTAATAGCAAGTATTACAAATATTTCATATTGTATAATCACACTGTAAAATTTGAAAATTTTAAATACAATTTTGATTATAGTTACCTGAATATACTGAAACACTTAAGAAGAAAAACTCCTTTACTATAAATATAACCACTACACTTTTAAATAATTAAACTTTAACAAAAATATACTTTTAAACTTTATAAAAATATGGATTTGTACTCATAAAAATTGTCATTCCATCACTAAGTAGTCCATCTCTTTTTGTGACCCCCATGGACTGTAGCCTGCCAGGTTCCTCTGTCCACGGGGTTTTGCAGGCAAGAATACTGAAGTGGGAAGCCATTTCCTTTTCCAGGGAATTTTCCCGACACAAGGATCAAACCCAAGTCTCCTGCATTGGCAGGCAGATTCTTTATCCCTGAGCCACTGGAGAAGCTGACTCACAATATTACCAAACATTTAAAGTAAAACAATGTCAGAAACTGAAGGTATTTGCAATGTTAAAACAGTAAGAATTTTCAACTCATATGTAATCTTCTATCATTCCAGGTTTCAATATCTATCCTTATTTGAGAAAACTTTCCAAGTATCATCCAATCCTCTCTTCCCATTCAACTTAATTTCTGCCATCTATTTTCAGATAGATGTAGTTTTCTCCCAATCAATTACAGTATCTGTTAAGCTTATTTTCTACAATTAGTTATAGGGGTATATTACTCAATGGGGACTGGTATCTAATATATCTAATACATTTTTATACCACCCTTTAGCAGTATCATGCATGTACCTAACAGCCAATAAAAGAAATTAAGCAGAATGAAATGAGCTGATTAATCAATTTGGGGGGATCTGCATTCTTCCCTACTCTTTTATCTTAGTGTAATGGGTAAGTGTATGAGTTCTACAGATGGACTGCTTCGGTTCTACTTAAAATGCTTACCGAAATACCTGGTGCATGAGAAGAACCAGAAAAATATTACTATAATACCAACTGTCTGTGTGTGTATGTGTGCGTTATTCGCTCAGTAGTGTCTGACTCTTTGCGACTCCAAGGACTGTAGTCTGCCAGGTTCCTCTGTCCATGGAATTCTCCAGACAAAAATACTACAGTAGCTTGCCATTTCCTACCCCAGGAATCAATCTTCCCGACCCAAGGATTGAACCCGGATCTCTTGCTATCCCACGTTGAAGATCAGGAAGGGCGGCGGTAAGGAGATACCCCTCGTCCAAGCTAAGGAGCAGCGGCTGTGCTTTGCTGGAGTAGCCGTGAAGAGATACCCAACACCCAAGGTTAAGAGAAACCCAAGTAAGATGGTAGGTGTTGCAAGAGGGCATCAGAGGGTAGACACACTGAAACCACACTCACAAGAAACTAGTCAATCTAATCACACTAGGATCACAGCCTTGTCTAACTCAATGAAACCAAGCCATGCCTGCGGGGCAACCCAAGACATGGTGGAGAGGTCTGACATAATGTGGTCCACTGGAGAAGGGAATGACTAACCACTTCAGTATTCTTGCCTTGAGAACCCCATGAACAGTATGAAAAGGCAAAATGATAGGACACCAAAAGAGGAACTCCCCAGGTGATTAGGTACCCAATATGCTACTGGAGATCAGTGAAGAAATAACTCCAGAAAGAATGAAGGGATGGAGCCAAAGCAAAAACAATACCCAGTTGTGGATGTGACTGGTGATAGAAGCGAGACCCGATGCTGTAAAGAGCAATATTGCATAGGAACCTGGAATGTCAGGTCCATGAATCAAGGCAAATTGGAAGTGGTCAAACAAGAGATGGCAAGAGTGAACGTCGACTTTCTAGGAATCAGCGAAATAAAATGGACTGAAATCGGTGAATTTAACTCAGATGACCATTATATCTACTACTGTGGGCAGGAATCCCTCAGAAGAAATGGAGTAGCCATCATGGTCAACAAAAAAGTCCAAATGCAGTACTTGGATGCAATCTCAAAAATGACAGAATGATCTCTGTCCATCTCCAGGGCAAACCATTCAATATCACAGTTATCCAAGTCTATGCCCCAACCAGTAATGCTGAAGAAGCTGAAGTTGAATGGTTTTATGAAGACCTACAAGACCTTTTAGAACTAACACCCAAAAAAAGATGTCCTTTTCATTATAGGGGACTGGAATGCAAAAGTAGGAAGTCAAGAAACACCTGGAGTAACAGGCAAATTTGGCCTTGGAATGTGGAATGAAGCAGGGTAAAGACTAATAGAGTTTTGCCAAGAAAATGCACTGGTCATAGCAAACACCCTCTTCCAACAACACAAGAGAAGACTCTACACATGGACATCACCAGATGGTCAACACCAAAATCAGATTGACTATATTCTTTGCAGCCAAAGATGGAGAAGCTCTATACAGTCAACAAAAACAAGACCAGGAGCTGACTGTGGCTCAGATCATGAACTCCTTATTACCAAATTCAGACTCAAATTGAAGAAAGTAGGGACAACTGCTAAACCATTCAGGAATGACCTAAATCAAATCCCTTATGATTATACAGTGGAAGTGAGAAATAGATTTAAGGGCCTAGATCTGATAGATAGAGTGCCTGATGAACTATGGAATGAGGTTTGTGACATGGTACAGGAGACAGGGATCAAGACCATCCCCATGAAAAAGAAATGCAAAAAAGCAAAATGGCTGTCTGGGGAGGCCTTACAAATAGCTGTGAAAAGAAGAGAGGTGAAAAGTAAATTAGAAAAGCAAAGATATAAGCATCTGAATGCAGAGTTCCAAAGAACAGCAAGAAGAGATAAGAAAGCCTTCTTCAGCGATCAATGCAAAGAAATAGAGGAAAACAACAGAATGGGAAAGACTAGAGATCTCTTCAAGAAAATTAGAGATACCAAGGGAACATTTCATGCAAAGATGGGGTCGATAAAAGACAGAAATGGTCTGGACCTAACAGAAGCAGAAGATTTTAAGAAGAGGTGGCAAGAATACACAGAAGAACTGTACAAAAAAGATCTTCACGACCGAGATAATCATGATGATGTGATCACTAATCTAGAGCCAGACATTTTGGAATGTGAAGTCAAGTGGGCCTTAGAAAGCATCACTACGAACAAAGCTAGGGGAGGTGATGGAATTCCAGTTGAGCTGTTTCAAGTCCTAAAAGATGACGCTGTGAAAGTGCTGCACTCAATATGCCAGCAAATTTGGAAAACTCAGCAGTGGCCACAGGACTGGAAAAGGTCAGTTTTCATTCCAATCCCAAAAAAAGCAATGCAAAAGAATACTCAAACTACTGCACAATTGCACTCATCTCACATGCTAGTAAAGTAATGCTCAAAATTCTCCAAGCCAGGCTTCAGTAATACGTGAACCGTGAACTCCCTGATGTTCAAGCTGGTTTTAGTAAAGGCAGAGGAACCAGAGATCAAATTGCCAACATCCGCTGGATCACGGAAAAAGCAAGAGAGTTTCAGAAAAACATCTCTTTCTGCTTTCTCGACTATGCCAAAGCCTTTGACTGTGTAGATCACAATTAACTGTGGAATATTCTGAAAGAGACGGGAATACCGGATCACCTAACCTGCCTCTTGAGAGATCTGTATGCAGGTCAGGAAGCAACAGTTAGAACTGGACATGGAGCAACAGACTGGTTCCAAATAGGAAAAGGAGTGTGTCAAGGCTGTATATTGTCACCCTGCTTATTTAACTTCTATGCAGAGTAGATCATGAGAAATGCTGGACTGGAAGAAACACAAGCTGGAATCAAGATTGCTGGGAGAAATATCAATAACCTCAGATATGCAGAAGACACCACCCTTATGGCAGAAAGTGAAGAGGAGCTAAAAAGCCTCTTAATGGAAGTGAAAGAGGAGAGGGTAAAAGTTGGCTTTTTAAAGTTCAACATTCAGAAAACGAAGATCATGGCACCAGTCCATGACTTCTGGGAATAGATGGGGAAACAGTGGAAACAGTGTTAGACTTTATTTTGGGGGGCTCCAAAATCACTGCAGATAGTGACTGCAGCCATGAAATTAAAAGACGCTTAGTCCTTGGAAGAAAAGTTATGACCAACCTAGACAGCATATTCAAAAGCAGAGACATTACTTTGCCGACTAAAGTCTGTCTAATCAAGGCTATGGTTTTTCCTGTGGTCATGTATGGAGTGAGAGTTGGACTGTGAAAAAGGCTGAGCGCCAAAGAATTGATGCTTTTGAACTGTGGTGTTGGAGAAGACTCTTGAGAGTCCCTTGGACTGCAAGGAGGTCCAACCAGTCCATTCTGAAGCAGATCAGCCCTGGGATTTCTTTGGAAGGAATGATGCTAAAGCTGAAGCTCCAATACTTTGGCCACCTCATGCAAAGAGTTGACTCATTGGAAAAGACTCTGATACTGGGAGGGATTGGGGCCAGGAGGAGAAGGGGACAACCGAGGATGAGATGGCTGGATGGCATCACGAATCGATGGACGTGAGTCTGGGAGAACTCCGGGAGTTGGTGATGGACAGGGAGGTCTGGCGTGCTGTGATTTATGGGGTCGCAAAGAGTTGGACACGACTGAGCGACTGAACTGAACTGACATGTATCTGCCACGGGTATACATGTGTTCCCATCCTGAACCCCCCTCCCACCTCCCTCCCTATGCCATCCCTCTGGGTCATCCCAGTGCATCAGCCCCAAGCATCCTATATCCTGCATTGAACCTGGACTGGCGATTCGTTTCACATATGATAATATACACGTTTCAATGCCATTCTCCCAAATCATCCCATCCTCACCCTCTCCCACAGAGTCCAAAAGACTGTTCTATACATCTGTGTCTCATTGGCTATCTAGCATACAGGGTTATCATTGCCATCTTTTTAAATTCCATATATATGCATTAGCATATTGTATTGATGTTTATCTTTCTGGCTTACTTCACTCTGTATAATAGGCTCCATTTTCATCCACCTCATTAGAACTGATTCAAATGTATTCTTTTTAATGGCTAGGTAATACTCCATTGTGTATTTGTAACACAGCTTTCTTATCCATTCGTCTGCTGATGGACATCTAGGTTGCTTCCATGTCCTGGCTATTATAAACAGTGCTGAGATGAACACTGGGGTACACGTGTCTCTTTCAATTCTGGTTTCCTCAGTGTGTATGCCCATCAGTGGGATTGCTGAGTCGTATGGCAGTTCTATATCCAATTTTTTAAGGAATCTCCATGCTAGTCTTTATAGTGACTGTACTAGTTTGCATTCCCAGCAACAGTGTAACAGGGTTCCCTTTTCTCCACATCCTCTCCAGCATTTATTGCTTGTAGACTTTTGGATAGCAGCCATTCTGACTGGCGTGAAATGGTACCTCAGTGTGGTTTTGATTTGCATTTCTCTGATAATGACTAGCAAACAGAATCCAACAACACATTAAAAAGATCATACATCATGACCAAGTCGGCTTTTTCCCAGGGATGCAAGGATTCTTCAATATCCACAAATCAATGTAATACACCATATTAACAAATTGAAAAATAAAAACCATATAATTATCTCAATAGATGCAGAGAAAATCTTTGACAAAACTCAACATCCATTTATGATAAAAAACCCTCCAGAAAGCAGAAATAGAAGGAACATACCTCAACATAATAAAAGCTATATATGACAAACCCACAGCAAACATTATCCTCAATGGTGAAAAATTGAAAGCATTTCCCCTAAAGTCAGGAACAAAACAAGGGTGCCCACTCTCACCGCTACTATTCAACATAGTTGTGGAAGTTTTGGTCACAGCAATCAGAGCAGAAAAAGAAATAAAAGCAATCCAAATTGGAAAAGAAGAACTAGAACTCTCACTGTTTGCAAATGACATGATCCTCTACATAGAAAATCCTAAAGACTCCACCAGAAAATTACTAAAGCTAATGAACGAATATAGTAAAGTTGCAGGATATAAAGTCAACACACAGAAATCCCTTGCATTCCTATACACTAACAATGAGAAAACAGAAAGAGAAATTAAGGAAACAATTCCATTCACCATTGCAACAAAAAGAATAAAATGCTTAGGAATATATCTACCTAATGAAACAAGAGACCTATATATAGAAAACTATAAAACACTGGTGAAAGAAATCAAAGGAGACATTAATAGATGAAGAAATATACCATGCTCATGGATCGGAAGAATCAATATAGCAAAAATGAGTATACTACCCAAAGCAATCTTATAGATTCAATCCAATCCTATCAAGCTACCAATGGTATTTTTCACAGAGCTAGAACAAATAATTTCACAATTTGTATGGAAATACAAAAAACCTCGAATAGCCAAAGCAGTCTTGAGAAAGAAGAATGGAACTGGAGGAATCAACCTGCCTGACTTCAGGCTCTACTACAAAGCCACAGTCATCAAGACAGTATGGTACTGGCACAAAGACAGAAATATAGATCAATGGAACAAAACAGAAAGCGCAGAGATAAATCCTCACGCCTATGGACACCTTATCTTTGACAAAGAAGGTAAGAATATACAAGTAGAAAAGACAATCTCTTTAACAAGTGGTGGTGGGAAAACTGGTCGACCACTTGTAAAGCAATGAAACTAGAACAGTTTCTAACACCATACACAAAAATAAACTCAAAATGGATTAAAGATCGAAACGTAAGACCAGAAACTATAAAACTCCTAGAGGAGAACAAAGGCAAAACACTCTCCGACAGACATCACAGCAGGATCCTCTATGACCCACCTCCCAGAATATTGGAAATAAAAGCAAAGATAAACAAATGGGACCTAATTCAACTTAAAAGCTTCTGCACAACAAAGGAAACTATAAGCAAGGTGAAAAGACAGCCTTCAAAATGGGAGAAAATAGCCTTCAAACTGGGAGAAAATATTAGCAAATGAAACAAAGAATTAATCTCAAAAATATACAAGCAACTCCTGCAGCTCAATTCCAGAAAAATAAGCCACTCAATCAAAAAATGGGCCAAAGAACTAAATAGACATTTCTCCAAAGGAGACATACAGATGGCTAACAAAAACATGAAAAGATGCTCAACATCACTCATTATCAGAGAAAGCAGTCATGTTTAAAAAAAAAAAGGCTATATGATGATCTTTTATCTATTGTGTTTCACTCTTTCTATTTCATATTCAGTGCTCCCATTTCATTAAGTTTATATTCTCCAATTTCTCCATCTATTTTTGTTGTTCTTTCTCAAGCCTTTATCAAGTGTAGTACAAAAACTTATATATAAATATGTATATATATATTTCAGAAAACTTAAAAATGTTTGCCTAACTAAAAAAATTATGACATTTTGATTCCACTTGTTTAATATAAATAGAATGCTAGATTTCAAATTAAAAAACAGATATGCAGCAAGCAACAAAGGTTTACTCTATAGCACAGGCAACTACAGGCAGTATCTTGTAATAAACTATGATGGAAGATCATTTTGAAAATAATATAGTGTATTTGTATAACTAAATCACCTTGCTGTGCACCTGAAACATTGTAAGTCAACTATACTTCAATAATATATATTTAAAAATAAATAAAATATATTAAAAACATGTATTATTCTACCCTGCATTACTGATTATAACAAAATCTTATTTTAAGGGTAACTGACAATGATTTAAGAATATAAAATCAATTGTTTTAAACTCTTACCTAATAACTGCTTGTTTACTGCTGTCTACTCTTCCTTCCTTCCTCCTCTCCATTCAGTGACTGCTCATTACCATATTAGAAAGTTTCAGGCCCATCAATTTCCCTTTTTCCCAAAGACAGTTCACCAAGCTCTGTCTGCCTTTCATCAATTAGAACTCATAACTTCAGAAAATTACCTGTCGTGTCTGACTCTTTGAGACCCCATGGACTCTAGCTCACCAGGCTCCTCTGTCTATGGGATTTCCCAGGCAAGGATAGTGGAGTGGTTTGCCACTTCCTATTCCAGAGAATCTTCTCGACCCGGGGACTAAACCCACCTCTTCTGCATTCCTTGCAGTGGCAGGTGAATTCTTTCACCACTGAGCCACCTAGGAGTCCTTAGAAGTAAACTTAATCATGTCTAATAATCATAAATTATGCTTGAATGAAGAATAAAATTAACTATGTGGAAATGACAGTAAAAACAACAAAAAGCAACATTGTTATCAACCTCTAATGTCCGTGAAATGCCAGTGAATATCTTTAACTGTCTGCCTAAAAAGTATCTTTTAGAATTCTATTTGCATAAGTCTACTTTTACTTGAAACAGAACAATTATAGATATGAAGATTTTTTAATTTATTCTTCCATTAAAGTACTATTTTCAGAGTACTCATTTCTACTAGTTTTCACTAAAAACTTAGAGTATTTCAACTTCACTGTGAATTTAAGAAGAAATTTATTGAGTTGGCCTTGAATTTTAACTATGACAATTCTTTGATCTTATGTGTTCAAAATCTGTATTCAAATATCCTAACCATTCAAATATTCAAAGAGCTAATTCATAAGTACAAGCGTAAATCAAATTTCACTGCAGCGTTTTTGTGTAGAATGATCCCAGATAGCTGAATAGGAAGACACTTTATAAATACAAAACAAGTTAAGTGAAAAATAAAATCATTTTAAACATTTTAATCACAAGACTGAAACTATTTAAGGAGAAATGGAAATTATGCCCTCTTAAGATCTGTTATTTTATTCAGCTATACACTAACACCCCCCAAAGTATCTATGAAAACTAAGCTGTAAACTCTGGATTTTAGGACACACATGTTGTTTTCAAAGTGAAATTCTATTTAAATATCAAAGATTGTATATGATTTAGTGTGCAAGAATGCTTAATTGTGAGCAAGATAACCATAATAATCCATAAAATAGTTGAAAATAAGCATTTTAAAAAAGAAATATTTAACCATACTGTTGGCAGAAAATACCAAATACTCTTCCTCTGAATATAAATATTAATGAGAAATGACTCATAATCCCATAAAACACTGATAATCATTATTAAAAATTAATTTCTCTAATACATGTAAATATATATGTATATACATGTTAAGAGAAATTTTTAAAAACCCAAATTTTATTATATATAGGTTTAACATTTTTCCACACAAGCTTTTATTATAAAGATTTTTTATGATATATACTTTCTATTGCTTGATTTCAAAGATGCTCTTCTTTAAATTTATCTTTATAATTTCCCTACTATTGGACAACAAGGAAAATCTGTGATTATTATAAGTAAGCTGATATGATTATGCTTACATTTTAAATACAAGTCTTTAAGTGCATCTGGGATTACTCCTTTAATGATATAGTCTTTAAAATAGAATTATGACTGATTACCACTTTTAAAGTCCTTAATAAGTTTTGCTAAATTGATTTCTGGAGAGTTTGCACAAATTAATAGTCCTACCACATTTTAATTTAAGTGAAAATGAAATGTCATCATTTAAATGAAAATGAAATGAAATGCCATCTTCCTGTGATGCATTTTTTATTTTCTTTATTGCTATTTATTTATAACTGAGTTCTGCACAACTCTGTCTACTCTATTCTTACAAATACTTTCACAATATTTCAGAATTCTATCTCTTCAGTGGAAAATATCAGATAAGATGTAATTTTCACATTTGAAGAAAGGCTTTTATAATTTAGATAACACTGTATAAGACATTTAATTCTCAAAGAAAAAATACAATTATCCAGTAAAATAAAAACATCATAATCAAGCAAACGTTACTTCTGTGAGGTTCAATAACTCCTCTTTCGTGTGTGTGTGTGTGCGTGTGTGTGTGTGTGTGTGCGTGTGTGTGTGTGTGTGCGTGTGTGTGTGTGCGAAATCATCTTTCTCAATACTTAAAGCAGTATGAGATAGAGAGAAGGTATTCAAATTTTTGTTGTATGAACACTTTCACCAGGAAAGCCTTTTAATAAGTTAGAACACATTATTTACTTTAAAACCAGGTCAACATATCTTATATATTAACAAAATAAATAAACATAAGGCCTTTTTTAGTTGCAGATACTAACAAAGCACCTGGTTGTAGGGAACTTAATACGACAAGATTTCAAAAGTTAAATTCAAATTAAGGTCTACAGAATTAGCCCAGAATTCTTCAACAATCAATGTATCCTTTGATGAGAGGAAACTGTTAACTTCATCACTGCCCTCTGCCGGTGGTATTATTTTCCTTTGTCTTCCATGTACTGAATATTTGCTTCACAAAATTACTTCTGACCTGCCTCTATATTTAAACTGTCTCAGCTAAAAATAGCCTAACCATCTGGAATTCCATAAGGCTTACAGGGAAAAAATTGTGTTTCAATGAAGAGCTCTACATTGTTCAGAGTACACCTTCAGAGGTTATCTGAATCTGATTCTAGAGGGACTCTGTACCTATCATTGCCTTTGAGTTCTCTTACAAATCTCTAAATGATAGATACCGATAGCAATGCAAAATAATTATTCACTATAGATGCAAATAAATTCTGTCAGGTAGAAATACAAATGACCTCCCTTCCTCACTGCAGAAAGAGCCTGTTTTGCATCCATTTCCAAATTTTTTACAGTAGTACTGATCTAGAACTGTCTTCTTATAAACTCCCCTTTGATCTAGTTGTAACATCTGACTGGTTCTCTCATTGACAATGATGTTAATAATCTTTAAAATTCATTCATTTTATACCTATATGAGATAATAATCTTTAACATTTGTCTATTTTATATATATATATACACACACACACACACACACACACACACACACACACATATATATGAGGTAAGATTTCACTTTTAAAAAACATTCTTTAACAGGCTGAAGCCAGACTACATCTTCCCCCCACAGATCAATTTAGAAATAAAATGATGTGGGCCTGTAGACAAAAAGATTATATCAAAAGGCAAAAATCATTTCCTTAGGACAAGTCTGTATTTACCAAATACTTATCATGTACTTGTTATGATCCTGACCAGTTTCATGTGGAAAGAATCCTATAAAGAGTTATGACTGTTTGCCCTGTGATATGGTGCTGCTTAGAAGGGGGTTATTAATTAGGAAGGGAGAAGAGAGAGAGGGAAGAAAAAGGAGGAGGAGGAGGAGGAAGGATAGAAGTTAAAAGAAGGTGAAATTCAAACAAAACAATCTTAGAAAAGTGATTAAATTCTTACACATTAATGGACAACTAACTTTCATCATTTATTTGCAAAATGAATTAATTGCATAAGGATGATTGCTGTGAATACTGTGCTGACAGAACAGATGTAAAGCTATCTCTGGAATCAAGTTTCTTCTAGAAGGGATACAACAATTAGGTGAAGAAGCAAGCAGCAAAAACTGATAGGAAATTTACTCCTGTTTTGTAAATCAACTCATAGTGGTTCACTAACGCTTCTATGTCTCGTTTGACCAATATGACAGCTACTACTCAGCTAACTTCAAAGTCTAAACAGAAAATGTAAAAATAAAAACTCGTTTTGAAGACATCATTATCTAAAATATAAAAATAAACTGAAGTAATAATGTTAGCTTTTTGATCCATTGAAAATACACAAAACATTATATATTTTATACTGAAGTTCACTTAAAGCTCATTACAATGTAAAATACTTCTTATATAATAATTTACTATTTACAAATGAAGCTATCACTTACTCAGAATACCAGTTTCTTTTTACTACACAAGTAGTAAAAAAATACAAACTTTTGAATTTGTGCTATAAATAAGGAAAACAACTGGTCACCCACAAGGCTCAAGAGATTTCTTGCATTGCCTTTCTTCCAGAATATGGGACCTTTCAAAGAAGCAAGCAAAGTAATTTCCTGTTGCTATTGAACTGTTTCTGACTCCTACCATTATGCCACCCAGCAGACATTTCAATCTGGAAGAAGGTAGAATTCTGGGATTGGGTAAAGGATTTGCTCGTAGCTTCAGAAACACAGGTTTACACAGTTAACTTGGAGGAAATTTTAAAGTGGACAGGGATCAGCTAACATACAGAAAACATGATAGGAAAGAAAAGGATTCAAGAGAAAAACCATGAGCCTTCAATAAAAATAATGATTAACAAAGATTACTACTTTGGACAGAATAAAGTTAATACTTAGAGTTTCCATTATGTTTTACAATTACAATGGACTTGAAGACAGAGTGTGTAATTTAATGTATATAACAATCCTAACAATCGGATAAAAATACACTCATTTTACAGATGAGAAAGCAATACTCAGGAGTTTAACTTGCTCAAAATAATATAGCTTACAATGGGTAAAGCTATACTCAATATATAAGTTGTTTTAGTAAGTCATTCATTCATTTATTCATTGATTTAATCTTGGCGTTTATATGCCTATCTCCTCAATATATCATAAATTTCTTTACAGTAGAGATTTTGATGCACCATTTTATTTCTATATGCAGAAAACTTGCAAAAAATTTGTTGAATGAGTGAATAATTTTACTTAAAAAAATAAAACATAAAATATGAGAGTAGCAAAGAAATACGGCAGAGTTTTCCTTAGCTAAAGATGAATCAACCATAAGACAAACTTCATGATTTGAAAAAGTTTTAAGTGTATATCTGCTTTAATACAGATAAATGTATGCTTTATATATATGCAAAATTCCCTTAATTACTATGCTAGATACAATTTCTTTTCTTATACTTAAAAACCTTGGGCTGTGTTAATATAAAATGTTTTTTTAAACTTTTGCCCTGAAAGTTATAATGAAAACACATTTGGCAAAAATTTTATCAAACCTTTCATTGTATTTGTGTGTATATCTGTGTATCTGTCTAAATGGGGAAAAAAATGCATAATCCTTAGTATGATAAAAAAAATTCTCTGTGCTACAAATGCAACATTCTCAAAAGCCTATGTCCTGGTAACTATCATAATCCTTTAGAAATTGTTTATATTCTGATTAAAAATCACTGTGCTCCTATATTCCCACAAATAGTTCATATGGTAAAGAAATCAGTAAACTTACTTTTATGCGTAACATCTTTAACATTTGCTCCCCTTTCTGTGCTTGTGATTAAATGTAACATTTTGAAATCCCAAAGTTCTGAGAAAAACATAAATCCTTGTCTCACAGCTGCTGTTTGACTCTGGAAACACATGCATTTTCTTTTCAAGCATCTACCATCAAAACTCCCAAAGGGCTTGGACTGGAGAACACCTGCATCTCTTCATTTAGTTCCAATAACAGAGCCTAAACTCCAAAATTACAAAAATAGACGCTCTGTTCAGCTGTAGTTACATTTTGCCCCTAATTCCCGTGAACAAAAATGCTAGGAGCATGAAATCATTCAGGCAAGCTCTGTCATCAAGAGGATAAGATTTTTTGCACCAGAAGCCCAGTGGGAACATGATAGAAAACTGGCAGCAATCACAGATAAAGTACATAGTAAAGTCCTCGGGGAGCAGAGAGGAAATGTAACAAGATAGATGGGTATAATTTTTACACGTTTATGCCCAAACCACAAATGTGAATTGTCTTTAATTGCTACAATATATAAGCATTCTGACTCATGTATTCTGTCA
The DNA here is from genome assembly GCF_032405125.1 of Capricornis sumatraensis. NCBI lineage: Eukaryota > Metazoa > Chordata > Mammalia > Artiodactyla > Bovidae > Capricornis > Capricornis sumatraensis. Next base: position 83,893,480 of record NC_091079.1, read on the forward strand.
AAAATACTAAAAATATAACTTCAAGGCAATTTACTTAATTCTACATTATGAGAAGAATTTTTTTGAACAACAAAAAAAACATTTCTTCCAAATTAAAATTTACAATCCAAAATATACTGTCTTCATTTTAAAGATTACTTAACAATCCGTATCCTAACCAACCAACTAAAAATGGTGAAAGAAGAGTGTGTGTGTTTGCTGGTATACTTTAATCAGGAAAGAAAACTATCTCCCCAATTTAAATATGAGTTTCCAGAGAACAGAACTGTGACTGTCTTTCCCAAAAACTACAATCAAAAGTACATATTTCATGGGCAAAATGTAAAATAACTTTTAATACAGGCCAATCTAGTAAAGTTAAAACAATTTCTGAAACTGATTAAAACCAGGGAATAGAAAGTTCAGCTTAAACTATCTTATAACTTAAATTACATTTTAAGGTACAGTTGTTTTAAATGATTTTTATATATCCTCAAAATCATTAAATTCTATTTTTCTAGTATTAGAAAGAAATAGTTGTTTTGAGTTTTATATGTCAAAAGCAAATACACCATGTTCATCTTACTTGCACAAGTAACTACAGCCTGATTTTAAAAGATTATCATCTTCCTTAATGGTGAACAAAATCAATTAGATGAAATTTTCTAGGAATAAATGTAACATTCTGCATGTAAATTTATAAATTCATTAAAATTACAAAATACAAAACAGTGTCTTAACAGTAGCTTGTGTGAAAAACTCTAATTTCCAGCGGCACAAAAGTTCAAGACAAGTAGTAACTAAATAAAAGTTCACTATATATACCTGGAAAATACACCATAATTTGTGCTATGTGAAGGATTGTATTAAATTTTAAAAGAGAACTTTTTCAGACATGTCATGGAATCATGTAGGCAAATCACATGGAAGTGAGTAAAATAAATTTATTCTGTTTATCCTGGACTACTCAGTTAAAAAAAAAAAAGTTCTGTGGAACATCTATGATATGCAGGGGAGAAAGAAGGTGCAATTAACCTAGTGCTAAAATTTTCACCATTAAGAGGTAAATAGCGCCATTAACCAGAGAAGGCAATGGCACCCCACTCCAAACTCTTGCCTGGAAAATCCCATGGACGGAGGAGCCTGGTAGGCTGCAGTCCATGGGGTCGCTAAGAGTCAGACACGACTGAGTGACTTCACTTTTACTTTTCACTTTCAAGCATTGGAGAAGGAAATGGCAACCCACTCCAGTGTTCTTGCCTGGAGAATCCCAGGGATGGGGAAGCCTGGTGGGCTGCTTGCTGTCTATGGGGTTGCACAGAGTCGGACACGACTGAAGTGACTTAACAGCAGTAGCAGCAGCAGTGCCATTAACTGAAATTGAATGATGGGAGTATCAGGTGGGATGAGGGAAACTACACTGAGTTTTGCTTTAAACATGTTAGGCAACAGTAAAATATCCATTGGGCAATGGTCAAGAGGTGGCTGAAATTTGGAGTTTGGCTCTCAAGAGAAAATAAATGGACACAGAGAAATACACAGAGGGGTGGTTGCTAAACACACACACAGACATACACACACTGTTGGTTAAATCAAATAAACAGAAGAGGACTGGTCACACTATCAGAAACAACATATACTTAAGATACAAAGGAAAGAAACGCATTTGAGGAAGGAAATGAAGATGGTTCAATAAGGAGAACCAACAGACTATACTGCGCTAGTGTCAAGAATTCTGAGCTATAATGAATGATGTAGAAGACAGGAGACTCCTGAGTCAAACAAAGGTCTATATTACTCATGGCCCAGCAAGCAGCATGAGTATCAACATATGTATTTATATCAGTTCCTTTTGCCCTCAAGTTTCACAGAGAAAAAACAAAGATGTATCTGGGTAGATGACTGCACATGCAGTGGAATGCATTATAAGAAATGAATCCTGTACCTGAAACTAATTCAACACTGTAAATCAACAGTACTTCAAATAAAAAAGGAGAAATTAACCCTGTGTTGAGGAACCAGATCTTTTATAATGGGCAGTAAGCAGGCATTCCATTGGCTCCAGAGGGACACTGGATCTATCTCCCAGAACTGTTCACTATACAAATATCCTTTAAAAGCTAGTTCAGAATAAAGAGCAGTCATTGTTGCCATTCACAGTATGTACAAAAAAGCAAAAGATATCAGGTGTTATAACTCCTGAGGGCCAAGAGAGAAAGAGAGATGAAGGTTTCAATGTAAAAGGTATGATCATACATAAATGCCAATGAAACATAAGATAATAAGTTTTTTCATGTATATATAGGGTTGATTCCCAGGTGGCTCAATGGTAAAGAATCCGCCTACCGATGCAAGAGATGCAAGAGACACAGGTTTGACAATTGAGTTGGGAAGATCCCCTGAAGAAGGAAATGGCAACCTGCTCCAGTATTCTTGCCTGGAAAATTCTATGGACAGAGGAGCCTGTTGGGCAGGCTATAGTCAATGGGGTTGCAAAGAGTCAGACACCACTGAGCACACATGTGCATGCACATATACACACACATGTGTGCGTGCACATATTACACACACACATTATTTCATGTCACTTATACGACTAAGGAATGGAAGCTTCAGCCCAACAAACTGAGGACCTAATACTAATCATATCTGTTTAACAAAGAAAGATATTGGTAGGTATTCTCTCCAGTGGGGGGTAGGGGATGTGCGTGGCTGTGGGTGTGTGGGTAGGTGTGTGTATGTCTGGAAAAGGAGGAAGAGGAAGAAACAGGGAGAGAAGAGGGTAGATGGTTAACATGTATTACATTAAGAAGTTACTATTTATCTGTCAAATGCATTCATACCTTTGACCCTCTGTCATAATAATCCATTTATTCATTCATTCAATAAAAGATTTTCTAAGAATTCCCTATATGTCAGCAAATTTTAGGTACTGGAGATAAAATGATAAGCAGCCAGTGACTAACTCTGTCCTCTCAGAAATCACTGTCAAATGGTGAAGACAGACAGCATTCAAGTCACACAGCTACATAAATACTACTGTCATTAAGTGCTATGAAAGAAATATACAGTGAATTATGAAAATGAATGTAACAGAAATACTTAATCAAACTGGGAAGGTGAGAAGGGAAAAGCAGCCTTCGGGCTTACTTGAAGATACAGTAAGTGAGCTAAGACCGCAACACGAAGCTGAAACTCAAAGAGGACTAAGTTAAAGCGGTATGGACAGTTGTAAGAATCCCAGGCAGGCAAAAAAAACAAAATATGCAAAACCATAATCACCACTGAGAAATTTAAAGAAGGCCAAGAGATCTGAAGCACAGAGAAAAAGAGGGACATATCAAAAAGACTCCTAACACTGACTCATAAATTGGAATGATTGTCCTGTAAGTTCCCTTTGATCCTAAGCTAATAGTATTTTGTAATCATTTTATATTCCTAAATAGCAGGCACTCAAAAATTTATTTATATATTAGTATCAGATTAACAAAGACTAAGAAAGAACTTTTTAACAAGCTGAACCTGCTATAAATCATAGGCAAAATATAGCATATAAAGAAGAGCTAAAGTTTATATTTAAAAAAAAGAAAAGAAAAAATGTTGAGAACCTATTTTAAAATATTTTACATATACGACTTATAGTCACCACGTGCTTCTACTTCTGAAGGAAGTGAAGAAGAATCTAGTCTCTCTATTTATCTATACAAACGTTAAGTAACAGAAATGCCACTGATTCCTGTGAATAATAGCAATGAATTCGGAAGGTGGGCTGCACTGGACTCCCAAGGAGCTTTTAGCTCCTTTGCTGGAATCAGCACCAGTCAAGTAGAGAAAGTGATCAAGGGGGGAGAAGGAAAAGAGAAAATGGAGTTGCTAAGACTTCAAACACAAAGCAATACTGTGACACCATGGAAGTGTGGCTCTTTTGATAGTATTTAAGATGAAGTCAGGGCTTCCCAAGTGACTAAGCCATAGAGAATCCACCTGCCAGTGCAGGAGACAGGGGATCAATCCCTGGGCCGGGAAGATCCCCTAGACAAATAAGTGGCAACCCACTCCAGTAATCTTACCTGGGAAATCCCATGGACAGAGGAGCCTGGCAGGCTACAGTCCATAGGGCCACAAGGAGTTGGACACAACTTCTTGTAACTAAACAACAATAAATATGAAGTAAAGAAGGAGATTCTCAAAGTTAAGAATGTATACGGCTGGGTGGTACAATGTTTACAATATGGATCTTAAGAATAAAAGACACAATAATAAATAACCTGAGACAGTGGAAAAATATTATACAGTTAGAAGACCCATATTCAGATTTAAAGTCTGACTTGTTAAACATTTGGACAACTTCTGAGCCTCAATTTCCTCCTCTGTTAGACAAACTAAATTTGTTGTGCTGGAAACAGTCTTGTTCTGTAAACAAACTGAAAAACTTACATGCAAGTGATTTATAAGTTGCAAAATATTGTGTCCATAATAAGTTTTATTAATACTATTAATACTTCTTTTAGTCAATTATATTTAATCCCATTTAAAAAGCTGTCCATTTTCTCACATTCTAAAGTCACAGCCGAAAAACTCTGCCTCTTTATCCTGAGTGAGCTTCTCTCAAAACCCACTTCGTAATATATTCAATAATATTCACAACATGATCTGCTTCCCAATTTCAATAACCCCCTTCAATTTAGAAACATATGCACAAAAGCAGTTGTCTTCCATACAGGATGCCGTGATAATCAGAAGCCAATTAGAATGATCACCAAACTCCTCTAAAATATACCATTTGCCACATTCCAAAACCTCTCATTCAAATTATATAAATCAATGGGAAAAGCACATTAACAACCTCTTTTGGATGGTCTGTCTCTAAAAAAGACAGCAGGGATTACTTGTGCTTCCCTTAATTGTTCATCTAGAAGAGTTCAGAATTCTATCCAGAATCTTTTTCTCCCCCCTGAAGCAAACATCAGTAATGACTCATTGGGTGCTCCAGCCTCAAAAACCAAAGAAAAGCAAATACAATCATCACTTATTTGCTCATTCATTCAGCAAATATTTGTTGATAGCCTACTATTTGTGGGATATTGTTCTAGACACTAGGAATACATCTGTGATCAAGAAAGACAAAAAATTCCAGCCATAATAAAACATTAAATCCTAATAGCAGGAAAAAAAAACCTCAACAAGACAAATCAGTAATATATATACTACGACAGAGTATGATACGAGAAACTTTAGAATAGAAAGAAAACAAAATGTGTTAGTGTCAATGTGTGTTTAGTTGCTAAGTCCTGTGAGACTCTTTTGCAACCCGATGGACTATAGTTTGCCATGTTCCTCTGTCCATGGGATTTTTCAGGCAAGAATACTGGAGTAGGTTGCCATTTCCTTCTCCAGGGGATCTTTCCGACCCAGGGATTGAACCCTTGTCCCCTGCACTGGCAGGCAGATTTTTACCACTGAGTATGCACATATATGCAAACAAGAGAGAAAAAAGTTTTTATATACAGTGGCTAGGAAAGAACTTGCTAAAAGGGTTATATTTCAATAAACTTGTAAAGGATTATTAATAAATTATTTCTTCATTTAAAATTTATTTACAACTTGTTTATACCATCAGTCATACACACACACACACACACACTGATAAACACACACCCTCTAAACTTTATTATAGGAACATAAGATTAATATTATTTTAGAAATAGCTTTTAAAAAAAATACTTATGAGCTCTCATAACCATATCATAAATACCTAAGCCATGAATGTGGGTGGCAGTTTCCAAGATGGATGGAAAATTTAAATTTAAAAATACCCTAAATAAAGTATATGAATGTAGTTTAACTAAAAACACATTACATTTTAGGATTAAAACACACCCAAGGAATATCTTCAAAGAACCAAATGCATGATCATATTAAAATTTTACATGCAAATGCATAAACATATCACTAAATGTACTAATGTTGAACATTAGATGAATCTCCTTAACAGTAGAAAAATATAAAATTTTATCTTAGAACTATCATATGTATAATTTTTACAGTACTTTACTTTTATATAAAGGTTCAAAATGCAAATATATATACTGAGATCCTGAATATGCATTTAGATTACAAAGAATAATACAAATACTGTTGTGAGAAAGATCAGAGTATTCTCTAAATATGCTTGACTCGGTTCATTCTAGTGGTACACATGGCAAAACAAAAAAAATGAAGAGCCCCTATCCTGTGTAGGAATATGCAGTAAGGACTTCCATGGTGGTCTGGTAGTTAAGAATCCACCTTGCAATGCAGGAGACACAGCTTCAAACTCTGGTTGGGGAACTAAGATCTCACATGCTACGGAGCCACTAAGCCCATGAGCCACAATGAAAGATCCCACGTGACGCAACAAAGCTCCTGCATGCCTCAACTAAGATCCACACATGCAAATAAATAACTTATTTTTATTTTTTTAAACTGTTAAACAAAAAGCATATGCAATAGATTCTAGTAAGCTTAGTCCCTTCTTAGGTATAAAAATTCTAACCAGATGGTCTGGTCATTCTAATAACATTTTAATGATTTGAAAACAAAACCTACCAAAAACTACTATTTGGACAATTACAGAAAGGAGATTCTCCAATAGCATATTCAAAGAATATGATTAAATAGGCATTTAAAAAAAGCATGATTTAACCACCAATCATTTTTCCCGATGCAGGGTAGGTGATCCACAAAGGCTAATCTTGCCCACCTCCTGTTTGGTGAATGAAGTTTTACTGGAACACAGTCACACCCATTCATTTACCTATGGCTGTTTTTGGTCTTCCTTGGTGGCTCAGTAAAAAGAATCTGCCTGCAGTACAGGAGACCCAACTTTAGTCTCCAGGTTGAGAAGATCCCCTGGAGAAGGGATGGCTACCCACTCTAGTATTCTAGTATTCTAGTCTAGAAAAGCCCATGGACAAAGGAGCCTAACGCTGCAGTCCTTGGTGTTGCAAAGAGTTAGACAGGACTGAGCAACTAACACTTCCACTTTTTCACAGCTTTTTTGGTGTGCTAAAACAGCACAATGGAAACAAAGCCCATATGGGCCATAACACCCGAAATGTTAGTAAAATGTTTACCAAGCCCTACCTTAAACTACTGGTAAAGTCTTCTACCCATAAGGGATAGGTAGTGGCCTCATCCTTACATTTTTTTCCCTTAGGGTTCCACACTCAGCCTCATTAAGATGAAAATGTCTTTGTGAGGAGATCTCTTCAAAAGAATGTTGATTCAGGGGTTCTCAGACTCACCTTTCAAATACTAATTTCCAGTTTCTAGTCTGAATGCCATTCAGCTACAAATGTGCTCATATCAAATTCTGCTTTCAAATGGTTTTGCATCACTGTATATGTACATTGCTTCAAATATTCACTCCATATAATCTCTGTCTTCAATTCAGTTCAGTCACTCGGTCGTGTTCGACTCTCCGCGACCCCATGAATCGTAGCACACCAAGCCTCCCTGTCCATCACCAACTCCCAGAGTTCACCCAATCTCTGTCTAGCTAATTACAAATCTTTTCATGGTTTCTACTTTGAACTTAGTCAAAGTGAACTTACTTTGAACTCATGTTTAATGCATTTCCTATAAGCTACAGTATTTGTTACATATTGTTAATTGAGCTCTACTCTTACGGAGCTATTTGAAATCACCTCACTGGCCAATTAATTCTAAAGAAAAAATTCAGCCCACTGACTGGGGGCTGATGAATATCTTTAAGAACATCAATCTAGCTATCTTATTTCCAGTATCATTGTCTTGGCTTTACTAACGACATACTAACTGAACTCACTGCTGACGTCAGGCTCTCCTTACCACACGTCTTTATCCCCAGGCTTCACTGATCCTTCTAATATCTCCTCTCAACATGAGAGGTGTGGATCTGCTATTACGGTAGTGAATAAAATGAAATAGATAAAATGACATGAAATAAAATGAAACAGAGGCAAGGAGCTTCTCCTCCTGCGTTTTTCCCTTTGTTACACCATCAATATCTTTTCCCTCCTGTAAATACACAGAACGCTCAATCCACTATTTCAACATGGCAAACTATGGGTCACAAAGTACTACTATCCCAAGAAAAATATTTTCTCTTTGCAATGTTTTAAATTTCTTTTACTCCTTTCTATGTATTACATAATATATTTTAAAACTCATTTGGATTTAGTACTGGTAGTAGCTGAACCTGAAGGTTAACTGTTATACATACAAAGAAATTATCTCTTAATAAAATAGAATAAAATCATTATTGTTTGTAAACACATCATTTATCAAAAATGTACAAAATACTTCATTTGAATTTTCAAAGAGGATAACTGCAGGGTGTATCCCAATGGACACAAATGAAAAAAAGAGGAAGAATGGACGAAAATGAGGAGTGAGGGAAGGGGAGGTAAGGAAAGGAGAGAAGGAAAGAAAGAAAGTGCCTTTTTAAAAGTCTTGCTGGAAAAGAAAATTCAAAACAAGTGAATACTGGTGTACTTACCAGAACTGTGGCAGTAGTCCATACACTGTGGAACCTGGACTGTGAAGGCTATCAAATCTGGAGCTAAAAGAGATTCTGGCTTTCTGCTCTCATTGAGCCACTTGCTGCTATGAAGGTCTTTAGTGTCAGAAGGACCCTGAAGCAATGGAATCAACTTCTCTTTTCCACTGTCACCTGAATACACAGATGTATGAAAAAGAAGGTTATCAAAAAAAAAATATATAGGAGTAGCCTGCAGATGCTTGATTTTAAAGTATACTAACAATATAAAATTTCTATTTACACCTGTTAATTTCAGCAGTACATTTAGTTATATTCTAAAAAGTATGACTGATAAAAATTAAATGCATTTTTAACTCTTAAAATGTTTTAGTATTTAGTTGATAAATGTAGAACACATTCAGAAAAGCACGTAAAATAAAACAACATGAACACACTGTATTGTAAATATTAAAGGGAATCTGTACCTCTTTAAACTTATCTAGACATTTAATCCACATTGGAAAAAATTAAATAACAAGTAGTTTAAGGAAAATACTATGAAATCAAGTATTGGAAGGAAAGCAAAGTCAATTACAACCTTAAGTTGAAAAACAGCCGGGGTTTCTGTTTAATTTCATTATACTAGCAACATTTTAATTTAATTTTTAAGTGTCATATACATCTGTATCTCCTATTCCACCCCAAAAAGTGTAAGACTAAACTTTCCTTTAATTTTTCTTCCCTCATAACCATTCTTAAAACTATGCAATATTTTTTTCTTAAGTAAAAATTAATTTATTAATGTCAAGAAGTATCATCCTGGCACAATTAACAATTTTTTTCAAGTAAAATAAAAAAATTTAAAACCTCTGATTCATAGGAACAATGAGTAAATTCTTGTTTCAGTAACGCTCCTTGTAAAACGCAAGGCCAATTCTCCTATACAGGCAATAAAGTTTTACACGGTCCAGCTGCACATACCTGGGGCTTTGGCACAAATTTTTATTGATCCCACGGTCCCAGAGGCACATTTGACCAATGATGTGCTGCAGTACTTCAATTCAACATTCTGGATTGAGCCCTCAAGAGTTGGCAGGGGATTCTTAGATTTCACACCTAATAAAAGAAAACTGCAAATGTACTAGCCGATTGAATTTAAATAATTTTTATACTCCTTCACCGAGGCATTTAAACTTAATTATACTTTAATTATCTACCTCAGATGTTCTTACAGTATTTGTGTTAGGCTTCACAGTTTAGTGTTTAGGAGGTAAAATGATGCAATTTTAAAACAAACAGGTTGAATTCTTAAAACTATACTTATGCAAATTTTAAACAAACAGTTGTTTAAAAATATGGATACTAAAAAAAAATCACATTTGGTTTTAGAATATATATTAAGATTTTCACTTTGAAACAAATTTAACTTACAAACTGACTTTCACTTATGCAGACGCATTAATTTAAGCATGAAACTACCTGTATAAACAGACTCCAAAATATCTTGGTTAGGTAGGATGCAAAGAGAGAAACAAGATAGCTCAAAACAGCTCTTAAGTTAAAATACAATAGCTTATAAGCAAAATCGATATGCCAACTGTAGCTAAAAGAAACCAAAGTGATTCTATACCAATTAACAAAAAAAAGTGAGCATTATCTTTTCCACTGTATGCTACTTGCTGAAGGACATAAAGCACAGAAGCAAACAATTACCATGACATAACTGGTAGGGAAAACGTAATTCAAAGAGGAGAAACTCATTTTGGCCCTGAAGCCTAGGTAAGAATTCAAAAGGCAGAGAAACTTTAAGAACGTTACACTAACATTATTGTAAACCATAAAAAAAATGATGATAATGTGAAGAACTCTAATCCATTAACATATACCAAAGGACTTACTGTGTGTTATCCACACATTTTATTCTATCCTCAAAACAGGGTGGTAATAAAAATGTCGTTCTCTCATTTTTACAAATTGGGATACAATGGATTAGAGGAGTTCAGTCAGTAATTTTCTCTCTGCACAGTCCTGCAACAGAGGAAGAGCTGACACAATTTGATCTTATCACAGAAAACTTCATCACTCATTTCACCAATACTCATGAAAAGAGGCTTTCTTTTCCCCATTCCACATTCCAATCGAATATGTATCATCCTTCACATGTGAAACTTCATGAAGCAGAACTAAGTATGAAGAATTAAGAAAACTATGAACTTTTATGACAGATATATTAAACATACCAAAATCTTTGATTTCAAACTCCCGTGTGTTCAAGAAGCCCTATACAGTCTTTGTGAGATGTGGCCCAGGAAGCCTGCAATTTAACTAAAACACTACATGGTTATCCACTAGTTAAAGGACATCATCTTGAGAAACATCTCTCATATACTAATCTTTGCTTCAGAAGAACCTCTAAATTTGCTCATTTCTATTTGACTGTTCCAAGAACATGTAACAGTTGGTTGCTATTTCTCAGTATTCACCATTTGAACCTATTATCCTCATAGCAGGAGTCTAAATGCTGTGTACTTAGATCTTTTCTATGATTTTATCAGCTTTTATCAAATTCTCCAAATCTATGACCCAACAAACTTAAGAAGCTGTATTTCAGAAAGTTAAACAATGCCTACAATATGACATAAACATAGTAGTAACAGTAATAATAGTAATAACAGCAGCAGCAGTAGTGCTAATTATAGCACCTAACACACTGAGCACTTAAAGTGCCATGCACTACATCTAATTTGCTATTTTTACTCATATCAAAAGGAAAAAAAAAAAAGACCTAGCTATTACTATTCTATCTCATATTCAGGAAAACCAAAGTTTAGAGAAGGAAGGATTTTGCCCACGCTCAAGTCAGAAAGTGAGGAGGCTTGGATCACATTTCTGCTCGTAAGAAAGGAAGCTGAGCTATCTCAGCATATTTAACATCTACTGTGGATGCACAAGTTATAGTCAGTGATAATTTACCCTGCTCCAATCATTATGTTAAGTGATGAGAAGGATACAAAATGGAGTAATACCTTATTCTAACTCAAGCACCCACAGTCAGACTCATTCTATACCAGTTTTTTTGGGGAAAAAAAAAATTTGAAGAATCTAGATAATAATCAGGAGGCAAGAGCTAATGAAAGATTCTCTCAAGGGTTAGAATTGAAAGAGTTCAGTTGGCTGCAAAACTAAAAATACATGGATAGACAAACACGGCTTTAAAAAAATCACTTTATAAACTGCTTCTTTCACAAAGTTTACACCAAGTTTAGGGCTCTACCTTGACTCTCAAATGAAAGGTCTAAGTCTTTGTTAATATCTATTGTGTGCTATATATATTGTTAAGATTCTGAAGTCTTATCAGAAGAGCTGTAATGTATAGCACAGGGAATTATACTTGATATTATAATAATCTAATAATCTATATTATAATAATAGAAAATAATATATATATCTGCATCACTGTGCTATATACCTGAAACAACACTGTAAATCAACTATATTTCAATAAAAAATAACTTAAAAAGAACTTGCCTGAAATCTCTTCTGATAAGAATGACATACATGAAAACAAAAGAATGACATATATGTATAAAGCATCTTATTTTAGATTACAACTATCAAGAATTTACTTCACTTTTTTATTATCATTAAATTTCTCTGGTATTTTAAAATGTTTTATAAACTAAAACATCCTGCATAGTTTCTCCTTAAGAAAATTTTTTTCCTAAAGTAATTTTTTTTAACTGCTTAACCTCAGAATTTTTAACAGATAATTATAGTCATCTCTTGATATACTTCAACAATGGAGAAAAGCTGCTAACAGAAAAATAACCTTAGTAATATAAATTATGAACCTTAAGTGATATGACGTGTCAATATATCAGTTGTAACAAATATACCACCCTGGTGAGGGATGTCAATATTGGGGGAGGCTATGTAAACTGGACCACTCTGGTGAGGGATGTCAATATCGAGGGAGGCTATGTAAACCGGTACGGAGGCAGAAGCTGTATTGAAAACTTCAGACCTTCCCTTCAATTTTGCTGTGAACCTAAAATTACTCTCAACAAGAAATCGTATTCATAAAAATAATTTAAAAATAAACTTGGCTTCTTTCCACTCTACCATCAAACCAAAATTTGTAAAATACCCCAAATACACATACTAGGAAGAGATAAAGGAACAGAGTCTTGGCATTGAACAATTCATGGCACCCCTCACACTGTTTTCAAGCTACATGAATGCTGCTTCCTAAAATTGTGAAAGGAAATCTTCCTGTTAGGAACACGAAATGGTGAAACAAAAAGACCAAAAACTCTGAAACTGAAAAATCAAGGCTACAGGATTATGTATTTAGTAGTTATATGGCTTAAGGCAAGCCACTATTAATTACTGTTTCACGTGGAGGCCAAAGACAGCAGTTATTGTTCAAGGTATTTAACTCTGAGAAATCTGAATTTTATATGGAACTTAACTTAGGGAAGAGGTGCAAAATTTTGGACAGTTGTATAGTCATCTGATATGAATCAATAGAACAATTATAGACAGTGACAGTATCTTATAGTTGAAATAATGACTTCACAAAGCACTGTCATATGCATTTACTCAAATATTGCTATCAAAATCTACCAGAGGAAGGGAAGAAGGAATCCCTATTCCTTAGGGATTTCACATGGTATATACTATCAATAGAATAACCTAAAAATACTGAATTTTCATAATACTTAGTATAAAATAATACACTGTTATTTCTTGTCCTTTTAGTATTTTTCTGAATATTAACTCAACACACAATCTCAGTCCTGTGGTACACCATTAATTCAGATTCTCTTCCCACCATCTTTTTCCTTTTTTTAATTAATTATTTTAATGGAGGCTAATTACTTTACAATATTGTAGTGCTTTTTGCCATACATTGACATGAATCAGCCATGGTGTACATGTGTCCCCCATCCTGAAACCCTCTCCCACCTTCCTCCCCATCCCATCCCTCAAGGTAATCCCACTGCACCGGCCCTGAGTGCTCTGTCTCATGCATCGAACCTGAACTGGCGATCTATTTCACATATGCTAACATACATGTTTCAAAGCTATTCTCTCAAATCATCCCACCCTCACCTTCTACAGGGTCCAAAAGTCTGTTCTTTATCTCTGTGTCTCTTTTGCTGTCTTGCATATAGGGTTATCATTACCATCTTTCCAAATTCTCTATATATGCGTTAACATACTGTATTGGTGTTTTTCTTTCTGACTTACTTCACTAAGTGTAATAGGCTCCAGTTTCATCCACCTCATCAGAACTGAATCAAATGAGTTCTTCTTAATAGCTGAGAAATATTCCATTGTGTACCACAGCTTTTTTATCCATTCGTCTGCCGACGGGCATCTAGGTTGTTTCCGTGTCCTAGCCATTGTAAACAGTGCTGCGATGAACACGGGTACACATGTCTCTTTCAATTCTGGTTTCCTCAGTGTGTGTGCCCAGCAGTGGGATTGCTGGGTCGTACGGCAGTTCTATTTCCACTTTTTTAACGAATCTCCACACTGTTCTCCATAGGGCTGTACTAGTTTGCATTCCCACCAGCAGTGTAAGAGGGTTCCTTTCCTCCGCACCCTATACAGCATTTATTGAAGACTTTTTGATAGCAGCCATTCTGACCAGGGTGAGATGGTACCTCATTGTAGTTTTGATTTGCATTTCTCTGATAATGAGTGATGCTGAGCATCTTTTCATGTCTTTGTTAGCCAACTGTAAGTCTTCTTTGAAGAAATGTCTGTTTAGTTTTTCCACCCATTTTTTGATTAGGTCATTTATTTTTCTGGTATTGAGTTGCATGAGCTGCTTGCATATTTTTGAGATTAATTCTTTGTCAGTTGCTTCGTTTGCTATTTTCTACCATTCTGAAGACTGTCTTTTCACCTTGCTTATAGTTTCCTTCATTGTGCAAAAGCTTTTAAGTTGAATTAGGCCCAATTTGTTAATTTTTGCATTTATTAGCATTACTCTGGGAGGTAGGTCATAGACGATCCTGCTGTGATTTATGTCAGAGAGTGTTTTGCCTAAGTTTTCCTCTAGGAGTTTTATAGTTTCTGGTCTTACATTTAGATCTTTAATCAATTTTGAGTTTATTTTTGTGTATAGTGTTAGAAAGTGTACTAGTTTCATTCTTTTACAAGTGGCTGACCAGTTTTCCCACCACCACTTTTTAAAGAGATAGTCTTTTCTCCTTTGTCAAAGATAAGGTATATGGATTTATCTGAGCTTTCTATTTTGTTCCATTGATCTATATTTCTGTCTTTGTGCCAGAACCATACTGTCTTGTAGTTTTGTAGTATAGTCTGAAGTCAGGCAGGTTGACTCCTCCAGTTCCATCTTCTTGTTTCTCAAGATTGCTTTGGCTATTCGAAGTTTTTTGTATTTCCATACAAACTGTGAACTTATTTGTTCTAGTCCTGTGAAAAATACCATTGGTAGCTTGGGTAGTACACTCATTTTCACTATACTGATTCTTCTGATTCATGAACATGGTATATTTCTCCATCTATTTGTGTCATCTTTGATTTCCTTCATCAATGTGTTATAGTTTTCTATATACAGGTCTTTTATTTCTTTAGGTAGACTTACTCCTAAGTATTTTATTCTTTTAACTGCAATGATGAATGGAATTGTTTCCTTAATTTCTCTGGTTTTTCACTGTTAGTGTATAGGAATGCAAGGGACTTCTGTGCGTTAATTTTATATCCTGTAACTTGACTATATTCATTAATTAGCTCCAGTAATTTTCTCATGGTGTCTTTAGGGTTTTCTATGTAGAGGATCATGTCATCTGCAAACAGTGAGAGTTTTGTTTCTTCTTTTCCAATCTGGATTCCTTCTATTTCTTTTTCTTCTCTGATTGCAGTGGCTAAAACTTTCAAAATTATGTTGAATAGTAGTGCCCACATCTTTTTTATCCAACATAATTCTCCTAACCTCACAGACATGTTAGCCCCTCAGTGTTCAGTATGATCCTTCCTATAAATTAAAAGATAAACTAATGAGAATAACCTGTATATCTGAGTGGAAGTAAAAAATTAAAGATCAAGTGATACATAAGTTTATTTCTGTTTCTGACTTAATTTTTAGGGCCCAATACCAACAAAGAAATGAAAATGGAAAGATAGGAGCTAAAAGTACAACTCTCAAAGAGGCAAGCACTGTCATCAAAATTTCAGAAGATACATATTGATGAACAAGTAGCAACAGGATAACTTAGAGAAAAGTGCCTGTGAGTTACCATATGAAGAAGCACACTGATCGGCAATAAGCCCTGGAAAGGTAAGAATTAAAGAAGCCAGGTAGTTCAGAGGGCAGGAATGCAGATGAGGCTAAAAAGATGAGCAGTGACTGAAAGTCTATCTAATGACCACAGATCCTTTGCCTTAAACCATGCAGCAATGCAAGTATCCCACTCTCATCCCAACAACAATGGAGAAAGTTGAACCAGAAGGACAATGAACTAAGGGACACCCCAAGAAAAGGGGTGCATACTAAAAATGGGAGATTGTCTAAAAATGAATATAAAATAGATGTACTGAATAATGAAATATTTTCTTTTATTCTCTAAGAACCCTGAATGCCAGAGTTAAAACCTGCAGCAAGGAAATGGAAGGATTTCTGAGTAAACTGGCCAGTCCAAGAAAAGTGAACCAGAGATACTGATAACACATTATCCCCTCACCTCTGAAAACATGAAGAAGTGTCCAATTCTCCTACAATGACACCTGCCATTCAGTAAGCTTCAAGCTCATAAACAGGTTTCTAATTTAGTTATTTTCCAAGTTTTAGCTATTTAAAATTTATTCTACAATATGAGGGACAGAGGATGAGGTGGTTGGCTGCCTTCACTGACTCAGTGGACATGAGTTTGAGCAAACTCAGGAAGATAGTGATAGACAGAGAAGCCTGGCATGCTGCAGTTCATGGGGTTGCAAAGGCTGGAAGAAGCACAAACTGGAATCAAGATTGCCGGGAGAAATATCAGTAACCTCAGATATGTAGATGACACCATGTTTATGGCAGAAAGTGAAGAGGAACTAAAAAACCTCTTGATGAAAGTGAAAGAGGAGAGTGAAAAAGTTGGCTTAAAGCTCAACATTCAGAAAACGAAGATCATGACATCTGGTCCCATCACTTCATGGGAAATAGATGGGAAAACAGTGGAAACAGTGTCAGACTATTTTTCTGCTCCAAAATCACTGCAGATGGTGACTGCAGCCATGAAATTAAATGACGCTTACTCCTTGGAAGGAAAGTTATCACCAACCTAGATAGCATATTCAAAAGCAGAAACATTACTTTGCCAACAAAGGTCCATCTAGTCAAGGCTATGGTTTTTCCAGTGGTCATATATGGATGTGAGAATTGGACTGTGAAGAAGGCTGAGTGCCAAAGAATTGATGCTTTTGAACTGTGGTGTTGGAGAAGACTCTTGAGAGTCCCTTGGACTGCAAGGAGATCCAACCAGTCCATTTTGAAGGAGATCAGTCCTGGGTGTTCATTGGAAGGACTGATGCTAAAGCTGAAACTCCAGTACTTTGGTCACCTCATGCGAAGAGTTGACTCAGTGGAAAAGACTCTGATGCTGGGAGGGATTGGGGGCAGGAGGAGAAGGGGACGACAGAGGATGAGATGGCTGGATGGCATCACCGACTCGATGGACATGAATTTGGGTAATCTCCAGGAGTTGGTGATGGACAGGGAGCCTGGCATGCTGCAATTCATGGGGGTCACAAAGAGTGGGACACAACTGAGCGACTGAACTGAACTAAGAATAAGCCACAAATGATTGCCTCTAAAAAAAACAGTGGAGATTTTAAGGACCCACAGAACTGCCCTTTTGTTACAGGCCTTAAAAAATGATAATGTAATAAAATAAAGCAAAAGGTCACTCAAGCAGGCAGGACTCATTCCAGACACACAAAAATAAAAACAATCATAAGATAGTGAACCAACAGTAAAAGTTTCTATAGAGGGAAAAGGCAAATTCTTTTAAAATGCACATTGAAAGAATAGTCATCTTAGCAAAGTTATTAGAGAACATTTTACAATAGCGAAGAGCTTCTAAATGGTTGATAGTGTAATAAAAACTAAGCATTAACATTTCAGGGGAAGAATAAAAGAAGAAAGCAAGATGAGAGGCAGATTTATTACATGAGAGGAAAGCAGAAGTCTCAACAAGAGTGACTGGGCAGGCAAGGACAAATAGGTGTCACCAAGAAAGCTAGCTGCTGCTGCTGCTGCTAAGTCACTTCAGTCGTGTCCAATTCTGTGCGACCCCACAGACGGCAGCCCACCAGGCTCTGCCGTCCCTGGGATTCTCCAGGCAAGAACACTGGAGTGGGTTGCCATTTCCTTCTCCAATAATTTGGGATTCTGGGTTTACATTTCTAAAGGCTTTCTTTTTTAAAAAACATTGCCAGAGTTAAGGGTATATGCCAAAGCAAATATTAATATTTGTGTTTACTATTAAATACCCAGAGATGTAACCAGTCTACCCAGGATCACATTTTAAGTAAACTTGTTGGTTTGATGGTTCCTAGACCATGAAAAAATTAAGATCTGAGCACTGACAGGACTGTGGTTACAAATTCACAGGGAAAACACCCACTGTCTTCCACATCAAGGCCAAAACAAAGAAGTTTCTTTGTTAAAACGAGAGTGGGACAGATTTTTAAAACAGTCCATCTTTCTACTAGTTCTTAGAAGTTACGAGCTCAGGGAAATGGAAATCACTTCCCAATTCCTCCTTTCTGGTCCCCACCCTTTGCTGGTGATTAAAGGCCAAGCCTACTGGTAACTGAGTTGCCACAGCCCATTAGGATAGTCAAAGCATGAATACCTGTTTCCCACTCTAGTTTTCCATTTCCTCCTTGTTTGGGGATTTTTTTTCTTTCTTTTTCACAGGTTCAGCAGTTCACTTACTAATAGAGTTATATGTGTTATACATTTTCCAGCATGGGTGTTCATAAAGGAAAGGATTTCAGGTAATTATCATACCATGCTACCAGGCATAGAAGTCACATCACACTATGCCATATGTTTCTTAAAAAAATATACATCATAATTGAACGCTCTCCTTCCTAGGATTACACCCACACTAGATGAGGAAGCAACAAGTAGTTTTTGTGGTTAAACACTAGAGGTTATGCAGAGATACAAAACACATTATAAATCCCAAAATGTACTAATTTAACTATTTTGTTTCCATAATTATAAAGTGGGTATAATTCACTAGCTACCTTATAGAACAGTCCTTGAAGAAATGATAGCAGAGTATCCAGCATGTTAGGATTCAATAAATATAAGCCTGTATATTCTCACTGTTACTATCACTACCAACAATAAAAGCTTATTGGGGAAGCTCAGTTTATACATAAGGAGTAATAAGTGAGTTTAATAAATGATATATTAATCACTACACTTTTATTCTAGTACAAATTCTGCCATCAAATAGCTGTATAATTTTGGGTTTAAAGTCTCTATGATTCAGTTTCTTCATCTGAAAAAAAAAGAATGGTTGTATTTGATTATAACTAAGCTTTCTTTAAGCTTTAAAAGCCAATGATTAGCTGCAATGTAGGAAATTAAAGACTGTATAACAGGACCTGGAAAGGAAAAGTGGCCTTAGATGGGAACAATATTGTCATATACCATCAGCATTTTTTAAAGGCAAAGAAAAATTACACTAAATGGAACTGGTATGTTTCTGTATATATGATAGAAAAACTATGAACTAGGTAATGTCAGCAACTTTAAGGAAAGATGAGAAAAACAAAATCTTCAAAAATACAATTTACACATTGATATTGCAAGAGTAACTTGTGAAACATTTTCTATTTCCCCTTAGCCTCTAGAGCTATACTGTCAGATAAAGAACAATAATTATTACTTTATGAGACAAATAATAAAGTGGTACATTATTATATTTGGTTATTCTATACAGAAAAGTTCTTACTTTGAATAATTAAGTAATAATTACTGTTATGATCATTCAGTATTATGCCCACTGCTGCTGCTACTGCTGCTAAGTGACTTCAGTCATGTCTGACTCTGTGCGACCCCATAGACAGCAGCCCACCAGGCTCCCCCATCCCTGGGATTCTCCAGGCAATAACAATGGCGTGGGTTGCCATTTCCTTCTCCAATAATACCCACACAAAAACTTAAAAAGAAAGTAACACTTAGGATAATAGAGTAAAATACCTAGAAAAAAAAAATATATCTGCTTCTTGAATTAGGTATTTCATAACACATATGAGATGGAAATACATGAAAATAAATTCTCATTAATAACCACTGGTAGAAATATCTAAAGAAGGAGCACTACGTAAAAGTCATAAAGATTTTTTAATAAAAAACTTTTAATTGTGGAAAAGAATGCTAACTTACTATCTGGCAAAATAAAAGACATCACAGTGAAGGGCAAAGTGTTAGTCACTCAGTCATGTCCAATTTGATGCAACCCTACAGACTGTAGCCTGCCAGCCTCCTCTGTCCATGCGATTCTCCAGGCAAGATACTGGAGTGGGAAGCCATTCCCTTCTCCAGGGGATCTTCCTGACCCTGGGATCGAACCCAGGTCCTCCTGCATTTCAGGTGGATTTTTTCACTCTTTTAAATTAAGTAAACATGTGTTTGTGCATGTGTATGTGTACATAGAGGTAGGTGGTAAAGGGCACACCAATATGAAAATAAATACAACATTCACTCCCTCTGCATAGGACAAGATCATTCTTCTTTCCTTAGTTTAATTCTGCCATAAGGGTGAGACGGCTGGATGGCATCACCAACTCGATGGATGTGAGTTTGAATGAACTCCGGGAGCTGGTGATGGACAAGGAGTCCTGGCGTGCTACGATTCATGGGGTCACAAAGTCGGACACGACTGAGCTGAACTAAAGGCACTGTCAATTCTACCACAAGTAAAAGTGCCCAGCCAAATATCCAACCACTATGAAACCTTGACTCTATCAAGCATTCTTTTACTATACAAACTCTGACTGCATACAACCAAGAGTCATTCTTGCTATTTCAATCACTGACCTCCAAGGGCAAAATCAAACGCCTACCACGTAGACCTCTGGATGTTTCTCACAGTGAAAAGCAGTCACTCAGGCTTGAGGATGTAAGCTTTTGTCTGCATCACCTAAGGAAGATCATCTACTAATGGTTCTTCAGGCATACACTAGCACCTACTCTCATGTCTCATTCACTCACTGATTCACTATGTTTTACTAAACACTGCTATACACCATGCACAGTCAAGGATTACAGGGGTAAACAAGACCAATTCAGGCTCATCTCTCATGAAATCTACAATCTAGCTGAATGAGTAAATAGATCCATGAATCAGTGAATGATAAAGAAAACAAAAGAAAATTCACCTAACAGGAAATATAAACAATAAAAAGAAATATGACAAAAGATCAATTTTGCTATAACTAAAGAAAAGTGAGTTAAAGGAAAACTGAAAATTTAAGCAACAGCATTTAAAGTTGTTGAGTTTTATTAAAACAACCATTATCCTTCATTACCAGTGCCATTACATATTCATGGAATAATTTGAGAGAGCAATACATAATTTTTTAAAGTTTATAATCCATAACCAAGTAATTCACTCCTGGGAATTTATCTCAAAGAAATAATTAAAAAGAAGGGAAAATGCTTTATAGCATATTAATTACAGCAGCAAAAGTCAGAAAACACTTTAAATTCAGAAGAGGGGAATAGTTAAGTGTATTATGAAACAACAATAACTTATTATTAATTTAAAAAACCTATGTTACTTGATGTTTATGTGAAAGTATATAAAATGTATCTATAAGAAATGTTAAACAATAATAGAATATAATGCAGTGTATGCAACATGGTTCCAACAATGAAAACACATGGAAAAGTATTAGAAATTATATAGAAATTGGCATTAAAATAGAAATTGGAAATCTTATAAAACTCCATACATAATCTAAAAATTGACCTACTAATCAGTTTCAAAGCTTTAATACCTTCATATAATAAATAAGGGTTCATATTAAAGATCGCAAACAAATCATACTCTACAACAACTGTAGATAGACTCCGAAGACGATGACAAAAAAAATCCCCCTACTAATTCTGGCATTTATATCCAAAATTACAAATTAAAGGAAAGACAACAGAGGTTAATATGTAAATTTACAAATAACACCAAGCTTTCTGATAAATAAGCCAAATACAATAAAAATTAAGTAATTGAAGATCTCAAAAGTCTAAGAAAAACATTTTTAAATACACAAGTAGAGTACGGTGTATAATCTGAAATACTGAATCATCATTTTGTATACTTGAAACTAATATAACTGTAATAAAAAAGAAAAGAAAAGGAGTGAGATGAGTTACTTTACACTGTATTGTTAATAAAAAACAAACAAAAAATATACAAGTGGAGGAGAAACAGAAATGATAGTCCAATCTATACATAAATTGGGCTCTAAATTATTCATTAATCAGTGCAGGCCACACCCCTAAAGAACAAACATTACTATCGCCAAATTCAGAGTAAAATATTCTGTCAGATAGTTAGGTATGTTTAGGCTAAGAAATAATAGCATCGACTCATAGTCACATTCACCCTTATTCTAACCAAAAAGAAACATAATCAAGATTTTTTAAAAGATAGTTCTCAGTTCATTATAGAAACAAACTAGTTCCACTTACAGGAAGACAGAATAGATTTTCCCCTATTTCCCATGCAAAGGACAACTAAAATCCCATTATTATATATAAAACAAAAATAAGACTCTGAAAGATGGAAAGAAGGCAGCCCATCAGTTAGGGACCTCAGGATCCAAAGACAATCACAGTGATGAGGTGCATAAGCTTTGTTTTTGCCTCACATATTCCAGACTTGAAGCTGAAGAAGCCAGCAACCCATGAAGGCCAACAGGTACAGACATAAAATATGTTAACAAAATTTCACTCTCCCTAGCCAAAGGAACTGAATAAAAAGCATCAGCAGCAAGACAAAAATCTCACAGACAATAACTGCTCTACTCCAGGTAAACACCACAGAAAAACTGTTGTCCCAACTCCCACCATACTAGCAAAGGTCTACTAGACTTCTACTTTCAACATGCCCTAACAAGGAAACCCAGTGCCCCAACTTGAGTAGTACAGAAGGAGACTGAATAGGGAACATGGACTTCCAACCCAACCCAGCAATAAGGAGGCACCCCTCAACTTTCCAGGGTGAGATCAAAGAAGCCCTTGCAGAGTTAGGACTGTCACCAACCTCCAGCAATAATGAGCTACTCTACTACCATGGTATCAGTAGAGACCTCATGCAGAACAGCAATGAGGTCTTGTGATCCAACCACTGCACGCCAGAAAATTATAACTGGAGTTCTGTATAAGAGCTAGAATTCCCACCCTGGGCCAGAACTTACCGGCCACTCCACCACCCTTAGATACCAATGGAAGTCAAATGGAAAACCTGGACTTCTACCTCCACTGGTGAGTAACAAGGGTGCACGTTCCCTTCCACAGTTGGAGCATTATCAGATGAAGCTGTATAAGCTAGAAAGTTTAAATAAGATCCAGGGTCTCAGAAAACAATTTCCAAATTTTTAGGTTTCAGTCAAAAATCAACTGTCATACCAAAAAACAAGTTCACAAAGTGAATGAAAAAGACAATTAATATATGCCACTGAGATGACAACAGATGTTAGATCTGACAAATGCTTTTTAAAAGGCATCCTAAAAGTATTTCAATGAGCAATTATAAGCACGCATGAACAAATGAAAATGATAATTTACCAAAGGAAAGCAGGTAGGGATGGTAACGAAAAAAGATTCAAAAAGAAATTTTAGAACTGGAAAATTCAGCAACAGAAATAAGGAACTCAATGAATGGGTTCAACATCAGAATGGAGAAGATAGCAGAGAAGGCAATGGCACCCCATTCCAGTACTCTTGCCTGGAAAATCCCATAGATGGAGGAGCCTGGTAGGCTGCAGTCCATGGGGTCGTGAAGAATCGGACACGAATGAGCTACTTCACTTTCACTTTTCACTTTCATACATTGGAAAAGGAAATGGCAACCCACTCCAGTGTTCTTGCCTGGAGAATCCCAGGGATGGGGGAGCCTGGTGGGCTGCCGCCTATGGGGTCGCATAGAGTCGGACACACTGAAGTGACTTAGCAGCAACACAATACCAATTATCCATTCTGAATCATACAGAAAATAGGAGAAAAAAAAGAAACACCACACAACAGAATCTCAAGTACCTACAGGATCATAATAACAGATCTAACATTCATGTCACCAGGGTACCAGAAGTAAAGGAGAAAGGTGGGGCTGAAAAAATACATAAAGAAGTAACAGCAAAAAAACTTCTCAAATTCAGCAAAAGACATAAGCATGAAAATTAAGAAGTTGCGTTAACCCCAGAGTAATCAAAGAAATCAAAACACAAAGATAAACTACTAAAAACTAAAGACAAAGAAAACAAAATCTTAACAGGAGTAAAGGAGAAGTGACACCTTACTCACAGGGGAAAAACAATTCAAATGACAGTAATTTTTTTTTACTTGAAACCACAGTGGGAAGTGGCACAACATTTTTCAACTGCTGAAAAGACTTCAGGATTGAAGGGAGAAACCAGACATTCTCAGATGAAGGGCAAGTAGGAAAACTTGTAACGTGTAGACCTTTCCTAAAGAATAAAGTTAAGTTCTCCAAGCAAAAAGAATTTAAAATAAGAAGCTGTGATATATTAGGAAAAAAGAATAAAATAAAAATAGGATATATATTAACAGACTTTTATTCATTTCTTGAGATTTTTAAAATGTTTCCTGTCGAAGCAAAAGTCATATCTGATGTGGTTTTCAATATACATAGAGGAAATATTGAAGACAACTGTATTATACAGGAGAGGGTTAAGAAACAAAGTTAAGTATGCTTTCTACACATCAGTTGAACTAGAAAAATGACAATACCAGTAGACTACAATAAGTTAGATATTTGAAATGTAAACCCAAAACAACTATCAAAAACGCTTCACAGGGTACACTCAAAATGACTACATATAAATCAAAACGGCATTCTAAATAACATTCAAGTAACAAAAGGCAAGAAAACAAAGACATTAGAAACAGTAATCAAACAGAAAGTCAAACCTGAAAACTAAAACGGCAGACTTAAGGCCTAATGAACCAAAGGCTACCTTAAATGTAATTGGTCGAAATCTAGCTAATAAAAGACAAGATTGGTCGACTGGATTAAACACGATCCAACCATATGCTATCTGTGAAATCTCATTTCAAAGATGAGGTAAGAGTGTTGAAAGTAAAAGAACAGAAAAGGGTAGATCACAAAATATTAATCTAAAGAGAACAGAACACAGTGAGACATAATTTCACACAATTAGATGGCTAAAAACAGAGACAATCAAAAGTACTGGTGAGGAAGTAGAGAAATTTTTGACACACTTATACTGCCAGTGGGAATGTAAAATGATGCAGCTGCTATGGAAAACTATTTGGCAATTCCTCAGAAAGTTAAAGAGGTAACTTAAGGTCCAGCAATGCCACTCCAAGGTGGCACGCAAGAGAACTGAAAGCACACATTCAATCAAAAGCTTAGCCAAGGATGTTCCCATAACGGCACTGTTCTTAATAGTCAAAAATAAATGCCAAGATACGGATGACCCTTGAAAACATCACACTAAGTGAAAGAAGTCAGATAGAAAAGGTAACATATTGCATGATTCCATTCACAGAAAATATTGAGAATAGATAAATCCATAAGGACACATGAATCAGTGGTTGCTGGGGGCTGGAGTTAAGTGGAATGGGGAGTTATCAATAAAAAGATATGGGTTTCTTTTCAGGTAATAAAATATGTCTTAAAAGTAGACAGTGGTGATGGTTGCACAACTTTATGAATATAATAAATACCTCTAAGTTGTGCATTTAAAAATGGGTAAATGGTAAATACTGCGTATGAATTAATGTGTGTGAATTTAATCTCAATTAAAAAAACAAATAAAAAGCAGAAATGCTTAACATCAGATACAATAGACTTAAGAGATGAAAAAACAATAACATAGGAGATACTCCAAAAATACACAGCAATCCTAAATGCATATGAAACTAACATAGCTGAAAAACTGTAGCACACAGCTAATAAAAAGAAAAATAAATCCACATTTCTAATTGAACACTTCAACAGTTCCTTAACAATGGAAAGAAAAAACTACAATATCAACAAAGATATAGAAGATGGAAAAAAGTATTACCAATCAATAAGCTCTCTGTGATATCACAAAACAAAAGAAGAAATATTCAAGTGTCTACAGAATATACACTTCAGTAGACCATAATACCCTGAGCCATAAAAGAAGCTCAATAAATTTAAAAGAAGTGAAGTCAGAGTTTCTTCTTTAACCACAAGTGATTCAAATTAGAAATCATAAGAAAAGAATAATAGGGAAATCTCCAATTACTTGGAAATTAAGGAGATCTAAATATTCCATAATTTAAAGAGGAACACTCAGGAAAAATTAAATATATACACAGAACTGAGTAAAAATATGACATATCAAAATATATGTAACACAACTAAAGCAGTGCAGAAAGGAAATTTTATAGCAGCAAATGTACACACTGGAAAAAGTAAGTAAGTCTGAAGTCAATAATCTAGGCTCTCACTCAAAACATAGAAAAAGGAGAGAATGAAAAGCTGAAAGCAGAGGAAGCTATAATTTTTTTTAAAAAAAGGAAGCAGAAATCAATGAAGTTGATTTTTAAATAACTGTTTTTTAAAAAATAATTGAAATTGAAAAAATTAGCAAAAGGGGAAAAAAAAGAGAAAGGGATGATAAATTGCCAATATCAGAAATGAAACAAGGTTATCACAACAGACTGCAAACATCAAAAGGTTAATGAAAAACTGCTACAAACAAGTCTGCATACAGCATGTGACAGCTTTGATGATACAGATCAGTAAGTCAAGAAAAATGCAAAAAACAGCAAATGGTAAATCCGGGACACGTGGAAAGTTTATCGAATCTTTGACAAAGAACTGATGTCCCTTCAAAACAATCTCTTCTAAAATAAAGAACAGGAGAAAACACTTAACGAAGCTAGAATTACCCTGCTTCCTAAACAAAGACATTGCAAAAAAAAGAAAAGGAATATTATATACAACTATTCCTCATTAATATACATGTGAAAATACACAACAGAGCATTACGAAAGGAATTCAGCGATAAGTTTGTGGGTATATAACTATAAATAAAAAATATAAATAAATAATCATGACCAAGTGGAATTTATTCCAGGAATGGGTTTTTAGTTCAATATGGAAATATTAATGTTATCCCCCATAGTAACTGGCTCAACAATAAAAATCATAATATCTATTGATGTATAAAATTACATTTGACAAAATTCAACACCCACTCCTGATAAACATTTTCAAGGAAACAAGAATAGAGAATTTTCTTAACATTAGAAAGAACATCCACAAAAACAACTAAAATTACTTAATAGTGCAAAACTCAATGTTTTCACACAAAGATTGGTACAAAGCCAAGGATGTCAGCTCTCATCTCTGTCTTTCAACATAATGGTAGAAGTTCTATCTAGAGCATTACAAGAAAGAAAAATAAGAGGTACAGATGAGAAAGGAAAAAACTGAAAATGACTCATATGTCCTTCAACTGGTAAAACAAACTGTGATAAACTCATACCATGGAATATGATGCAGCAATAAGACTCATCTAATTATACACACAACAATGTAGATAAACATCACATATTATATGATTCCTTTTTCATGGTATGTCCATAATAGGCAAATTCATTGAAACAGAAAGCAGATTAGAGATTATCAGGGAATGAGGCAAAGGAGAGACTGTGAAGTGATTACTCAAAGGGGAAAAGATGTTTTGAGAGAGTGATGAAAAGGGTCACCACATTGTACATACACTAAATATCACTGAACTATATACCTTAAAATTGTTAATTGTGTATTATATGAATTTCACTTCAGTAATACAGAGAAAGAGAGAAGAGAAAAGTCAATCAAAAGAAAAAGAAAACCCACTGGCTCACATATTTAAAATTGAAAGGAAGTTTGAAAAGTACCTATTTATTATCTTTTCCATCTCGCTTTTATTTCATGTTTATGAAAATTCATTTGTGGAAGAATGTTCACTGTTTAAACTATTAACAGGTGCCTATTCTAAGAGTACAAGTTAAGAGAAACAGGCATTTGTGTATGTAGGTGGAATCACTAGAAATCTTTACAGACTAATCAATATACTTTTTAATCACTCATGATGTTCATCAGTTTGTTGTAGAGCTATCCTAAAAAGTTATTTTACATTCCAAAGGTTTATCAAATTTTTAATGCATATAAAACTCTACAGATCTTAAAGAAGGAACACTAAAAATACAGTGAAATATTACTTAAGAAATTCTTTGAAAATACTTTTAAATACACCTACCTTTAAAAATAAGTTTGTTAAGTGGTGTTTCTTTATCATTAACTAGATAAAAAGAAAAACTACAGAACTATTCCAATGTGTCCCTGAAAGTAATTTTTCATAAGCAAGTCAGAGAAAAATTTCACATGCTATGTAATACTTCTGACAGGTTATTACACCAAGAGAATATTAACCTTCACTCCCTGACTCATTCAAGAAATGTTTGCAAGAATACTTTGAGCCTCTTTATCTGGTCAAAGCACTAGAAGCTAAGTGGTGTCTGTACAAACCAATCATTTCACCAGCAGTTTTATATTTCTTTAAAGCCTCATATAAAAAGCACCTGCCTAAAGTGAGTAATGGAGTTTTACATTCATTGCACTTAGGAACAG
Source organism: Capricornis sumatraensis (assembly GCF_032405125.1). Taxonomy (NCBI): domain Eukaryota; kingdom Metazoa; phylum Chordata; class Mammalia; order Artiodactyla; family Bovidae; genus Capricornis; species Capricornis sumatraensis. The sequence continues at coordinate 83,921,863 of NC_091079.1, forward strand.
CGTATGTAACCTATTCCGTTTTCCTCCCTTGTGGAATATATTTCAGCTTATATTGCACAACACATTACCAATGCATATAAAGACTCTCTGATCAGCCATTTGGACTGCAGTCAGCAACCTGCCTGAGTGCTTTTTTTCCCCTGCCCTAAATAACATACTCACTTAATTCAACAACTCAAATGAAAAAAATCTTTTTAAGATGGTGATCTTACTTTCTTAATAAATACGTAACACATGTATGTGAATTGAATGTATTTGGAATACAAATGGTGAGACACAAAACTTGAACAAAGTTTGTGAAGTAACAGCTGAAAACTAGTTGAATACATCAATCTAGGGGAATAAAACAGAAGCCTGTATGGGATGTCTTCTTGGTTTTTTTTTTTCTTTTTCTTTTTTTCCTGAGCAACCTACAATTTTAAAATTACTGTAACCACACTAAAAACTTAAGTTAATTTTGACCCATTAAAGGCCTGGAAATAGGGCTAAACTGTTATTAAAACTGAATCACTTGCATATCTGCCAGACCCCAAAGCATTTTCAAGACATACATATCCCAATCATTGTCAAAATCTGCTGAATATGAATGAAGGAATATTTTTAAAAGAGCAACAAGAATAAAAATGTCATATGCTATTTAGTAGCTGTTGTTGTTTACTCACTAAGTTGTGTCTGACTCTTTTGCAACTCCAATAACTGCAGCCCACCAGGCTCCTGTCCATGGGCTTTCCCAGGCAAGAATACTGGGGTGGGTTGTTGTTTCCTTCTCCAACGGATCTTCCCGACCCAGAAATAGGATTCTTTACCTCTGGTCACTGGTGAAGCCATTCTATATCTGAGATAGATTTAAAACTCAAGTACAACGGATAAAAAGAATAATGAAGACTGAAGGGAATTGCAGAAATGGAAAAGTACCAGAAATGTGCAATAATTGTAAGATTATGGCTTGGCAATATTGTAAACTATTATCAAATCTGTTTTTACATATTGCAATATTACACATAAATAGGTAAAAAATAAAGAATTGAAAGTGTCCAAGGCAAAAGCTCCTCACTGCCCCTTGCTGGTACACTCATGCAATAACCTAAGGTCAACAGCATCAATTAAAGAACATTTACTTAAACTCACATATGCAAAAATTTAACCATAGTAAGTGTTGAGGTATTCAAAGCCTATAAAATATGGTACCTAACCTCCAATAGATCACAATCCATGAGGCAAGAAATGAAAAGCTAAAAAAAAAAATTTGGTCAATTCACCAATTCCCTCAAGTATTAACATGAAGTCTAGAAAACTGGCAAAGCTGTGATAATCAGGCTCAAACCTGAAGCGAGATTTGGCAAACTTTTTCTATAAAGGTCCAAATAGTAAATATTTAACCTTTGTGAGCAATAAGGTCTCTGTTGCACTTATTCAACACTTGTTACTGTAGTAGAATAGAGCCACAGACCAAAAGTAAGCAAGGAACTAAACAACCCCCGTGTGTACCAGTGAAAAATAGGCAGTGCGCTAGATTTGGCCTGTGGGCTGTTCTGAGCAGTTGTTCTCGACCCTTCCATCTGTATTGGATTGACATAAAAAGGTTTTTGTGTTTGTTTTTTAATTATCAAGATCTAACTCCAACCTCAGAGAAGTCCATAAGAGGTCTGGTACAGCCTACTAAACAGCATATTTTAGAAATTTCAGCTACCACTAGGGGACAAAGTTTTGATATGAGAATCATGCAAGACTGAAAGATGTGTGTTCTTGCACCCATCAATTTTTGACCTAAGAACAGAGAAGAACAATGGTAGGTGACAGCCTATAGAGATTACGAGGCTTATACTCACAAATAACCTGGCATTAAAAATAAGTATATTTTTATCAAAGAAATCTCTGCTTTCCCATGTCCACTGAAGCATTATTCACAATAATCAAGACATTAAAACAATAGGTGTCCATCAACTGATGAATGGATAAAGAGGTATGGTGCATGTGTGTATGCATGTGTATGTGTACATGTGTGTGCATGTGTGGATAATGAAATTATCATTCTGCCATCAGAAAGGAAATACTGATGTTTGCAATAACATGAATGGACCTTGAAGGAATTACGTTTAGAGAAATAAGCCAGACAGGCCAAGAGAAATACTGTATATTATCAATTATATGTGGAAACTTATTTTTTAAAAAAAAGCCAAACTAATAGACTAAAAATTGGCTGCCAGGGGCAGAAGAGTAGGAGGAATACGTAGAAATTTATAAAGGGATACAAACTTTCAGCTACAAGATGAATAAAATCTCAGGATCTAATGTACAATACAGTAACTACAGTTGATAACACTGAATAACTGAAATTTGCTTAAAGAGTAGAATGTAAATGTCCACATTAAATACGTACGTGTGCATGTGTGTAAACATGTGAAACATGATGTATATGTTCATCCTTTTACAATCTATATGTATATCAAATCATCATAACTCTCAAATATGCAATACACCAAGTCTTTCAATTTTGTCAATTATACCACAATAAAGCTGAAAAAAATGAATCATATTCAAAAAATAACCACAATCAAGTTATATATAAAATAAGCTATAAGGCAATATTGACAACATGAGGGATACAGCACCAATGTAACTATATATGAAGTATAATCTTTAAATTGTGAATTACTACATTGTACACCTGTAACTTATGTAATATTGTGCATCAATTATACTTTAACAGAAATAAATAAAAAGTTACTCGTGTTAGGTAAAGAGAAATAAGAAAGACTAAAATACATATATCCCTTCATTTTGTCCATACTCAAAAAATAAATCAAAATTGTTCTAATTCCTAAGTCAAGGTACTTGGCAATGAAGGACTGTTACCACTAAAGAAAATCAGCAAAGTAGATTGCAACTTACAGAACCAATAATATATTCATTCTAATTAGCTATTGAGTACTTAGCGTTCAAGGAAAGGTGGCAAATGCCTAGCAAGCAGCTAAGAGCAAGACAAACACTCTCAAAACAAACAAACACTCTTCCTCTTCTCAAGATGTTGAAACTGTAGGTGAAAATAGCTAAGTTTTATTGAACCTTTAAATATGTGCAAGACAAAATGCACAATGCTTTATATTATTTTTCTAAAATAATACAAAAAGAACATGAGTTAGACTAATAAGTACTGTCATTGCAGAAAAACTGAGTATTTAAGAGGCTAAATAACTAGTTCAAGGTCACATAATATAACCAAACTGGGATTTGAATCCAGGTTGACACTGAAGATTATGTTCTTAAATACTATGTTACAAATGTTCACAAATGTTCACTATCCATTAAAAACACTTACAACACTAAAGGGATTGTGAAATGAGAGAAAACATAATGAAATGAGAGAACATGGAGAATAATAATAGATCAGTTCACTCGCTCAGTCGTGTCCAACTCTTTGCGACCCCATGAACTGCAGCACGCCAGGCCTCCCTGTCCACCACCAACTCCCGGAGTTCACTTAAACTCACATCCATCGAGTCAGTGATGCCATCCAACCATCTCATCCTCTGTCGTCCCCTTCTCCTCCTGCCCCCAATCCCTCCCAGCATCAGTCTTTTCCAATGAGTCAGCTCTTGGCATGAGGTGACCGAAGTATTGGAGTTTCAGCTTTAGCGTCAGTCCTTCCAAAGAACACCCAGGACTGATCTCCTTTAGAATGGACTGGCTGGATCTCCTTGCAGTCCAAGGACTCTCAAGAGTCTTCTCCAATACCACAGTTCAAAAGCATCAATTCTTCGGCGCTCAGCCTTCTTCACAGTCCAACTCTCACATCCATACATGACCACAGGAAAAATCACAGCCTTGACTAGACGGACCTTTGTTGACAAAGTGATGTCTCTGCTTTTGAATATGCTATCTAGGTTGGTCATAACTTTTCTCCCAAGGAGTAAGCGTCTTTTAATTTCATGGCTGCAGTCACCATCTGCAGTGATTTTGGAGCCCCCCAAAAATAAAGTCTGACCCTGCTTCCACTGTTTCCCCGTCTATTTACCATGAAGTGATGGGAGCAGATGTCATGATCGTTTTCTGAATGTTGAGCTTTAAGCCAACTTTTTCACTCCCCTCTTTCACTTTCATCAAGAGGTTTTTTAGTTCCTCTTCACTTTCTGCCATAAACATGGTGTCATCTGCATATCTGAGGTTACTGATATTTCTCCCGGCAATCTTGATTCCAGTTTGTGCTTCTTCCAGCCTTTGCAACCCCATGAACTGCAGCATGCCACCCATGAACTGCAGCATGCCAGGCTTCTCTGTCTATCACTATCTTCCTGAGTTTGCTCAAACTCATGTCCATTGAGTCAATGAAGGCAGCCAACCACCTTATCCTCTGTCACCCCCTTCTCTTCTTGCCCTCAATTTTTCCCAGCATCAGAGTCTTTTCCAATGAACCAGCATTTTGCCATCAGGTGGCCAAAGTATTGGAGCTTCAGCTTCAATGTGAGGATAACTTTTTTAAATGTTTAAGTCCTTGAATTTTTTTCTCTGTAAGAAATATTCTTGTGTTTCTAAAATAGATTCTTATGTGCTGAAAATGTGATATATCTGGAATATGCTACTTAACAAATCTACATTAAGAAAGTTTCAAGGAAAACACTAATATTTTAGAAAAGCAAATTCTAACATTCATGAATTAACAATTAACTCTAGAAGTCAAAAAGTTTATTATAAAAACTATACTGGTTCATATTTCACTGTTTAGTATCAGTAGTTCTTAATGCAACTTGAAACATTTATAATCTTGTAAGTTTCAAAGAATTATTTTATTACGTGGCTTAATTTGTGAGAAAATAGCTTATATGAATGCCAGTTGTATTTCTTTGGAAAGACAAATGTAAACCTATTTAGTGATCTGATTTTCCCTTTCATCTTGTCTCCAGTTTCTGTGTAGATTTATAATGTTCATTGTTTCCAATTTTAACAAATCACCTAATGGCAGAAAGGAAAATATGTTAACCTTGGAATTATTTGCAGTTGGAGAATTCCCTTTTGTCTGGCCCAAACAGGGCCTGCAATCTGTTTTAAACACAGATTGTCTGTCTTTCGTCTGACAGCCACCAAGCTGCACAAATTACTTTCTGCCTGTTCACCTGTTTGCAGCTGCGTCTGTGGCTAAAGATTCTGCAGTTTGACTTGAGCAACCACTTCAGGATTGATGACATGTGCTGCTGATAAAGTGAGCAATTTGAAGAAATTACTGGCTATAGTTATTGAAAGACATCTGGGCACGAGCTGAGAACTAGAAGCCTTCAATCATGTGCTTGCAACCTGCGGTGGCGGCAACCGTGTTTGAAGTGATACCCTACTAAAAAGCAGTTGGCCCTGGCACTAAATAACCAAGTGATATATGGAACATAATCTCTCAAATGAGTAATAAAAGATTTGGTCTTTTAGCTATACAAATTAGAGGTTTGGTCCTTTCTTTAAAATATTAAGAAAAAATATAAGGCAACAATGAATCCTTCCCATTTGTATCCTTTTCTGAGTTAATTTTACAAACACCTCTAATTTCCTACTTATTTCAAATTGCTACTACTATTGCTACTAAAGAAAAGGCAAGCATTTATTGAATATCTACTACAGGCTCCACACCCTAAGCCTAGGAAGAGATTACATCTATTACCTTATTAACACTCACACCAACCCTATTAAACCAGAATTACTATTCCTTTTCTCTGGTAGAAAAAGTAAAGTTCCAGGAAACTAGCCTCATGTCACAAAACTGTGCGTAACAAAGCTAGGGATTGTCTATCTCCTGATCAACAGCTCATTCAACTGTACTATACTGCCTTCCTGTTTTGCCTTTTTATTTTTTTGGGTGGGAAGGTGGGGGAGGTGGACTTCTGTCTCCTGATATATACTTCTGATGTGTGATCAATTGTACATTTTGTCAGAACCATTCTGTCCCTCAGGTTAGCTATTTGTAGATGTGATTTCTATTCTCACCTTTCTGTCTCATTATATAAACTTTTTCCAAATCATGCTGTCTTCATGAATTCAGAAGCCTGATTCAATCAAAATTCATGCTTTTAACAGTAAGGGATAATGCAAAAAGCTCAGACCCTTGTCATATTTCCTGAAAACCAAAGTTCAAGTAAAATCATGCTACAAATACCAAACGCATGTCCTTTCGTGATAAATGTACGCCTACTACTGAAGAAAAAGAAATAATGCCACTAAGGTGTTACTTAAATAAAAAGGCATTATTTAAAATATTAATGAGTTTGATGACATCAATAACAATGAATAATTAAAAAGACATACAAAACATGAGCACAAATATAATCAAATATGGCACTGTCTGACAGGCAGTTCTGTAGAGTCAGAACAAACAAACTACATCAATTAATGAAGAATCACTTAGTATCACTATACTTCAATGCACAAATGTAAAACACACATTTGGTATGTTTCAAATGCAAAGTTAGATGGAAGATTATGGGCTAACATTTGTATAGCATCATCACATTTGTCTAATTAAAATTAATATGATTTTGGGTAAGCATTTAAACTCCTTTTCTCCATTTGCAAACAGTTATAAGCCAGTACAGGTCACATTCAAGATAAACCTATTCAGAGATCATAGGCAAAGCAAAAACAAATATAACCATTCAGATGACCAGTTTTTGTGCAACACCTAAAATTCTTAATTTATAGACAATGAAATTAGTAAAAATCAATTTCAAAATTGTTCATTTGAGAAAAATAAGAGAGTCCGTTAATACTAGAAACCAAACTTTGAAAAAATTTATTAGCTGGTAAGCTATGAAAGTTCTTAGAGAAAATGACTCCAGCAAACACTAATCTAAAATAATTTCAAATCTAAAATATTCTGCAGTTAAATAAAAATATAAGAATGTTAATTTGCAAATATTAAAGACCAATTTTCCAACTATCAAATCATTATTCTTGTTTAGGGTGGACATAGTAAATAAAATGGATTTCTTCATTTTGTTAGAGGGGACATGTTCTTTTAAAAAGCCTCTCTCAAAGATTCTTTTGAATAACTGGCTTTTCAACTACTTTTACATTGGTGTTTAAATTTCCATAGGGTTGGAAAATATCCCTGTAAACACTGTTTGTATTTTTTTTTCCCAGAAATAAATTTAAATACATTGGTAAAAATGCCATCCAAAATACACAATCATTTCAACTGTTGAGGATTTGAGGATAATAAAGAAATAGAAAGACCAAAGACTTCAAGTTACTGTATAAATTTGGCCTTCACACTTCAGTATTCATAAATTGAATTAAACACAGACCTGACTGACTCTAGCCACAAAAGATATATACCAATGATTATAATAAATCAAACCTTATTTATGTATATAATGATATAGCAACAGTAACATTCTTCTACACAAAGATACGCAATCTATGTTACTATCCTCTTTCCTAATCATGTCATGAGTTCATATTTTAAGAGCACTTTTTATTTTAAAAGACTTAAGTCATGAGAACATTCTTATGTACCACTTCATAACTTTGACACAAAGTACATATAAAAAGATTAAACTTTATTTGGTATAAAATCAGTTGGCAGTTTTACATCTGTGCATGCAACATAAATACCCCAGCTGGCATCTCAAGCACACACACATATGGACTTCAAAACAGAAACTTCCTTATTTGCAGCACTGCCAGGGTAATTTTGTATCCTCTGCATACTACAGCTATTTGTCAGGCCCCTGCAGGTGTGCACTGCACATAAACACACAGCTGTAGTCCAGCAAGCCAAGTGTTCCATCAAACACATAAAGGGAAACCTCAGCAGTTGGATTAGTCATCCCTACAACAGGTCCAGGGAGAACAATATGGGTTAGTATTTTTGGAAAAAGCATGGATAGGAAATTTATGATTATGCTAGTCTTACCAAATAACTGGTGGATTGTGTCATTTTTAAAGATACGTCTACTTATTAAGTTTTTCTTAGAAAGGCTGCAAAAAGTGGAATTTGTTTTTTAGTTTTAAACTTAACCAATAATCTATAAATGAGCTTATTAAGTGCAAAATGTGAAAAAAATCTTCAAATTTGTTTCAGTTTTTGGCAGTTAATGCAGTTGAATGCCTTGGAAATAATTATTTACAAATCATAATCACTATATCTTAAGACACTTATCAGTTCTATATTTTTATAATTCTACTTTTCAATTCATATGTATTTAAGATGAAATTGCCAATGCAAGTTATTTGTGTCCAAAATTACACTTGACATTTAACTGTCAAAAGTTACATGCTGTTTTAATATTAGACTGTGAACAAATATTTACTTCTCAAATATGATATGAAAGAATATCAACCTACAAATGGCAGGGGAAATAAATGAAAATATAAAACATGATCATTTTGCAATCAGGAGAAAGCTCCCAAAAAAATTAAATGTGACCTTATTCATATTCTTTAAAATACCAAGTAAGCACTTCAAGCAGTTGATAATTATGACTACTTTAACCACATTTCCCCCAAACTGCTCCAAGTCCACCTGGCAGTTGACAAAACATGAAAGATAACTTAGAAAATGAGCTTGAATGCATTATGCCTAATATACTAATCTTCAGTGAACTTGAGGTCAGAGAGTTAGCAATCAAGGAACACTAGCAGTCTCTGACATGAAGGAACTCACATTTTCTTATATCTGGAAGGTATAACAGGACATTAAAAACTACGTTAGTCTGATACAAATTAACCCCTTCAACATGAAACCTAACTTTATTAAGTACTATCATAGTGTAGCTGAGTCACAAAAACAGGATCGAATGTAGGAACAGAGGTAAAGGGTTCTCATCACAATGAAGGAATCTGTTTTCCTTTATCTTGCATCTATTTGAGATGATGGATGTTCAGTAAACTTACTGTGGCAATCATATCATGCTGTATGTAAGTCAAATCATTATGCTCTAAACCTTAAATATACTATACTATATGTCAATTATACCTCAATAACACTGGAAGGAAAAATAATAGCAAAGACTTGAAAACTGTCCCAGATTTATAAGTCAGGCTGGCTTGAGGCTGACAGGTATTTCTATGTACATATAAAACACTGTGCCTGATAAGATCTACTCTCCTAGCAAGTTCAATGTTTACAATACAATATTGTTGTCTAGAACCACTACACGGTACACTGGCTCTCCAGGACGTATTAATCGACTAGTTTCAAGTTTGTACCCTTCAACAGCATCCCTCTCACTTCCCAACTAACCACCATTTTACTGTTTCTATGAGCTCTGGTGACATAGGTACTAGATAACGTCACAATAGCAGTCATACTGCAATACATAAACACATTAATTCAATATGCTGTATACCTTAAACATAAATGTGTCAAAAGTATGAAAAGAGACAGCAAATGTGGAAAAAATGTAAAGGTTTCTAATTAATTAATTAGATTGCTTTATAGTAAATTATCTCACATCTTATTCTTTTCTGAAACTATAAATAGGAAATACTTGAAATTCAACCTGGATCCCAATATTACTGATGGGTCCCTGAGGTGTGATTCATAGCTCTTTAAAGCTTCCTAGTAGCCTTAAATGCTCCAGGCTAGATCCAGCTGAATTTTGGTTCTGAACCACACAGTAATTCTTTTTCAGCAATTCTATCTCAAACATTTACATCACTACCTCTTGGCTCAAAATACTGTCATCAAGAAAAGTGTCATATGATGAGAGTGAATAAAGTATCTTGGCCTTTAATGTCCACAATAAAATACATTTAAAGCAAATTTTAGTTAACAGTATCTGTTCCAGATATTTATGGCTGTGGAACTATTCCAAAACTCAGTGGCTTAAACCAACAATCTATTTTTATCTCATACAGTTGTGTGGATTTTCTGGACTCATCTGGGTGGATCTCGCCTGTCTCGCTCTCATGCAGCTGAAGTCAGATGGTGGCTGGGACTGGAATCATCTGAAGACTCTACTGAGCTAGTGATGCAAATGGTTTCATCACTCATGTGTCAGACATCTCAGTCAAAACACCTGAAACAACTGGGGACCAGGCAGGCATCTCTTTCCCTACATTAGTGAATCCAGTTGGCTACCTTGGACTTCTTCACAACATGACAGTCTCATGGACAACAGACTTTTGATGTAATAGCTGACTTCACTCAAAGCAAATACCCTAAGTGATGCAGGCATAAAATGCAGAGCTTATTACTTAGTCTCAGCTGTCTACAGTATCCACTTTTGCCACAATCATGGGGCTAGGCTGAACTCAAGGGAATGACCATACAGAATGAAACTTAGAACGACAGCTCATAGCCATCTGTGGACACCAGCAAACACATCATAGCAGTAAAATTGTTCTAAAAGAATCTGAAAAAACAATGAATATACGTATAACTGAATCACACTGTTGTACACCTGAAATTAACACAACATTGTTAATCAACTACACTTCAATATAAAATAAAAATTAAATTTAACAAATTTAATTCCTCTTTTGCTATCAATCTGCTAAAGTGTTAATATTTTAAAATTATTCTGTTATTTACAATGATATTACATGATATTAATATGTACAGATTTGATTATGAAATAGAGTGACTTCCCCAGTGGCTCAGATGGTAAAGCATCTGCCTACAATGTGGGAGACCCAGGTTCAATCCGTGGGTCGGGAAGATCTCCTGGAGAAGGAAATGGCAACCCACTCCAGTATTCTTGCCTGGAAAATCCCATGGACGGAGGAGCCTGTGGGCTACAGTCCATGGGGTCGCAAAGAGTCGGACACAACTGAGCAACTTCATTTTCACTTTTAATATGCATGGACTTGATTATGAAATAGAGTGACTAAGAGACAGTAAGGTATGATATATGTTTATTTCAAGTTGCTTTCCCTGACTCCACAGAGATTTAATCTATACCCAAAATTAATTCCACTTCTGTTTATATTCTTCAATAATCAAAATATAAATACTGGAAATTTTCCTCAGTTACAAAAAATGATCAATCTTTATTTAAAAGTTGGTCATTAAGCTAAACAAATCATATCTCACTTGTTTAAAAGTACTATACTTAGTAACTAATTACTAGAACTTTGAAGACATCCACTGGATCATGGAAAAAAAAAGAGAGTTCCAGAAAAACATCTATTTCTGCTTTATTGACTATGCCAAAGCCTTTGACTGTGTGGATCACAATAAACTGTGGAAAATTCTGAAAGAGATGGGAATACCAGACCACCTGACCTGCCTCTTGAGAAATCTGTATGCAGGTCAGGAAGCAACAGTTAGAACTGGACACGGAACAACAGACTGGTTCCAAATAGGAAAAGGAGTACGTCAAGGCTGTATACTGTCACCCTGCTTATTTAACTTCTATGCAGAGTACATCATGAGAAACGCTGGACTGGAAGAAACACAAGCTGGAATCAAGATTGCCGGGAGAAATAACAATAACAGATATGCAGATGACACCACCCTTATGGCAGAAAGTGAAGAGGAACTAAAAAGCCTCTTGAGGAAAGTGAAAGCAGAGAGTGAAAAAGTTGGCCTAAAGCTCAACATTCAGAAAACGAAGATCATGGCATCCGGTCCCATCACTTCATGGGAAATAGATGGGGAAACAGTGGAAACAGTGTCAGACTTTATTTTGGGGGGCTCCAGAATCACTGCAGATGGTGACTGCAGCCATGAAATTAAAAGACGCTTACTCCTTGGAAGGAAAGTTATCACCAACCTAGACATCATATTCAAAAGCAGAGACATTACTTTGCCAACAAAGGTCCGTCTAGTCAAGGCTATGGTTTTTCCAGTGGTCATGTATGGATGTGAGAGTCAGACTGTACAGAAAGCTGAGCACCAAAGAATTGATGCTTTTGAACTGTGGTGTTGGAGAAGACTCTTGAGTCCCTTGGACTGTAAGAAGATCCAACCAGTCCATCCTAAAGGAGATCAGTCCTGGGTGTTCATTAGAAGGAGTGATGTTGAAGCTGAAACTCCAATACTTTGGCCACCTGATGCCAAGAGCTGACTCACTGGAAAAGACCCTGATGCTGGGAAAGATTGAGGGCAGGAGGAGAAAGGGACGACAGAGGATGAGATGGTTGGATGGCATCACCGACTCGATGGACATGGGTTTGGGTGAACTCCGGGAGTTGGTGATAGACAGGGAGGCCTGGCGTGCTGCAATTCATGGGGTCGCAAAGAGTCGGACACGACTGAGCGACTGAACTGAACTGAACTAAATGTTAAAAAGCACTACATATTACATAGCTTACCTTTATAATACTCTGCTATAACATGGATGAATTACAAACATGCCATTGAGAGAAAGAAATCTGATACGAAAGACTGTATGCTATATGACTCCATTCACATGAACTTCAAACACAGGCAAAGCTAATCGATGGTGACAGAAATCTGAACAAGAACTGCCTCTAGAGGTGATCAGGAATGATTTGCAAGGGAACATAAAGAAACTCCTTATTACTGAGCCTGAAAAATTCTGAAATTATTTCTGGTTCTAAAACATAGAGCAAGACCATTTATCAACAAATCATTTGATATCTTCGCTTCTTTTTCTTCACTTCCAAGTAAATAACTCTCAAAATACTAAGTCATTATTTTCAACACTTGGAAACACTGGAAGAAGCTGAGGTTCTCAGAGGTCAAGTAACTTCACCAAAATTCCATGACTAATCAAGTAGAAACCACATTCAGAATTTAAGCTTTCTCCATCTTAATTCACAGCTATTTTTCCTTGCATTTTACAAGTGTAATTTCCAGATTGTATTATGAATTTTATTGGAAGTTTTCAGCTGTTCTCTCCAAAAAAAAGTAGTAGGAAAAACAAAGGCAAGCCTACATTTTAAAACTGAAGGGCTTAAAAAAAATACTATAAATTATGAACTTAAAATAACTACAAAATCTCCCTCAAAAGGTAAAAATAAACTTTAGCTGCTTATAACACAACTGATGCAATGAATTGGAAAAAAGCAGATAATAAGACAAAATAATTGGAAAATTATGCTGCAATTCAATCACATTGATGACATTTTGGTCACAAATTTATGGGTAACTTTTCATTTTATGTTTTATAGTAATTTCCATATTTCACATTTTATAGTAATTCCTATGTTCTATAACCTATTTTTGTTTTAAAAAAAAGGAATGTAAACTGTTACATATCTTCAAAAGAAAATTCATTAAGCTGAAATTCACATTCTCTTTGACCTACAATCTCACATTTTAAATTCATCTCATAGACAGAAAATCAAAACTGTAGAGATTTTATATACAACATTCCATTCCGTCACACAGTCATGTCTGACTCTTTGAGACCCCATGGACTGCAGCAGGCCAGGCTTCCCTGTCCATCACCAACTCCCGGAGCTTGCTCAAACTCATGGCCATCGAGTCAGTGATACCATCCAACCATCTGATCCTCTGACATCCCCTTCTCCTCCTGCCTTCAGTCTTTCCCAGTATCAGGGTCTTTTCCAAGGTGACAGTTCTTCACATCAGGTGGCCAGAGTATTGGAGTTTCAACTTTAGCATCAGTCCTTCCAATGAATATTCAGGACTGATCTCCTTTAGGACTGACTGGTTTGATTTCCTTGCAGACCAAGGGACTCTCAAGAGTCTTCTCCAACACCACAGTTCAAAATCATCAATTCTTTGGCGCTCAGTTTTCTTTATAGTCCAACTCTCACATCCATACATGACTACTGGAAAAACCATAGCCTTGACTAGATAGACCTTTGTTGGCAAAGTAATGCCTCTGCTTTTTAATATGCTATCTAGGTTGGTCATAACTTTCCTTCCAAGGAGCAAGCGTCTTTTAATTTCATGGCTGCAGTCACCATCTGCAGTGATTTTGAAAACCAAACAAAGTCTCTCACTGTTCCCATTGTTTCCCTATCTATTTGCCATGAATTAATTGATGGACCGGATGCCATGATTTTAGTTTTCTGAATGTTGAGTTTTAGCCAATTTTTCACTTTCCTCTTTCACTTTCACCAAGAGGCTCTTTACTCCTCTTTGCTTTCTGCCATGAGGGTGGTGTTATCTGCATATCTGAGGTTATGATATTTCTCCCTGCAATTTGGATTCATTCCAGCTTGTGCTTCATCCAGCTGGGCATTTCTCATGATGTACTCTGCATAGAAGTTAAACAAGCAATATAAAGCCTTGACGTACTCCTTTCCCACTTTGGAATCAGTCTGTTGTTTCATGTCCATTTCTAACTGTTGCTTCTTGACCTGCATACAGATTTGTCAGGAGGCAGGTAAGGTGCTCTCGTATTCCCACCTCTTTAAGAATTTTCCACAGTTTGCTGTGATCCACACAATATATGCAAAGTTATGCTGCACCAATACAACTAGTGGCAAAAAAGGGGAAACAGTCTACATGTTCATAAAGAGGGCAACAACTTAATAAATAATAGTAGTTCTATATTATAAAGCAGCATGAATATATTTAATAAAAGTTATATTACTATAATACTGAAAAAAAAACATAATATGGTATTAAGTGTAAAGTGCAGGTTACAGAATATGCATACACTTTTGCTGAAATACACACACATACTCAGTGCAAACCTACAAATGTGGTGTTTTTCTCTCTTCATACTCCTAATTTATCCCTCCCTCTTTCTCCACTTTGGTAATTGTAAGTTTGCTTTCTGTGACTCTATTTCTATTTTGTATATTTATTCATTTGCATTACTTTTCAGATTCTTCATATTAATGTTATCACACAGTACCTGTCTTTATCTCACTTGCTTCACTAAGTATAATATTCTCTACATCCAGCCATGTTGCTGCAAATGGCAATATCGCATTCTTTTTTATAGCTGAGTAATACTTCATTGTGTGTGTGCGTATTTATATATATGTATGTATATCACATCTTAAGCGAATTTTCTGTTCATAAGCATTTGGGGTGTTCTCACATCTTGGATGTAATAAATAGTGCTGCTATGAAAAAGGGACTGCATGTATCTTTTCAAATTGCGTTTTTCATTTTTACTGGAAATATAGCCAGAACTGGGATTGCTGGATAATATGGCAGCTCTATTTTTCGTTTTTAAGGAAAATTCCATACTGTTTTCCACAGCTGCACCAACAGTGTCGGACAGTTTTGTTTTTCCACACCCTTTCCAGTGTTTAATATTTGTAGACTTTTTGATGATGGATGACTACTCTGACCTGTGTGAGGTGATATCTCATTGTGGATTTTATTTACATGTCTCAAATAGTGTTTTTAAGCATCTTTTCATATGCCTGTTGGCCATTTGCATGTCTTCTTTTCAGAAACATCTATTTAGGTCTTCTGCTAATTATTTAATTGAGTTGTTTGTGGTTTCTCTTGATACTGAGCTGTATGAGTTGTCTATATATTTTGGATAATAAACTCTTGTCAGAATCACCATTTGGAAATATTTTCTCTCATTCCACATGTTGTCTTTTTGTTTTGTTTTATGGTTTCTTTTGCTGTGTAAAAGCATGTGAACTTAATTAGGTTCCATTTGTTTACTTTTGCTTTTATTTCATTTGTCTTGGGAAACCGATTTAACAAAATATTGCTACGATTTATTTGAAAAAATAATTTCACCACTGTTCACCTCTAGAAGTTTTAGGGTTATGCATTATGTCGTATATGTAGGTCTTTAAACCATTGAGTTTCTATTTGGATATGGTGTGAGGGATGTTCTAATTTCACTGATTTACATGTAGCTGCCCAGTTTTCCCAACACCACTTGTTCAAGAAACTGCCTTTTCTCTATTTTATATTCCTGCCTCCTTTGTCATAGATAAACTGACCACAGGTACATCCGTTTACTATGGGTTGTCTGTTCTGTTCCACTGATCTGTTTATTTTGTGGCTGTACCATGCTTTCT
This sequence comes from Capricornis sumatraensis, assembly GCF_032405125.1. Taxonomy (NCBI): domain Eukaryota; kingdom Metazoa; phylum Chordata; class Mammalia; order Artiodactyla; family Bovidae; genus Capricornis; species Capricornis sumatraensis. Next base: position 83,937,727 of record NC_091079.1, read on the forward strand.
CAATTATTATAGTTTTTATAGTACAGTGTGAAGCTTGGAAGGGTTATGCTGTCAGCTTTGTTCTTTTACTTCAGGATTGCTTTGGCAATTCTAGATCTCCTGTGATTCCATATAAATTTTAGAATTTTTTTCTAGCACTGTGAGAAATATGGGTATTTGTGGGATTCCACTGTATCTGTAGATGCTTTGGATATCATGGTCATTTAAACATATTAATTCTTCCAATCCAAGAGCAGGGGACCTCTTTCCATTGCTTTGAATCGTCTTCTGTTTCCTTTACCTCTGTTTTATGGTTTTCAGCATACAGGTCTTTCATCTCCTTGGTTAAGTTTACTCCTAGGAATTTAATTTTTTGGATGTGATTTTAAATAGGATTTTTAAAATTTTCTCTTTCTGATATTTTTCTATTAGTGTAAAGAAATGCAACAGATTTCTGAATATTAATCTTGCATCTTGCTACCTTGCTGAATTCATTCGTTAGTTCTAATAGGTTCGGGGTAGAGACTTTAGGGTTCTCTACACAGTCATGGTATCTACAAACAGTGACAGCTGAACATCTTCCTCTCCAATTTGGATATTTTTTTTGGTTTGTTTGACTGCTATGGCTAAGACTTCCAATACTATGCTGAACAGAAGTAGTGAGACTAACAATCCTTGTATTGTTCCTAAATTTAGCAGGAAGGCTTTCTGACTTCACAATTGAGTATTATATTGGTTGTGGGTTTGCCATAAATGGGCTTCCTTGTGGCTCAGCTGGTAAAGAATCGGCCTGCAATGCGGGAGACCTGGCTTGGGAAAATCCCCTGGAAAAAGGAAATGCTACCCACTCCAGTATTCTAGCCTGGAGAATTCCACAGACTGTATAGTCCATGGGGTTACAAAGAGTTGGACACAACTGAGCGACTTTCACTTTCACTTTGCCATAAATGGCTTTATTTATGTTGAGGTATGTTCCCTCCATACCCATTTTATGAGATTTTATCATAAATGGATGCTTAATTTTGTCAAATGGTTTTTCTGCATTACATGAGGTAATCATGTGGTTTTTTGTCTTTCCCTTTGTTAATGTGGTGTCTCACAAAGACTGACTTTCATATGTTGAACTATCCTTGCATCGCTGGAATGAATTCAGCATAATCATGGTGTATGACCCTTTCTATACATTGCTAGATTTGGTTTAATCATATTTTGCTAAGGACTTTTGTATCTATATTCAAAGAACTGGCCCGGTATGAATTTTAACTTAATAAAAAACTTAAGAGTAAAAAAATATAAATGCCTAAGCTTTCTCTTATGAATAAAATAGAATCAAAGAATAACCAAGATTAAAAACAAACTTATTCTTTTACAAAGTCAGTTAGAAAAACATACTGCTATATTCCAACATTTTTTAATTGACTATTTTTCAAAAAACAAATTGACAGTTTACCAAAGATTATGAAGATTTTCTTACTATCAGGATATGTCACTGGTGGAAAGCCAGAAATACCAAAGTAAACTGTACAAGGTAAATAAATGTAAATTACAATTATTTACACTATTAAATATTTCAGACTTTTCTATTAATATTGTTCATTCTTATTTTTCCAAAGACTATAATAATAAACAAAAAGGCTTATAACACAATTTATTCTGGAAGGTATGTACCCACTGGATGTTTCTGGAAATCCAAGATATATCTAAAACATACTCTTACCATTCACTGCTGCTGCTGCTAAGTCGCTTCAGTCATGTCAGGCATATTATGTGTTTTTAACATAATGCTATTCATTCTTTAACATGCAGTTAATCTCAGTGCTTAAAATTATTTTTTTAATTATTTTCATTTTAAAATGAACTGAAATAAGATAAGCTGGCCAAAACCTGTCAATTTTAACATGAAGAATTTGTGCATTTTGAACTGTTCTTTTAGATTTTTCATGTGAAATTAATTTCTTATAAAAGTTTTATTTTTTCTGATTTGAATACGAATCTTATTGTAAGCAAGTATCCCTTGACTTCCTTTTTATTCAACTAAAATAGTTTCTGAATACATTTTTTTAATCATAAAATTTAGCTTTACTAGCTACCAGATCCAGATTTACCCATCTTACAAAGCTCAACACAGGCATCATTTTTCCACCTAATTGCCTCATGGCCACTAGTTCTCCCCCATTCTCACCAAGCAGGACAAAGAGGTAAGGTAATATTTAAGTATTTAATAAGTGTTTCCTGAATTTAAAAGCTGATAAATACTAGAACCAGAATCCATTCATTTAAAACACTTATTTTATGCATGCTAGCCACAGACATTGTCTTTTCCCACAAAAACTGTCTAAAACTCAGAAGTGACCAGGAATTATGGTAAAATATGATACACAGTATGATGGGAGAAATATAGGGTATATTTAATTTTTATTGATATATATTGGAGTATAATACCTAAATTAAAGGTGTATAATATACTGACTCAAAATTTTTAAATGTTACACTACATTAACAGTTACTTTAAAATACTGGCTATATTCTTGTATTGTACAATATATCCTAGTAACATATTTTATACATTCCCTGCCCACTTCCGTCTCTCCTCATAGTTTATTCTCTAAATCTGAGTCTGCTTCTTTTCTTGTTATATTCACTAGTTGGTTCTTTTTTTCTAGATTTCACAAATTAGTGATACCATAAAGTATTTGTCTCTCTCTGTCTGGTTTATTTCATTTAACATAGAACCTTCCAAATCCATGTTGCTGCAAATGGCAAAATTTTATTCTACTTTTATGACTGAGTACTATTCTATTGTGTGTTTGGGTGTTTGTATTTGTCATGTTAGTCACTCAGTTGTGCCTGATTCTTTGCGACCCCATGGGCTATAGCCCACCAGGCTCCACTGTCCATGGGATTCTCCAGGCAAGAATACTGGAGTAGGTTGCCATGCCCTTCTCCACGGGATCTTACCAACCAAGGAACTGAATCCAGGTCTCTCTGCATTGTAAACAGATTCTTTACCATTTGAACTATCAGGGAAGCCCATATATGTGGGTGGGTGGGTGTGTGTGGGTGTGGGTGTGTGTGTGTGGGTGTGTGTGTACACACACACCACATATTCTTTATCATTTATCTGTTGGACACTTTGGTTGCTTCCATATCTTTGTAACTGTAAATAACACTGCTGTGAACATGCGGTGCTTTTATCTTTTCAAATTAGTGCTCATTCTCACCACTTTCATTCAACTTGTATTGCAAGTCTTACCAGTGCAATCAGACAAGAAAAAGAAACAAAAGGAATTCAAGTTGGAAAGGAAGTAAAACTGTCACTGTCTGCAGACAGCATGTTTCCATACATAGAAAATTCTATGGAGATCACTAGGAAACTATTAGAGCTTATCAATAAAGTCTATACAGTTGTAGGACAGAAAATTAACATACAGAAATTGGTTGCATTTCTATACACAAAAAACAAACTATCAGAAAGAGAAATGAAGGGAAAAAAATACCATTTATCACTGCATCAAAAAGAAGAAAATACTTAGGAATGAACCTCCCTATACCCTGGAAGGAAATGGCACCACACCAGTATTTTTGCCTGGAAAACTCCATGGGCAGAGGAGCAAGGCAGGCTACAGTCCGTGGGGTCGCAAAAAGTTGGAGACAACTGAGAAACTGAGCATGCGCGCACACGCACGCAGACACACATACAAGGAGTCAAAGACCAGTACTCAGAAAACTACAAAAAACTGATGAAAAAAGCTAAAGACAACACAAATAGATGGAAAGATATACAATGTTCTTGGACTAGAAAAATTATTATTATTAAAATGACCATGCTAACCAAGGTAACTGATGGATTCATTCAAATGGAACTTTTGGAACTAATGGAATTTTACACGGAACTAAAACAAATAATTTTAAAATCAGAATGGAAACACCAAAGACCTCAAAATAGCCAAACAATCTTGAAAAAGAAAAACAGAGCTAGAGGTATCATTCTTCTTTCATACTATACCAGAAAGCTACAGTAATCAAAACAGTATGGTCCTGAGGCAAAAACACACACACATCAATGGCACAGAACAGAAAAGCCAGAAATAAATCCAGTACTTTCAGTCAATTAATTTATAACGAAGGAGGCAAGAATATATGAGAGAGAAAGGACAGCCTTCAGTAAGTAAAGCTGAGAAAACTAGATAGCTACATGTAAAAGAATAAAGTAAGACAGTTCTCTAACATCATATACAAAACTTGAACTCAAAATGAATTAAGACCAGAAATCACAAAACTTCTAGAGGAAAAAATAGGCAGAACACTGTTTGACATAAATCACAGCAATAACTTTTAAGATATATGCCCTAAAGCAAAAAATAAAAGCAAACAATAAACGTTTAATTACACTTTAAAGCTGCTGCACAGCAAAGAAAATCATTCACAAAATGAAAAGACAACCTAAATGGGAGAAAATATCTGCAAATGATATAACCTACAAGTTCATATCCGAAAATTATAGCTAATACACTCAACATCACATAAAAACAAACAACTCAATTTAAAAATGGGCAAAAGATTTGAACAGGTATTTTTCCAAGGAGGAAATGCAGATGGTCAAGAGGCATATGAAAAAATGCTCAACATAGATAATCACCATGGAAATGCAAATGAAGTCCACAATGAAATATCACCATTTACACCTGTCAGAAGGACTTCAGAAAGAACTCAAATAGCAAATGCTGGTGAGAATGTTGAAGACAAGAGAACCCTCATAAACTATTAATGGGAATGGGGAAAACATTCCAAAGGATTTGCAAAAAGCTAAGAACTACCATATGAAACAGTAATTTCATCCCTGTGTATATATCTATACAAAAATAAAAACACAAATTTGAAATATATAGGCTAAATTATATAGGAAGGGACCCCTAACCTGATCTAGAGAAATATGACTAAAAGATAAAGACAAGTAAACCAGAAAAAAAGGAATGAGGGTAGTGAACTGGAGTACCACAGGCAATGGAAAAGCACTAGCCAGGAACCTGAGGAAAGATCTACTACTGTCCACAAGAGCTACTGAAGTTCATTCAGTTAGAGAGGAACTCATTGGAGGGTAGAGCTGAGAGTGATATGAGACAAAAGCTGGATAAAGAAAAACCCTTAAGAGTTTTGTAAGAAATTTGACTATGCCTAAAGTTAAAATAGGAAAAGGAGTATGTCAAGGCTGTATATCGTCACTCTGCTTCTTTAAATTATATGCAGAGTACATCATGAGAAACCCTGGGCTGAAAGAAGCACAAGCTGGAATCAAGATTCCCGGGAGAAATATCAGTAACCTCAGATATGCAAGTGAAGAGGAGCTAAAAAGCCTCTTGATGGAAGTGAAAGACGAGAGTGAAAAAGCTGGCTTAAAGCCCAACATTCAGAAAATGAAGATCATGGCATCTGGTCCCATCACTTCACGGGAAATAGATGGGGAAACAGTGGAAACAGTGTCAGACTTTATTTTGGGGGGCTCCAAAATCACTGCAGATGGTGACTGCAGCCATGAAATTAAAAGATGCTTCCTCCTTGGAAGAAAAGTTATGACCAACCTAGATAGCATATTCAAAAGCAGAAATATTACTTTGGCAACAAAGGTCCGTCTAGTCAAGGCTATGGTTTTTCCAGTGGTCATGTTTGGATGTGAGAGTTGGACTGTGAAGAAAGCAGAGCGCCAAAGAATTGATGCTTTTGAACTGTGGTGTTGGAGAAGACTCTTGAGAGTCCCCTGGACTGCAAGGAGATCCAACCAGTCCATTCTAAGGTAGATCAGTCCTGGGTGTTCACTGGAAGGACTGGTGCTGAAGCTGAAACTCCAGTACTTTGGCCACCTCATGCAAAGAGTTGACTCATTGGAAAAGACTCTGACGCTGGGAGGGACTGGGGGCAGGAAGAGAAGGGTATGACAGAGGATGAGATGGCTGGATGGCGTCACCGACTCGATGGACATGAGTTTGGGTAAACTCCAGGAGTTGGTGATGGACAGGGAGGCCTGGCATGCTGCGATTCATGGCGTCGCCAAGAGTCAGACACGACTGAGCAACTGAACTGAACTGAAACTGCATTACTGTAGTAATCAAGTAACAGAAATTAATTATACATCCCTATGTGCAAGTGTGCGAAGTCACTTCAGTCATGCCCAACTCTTTGCAAGCCTATGAACTGTAGCCCACTAGACTCACATGTCCACGGGATTCTCTAGGCAAGAATACTGGGCTGGGTTGCTATTTCCTCCTCCAGTGGATTTTTCCAACCCAGGGATCAAACCTGTGTCTCTTGTATCTTTAGCACTGGCAGGCAGGTTCTTTATCACTAGTGCCACCTGGGTGGCACTATAGTATCGAAGGGTATAAAGTTAAAGTCTCTTATTTTGCCCTCCTCCACTAATAATCTTAATTCCATTCCCCAAAGGTAGTCATTATTAACGTTTTTGGTATATCTTTCTAGGCATTTTGCTATGGATATGCAAATGTAAGAATATACTTTAAAATATACACACACAAATATGATCACATTATAGTATTCGTTTGCAAACTGTTTCCCCCATATAACAATAAAAACAATCTATACTGGGTTTGTTTTTACATATCACTACAAATAGGTATTCTTCTAAGGTAATGAAAAACAAAAAAAACCTCTAAGGATTTTTAAATCCGAGGATTAATTCTTTCATTAAAATTTAATATGGAGAAATAGGAAAAAGCATTCTATTGCGGAAATTACTTATACAATGCCATCCTTAACTGACAACCTTTAGTGCCGTATACCTACAAGGTGTCCCTATTGTCCAAAGACATTCATTACACTTTTTGTTTTAATCATGACTTTTTATTAATGTTTATTCATTTCTTACTGACCGTATATTTCTATGACTTGGTTATCTGTTAACTAAAATAAGCCTATTATTCTGGTCACTTGCTCCTACCATTTTATATAAGACTTTAACTACTACCCTTGCATTGGCAACATATTGAAAAATAATTGTGATAGAATTTTAGAATTATACTTCTAATTTCATAGCAAATTTTCAAGTTCTTATCAACTAATCCAAAAAGTATCTATAATAGCAAACACTAAATATTTGCATTTATTATATTTACATATATATATATATAAATCTCATTTACTATGTAAGTTAAAATAACAATAAGACTGGAATTTTTTATAAGTGCTTTATGTATAAGACAGTTGAGACAGCATCATGAAATGGTAAGGGTTTCCAAAATATTCTACACATAAAATTTCAGTTCTTTCTTCTCCATGCTCTACTTGCCTTCTTTTAGCAATATACATTATTTTATAGGGTGAATGTTTAATAGGTCATGATGATAATTGCTTACCGAGTTAGAAACAAATTCTTGTAACTCATCTGTTCTCTGCTTTAGGAAACATGATAAAATCATCAGTTTCATACTTAAAAGTCATTAAAAACAGATTTTAGAAACTCCACTAAATTGACATCAACAAATGAATTATATTAATATGTTAATTAATATAATTAATATATTAGACTTATCATTAAAGCAATATCCATGAGATCTGTTTTCCGGGCCTTAGATAATGCCTCCATGGTACACTTGGCCAATAAAGGTTGATAAAGCAGTAGTGCTTTTGAAGCATCAGCATATAAATGCCACTGTGGCTTACCATAAGCGGGAGGCACACCATATCAGACCTCAGTTAATTAAATTAAACCAGTTTCTGTATTGTTAAAATATGCCTTGTATTACTGATTTGCATACCACACAATTGCTTCTGAACTATAAAAGCTCCATCCCCACCTTCTCTGTTGCATCTATTGGAAATGGAATCAATAAACAGTTACCAGAATGTTCCACTGCAGCCAAAGCAAAAAAGCAAAATTTATGTATCACCCTCCTCTATTTCAGTTAGTGCTTTAATGACTATCTTACCAAAGACCTGAGAGCAGATATTATAAGTACTGATATAAGGGGAAAATGAAATAATATACAGAAAATGTTTTCATGATACTATTCTTTGTATGGAAGTTATTTTAGAAGGTACTTCAATTACTTTTTTTTAAATGTGGAGGTAAGGTAGTAAGAAGGAAAACATCTGGCAATGGTTATGATTGAACATGCGCAATATATAATCTACTAAATTATTAATTAAAATAGAAACTGGCCTCTGAAAATTTGTAGATTGGAAATGCAAGATTTTGATGTTAGAACTTTCTTCTAAAATTATCCAATATTCTATATACCCTTGGTAAACTGATTAATACTTTAGGTATGTAGAAGGAGAAAAAGAAAAAGTTTACTACTTTCCTATATTGTTTTTTAAAAAAAAATGCATACTTCTCAGGTCTAGTCAAAGCCATATATCATCATAACAGAATGGGTTTCTGAAATATGAGTAATTATTTCAGTAAAAATTATCACTATAATTTTTATTAAGCATTTTAAGAGCTGACTTTTAATCGATAGTATAGTATACAATTTCTCATTTGCTGTAGCTGCTAGGTTATTTCTGTGGTCTCTAGTCTGCACACACTCGGTACTAAATATATGTTCAATTGCAGATGGGAGAACAAGATTCCTTTGGCTAACACTGTTGATGCTGATCTTTTCACTGGGCTATTAAGTTTTCTTACATCCATAAAATAATTAAACTTCCACAGAAATGACTAGAAAGTATGCCTGTAAAAGTCTATACTTTTGACTGGGAAAACAGAATGTGTTCTGGATATCTTACTGTTCTCTAATACCTTCTTCTTTTCACACTCATTATATTTTTTCACTATTATAATCAAAGATAATTTTCTTAGATATGAGTTAGCACCATTCTGAGTTATCCCTCCTCAAATATTCTGATTTCTGTGTTTAATCCAACCTTGTAAGATGTGAATTCCCAAACAGGATCATATCTTGAGAGACTTACTGCTAAAACTAGAATATTAAGAAAATTTTAAAGTTTTATTAATGCTAACACATTAAAAAAACTATAGATTCTACAAAGAGTGACAGTATAATCCAACTTCTATTTTTATTAAATCTTTAAGAAAGTTTTTAACTTAGACAAATGAAGAGACCTTCATAAAGTTACCTAAATAAGGTATGATATTAATATTTATGCTACCTATCAATCTCTACACCTAATCATTGAACTTTTAAAATAATAATTACTGTTACACACAAAATTAAGTGTTTAAAACCATTTGTACTTATAGTATTTTTCTTTTATAATAAATATTTATACTTCTCACTGACAGAGTTTCGACACATAAAACCAACGAGGAAATGCTCATTCTCGGTTATACAGAGAATGTTTTACGTGTAATTGAAAGTGAAAACTGAGACCTTAATAATAAATCCAAGTGACATGCCTCATTTATTAAACTGATGCTGTTAGGCTGCAAGAATTTTTACACACAATTTCAAGAATGCCAAAAATGACACTGAAGTGGCTATTCTGCTATTCAATCTTTCAAAGACTGAGGCCAGGACTAAAGCCGAAGAGCAGATTTTAGATGAAAACCAAACTGAATCTGTACTTCCATGCAATCCTAATCAACTAAAACCTAGAGCTTAAAATAAGAGTGAAAAGAGTGACAATTTACACTTATGGAACGATGGTGGTAAGCCAAACATTTTGCATTACTTCCCTTATTTTTCACCATAGGCCTATAAAGACAGGTACCACTGGTCTTCCCCATTCTACAGAGAAGGAAACTGAGTCTTAAAGAGGTAAAGAGACTTATTTAGGTCATGTGGTTAACAAATGGTGGGGCCAAGGTTCAAACTTTAGTACTGAGAAAACACTTTTCAGAAAGAACTAAAACGATTTTCAGCAACAAAAAAAAAAAAAAAATACAACCCTTAAATAAGAATCGTAAATAACTAAAATCATTCTATATTGGACAAGTCAATAATTTGAGTGGAGATAAGAGTCCTAAAAATTCCTGTGGAAGGAGGGCAAACTTCTGATAGCAAGAAAAATAAGAGCAGCTCTGGAAGCCAGCAATGTGCAGGTCTCTGCTATATGCAAGAAACCTGGGATCTTTAAATTCTGTCCTGCACTACACCAGAGAATTGTATGGATTCAGTAAGGGACTAGTTAAACTTTAAAGACTCACAGAACATTCTCACAGAGTTTCAAATGCCTAAATAAAATTCCAACAAAGAAGTTTATTTGCGTTTTTTCCAGAGCTAAGAATAGGCAAAAAGGAACAACAAAAAAAGGTTCTATACATAGCTAAAAACTATAATTAACATAACTTGTAACTGAGTATCAAATAGTCACTTAAAAACAAAAGAACTGATTAATGGGTTACTATAGAAATAAAAGAAATCAGTAAAAACATTCTCTGATAATGGAAATAATGTGTTTTTAAAGGATGTGGGTGTGTATGTATGTACCTTTTCAGCAGATATTATATTATACCATTGCCAATGTAAATGTAAAAGAATCCTCCAACTGACTACATGGTGTATCAAAAGTCAAAAGTCAAGACGTATTTGCACCATTACTACTAAATGTGGAAGCTGGTAAGCAGAAATAAACTTTCAAATCGTAAGTCAAATTGTGTCATTCCTCTGCTTAAAACCCTCCAATGACCTCCCATTGCAATTAGAACAAAATCCAAAGTCCTTACTGTGGCTTGCAAGGCCTTCCAACTCTGACCTCATTTCCCTTCCTTTCCTGTCCCTCCCTGTCTCCCTCTCTTTTTCAGAACTTTGCAGCCAAAGTGGCCTTCTTTCGTTCTGTCTTCTGTGCCAAACTGTTACCCTTAAGAGGGGCTTTATAACCAATGTTCCTTTTGTTTGGAATACTGCTCTTCCAGATCTTTCCCCTACATGACAACAGTGACATAAGTGCTTTACTGACCAGACCCATGTCTAGCACTACTCCTAGCACATGTGTCCAGTGGTAGTTGCGGCTTCCCTCACAGCTCAGTTGGTAAAGAGCCTGCCTGCAATGCAGGAGACCTAGGTTTGATTCCTGGGTCGGGAAGATCCCCTGGAGAAGGAACTGGCAACCCACTCCAGTATTCTTGCCTAGAGAATCCCCACGGACAGAAGAGGCTGGCAGGCTACAGTCCATGTGGTTGCAAGAGTCGGACATGACTTAGCGACTAAACCACCATCGCCACCAGGGGTAGTTACTGAATGAATGAATGATTAATATCATTCCAAGACCCAAGCCATCTTTGTGGCAGACACGTATCTCACCTTAGGCGATCCTCCAACAAAGACACACTGCCCAGCTGTACAGAGTATGGTTAGCCGACAGCCTCCAGCTGGGCTTCTTTAGAGTCTGCTTCAGCTCTCCAATGAAGAATGCACAATCTTCCCCGGGTATCAATGGAACATTGGTTCTAAAACCTGCACTCTCTCAGCCCCAACAGATATCAAAATCTGCAGATGTTCAAAGCCCTTACAATCGACCCTCCCTGTCAATGACTTCCAAATCTGCAGACTCAACCATCACATAGATCAAGCAGTACTTTGCACCCAGTGCAGCAGGACTCCTCCAACTTTGTTCCAAATGTTCCTGACTGGATTGGTAGAGACTTGGTCAAGTTAGCTTCACAACGTGAAGACTGGTTTGACCACTCCTGCTCCCATTCTTTTCTTTTCACAGGTGTCACTCTCTAGTAAACAAATTGCAGTCCTAACTCCATCTCAATGTCTGCTTCCTGGAGAATCCAACAAGCACACTTTCCATTTCAAAAAACCTTTCTTTCTGCCTACAAATTAAAATGTTCATTTTTAATGGTGCACAAAACATTCATTTAGTATCAAGCATCTGATGAAATAACTACCCACCACCCTCATTCCACACTAATGTTCACACTCATAGCCACATGCCATTTAGCAGATTCTTACCTTACATACGTCTTAGTTAAATGCTACCTCTTCTATGAAGACTTCAAAACCAATTAAATGATCTTTTTTGTGTGTCTCTCTTTTCAACATACAGCAGTACCTACTATACTGTATTATAATTATCTGCTTATTCATGTATGTTTCTCTATTAAAGATGAAGCTTTTAATCTGTGCCTGCCTCACCTAAGTAACCCCAGTGCCATATAATGCACTTGGTTCAAGTACAGTGTTCTATAAATTTCTTGAAGACAGGAAATGAACTAAATGAACTAAAATAAGAGTAATTTTAAAAGATAAACCTTTAAAACCATATGACTTTCACTTAAATTTAATCTATAAGCTTAAGTTATTGTGGTCAGCATACTGAAGCCCCAAACATCCATACATTCTAAAAATAACTTTATTCTTCTTAGTGACTAAACTTCATTGTGTTTTCAACAGGCAGTTATTGTTAAAAATTGAAAGGTATTATGCAATTTAGAGGTCTATTCATTCTGCACTTTTTAGGACACTTCCTTACAAATAACATATTAGTTATCAAGGAAAAATGAAGCATTGATATTTTTTATAACTCATTTAATTTCTTTTCAACTTCATATAACCTATCAGTTCTCAATCACACCCTCCCAAGACAAAATCAGGCCAAACATCCCTAGAATATAAACATAAAAAAAATACTAAACCATGAAATACACAAATATACACAAAAGAACAAAGTGTCTAATAGAAAAGCACTTTATAAATGAGAAAATTTTAATTTTGAGAGTTGTTTAACACCAGTGGTTAAGTCACACTAATTTTCTTTTTAAATTCAGTGAGCTAAAATGAGCAAGCAGCATTACTAATCTACCCAGTAATCATAGAATAGGTGAACAACTTAAAAATGCTAGTATTTTAAAGGAAGGCTAAGCCTCCCATAGGAAATAAAAGTGGAAATGAGTCCAAGGGAGAAAATGGCTTCGTTCCACACCCTTAAAACTGCCTACAGCAATGCATCAAAAAAATAAAATAAAATAAGCCCCCAGAGTCTGGGTCAGCAGCATAGTGTTACAACTTAAGCATTGGGTCATCAGCGGCAATGGTAGGCTGATTACAGGCTGAGGTAATATATTTACTTACTATAGTAAGGAACTGTGTAACAGTACTGCCAACAGTACAAAGAGTTCTTGTATGGATAACATGCACAAAGAAATACTATAACCATCTGCTTACTTTTCAATATTGAAATATGTAACATACCAGAACAATACTTTAAATAAAGAAATAAACACAGATAAACTATATTATAAATACTATTAGTTCAACCTGTTATATAAAACATTCAGCAATCTACTAATTATACTTTCTGACAAAAATTTACTTTATTTTTATTACTCATTAAAATCTGATCCTAACTCAAACAACCTTCCTCTATCATAATGGATAAAAATTAAAATACCACGTTAATATTTTAAAAAGGCAGTTTTACAAGTATGAACCCATCCTCAAACACAAATAACAAAAAAATTGTTAAATTTTTATGGCATTAATAGTTTAACATTGATTTGTCTTCCTATTTAACGGGCAGTTCCAATTAGTGGGATAAATATACATGAATTATATCATATGAATTACTGTTCAAAGCTCTTAGGAAATCTATTTTGCAACTAACCAAGAAAAGAATTGGGGCTTCTCAGGTGGCACTAGTGGTAAAGAAACCACCTGCCAATCAGGAGACGCAAGAGACTCAGGTTAAATCCCTGGGTCAGGAAGATCCCCTGGAGGAGGAAATAGAAACCCACTCCAGTATTCTTGCCTGGGAAATCCCATGGGCAGAGGTGTTTGGTGGGCTATAGTTCATGCTCATGCAAACGAGTCAGACAGGACTGAGCACACACTTTGATTAAGAAAAGAATTAGGGTGAAGATCAATCTTACTATATTTGTGTTCCCAGTGACTGGCAAAAAGAGTGACACACAGTGGCACCCACAGATGTTTACAAAATGCAAAAATTAATAAATATACTAAAGTTTTTTATTTTTTGGTAAGGATTTTTAAAAAGTCTTTAAATCAAGAAAATATTACCAGTAGCAATTTCTTGATTTTAAAAATCACTATACCCATTCTATAATACATATTTTGGACAAGATTGATATTAAGAATCATTATCCAAAGGATGATGTCCAAGAGTCACAAAGTGTCCTAACCTTTAATTCAATATTTCTTGGAATATTTTGCAGGAAAATAACTTATAAAAATATTAATATGTGTAAAGATGCAAAATGCTTTATCTAGTAAATTCATCACTTAAATTTCAAGTGTTAGTTTTTTGGGTTTTTTTTGGGGGGCGGGGTTTCGTTGCTAACTCATGTCCAACTCTTGTGACCCCATGGACTGTGGCCCATCAGGCTCCTCTGTCCATGGGATTCTCCAGCAAGAATACTGGAGTGTTCAAGTGTTAATGAATTCCCAAAACATTAACTCAAGGGAATAAAATTCAATAATTCAATTTAAAAAACATTTTTGAGGCATATACTATATATCTGGCATCATGTTAGACAGCTTACCCAGAGAATATAACAGAAGTATACATAACTCAAACTGAAGGCTATGAAGCTTCAGTTAAGTCTTAAATGAAAAGTAGTGGTTAAGCAGGGAAGAGGAAGAAATAGGTAGGAGGGTAAAAAAGTTGTTAAACAAAAGAGGTATGGGAACGTGTATTTGGGCACCTCATAATTCAAAATGGCTAAAGGAAGAGACTTGAAGAAAGATTTCAGAGACGAGTCTGAAAGATCATGAAATGATCTTGGAGTTACATGCAAACAAGTTCCAATTTTATCATGTAGACAGATGGGAAACCCACCGAAGAACATAGTCAGAATTCTAATTTATAAAGATCACTGAGACTGCAATAGAGAGAAAGAATTGGAAAAGAATAAAAGAAGGTAGAGTTCTAGACTAAAGAATTAAATAGCACTCCTCAGTGTATGGGTAGTAACCGAAGTTATATAGAAAAAGATTACTCCAAGCACTTCCTCAAGGTCAAGGTGAAAGACAACAGAGAAAAACCTACAAATCAAAAAGTGTTCTGTGTGTCAAATATGTAAAAAGAAGATATAAACTGCAAGACATACACTGGATTCAGCATCAAAGCTGAGTGGAATGGCAACATCTGTATCATTCTCAGCTACTTCTCTGTGAAAGGAAGAGGAAGATAAAATGAGAAGTTGAAAGGGTTCACAATCTAAAGAAATTTTCTTTCTATGCTTTCACAACGGAAAAAACAAAAGTAAGTGAACACCAAAAAGAAAAAAAATTTTAATATAATGTTATAAAAGAAAAGCATAACATAAAGTGGTATATACATAATAAACAGAACCGTGTAAAACTTTATATACAGGGACATGGGTTTGAAGGGAAAATGGAAAATTAAAAACAGTCATGTTTTACTTGTGGTATTTTTCTCTTTATGATTTCCTTTAATGCTGTCCTATGCTGTTACAATTTTAAAATATGCAAAAAAGAGAATAACACTCTATACATCTCCTCACCAAATCCCATGATAATGTTACAATAATTAATGAGGGATGGATAGTTTTATGATTAATCACTTAATGAAAAATATATCCATGATTCAATCCTAGTTTTCTAATAATCATCTAATTCTAAAATGTGCATTCCTAAAAGTGATCTGGTTGTTTCAAAACATCCCAGTTCTATAAGACTTCTATGTCTCACTAAACTTGGAAAATATGAGGCAAATGACATATTAACTTAAACAATCATAAAAATGCTTAGAAAGTAAAAGCCTCATTTAATGAAAAAAACTTCAAAATGTTTCCATATGTTTTTATGAAGTATTCTTTCTCTCACTAAATGAACACATTCAAGATTTCGTTTCTGGCTTTGTTTCAGAAAAATCCCATCTGCATAGTACGGCACTTACAAGTACATCTCAGTCATGCAATAGTTATGTCACAGCTCATATATCAAATAAAAATCACATTCAAGCCCACACAACCTCACAGACCCAAAGTCTTCCTTTCTATTACAAGTATTCCTGAGAGAGCTTTCAATGCACCTCACTGCTGATGTCACATGACTTTTGTTAGGAAGTTAAATCCTAAAACTAAAATATCAAACAGTCTGGAATACAGTTGTGAATGACCTAAAAAAAACCCATTTTCCCCACTTATAAAGTATGAATATTTCCTTTTCACAGAAACAGGTGCAGAAGCGGTGAAAAAAACTATACCTCAGCACACTGTGATCCTTTTAATACGGCACTATTTCATTCTATTAAAGGAATGATAAAGTGATAATGCTTCATTTAATACTTAGAATAACCTTGATAGATATGTTGAAAACATCTCTATTTGATCCCATACATGTATATATGGAAATATATTCATTATAAATTAGAAATATTTTACTATTTGGAGTTTTCATATTTTACTATCATGGAATTTCATGTATCTGTATACCAACAATATCACTGCTACCCTATCCATGTGTCATTTATAATACTAGTTACTTAATAAAGTAAAGAAGCAGTACTGCACAGTGGCTAAAAGCTTGAAAACTGTCAGAACACATGGACTAATACTCAAGCTTTGCCACGCATGTGATCTATAACCACGGGCAAGACAATCTCTCTGAGCTTCAGTGTCTCATCTGCACAGTACCTTCCTCTCAAGGTTGTTTTGAGAATTAAATGAGTCAATAGATGACAAGCTCTTAGAAGAGAACCTGGCATACAATAAACAGAAAATAAGTAACTAACTAATACTGTTGTTAATATCTTCTTTTAAAAATACCCACAGTTTTTTATGTGTACTTCATGGTAAATTTATTTCATGAGCAAACTCTTTTTCCACTTTTATCTTAAGCATTTAATATCTGAAATCATGAGTTTACATAGGGGATATATTTTTTTCCTAATATGCAGCAAAAAAAATAATTTTTACCATTCCAACATATACATTACCAAATGTAAAATTAGATAGTCAGTGGAAATTTGCTGTATGAAGCTGGGAGCTCAAACCCAGTGCTCTCTGACAACCTACTGAAGGGGTGGGAGGTAGGGGAGAGGTTCAAGAGGGAGGGGACATACACATACCTATGGCTGATTCATGCTGACATATGGCAGAAACCAACACAATATTGTAAAGCAATTATCCTCCAATTAAAAATAAATAAATTTAAATTTAAAAGACTTTAAAAAAATTAAAAGGTCCCAGTATACTACTGAAAACCATCTCTCATTCCAACAGTGATATTGAACTAATAATGGCCATCTTTTGCAGTACACATTAAAAACTGTGCTTTTAGGGACAAAATCCATTTAAAGGAAATGGAGATATTTAAATAACTGACATACTGTGATCACACTGATAACTACTGTAAGCGAAACACACAATGATTTCTGTAGGAAAGGATTAGAAAACAAGTAAGCAATGCGATGCCATTTCATGAAGTCTTGTCATGCTGTTCCCTTCCAACTTTAGAGATTTAAAATCCCACTGGTTCTTCCTTCCATAAAAATAAATTCCTCCAAGTTCTTTGCTTATTTCTTTCATTTACAGATTAGGAAACCCTGAAACTTTCAGAAAACAACCCAAGACATATTTTATTATTACTATCAAATAATTAATAATAGTAGCTACCAATTATTACACCAGACACATTGATGAATACAATTTATCACAACAAAACCATGAAAATGTACTATTATCCATAGTTTACAATGAAAAAACTAAAACTTTAAGTATCAAAGCAACATGTCTAAGATTCCACAACTAGTAAACGGAACTAGGTAAGAAGGAGCTGGGTGAGAGAATTTAAACTGCAGGTCCTGACCATGCTATACTGAACTAGCAGAGAGCCAAGAATCTAACTACACCAACGTTTCACTGATCAAAACATTTCTGGTACTCCTTAGGTACAACTACATTTATGGCCTTCAAGTCATCCTTCTGACTTGTCCCAGTGATGACAAATCCTTTCATTTGAGGCATGAATCTGAATACTGAAAGAAAGAAATAAATACAGTCAACGTGAAGAACAGTGAGTAAAGCTGACACTGGATCTCAACAAATCTTTATTTTCTAACACAGGCATGGTACTAGATATGTATTCAAGATGATATTTTGTTTCTCTGACACTGTCTTTAAAAGAAAAGCAAGTGTGTATTTAAAACTAAGGTATTAATTTCCTCAAACGTCTGCTAAACTGGCTACTAAAACAATTTCAAAGAGGTTTTCAAGATCTGTGAACCTAACAGTATCTATGGATTGGAAAGTAGAGACCAAAAGAATCACTTAGAAAAGCAAGTCATTTGGATATATAAGTTTTGTTTTCACTATAACAGAATAAGTTTTAAAGATTTATTCTTTGCAGAATAGTCATTAATAGTCTGTGATTTTTTTAAAAAACCTGTAACATTATTCTTTTGTTAGACTTTTTTCATTTTTCTTCCTCTTCCAAATAGTTCATTTAAACCTGTTCAGTATTTTTAAAAAATATTTTCTAATGTATAGTGAGCAATACTCAAAATTCTGATCACTAAAGAATAAAATTAAGAAGTTTCTCAGTTCTTCCTCATGAATTATTTTTATCTGGAATCAACCCAAAATCATTTTAGCTCTTTCACCACTGTACTAATTCATGTTCAAGCTACGGCTTCATACTCCCTTAGGCAACCATTATAGCCCATAACTTTTCTTGCTTGTTTCAGTCAAATCTTTGCTATCTAATTTTATAACATTTTTTATTTTTTAAATTATTTTAACAAGCTTTACATTTTAGAAGTTTTAGATTTACAGAAAAACTGCAAAGATAGTACAAAGAGTTCTCATGTACCCTATACCCAGTTTCTCCTATTAACATCTTACATTATTATGAAACATGTCAAAATTAGTATCAATTTTATTACTTTTAATCCAAAGCACATTTTAACCTTTTATATTTCTTCCCAGTCTTATAGATTCACTTTAAGTAATTCTGATCAATTTATAAATAATACCTATTTAATGTGCATATATTTTTTATTCCTTCTTCCACAACATCAATATAAGTAAGTAAAAATAGGTCTAGGTGAAATTCCAATTAACATATCTCTGATAAAGATGCCAAGCCATCAGTATTTATATTCTGCATTAGACAACAATAGGTATTTGTTAGGATTCGTATTGGTCAGAAACAGAAATCCAACTTAAACTAGCTTAACCCAAAAGCTGAGATTAATCAGTTTACAGGACATAGAGAAGGGCTGAAACCCAGTGGTGATAAGAAAAGACAAGGCCCCAGAAACAACTGGTAGGTACCACAGTAGCAAATGACTCCAGAAGTCTGTCTCCTGGATCTCTTTAGATCACTTTACCTTTCTGCAGTGATGTTTCAGCACCAAGGCAGTTAACAAAAATAATAACTCCCAATTCCTACATTTTATGTCTTCTACTACTGGAAAGAACTAATCTCATTTTCTCTGGTTTCAAGCTCAAACTCCCAGAAAAAAAGATTCTGACTGGTGTGACTTGGAAACTTATGGACTTTGAACAAGTAGGAACCCTAAATGACTCAGTAAAATGGCCAATCCCTACATCAAAAGAGCAAATCAAAAGCATTTTTAAATGATATTGAGTTTATTCACAAAACAGAAACAGACTCACAGATTTCAAAAACAAACAGTTACCAAAGAGAAAACATAGGGGAGGGAATAAATTAAGAGATTAATAAACACACACTACTATATAAAAAATAGATAACCAACAAGGACCTACTGTATATCACAGGAAACTCTACACAATATTCTGTAACAACCTATATAGGAAACAAATCAAAGAAAAATTAACGTATGTAATGCATAACTGAATCACTTTGCTGTGCACCTGAAACTAACATAACACTGTAAATCAAATATACTCCAATAAAATTTAAAAAGAAAAAAAGCATACCTGGCTTTGCCCTCCCAGCAATTTCGATTTACATGAAAAAGTGGAAATTACCGCTTGTTAGGAACCTTAACCTCCACTCCTGCAAGTGAAGGAAAGCTGTAGGCTATAGTAGGGGGGTGGCTCAGAGGGTAAAGAATTTGCCCGCAATGCAGAAGACCCAGGTTTGATTCCTCAGTAGGGAAGATCCCCTGGAGGAGGGCATGACAACCCACTCCAGTACTCTTCCCTGGAGAATTCCACAGACAGAAGAGCCTGGCGAGCTATAGTCCATGGGGTCACAAAGAGTTGGACACGACTGAGCGACTAACACATTTGATACACAGGGATTACCCAAAATGCCTTAATCTGATTCACTGATGGTTCAATGAAACTGAAATGTAATGGTGTGCACTATGCTTCTGCTGCTGTTCAATCTCAGCTCCAGCAATGTGTAAACTAGCTCAGTAACAGGATTCAACTACTGACCCCTGGGTTCTTGCCAATGGCCTACCTATCTGTCTGCCTCTCAGAAAACTAGAGGCTGGTGAATTAAAGACTAAAGGTTAGAGACCACAAATTATAGAAAAAAAGACACTATGGGAAGGAAACCCATAGGAAAAAAATCACAGGTAATCAAATCATATGGATTACTCAGACAGATGCCTGCAGCAGAGACTCTCTCACTGATGAGCTCAACTAGAATAAATGTGCACCATCCAGACTGCCACCACTGCTGCCTGAATCCATCATTATACAAGAGATGGCAAAATATTCATAATCATGGATTTTTGGCATAAAGTAAAATATTCTGTTCCTAATATAGAGGTCACCATAATATGATCAACTCATGACCACACAGTCAACAAGGTTATAATGGCGTGATGGAGGTCAACACTGCCAAAGGTGCTGCCACCCCATCCCTGTTGAGCCTACTCCTGGCAAATTCACTACATCAGACTTTTTAACCCTAATTCTCAGTGTGATCAGCTAACACCAGCCATACCAATGTCACCATCAAAACTAAGCTGTTCTATGTTCAAGACCATTTACCAGCTAACAATGGTGTGACTTCTATTATAAAGGCCACACAACAGGTCAAAAGTTGGAATATTTGATGAACATTCCATGTCCCTACCTAATCCCCAGGCATCTAATATTGTTGAGCACTGGAATGGCCTCCTGATAATTCAACTAAGAAAGATTTCTGACTCCACCTCTTTCACCTTCTTTAGGTCCACAAAATTCAGTAAAGTAATACGGTCAACAAATGCAGCTGTCCAAACACAAAGTTCATCTCCTCTTGACCACCTCCAGGGTAATAATCTGGAAAAAAGCAGTGAGGACTATAAAGACAACAGAGCTCAGCAAATCCTCCATGTAAAGGGCTAGAAATAATTATTTAGACTTTGTGAACCACATACGATCTCTGTCACATTAGTCTTTATTTTTAACCCCAATCTTTTAAAAAACTGTAAAACAACGACTGTCGGTTTATAGACGTTTTTTTATTGAAGGCCACAAGCCAGATCTGATTCAAGGGCTTTAGTTTACCAACCTCTGGTATATACATTGGAAACTTCAGGATTCTACTCTGAACATTCCTAGGCAGGATGTACCTTACTTTCCTCTGACAGCAGTCCCAAGCAAGCCTAACTTGTGTACCATCCAGGTAGCAGCCCAGCCAAAGGAAACCTAGGGTTCAAATTTAACTATGGCCCAGTGACCTGGATTCTCTTATTTTACTGATATGTTTATTAGGCAAAAAACATTTTATGAAAAGGACCAAACAGTGTTTTAACTTCTGTGAATCACAGGCTCTCTATTACAATTACTCAGATCCAGCACTTGAGTGCTAAAGCAGCCACAGAAAGTAAGAAAACAAATGGGTACAACCAGATTTGCCCCAGAGCAAGTTAAGCTGCTGGTGGCTTTCTCTTTCTATATTACAGAAGGAAGGGGAAGCATAATAACTCTTCCAGCTCTATTTCTATCCTGGAAGGACTTGCACAGAAAAAGGAGTCAACTCATATGCCTTTTACAATAGTAAGGTTATAAGGTTCATATTTATGCTGTTTTGTATTCTGAGATTCAACACTATAGGACACGAAAACAACCATATATACCATATCTGAACAGTTTGAACTAAAAACTATGCCTTAATTTGATTCAAATAAAAAATATTAAATGCTTGGTATGTAGTAAATCAAATCACATACCCAGAGACTGGAAATTATATTACCTCATTTAATCATCCAAATCACCTTCTGAGGTACTATCATTACTAGACATGGAAATTAAAATTCAAACATACTGTATCCCTAAACATGTTATGTAATGTCTTTATGTTCCAATTTCCTCATGTGGAAAAAACATAATAACTATTTATCTAAGAAAAGTGCTTCTAAGTAATATATGGGTTAATGCATACAAAGCACTTAGAAAGGTACATACAATAAGCCCTTATACATGAACAATTATCATTACTATTTTAATTTATTATTCGAAGGGGTATACAAAGACTACATTTTAATAAACCTGCCAACTGATCTCTTATACTTGTTCTGACCATTTACTCAACATTTTTTGAAGTAAACAGCAAATTTTGTGTCACTTTTGCCCACAGATTAGTTACAACACAATATAAAAGAAGCACTTATATGCTATTTTTCAGTTGGTTACTTTTCCTCAATCAATATATAATTTAAAATTTGTGTTTACTACATTAAGAAAGTAAAAGTAGGTGAAATTAATTTTAATAACATTTTAAGATATCTGTTATTATCATTTAATATATCTAATATATTATATATCTAAGATATGTCTAAGACTATCTAAAATAAGATATTATCATTTAATAATCAATGCAAAAAATTGTTATTTTTACATACTTTTGTTTTACTAAAAGTTGAACCCAATAAGTATTTTACACTTACAGCCATCTCAGTTCATCTTAGTCCCATGTGGGTAACAGCTATCATATTGGATATCACAATTCTGAGTTATTAAATACATAATTCTCAAAAATGTTAAATTTAAGTCTTTCTCCCTCCTCCTCTTCCTCCAGCACTCCTCTTCCCTCTTTACCCAAATTTTAAACTCATCCATTCATTCATGTGATATGCTGAGAATATATTCCTCTGGAAATGGAAAAAGACAAATAAACAATCTTAATACAATTGGAAAGTGATCTGAGAGCTCCCTTTAAGAGATCTGAGGGAGAAGGTAGAGAGATACAGATAGATGAAGTCTAAATTGAAACACCAAAGGTAAGTCAGGCTAAGCAAAAATGGGAAGGACACAACAGGCAAAGAAAACAACAAGGAAAAAGTCCTGTAACAAAAAAAGAGTTTAGAGCAGCAGTCCCAACCTTTTTGGCACCAGGGCCCAATATCACGGAAGACAATTTTTCCATGGAAGTGGGGGTCAGGTTGGGGAGATGATGGTTTCAGGACGATTGCCATAAGGAGCTCTCAACCTAGATCCCCTGTATGTGCAGTTCACGCTTCTATAAGAATCTAATGCCACCACTGATCTGACAGGAGGCAGAGCTCAGGTGGTACAAGTGATGGGGAGCTGTAAATACAGACGAAGCTTCTCTGGTTCACCCACCACTTACCTCCTACTGTGCTTCCCGGTTCCTAACAGGCCACCAACCTATACCGGTCAGTGGCCCAGGGGCTGGGGACAGTCCCCTGGTTTAGAGTACGGACCTGAAGAACAGAATGAAGATCAATGCAACTTAAACAGAATGTACAAGGATAACTGTTGCAAATGATTTGCCCCATCAGGCATTCAAACGTTCCCTACAGGAAATATGAAAAAAAAACCTAGAATACAGTCATAAATAGTTCTCTACTTAAAACTCATTCCCCAACTTTGCTCAGGGTAGGAACATATCTAGCTAAAAATACTCAATACTCTCCTCCCTAACTAGAATAAAAAGCAGATGTTGCCAGGTAATATAAATACTGTTTAAGAACTATGCATAAAACACTTTCACAGTAGCAAGTTAAAGGCTGCTAACTTTAGCAAGGCCTACTTGGGAAGTTGGTCCTTGACTGACAGCACCTGGGAACCTTTATTACCTTTATTCTCTGTTATCAGTATGGTTTGCTCTACTTAAAAGACTTTTATACAAAAAAAAAATAATAATTTATCTCAACACCTGCTCTCCTTCCGGGAGTCTGGAATTTTGTAATGTGCTAGATAAGAGGTTGCATGTATGAAAAGACCCAGTAAAAATCTGGGTCACTGAATGACTAACAGGCTTCCCTGAGAGAAGCAGTGCATATGTTGGTATATATTTTGTTGGTAGAGAAAAGCAGTTCAAATGTACCTTCCCAGTAGGCAGAGGGCTTAGAAGGAGGATTGTGTATGAATTTCAATTCTATTTTAATCATTTTTCATAGTTCATTTAAACTACAGTATTCTCTTGCTAATGATCATCTTCCATAACTTACCAATGATTACATTCTTTAAATATCTTCCCTGGTGTCTCAGTCAGTAGAGTCTGCTGCAATGTGGGAGACCTGGGTTCAATCCCTACGTTGGGAAGATCAACTGGAAAAGTAAATGGCAACCCACTCCAGTATTCTTGACTGGAGAATTCCATGGACAGAGAATTCCTGGTGGGCTGTAGTCCATGCGGTCACAAAGAGTTGGACATGACTGAGTAACTAACACTTTCAATTTCATATTCTTTAAGTGGTTGACTTTTCTCATTCACTAGCAAACAGAGATCTCGAACTCCTATCTACACTACACCACACATTACTCTATCTACACTACAACATTATATAGATAATTTGGGGGGCAGGGAGGAGGGGGAGGGAAGAGAGATGACCTTAAAAATGGGTACAATTTATAGACTATTTACATTCTAAACACTCACTCAAAAACACAAAGGAACACTTACATCATTAGACATTCTCAATAGAAATCAGTAGCCTCTGGAGATAAAGCAGAACAAACTGAAACATGCCATCTGGCCTCATGGAACCTATTTTCTATTTAAAGAATCTTCTCAACAAGTGACATCTGAGCCAGGCTCTGAAGGTTAAGTTGATATAAATAAGTGAAACAGAGGGAGGACGCTGCAGAAGGATGAAAAAGCTTGAGCAAAGCCCTAAGACAAAAAGAAGCATAGCTATTTTGAGAAACTGAAAGGTTAATATAGAGCAAGATTTAAGTTTTCATACTATTAATAGGAAATCATTGAAGGTTGAGTGCTATAATCAAATCTGAACTTTCCAAAGCTTATTCAGGCACCTGGTAAGCCATGGTTTGGAAGAGGAAAAAGAAATGATGAAGTTGCCCTAAAGTAATAGAAGTAAAAATGGAGCAAAACAGATGTATTATAAATGTACCTAGAAAATAAATTAGACAATCCTTGGTGACTGATTTACTCTGGGTATATAATTAAACAAGATAAAAGGTATCAATTATTTTAATGACATAATCCTACTTAGCATGAAACACTTTAACAAAACGATGTTTAAAAATGAAAAACGTGACATGGAAGCAACCTAGATGTCCATCAGCAGACGAATGGATAAGAAAGCTGTGGTACATATACACAAGGGAGTATTACTCAGCCATTAAAAAGAATACATTTGAATCAGTTCTAATGAGGTGGATGAAACTGGAGCCGATTATACAGAGTGAAGTAAACCAGAAAGAAAAACACCAATACAGTGTACTAATGCATATATATGGAATTTAGAAAGATGGTAACGATAACCTTGTATGCGAGACAGCCAAAGAGACACAGATGTATAGAACAGTACTTTGGACTCTGTGTGAGAGGGAGAGGGTGGGATGATTTGGGAGAATGGCATTGAAACATGTATAATATCATATGTGAAATGAATCGCAAGTCCAGGTTCGATGCATGATACTGGATGCTCAGGGCTGGTGTACTGGGATGACCCAGAGGGATGGTACGGGGAAGGAGTTGGGAGTGGGGGGTCAGGATGAGGAACACATGTACACCTGTGGCGGATTCATATTGATGTATGGCAAAACCAATACAATATTGTAAAGTAACTAGCCTCCAATTAAAATAAATAAATTTATATTTTAAAAATCATAATAAAAATTTTAGAAATGAAAAAAGTTAGCAACAAAGATTATCTAAAGTGTAGGACATCTGCCTAATATGTGAATAAATGATTTTAAAAATTACATGGAAGTCTCATGAATAAATATACTAATTTTCTCACAAATTTTCTACGAAAAAAAAAAAAATACAAGGTTTTAAAAAGGCACCAAATAAAAAGTACAAGGTTATAAACCTATATCAGGACTTCCCTGGGGGTGCAGTGAATAGGAATCTGCCTGCCAATGCAGGGGACCTGGGTTTCACTCATGGTCAGGGAAGATTCCACATGCCAAGGAGAAGCTAAGCCTGTGCACCACAACTACTGAGCCTGAGTACTCCAAGTACTGAAGCCCACGCACCTAGAGCCTGTGCTCCACAACGAGAGAAGCCACCACAATGAGAAGTTCATGCACCACAACAAAGAACAGCCCCCGCTCACCATAACTAGAGAAGACCTATGTCCAGCAACAAAGACCCAGCTCAGCCAAATAAATAATAAAATAAAACTTAAAAGCAAACCAACCTATACCAATGGTCAGCAAATTGTTTCTGGTACAGGACCAGAAAGTAAAAATTTTCGAATTGCGAACCATATGATCACTGCTGCAATTACTCAACACTGCCACTGTAGGACATAAGACACCAAAGACAATATTTAAAGGAACAAGGGAGTTATTTTCCAATAAATTTTTTTTTACAAAAACAAGCAGTGAGCTAGAGCTGCCAACTCCCGATCTAGATAAAGAACACATAGAATATGCAAAAGTTGAGCCAAGTGGTCAGATCAGATACCTGGCCAATGAGAAGCAAGGCAGTAAGCATTTCAGCAGGCATATGCAATATGATCAATAATTATCTTTCTTTGAAAAAAGGTAAAATTGGCAGTCTGTAGGTATATCCTTCAAAAACAGTCTGGTAACATTTAGTGGAGAGTACCACATACACAAGACTGAAGTTAAGGAAAAAGCCTCCAGAATCTATGGAAGTCTGGAAAGGGAAATTTATGACCTTAGTCTTTGATGAAACAAGGAATGGCCCAGCCGAACAGACATCTAGGAACTGAAATGGCAGTTAAACATGGAAGCTTGGACAACTCAAGGAGAAGTTCAATCAACAGAGCTAAGGCACACAGTCAGAGCAGGATTAACTGCACAGCTGAGTAGATGCTCCTGAGTCAACCTGGATGTGTATTTCTTAAATCATTCCCAGATTAACAGAATCAAACCCAGATGTGAGGCACAGATGAAAAAACAAGCAGAGATCAAGTGGATGTGACTATACAGAAAAGTAAGGTGGTTGCAGAGTATCAAGCAGGCTCTTAGAAAAATGAGGAATTACAAATAGTAACTACTACTTATGGGGAAAGATCAACAAAACCAGGTCAAGTCAGATAATGGAAAAAATCATTAGTTTTTTTACTGATAAATTCTGCTTTCCAATTTACAAATAATATTAATCTAACAGCACATGAGATTTTCTAATGCTTTCTACTCATAATCAATTAAATTTCAATAAAACAGACGAAAGCTGTATCTAGTTACTTACTAATAAAATTTTTTGTAAGAAGACTATCTGTTATTTACTTCTGACAATAAAATCTGGGGTAAATGTCATTATATTTGATACTTAAAACCAATGACTTTTTAAGTTTACATTACTTGCATATTTTCTTTTTTTTTTCTTTTTTTTTTTTTTTTTATTAAATTTTAAAATCTTTAATTCTTACATGTGTTCCCAAACATGAAACCCCCTCCCACCTCCCTCCCCATAACATCTCTGTGGGTGATCCCCATGCACCAGCATATTTTCAATATATTTATAATCTAGTTCTTAAAATTAAGTAATAACTGAAAGATAATTCATATGATCATCTAAATAATATGATTTACTGCAGCATATTAGATTTTATCAGAAAACCTCAGGACAAAAATAACAATAAAGAATAATGTGTGCAATCAAAGATCACATATTTCTCAGGTACACTGATACATCTTTGAAGCAGAGTCCAAGTCTAGCAGTTACTAGGGTAATAATAAACAACTGTTTAACTGAGCTGATATATTAACCACAATACCACCACAAAAGAAAAAATAATTAACTCTGCCAAGCACTGGCAGAGGAAACAGTAACACTAATACTGAAAATTAATATTAATGTTACATTTAAAATAGAAAAGAGGAAAAAATAAAAAATAAATAAAATAGAAAAGAGGTAATAAATCAGCCCTTCTTTTGGGGTGTGGTGGAGCATGAAGGCAAGGAATCTGAAGAGCAAGGTATGCAGGATTTGATTCAACCAGAGATGATGTATGAGGCTCGATAGAATGCTGGTCCTAAAGGGTTTTAAGTTTATCCTGAAAGCAATGGCGAGTCACTGATAATTCTTAAGAAATGGACTGATGAGGTTACTCTTCCTTTTTTGATGCACTGTTCAGGAAGAGTGAGGCCAGCAGTACTTTGGTAGCCAGATAAGGCTACTAAACACATCCCTGGAATGAAAGGATGGTTCAAAATATGCAAATCAATAAATGTGACACAATCACACTAATAAGAAGAAAAAAAAAATCATACAATCATCTTGAAAGACACAGGAAAGGCATTTGGAAAAATTCAACTTTCATTCACAATAAATACACATAAAAAACTAGGTGGAGGAGGAACATACACAACAAAATAAAGGCCATAAAAGAAAAGCAAACAGCTAACATCATCCTCAGTGGCGAAAGGTTGGAAACTTCCCTAAGATCAGAAACAACAAAAGGGCACCCACTCTTACCAATCCAACTCAACATAATACGGGAAGGCCCAACCAGAGCAAACAGTCAAGACACAAAAATCATATTTAGAAAGGAAGAACTAAAACCATCTCTATTTGCAGGTAACATTATTTTATAGAGAGAAAATACTAAAGACATCACTAAAAATCTATTAATCTCATGAACAAATTCACCAAAGTGGCAGGAAACAAAACTGACATACAAAAATCAGTGGCATTTCCTATATAAGAATGACAAATTATGTGGAAAAAATAAAGAAAATAGTTCCATTTACAAGAGCATGAAAAACAATGAAACCTTTACAAATAAATTTAATCAAGGAGGTGAAAGATCTTAACAGTGAAAATTATAACCCATTCATAATGAAAAAGACGGAAGACCTAAATAAATGAAAAGATAGCCCATGTTCATGGACTTAAAGAATTAATCATGTTAAAATGTTTATGCTACCCAAAGCCAACTGCAGATTCAGCATAATTTCTATCAAGGTTCCAATATCAGTATTTTTTCCCAAACATAGTAAAAAAAAAAAAAAAAACCTAAAATTTACATGAAACAACAGAAACCTCAACAGTCAAAGCAAACTTGACAAAGAAAAGCAAAGCTGGAAGCATCCACTTTCCAGTTTCAGACTATATTAAAAAGCAACAGGAATCAAAAAACTATGGGAAAGGCATAAAACCAGTTGTATGGAACAATGGAACAGAATCAAGAAGGCAGAAAAGAACACAAGCATACTAACATTTGATAAGAGAGTAAAGAACACTCAAAATCTTCAATAAATGATGGCTGAGAAAACTGGATATTCACATGTTAAAAGAATAAAATTAGATCCCTATCTCACACCATTCTGGATATAATAATAACACAAGCAACAGAAGCAAAAATAAATGAGTACATCAAAACTAACAACAAAAAAATAGACTTCTACACAGCAAAAAGAAATCCACAAAAAGAAAAGGAAATCTATGGAATGGGAAAAAAAAATTCAAAATCATCCATCTGCTAAGAGGCTAATATTCAATATATAGAGAGAGTTCATATAAATCAACAGCAGGAAAAAAAAATACAATTTAAAAACGGGTAAAGGACCTGAATAGACATTTATCCAAAGAAAATATACAAACAGCAAACAGGTACACAAAAATGTCCTCAGCATCACTAATCATTAGGGAAATGCAAATCAAGACCACAAGCAGGTATCACCTCATACTTGTTAGACTATCTATCATTAAAAAAGAGAGAAAAAATAACAAATGCTGCCCAGGATGTGGACGAAAGAGAACCTTTGAGCAGTGCTGCTGGGATTGCAAACTGGCGTGACTACAATGGAGAACAGAATGCAAGTTACTAAAAAATTTTAAAATAGAACTATCATATGACCCAGCAAATTTTCTTCTGGGTCTATGTCCAAAGGAAATAAAATCATATGTGAAAGACACATCTGCACTCTCATGACCACTGCAGCATTATTTACATAGCCAAGATATGAGAACAACCAAAGTCTCCATCAACAGATGAATGGATAAAGAAAATACGAAAATATGCTGCATACACACATGGAGTACTCCAGTTCAGTCGCACAGTCGTGCCCAACTCTTTGTGACCCCATGGACTGCAGCACGCCAGACCTCCCTGTCCATCACCAACTCCCGGAGTTTACTCAAACTCATGTCCATTGAGTTGGTGATGCCATCCAACCATCTCATTCTCTGTCATCCCCTTCTCCTCCTGCCTTAAATCTGTCCCAGCATCAAGGTCTTTTCAAATGAGTCAGCTCTTCACATCAGGTGGCCAAAGTATTGGGATTTCAGCTTCAGCATCAGTCCTTCCAATGAGTATTCAAGACTGATTTCCTTTAGGATGGACTGGTTTTATCTCCTTGCAATGACTGAACAGATGTTGGCAGTTTGATCTCTGGTTCCTCCTTTTCTAAATCCAGCTTGAACATCTGGAATTTCACAGTTCATGTACTGTTGAAGCCTGACTTGAAGAATTTTGAGAGTTACTTTGGTAGCATGTGAGATGAGTGCAATTGTGCAGTAGTTTGAGCATTCTTTGGCATTGCCTTTCTTTGGGACTGGAATGAAAGCAGACCTTTTCCAGTCCTGTGGCCACTGCTGAGTATTCCGAAAGTATTCCACAGAATATTATTCAGTCAAAAAAACAAAGGAAATTCTGGCATCTCTTACACACACACACACACACACACACACACACACACACACACACACACACACACAAGAAAAGACGGTCCTTAAGGGCCATCTTAAGTGAAGTAAGTCAAGAAAGACAAATACTGTTTATCTCACATATATGTTGAAAGTAGGAGGAGAGGAGACCTCACAGAAAAAGAGAGCAGATTTGTGATTACAACAGGCAAGGTATAGAGAGTAGAGAGAAATTGGATAAAGGCAGTCAAAAGGTGGGTAAGGAAACTGGATAAAAGCAGTCAAAAGGTGGGCTCCCCAGGTAGCTCAGCCGGTAAAGAATCCACCTGCAATGCACGAGACCCTGGTTCAATTCCTGGATCAGGAAGTTACCCTGGAGAAGGGATAGGCTACCCACTCCAGTATTCTTAGACTTCCCTGGTGGTTCAGCTGGTAAAGAATCTGACTGCAATGTGGGAGACCTGAGTTTGAGGCCTGGGTTGGGAAGATTCCCTAAAGGAGCGCATGGCAACCCACTCCAGTATTCCTGGGCTTCCCTGGTGGCTCAGACAGAAAAGAATCCACCTGCAATGCAGGAGACCTGGGCTCAGTCCCTGGATTGGGAAGATTCTCTGGAGGAGGGCATGGCAACCCACTCCAGTGTTCTTGCCTGGAGAATCCCTATGGACACAGGAGCCTGACAGGTTACAGTCCATGGGCTCACAGAGTTGGAAACCACTGAATGAGTCAGCACAGTCAAAAGGTGTATGCTTCCAATTATAAAATAAATAAGGGACTTCCCTATAGCTCAAATGATAAAGAATCTGCACGCAATGTAGGAGACCTGGGTTCAATCCCTGAGTCAGTAAGATCCCCTAGAGAAGGAAATGGCAATCCACTCCAGTATTCCTGCCTGGAGAATCCCATAAACAGGAGCCTAGTGGGCTACATTCCATGGAGTCACAAAGAGCCAGACACGACTAAATGACTAACACAAACACATATAAAATAAATAAGTACTGGAAATGTAAAGTACAACATGATGACTATAGTTAACCGCTGTGTATTATATTTGAAAGTTGCTAAAAGAATAAATCCTGTAAGTTCTCATTGCAAGGGGAAAAATATTTTCTTTTTTTATTCTAAATATACAAAGCAATGGATAGTAACTAAATACTGTGGCAATCATTTCCCAATAAGTGAAAGGCAAGTCACTATGCTGCAATCCGTGAGCATGAGTATCTTTTTCATTTCTGTCTTTGCTATTTATCTTATTAAATTATTATTCTGATTTAAACATCAAAAAGTCTTACTGGTAATTTTAATGCAAATTTAACTCAAGTATTTTTATTTACAGCCAAGGATAAATTAAAAATCAGTACTTCTATCTAGAAAGAAAATTTTATCCCAGTTCAAAATACGTATTTCAGAACGCACTGGACATACATGTTGAGGGAAGTAGTGAGGGACAGAAAAGGCATATCACTGCACCTCAAATCTTTTTCCCAAATGGTTAAAGAACTGTTCAGCAACTCCAAAACCCTTTTTATATGCACACCTGGGAAGAATACCAAATCCGAAACTTTCCTCAAAGTTACACTGATGTGGTTTCAGGCCAGATGTTTAAATGTTACAGTATGTACATTTTCTTCCCCTCTTCTAAGGCAGAAGTAAAGTAAGAGGAATATTTGACTTCACTCCACAAGAGACCTATTTAATAGTTTGGCGGTTATGTAAGTAAAGGTAGCTTGGCTAAGTCAATGTTGACGACATACAGAACGACATGATCCTAATGAGTTGGAAAATATTGGCTCTCATGAGAATAGACCAGATGCTACTGAGCTGAGAAAGCTACTGTATTATTGAATTTCATTTTTATGAGGTAAAATTTATTATTCAACCATTAAGGTATCCCACATGAAATCTTGCGTAAAATACTTTTACAGTTACATTCTGGAAAGTAGATTTTTATTTTAACATTAAGACATCACTTAAATAACAGATTCAAATGTCCATTTGATCACCTTGCACACAGATTTTAAAGTCTGGTCCCAACAAAGACCAGAACTAGACTGTCAATAAAACAATGAACTATCTGAATAAAGAAAAAGAAGTAACAAGTCTTCGTTTCCCTGAGCAAAGAAAAGCCATATGTGACTTTGTATTTTAACCCTGAGCAAAAGGACAAAGCTTATAACCTCTATGATATGAGTACCATCAGAAACAAACAATAAAAATGTGTAAATCAAGATCTCAATTACTAATACACACTTACTTCCAACCTTAGTATCTCTGCTTTATTATTTATAATTTTTTATTATTTTAACTAAATTCCCATTATTTTATATTCTTTCATTACATGATTTCTATGGAATGGAAAACTTTGATTATCTTACTTTTTTTCTGGTCTTATTTACCATAGAGTTTGGTTGATGTAGCAAAAATAAATAATAACAGAAAGGTCCAAAGCCCTGGCTTCAAAAACTAGCTTACTTCCTGAATATCTCTGAGATGATACATGAGAAATACACTGAAATGTTCTAAGCAAAAATTTTCACGCCATGTAACAGAGGATACATAACCTATTGACATCAATATTACAAGTAAGATAAACAAATTAATGCATGAGAAACATCAGCCTAAAAAAGGTGAGTCAATTCAGACTGTTCAAGTAAGTCTTATGGTATCCAGTCCCTGCAAAATGCAGCTCATTAAAGGAAAAATGCATGGTAGACAACTGTATAGTCTGTGAAAAGCATATTAAAGGACATGGTTTCATCTACTTCTAGTATCCCACTGTACTTCAATATTCTGTTGCTCCACTCTCCTTTGGAATCTCTAGCAGAAGAGAGAATATATGGTTCTTCATAGGTGACCAAGAGCCTAGTATAGCCTCTTGTAAACAACTATATTAAAGAGGCACAATGTACAGTCTCTTCAATAAGCTCAAACAAGACCTTATCTACATCTTGAATTTTGTTCTTCTTTTATATAATTCACTACTTTGTTAACCTATTTACTTTCTTCCTTACTCTTGAATTTACCTTTTCCCTATTATCTTCTCAGCTAAAACAATGGATCAATGAGACTCCAATTCTGACAGTGGTTATCTCGGTCTCCAAGAACCTCACACCTTACAACCACTTTCATAAGCAATATCCCCAGGTATATGATGCCAGCAGGAACCTATAGCCAGGACAAGACAACAAATGCACTCCACAAACAATATTGCACTTCACAAATACTCTATGAGTAGATCAACAAATATTATCACCACTTTCTAAATAAAAAAGTTAATTGAAATAGAATGAAACAAACTGCCCTTGGTCTAGACATAAATAGATGACCATACTATAATTCAGGAAATTTTAATAGCTGAAAAGTAAAAATACTCTTATTATCTGAGAGAGACAGTAAGGCAGTCACTATACCAGGATCTATATGTAACAGAAAGATTAATATAAGATCATGGCATCTGGTCCCATCACTTCATGGGAAATAGATGGGGAAACAGTGGAAACAGTGTCAGACTTAATTTTGGGGGACTCCCAAATCACTGCAGATGGTGACTGCAGCCATGAAATTAAAAGATGCTTCCTCCTTGGAAGAAAAGTTATGACCAACCTAGATAGTATATTCAAAAGCAGAGACATTACTTTGCCGACTAAGGTCCGTCTAGTCAAGGCTATGGTTTTTCCTGTGGTCATGTATGGATGTGAGAGTTGGACTGTGAAGAAGGCTGAGCACCGAAGAATTGATGCTTTTGAACTGTGGTGTTGGAGAAGACTCTTGAGAGTCCCTTGGACTGCAAGGAGATCCAACCCGTCCATTCTGAAGGAGATCAACCCTGGGATTTCTTTGGAAGGAATGATGCTAAAGCTGAAATTCCAGTACTTTGGCCACCTCATGCGAAGAGTTGACTCATTGGAAAAGACTCTGATGCTGGGAGGGACTGGGAGGCAGGAGGAGAAGGGGACGACAGATGATGAGATGGCTGGATGGCATCACGGACTCGATGGACGTGAGTCTGAGTGAACTCCGGGAGATGGTGATGGACAGGGAGGCCTGGCATGCTGCAATTCATGGGGTCCCAAAGAGTCGGACACGACTGAGCGACTGAACTGAACTAAACAATGCACAAAATTATATCTCTAGCAGGCATTAGCACAGAAAGCTTTACTATTTATTTTAATAATTGTTCATTTTATTCTCTTTTTTAAAGGCTGAGAAGAAAAATCCAGTGTAGCTTTAAGAACATGTAGCATAATTCAATATTCACAAACATATTCACTTAAAGAAAACACAGAGTTTATTAAAATAATAAATAAGTAATATAGACGCTATAAAGAAAATGACTTTTCTTCCTTAAAGGGATTTGCAGTTTTGAGATTTGAAACAAAATTTGACATTTCATTTCTGAAGCACCATTATTATCTAGCATTTAAAGACAAGTGCACAAAGCTGTTGCATATTCTATGACCCAATGAAATCTATCAACCTAAAGTTACTTGATTTTACATATACAGACATGTTTAATACCTTCAGTTATTAAAAGAAAAAATATTAATTAAGATTAAATAGGTATTTTTAAGACACTAATGAGGTGAATAAAATAGTAAAATAACTGTACCTTTAAACCAAGAATAAAGGATTATTATTCTGTGCTTAGTTTTCTTTATATAAAAATGCTGCATAGGAAGTACAATTCTTGCTCTACTGCTAAAAGGTAATCCTCAAAATCCTTCAAGGTAGGATTCAGCAGTACCTGAACCAAGAACCTACAGATGTAGAAGCTGGATTTAGAAAAAGAAGAAGAACCAGAGATCAAATTGCCAACATCCACTGAATAAAAGAAAAAGCAAGAGAATTCCAGAAAAAGAGCTACTTCTGCTTCATTGACTATGCTGAAACCTTTGACTGTGTGGATTTCAACAACTGTGGAAAATTCTTAAAGAGATGAGAATACAAAACTAACTTTCCTCCCTCCTGAGAAACCTGTATGCAAGTCAAGAAGCAACAGTTACAACCTGGCACGCAACAAAGGACTGGTTCAAAATTGGGAAAGGAGTACATCAAGGCTGTATACTGTCACCCGAATTATTTAAATTCTCTGCAGAGTACATCATGTGAAATGTCGGGCTGGATAAAGCTCAAGCTGGAATCAAGATTGCCAAGAGAAATGTCAACAACCTAAGATATGCAGATGGCACCACTTTAATGGTAGAAAGCAAAGATGAACTAAAGATGATGAAGGTGAAAGAAAAGAGTGAAAAAGCTGGCTTGAAACTCAACACTCAAAAAACTAAGACCATGGCATCCAGTCCCATCATTTCTTTGCAAACAGATCGGGGTTGGGGGGGGAGTGGAAACAGTGACAGGCTTTATTTTCTTGGGCTCCAAAATCACTGCAGATGGTGACAATGGTCATGAAATTAACAGATACTTGCTCCTTGGAAGAAAAACTATGCAATCATAGACAGCATATTAAAAAGCAGAGACATTACTTTATCAAAAAAGGTCAGTCAAAACTGCAGCTTTTCCAGGAGTCGTGTCTGGATGTGAGAGTTGAACCTTTATAAAGGAGGCTGAGCACCATAGAACTGATGCTGTCGAATTATGGTATTGGAGAATACTCCTGAGACTCCCTTGGACAGCAAGGAGATCAAACCAGTTAATCCTAAAGTGAATCAACCCTGAATATTCATGGGAAGGACTGATGATGAAGCTGAAAGCCCAATACTTTGGCCACCTGATGCAAAGAACTGACTTATTTGAAAAGACCCTGATGCTGGGGAAGATTGAGGGCAGGAGGAGAAGGGGACAACAGAGGATGAGATGGTTGGATGGCATCATCGACTCAATGGACATGAGTTTGAGCAAACTCCAGGAGATAGTGAAGGACAGGGAGGTCTGGTGTCCTACAGTCCATGGGGCCACAAAGAGTCAGACACGACTGACTGAGCAAACACCAGAAGCACTGTACTAAGAATAAAATGAACAGAGTAAGACTTGGGGTGGGGTGATGAGAGCAAAAAAAAGAAAGAAAACTAGACACTTGGCAATCAGGCTTTTAAAACATATTTTAGCTGATTAATTCAATGATATACTTTAAATCTGCTTCATTTGATAAAAATAAGAAATCTTGAAAAAGAGATAAACATTTCCTAACACATTTCATTTTCCTCAACTCCCTTAATCTCCAAAAAATTAGTCCCAGATTATCAGGTTATAAACCACTTAACCTGTGATTACTTATCTATTCCATTTTTTTAAGACCTATGGCAGAATCCTATCAGGAGGGAATGTTTTTAGAGTAAGAAATTTTAAATAAGATGTTTTTACATAGCACAGTCCATTCGGTAAATTCAGAAAAGGAAATATGGAATTAATTTGTCAGATTGAATATTATAACGTAAGTATGATCAAAAATTAGTAAGAAGTTTTAGGCTATCTAAGCAACAAAAACAAAAATTTTAAATAAAGGTAGATTAATACAATGAGATGACTAAAGAGCCTTGTGATGAGGGTGAAAAAGGAGAGTGAAAAAGCTGGCTTAAAACTCAACACTGAAAAATAAGATCATGGCATGCGATCCCATCACATCATGGCAAATAGGTGGGGAAAAAGTGGAAACAGTGACAGACTTTATTTTCTTGGATTCCAAAATCACTGCAGAAAGTGACAATGGCCATGAAATTAAAAGATGCTTACTCCTTGTTAAAAAGCTATGACAAACCTAAAGAGCATATTAAAAAGCAGAGACTCCACTTTGCCAACGAAGGTCCAAACATGTTTTTTTCATGTAGTGATGTACAGATGTGAGAGTTGTACCATAGAGAAAGCTGAACACCAAAGAATTGATGCTTTCAAACCCTGGTGCTGGAGAAGCCTCTTGATAGTTTCTTGGACTGCAAGGAGATCAAACCAGTCAATCCTAAAGGAAATCAACTCTGAATATTCACTGGAAGAACTGATGCTGAAAAGTCCCTGATACTGGGAAAAACTGAAGGCAAAAGGAAAACACTATGGCCGAGGATGAGCCATTTAGACAGTATCACCAACTCTATGAACATGAATTTGAGCAAACTCCAGGAGATAGTGAAGGACAGGGAAATCTGGGGTGCAGCCGTCCACAGGTCCCAAGAGTCAGACACGGCCTAGCAACTGAACATCAAACAACAAACACTATGAGATACCCAACCAAAAACCAAAACAAACAAAACACTCTGGAAGGAATGTCACAGAAAATAGAAATTTGATAAACAACAACAACAAAAAAATGAATTAGTTAATTTCAAACAGTGATAAATGCTTCTGCCAAAGAAAGGCTTCACTGTAGACGATTCAGGTGCAAACCTGAAAGGAAAGCTTTTGTACCGTAACTCCACATAAAATAATGGTCATATGAATGGCAATGACAAAATGTTTTAGTCCCTTAGGGCTGCTATCAGAAATTTTTCTCTCAGTTCTGGAGACAGAAAGTCCAAAATCAGTCTGCCAGCATGGCCAGGGTCTGGTGAGAACCACCTCCTGCTCCAGACCACCTACTTCTTCGTCTGTCCTCAGATGATAGCAGGGTTAAGGGAGCTACTCTCTGGGCTCTTTTAATATGGACACTGATCTCATAACTACACTCTCACGATCCAATCAACCCCCAAAGGCTCCACACTTCCTAAGGCCATGACAATGGCATTAGAATTTCAACATATGAATTTTGGTGGGACACAAACATTCAGACCACAACTCATAATTCAAGCCAGTTAAACAGTCATCAATTTAAAACATTTTTTAACAAGATAAAATTCATGTAACATAAAATTCATCCTTTTAAAGTGTACAATTAAGAGGAATTTACCATATTCACAAGAGTGAAAACTTCACCACTATCTACTTCAAGAACATTTTCATCAATCCAGAAGAAACTCATGAAGTCATTCCCCATCCTTCCTTTCCCCAGGCTCTGGCAACCTTTAATCTACTACTTCTTTCTGTGGATCCACCTATTCTAAGCATTTCATGAAACTAGAATCAAAATATGAGATTTTTTGCATCTGGCTTCTTCTAATTAGCATTAATATTTTCAAGGTTCATCCACATAAGATAATGAAGTATCAGTACCTCATTCCTTTTTATGTCTAATAATATTTCATTGTAAAGATATAACATATTTTGCTTATCCTTTCATCAGTAAGAGACATTTGTACTGTTTCCACCTTTTGGCTGTTAAGAATAATGCTATGTTATCTCCGTTACATGTGGAATTTTAAAAGGTCAAATTCATAGAAGCAGAGGGCAGAATACTGTTTACCAGGAGTAGGGAAGTGGGGAAAATGAGAGATATTGATCAAAGAATACAAAGATGCAGTTCTATACAATGAGTAAATTCTAGAAATCTAAAGTACAGCATGATGATTTTAGTTAATAATACTATATCATATACTGGAAATTTGTTAAGAGTAAATTTCAGGTGCTCTCATCATAGGGAAAAAAAAATGGTATCTATGTGAGAAGGTTTGTTAATTAGCTTGACTGGTAATCATTTCACTAAATATGTAAAAAAATCATGCTGCATACCTTAAATATATAAAATGGTTAAAAAATAAATACTTTTGGGATTTCCTGGGTGGTCCAGTGGTTAACACTCTATGCTTTCACTTCAAGGGGCATGGGTTCGATCCCTGGTTGGGGAACTAGGATTCCACATACTGTGCAGCATAAAGAAAAATAATTTTTTAAATTGTTAATAAAAATAAAACAAATCAATAAACACTTCTGCATGCAAAAAAGGAAAACAGAATAATGCTATGAATTCATGTATAAGATGTAATGTAAATATGTGTTTTCAATTCTCAGCTAGGAGTAAAACTGCTGGGTTATATCCCAGATGGCGCTAGAGATAAAGAACCCATCTGCCAATGCAGGAGACCTAAGAGACCGGGTTCGATCCCTGAGTCCGGAGATCCCCTGGAGGAGGGCATGGTAACCCACTTCAGTATTCTTGCCTGGAGAATCTCCATGGACAAAGGAGCCTGGTGGATTACAGTCCATAGGGGTGCACTGAGTCGGACACGACTGAAGCAACTTAGCATGCACACATATTAACTCTACATTTTACTTTTTGAAGAACAAATTGTTTTTCAAAGCAGTATCAGTTATTTCGTAAGTTAATAATTCAGTAAGAGGATACAAATTTCAAACAATTATACAGAGGAAAATCAAATGAGAAAAATAGCATTTTTTAAAAACAGTAGGGTAACTAAAACAGTATAAAAGGAAATGAAACAGTAAGATGATAGAAACAAAGACAAAAAAATACAATCACAAGTATAAATGAATTGAATTTACCAGCAAAAAGGCAGATTATACAATTTGATCTAAAATATCTAGTTCTATGCTATTTTCAAATATATACCTAAAGCATAAAAATACAGATAAGTTTTAAGTAAAATAATGAAAATAGAAGTATAGCAAAAACCAACCAAAGATAAAACAATTGTAGCCATCTTAATATGATAAAAATATATAATTCAAAAGACTAAGAAACAGAGTCACTACATTTAATAAAAGAATCAAATTAAAAAGAGAACATAAATATGGATATGTGTATAGGTATATATACACATAAAAAGATCTGCACACTATCTCAGGGGATTTAGAGAATTCAAAACCCTTTCATAAGCTAAGAACTTCTAAACAAATGAAACATCAGTCCTATAATCTCTTTATAGAATACTAAAAACCTGACAAAGAACCACCATAAAACTTTACATTAGGCAATGGCTATATCAAATTTTTAAAAGGCTCTAATTAAACTGCATCTTTTAAGAATTTAAAACACTCCCATAGTAAGGTCTGACCTTAAAACCTTAAAAAGCATTGTATAACAACAACAAACCAAATTTATTTTAATAAATAATGTATAAAATAAAAATAACATTTTAAGCATAACTACACAATAAAAATACATCCTTCTTTTATGTTACCAACAAAAGTAACATTATTTGAGCTGATACAATGTAAAAGAAGCAAGCCTTCTATAAGTTTTCCTATTTACATATAAAGTGAGTGATAAGATGGAAGATAATATACTGGCATCAAAGTAAATTTTTAATTTTCAGTAGTTCATTCATTCAGGGTGTAAGACTCAAGGTTTTCACATAAATAAAATAAATAACTTGTTTACCAAATGCTAAAATAACTACAATTAAGAATTTTTTCCAGCACCTCGGTTTCAGTTCCCTGAATCATAGAGCAAATGGCCACTGGCTACCTATTTTACATATTGTAATATAACAACCTAGTGGGGAGGGATGGGGAGGAAGGTGAGAGGGAGGTTCAAGAGGGAGGGGGCATATGTATACCTATGATTGATTCACGTTGATGTCTGGCAGAAGCCAACACAGTTCTGTAAAGCAATTATCTTTCGGTTAAAAAAATAAATTTAAAATAAAATTTAAAAAGGAATATTATTCCACTCTACCAGCATAATCAAATATATTGTATTTATAATTGACTTTAATCATTTCAAATATGCACACTGATCCCCTCAAAAGTTGTCCAAGAATCTGTACAAGGACTTGGTAAAAAATAATCTCTTGCAACTACAAAGTATATCTACAAGTTGATGGCAGAAAACAAATGACTTAACTCATATCTTGGATTTTCCACAGGAACTATAAATACCTGCTTTCACAGAAATACACTTCAATTTAAGTTGATCATGCTATCAAATGAATTTGAATGATAAAATATTAGTCACTTCTAATAAGAGTTTTCCATAGACTTGTCAAGAAGACGGTGTTCTTACCTACAGTCTGGAAAACTTCATTCATCAAAGCTTCATTAACTGCTAAAGAGCTGACATTTCCACTATGAGACCAACTTTGATATATCGCTTGAAGCAGAAGTGTCTGAGCTCTTGTAGCTTGAATTGTGAGACTTGGAAGCTCAAAAATGCCTTCAGTTATAGCAATCTGAGATCTTTTGGTCCTGCATAAGAAAACAGAAAGCATAACAAACAATGTATTAAGTGATATTTATAAAAAAACAACATATAAAATAAAGATGCAAGACAAAAAAGGTATCCAGGGACATTTTAATTAGAGTTTCATCAACGAGAAATGCCATTCTACTAACTTTATTTTAGAACCTGTAACAATAATAAAAAATACAAACTAGAATAATGTCCACACACATATATACTACTTGAGCATTATACTTTAATCAAGTCAATCATCAAAAATAAAAATAATACTAATTAATACTTAAAATAGGATTTACTAGTAGATCTGCCTTATTCTCTTTTCTTAAATTTACTTTCTGCACAATTTGGAAAGGTTACTCTCCGTTTACAGTTATCACAAAATATTGGCTACATTCCTCATGTTGCACAATACATCCTTGAACCTATTTTACATCCCACTGTTTGTGTCTCCCCTTCTCCCCTTCAAAGACACCACTTTGTTCTCTGTATCTGTGTGTCTGCTGCTTTTTTCTTATTACATTCACTAGTTTGTTATATTATTTTTAGATTCCACATATAAATGATATCATACAGCATTTGTCTTTGACTTATTTCAGTTGGCATAAAACCTTTCAAATCTATCCACATTGTTGCAAACGGCAAAATTTCATTCTTTTCCACAGCTGAGTAGTATTCCACTGTGTGTATATACACACACCACATCTTCTTTATCCATTCCTCTGTAGATGGACACTTGTTTCTATATCTTGGGAACTACAAATAATGCTGCTTACGAACACTAGAGTACATTATCTTTTCAAATTAGTGTTTCTATTTTTTTTTAACATTTACCCAGGAGTTGAACTGCTAAATCATAT
Source organism: Capricornis sumatraensis (assembly GCF_032405125.1). NCBI lineage: Eukaryota > Metazoa > Chordata > Mammalia > Artiodactyla > Bovidae > Capricornis > Capricornis sumatraensis. Next base: position 83,980,362 of record NC_091079.1, read on the forward strand.
GATAGCTCTGTTTTTCGCTTTTTGAGAAATCTCCACACTGTTTTCCACAGCGGCTGCACCAATTTACATTTACTAAACCAAATTCAATAAAATTAAAAGGAATGAAATCATACAGAACATATGTGCAGATTACACTGGAATTAAACTATAAACTAATAAAAGTATCTGTTAAATCCTCAGATATTTAGATATTAAAAACATAAAATACACTGAGGAATAGAGCACATGAAATTAAGAAAGTCACACACAACTTTTGCAAAAGTATAAAATGATTTTAGAAAAGGACATTGATATGACTGTCTGAAAAGGATAACCTAAAATATACATAACTGATACTCCTAGAGAAAACAACGAATAGAGAAAAAAGCGCTATGGGCATTCATTTTAATAAAGTAACATGGAGGGACCAGGACTTCTCCAGAACTTCCCTTCTACAAAATTCCCTAACCTGTCCACTACAGACTAGTAAAAACAATCAGTGTATGGGGGCTACCTAACCATAAGACTATAAAGGGGTTTTAAGCAATACTCCATACTGATGAGACACTGGCAGTCTCATGTTAGTTGGTTACTTTTACATTTTTCAGGCAGGCTTTTTTTTTGAAGTCTCTGCAGACACTATTCTATTTGTTTTTTTGGCTGCGCTGTGCAGCATATGGGATCTTGGTTTCCCAACCAGGTATCAAACCCATGTCTCTTGCATTGAAAGCACAGATTCTTAACCACAAGACCACCAAAGAACACTTCCAGAAATGCTTCTAATTTCAGTCATCTTTAAAGTCAATGGGCTCCTTTTCTAGCCATTGGTATTGCAGCTAAGAACCATCTTGCTATTAATAATAAACTTAACATCCTTGAAAGTTAAGACTGGATTTTTACTTTGCAGTTCTAGCATTGTTAAAAAAAAAAAAAGAGCTACAATGCTACTATCACTTTGACTGTTTAGGTCTCATGTTAAGCCTAGCTGGTATTCAAGCTTCATGGTAAAGCTGTTCTCTAGAAAAATCTATAAAATCAACATATATTTATTAAATGCCTATGTATAGCAGTCAGGCACTACCTACTTAGGAAGTATCCCAGGTGGCGCTAGAGGTAAAGAACCCACATACAATGCAGGAGCCATAAGAGACGCAGGTTTGATCCCTCCGTTGGGAAGATTCCCTGAAGAAGAGCAATGCAACCCACTCCAGTATTCTTGCCTGGAGAATCATACTGACAGAGGAGCCTGTCAAACTACAGTCCATGCAGTCACAAAAACTAGGACATGACTGAAGCAAGTTAGTACTAGCCATTTTAAAACATCAATGAACAAAAGAAAGAACAATAAAATAAAATCCCAGGGTCCTCATTTTAATGGGGATAGGAATATATTTTAAAAATCAATCAATAAACATAAACAAATGATATAAGGAAGTTAGAAGACAAATGCCCTCAGAAATAGGAAAAGAAGAGCACAGAACAGGAACTACTGAAGAGGGAGCAATTTCATATACAGTGGGTAGTTGTGGTTCAGCTGGTGAGGAATCTGCCTGCAATGCGGGAGACCTGGGTTTGATCCCTGGGTTGGGAAGATCCCCTGGAGAAGGGAAAGGCTACCCACTCCAGTATTCTGGCCTGGAGAATCCCATGGACTGTATAGTCCATGCAGTCACAAAGAGTCGGACATGACTGAGTGACTTTCACACACACAGTGTAGATCTTATTAAAAGAAAAGGTTTAATTCCAAGCAAAACTTCAGCAGACTAGAAGAAGGTAAGTGACAGTTATGTGGGTATTTCTGGAGAGTGATTTAGGCAGAATTAGTGATTTACGTAGAATCCTAAGGACAGAGGAGCCTGTCAGGCTACAGTCCATGGGTCACAAAGAGTTGGACATGACTTAGTGACTACACAATGAAAATAACATAATCATCCCTGCCCAATCGACCACAGAAACTATAGTTAAAATCAATCATGTGCTTTATCCCTCAGTCATGAGCAACTTTGTAAGCTTAATAGACACAATGTTCTCTGCTAGTAATGGAAGACACAGGCACTATCTTTACACAAAGAATTCAGAATCCAGTTGTGAAGACAATAAACCAGTAATTAGAATTTAACAAAATAAATGCTATAACAATGCTGAAAACAAGTTCCTGTGAGATACACTAAAATGGTTGAGGGGAAAGTGCAGCTGTTATATTTAAGTTGAATCCTGAAGAATAAATATGAATCCTTTTAAGAGAAAAAATTATAAATTCATTAAAGAAAAAAAGATACCTCAATTCAAAAATGGTACAAAGATATAAACAACAAACTCACAGAACGTGAAAATAGAAATGATCCATAAACATGAAAAGATTCTTGAGCCTAACCAGTAAAAAGGGAAATTCACATTAAGACAACGTATGACTTTCAGGCTTCCCTGGTGGCTCAGCAGTAAAGAATCTGCCTGCAATGCAGAAGACATGGGTTTGACCCCTGGAGGGGGAGATTCTCTGGAGAAGGAAATGGCAATCCATTGCAGTATTCGTGCCTGGAAAATGCCATGGACAGAAGAGCCTGGTGGGCTACAGTCCATGGGTCACAAAAGACTCAGATACAACTCAGCGTCTAACCAACAACAAATGATTCTTTTAACCTATCGGTCTAACAAGCCTCCCAGCCTCTAATTCACCTTTCAGGAATCTATCTGAAAAGAATTTTCACATGAGTCTGCTATAATATTTACATAATGACAGTGTCAGCAGCTTATTTACGTAGCCTCAACCTGAGAAAATCTCATTGAACAAATTTTGATACAATGACTTAATGCAAAACTACTCAGATAGGGTTTTGCTGGTGGCTCAGTGGTATAAAGAATCCATCTGCCAATGGAGGAGACACGGGTTCAATCGTTGGTCGGGGTAGATCCATTTGCCTCGGAGCAACTAAGCCCACACACCACAAATATTGAGCCTGTGCTCCAGAGCCCAGGAACTGCAACTACTGAGCCCCAGTGCTGCAGCTACTGAAGACCATGCACCTAGAGCCTATGCTCCTCAACAAGAGAGGCCATTGCAATGAGAAGTCTGCACGCCTCAACTAGAGGAGCCCCTGCTTGCCACAGCCAGAGAAAAGCCCACACAGCAACTGATGACCCAGCACAGCCAAAACTCATTGCTACAAAAATTCTCAGATAGTTAAAAAAAAGAGAGAGAGGGATAGATGAAACTACTGAAATGAAAGGAGATGCTGAAATACTGCAAAAGCATACATAGTTGCATTATGATTCCATGTAACAGCAGGAAGTGGTGGGTTACCCACACATAAAAATATGTCTGCATTGTTTATATGTTGAAAGAAAAAAATTCTCCATAGAACTATTGATAATGTTCATTCTTGGGAGAGGATAACAGAGGATGACTTTACATGATCTTTTCCCTATGTAAATATCTGTATTCTTTTGCTTGGTTCTTTGAGAAACATATATCATTATTTTTTCAAAAAATTCTGACTGCAATACTTCAAGAATGGACTATGGAAATCACAAACTATATCAAAATGAATTAATTTCATTAAACATTTTTAAAATGACAGGGTAAGACATGAGCATTACCAATGTATCAAACTATCTCCACTCGGTGACTCAACATTGAATTACCAGATACTTTCTTACTTTCTCACAAACTTCACTTTTAAGTCAGATAGAGAAAGACAAATATATGATATATCACTTAACACCCGGAATCTAAAGAAGTCATACAAATAAACTTATTTACAAGACAGAAACAGACTCACAGACATACCAAAAAATTCATGGTTGCCAAAGGGGAAGGAGGGATAAATGGGGAATTTGAGGTTACATACTTCTATATGTAAGACAGAGAAACAAGGAACTATTGCATAGCACAGGGAACTATATTCAACACCTTATAATAGTCTATAATGGAAAAAAAAATCTGAAAAAGAATATATATAGATATACATATGCAACTGAATCATTGTGCTATACACCTGAACCACTGTAAAGTAACTGTATCTCAATTAAAAACATTTTAAATAAAAAAAAGAAGACAGAAAAGTTCATTTTAAAACTTCCAAAAGTGAAATGGTATCATCAAAAATGGTAGAGTAAGGTACACCAAAAGTTTGGTGGTGGTGGTTTAGTCGCCAAGTTGTATCTGACTCCTGCAATCCCGTGAACTATAGCCTGTCAAGCTCCTCTGTCCATGGGATTCTCCAGGCAAGATACTGGAGTGGGTAGCCATTTCCTTCTCCAGGGGATCTTCCTGACCCAGGAATCGAACCCGGGTCTCCTGCACTGCAGGCAGATGATTTACCAACTGAAGCAACAAAAAAGCTGGCAATACTGTCAAAAATCGACTTTTTCAGAACTCGAGAAACTAACAAAACCTGTAACAAACAGGAGATCACATCATCAAAAAAATTTTTTTTAATTTTAAACAACTCAATTTCAGTAGGAACAGTAAGTTCTGCGGTATTTTTATTTACCTATGTTACCTCCTCTGGTCCCCAGCTCTGCAGTGATACCAAACAGCTCTTATCCCCAGTTAACAGATAACAAAGCAAAAAAAGATCTTACACAAGAAACTGTGGTTGGTTGTTCTGACCGGTCTGGTAGCTTACCTAGAGGATCAACGCAGAGAGCCTGCTTTCTCTCTCTTAATTCAGAACTCTCCCAAAACTAAAGCAACTACCCAAGGGCATTTGTAGAAAACATTTACAGACAATTGTACTGCACTAGTCCTTGCTGCCTGGGATAACTGATAACAGAAAAGGCAAAAAAAAAAAAAAAAAAGACTAGCCAAAATCTTAGAAAGCAAGCCAGGGAAATGATGCTTTTGGGAATACAAACATTGAAAAGCTCAGGCACCTTTCTGGGAATAAAGAAGGCCAAACACATGCTCTGGCTTCCTTGATAGCTCAATTGGTAAAGAATCCGCCTACAATGAAGGAAACCCGGTTCAATTCCTGGGTTGGGAAAATCTGCTGGAGAAGGGAATGGCTACCCACTCCAATGTTCTTGGGCTTCCCTGGTGGCTCAGCTGGTAAAGAACCTGCCTGCAATGTGGGAGACCTGGGTTCAATCCCTGGGTTGGGAAGATCCCCTGGAGAAGAGAATGGCTATCCACTCCAGTATCCTGGCCTGGAGAATTCCATGGACTGTATAGTCCACGGGGTCACAAAGAGTCGGACACAACTGAGCGACTTTCACTACCATGCTCAGGCCGTGCACCTGCAGAGGAAAGACAAGAGAAAGGCCCTGAGCTCTCACTTCTGGTTGACTTTCAGGGTCTTCACAACAAAAAGTGGCAGAGTTGAAAACTGCCTGGTTGAGCTTCGAAGGCATTCCTCACAAGAAACCTTGGAGGCTAGAGGGCAGTGGCACAAAATATTCAAAGTGCTGAAAGAAAAAACTGCTAGTTAATAATTATATTTCTGACTTAGCTATCCTTCAAAATGAAGTAGAAATCTCCCAAGGAAAATCCAGGACCAAAGTCTTCACTCCTGAATTCTACCAACATGCAACGAAAAAAGTATCTATTCTTTTCAAATCTGGGGGAAACAAATAGGAGAGAATCCTTCCCAATTTTTTCTATAATATCAGTAATACCCTGATACCACAGCCAGACAAAGACAAGAAAACTACACTAATATCCCTTGTGACCATAAATGCAAAAACTTCAGTAAAATACCAGTAAATAAAATTTGGAAAAATATTAATAGCATTATATGCCATAACAACTGAACCTTAGCCCAGAAATAAAAGAATGGCTCAAGAACTCAATGCAATACATACGTATAGAAAGAAGAGGGGCGAAAACACGTCTATCACAACTGACAGAGGAAAAAAGTATCTGACAAAATCCAATACTCTTTCATAATATAAAACATTCAACACACTAAAGAGAAATTCCTCTACATGATATGGGACATTTATGAAAAACACACAACTGACAGCTTAACAGTGGTGAAAGTCTGAAAGCTTGCACTCCAAGATGAGGAAGAAGTCAAGTATTTTTCACCTGTCATTCTAACTATTCAACACTGCAGTAAGGGTTCCAGCCACAAACTAGGCAAGAAAAAAATTTGAAGACATTCAGATTGTAAAAATAAAAGTAAAACTATCACAGATGACATGATCTTAGACACTGAAAACCATCCCCATACACACCAACTACTGGAGCTAAAATCAAGTTCAACTAAATTGCAAGGTACAAAATAAATAAATAAATAAAAATAAATTGCAAGGTACGAGGTAACTATACAGAAATCAAGTATTCTACCCATATACACTTAAAATGGCAACCCACTCCAGTGTTCTTGCCTGGGAAATTCCATGGATGGAGCAGCCTGGTGGGCTATAGTCCATGGGGTCGTGAAGAGTCGGAACACAACTAAGTGACTAAACAACAACACATTTAAAATGAACAATCTGAAAAGGAAATTAAAATAATTCCATATATAACAGTAACAAAAAGAGTAAATACTTAAGAATAAGTATTTTACCAAAGAAGTGTAAGACTTTTACAATGAAAACTACAAAGCACTGTTGAATAAATTCAAGAAGAAATCTAAATAAATGAAAAGACATTTCACATTTATGGACGGAAAATTTAATACTGTTAACTGACAGTACTCTCCAAATTACTCAATAGATTCCATATGATCCCTATCAAAATCCTATCTATTTTGAATAAATGATTAAACTAATCCTAAAATTCATATGGATTTACAAGGAACCATGTATAACCAAAACAATCCTGAAAAAGAAAAACAAAGTTGGAAGACTCACATTTCAAAACTTACTACAAGGTACACTTATGAAATATGCATATACATATAAATCAGTGCACAAGCACTGAAAGTCTACAAATAAACCCATACGTCTATGATCAATGGACTTCTGATAAAAGGTCAAGACCAATCCGTGGGGAATTAATAGTCTTTTTAACAAACGGTTTTAGAACAATCAAATATCAAAATATCAGAGAATGAATCTGGACCCCTACTTCCCACCATATACGAAAACTAACTCAAAATTGATCAAAAAGCTAAAACCGTAAAACTTCTAGAAGTGTAATTCATCACAATCATGGATTAGAGAACAAATTCTTAAATACAATATCAAAAGTGAAAGCAATAAAAGGAAAAACAGATGAGGACTTCATCAAATTTCAAAACTTTTGTGTATCAAAGTAAAATATCCAAAACCTGAAAACACAACACACAAAATGGGGGAAAACATCTGCAAATCATATATCTAAGAAGGTCTAGTATCTGGAATGTGCAAAGAACTCCCACAACCCAACAGCAAAAAAAGATAAACAGCCCAATTAAAAATGGACAGTCATTTCTCTAAAGAAATTACAAAAATGGCCAATAAGCACTTAAAAAATGTTCAACATTATTCAACATGAATAAAAAATATTCAACATCAATACCACACAGAAGGACTTCCCAGTGGTCCAGTGGTTCAGTTCAGTTCAGTCGCTCAGTCATGTCCGACTCTTTGCGACCCCATGCATCGCAGCACGCCAGGCCTCCCTGTCCATCACCAACTCCCGGAGTTCACTCAGACTCACGTCCATCGAGTCTGTGATGCCATCCAGCCATCTCATCCTCGGTCGTCCCCTTCTCCTCCTGCCCCCAATCCCTCCCAGCATCAGAGTCTTTTCCAATGAGTCAACTCTTCACATGAGGTGGCCAAAGTACTGGAGTTTCAGCTTTAGCATCATTCCCTCCAAAGAACTCCCAGGGCTGATCTCCTTCAGAATGGACTGGTTGGATCTCCTTGCAGTCCAAGGGACTCTCAAGAGTCTTCTCCAACACCACAGTTCAAAAGCATCAATTCTTTGGCACTCAGCTTTCTTCACAGTCCAACTCTCACAGCCATACATGACCACAGGAAAAACCATAGCCTTGACTAGACGGACCTTAGTCGGCAAAGTAATGTCTCTGCTTTTCAATATGCTATCTAGGTTGGTCATAACTTTTCTTCCAAGGAGGAAGCATCTTTTAATTTCATGGCTGCAGTCACCATCTGCAGTGATTTTGGAGCCCCAAAAAATACAGTCTGACACTGTTTCCACTGTTTCCCCATCTATTTCCCATGAAGTGATGGGACCGGATGCCATGATCTTCGTTTTCCGAATGTTCAGCTTTAAGCCAACTTTTTCACTTAGGCTTTTTAGCTCCTCTTCACTTTCTGCCATAAGGGTGGTGTCATCAGCATATCTGAGTTTATTGATATTTCTCCCAGCAATCTTGATTTCAGCTTGTGTTTCTTCCAGTCCAATGTCACATAATTTAAATAAACAGCTAAACATTAAGACATCTACAGCCCTGTCCATACAATTCTCAAATATATAATAATAATATGAGGCTCTATTTGGATTTGCCGTTCACTCAATAAACCTGGTCACATTTTGCCAAAAAAATCAAAGGATTGTAATAAATAGACAAGGAGATAGATATGTTCTGAAAGGTCTGGCAGTCCAGTGGTTAAGGCTCCACACTTCCATTGCAAGGGGTGCAGGTTCAATCCCTGGTCAGGGGACTAAGATTCCACATGCCACGTGATGGGGCCAAAAAGTTTTCAAAAAATTTAATAAATTTTAAAATGTACCAAATAAAACATTCCTTAAACCACACAGGCAACATAATAGAGATCAAATGAGGGAGGAGAAAAAAACAGTATCTAATTCATAAATTTATATTTATTCTTGCTGGTTTCTTTAGGCTTTCTAACATTGTGCCCATTATTTAAGTCACTTTCTTTTGTGTTATTACGGGTTTAACAGTTGAATGGTGGTTCTCTCTCTACTATGTTCTCAAATTTCTGTTCAAAATTCTATACAAAAAAAACAAAATTACAACAGTTTACCAGTAATGATACTAAGTAAACAGAACACACATTTAGAAGCCTATAATATAAAAATGTATAATTAACTTAATAATATCTATCTTTAGCCAGATATTCTGTGGTATACAGGAAGTCCTATGGTGTAGCCAGAGCCATGTTCTTATAACTCTAGCAATAATTATTTATAAGGCAAAATTACAGTCAGGATTCTTTTTACAAGTGGGCCTTTACTATTTCATAAAAAATTCAGCTACTGTATATGGTACTCTAACTTGCAAGCCATCATATGTCACATAAAATGATTCCCCAAAGAATAACATAGATTTGAATAAAAACTTAAACATATGCAAATTCAAAAAGATTAATTTACTCTACATTTTAATACTACCCAAGGGTAGAACATAATGCTCTCCTTCAGGTTCAACTTAATTTAACATCAAAGTAAATAATTTTACTTTGTACAAAAGCCAAAATTCAATAACAAACAAGTAAATTATAGCATACACGTAGGGAATGTTTTGTGATTTGTTTTATTTTCCAGCTGTAACTGACTGCAAATAAAAGTACATTTTATTATACTTCTGCTAAATACTCCAGTATCATCTGAACTAAAATCATTTATAAATGATTTGGCAGATGGTAGAATATAGGATGTACCTGTTGGTGTAACAGTATCAATGAAGAGGGTTTTTTCTCTTTTGTTTTTTTCAACTTTGAGATATTTCTAACAGGTTAATATAGAAAACAGGAAATATCCATGGATCCATGTCATCAAACACAATTCATCAAACCATACCATCATACTGTATTTGCTTCAATTATTTTTTTAAAGAGATCAATAGATTTTATATAACTTTAAGCTAATTTGGGAGCTCATTAAAATGTCAATGAAAATGAACAATAAAAGTATAATCTTCCACGTGATTTATACCACTACAAATTTATTTAAACTTTGCTTAAAATAAAACAGCTCAATAAAAGTTACATTAGAATTACCTAACAACTTCTGGATTTACTTCATGTTTTTGAAATATCACTAAACCTACATTTTAACAGTTAAGTTGGTGAAAATAAAATAATTTATTTAACAAATGCCTATTTCACATATCCAGAAGTCCAAGTCAGAACATATGTTCGTTTTACAGAATGGGTTTAAAACTATCAATTCAAACATTACTCTCTAGGGAAAAATAAATCCTAATATAACTAGTGGGATAAACAACTCATTAAAACTCAACTTGGACAAACTCCAGGATAAATTTAAGGAAATAGCAACAAGTAGGTCTTGATTGTGCAGTAGCAAAGACTGAAAATGAATATGCCCTAATTAACAAACACTTTAAAAGATTTTGTATGTATCATTTGCTGACAAATTACAATACAGAGCTGATAAAATTCTTGGACCAATCTGACATTTCTGTAAAGAAAATTCTTCCTTCAAAATTTTAAATAAAAAACATGGAATGGCTTTAACTACTCATGCAAAGGAATTAAACAATCCACTCACATTCATAGCAATACTATAAAATTTTTGCCATACATACACTTCAGGAACAATCATCCATTCTTTTAAAATCAACACACCTCACGCAACTGAAAGAATATCCTCAGCAACAGCTGGATCTAAAGATTTATACAGAGTCCCCAAATGCAAGGTCTGAACCTACAAATTGGTTCCAAAAATGTATTTTTGTTATTACTCATATCCTGTACAGTAAAATAAGATTAGATCACTTTTTCCAAAATAAAATGAGTACAAAACTCACTAATTCAACTGAGAAATGAAAGCAGTTTAAAAAGCTGGAAATTTGTATTTCATTCAGCACAAAATGACTCTTTAACTTACACAATATATCAACACTCATGGATGAGAAAACTTTTTTACCTAAATGGTAGATAAAATGAAAGGATAAAGCTCCTCTTTCCTCCTCCTTCCCACTCCACTCCCCACAATAACCACTTTTTATGAATTCAGCAAACAGACCTACAGGCCTCTGTCTCTATATGATTCATAGACATATTTATAATTTTAATGAAGATATACATATATATGTCTCATATACATATATTTATATAAGCCTACTTTTTATTACTAAGCAACATATCTCAGTAATCAAGATCTTTTTACATAACTACACACTCTTCCAGATTGGTCTTTTTAATGCATACTTGACATTCTGTTGTTTGAATCAAGATTTACATTCATTAGGCAGTGTATCACTTTCTCAATATCCCTACAATATTAACTGCTATATTTATTTAATTACAACCATTTGAGCAATTTCACATAGCTGCAAAATACAAATTATATTCTATTGAGATATGAGAAATTTTACCATTTTCCAAATTTTTGAAATATTTGGAACTTAAATATGAGATGACAAATGGACAGAGAAAATCAGAAGTAAATGTTGTCTATCACTAAAATTAAAAATTAATGAATGCCTTATTATAACATATAAAGTTCAAAATCTTACAATGAACTACAGGTGGTAGCAAACCAACAAAATACAAAAGAGCAAAATGCTGTTTCTTCAATAATCTCATCATCTCTCACACAAGTTAATTCAATATAGACAGTTCACATACTTTAGCAAAAATGTTTACTTGGGAAAAAAGAGAAGTGTCTTCATGTAATATATCTTATATACGTAATTAAAAACATTCAAATATTATTTTGAGAATTCTGATAAGACAAAATCACTAAAATTTTAGTTCAATTTCATTAAAGTCATTGGTTTTTGCTCTGGCCAAGAGCACATTTTACATATATTATGTAAGCAAAAAGGATACAAATTTGATCATCAGAAAAAAAACATACAAACTAAAATCTTGATCAAAAAATCAAAAACAACTAAAATGGCTGAAGAAATTAGCAACTGCATGTCAATAAGTATTTACTTATATTTACCATAATTTCAAGGTTTTGAAGATTAATGACCTCCACAGAAAAAGAGACAGTCCTTACTGAATTTAATGTAAAAAGGGAAAAAGCTATTAAATAATCACCCCCCCAAAAAAAGTGTAAAAATCACTCCTATGAAAAGTACAATGCAAAGCAGGAAAAATAATCTGTTAAAAAATATAATAGGGGGATGATCCAGAGAAAATACCAGTTGAGTCAGTATCTGAGGAGTGAGTAAAAATTATTTAGGCTACTGACTACTGAGACAATATGGTGAAAGACTTGGCTTTAAAAAAAAAAAAGACACTGAAAAAGGCAAGAAGTTGGGAAGGGATAAAGAGGAAGATACTCAGATGAATCCAGACAGTTAAGAAGGGGCCAGACAACAGAGGATATCACTGAAAGTTTTAAATGTTCTAATCTTTACAATAAAACCTATGAGAAGCAAAGTGTTTTAGGCAGGATAACGACATAAAGAGAACTTTCTTCCAAAAACAAATTACACATATTTGGCTTCAGATGTATGTATTAGCTGGTAACTGAGTGAAGGCAGTCGTGTCTGACTCTTTGTGACCTCTGGGACTATAGCCGGCTGGGCTCCTCTGTCCGTGGAATTCTCCAGGCAAGAATACTGGAGTGGGCAGCCATTTCCTTCTCTCGGGGATCTTCCCAACCCAAGGATCGAACCCAGGTCTCTTGCACTGCAGGCAGATTCTTTACCATCTGAGCCATCAAGGACTAAGAACTCCTCTCTAAATACTTAGAGAATCAAGAAAGAAAATGAAAAGACTCGTATCTTACTCATATTGGGACTCGAAGGCCTACAACACAACAGTTCGCACTTGACAGGTACCAAAAAATTATTTTTAAAGCAACTGAATGGGACTTCCCTGGTGGTCCAGTGGCAAAGACTCTGAACGCTCAATGCAGCAGGCCTAGGTTCGATCCCTGGTTGAGGAACTAGACCACATGTGCTGCAACTAAGACTCATTACACCCATATAAGTAAAAAAATTAAAAAAAAACAAAAACAAGAAGAGTTGAAACTTAAAAAGTGCTGAGAATTAACAGATTCATCTACGAAAATGGAAATATTTTTAAAGTTATAAATTATAATGAAGAATACAAAGTCATTATCAAAAACTCGTTATTACCAACTACTATTAATGGCTCCATCACCAACACTAAACTAGACCTCTAGAACATCTAAAATAAGTGGATTTCTAGATATGGCAGATTTCACCTCTCTCAATCCATTGCATCATCTTTCCTAATCATCCATTTCCATATCTATAAAAGTTCAGTCAGTCAGTCAGTTCAGTCGCTCAGTAGTGTCCAACTCTTTGCGACCCCATAAATCACAGCACGCCAGGCCTCCCTGTCCATCACCAACTCCCGGAGTTCACTCAAACTCATGTCCATCGAGTCAGTGATGCCATCCAGCCATCTCATCCTCAGTCATCCCCTTCTCCGCCTGCCCCCAATCCTCCCAGCATCAAGGTCTTTTCCAATGAGTCAACTCTTCGCATCAGGTGGCCAAAGTACTGGAGTTTCAGCTTCATCATCAGTCCTTCCAATGAACACCCAGGACTGATCTCCTTTAGGATGGACTGGTTGGATCTCCTTGCAGTCCAAGGGACTCTCAAAACTCTTCACCAACACCACAGTTCAAAAGCATCAATTCTTCAGCATTCAACTTTCTTCACAGTCCAAATCTCACATCCCTACGTGTCTACTGGAAAAACCATAGCCTTGACTAGACAGACCTTTGTTGGCAAAGTAATGTCTCTGCTTTTGAATATGCTATCTAGGTTGGTCATAACTTTCCTTCCCAGGAGGAAGCGTCTTTTAATTTCATGGCTGCAGTCACCATCTGCAGTGATTTTGCAGCCCAAAAAAATACAGTCTGACACTGTTTCCACTGTTTCCCCATCTATTTCCCATGAAGTGATGGGACCAGGTGCCATGATCTTAGTTTTCTGAAAAAGAGGTTATTAAAAGAGGTAAAAATAACTGACTTGTTTATTTCAAATGTCGGTTGTGAGGTTCCAAGAAATCACTGTATGCAGTGGAATTAAGTCAAAATGTTATACAAGAGTATTATGATGCTGTTCTTAAGAGATTTTCTTCTATGACAAACTATGCACTGTATGATCTTTTGAACACAGGGACCTCCAATGATTATTTGTTCCTATATTTGAAGTTAGTGTGTTAAAAGAGATTAAATCACCAAACACAAGAAAGTAATTTAGAAGCAATTACTAAAAAAAAAAAAAAAGAAAAACCTTTAAACTAAATGTAGTGCTTTCTAACCAAGATATTTCTCTTTTAATAAGGACATTGTATACTAACAACTTAGAATTATTTTCAACATACTCAAGTTTCAGTTCCAAAGAAATAATGAAACACAGATGTATTTAAAAGATACTGTCACTAGAATAAGATGCTGTCATAGAAAACACTGACGTTGAGACAGAACAAAGTGTCTCCCACTCCTGTACCTAGATAAAACTGAACACTGAGAAAAGGCTTGTTATTATTCTTCTCATAGAAAGAGATGTAAGTCTTAAAGCAATATTCTCCAATGCTGAAAGATCAAATTTAAAGGCAACACTCTAAGAAGAAATTATAAATGCTCACTTGGCAACACTAAACAATTTTACAAAGTTTAAAACGTTTAACAAGAGAAAGAGATGGATCATAATTACCTATACAACTTCATACCCAACTAATCATAAAATTGCCTGTTGAACATCAGATTTTCCAAAAGCAGAATCAAAAGAAACTTTTTGTTCTCAATGGACCAATACTTTCTGGGATATGTTGCATGCTCTTCATGCCCCTGCTTAAAGGATCAAAGGGGAAAACCTAACTAGTACAAAGATAAATGATATTTATCTACAGTTGTGTTTTTCATGTCTTTTTAATTCCATACTCATACACACTCATTTAAAAACTATAAAAGTAAGTCTTTTTCAACTGGTCATTTATTTAAACATATTATAAAATCAGAATCAAAATATGATCCAAAAAAACTGGTAGGGCTATTAACACATAAAAATTGGTCTTTCCAGGAAATGTTTTTTTAAACAATAATGCATTAATATTCTAAATAAATGTATTCTACAAGCTAAGTATTAAAGCATTAGTAATACAATGATTGACAATATTTATAATTTCATAATTGAATCTTTTATACCTAAAATTTGGCAAAGTGTTGAAAGTAACCAAACTAAATCGCACATCAAAATAAACAAAGATTTTACAAGTTAGTAATTGTACTAGAAGGTGAAGTGTTAGTGGCTCAGTCATGTCTGACTCTTTGCCACCCCATGGACTGTAGCCCTCCAGGCTCCTCCGTCCATGGAGTTTTCCAGGCATGAATTCTGGAGTAGGTTGCCATTTCCTTCTCCAGGGGATCTTCCAGACCCAAGGATTGAACCCCAGTCTCCCACACTGCAGATTCTTTACCATCTGAGCCACCAGGGAAGCCCCTAGTAACAGTACTAAGAAAGATACAAATAAAACATCAGATGAAAACATGTTCAGAATCAATTATATTAACTTAAATTTAAGATTCTGGACTAATATCCATATAAAGCTCATTGAGACATTATTTAAAAATTTAAAACATAAATGTTATTTAAAAATCATTCAATCAAAACAAAATTATAGATGAATTAATGACATATTTAGGAGGAAAACATCTTTAATCAAAATAAAGCCTAGATTCACTTCTATTATTTTTCAACTCCCCAAAAGAAATATAAATAAAAATAAACTTATATGGATTTACATAGTATCACTATTCTTTCTGATATGAACAAACTGTTACTTCAAATGCAATTTTGGTCAAAATTTTAACTTGAAATATAAGGTTGTAAATACATTCATCTAATTAAGTCAAATATGCAGAACAACAGTAAAACAATTTTTTTTAAGTTAATCTTTTTTCAGAGTTAAACTACTATGCTTATTGTCACAAAATACATTAGAGTCCCATGATATCTCACATTAAAATCACATTTCTCTTTTCCTATTTTTATTACTCTTTGTAAATTATCTTTTTAAAACAGAAAAAAATGCTCAGTGAAATCAAATAGAGATACATGAAAGTGTGTATATAAAACCCAGCCTCAAAATCCTTTATTATGTAACTGAAAATGCTATTTGCCTCAGTCTCTGGCAGCCTTTTGAGCTAGAGAAACCCAGAAGCCCTAGTGAAGAGAACCAGTCACCTGACAGGTTTGAGTGAAGGATGGAACAGCAGAGCAAGAAACAGTGGGCTGCAAGCTAACAAGCTGCCAGCCAGGCATCCCCTACAAGAATAGAGTCTAAACAGGCCATACCTTTACCATGAGCTAACTGTCCCATCAAAAGCTGACAAACTCCAGGAGGAAGAAAGAGGGACTGAACAGAAGAGAGATTTTTGAGGGGTGACAGAAAGGTTCCATAACTTGATTTTGATGGTGGCTACATGACTATAGGTATCTGTAGAAAATCACTAAATTGTTGTCATATAAAACTGTTGAACTTTGTTGCATTTAAATTATAGTCTAATTTTAAAATGAAAATGTTGCTGAAAATACTGGTATAATTCATATTATAAACCATTAAAGAGAAGTTTATAAATCACATTCTATGTAGCTCTAAAGTACTATGAAAGCTTGCTATGGTTACACAGTATTTCTTGGTGTAACCAGACCCCTAAGTATTTCTGTAATTTTTTAAGTTACAGGAAGTTTATGAGAATAAGACAACAATACTTTGAGAAATAAATTAAGTATTAAAAATTAAGCATTCACCAAACATTATTCTTCCCAAAATCAGTTAAAAGAAAGAACATCATGAAACTTAAAAAAAAAAAGACTAATATCTAAAGAGAGAAACGCCAAGAGTACTCATATCTAAACGCTTGCATTTATCAGACTGAATAAAAACTGAAGATATTAAAGAATGATACATTTAACATATTTCTCTTTAGATGCTAGACTCTAAAAGAATATTGCTTTAGAATATCACAGCTTCACTTATTAAAAAATTAAAGATGAACAAAAAAGGAAACTGAGTTTAGGCAGTTTGCCTGCCTTCTCTTCCTTAAACATTAATGAGACTGAACACATCTGTTTTTTTTCCATCCTCTTCAAAAGGCAACTGATTTTAAAATATTTATAAAATTAATTAAATTCTAGTTTGGCTCATTTTAAGGAGCATTTATTGAAAGTCAACTATATGCTCTTGGGGTATAAATGCAGATGTGAAAAGTAAAACCAGTCAAGATGTAAAAATGATATATAATGACAAGACCACGCATTTTCAAAGTGAGTTAACTTACCTATATCTAATTTAAAAAAAAAAAAGGTGGGGGGGGGGGAGCCCAAGAATACTAGAGTGGGTAGCCTATCCCTTCTCCAGCAGATCTTCCTGACCCTGGAATCAAACCAGGGTCTCTTTACCAACTGAGCTATCAGAGAAGTCACAATTAAAAAAAAAAAAGAAAGAAAATTACCCACTACCAGCTATTCATCTCCCTGAGACAGTCAACTCTGATACGGATTAAATGCTATATTTATGAGTTTTAATACTAATAATCACAGAGCAAGAAGGAATCCAAACACCACCCCCACCTTTATAATTTCCCAAAAATTATGGCAAAGGTTTATGTCTAATAAGATTGAAGAAGAGGCTAATGACACAACATTAGAACATCACAGTTAACAGCGGCAATTGTAACAAGGTTGTGAAACTCCTCATCCAACTTATGAATTTAAATATCTCTGGATAATAGTAAGGATAGTTATTTTTAAGTCTGACTACATTTTACTCAGGTAAAGAAAGCCACACAGAGATGCAGAATAAGAAATAAGTTAGTTGCTAACACATGCTGTGTGTCAATGATGATCTTCAAACCTATTATGGTAAGTAAAAGAAGCCAGAAATAGGACACCACATTTTGTATGATTCTATTTACATGCCAGTAAAGATAAATATATGGAAAAAGAAAGTAGATTAGTGATTACCTATGGTTGGAGATGGGGATTAAATGTAAATGGACATATGGGATCTTATTGGAGGGATGAAAGTGTTCTAAAACTGACTTATGTTAACAGTTGCACCACTCAGTAAAGTTACTAGAAATCACTGGATTGTACACTGAAAAAGCGTGAATTTTATGCTATATGAAGTATACCTCAATAAAGTTTTGTTTTATTTTATTTATAAATTAAATACAAGTTTGCCAAGTTATTTCAGTAAAAGGAGGTTTAAGGACGCAATCTTAACACCAACTTGCAATATACTCATCACTGGTAGAAGGAACTGCTAATTTGGGGACTAGATTCAAACAGACCTAAAACTGAATTCTAGCTTCACTATTTATTTGTATAAGCATTAAGAAGCTAAGGCAAAGAAAGATATGTCTAAAATGTGTACAGTAGTATCTATCTCAGAAGGTTACATGAAGATTAAAGAGATAGTGCATATAAGACTCAGCACTGCTCCTAGCACACATATGCTGTTATTAAGTCTGTGTTATTAAAGTTCTCTCACAAATTTCTCACAGACACATAAGTTGAAAAATAATTCCATACGTGAGTTTTTCAAATACAACTTACATGCAAATTAGAAATACAAGTACTTCCCAATGAATATAAAAAGTAACTGTTAGCATGAGCTGTGATGATGAAGTAATGATATTCTGAAAGTCCTGCCCAAAAAATTAACCTCAGTAATTTGTAATCAAAGAATGTATCTTCACATGAACACATTTATTTTAATACTTTATAATAAAAAATATTTTAATCAGAAAGACTTTACAGATTGCTGAGATATATTTACACTAAACATTATAATGTAGAAAAGTGGAATTAAGACTATAAAGTAAAAATGTAATTAAGTATCTGTACTTATAAACAGGTCTTAAATGCCTTAACATAAATTAACCTCCATAAATACTGGAGATTATATACATGTTAAAATAACTGCTGAGAAATCAAATTTTTAGAAAAGCTAACACTAAGTCCATAATTATCAAATATACTCTACAAATCGTTCAATAATTACTGAAGAATGTTTTCAAAAGCTGGAAAATGGAAAAACAATAGATTCAATTTATTAATTCAATTAGTCCTCATTTATCTGTGAGAACCTATATTTCAGTTCCAATCACCATTTGCTTTACTACTAATTAGATGGTTTTCATTTCAAACATAAATCATATATAAAATTAAACAGAAAAATACTGAATAATGTTAAAATATTAGACACCTCCTTCCAAGGCCCAAAACAGAAAAAAGGACAATTTTATAACTAGATTTTAGTTATATAATATATATATATATATAAAAGACAATATAAACTGCCTCTTAAAGCAGTTTTTCCTCTCCTTAAGATTCCTTTAACATACTGTGTATTCTCTGCTGCTGTATTAGGTAAGTATCTTGCCTATTTTGTTTATTAGTGCATCTCTAGTCAGCGCCCTGCAATGCATACGGCACACAATGGGCATTCATCACTTATCTGTGGGATAGATCTGAATGAATAAATAAAAAACAATCTTTGCACAAAGGCAGATAAACATAGTGAAAAACCTCATTGGTGTTTTTAAAAACTTGTAGCAAATTGGGGAATACTCTTCAAAAACTGAGGAAAACACACATCCTGTCTAATCTGGTCAGCCTTCCCTGCTTTAATCAACTCAATAAAGACAAAAAAGAAAAATTAAGCATTTTTTAAAAGTTAGTAGAAGACAAAAACAGTATGAGCAAGACAAAATAGATTCTAAGAAATATGCAAAGAAATGCTTGATTTATAATAAAAAGATGACTGAATTAACAAAACAGAGCAAGTCACACAACACAGACTCCCATAAGATGGAAGATTAAGTTACATCACGCACAGAGCATCCAGCATGAGTCCACTGTTGTATGCCTGACCTGAGATTCCAGTTCATATAAAAATACAGCACCTCAGTACACAGTATTAGTAAGACCTAACCATTTGCTACAAAGGAAGTTATTACAATAAAAAAGAACAAAATTCAGCCAGTTACCCAAATCAAAAGAAAAAAGCTATAATGAGAACAGTTTGTACTATGAACTTTCCAAATCAAATTTACCATATGATGTAATGGAGAAATTGATCAGATGGACTATTTTCATTGTGATCATGCTTAAGGATCTCTAATGTGTAGGCTAATGAGATTTTTAAAAAACCACACATATTTTGTTTCCTTCAAATCTATAAAATGTGGACTTACTCCTTGCTTAGGGTCTCACAAAATATGACATTCTTGTGTGTCTAAATTTTAGGTAGACCCCCCAAAAAAAAGAGAATTTTCTAAGGAAATTCAAAGTTCACACTCAAAATCAATCTATGAATTGAGCCAAGACAAATGAAGATTGCTGTATGTCTTACTCTCAAACTTCCCTAAGCTTCTTCAAAAGATCCATAAATTTTTTAAGAACTGTATAGCTATTTGAAATAAAGTACCACTTTCAGATGCCATTCATACACTTCAATAAATTTGAATCTTACTTTGATGAAGAAAGTACACTTTGAATTAAAAACCTGTTATCAGCAATGTATGTCGATTTCAAGAGGATGTGACAGAGCTACAAAGCGAACACTGCTAGATCTTTTCAGAGTCTAACATATGAAACCCAGTCTATCCTGAGACAGTTAGCTATGTGACCACACACATCTCAGTGTTCATATCTGCTTGGATTTGTTAAAACAAATTCTCTAGCATCAGATCGTTAAACTCAGTGTTAATCTCTATCACTAAAGAAATAATCTTGTAATCAGAATAAGTGTCTTGGCTGAACTAACTTACCATTTAATAAAGCCTCAAAGAGCTATATTTCAATATTCTCTTCAGTTTCAAATTGAATAACAATGAACAGTAGACCTGTGATAGTATTTTTTTAATGAATAATACTCCCCAAAATAATTTGGATTCCTGCACCATTACCTATTTTTAAAAAGTTTCCATAATTAGTAACTCCCATTCCTAATAACAAAAAGGTGACAAAATAAATATGTATATGGATTTCAAAATATGACATATATATATATGTCAACCCAGAATGGGAACCATGAGGTGTTTATAAATTTATGTTAAAAATAGGTACTAAGATACCAACCTTCTTACTATTTTTAAAAACTTCTGTGTCCTCCTAAAGACTATTCTAAATGAAAGAAAGTAATCAGGTGAATGGTCATTTAACTGACTGTTCATCTATTTTAATTTTGATTCTATTTTGCAGCACTGAGCTTGTCTATAATCTAAAGATTTGTAAATTCTATGACAAGCACTATATCTATCTTTTGAAGAACTCAACAAATATATATCTTTAAAACATGTTTAAAATGAGAAAATTAAACAGAAAACTATCTCCCTATATCACAGAAAGGTATAAAATCATTCTGCAGAAAAACAATTATAAGTAATAATCTCACAAACAGTAAAAGCAAAAAATACTGAAAAGATAAACTTGTAAACAACCCTAACAAATTCAGCTATTTCTTCTCTTCCCCAAATTAGGTAGACTTATTCTAAAGAAACAAAATTAACACTTCTGCTTGCTTAAGCTATACCAATTCTTAAGAAAATATGTGTCAAATCTGAAAGTTAAAATTTCAAACAAAAAGCAAATGATATAAGAGAGATAAACTCAGCTTCTGGCTTTGGAGTTAGCTTAAGGTAGAGACGACTTAACATTAAAAAGCAAGAGTCCAACAGAACTGGAGAAAAACTTTACAAGAACATCTATATAACAGGGGATTAATATACAGAATATATAAGGAACACCTACAATTCAACAATAAAAACTGTCCAATTTAAACATGGGCAAAGGACTTAAACATGTATTTCTCCAAAGATGATTATAAATGGCCAGTAAACACTTGAAAAGATGGAGGCATGTAAGGGGGTTGCATGAAACAGATAAAAGGGATTCAGAGGTACAAGCTTCCAGCTATAAAATAAATAAGTCATGGAGATGTATATAGAGTATAGGGTATACAATCAATAATAATGTAAAAACTTAATATGGTAACAGATGGTTACTAGACTTATCAAGATCATTTCATAATTTAAATGTTGAATCACTATGTTTTACACCTGAATGTAATATAATATTGTATGCAAAATTACTTCAAAAAAAATCTCTAATCATTAGAGAAATGCTAATCAAAACCACAGTGAGATAAATTTCACATTCAATATGATGGCTATTATAAAAAAATGGAAAACAAGAGTTGGTAATGATAGAGAAACTGGAACCTTGTGCATTGCTAGTGAGAATATGATGGTGCAGTCACTGAATACCAATTTCTCAAAAAATTAAACATAGAATTATCATATGATTCAACAATTCTACTCCTATGTATATACCCAAAAGAACTGGAAGAATGGACTCAAACAGATAATTTGCACACTCATGTTCATAGTAGCATTATTCACAATAGCTAAACTGTAGAAATTACCCAAATATCCACTGATGCATGAATAGATAAACAAAATCTGACATTTACATACAATGAAATGCCTTCTCTCTCTCTCTCTCGCTCTCTCCCTCTCTTTTAGTCACTAAGTCGTGTCCGACTCTTGCGACTCCATGGATTATGGCCTGCCACGCTCCTCTATCCATAGGATTCTCCAGGCAAGAATACTGGAGTTAGTAGCCATTTCCTTCTCCAGAGGATCTTCCCCACCCAGGAATTGAACCACAGTCTCCTGCATTGCAGGTGGATTCTTTAACTGAACTATGAGGGAAAAAACGGAATGAAAAAGAAGGAAAAGAAGGAAGGAAAGGAGAGAGGAAGAGAGGAGGGGAAGAAATATAGGCTACGGCATGGATGAACCTTGAAAACTTTATGCTAAATGAAGTATGTCAAATACAGAAGGACAAATATTCAATAATTCCATTTACATATGGTATCTAAAATAGTCAAATTCATAGGGACAGAAAGTAAAATAGTAGTTACCAGGAGCTGAAAGGAGTAACGGAAGTTACTGTTTTAATGGGTACAGAATATAACATTTGTGGAGAGTGGTAATATGAATGGTGGTTAACAGCAGCACAATGATATGAATGTAGTTAATGCCACAGAACTGCACACTTACAAATGGATAAAATGATAAACTCTATGTTAGGTATACTTCACCATGATAGAAATTAAAACAATAGTAATTTTTAAGGTGTTGTGATACACTTGAAAGAACTCTGAATCAAGAAAATGAAAATCAAGTTCAGGTACTGATATTAACTGTGTGCTCATAACTAAGTAATTTGACCTCGCTGGGATTCAGTTTTTCATCTTTGAAATAAGAAGGCTGTAGTAGATGGTACTGGTATTTCTTTTCAGTTAGAAACGTTTCATGAAAGAATATTCCAGACACCAGAAGAACCAAAGCTGAAAATCAGGCTGTTGCCACTCAAATGGAAATAAGAGAGTTAACATCTCAGTTACATCTTACCAGTTACATCTTACATTCTGTCACAGACAATGTTAATCACAAAAGCAGATAGCTTATAAAAAATACAGCTTTGGAAACAAAGGAACAAAAAAGATCTATCTAGAGTAACATTAAAAACACCCAACTCTTATGTCTTCTGTGGCCTCAAACTGGGTAGTTGAGCAAACACTGTTTTTAGCCCTGTGGGATGGGTTACTTACTCTGTTTACTAATAAGTGTAACAGGCATTTTTGTTATACTTGAAGGGCCCAGCTTCCATTAGAGCTAAAAGCACTAATTCATACGGCAGAAAAATGGCTGCTTCAGTTTCTATTTCAGGGAAGCAAATGATCAGTTATCTGCCCCACCTCTCCTCATCGATACCATGAACCTGCTAGCACCAAATCCTGTATTTTCTATTTAACACTGAACTTAAACACAGATTCCACATAAGTATCTTCCTCCCACAAATAAACTGCTCAACAACTTCACTAGCCAAAAACATGATACCTTTGGCATTGGACTAAGAATGGATAATTAGAGGAATCCCTAAACTTGTAAAGAAATATGTATTTTCCCCCATTACTACGAGTATGAAAATGGCTCATGATATAAATCAGCAAGCAATAATTATGAAGAAAGAAGAAACAAGAAAACAGATTTCAATTCAATATAAGAAAGAGCTTTAGAGCTGCCCAACAATGACTATGGCTGCCTCAGAAAGTAGCTAACTCCCTGTGCATAAATGTTCAATCATAGATGACCATAAATCAAAGCTATGCCATAAATATGACTCAGAAATTGACGTAATACCTAATATGTCACCTAACCCTAATAACTCCAATTCTCTGAGATTAGCAGCACAATAATATCTATTTATCATTAATTGCTACCAGGAAAATTCATATTAGCTATACTATCATAACTAGCCTCTCTACATGTGGAAATCTGTATTAACTATAAGGCAAGATAATTAACAAAAGATAATGTAAACCTTCATTCCTTTCAGGTAAGGTAGGGATCAAGGACTTTGGAATTAAATAACCCTCCGTGAGAATCCTTGTCTAGGAACTGTGTGACTTTGGACAAGTTATGTAACCTCTCTGAGCTTTAGTTTTATAAGAGGGAACATCAATCTCACAGGTTGTTAGGAAAGCGTTATTAAACTAATAACCTAACACTCTATAAAAAAGTACAGTATTCTCTTTCAACTCCTACCCATTCTTTAATAACCTGCTTAAAAGTTACCTTCTCCATGACTTTCTAAGCCATTCCAATTTTTCACTGAACTTACAAATTTATTTATGAGTAAGATCACATTTTTGAACCCACAATTATAGGAGAAACTGAACTCAAAACTGTATTATGGTTGCAGTTTAATAAGCTGGATCATAAAGAAATAGGACTAATGAACATTTGATTAGCTCTATAACTATTTTTAAGTGTTCATATGGAAAACGTAGACATCCTCACTTGTGTACAAGCCTGAAGTAACTTTCCAAATTCGTCCCCCACTGTATTCATTCACATATTTAATGAACTAATAACCCTTACTGTTTGACAATGTTGTCACCTAAAAGCCTCTACACCCTAACTAGCCTTTCAAGAATTGGATATCTGACTGGTTCAGCCATTAAAGCCCAATTCTAATGTCTCTTCTCTGAAGTTATTCCTGAGGTCTTAGAGAAATTCTCTCATTTCTTTAAACAAGACATTCTGCTTAAGCCTCAATTTTGCAATTTAATGACAACTGTTTTCACATATGTCTAGTGTCCTTCCCTACTAGATTTTAAGTTTTTATGGTGAGGAGATATCTTTCAACTTCACTATATTATAATTTACTATTTCCTCAATCCTAACACTTAGCACACTGACTATCAAAACACAGAAAAATACTTAATGTCATCAAATGTCCCTTAACACAACTGAAACATCTTAAAGGAAAGGAAAAAATGGCAAAGGAATAAAAAAGAAATTGACACAAACTTTAAGTACTTATTTTTAAATTAAAACTGCAGATCAAGAATGTGTAGATTGTCAGTGTTCATGTAATGTAACACTGTATACTGACAAAAGCCAATAGTCTGAAGTCACATTACACAGGATAGATGAACCTCACAAATTTAAGTATGATTCCATTTACATTAAATCCAAGAATATACGCTATTAGAAATCAGAATAATGGCTAATACTGGAGGAAGATGGAAGAGAGAGGCTTTCGGGATGCTGATATTTTGTTTCTTGAGCTGGTTACCAAGCACTCACTTCAGTTATGAAACACCGTAATATATGTACTTTTCTATAAGATATTAATATTTCAGTCAAAACATTTAAAAGAGTTGAAATATATATCATTTCTCTGTTTTGAGAAAAATGGCAATGCTAAGAATACATCTAAAAGCCTAAAATCGTCATCACTGTAGAAATTTTAAAAATAACTATGAACAGTAGACCAATGCTTAATTCTGCTAGCAATAACAATGCTCATACTTTATTGCCCTTTAATCAATCGCTTACTGCCCTTTTTTAAAAAACTCATAACTGAAAAGAGTCAAGTGAAAATTTAAATTAACTGCTCAAAATTTATCCCATTAAATATTATTGGTCACTGTTTTTGTCACTACATCCTACACATTTCAATCCTGTTCCAAGAAACTAAAACAACTAAAGTTTACCTGATACTAAATAATAAAAAAGCTTTTCTGAAAAGCTTATTTTTATATGTTTGAAAACTACATAATATAGAATGAAAGATACAATATAACCAAAATATCTTGGGAAAAAAATATCTAACAAACTAAAGTTTTGTAATAGCTTGCTCACTGAGATTAAAATATTTTACCATGAATATTTAAATGGAAGATAACCTTTTTTCAATGTTACTTATAATTCACATATTTTTAAAATTACCAGACCTGATTAAATATTATTAGTTTCAAGATTCATATAAAATTAACATCCCAATTTAGAAATATTTTTAAAAGTATAAACTATTTTGCTGACTTAAATAAAATCTAGATTTACATTAATAACATACCAAGTAAAAATTTTTCAGTGTACTATAAAATGCCTTTGTTTCAAAAGCTATGGTCTGTAGTGAATATGCTCTTCTCATTATTGCATGAAATACAAATAGAGCATGATAAATATGCCTTAAGAAATTCTGGAATGTGAATTTTAAAAAACCAAACAGCTTGTATTATCTGAGGAAGGGAGAGACTGTGAATGGGGACAGACTTGACATAATCCTCACTCCCTGCAACCATTAAATGAAATTCTCAGTTCTCCTATGATTTCTATTCCACAGAAGTATTATATGATATATTTTATCTGGTACTTTATATGCTTTATTTACCTAAGATATATCTCTCTGACTTTTGTATTGATTACTTTCCATTTACAGCTGCTAAAAATTATAGTTTATTTTGTATTTGCTAAGGAAAACAACTTGAAGAAACTATTTCAAAACAACATACTTTTGTAAAGCATAGCAAAAAATACCAGTGAAATAACAGAGAAGTGGTCTTAACTGCACAAAAGCAAATCACATCCAAATAAATATTAGCATTCTGTGATCTCATGCTTTTAGTATTTAATTGGAATATTTTCATTCAGATGTCAGCAGATATATCTTAAACCAAATTTGGCAATATTCAGAGTAAAATCCTTAAAATCAGCACACATCCTTAAAATAAGCGTTACCTATTTAAATATTCATCTTTTTTCATACAAAGTCTATAACTCACTTTGGAAATTTTGGCTGCTTTATTTTTAAAAACAAGTATTTTCTACAGTAAATACAGCACTGTATCTAATAAAATTTTAGTGTCATGAATAATAAATCAGTAGATACAAGAATCTATTAAAGTTAATATCAACTGGGACATATCCCATGGTATTTTGTAATAGATCAGAATATATAATTCTTGGCTCACATGCAACATATAAACACCAATACAAAGTTGAAAAGTGCAATCTCTCACAATATAATAAGTGCCATATGAGGCATATGGACGAGGCATAATATGCCATATGAGGCCTAAGGATAAAATTAAACTTAAGAATAAAATCATTTAACTGATTTAATTTATAGAAAAACTGGCTCCAAGACTGTTTACTTTACGTTCTGTATCTTTTCAATTTTCTGAATCAATAGGCAAATTCCTTTGAAAATGTAATCATTTACTTTACAAATTTCATTTTAAAAGTTATATATTATTCAAGGAAATATATCTTTAACAAATCAAGTACTTTAAAGAAGTCAAATCTATTTTTTGAAAGGTATGTTGCTTTTCATAAATAACTAATGAAAATAAAATCCTACAATAATAAGCTTGCTAATTAGGATAAAAAAGCAAAGATGTATTTCAAATAATTGAAGTAATTCATATTTTAAAATATAGAAGTATTTCACTAGTATATAATTTCATATATTTTCATCTTATTTCATACAGTTAAACAATCATTTCTTTAACATTAAAAGCACTGTTTCCGATTGAAGGAAAAAAGGTATGATTAGTAACTACTGACTCTCTTTCTATAAATCTCTTTTAATTCAGGAAGAGCGACCTCCAAATAAAGGAATCCAGTACTAAATGAAAGTAAGGGCTAAAATCAGTTTCTGCCCAAATGCAGTGACTGTACACAGACACATCAAAAATACTAGATTTATGTCATAAGAATAAATGACATAATCACTTTTCTCAGGGGTTAGGAATATACATGAAATTGGTATTTAGTTGAAATACCTTGGTCTTGTTATTAATTTGCAATTTAAAAAAAAATTTTGTATTCTCTCATTTAAAAAAAAAAAAACTTGCCCTTGCAGTTCCTATACAATGTGAAACAGCAACATTTTACTATAGCTGCAACATGGATTGATAGTTATTACCCCAACAACAGTTATCTCTACCACAAGTACTATAAACTAATTGATTTCAGATATTTAAAAGAGATTTCTAACATCAAAGTTTAAAAAAAAATGAAGTATTAACTTCACATATTTTTCTCAAGTTTTATATAAAGCTAATACATTGACATAAGACAGATATGATTGTTTTTTTCCCCTTCTAAGGTAACTGAAAATTATCATAAACTACACTTTAACATAATACTTACCAGCATGTGGGTAGTTTCAGAAGTTTACCATAAAGAGCAGTGCTGAAAGAGGGAACAATTGGTACAGGTAAGCAGTAAGATCCCCTACAATCCAAAGACGTCAGTCCTGCCTGGAAACCAAATATCTGCAACAAAAAGAAAAGACCCAAATGTTCACAGAGACAAAGTTTTAATAAGCACAGGATGAAATACGTCAGTTTCAATTTGCTCTACAACAGCTGCACACTAAATATGTTCCAATGTCTTTTTGCACTTCCCAAACATCAACATTTTCTTTTACTCACTTTGACATTAACTAAATCAGAATTAATAAATTTAAATATAAAGTATTTCTTTCATATCCCTGAGAGATTACTGTTCTTTTGATCAATTTTAAGTTTCATATTTTATCTCTATACATAATTCTCACTTAGCATTTTACAGTCTGCTAAAATGTATGTATTCTGTTAAGACAACTGATTACATTGTACACATCACAGATATTAACATTAATAAATTACTGTTATATCATTTTATGCCTCAAAGAACATTAACTACAACAAAAACAATCTTAAAAGTATTCTGCCTTCAACTTACAGTATGCACACACAAAAGGGATATCCAAATATATCCTAAAAAATGTTACATCTTTTCCCTTTCTTTTGTGAAAAGGATAGGGAAGAGGTTTTTCACCTCAGGAAATTTGGTAAATGGCATGAATTACTTTTTATATGTTTATACTTAAAACAAGTAGATCACACTCCCTAAAATTCCTGAACACTACATTGCCTTAATAGGAAGAATCCATGTAATATCACATTTTACATGAAACACTGCAGAGAACTGAATATGATATTTCTTCTTCCACTATTTTCAATAAAGTAAATGTTTCAAACTGGAAACACACAGAGATACAAAATGAAGTTACTATTTTGAACAACATGCAAAAGCAGTTTAAGCCCAAAGTTTATCTTTCATAATTATTTTTTATTCCTTCAGTTTATAAAGCACTAACTTTCTTACCTCTAGGATTAATATTGGCTCCTAAAATCTACAGAAAAACATATTTAAAATACCTCAATAACCAATTTTCAATATAAACTAATAATCAATTTCTTAGAAAGCAGTATTAAACTACTTTCAAACAGTCTCAAAAAGCTATTGTGCTATCATTTATCAAGTTGACAATGTCAAATCTTTTCCTGTAAAGTCAGTTAGCAATAAACAAAGTAATTTTCTGGAAAACAGGCATCAGAATTTCGCATTTTCAAACAATTTCAAAAGACCTACTTAATTGCTATCAAGAAAAATGAAAGTGATATACCTATTGATTCCTATAAATCCCACTACTAACCAAGATATAAGAAAGTACTGAGAAGAAAAAAGCATGTTTCTAATATTTAACTGGTCAACTTTAAAAATTAAGTCATTCCACACTTACATTCTTTGAAGACTTGCTCTAAGCAACACTACATGCAAAGAACTTCTGGGAACTGTACAGTTTCAGAATTTCACATTTCCTCTGAAAGACCCAGTATTTAAAGGTTTCTGAAACTTATAATTATCAATACTACTTGATACAAAGTATGATTACTAAAACAATGCCCAACTTCCAAATATTTCTAAAGTACAAATCAGGGTAAAACTTTGTCAAACTTGTGTTCAACTAAGAACTCTCTCAAGCTACTTTCTAATAGTCTATAAATGTCCCAACAGTATAATCACAGATGCTATCATTAATGTATTCAGATGGAAACTGGGTGTTGAGGAGATCCCCTGCTGGTTGTTTTCAGAACTGCAAAGGACTTTGGAGAAAGTCCTGCATATTATTCAATAATTTTTTTAAACTTTTACTAAATTTACAAACTACCCAGAGAGGACTCCAGGTAACATTCAAGTATAAACTACAGTGGAAAAGGGCCTATCTACCACATCAAAAATAATTATTTCAAAATAACCAATTTTCAACTCTTTTAAATAATAGCAAAAAGATGCGAAGATTTGCAATACCTATATAACCAAATAACCTCTCAACAACACTTGGTCAAGATTACAAATACTTTATCCAGAAAAGGGAAATCAGCACTGTATGAACTGAGGTTGTTTTCATCAGGACTGCTCATAAATTTAGAAATACAATAAAAGTACTTAACACTGCAAACCAATAGTCTGAGGCAAAAAGAATGTATGAAACAATTAAGTGCAACTACTAATAGAAGTCTCAGCTGAAGGAAATATCAACTTGAGAAAGATGACATATATCACGTTAAATGAAAAGTTAAACATGTACTGCCATCTCTTAAAAAATTCTATTAGAGAACAATTGAACTAAATCACCTCTTCTTAAGTAAGGGGAAAATGAAGTCTAAAAAGCACAAAGGGCTTCTACAGAATGCTGGAAGAGCAATACGATGGTTCATTTGATTTAGCTCATCTTTTAGCTCACAATTTCACTGCTTTACTTCCTCACCCTACCACTTCCTTCCCCTATCCAAAAATATATGGTTGATTCTCCACTTACTCTTAAAGGAAAAAAACAATCTTACCACTACCTCTCCCCTCCAACCATTAGTGAAATTCCATTTCTCATTTGGCATCAGCAAAAATCTTTAAAATGTAGGCTGTAAAATGCTACATTTTTTTCATTGCTTACTCATTCCTTAAGCCCTCTAAATCTAGTTTCTAGTCAGGTATTCACTGAAACAAAAACAAACTTTGGACTGAAACTGACACCTTATGCAGAAAAACCAAGTATTTTCTAATTTTTTTCCAACAAAATTTAAGTTAGGAAACAATAAGTAATAAATTTTTTCATCACCCAGATTTGTTAAATGAATATTGTCATGCTGTCACCTATAGCATTAATGAAATAAAAGCCTTCAGAATACATAAGGGCAAGATTTTAATATTTTCCAAAGAATATAAACAAATGTCCAAGAACCACATGAAAAGAAAACTCAACATCATTAGTCACTAAGGAAATGTATCAAAACCACATGAAGACACCAGATCACAATCATTAAGATGATTAAAATCAAAAAGACAGCAACAAGTGTCAGTGAGGATGTGGAGAAGAACCCTAAGCCACTACTACTGGGACAGTAAAACAATGCAAGAATCCCTTTGAAAAAAAAGTTTGGCAGCTCCTAAAAATGTTAAAGAACAGACAGCTGCACACCAAGGTATATACCCAAGAGTAATGCAACTTGTGTTTACACAAAAACTACACAGAAATGTTCATAGCTATCTTATTCAGAACAGCTAAATATTGGAAATAACAGTGTCCACCAATCAGATAAATGCATAAAAAAATAGAGCACATATCCACACAATGTATTATTCTCTCATAAAAATGGAATAAAGTACTGATACATGAGACAACATGGATGAACTCTGAAAAACATTACGCTAAGTGAAAAGAAGTCAACCACCAAAGAGTGTAGGTGGTATGATTCCCATAAAATATCCAGACTAGGCAAATACATACAGAGAGTAGATCAGTGTTTATAGAAGTATGAGGAGTAAATGGAAAGGAAATACTAATGCTTTCTTTTTGGGGGGTGACGAAAATGTTCTGGAACTAGATAATGGTGATGGCTGCTTTAACTCTGTGAAAAGACTAAAATCACTGATTTCTATTCTTTCAAAAAGGTGACTTTATGGTATTCATGTTACCTCAATAAAGGTAAACCCTCACACTAGTCTCAATGAACCCCATCCCCCATCATGCCTCGATCTTTCAGGAGTTCAGAATGCATTCCGTTCTTTTATTACACATTTATAAACCCTTGATTTCTTTGGAAGGAATGATGCTAAAGCTGAAACTCCAGTACTTTGGCCACCTCATGCGAAGATTTGACTCATTGGAAAAGACTGATGCTGGGAGGGATTGGGGGCAGGAGGAGAAGGGGACGACAGAGGATGAGATGGCTGGATGGCATCACTGACTCGATGGACGTGAATCTGAGTGAACTCCGGGAGTTGGTGATGGACAGGGAGGCCTGGCGTGCTGCGATTCATGGGGTCGCAAAGAGTCGGACATGACTGAGCAACTGAACTGAACTGAACTGATATCTGAACAATCTTTAGCACTATTTTATCTTCTTAATTTACATAAATGGCATCACATTATACATACTATTATGCTTCCTGATATTCCCACCAAAAATTATGCTACAGAGGACTATTCATGTGGGCATTTATAGACCTCAAGTTGTACATATCTGTATATGCAAAAATTTCTCTAAGACAAGGGTCAACTAACTACAGCACACAAGTCAAATTCCAAGCACTGTTTTTGTACTACCTACAAACTAAGAATAAGTTTTATACGTGTACATTTACAACTGATTTGATGATTGGGAACACTAAGTTAGTTTAAACTGCAGTTGGGTAAATGCTATGGGTTTGGGTGGACTCCAGGAGTTGGTGATGGACAGGGAGGCCTGGCATGCTGTGGTTCATTGTGTCACAAAGAATCGGACACGACTCAGTGACTGAACTATCCCAAAAAAAAAGAATTTCATTCTCCTCATTAGTAAAATTATATTACAAAAATAGAGTCCTATCCTGCATTTTTAATTCTGTCAACTCAAATGCATGGAAATTTGTTCTCTTATTATTTACGTACCTATTTGGTATCCTAAATTTTGCCTCATAGCCCACAAAGCCTAAAATAGTATCTGAACCTTCAAAGAAAAGCTGGCCTCTACTACAGTATATATGTTGAAAACTGGAATGTTTGTGTTTTCAAATTTATGAAATCCTTCAAAATCCAAATGATACCACATCCACCAGCCATATATGAAAGCACAATTCCTTGAACTCTCCAGGGAGAGCTCTTTAATTGATGTTAAATATTCACAAATTCAAGAAAGTCAAAGGGGTTTAATCCTACTAGAACCTTCTTGATCTCTGAAGCATTTGCCATAGCTGATCCTTATGAGTAACAAGGCCTCAAATCAGTCACTGTGTTAGTCACTCAGTTATGTCCGACTCTTTGCCACCCTATGTGACAAGGCCTTAAATTTATCTATTTTTCTATAATTTACAGAATGCTTTAACTAATGTATTTTTTATATGCTTCAAACCTCAGATGCCTTGCAAGGTCTTAGCTACTTGATTCCACACATATTCAAAGATGGGTTTAGCATTTAAATAAAGAGGACTTGCTAAATAAAGAGGACTTGTTAAGATATATGAAAGTTCCATCTGTATGTTTCCTTCCATGCGAACTCTCTCAATTAATATATGTCATTACATGAAGGGGGAAGAATCTACTATCCTGTCACATAGTCAATACATTCACATTTACATATACACATTAAAACTTAAGCATGAGTATTTAATTGAAAATTAGAGTTTAAAATCCCAAACACATGAAATAGACATTTAAATCCTTCACTATAGTTTTTTAAGACTGTAATAGTGAAATTAAACTTTGAAAACGTCTTCAAAGCTTATAGTAATCATCCCAAAGTAACATGAACTGCTATAAACTTTATAACAAATTGGTATTTTTAGCCAGTTCCAAATAGTCACAAAACTAAAAGCCTTTACCAAATCCTTAAAGTTTTAAAATGTACTAGTTCACTGAAGAAGCATTAGAAATGCAATTAAATTTTTTTAAATGCAATCAAATTATTAAGATTCAAGGCTTTATTTTTTAGAGTATTCAAAATTCTTAACATCAGTGAAAAGTTTTTCTACATATACTATGCCCAACACTAACTTCCTGGGACATTTAACTTTTCCATTACAGCTGGAGTCTGACTAAAATATAAACGACAACTAGATAAAAAGGGAGTGAAGACCTTTTCCCAAAACATAATGTTATCTGGACTACACTTTAACTTTTACAGTTCTCTGGAAGTTCAAGTGAGCATTTAATATATTACCAATAACTTTTATGTCAGCATGAATGACAATCATATTGGTGACCAATAGCTTTGGTAATGATTTTCCTCAAGGATGGGGCATGCCTAACTCATTTTTAATGCTAAGTATCTGCAAAACAGAAAAAACTCAGCATTTACCAAATGAATGATCCCATGTAAGTATAATACCTTGGAAAGAACTGCCCAAAATTAGACTTGCTTTGATAAAACAGGGCAGATACTCTTAAAAATATAATCTGATATTCAAGTTGTGCCAATACACCTCAGTGTATTAATTTTGGGAATAAATAAAAAAGTACAAGTGTAATATATTCTCTATGTATATAACTTTCACTCTCCATATGACATAAAACACTTGTAATAGATCATTAAAACAATGGCACCTAAAGAATCATACTATCCTGTGTCTACACCTCTTTGAAACATAATACTGTCAACTCCTCCATCAAGGGAGTAGAATTTCCTTCTCCAGCATCTTAAAAATCAGCTTTGCATAGATATCTAAAAAATGTGTTTTCCCATTATGCATGGTTTGAAAACAGTCAAATTTTGATGTCTTAAATTTAAATATGCCTGTAGGTGATATAAAACTAATATCTTTCAATTGGTTTCTCTTTATACAGACACATATTTAAGAACTTTAAAACATCAAAACTATCAAGCATGAACCAATAAAGTCAAAAGTCCATTTTTGCAGTCCTCTAATTTTCATACTTTACATTAGTACTTATTCTTGAATTCAGCTTGGCATAGTTTCCTTTAGCCCATAAAACAGAATTAAGTATATACACTCTCTACTTACATTACATATATCTGTTTGCTTAGTAAAAATACTTATTACTCAAAATCTGAGTTTACCTATTTGTAAGTACCTATGCTGTGAAAGTGCTGCACTCAATATGTCAGCAAATTTGGAAAACTCAGCAGTGGCCACAGCGATGAAAGTAATGCTCAAAATTCTCAAAAGCCAGGCTTCAGTAATACATGAACTGTGAACTTCCAGATGTTCAAGCTGGTTTTAGAAACAGCAAAGGAACCAGAGATCAAATTGTCAACATCTGCTGGATCATCGAAAAAGCAAGAGAGTTCCAGAAAAACATCTATTTATGCTTTATTGACTATGCCAAAGCCTTTGACTGTGTGGATCACAAAAAATTGTGGAAAATTCTGAAAGAGATGGGAATACCAGACCACCTGACCTGCCTCTTGAGAAATCTGTATGCAGGTCAAGAAGCAACAGTTAGAATGGACTGGTTCCAAATAGGAAAAGGAATACGTCAAAGCTATATACTGTCACCCTGCTTATTTAACTTATATGCAGAGTACATCATGAGAAATGTTGGGTTGGATGAAGCACAAGCTGGAATCAAGATTCCCAGGAGAATTATCAATAACCTCAGATATGCAGATGACACCACCCTTATGGCAGAAAGTGAAGAGGAACTAAAAAGCCTCTTGATGAAAGAAAGAGGAGAGTGAAAAAGTTGGCTTAAAGCGCAACATTCAGAAAACTAAGATCAAGGCATCCAGTCCCATCACTTCATGGCAAATAGATGGGGAAACAGTGGAAACTGGCTGACTTTATTTTTCTGGGCTCCAAAATCACTGCAGATGGTGACTGCAGCCATGAAATTAAAAGGCGTACTCCTTGGAAGGAAAGTTATGACCAACCTAAACAGCATATTAAAAAGCAGAGATATTACTTTGCCGACTAAGGTCTATCTAGTCAAGACTATGGTTTTTCCAGTAGTCATGTATGGATGGGAGAGTTGGACTATAAAGAAAGCTGAGTGCCAAAGAATTGATGCTTTTGAACTGTGGTGTTGGAGAAGACTCGAGAGTCCCTTGGACTGCAAGGAGATCCAACCAGTCCATCCTAAAAGAGGTCAGTCCTGGGTGTTCATTGGAAGGACTGATACTGAAGCTAAAACTCCAATATTTTGGACACCTGATGCAAAGAGCTGACTCATTTGAAAAGACCCTGATGTTGGGAAAGATTGAAGCCAGGAAGAGAAGGGGACGAAAGAGGATGAGATGGTTAAATGGTATCACCAACTCGATGGACATGAGTTTGGGTAAACTCTGGGAGTTGGTGATAGACAGGGAGGCCTGGCATGCTGTGGTTCATGGGGTTGCAAAGAGTTGGACACGACTGAGCAACTGAACTGACTGACTGATACTGGAATGTATTACTTATTTATTTAAAAATAAGAGAGAGAGAGCGATGGAAGAGCTCAACAAAGTCTCCAACAATTAACTTTACATAACTTGATCTAAGGGGCTTCCCTGGTAGCTCAGCCGGTAAAGAATCCACCTGCAATGCAGGAGACCCCAGTTCAATTCCTGGGTCAGGAAGATCCGCTGGAGAAAGGATAGGCTACCCACTCAAGTATTCTTGGGCTTCCCTGGTGGCTTAGCTGGTAAACAATCCACCTGAAATGTGGGAGACCTGGGTTTAATCCCTGGCTTGGGAAGATCCCCTGGAGAAGGAAATGGCTGCCCACTCCTGTATTCTGGCCTGGAGAGTCCATGGGGTCACAAAGAGGCAGACACGACTGATCGACTTTCACAACTTAAAGTAATAAACTTTTCCTTTGCATTAAGAAATTAAGATGGATTCAATAAGAGGAAAATGACTAAAAACAAACATGTTATGCCCACTTTGCAAAACACTGTCTCACATAAATATTCCCTTGAAAGAAATTATGAATTTTTTAAAACATCCTTAGTTTTAAAATTTCTCATTGCTTAAAATCAACGATACATAAAATCTTCAAAAGTTTTAATTGCCGTTATCTTATAAATACCAAGCTATTAACACCAAATAATTGAAGAAATTTTAATACAGGGACATCTTTATTTTTATATTATACTGAATAATGACTATATATATATTTTATTTAAATCTCATCTAATGGGGTACTAATTCTATAAAACTACAACTCCAGAAAAAAAAAAAGATGTATTTGATTCTCCCAAAGCCAACCATATACTAACACACAGGAAAATTCACTTTTCATACCTTAAGGTAGCAATGTGCATAGCAATAATGAAGCAGATTATCAGAAGGCTGAGTAAGGCTGCTGACCACATGCACCAACTGTTCAGCATACATCGGCACAGAATGTTCCAGATTAATTTTATCCACTAGTATCTGAACACAAGGCAAAGGCCGGAGAGACTGGAAGTTTGTAGTATTCATGAAGTTACTTGAATTCTGGAAAATAATAATGATCACTTTATACTTCTGGAGAAATAACTGGTATGCCATGGCCTCTAGAGACACTTCAGAGTGACAAATAATGCAGTGACATCAAATTATCCTAGAAATGATGCTTTCCTATGGGACTCTCTTACCATAACCGAACAGAAACACCTTCTATTTTTAAGTACTCAAGTCGTGCCAATATTTAATTAAGAAAAAGAAAAAAGATTTCAAAGAAGGCCTATTTACTGCAAAATTATCAATGCCCTTTTAGCTAGAGCTTTTTGTTTTTTCAGTCAACTAGAATATTCTAACTACATGCCTCAGTACATTGAAAGTATTCTCTTAACTTGATAATTTCCCCCCAAATCCCAGATATTGCAAAGCCTTTATCTTCTTTCTTTTATTCACATTTAGCTGACTAAAGGACTAAGTGGACTACTCTAGACAATCTGAAAGACACTGACAATAAGCAAAGTTTGTAGGACAGAAAAATTTCTGATCCATATTATATCTACTAATAACAAATAACAAACATGCTAAAGGCTCATAAAGTCCTAAGAATCTCAACGTAGGCTTTGTATTTTTAGTGTTAACAGAATTTTTCTAAGCCTCAGAGTAAATGCAATAAATTTCCACACATCCAGGGTATGAAATTCATTAGCAAGCCATCAACTATGGTCCTTGAACTTATTTCCATACCTGTAACTCTCAATGAGGAACAGTATGACCCTCCAGCCGAAGGTATGTGAAAATATGTGGGAAGGGCAATTTAATTGTTTTGTCTGTCTTTCATCATCACAAAAATAGGGAAACCATACTGGCATTTAGCAGGCATTGGCTAAAGACAGTAAGTGCTACGTGACACTTCTCTAGCCCAAAAGGTCAACAGTGCCATTATTGAGGAACACTGTGCCTAAAACTAAGCTGGACATACAATTCTTCTTTTCTGACTCACAAATAATTTGTAAACCATCATTTATTGAGCAATTACTATATTAAAGGACTTTATTTTGGATTATGAAAATACAGGAGCCCCTGGTGGCTCAGACAGTAAGGAGTCTGCCTGCAATGTCGGAGACCTGGGTTTGATCCCTGGGTCAGGAAGATCCCTTGGAGAAGGAAATGGCAGCCCACTCCGCTATTCTTGCCTGGAGAATCCCATGGATGGAGGAGCCCGGCAGGCTACAGTCCATGGGGTCACAAAAAAGTGGACACGGCTGAGCTACTTCACTTCAGAAGTGAAGATATAATATACAGTAAAGCATACAAATCTTAAACATACAGCTCAACAAATTTCCATGTATGTAATCACCACACATTTCAAGCACACTAGTAGGGCCCCACCAGGGACAGCCAATGTTCTCACCTTGATCATCACAGATTAGTTCTGTCTGTTAGTCAACTTCACTTGAACAAAATCACACATAAGTATATACATATGTCTGCTTCTTTCATTCAACATATCGTCTGATAATTATCTAATGTTCACTCTTTGAGTCAACACATATCATATGGAATGACTATTTTTATTTCTACTCATAACTCTTGTCTTAAGCTCTACATTTTCTGATTCTAAAATAGCCATTCTATCCTTCCTCTGATTGGCAATTAAATAGTGTATCTTTTTTTATCCTCTTTTTTCTAGCTTATGTTACTGTTTTCAGTTCCAGAATTTCATTTTGTTCTTTTTTTAATGCAGTGAAATCTTATGAACGCTTCTACTTTTTTGTTTCTTTCTTCAACTTATTAATCACGGTTACTTTAAAATCCAAGTCTATACTATCATATTTTAATTTTTCTCCTTTAAAATTTTACCAGATGATCTCTTTACCCAGCAACACAATGAATAAATTACCAGTGGCTGACAGAGAACAAATACACAAAATGAAATTAATGCATCTTAATTCTTTGTCATACCCCCACAAGCTCTTATTTAAAGTGTGGACAATGTTTATTTATATAATCATTGTGTCACCATGAAAAGAAATATATCCCCCAAAGTACTAAATTAAAAATAACACATAATACCTTATATGTATATAGCCGATTCAGAAAGCAATACATTGGTTATGGACCTAAAATATTAATCATCTAATAAGTGTTAACAAACATATTCACTGGGTTCCTAATATGTGCAAAATAGTTTAGACACATTATCTCATTGAATATTCTAAATCATTCTAGGAGCTAGGTACTTTGGGGGAAATGTTAAATGCCAGTACCCTGGCAATCTTAAAATCCACGCAGACCACAAAGTAAGGCTTAAACCACAAGAGACCTAATGGCAGAGCATCCTGTGATATTATCAAAACAGGGGAAAATAGAACTACTAAAAGATCGTTTCTCACTCAATTTCTCATCTTGATAAATGCTGCTATGGGAAATTTTCTCATTAGCATCCCTCATTCAGGGGGTTTTCCATCTACTCTTTCAGAGTACACTGTAATTGGAACCAAATCCCTGTCATCAAGGTACCCTACCATGTGTGCTGGAGCTCAGGTGGCAACCTAGATTCAGGGTTGTCCCGAAAGGGAAAAGATGAGCTGACACAATTACTGACTTGCTTTTGCTGTCTATTAAGTAATTAACTATCTGAATCTATCTGGGACTTTTTGCTTCTTTACTGGATGACTATCAGCCTAAATGAAAACTTATAATTTTCTTTTGTTTCTCAGAAAAGGAAGACAAGGGTTAGAGATTAGATATAAAGCAAAGTCTCAAAGGTGTCATAGCTTATACACGGTCTGATATCTACATCCATGTGCTTCACCATTTCTTCATAGAGTTTTGGCTTGATGTTAACCTATCTAATTATACATGTTGTTGTTCAGTCACTAAGTCATGTCCG
The DNA here is from genome assembly GCF_032405125.1 of Capricornis sumatraensis. Lineage (NCBI taxonomy): Eukaryota > Metazoa > Chordata > Mammalia > Artiodactyla > Bovidae > Capricornis > Capricornis sumatraensis. Next base: position 84,020,624 of record NC_091079.1, read on the forward strand.
ACTCTTTGTGACCTCATGGAATGCAGCACACCAGGCTTCCCTGTCCTTGCCCATTTGCTCAAATTCATGTCCATTGAGTCACCGATGCTATCTAACCATCTCATCTTACTAAGAATTAACAATCATAGTTACATTGCTTAACATCATCATGGATAACTATATAAAAGATACTCTCTTACACAACTTACTCTTACAGTATCATAGGACCAACAATATGTATATATGAGAAAACAAGTAGTGAATGACAAAGTATACCTTTTCCCCCATAATAACAGGTAGCAAATGATCCAGCAAATTGAATTCAGCCATGAAAATTGTGAAGGTACATTTGAGGAGAGTAACACTTGTATGTCGAGTAGGAATATATTCCTCCAAACAGGCTACTTCCTCAGGATTCAGCGTTGTTTCACTTTCATCCTTAGTATCTAAAATGAAATAATAAAAATTCAATGAAAAATTATTTTTAAATAATTTCCTTAGTTAACTAAAAAATTAATTAGTTCTCCAAATTTGAAGATCAAGACCAGCAAACTTTTTCTATAAAGAGCCACAAAGAAAATACTTTAGGTTTTGTGTGTTTGTTTGTCACAATTATTCAATTCTGCCACAGAATTACAAAAGCAGCCACAGACATAACTGAATGAGTATGACTATGTTCCAATAAAATTTTATCTATAAAAAATGAAAATTAGATTTCATATAGTTTTCATGTGTCACAAAATGTCAACCTTATTTGTATTGAAAAACCCATTATCAACTCATGAGCTGTACAAAAAGAGGCAGTAAGTCATAACTGACCAAACCCCTGATCAAGAGCAACTAAACGTCTCCGGCACTACTGACAGACATACACTTGGGAAAATGGTCTGGAAATATATACTAAAGGTAACATACATAATCACTTTACCTAAGTGATCCTACTCTTAAATTCCCAACAGAAATGAATACATATGTTTATCAGAAGGGATGTACTACAATTTTGGTAGCATCACTACCATAATAACCAAAAACTAAAAACTAACCAAAAACTCATCATCAGTAAAATGGATAAGTAAGTTATGGTATATTCAAAAAAGGGGATACTGAAAGGAAAGGAGAATGAATACCACAAACATAATGTAAACTAAAGTCACAGACAAATGAGTACACACTGTGTGCCTACGTATTCATGAGTTCTAAAATGTGCCAAAAGATATGCTCCAGAGGTTAAGAATCTGCCTGCCAATGCAGGGAGCATGGGGTGACTCTCTGGTCCAGGAAAATCCCACACGACACAGAGCAACTAAGCCAGTGTGCCACAACTACTAAAGCCTGGATGTCTAGACCCTGTGCTCCACAGCCAGAGAGGCCACTGCAGTCAGATGCCTGCACACCATAACAAGGAGTAGCCCTGCTCGCGGCAAGCAGAGAAAGCCAAAGTGCAGTAATACAGTCAAAAATAAACTTAAAAACATTTTTTAATTAAAAAATAATTATTTTATTTTTTAAATAAAATATGCCACAATAAATATAGGATAAGTATGGAGAGTATTTACCCTTGGGGGTCAGAGTAACAATCAAAAGAGGGCAAGGAGTATTCTGCAGTGCTGGTAAGGTTCCATACCCTGAACAGTTAATCATATAGATGTGCCTAAGTTTACAACATCCACAAAATTTTACCCTTAAAATTTTGTGTGCTTTCCAGTACATATATTACATTTAAATGAAATAACTAAAAAAAAGAGTGGAGGAGAACTATTAATTACTCAGAATGAGAACTGCATGTATAAAGTCAATTAGCAGCAGTTTCTTTACATAGGTCATATTTCTGAAATTATAAACTCCTTCAAATAATTCATTTTACATAAACACGTATATGCACATGTGTATGTATGTGTGTAAATAGCATAATCCAACTGTGGAAGAAACTGCAAATGGCTTTTAACAAAAAAAAAAAATCTGAATTTTAAGTCAAGTGGATGGACTCCTTCTAGAGAACTTATTTTCCAACCTCCCTGGCTGCAGGGTACAAGGACAACTACTAAGTCTGGGTCAATGAGATGACTGAGCCATGTCATTAAATGAAACTACATACCTAATATTTTCTCTTACCCCACTTGATACAGATTAAAATCAGACACTGTAATGCTGGGGCAACATTGAGCATGCAGAAGAGGTGTACCTCACATGGCAGGAAAACAAGATAGAAGGAATTCTGGGTCTAAGACAATATCATCAAACAGTCACCCTAGTCTCCTGGATTACCTACCAGTGTTGGCTTTAACATGATAAAAATTAATCATATACTGTTTTTTGTGTGAACATTAGTTTTCATTTCTCTAGGTTAAATGCCCAGGAATGCAGTTGCTGGCTACATGGCAGCCGCATGTTAAGTTTTTTAAAAATCTGTCAAACTGTTCTTAGGAGTGGCTGCACCATTTTACATTCTTAGCAGTAATGAATCAGTAATCTAGCCTTCTTCACATCCTCCACAACATTTGGTGTTGACACCATTTTCTGTACATACTATCCTCAGTTCAGTCGCTCAGTAGTGTCCAGCTCTTTGAGACCCCATGGACTGCAGTACGCCAGGCTTCTCTGTCCATAATCAGCTTCTGAAGCTTGCTCAAACTCATGTCCATCGAGGCAGTGATGCCATCCAACCATCTCATCCTCTGTCATCCCCTTCTCCACCTGCCTTCAATCTTTCCCAGCATTAGGGTCTTTTCTAATAAGTCAGCTCTTCACATCAGGTGGCCAAAGTATTGGAGCTTCAGCTTCAGCATCAGTCCTTCCAATGAATATTTAGGGTTTTTTTTTTTTAGGATAGACTGGTTTGATCTCTTTGCCGTCCAAGGGACTCTGAAGAGTCTTCTCCAGCACTACAGTCCAAAGGCATCAATACTTTGGCATTCAGCCTTCTTTATGGTCCAATTCTCACATTCATACATGACTAGTGGAAAAACCATAGCTCTGACCACAGGGAACGCTGTCAGCAAAGTAATGTCTCTGCTTTTTAATATGCTGTCTAGTTTGGTCATAGCTTTTCTTCAAAAGAGAAAGTGTCTTTTAATTTCATGGCTGCCATCACCATCTGCATCTGATTTTGGAGTCCAAGAAAATAAAGGCTGTCATTCTTTCCATGGTTTCCCCACCAACTTGCCATGAAGTAATGGGACCGGATGCCATGATCTTCGTTTTTTTTAATGTTGACTTTTAAGCCAGCTTTTTCACTCTCCTCTTTCACTTTCATCAAGAGGCTCTTTAGCTCCTCTTCACGTTCTGCCCTAAGGATGCTGTCATCTGCATATCTGAGGTTATTGATATTTCTCCCAGCAATCTTGATTCCATCTTGTGCTTCATCCAGCCTGGAATTTCACATGATGTACTCTGCAAAGAACTTAAACAGGGTGAAAATACACAGCTTAGACATTCTCATTTGCAATTTGGAATCAGTCCATTGTTCCATGTCCCATTCTAACTGTTGCTTCTTGACCTGCATACAGATTTCTTCATTTCAGTTCAGTTCAATCGCTCAGTCATGTCCAACTCCTTGCAACCCCATGAATGCAGCACGCCAGCCCTCCCCGAGTTCACCAACTCCCGGAGTTCACCCAAACTCATGTGCATCAAGTTGGTGATTTCTTAGGGGGCAAGTAAGGTGGTCTGGTATACCCATCTCTTGAAGAATTTTCCACAATTTGTTGTGATCCAAACAGTCAAAGCCTTCAGTGTAGTCAATGAAGCAGATGCTTTCCTGGAATTCTCTTTTCTATCATCCAATGGATGTTGGCAATTTGATCTTTGGTTCCTCTGCCTTTACAAATTCCAGCTTGAACATCTGGAAGTTCTCTGTGTACGTACTGTTGAAGCCCAGTCTGGAGAATTTTGAGCATTACTTTGAGTGTGAGATGAGTGCAATTGTGCAGTAGTTTGAACATTCTTTGGCACTGCCTTTTTCTGGGATTGGAATGAAAATTGACCTTTTACAGTCCTGTGGCCACTGCTGAGTTTTCCAAATCTGCTGGCATATGGAGTGCAGCACTTTCACACCATATTTTAGGATTTTAAATAGCTCAGCTGGAACGCTATCACCTCCACTAGCTTTGTATATAGTCATGCTTCCTAAGGCCCACTTGACTTCATACTGAAAGGTGTCTGGCTCAAGGTGAGTGATCACACCATGATGGTTACCTGGGTTATTAAGATCTTTCTTTCGTATAGTTCTGTGTATTCCTGACACCTTTTCTTAATATCTCCTGCTTCTGGTAGGCTCATCCCATTTCTGTCCTTTATTGTGCCCATCTCTACATGAAATGTTCCCTTGGTATCTCGAATTTTCTTGAAGAGATCTCTAGTCTTTCCCATTATACTGTTTTCCTCTGTTTCTTTGCACAGATCACTTAGAAAGGTTTTCTTATCACTCCTTGCCATTCTTTGGAACTCTGCATTCAGATGGATATCTCTTTCCTTTTCTCCTTTGCCTTTTGCTCTTCTACTCATCTCCGCTATCTGTAAGGCCTCCTCAGACAACCATTTTGCCTTTTTGCATTCATTTTTCTTAGGGATGGTTCTGATCACCACCTCCTGTACAATGTTATGAACCTCAATTCACAGTTCTTCAGGCACTCTATCAGATCCAATCCCTTTAATCTCCTTGTCACTTCATACTGTACAATCTACTGTACAAATTACAATACAATCGTGATTTGATTTAGGTCATACTTGAATGGTCAAGTGGTTTTCCCTACTTTCTTCAATTTAAGTCTGAATTTGGCAATAAGGAACTCATGATCTAAGCCACAATCAGCTCCTGGTCTTGCATTTGCTGACTGTATACAACATCTCCATCTTCCACTGCAAAGAATATAATCAATCTGATTTCGATACTGACCATCTGGTGATATCCATGTGGAGAGTCATCTCTTGTGTTATTGGAAAAGGGTGTTTCCTATGATTAGTTCATTCTCTTGGCAAAACTGTTAGTCTTTGCCCTGCTTCATTTTGTACTTCAAGACCAAACGTGCCATTACTCCAGGTAATTCTTGACTTTCTACTTTTGCATTCCAGTTTCCTATGATGAAAAGGACATCTTTTTTTGGTGTTAGTTCTAAAAGGTCTTGTAGGTCTTTAAAGAACAGTTCAACAGGATGAGTGGTTGGGTCAGACTTCGATCACTGTGATACTGAATGGTATCATTCCTAGCACTCATCAGTATGACTGGCATGGAGCACACATTCAAACAAGCTGCAAAAAAGGAATTCATGAACATACCAAGCATTTATGGCACTGTGTTATGTGATTTTACAGGCACTAATCTTTGGATGAAGGTTCTATTAGCTCTTATTTTAAATACATCATTTGTATTTGCATGTGTGTGTTAGTCGCTCAGTCGTGTCTTTGCAACCCTCCTCTGTCCATGAAATTTCCCAGGCAGGAATACTGGAGTGGGTTGCCATTTCCTTCTCCAGGGGATCTTCCAGACCCAGGGATCAAACCCAGGTCTCCTACATAGCAGGTGAGATGCTTTACCATCTGAGCTACTAGGGAAGTGTCATTAAATCAACTTGCAAGAGATTCAAAATTAAGCCAAAACAAACCTGGTTTTAGTCTACTGTATGGTTCATATTCATGTTCCAAGGCACAAACAACCATTTTTAAAATTCTGTGTACTGCACTGCTGTCCAAGCGAAAATCAAGAGGACCTATTACAAGGCTTTTGGTAGACTTTTCCTGAGCTGTTCCCAAATCTTCACTCTTCCCTGAAGAAAAGTCTTGTTGATTTGCAGAACCTACAAGAAGCCAAAATTCATATTAATATTGTAAGCATCAATCAGATATATCAAGTATGTATTTTAACATTACTCTTATCTTTTCAGCTTAGAGCTTACTGCCTTAAGAAAATTCTACATCAGGTAGATACATAGAACCTGCTGATCTATTTTTCTTTATGCAGAAGAGATGTTATCAACAAGGAAACCAGTTACTTTAAAAAACAATTATTCCTGTTATCTATTTACTGTTGTAAGATCTGCCATAAAACTAAAATTCTTGAAAAATTATTCTCAGACATTTAACTGGCCTATACCCAGTAATTCTGCAGACAAAACTATTATGTTGACTGGGAAGTCAGATTCTGGAAGAAGTTGCATTTTACTACTATTTTATCTTAGAAGTTTCACTGAAAAATTGATTGTTTAAAACTACATGTTCAAAGATGACTTGAGAGTTTTATAATGACCATGGAAGTAAACAATAGGTATTACCCACTTTGAACTTTTTCTAGAATAAAATCACTATGGTCATGCTCCAAGGATGGAAGCCAACTTCCTCAATCCCTTATCTGCCCATATATCAAAGAGGAACCAAGGCTGTTTTCTAAAGAAAATCTTGGCTCAACCTATAGGTATTTCCTTTTATCTAGTATGTCCACACTTACATAAAATATAAATTCACTATTTTAAGTGATAACATACAGTAATTTCAATTCTTGAGTCTTATGTTTATTCAAACAAAAATAGGAAAGCAAAACTTTCTAGCATTTTACTACTTTTAGTTAAACACAAAAATTCTCCATCCACGTCCACTTTTTAATAACTTTTTAAAAAGTACATTTCCTTCATTTCAGAAAAAAGGAGTCCTGCTCAGTCTCTAGTTTCAGTACCACATACAAAAAATATTTATTATTTATACATTCTTAACAAGATGACTATATACAAATGGAAATGTCACAAATAAACAAATGAAGTTAATCTTAAAATATATTTTATGATACACATAAATAATATTGAATCACATTACAAATTAGGTGAAAATAACATTATCATGAACATAAAAAAGAAATCACTTTCCATAGATAAACCAGGTATTTCCAGAGTTACCTGTTAGGATGAGGCAACTTGAAGATAATCAGAAGGACTCTGGTTGGAAATCAATATAATCTAAAACAAGGCAAATATCCTGCTTTTGAGTGCTGCAGGAGCTTCTAGGCTTCTTTTTGAAACTGACACTTCATAAGAAGACCATTCTTTTAGACATCAGATTGTCTCTAAAACAATGAAGTCTAGAGGATTCTTTTTTTTTTTTTTTCCAGATAATGCAACTTGACTACAATGCAGTTTAAATTTAGATGCCAGTCGCTTATCTAAAAGGTAAAACTGTGACTGACTTTCAGCTGCATCTTTTCAGCAAGGTATTTTACTCATGCCCACCTCGATATGTTTGGTAATTCCAGCCCCCTGAATGTTTGGTATTCTTGTTAAGAGTAAAGATAATACCCAGTTAGCCTAAGGATAATAGAGGACTTGCCAGTCTGTCCATGGAGAATTTTGAGCATTACTTTGCGAACATATGAGATGAATCCAATTGTGAGGTAATTTGAACATTCCTTGGCATTGCCTTTCTTTGGGATTGGAATGAAAACTGACCTTCTCCAGTGCTGTAGTCACTGCTGAGTTTTAAAAATTGGCTGGCATATTGAGTGCAGCACTTTAACAGCATCATCTTTTATGGTTGAAATAGCTCAACTGAATTTCATCACCTCCACTAGCTTTGTATGTAGTGATGATTCCTAAGGCCCACTTGACTTCGCATCCCAGGATGTCTGGCTCTAGGTGAGTTATCACACCATCGTGGTTATCTGGGTCATGAAGATCTTTTTGCATAGTTCTTCTGTGTATTCTTGCCACCTCTTCTTAATATCTTCTGCTTCCGTTCTAGGTCCATACCATTTCTGTCCTTTATTGTGCCCATCTTTGCAGGAAATATTCCTTTGGTATCTCTAAATTTTCTTGAAGAGATCTCTAGTCTTTCCCATTCTATTGTTTTCCTCTATTTCTTTGCACTAATCACTGAGGAAGGCTTTCCTATCTCTCCTTGCTCTTCTTTGGAACTCTGCATTCAGATGGGTAAATCTTATCTTTTCTCCTTTGTTTTTCGCTTCTCTTCTTTTCTCAGCTATTTGTAAGGCCTCCTCAGACAACAATTTTCCCTTTTTCCATTTCTTTTTCTTAGGGATGGCCTTGATCACTGCCTCCTGTACAATGTCACAAACCTCCATCCATAGTTCTTCAGGTACTCTATCAGATCTAGGCCCTTAAATCTATTTCTCACCTCCACTGTATAATCGTAAGGGATTTAAGTCATACCTGAATGGTCTAGTGGTTTTCCCTACTTTCTTCAATTTAAGTCTGAATTTGGCAATAAGGAGTTCATGATCTGAGCCACAGTCAGCTCCCAGTCTTGTTTTTGCTGACTGTTTGGAGCTTCTGCATCTTTGGCTGCAAAGAATATAATCAGATTTCGGTATTGACCATCTAGTGATGTCCACGTGTAGAGTCTTCTCTTGTGTTGCTGGAAGAGGGTGTTTGCTATGACCAGTGTGTTCTCTTAGCAAAACTGTTAGACTTTGCCCTGGTGCATTCTGTACTCCAAGGCCAAATTTGCCTGTTATTCCAGGTATCTCTTGACTTCCTACTTTTGCATTCCAGTCTCCTATAATGAAAAGGACATCTTTTTTGGGTGTTTGTTAGTTCTAGACGGTCTTGTCGGTTTTCATAGAAACATTCACCTTCAGCTTCTTCAGCATTACTGGTTGGGGCATAGACCTGGGTTACTGTGATATTGAATGGTTTGCCTTGGAAGTGAACAGAGATCATTCTGTCATTTTTGAGATTGCACCCAAGTACTGTATTTCAGACTCTTTTGTTGACTCTGAGGGCTACTTCATTTCTTCAAAAGTGAGAAGAAATTTGTGCTACAGTAGTAGATATAATGGTCATCTGAGTTAAATTCACCCATTCCAGCCCATTTTAGTTCAATCATTCCTAAAATGTCGATGGTTCACTCTTGCCATCTCCTGTTTGACCACTCCCAATTTGCCTTGATTCATGGACCTAACATTCCAGGTTCCTATGCAACATTGTTCTTTAGAGCATTGAACTTTACTTCCATCACCAGTCACATCCACAGCTGGGTGATGTTTTTGCTTTGACTCTGTCTCTTCTCTGGAGTTACTTCTCCACTGATCTCCCATAGCATATTGGGCACCTACCGACCTAGGGAGTTCACTTTCAGTGTCTGATCTTTTTGTCTTTTCATACTGTTCATGGGGTTCTCAAGGCAAGAATACTAAAATGTTTGCCATTCCCTTCTCCAGCAGACCACATTTTATTAGAACTCTCTATCAGGACCCTTCCATCTTGGGTGGCCCTACACAGCATGGCTCATGGTTTCATTCAATTAGCCAAGGCTGTGGTCCATGTGATCAATCTGATTAGTTTTCTGCGATTGTGGTTTTCATTCTGTTAAGGCTAAAAGGCTTATGGAAGCTTCCTGATGGGAGACACTGACTGAGGGGAAAATTGGGTCTTGTTCCGATGGGCAGGGCCATGCTGCGTAAATCTTTAATCCAAGTTTTTGTTGATGGGCAGGGGCTGTGTTGGCCAAACTATGGTGGAAATAATGAAGATAATGAGACCTCCTTCAAAAGGTCCCATGCATGCACTGGCGCACTCAGTGCCTCTGACCCTGCACCAGGCCACGGCCAAGCCATGCCTCCACCAGAGACTCCTGGACCCTCACGGGCAAGTCTGGGTCAGGCTCTTGTGGGGTCACTGCTCCCTTCTCCTGGGTCCTGGAGTGCACTAAGTTTTGTTTGTTTCCTCCAAGAGTCTGTTTCCCCAATCCTGTATAAGTTCCAGTGGCTCTATGGTGGGGTTAATGGCGACCTCCTCCAAGAGGGCTTATGCCATACCCAGGTCTGCTGCACCCAGGCTCCTGCCCCTGGGGCAGGCCACTGCTGACCCATACCTCCACTGGAGACAGTCAAACACTCAAAGGCAGGTCTGGCTCAGTGTCTGTGGAGTTTCCTAGTGCACATAAGATTTCGTATGAGCCCTCCAATCATCTCTGGTGGATATGGGGTTTGATTCTAAATGCGATTTCACCTCTCCTTGTTGAGGCTTCTCCTTTGCCCTTGGACGTGGGGTATATTTTTTTGGTGGGATCCAACATTCTCCTCGGAGAAGGCAATGGCAACCTACTCCAGTACTCTTGCCTGCAAAATCCCATGGACAGAGGAGCCTGGTAGGCTGCAGTCCATGGGGTCACTAGGAGTTGGACACGACTGAGCAACTTCATTTTCATTTTTCACTTTCATGCATTGGAGAAGGAAATGGCAACCCACTCCAGTGTTCTTGCCTGGAAAATCCCAGGGACAAGGGAGCCTGGTGGGCTGCCGTCTATGGGGTCACACAGAGTTGGACACAACTGAAGCGACTTAGCAGCAGCAACAACATTCTCCTGTCAATGGTTGTTCAGCAGCGAGTTGTAATTTTGGAGTTCTTGCAGGAGAAGATGAATACACGTCCTTCTATTCCATCTTCTCATCTCAGGTGTGAAAGTGAAAGTCACTTAGCCGTGTCTGACTCTGAGACCCCATGGACTACATAGTCCACGGAATTCTCCAGGCCAGAATGCTGGAATGGGTAGCCTTTCCCTTCTCCAGGGGATCTTCCCAACCCAAGGATTGAACCCAGGTCTCCTGCATTGCAGACAGATTCTTTACCATCTGAGCCACAAGGGAAGCCAAATTTGAATTACAGAAACAAATTAATATCAAGTCTCAACAAATCAGGAATTTAGATAAAATATTTCTCTGAAGAATTCAAAATTAACCTCTTGAGAATTCAAAATATTTTCCTTTAGGTTTATAAATACTAAAAATTCCACAAATTTCCTGTTTCAAGTAATCCAAGAAAGAAGAAATCTGAACAGAGCAGGGACAAATGCAAGCTGTAGAGTTAAACTAGCTGGGTTCAAATCCCACATATATGCTGTGTGATCTTGGCCAAGTTATGAAATCTGTATAGGACTGGCTTTTTCCTCATCTGGAAAATGGGGATATTGGTATCTACCTTACAGGGTTATTACAAAGATTAAATAAACTAATATACATAAAAACATCTAGAAGAGTGCCTTCCATTTAAAACCATTCAACAAATACTAGCTATTATTATCACCATCACTATATTATAAATGAATATAGATTCACAATGAGAAAAAAAAAAAACATGAAAGCAGCTACCAAAAAGCAGGCAACAAATAAATGAACAAATTGTTGGGTGAATGAAAGAACATATTTTTAATGTACATGTGACATTCACAAGTTAAATTAACAGTGGATTTTTATTATTTTTTCTCAAAAATATTATCTGCTCACACACCTAAGAAAGTGTGTAAGCAGTGAACCAAAACGACGACCACAAATCTCAGAACAGCAGTTTCCTACAGTGAGGGAAGGAGAAGACCTGGTGGAAGAGGAACACAAAGGGTGCTCGCAACACCGGCATCATCCTGTTACTCGGCTCATGCAGGAAACACAGGTGCTTATATTTCTTTGCTATTCTGTACACAAGCGTACAGAACCTTTCTGTTTGTATGTTATGATCTAAAATTTTGTTTAAAAAGTTAAAGATTAAGATATACAACAATGCATAGTATTCACAGGAATGAAGTAAATGAATAATTCTAAAGTTAACAAACTACCAGCATGTCTCTCAGAAAATAAATATGCATCCTAAGTAAATATAAAATCATGTGTCAATCTTTTAAAAACTTTAGAAGCAAATATATACAAATAAAACTTTCAGTGTGAGGTTTCCTTTACTTGAAAGGCAGACTACCTCAAACTTCGCCTCCTCAGATAATACCAAAGACACAGCACCTGCAGAAGACACCACACTAAACAAGAAGAAACCTATCAGCTTACTTTTGGCAACTACAATACAATAAAAGTTTGCCAAGCTCTTAGAACAGAGACTTTGGAATTGCACTTTCTTATACAATTATCCCTTCTTTTCAAAAGTTAGCTTTAGGCCATTTTTCTTTCACAGAAGTTCTACATTAATACCTGTTCCCCTAATCAAAAGAAATCTGAAGAGAATTTTTACTTCTACATAAAAAGGTGAAAATAGCATTCACCATTTGTCTCACAGTGAAGCATTTCACAGGCAGCCCCAGCATGGAGAGGGGGCTCCAGCAAGCTCCTTCCCCAGGAACTACATCATTCAGAATCTTAGTATCAAGCCACCATAGCTGTGAACTGTGTCTCTGAGCATCTGAGCTTTATCTCCATTTATTCTGTACATCCATTAACAAGGTCTGCAGTTAGGTAACTGCTTCTTCATTTTATACCATTTCGGACTACCAGCGGTTTCATACCAATGCTGTAGTGGAAGAAACCTGAAACATCTCTACCAATGTCCACGGGTACCTCAAAACACATCCTTTCCTCCAAATATCTTCCTTTTTTGTCTCTATCTTCTGTAATGATTATCACTATCTTCCAAGTAACTCAAGACCAAACTGGGTCAACTACTTGAATTTTATTTTTAAATAAACCAATGCGAAGGCAGTGAGAATTTTAAGCACAGAATTAAACCAGTCTGATTGCAGTATGGATCATAGGAGGGTAAGAGTGGAAAGAGAAAGCCAGTGAAAAAGCTGCTAGAATCTAGAGATGATAAAAGAATGGATGAGAGCATTAATGGTGGAACTTAAGAAAAGATAGATTCAAGAGAGATTCTATAGATAAGATGTGATGAAATGTTCTGAAGGGCTGGATGTTAGGAGAGAAAGTGTGATGGATGATTCTCAGATTTCTGGCTTGCACAACTAAAAGAGAGCAGGTAAATATTCTAATAAGAAAACCACGAAAATGGGTTTCCCAGGTGGCTCACTGGTAAAGAATCTGCCCGCCAATGCAGGGGACACAAGAGATGTGGGTTCAATCCCCGGGTCAGGATGGTCTCCTGGAGTAGGAAATGGCAACCCACTCCAGTATTCTTGACTGCAAAGTTCCACGGACAGAGCCTGGAGGGCTACAATCCATACAGTCACAGAGTCAGACACGACTGAGCATGCAAGAGCAACAGAACCATGAAAACAGGAGAAAAGTAGTAGGTGGATGTGTGTGTGTATGCTAGTCACTCAATCACATCCAACTCGTAATCCCATTGACTGTGGACATGAGGGTATCAAGGATTCAATTTTGACATTCAATGCTGAGATATTTATGAGACACAGAAGTGAAAGTGTCAATTGTGCATGGCATATATTTAATTCTACATTTTAAAGAGTAAGTATGGACCAAAAATACAAATATGGGCTTCAACAACATATAGAAGGTACCCAAATCCATGAAAAAGAATCAGATTACTTCAGGAAGAGTTTAGGGAAAGAAGTGAATCCAAGATCTGACCAATGAGAACACCAACATTTAGAAATCCATTTTGAAAAGAGGAAGCAGAAAATTACTGCTCTTGCCTTCTGTTTTCATCTAACAAAACTTAACAATCCTTCAAGATCAACTCCTCTACAAAGTCTTCTCACCTGGACCTCTTTTAGCTGTCTGTTTATAATACTATCTCTAACAAGCTACATTCAAATCATTTATTTAAGTGCATAAATACTACTTATTGCTTTCTCGAGAAAGGCACTGCTCTTCTTTGCATTCATAATATCTAATTCATCATCTAACACAAAGAAATCATGTAATAAAATATGAAAAATTAACAAAATATGGTGACCCTATTTCAACTAAGTTTTCAATATGAAAAAGAGTCAGAATAATAAGCACAACATAGTACAGTTAAATTTCTGAAATCATTTGATTGTTAATATAATGAATGAAACATAATAAAATAAGACTGTGTCCATAATTTCTAGAAAAAGATATTTCTACTTTTGTTTGCAACAAGCTCTTTTTTTAATAAAAGGATCTATTTAACCTCCAAAATGTACTTAAATACAGAAAAGGAAATGTTCATGCTCTTTGACAACATGAAATTTGATGTATCAAAATTTTTAATATGTGGTACATATTAAAAACTAATTCTAGTTAATAATACAAAATATAGTATTTTCAATCAGCACAAAGAAAGGACTAAAAATGTTAAGAATCTATGAAAATTCTAACATGACATTAAATTATTCCCCAAAGTAACAAAAGATAACTCTGATGTTACAGAGTGCAATTAGTCCAGGACCAATTGATGCTAAAGAAGTCCTATTTCTGTTGGTCAAGCAAAGGCAAACATAAAGGAAAGAAACCAGTACCTTTGCCAGTGGTATTCTCCATTGTATACAGGTAATCCATGTAAAATGCCCCGAACCTTTGCATTCCAGCTATCTCAGTATATGTCTCCTGCCAACAAAGCAAAGCAAACAGAACACACATTGTATAGAACAGACTACTGGGTTAAAAACCTGACAGGTCAAGAATCAGACATACATCCTTATGGAGAACATGTACCAACTCAAAAGATTACCAAAACATAAAGAAGAACAGCGGTTACCCAAAGAATTCACTTCTAAAAAAGGCAGTATTACCTCTATTGTAGACCACACAAAAGGACATCTATAATTCTACTAGACAATTTCACCACTTTGTCAACAATGTCTGGTTAATGAATACCTACAATGGAGCAGGGCAGTATGGTCTTAACCTTTATCACCATCACAAAACTGTCTAATATATACTCTCAAATAGACTCAATCGTTAATATTTCAGTACACTTATATGAAACAGTTCAAACACTAAAAAATACTAAAATATCTTTAAATGTATGTTAATTGTGCAGGTCAAAATTAAATACTTTACTTTCAACTATAAAATTAAGTCTGTAGAAACTGTAATTACTACATTAATTCTTGGTACATTTTTTGAATTTTAAATTTATTTCATAAAAAGTACATTAATATAATCTTATATGAAAAATTCAAATAAGACTAAGACAAACAAACAGTAAAATGTGAAATTATTCACGTCTTTTCATTAATCCCATACTTCAAAAGTAACTGAAATGAAAAGAAATAATTATACATCTTTCCGCCATGACTATTTTAACAGTAAGGAATGGATAAATAAACTAATAGATACAGAAGCTGTATAAAAATATTCTAGATGTTTGAATAAACAACTAGCATTCAGAACAGATTACTGGGAAAGAAACATGGCAAGCACAAGGATTCCACCCCAGCACAACCTAGAATTCAGCTCAAAAATACATGCGCTGACCTTATGTGTAGCTGCATCCAAGATAAATTCTGCACGAGTACCATTATTTTCTGGGCTTCGGTAATCAAACAATGAATTTGTGAGGTATGTCAAACCTTTTATACTCAAATTTTCACCACAAACGAAGAAACAGGCTTCCTGAAAATAAATGCAAAATTTTTGAACAGGAGGAAAATTGTTAAAGAAAATAAAACGTTGGTTTTGTAACACCAATTCAGTAGTCAACAGAAATTATTACAACTTGAAGTCCTGTAAAAAGGCAAGGAATGCTGTCTCCATCTTCACTGCCTATTTTGGCAAAGAACATTTTAACAAACCAAAGAGGAACTCCAAGTAGCTGCCATAAACAAGAAAGAAGAAACATTTATGAATTGGAAAGAATTTGGAACTACTGTCCAGGTGTTAAGTACTACCAACTTTCTCAATTCCCCTGAGCTCTATAATTTCTTACAGGGGAAAACAGTAAAGTTCCCCTCTGAAGCCACAGATATATGCAGCCTCACAGATTTTTTTTGGTATAGTTAAACACTTCAATAAGCACCTCATTATCCCTGCATTCTATCCAAAAAAAAAAATGGAGAAACGGGGAGATTTTGACTTACGGTTTCACTTCTATTCATATTCTCTTCAAAATCTTTAACACCCATAATTCCTTTAAGGCACGTGGCTCTGCAACCCACAAAACCAATCTGGCAATCAAAGAAAGGCTCTCCCATCATAAGGGCCTATAGAAGGAAAAGAAGGATTATGAACTTGAATTTCAACAAAAATGTTACAGGCTTTCCTTGTAGAATTTCTAAATCAGCTGAGACATCTTTAGGATTATGACCTTTCCAAATTTATTCTCAGATTACAAACCTGATTAAAAAAAGAAGCATCTAATTTGTCTCTGTATCCTGAAACCTTTGTATCCTCAATGACTGGCACTTGAAGAAAATTAATCCACACATAGCTATGAGCACACACAAGTCAAATGAAAAAATGAAAGAATAAACTAATGTTGCATATTCCAGTAAAATCTTCAGTAAAGAATATTTTTTTCAGTCAATAGTACTGATCACCAAAATAGAAATACAAAGCTATAAATATAATTTTAAACATACAATTTATGATTTAAAAAACCTGTATTTATTAAATATTAACCTTAAAGACCATTCCAAAGATTTCTGAAAGTACATTCAATGTTGATGGATTACCTCAACGGTAGTTCCTTCTTGTTCCCAACATAATACTTCTTTAGATTTTACTTTTTGAGGGCTGTAATAACTACTCTCGGCTTGCATTTCAGTAAGCTATGAAACAATATAAGAAGATTAAGTAAGTCAAATTAGTATTAAATGGCAATAAACTGTCATTATTATGATGAATTGATGGAAATAAGGCCAATTTTAAGATTCGGGAAATTTAATTATTAAGCAGGAAAACAGGTGCAACAAAAACAGCTGTAACAGATTATCCATGGTATAAAGGTTGAATATGCTAGTCTACTAAGATCATACAGAGAATATAAATACTTTACTTTTATTTAACTCCTTTTTGTTAATATTGCTTAAAAAGCCAAAAGCTATGTAGCTATAATAGTTCCATACTCATAAAATGGTTCATATATTCTGTGAAACATTTATGCATATTTTAACCTCATTCTATCTTTACTAATTTATTCAATCAGCTTTAGTTCAATCATTTCTAAGATTTCTACCAATCTGCACTTTTAAAGAAAGCTGGGAAGAAACACAGATTCAACAAAACTTTTTTAGTTCTAGGAGGGAAACAGATCCAAGCACTTTACTTTCAAAGTATGTAATCTCATGGTATGTGCCACGGACTCACTCAAGCATGCAAATATTTACTGAGTGCCTGCTCTATAACAAGGATTAACCTAGATGCTAACAAAACTATATATATATGTATGTATATATATATATATATATATGCATGCATGCTCACTTCCCTGAAACTCACAGCATATTATTTCTACATACTAAAAAATTACATAATTGAAATTATTGTTAAAAGAAATTTTTCTAAACACCATGTGGTACCCTGCTTTGGATCATGTCACAAAAAAAGTCATGAAATTAAAGTCTGTAACTTACTGGTAATACACCAACACTGGCTTCCTAGTTTTGACAAATGCACTGTGATAGTGTAAGATATTAATAATACAGTAAACTGGGCAAGGAAATGTATGTGAACTCTCTGTACTAAGCATCTCTGAATTTTCCTGTAAATCTAAAACTATTCCAAAATAAAGATATTACTTAAAAAAACAAACATATTCTGCTCATGTTTACTAATAATTGATGCTTACTAATGACTAATAAAGTTGCCTTTATTCTTATGAAATGGATATATTCTTCGAACTTAAATGCAAAATCAAAGATAACATTTTTTAAAAGTACCTTTATGTCATATCGAACTTATTGAACTGAAAAGCTACAATTCTAAGCATGATAACCTCTTGAAAACCTTAGGAATCAATAAATTATTGTCAAATTTTACAACAATAAGTTTTTATATAAGGCTTTATTTCTTGGATGCTCCTAGAACTGGTATACATGATGCTGCTGTTTCAAAGTACAGTTCTATAATCTAAAATGCTTAAGCAAAATTGAATATTTTAGTTGATTGCCGTTCAGCTGTCTACAGTTATTGTAGCAAAAAAGCAATTAATTGATTAAAAGAACTCAAACATTACAAGAACAATTTTCAACATTATTTTTTAAATGCTACGTTTAATTTGGCATGATTTTTGTTGGATTGATATCAACTGTTCAGAATGCTAATGCAGAAACATGACCTTATTTTCTGACCAAACTATGAACCATAGATTAATTCCATACATTCTTCAAACCCAAGCTGAACAATGAATTCTAATGTTTTCCTCCTAAATATCAACATATTTCCCTTAGAGAAACAAAAGTGCTTTAAAGATATATTGACTAATGACAAATAACACCCAAAAAGTCTATAAAAGTTTTGTATATAAAATGTCTATTCTGACTGACTCGATTTAATACAATTCTTCTCATCAGTGAAGTTAATAGAAACATTACCAGAATGATTTCAAATTTAAAAGTAAACATGTAAAAGTCACCAGAAAAGACAGTACTTTACTAGCCAATCCTTGGCTTCACTCATAAACTTAAAATAAAAATAACTGCACTTGGATCATCTAAAACTGGCAAGACATCTAGCAACAATTTGCAACGGTTGTTTTTCTGTTATATTTTTAAAGAGTCTGTTCTATCATTTTTATTTTTTTCAGATTGGCCCATATCCTTTTAATTTAAACAAAGCTAAATCAGTGAATTTCAGATGCAAAATTTGTTTCATAAAATTCAGAAATAATAAACAATAGTGTTAAAATAGTAGAGGTAACGTTTACATTATTTATCATTTCTTTCCCAAACTATCCCCCTTCCAAAAAAGAATCTTTTAAATTAATTAAGTCATGACTAAACTTCTGTTGAAAATTTCTCTACATTTTTGACCTCTGTCAAATGAGAAAATATGGAATAAGTTTAATTAGAAAAATCTTCAAACACTACTTATTTTAAAATATTTTTAATCTACCATCTGCTAGTTATAAATTATACAGCTTTACTACTAATTGAAAAAGCTTATATCAAGCAGTTAAACAATCTAAAGTAAATTTAAAACATCAAAGCAGAAATGGTTTTTCATTGCTACGTTTCTAGTATCTAACAGTTGCCTGGAACAGTACATGTATTACTACTTCTACAGGCTGGACACATGAGTTTATCTTTTTCAGAAAAGTGCATCCATAGAAAAAATAAATCCACAAAGACAAATAAAATCAAAGAAAAATAATCTAAAAGAGCATCCCAAAATTTAGAAAAATGCTAAGTTAGATAAGCAGATGCGTAGATGGATAGATGCTGCTGCTGCTAAGATGACTATGTACCAATGCTGACAATGAACTAGACAATTTCCGAGAGCTAGAGATACAACTAGTCTTTTTTCAAGTTACTACTTACTAAGTTTTGCGTACTATCAAAAGAGAATAGCCACTATTTTCTGAAAAGACTAGTATTCCTTCATCTGTCTAATGGACATTTAAGTTGTTTCAACTTTCTTGCCATTGTAAACAGTGCTTTTATGAAGATTCACGTACAACTACTTGTTTGAGTTCAAACAAAGATTTTTCTTATTAAAACTATTTCATATTTTCTAATTTGACAAAAGTTAAAAAGAACTCAATTCTTTTTACTATATAGCTAGGAGTATAATTGTTTGGTCATTGATAATTCTTCATTTAACCTTTTGAGGAACTGCCGATTTTCCATGGTGACTGCACCATGTTACATTTCCAGCAGTCTTCCCATTTGTTTTAAAATAACTCCAACTAAGATTCCACCAGTGTCAAATCACCATTCTGGTCAAAATCACCAATAATTTCCACATTGACAAATCTAATGAATTCATTCTCACAGATGACTTACTCAGGCCATTATAAAACATTTATGACACTTAGCTTCCAGACAGGCACTCTATTGGTTTCCCATCTAGATCATTAGTCACTAATTTTCCAAATCCCTCACTGACTTCTCAAAAGCTAAACTCCTGAAATTCATCACAAGCCGAATCCTCTCACGTGCATATGCTCAGTGGTTTGCAACTCTGTGGGACCCTATGGACTGGAACCCATTAAGCACCTCTGTCCATGGGATTTCAGATGAGGGGACATGTAATTTTATGAAGCAAGGATAGTTAGACTCCATCTCACATCTACTAAATGTAAAATAAGCTAGATTCTTACTAGAAGTCAAAATTTAAGCATTAAAGTTGAGAGTAAACATTAAAATAAAAAAGAAAAAGAAAACCTACTTTGAAAGTCACAGTTGCCTTTGTACAATAAAATCCTACAGAAACAATAGGATCCTTCAAAGTCTGTGTTTTTTGTTGATGTGTAGTTGATGTAGGATCATTCCCAAGGTAGTCTTCCTCGGCATCATCATAATTCACAATGGCAGGGACAAATGACCAGGCCCATGATACCCATCCCTGTGGCTGGTCGTCCTCTTGCTGTGAATACAGCTCTTGACCTTTGTACTGAGCAGAATACTGCATATCTATTCGTGTTTCATCTTCAGCACCTATTAAAGTAAAGTCGTAGTAAATAAAGAGAATTAAAACAAAAGAACAATTAGGAATTTAAATAATATAAAAATGTTTCTCACACGCGATTCTTTCTACATATAAAGCATGAACAAATTATATACTGGTTATTATTATTTGAAACCAATAATTTAGCATTACCACTTTCAAGTTTCTATGCATTATACTGGATCAATCTCCTTTAATACAGTGTTACACGGTGAGTAGTTTATTATATACTTTTGATAAATTTTGATAAATACAAAGAATAAATTCACTCTTTAGGGCTTCATTCACTAATTTAAACAACAACAACAACATAATACTTACCTCCCAAAAATACAGCTAAGGTGCTAAAAAAATGACTGTTCTCAGAAACATCACAAAAAGCAAAGAAGAGTTCTTGATTTCCTGATACACCCAAAAGAGAAAGAGAATGGCAAGTGTTCCTAGGCAGAATGTACTCCTCTCCCAAAAAAAGGATTATCCCAAGGATGAAAGTAAATGTTATGATGAAATTATTCTTAATATGATATTAAGAAAAATAAAAATCAATGACTTTCTTATTAGTGAATAACAGACACCTAGAGCCAGTCATCCTGGAATGTAAAGTCAAGTGGGCCTTAGGAAGCATCACTACAAACAAAGCTAGTGGATATGATGGAATTCCAGTTGAGCTATTTCAAGTCCTAAAAGATGGTGCTGTGAAACTGTTGCATTCAATATGTCAGCAAATTTGGAAAACTCAGCAGTGGCCACAGGACTAGAAAATATCAGTTTTCATTCCAATCCCAAAGACAGACAAGGCCAAAGAATGTTCAAATTGCCACACAATTGCAGTCATCTCACATGCCAGCAAAGTAATGCTCAAAATTCTCCAAGCCAGGCTCAACAGACGTTAACTGTGAACTTCCAGATGTTCAAGCTGGATTCAGAAAAGGCAGTGGAACCAGAGACAAAACTGCTAACATCCACTGGATCATCAAAAAAAAGAGTCCCAGAAAAACATCCACTTCTGCTTTATTGACTATACCAAAGCCTTTGTGTGGATCACAACAAACTGTGGAAAATTCTTCAAGAGATGTGAACACCAGATCACCTGACCTGCCTCCTGAGAAACCTGTTTGCAAGTCAAGAAGCTGCAGTTAGAACTGGACATGGAACAACAGACTGGTTCCAAATTGGGTGAGGAGGTCATCAAGGCTGTATATTTTCACCCTACTTATTCAACTTATATGCAGAATACATCATGTGAAATGTTGGGCTGGATGAAGCACAAGCTGGAATGAAAACTGTCAAGAAAAATATCAATAACCTCAGATATGCAGATGACACCACCATTATGGCAGAAAGCGAAGAGGAACTAAAGAGGCCCTGGATGAAAGTGAAAGAGGAGAATGGAAAAGTTGGTTTAAAACACAACATTCAAAAAACTAAGATCATGGCATCTGGTCCCATCAATTCATGGCAAATAGATGGGGAAACAGTGGAAACAGTGAGAGATTTTATTTTGGGGGGCTTCAAAATCACTGCAGATAGTGACTGCAGCCATGAAATTAAAACACGCTTGCTCCTTGTAAGAAAAGCTATGACCAATCTAGACAGCATATTAAAAAGCAGAGACATTACTTTGCTGACAGTGGTCCCTGTATTCAGAGCTATGGTTTTTCCACTAGTGATGTATGAATGTGAGAGCTGGACCATAAAGAAGGCCGAAAGCCAAAGTATTGATGCTTTTGAACTGTGGTACTGAAGAAGACCCTTTAGAGTCCCTTGGACTGCAAAGAGATAAACCAGTCCATCCTAAACGAAATCAGTCCTGAATATTCATTGGAAGGACTGATGCTGAAGCTCCAATACTTTGGCCACCTGATGGCCCACTCGTTGGAAAAGACTCTGATGCTGGGAAAGATTGAGGGCAGGAGAAGGGGGCGACAAGGATGAGATGGTTGGATGGCATCACTGACTCAATGGATATGAGTTTGAGCAAGCTCCAAGAGTTGGTGATGGACAGGGAAACCTGGTGCTTTGCTGTAGTCCAGGGGGGTCACAAAGAGTTGGACACACTGAGCAACTGAACTGAATTAGTGAATAACATCTTTCTTATTCTACAGATGAAAAAATCATAGCAAAGAACTTTTATTTGGTTATAAACTGGCAAACTAAGGATTTAAATTCCAACTACTGTAACTTATTCCATCTTTTTAAAGATAAAATCCATCAAGGTCCTTTAACATTATTCTAACAATACAAACAAAAGAGGCAGATTATCATGGAATTTAGGGGAGAAATTATTTTTAAACAAATTCATGGTATAAGCAGCCGCCAGCAGATTCACTCATATCTACTCTTCACTAATAAATCTACAAATACACATACTCAATTAAACATCATCCTCATTCAGACTCACTTCTAGGTTTTCTGGCAAGAAAAACAACTTTTTTAATCCTCATGACAAGAGATTTTTGGAATATCATAGACTTTTAAGTCACAACACATGCCTATAGACCTCTTTCAGCTGGGACAAAACTTGATAAATAATAACTAGAGTACCTAAAATACAGTACCAAGAGACGTTAGTCATTTTACTTCAACATAAAATAGAAAACTTACAAATCCAGAAAATGTTTTATATCATCTTCATATCTTGCTACTTAACCATAAATACCATATAAATTTCTATTAAGGAATAAATAAAGCTTACTATTAACTGTCCCTAATAAGATCTCAAATAGGGCATCATCACTGAATACCATCTTGGTAATAAAACAAAAAGTCAGGCCAACTCAACCCAAGACCAGTCTGGGTCCACAGAGCTGAACTCTGTACCTCTCTTATCAAAACCATTCAACAGAAGGAGTATCCCACTGCTTGCTCTTCTGAAGCAAAAGAAACATCACTCAGAGAATTCTAAGGAATCAGTCACTATAATTCACATTTATTATTAATTAATAATGAGAGGTTTTTTATGAAAGATGCTTTTGAAGTTCCAAATCCTTGCTTACTCCTTTGTCAAAAGAATGAACTAGGGGGAAAAAAAAGAATGAATTAGGACCTGGAGAAGAAAAAAGCATCTCTTTGATCTCTGGTCAGAATTTCTTAAAATATTCTTTGCCTTTGAAACAGTGCATCTTAACATAGGACCCATTGGCAGAATTCAGGAATTTCATAACTTTCAATGAAAAAATATATATTCAGTAGTTAACTAAAATGAAGCATTCTTCTAATTATGAATGCAGGTAACAAATCACAGTTACACCACTAGTACCTTCAACTCTAAAACCTAAAGAAATCATAAATATATCAAATAACAGTGGTGAAGCTATCTCAAAACACTTTACACATGTCAGTACTTTGAAACTATAATAGGTATTAGACTTTCTGCTATACTTCACTGTTCAACATGTTAATACTGAAGCACATATTTAAAAACAACAAAAAGACAAAATACATGAAATAACAGTTTTCAGACACTGGACTTCAGGCAACGAAGGACAGTACGTTCTGAGAGAAGAGAAACAAAGAGAAATGAGTTTGGCCCAGCTTACTGTCTGGAATGAGTTTCTAAGCTACAATAAGAAAGAGGGAATCCAAGTAGAGCTCAGAGTCTCACAGATGAGAAAACAGAGTACTGAGTGTAGGCAGACTAAGGTGTCTAGAGTTTGCAGAACAGAGCACCAAACAAGGGGACCTGCTCAGAGAGAGTGAGCTCCTGAGCCTGCAGAGGGCCCCACTCCAGTTTTCACCTGAGTATTCATCAGTTTCATGTAAGGAAACTAAGGCCTTTAAAAGAACAACCAGAAAGGGGCAAAGAAAATACTCCCCAAGGCTTACAACCGTGAATAGTCTGTGTTCCTACCACCAAGAAAGAGAAAAGCTCTAATTCACAGAAGACCAGGTACAGTACTCAAAGGGGTAATTATCTCAATAATGGAATAAAATTGGGCTTAAGCTAATGGCTGCTAAAGGTTTTAGACTCCATCTAAAAACCTTTAAGGCAAGACAACTGAATTAAATTGCTTCCAAATAACTTAAAATGTTTTCTAGAATACAATAATATCCAACACACAACAAAATAAAATTCACAATGTCTAGCATCCAATTATCAGATGTGCAAAGAAGCAGGAGGATATCACAATGAGGAAAAATAAAAGTTAGTCCACAGAAAAAGACCTGGTAATAACATATTTCATAGCATTAATAAATGAAAACATTAAAACAGCTATCTAAATAAAATGAAATTCAAAAAAGCACATTATTTTTAATAATCCCAACTGAACCTCTAGAGATGAAAAATACAGTATCTGAGATGAAACATAAAGTAGATGGAATTAACAGCAGATTAGCTACAGAAGACTAGTCATCTTGAACAGAAATACAAATTATCAAAAGTGAAACCAAAAAAATGAAAGGAAAAAGAAAAACATTATGAAAAGAACATCAGAGAGCTCCGTGGAACTTCAAGCAGCACAATATATGTGTTATTCAAGTCCCCAAAGGAGGAGAAAGGGGAATTGAAACAGATATTTGAAACAATACCCCCAATTTTTCTAAGTATATCTGAAAACTATAAACTCAAAGATACAAAAACCTTAATGTACTCCAAGCACAAATAACAGGAAGAAAGGACATGAAGACATTAAAATCAAGGTGCTTAAAACTTTCCAAGGAAAGGTTCATTGGCTTTACCAGTGTGTCAAAAGAATCTGTAACATGCACAATAGAAGGTTAAGAATTTCTGCTTTAGACAGCTGGAAGAAAAAACAATTCAGATGTGTTTGGAAGCAAGCAACCTTTTTCTTTACAAAAAAAAAAAAGAGCAAACCTAATCTTCTTAGAACACATAAAGGAATAGTCATAAAATTTTGAAAACTGCATTCAATCAAAATTTAAAACTGCTCAAGAAACACCTATTAGAAAATGAATTAGGCAACTCAGAGACCAGCAAAAAAATATTCCCTAGGGGTATTTGACATGTATTGTCATTCTTGAATTCAAAATATATAAACAACCACCTTTATACATAGCCAACTCACTTCGCTGGACAGCAGAAACTAACGTTAACACTGTAAATCAACTATACTTCAATAAAAAAGATTAAGGGAAAAGTCACCAATCAGTAAGGAAACAAAAAAGTTTTAAAAAAAGGCAAATATTTAACAAATGGCACAAAGTCAGATATACTGTCAAAAATCACACCAAAAAAGTTCAAAATAATTGATCAGGGAAGTGCAAATTAAAACCACAATGAGCAACCACAACATATACATCAGAATGGCAAAAAGTGAAAAAGGACTGACAACAACAAATGTTGCCAAGGATGTGGAGCAACTGGCATACATTGTTGACGGGAATGTGAAGTGAAGTCGCTCAGTTGTGTCTGACTCTTTGCGACCCCATGGACTGTAGCCTACCAGGCTCCTCTGTCCATGATATTTTCCAGGCAAGAGTACTGGAGTGGGTTGCCATTTCCTTCTCCAGGGATCTTCCTGACTCAGGGATCGAACCCAGGTCTCCTGCATTGCAGGCAGACGCTTTACCCTCTGAGCCTCCAGGGATGGGAATGTAAAATGGCACAATTACTTTGGGTGAAAGGCCTGGTAATTTATTTTTTTTTAAAGTATGTATTAATTCTTCTGTTAGGTATTAAACCAAGAAAAAGAATAGCTACATATCTTCAAGAGACTTTCAGAAGAATGTCCATGTCATCTTCACTTGTGATAACCAAAACTGGAAATAACTCAAGCATTCATCAACAGGGTAATGTCTAAATAAACTATGTTACATTCATATGGCACAGTCATTCGATGTACTTAGCAATAAAAAGGAAACAAACACTGATATATATAACAATACAGATGAACCCCTAAATACTATGCTTTTAGAGCAGTGAAAATACTATGAATGATACCATAATGATGGATACATTTGTCCAAACCCACAGAATATACATCAGCAACAGTGAACTTTAACTAAACTACTGACTCTGAGTGATAATGATGTAGGTTCATCAGTTGTGATAAGTACAGGGATGCTGATAATGGGGGAGGTTATGCATGTATGAGAGCAGGGGTATATGGGAAATCTCTGTACCTACCCTTCAATTTTGTTGCAAATCTAAAATTGCTCAAAAAATTAAGTCTTAAAAAGTTTTTAAAAATAAAAAGTAAAAAAAAAAATATATTATGCTTAAGGAAAGAATCCTTTCACAGAAGAATTTATACTGTATGTTTTCTATTTACATGAAATTCCAGAATCAGCAAAAACTAATGCATGGCTTCTTTCTTTTTAGAGATTCGTAACAGGGTTTTCTTGAGTGGAAGGGAGGGTGGGCAGGCAGTTGGAGCAAGGGAAGTGACTGAATGGTGGCATGAGATAACTTTTTGAGATATTAATGACACATATTTTGATGAGTGTACCGTATCACACAGGCATACACATTTCTCAAAACTTCTTAAATAGCATACTTAAATTAACATTTATGCATTTCACCTTATGAATTTAGCCTTTAAAAAAAAGAGAAAGAACTGTCAATAAACATAAACTCTAGATAGGGATATACTGCTGAAATCTAGTGGTGAAGTACACTGATGTCCATAACTTAACCATGAAATGCAGCAAAAACTGGTTGAATTGATGGAGGGAAAGTGGTGTTAGATGAACAGATACATGATAAGCAAATGTGATAAATATTCACTGTAGAATCCAGATGATGAGTAGATCCTACACATCTACTCAACCACACAGTGCCTGTTGATTGTATAATACTTTCAATTTTCCATATACTAATACTTGAAATTTACCATAATAGCATGGTGGAGAAAATGAACTGACCAGCTTCTATATGCTAGGTTTTGTTCTACTAGTTTTTGTTCTACCAGTTCTGTCATATAACCCTAGGAACAGAACTGATGGATAATATAGTAACTCTATGTACAACTTTTTGACAAACCAGATTGTATACCATTCCCACCATCTGTGCTTAAAGGTTCCAATTTTCCCACATGCTGCCAGCACTTATTATGAGTCGTTTTTAATTTTAACTACACTGGTTAGTAGCTATAAAGCACTATCTCATTGTGGTTTTGACTTGTATTACCCTTCATGACTAATGATACTGAGCATATTTTCACATGCTTGTTGGCCACCTCAATATTCTTTCTGGAAACAGCTCTATAAAGGCCTTTTGCCCACTTTTTAATGGGGTTATTTGTTCCCAAGTTTTAAATGCCCTTTAGCTAAAGGCTCTAACTATGGAAGTCAATCATCACCTTTTCCAAATTTTTCCTGAGACTCAGACCAACACAAGTCAAAGCCTACCACTCCTTTCACCATTTTTCTACTTCCAATCTTTAATACCTCTAATATTAGTAAGTCAAACATCTGCCATCCACTTAACTGTTTAAGTGCTTAACTAACTGTTCACATGTCTGTCCACTCCAAGGTACATTAAGATTTTAAATCTGTCTCTGTACTTTCCCACATTTCTTTATCTCTGCATTCTCCTACATTCCCAGCAATAATGTCTTACACACAAATAGGCTTTAGTAAAAGTATAATGAACTGAATAAGTGAAATTAACCCACTAAGTATCTTTCAATGAAGTAATGCTCCAATTAATTAACTAGGTATCCTCCAAAATGTACAGTTAATTAGGTATAATTATAGTTTATTATAGACTATCCTGGTCGCTCAGTAAAGAATCCACCTGCACTGCAGGAGACCTGGGTTCGATCCCTGAGTTAGGAAGAACACTGGGAGGGCATGGCAACCCACTCCAGTATTGTTGCCTGGAGAATCCCCATGGACAGAGGAGCATAGAGGGCTGCAGTCCATGGGGTCACAAAGAGTCGGACACAACTGAGCGTCTAAGCACAGCACACATAGTTAATTATAATTACATATGATAATTAAGTATAAATAACTTAGTTAAAATAACTCAGTGAGACTTTATAGAAAAGTTAT
Organism: Capricornis sumatraensis; assembly: GCF_032405125.1. Classification (NCBI taxonomy): domain Eukaryota; kingdom Metazoa; phylum Chordata; class Mammalia; order Artiodactyla; family Bovidae; genus Capricornis; species Capricornis sumatraensis. Next base: position 84,048,768 of record NC_091079.1, read on the forward strand.
CAATACAGCTGCTCCTGAACAACAAGGTGGTTAGGAGTACAAGATGAAAATCCAGGTATAACTTTATAGACAACTCACCATCATATTTACAGTTCTGTATCTGAGGATTCAACCAACCATGGATCATGCAGTTTTACTGAAAAAAATTTGTGTGTAATTGGATCTTGCACAGTTCAAACCCATGTGTTTAAGGGTCAACTGTACTATAACTTACTAGGAAATCTTAAGGTTGGACTATCCTTTTATATAATGTATATTCTGAACACTTATACCTACTAGAAATAGTCAAGTTATTTTTAGCATGTAGAAAAAAGAAAGTGAGAATAATAAGCAAAATGTAGAAAAGAAAAAGATCAGTGTTAAGCAAATCATCCCATCATATTGGAATAATATAAACCATAATCTAATGTTGTAGCTTTTCAAGTTTCACAATGGTGAAAACACTTGTAAGAACAACAGTCATAAAAACTTTGTTGTATTTACCTGTAACATTTCCCAACATATCTTTATTGTGACAAGCAGAATCTTCTGTTTCTCCATCTTTAAAATTTCCTATTTCTCCATAGTAAAGAGCAATCCCAAGTTGCATTATACGGATAAACATAGGCAACTGTTGATCAGTGATAGAAAGTTTCAAACTCTCTACTAAGGTATGAATCTGTATTTTGGAGAAAACAAAAGCATCAACAAAAGTATATTCAAACAGAACACCATTTAAACATAAGTACGGAAATGTTAAGCCTTAAAATGGAGTACCATAGGAAAAAGTGTAATGTCTCAATGTTTCTAATATTTAAGGCAAAATGACAGTTCTAAAATCTTAGAAATTTAAACAAATTTTCCTATGATGATCACTATCTTTAGACAGAAGCAATGTTAATCCCAACTAAGTGGAAATAGAAACATGAGAAGATACAGTCACAATGGATTTCAAGATTACTTTTCCAAAAACCTTTTAATAAAATACCCATCCTATAATATTAAGAGTATAACAGTACTCCAACAAAAACCATAAAGATCTCTGTCACAAATAAGAATAAAGTTTCATAATGTCATTTTTTAAGTCGTTAATCCACCCTTTCCAGCTTTATTAACCAAAAAGAATGCAAACATATCCTAAAAACATACGTTAAGTGAGCAAACTACTGACACTATAACTATCAAAGTATGCATATGGTAAAATAATTTTCAGATATAGAAAACAAAGTGAAAACATGACCAGGAAAATTTCTCAAACAAACTTTAAATAAAAGAATTAAACATGGTATAAAATTTACAACATGAATCAATTATAAGAAGTAAGACTAATTATTATCAATAGGGCACAAAGTCAACAATCAAAGTTCTCCTTATAGAACAATACATCAATAAAATATACAGACAAGCTCAATATAATAATTTCTTGTTGCTACATAAATATGGAATAAAACCAATTAAGCCATAAAGTAAGTCTTTTGGAAGGTTTATTTTAACTAACTGGTATTTGAGTGTCTATGAAACTTGAAAAAGTAATGGCAATCAGCATATCTTTAGGGATAAAGGCACAAAAAAACTGTACTTGAAGGGAAGCAAGTTATACAGGGAGGTATAAAATACCATACTCAAATATGAGTACAAGTTTTAAAAACTGACAAAAACCATACACCAAATAGACTATGAAGAGGTAAGAAAATTGAGAAGGGTTGTGCAGGTGTGCAATGCAAGCCTGCGAAGCTCTTCTGAAATCTGACATTTATCTGCCACATTCTTTTAAATACCATATGGCACCAACAGCACCAGTGATAGCTGTCTTAGCAAAACCAACCTCAATCCTGTATGCACATATGTATGCACTTAAAATCTTATAAACATACATACCTTTAAAATATATATTTTATATATTATACATATAAGTATCTTTAAAATCAATAAAGCTAATCAACAATAGGAAAATTAACAAAGACCCTGAATGAATTTTTCAAAAAAAATAATGGCCACTGAACATATTTTCAAATATCTAAGTTTGCTAATAATCAAAGTTGGCTTTTATAAGTATGATCATATTTAAGGATAGTAGAGTATAATACAGGCATCTCCCTTAATGTTCATGAGCAAATACACTGGTTAAACATTTCTGGAAGCAATTTTGTAGTTCAGATGACAGGCCTTAAAAGTTTAAACCCATTAATAAGATATTTGCAATTACAGAAATCATTCCTAAGGAATCAATCAGAGATGTAGTCAAAGATTTATGTGTAGACTTTCATTCCTCTGAAAAACTGTTAAGAAAAAGTAAATTTTCACTAACGGGAAATATTCAATAACACATCTGTATGCTCTGTATCTCATAGATGATATAATCTCTAAGACATTTATTACTCACAAAAGGTAGAAAATTACAAAAAGTCTACCGAAATACAAATAAATTCAAAAGTCACCTAATGAAACATATATGAGAACCTTAGACAAATAATGAGCATCTCAAACATTTTTGGAAATTCCCTGTCTTTGATATGATCAATGAGTTTAACCATGTCCATTTAATACTTATTTCCTAGGACTAAGCGCTGAAACAATGATGGCTTTAACTCAAAACACCAAATCTTATATCACAGTACTATTAATAAAAAACTGAAAATTTAATTTCAGTTAAGCATAAATGGTACCACTCTCCTCTAATTTACCCACATCCTAAAATGTACAATTAAATCTGTATTAAAGATCAATAAAAAAATTTTTATATGGTAAGGTGTCCCCATATCCATTACTTGCTTTCAAAATATATCTTGAATTTACTCTTAACATTCCCCAACTTCACTGGTAGAGTCAAGGTCAAAGAAGGAATGTTTAAGTCCATTTTCCTGGGATAGGGATACAATTAGAATGGAATCAACACTATTCCATGCTTATATTTGTCTAAGAAGCTAATTCAAAAACAGAAGGAAAGAGTAACATAATTTAAAGAAAACAATGTGTCCTGTACAAAGTGTAAGGAAAAAAATATACTCAAGAGTGAGCACTACCAAAGAAAAGTAGGTGGAATTCATGTATAAACACAAAGCTACATAAAATGACATGTCTTATGTTTTAAAAGCACAATGTAAAAATAATAAATAAGTTAAATAACCACGCCAAAACAAGCACAGTGGTCAATACCAGTGTTCAGACTTAGGATTGGCTTTTTCATTACAATACAAAAGCTTATAATTCAATAATAAAAATTTATTCCATGTGAAAACTTAGTTAACAAGATCACAAGTCACTATGTGAATTCTTTTTCAAAGACCGATAAATGGATAAGAGATATAGAATATTTTTATGCAATAAAACAACACAAAATTTACACTTAGAGAATAACTATATACACTAAAAATATTTGCCAATACCTGGAGAACAAATTTTCACGTGGATCAAAAGATATTACTGAAACATTCACATATTCTTAAGATTTTAACCACATTTTGAAACCACAGACAGCTAAAATTCCCTAAACCAATAAACTAATAGATATGCAAATTCAGTCTTATAAAGTTATGTAAGGAAAACAAGGGTCAGAAACTATTATTATCAAATGAAAAATTTGTAAGAATTGAAATAAAGACTAATATTCAGTCCACCATGGGCATAAATACACTTTTTGATATGATCTCCTCTATCTAATTGAAGAGAAAAACACTAACAATCAGCTGGAAAAATTAAAATGGAATCTAAGTCACAGGGTAAAAAAGTTGTCCCCAAAATAGCTCTATTAGAACACTAAATTAAAAAAAGTTACAATACATAATAAATAACATAAAAGTTATAAATGAAACTTTTTTACATTATATATTTGAGGTTAATTTCCTCATTGCTTTTTAACAATGATTAGTATGTATAACAATCAATAAACAAAGTAGAAACATGCAACTTGATTGCTAGAAAAAGAAACACCTACTTTTATAACAGATGGCATCTTAGAATTTAGGTTATCATATGTAAAATGCAGGCGAGTTCTGAAGGAACACTTGTACAATAAAGGATCCTGGTAGAATTCTATTTTACCACTGGCATTTCGTTTATCAAGACAAACTGTACAGTCAGAAAAATTGATAACCTTTCTCAACACCAGATCAGTTGCTAAAAGAAAAAAGAAGAGAAAAACATTTTAAGTAAAAAGTAAACTTAGAAGGAAAAAAAAGGCAATTCTTTATTAGCACAACAGTAATAAAAATAATAATAGCAGAAATAAGATTAATAAAGCATTTAATATAGGACTGTCAGCACCTATGAACAGAACTTCACATTTAACGTATCACTGAAAGCTTCCAACAATATTATGAAATAGGCACAATAATCCCCATTTAATGTATGAAGAATCAAATAGAAGCCAAAGAAATGAAGCAGCTGTCCCCAATTTGCTGGACTCTCAACTACAAATTTAAGACAAAGTTTATAAAAATTTTTCTACATTTCACTATCTGCAATGGAATATTAAACAACAACAAAATTCTTGAAAAACTACATTATAAAAACATTTGAGTAATAGTCGCTTATTTAACATTTATTTCTCCACTGAAAAACTTGCTGCTGTTCTCAAAGCTTGCACTCTTCAATATGGTAGCCACCATCAATACAGTGTTATTTAAATTTACCTATGAATTAATTAAAATTATATGGAAATAAAATTTCAGGTCCTTGACTGCATTAGCCACACTGCATGTACTCAAAAGCCACATACAGTTAGTGGCTAGGGTACTGGACAGTATAAAGTAAAACATTTCCATCATCACAGAAAATTCTACTGGCCAACATGTTTTTAAATAATGACTAATGAAGAAATTACCAAATTACCAGTTATAAAGTTTGTTTTCAACGGAATAAAAATGGAAACAATTGCTGGTAAAGTATCAAACTAGAGAACAAAACCTGTAGAAAATTTATTCCTAACTAACAATAATTCCTCGGTAAATATCAGGCCCAAATCTACCTAGTCAGTGATTTTAAGTTGGCAACTATCCATACACTATGGCCATGGCAATCTTCAAAACAATAAACTATACTTTAGTCCATTCTATTAATGAGAACATCCTGGCAACCTCTAATTAATTCAGCATTCAATTTTGTTTTCTTCTTTTGGATTTAGGTTTTTAAGATGCATAAAGAATATGTACATGTATGAAAATAGTAAGGTTTTATTAAGGAAATAAATTTTTTACCTGAAAACAATACAAACTTACCACATTATTTCATATTATACAGTATTACTATTATATACATGTACACAAATTAAAGAAATTATCAAAATAGGAAAGAAATTATCATAAGAAGAAATGAAAGAAACCCTCTAGATGCTTTCTTCCCTCTCTTTATAATAATCATTATTCACTGAGTATTTGCTATTAGACACTACACTAAATCTTTTGCAGTCATTCTCTCTTATAATATTTATATGGCTCTGTTTAAAAGCTGTGGAATGAAGGCACAATAAGGGTAAATAATTTGTCTTGTCAGACAGTTTATAAAGAGCAGAGCTATAATTCAAACTCTGAAAACCTTACTCCAGAGCACATGTTCTTCTCCATAACACTATAAAAATCACTTTATGCTAAAGTAATCATATTTCAAGGATATTCTAGAAAACGTTTTTGTGAAAGTGAAAAGGATTAAGTTTTGAAAAATACTTTCCTAAACACTAATAAGAACGATCTTAAAAACATACAAAATGAATTCTACTTCTGGTATTTTTAGATAATGTGCTACAATCCAACCTATAAAATGAGGGTAATAATTATGCTCACCTAATAAGCACTGTAGAAAAAGACTCTGCATTAGTTTCAAAAGGTGAACATTTGCATATCCTCCTAACAAACCCACTCCTAAGTTCTATGTATGTCCTAAAGAAATGCTTACATGCATGTATAATGTTTTCAAGATTCATTCATGTTTTACCATATATGAAGACTTCATTCTTTCTTAACTGTTTTGTTTTAATCCTTTAACTTCTGAAGTAGATACTGCTTCCCCCTTTAGAGGCACTGACAATATCTCAGAAACAAGCTTGGGTTTTTGCATATGCCCTTATTTATGCCTTACAACAGAGCTGCAATATCAGGATTATTTTTCATTTTTAAAATGTGAAGGCCAAACCTTAAAGAACACATAAAACAACTGTATTTCAGTTCTTCTACTTCCTATTTGTATGCCTTAACAAGGCAAGTTAGGAAACCTTGAGATTCAATTTCACTTTGCTTTCATGTAACTAGGACTTAAATAAATGAATATACAACCAACAAATGAGAAAGGATATCACTTTATGGAATTGTAATGAGAATCTGAGAAAATGAATTTAAATAAGAACAGCAACTCACTTTCTGAGCACTTACTATGTACCAAATACTTTTATGCTATGGTATGTACTTGAGGAAAATAAGAAACCACAAAGTAACTCACACAAGATCATACATCTCTATGAAGTTGGGAGAGTCAAGATTCAAACTCAGGTAGTCTAACTTTAGTGCCAGCACCTTTAGCAATTATGTACAATGGCAAATCATAGATAAAAGGCTTTCACAACAGTCTCCTTACTATATTTTCCAAAAATATCCACTCCCTACACTATCAGAACGTGTATCTAAAAGTGTTGTGACTTATTTAACTATTATGTCTTCTAGCAAAACAGCAGCACTTTTTTCACAGCTGTATTTTCAAGGTTTCACAGCATGCCTACCTTCCATGTTGAAAATATATAAGTATATTTGGTAGTTATTAAAAATATATTATTATTAAATAGTTCTTTTAATATAAGCAGAAGGAAAATGCAGCACATAATGAAGGAGGCTTTGTGATTATCCAAAAACCCCAAATATGCTCTGCAGTATACAAATCTAAAACATACATCAGATACACAGTTTTGCCGTTACTGAACTATGTAAAAGCAACACATTCCCTTTCCTCTTTCAAAAACATTCAAAATTTTAACTATTATTTAATTTTTATTCCTTCAACACACACTACTATAAAATACGACTAACATTTGAAACAAGCATGAGATAAGAATAAAAATTAGGACTATTAGAAAACAAGTCAGATTTCGTAATCTGAAGGTCTAATAATCTCCTATAATTGTATGCCAAATTTAATATATGTGCATTTTTTTCAGGATGAAGATATAAAGCTTTCAGTAGACTTAGCAAAGAGCCTGGTGGCCCAAAAAAGGTTTAGAATACAAGATAAATGTTTCAACAGAAGGAAAAGCTTTAATAATCTTGACGTTTACTCACCAGAAATATCCATGAATGCACGATCCCACAATTCACCTACTGTATAGCATTCTGCGGATGTGATGTTGACTGAAAGGACAATATCATCTTCAACATATTTTAGTATCAGATTATTTATAACAATATTTACATTATTTACAACTCGTCTGATCAGACTCTGTACATAGCCTATAAAATAAGGGAAAAAAGATTCCAATTAGATGTTAAATCAATAATTATTCTTAAAATGTTACTGAACTTAATGTACATGAACGATGAGTATCATTCTGCATCTTTTACAAAGATGAAACCAACATTCAGATAGGGAAATAGGCTTGCCAAAGAGTTAATAAGTACCAGATCCTTCTCAACAAACACCCCTGCAAAGAAGTTCTGTATCATGAAGTTTCACGTACTAGAGAAATCATAGAAGCCACACCTTTTTAACAACATAATACTAGATTTCATTCAAAGGCCATGTAATCTACAAGTACTTTGATTTCTGCCCATTTTATAAACATTTTCTCGAAACAATGTTACTGTATACTGATTATACAATATATAAGAAAAGCTTCTTTAAGGTTATTTTTTCAGCTACCATCTTCTCCTCCTACTTTTAAATAGCTATTAAAATACTCAAAAATTAGGGCTCGAGAAAGGAAGATAAAAGAAACATGACCATCACAATGAATTTGACTCAGTTCAGTTCAGTCGCTCAGTTGTGTCCGACTCTTTGCAACCCCATGAATCGCAGCACATCAGGCCTCTCTGTCCATCACCACCTCCCGGAGTTCACTCAGACTCACGTCGATCGAGTCAGTGACACCATCCAGCCATCTCATGAATCTGACTACTTCTACTTAATATTGTATAATAGTGAAACGGGAAAGGGAGAATATGACTGAGGAAGAAAATACAGAAAGTACTAAAAGAGAGGGAAAGAACACAAAGATGAAGACAAAAGAGAAAAGTAGGGGAAGAAAGAGAACAGATAAAAGCATAACAGGAATTCATAATATCAAAAGTTTTTCACACAATAAGCATATACAGATATATTACTGAATTTAATAGAAAATATAAATAAAACTAAGCATGCTTCACTCGTGTCCGACTCTGTGTGACCCCTTAGATGGCAGCTCACCAGGCTCCCCCGTCCCTGGGATTCTCCAGGCAAGAACACTGGAGTGGGTTGCCATTTCCTTCTCCAATGCATGAAAGTGAAAAGTGAAAGTGAAGTTGCTCAGTCGTGTCCGACTCTTAGCGACCCCATGGACTGGAGCCTACCAGACTCCTCCGTCCATGGGATTTTGCAGGCAAGAGTACTGGAGTGGGGTGCCATTGCCTTCATAAATAGCATTTAAAAAGACAGGAGAAAAAGATTAAAAACTATTCAAATGTATTTTCCACTATAAAATCTATATAAAAATAATTTAAAATTTAGCTATATAATTAAATAACTATCTGCTTATATTCTTTAAACCACAAGTTTACTGGACAAAACAGAATCAACTTCTGTCAGCAGCTGACATTGTTAACACCTACACTGAAGTCTGCTCCAAGAAAAGTTATTTAAAGTTATTCAACCATAACATGCTTGCAAAAACCAATTCCTTCACTCACTCCCAATGGATACAAATAGGAAAGAAATGTACAATGACTAAATTCAAGTTTTTCTCATACTAGCAGCTTTTGAAGTGCCAATTATCATATGCTATAAAATTAACACACAAAATATCAGTAAGATTAAGGTTTCAGATATTATTGTACCAGGGAAGATAGATTCTAAAATGATATATAAATTAAGCTTCAAAAATAAATTTTAAGTATCAAAATGCTCACCCTTAAAAAGTATATTTCCCTCATGCTATCACTATTCAACACAGATGTTAAAAATAAACAGCTTCTGAGAAGTCAAGAAGCATGACTAATACTGATTTTCCTATTTCTGAAAACCTGTCATGAATAAAAAATTCTTAAAAACCACTTAAGAGTTCATGAGTTTTGATTGTGGGGGGAGGAAGAAAAAGGGGGGCAGTGACTCTCAGAAAACATATAATGCAAAATAATAACAGAAACATAATACTATAAATGTATTGTAACTGATAGAAAAACTGATAGATTTTTCACATACATTTCAATACCTTCTCTCAGTTTCCCATTATACAAGCTGAGATGAATAGGCCAATTCACCACAGTAAAATAACCAAGTATTTAAAAAGAGGGCTTCCCTGATTGCTTAGATGGTATAAAACCCACCTGCAATGGTGGAGACCCAGGTTCGATCTCTGGGTCAGGAAGATCCTCTGAAGAAGGGAATGGCTACTACCCACTCCAGTATTCTTGCCTGGAAAATTCCATGAACAGAGGAGCCTGGTGGGCTACAGTCTATGGGGTCACAATAGAGTCGGACACAATTTAGTGACTATAAACAAAAAAGCTTGTTTTACAAACCCGCTTTACAAACAGACAGTATTTGCCTTAACATGGTCACTAGGAAACCAACTTGCTCAGAAACAGAAATTCCATGGTTGATGACTTGGTTACAGTACCTAAAAACTTCCTGATCAAGTTTTTGGTATAAAATTTAGCTGGGGTTACTGAAGCATCATATAGGCAAAGTGAAGTCGCTCAGTCATGTCCAACTCTTTGCGACCCCATGGATTGTAGCCTACCAGGCTCCTCCCTCCATGGGATTCTCCAGGCAAGAGTACTGGAGTGGGTTGCCACTTCCTTCTCCAGGGGATCTTCCCGACCTAGGGATCGAACCTGGGTCTCCCGCATTCCAGGCAGACGCTTTAACCTCTGAGCCACCAGGGAAGCCATCGTATAAGCAACTTATGCTCAAATAATTAAAGGAAAAGTAAGTTCTCTATAATGTTCTTGCCTTTTTTGGAAGGCTGAAATTATTTCAAAATAAAACTTTTTTTAGAAGGTTAAGACTAAGAATTCCTATTGGTAATACAGAAGAGAAGTTCAGTAATTTTTTTTAATCTATCAGCTTTGGTAACTAAAAGATAACTTAGGGCAGCTACTGTAGGAGCTAAGGAAACTAGCAATGAGTTGAAGATACTTATCAGTATTATTATTTAAGATAGTCACAGAAGTTATAAAAAACTAAATTAGGGTACAAAAGAGAAATCAGTGTAAGTACTGACAAGAAGAACACAAAATTATCATTACACGAAGATGACTGTTTTTTATACAGAAAATCCAAAAGATATAACTGAAAAATACTGAATATCAATCAGCTAACAAAATGCAAAAGTTAGCTTTTCTACATCACAAAAGGACAGGAGAATAACATGGTAAAGAAATCGATAATTCCACTTAGAAATAAAAAATAAATAGCATTTTCCATCTATAAAAGATTCAAAGAAATACAACAGTAAAACACAGCATTGGACCAAAAATGTGCTTGGAAGAAAAAACTGTTACATTTTTCACAGGGAATAATTTGGTCATACATGTCAAAACCTTAAAATTATTCACAAATTTTGATGCTATAGACTAAACAGAGGTATGTGCAAAGATTTACATGCCAGTATGTTTGCCAGAGAATTTTACAAAACTGAAAATATAAAATAACCCAAAAAACTAACAAAAAGGGATTGATTAAACAAACTGTGGGACATGGTAAAATACATGCTAATGATTAAAATAACAATGAGAAAAAGGGAACTTCCCAGGTGATCCAGTGGCTGGCACTCTGTGTTCCCAATGCAGGAGACAGGGTTCAGTCCCTGGTCTGGGAACTAGATCCTGCATGTCACAACTAAGACCCGGTGCAGCTAAATTTTTTTGTTTAATGTGAAAAAATTAACGTCCTTGAAACATGTTCCTAACATTAAAAAATGCAAATTACAAAAGAAAATGTATAAGTGTATGTGTATATGCATGCACACACACACAGAAAAAATGACTTCAAAAGGTTGTACATCAAAATGTTAACAGGTTCCAGTTCTAAGTAACATACAAGTAAGCATATTCCATTCTTTCTCACTGAAATAGCCACAAAACCTAGAAAGAAAGTATGGAGCAGTTATTTCAGGACACTGAAAAGTAAACAACTAGCATGAGAGGGGAAATAGAAAAATGAAAATCAGAGCTTACAAAGAAAAAACAAATAATAAAACTGTAGCAATCAATTCAAACATATCAGTAGTTATTCTAATTTAATTGTATTGTGGCCAGAGAGGATGGTCTTTATGATAATGAATCTCTGAAATTTTTCAGGACCTTTTTAACCAAGTCTTTTTCAGTGTCTATAGATACCAAACGTGTATATCAAAAAAATGTACACTGTCTTATCTGCTGGGAACAGAGTTTTATGTTTCTATAAAATAATCCTGTCAATTTTGGTATTTAAAGATCCAGTTTGGGGATTTTTTTTTTTTTGCGGTGGGGGGGTGGGCAGGGGGGTCTGCTTGATCTACCACATTTCAAAGGTAGGTTGTTAAGGACATGAAAAGTCATCATATATTATTTGGAGAACTGTACGTTTTAATATAACTCAGCATCTGGCCATCACTGTTTTTGCATTAAGTTTTATTTTGGCTGATTTTATTTTTGGATAGTACTGGTCTACTATGCCATTTCCCATCCTTTCACTGTCAGTCTTTCTTACCTCTCCATTTTACCTTTGTGTGTCAGAGGACACACATACCTGGACAAAATTGCTCCTTCCTTTTAATATCCCAAAAGCATTAATTGCATTTCCTTACTTCTTTACTCTGGTTTTGTAGTTAGTAGTCTTACAATATCTCCTATACAGAGCCATTAATTCTGAGGGCAAAGATAGCCTTCAACTAGTTGCTTCAGCATATAGCATACAGATTTAGGGAACTGAACAGCCTGCCTCCACTAAACAATATTTTGAAATTCAGTGTAGTCAGAATGAAGTAAAAACTCTCCAGTTATCACTTTTTTCTGTTGTGAACAAAACATAAATGTTAGCTATCATAAAGGTTATTGACAAAAATCATAATGTCCTTTTCAGTATATTAAAGAGAAAGAACACCTGTATGGCAGAAATGGCTAGCTACCCATCAATATTTGCGCTCCCCCTTTCAGAATACAGAACTGTTACTGAGATATGACTCTAAGACATACATAACATCAATAAAAATAATTTTCCTCAATGAAATTTGAGAAGAATATACATCACTTTCAACCTGGGGGTAGCAAGAAGTGGACAGGTCTCCTCCAGAGCATCCTCTTGAAAAAGCTGAAAACAGTACAATTCAAAACCTAGGTAGGGCACAGCAGAGCCTCTGGATAAAGGGAGTCTGGGCTTCTGATACACTGACTTTAACTGGTACATAAAGAAAACATAACATTTTTGTCATGCTAATCCCCTGAAATTTATGTTAATGTGTCCTCCAGTTAACATTAATTTCACTTACACAATTAGTCACTTCTTTTAAGTTTTCCCTGAAAATGTTAATAAAAAAATGTTACAATAATATAGGCATAAAAATAGAAAATGTAAAATAAGCTATGCATTTCTTTTTCATTTACAACAAGGTATTCTATTCTTAAATGTTCCAGAAAGGCACAGTGATGAGAGTTTAAACTGCTGAGCTTCTGCAAGTAGTTAAGAAATGATTGTGCTCTCTTCTAGAATAACAGACTGCCGTTTGGGGTTCAAGCTCTTGAATAGTTGATACATTACAAATATCCTTAAATTATTTGATATACTCTCCAGCTATTATTAAACTCCCTACAAGAGATTATTTTTCAGAAAACCAAGCCCTAACCAGCCTAAGGTGACAAGCATTAAGCCAGCAAACACAGACACACAACACAGCTTCCATTTCATATTCAGTATTTTCTGCAGAAGACAAAACCTTGATTAAATGACTACTAATTTAACAAGGTATACCTCACGTATACCACAGGTGTGTGCATGCTCAGTCACTAAATCATGTCCAACTCTGCGACCCCATGGTCATGTCCGACTCTGTGACCCCATGGACTGCAACCCGCTAGGCTCCTCTGTCCATGGGATCTTCCAGGCAAGAATACTAGAGTGAGTTGCCATTTCCTCCTCTAAAGGATCTTCCTGATCCGGGGATTAAACCCACTTCTCCTGTATTAGCAGGCAGATTCTTTACCACTGAGCCACCTGCAGGTATTACAAATTATAATAAGGTATTTGTCATCTATATCTAATAAATATCTAAGTTGCCATTTTCTCATCCATAAAACAAAAGCTAGACCAGAGGCTTAGCTAGGGCCTATAAATAGACTTCAGTGAGTATGTGAATATCCTAAAGTGACATGCAAATTTTAAATGTGCATACATGGGTCTATAACTATTTCAGAAGATTTTCAAAGGTCCACATCCCAAAAAAGATAGCTAGCTAAACCAGAAACGTCTGAAGTAGCTTCTCCTTCTACATTTCAAGGACACTATGACCCTGATTATCACAGTCTGAAAACTCTGTGATTTTGTGCAGTTGAGTTTTTGTGCAATGCAATAAATACATAAATGGCTATTAAGAATCAGACATTGCATTAGATCAGGGGCTGACCAAATGAGGCCATGCCATGTTTTTATAAAGTTTTATTGGAACACAGTCACTAACATTAGTTTATTTAGTTTATGACTGATTTCACCAGTACATCAGAAAAGTAGAATAGCTGTAACAGAAAATATATGGCTTGCAAAGCTTAAAATATTTAGTAACTGGGTCTTCACAGAAAATATCTGCTAACCTCCATGACAGATGATGAATATCAAAGACATCTACGTCACTTCAGACCCAGTGGGTATGATTTTTAATTTCTCTATACCCTAAATATTTCTATCAAACCCTGTACATGTATACATACATATAGATATATATTCTGAGTAAAAAGGTAAGGAGAAAAGAAGAGACAATTATATGACAAAAGAAAACGGATCTATGCACTGGAACACAAAATTTATCTGAGCTTCTTGATCAAATAAGTAGGAAAAATATTCAATCAGAAAAAACACATCAGTTAATTAAGAAGCTCTGAATAAATTAAAGGACAATACCCTTAAAGCCGTTTTAGAGAAAATGTAGAGGCAGCGCATGAAAGGCTGGCTTCTTACAATGACCTTCAACAAAGCCAAAGGCTGTACACTTTAGAAAGCATAGGACTACAGAATCAATTAGAAGTGATCCCATTTCTAAGCTAGATAAAGTGCAGAGACTACTGAGGAAAGCATGAATGAAGAAAGAAAGAAATAAAACATCCTTAAACTTTCCCTCTAAATAGGAACTGTCAATATATCTTACTGAGTATCTTAGGCCCACAACTCAACTTGTTATTTTTAGCAGTTATTGAAGTTTCTGGCCTATATATTAACTGAAAGTAAATGTGAATGGTTCAAATCAGGCAGATTCAAACTCTTTTGACCTCTCTCCCAGCAAGAAATATTACATCATAACCCAGAATAAGCACACATATGTGTAAGTCTCTTGAAATAGGATTAACCTTTACTACATGCCACACACACTGAGGTTTTCTCGTCTATGCTATGTATTTTTTAAATGCTTTCCATGACCCACTAAACTGCTTTCACAATACACTCACCGGTCAGGATGCATAATCTGAAAAAGACTATTCCAGATAACAAGATCAGAAATTGCAAAGAAAATGAGATATCGACTTGCTGTTCCTTGCCTATTGGAGAGGTGCCCATCCTTCACGATACAAAACAATTATTGGCAACACCGAAACTTTTCTCAAAAAGGCAACTCTGAATCTATATAAATGTTTGAATTCCAAAATTATAACCACAGATGCTGGAAGAATATCTTTGCCCAAGAAATTTTGAGAACAGGAATTCATTTCTACCATGAAAGAACTTTAATGTAATTTCCAGGCAGGATAATATTACAGAAATGAGTCCACAAATAACCATGAGTTAATCTTTAAATAAAATGATTTACCATTATCCAACCGGATTCTCAAATTATCCCTTTTCTTTCCTTTGGCAATATTAAGTTTAGCTGCTCTGCCTCCCAGTAACTGCCCAACAAGTTCAGTTACTTCCTAAAGCAACTCCTTTAACTGTGATTTATGTCAGCATGAAAAAGGGCTGAGTCCTCCTAGTAGGTAAGGCAGAAAAGCACATTAACCCAAAAGCTACCCCAAGTAGTTCAGTAGAAAACAGCTCTGTTTTCTGACACTAAAAATAGGACATTTTATGCTACCTCTGTTTTTATGTTTTATACTTCTAAAAATAGATCAGTTCTCATCCTAAGTATCAGTGTAAATTCCAACACAGACTCTTAAGAATCATTAAAAGTATGGGACCTGTTTCAAGAACATGTAAGTTAGCCCACAGAAGATTTTTATCAGTGAAATCAACAACTGACAAAAGCTTTAAATTTTTCTTAAACAAGTTCTTTCCTAAAAGAAAAAAAATGTCATGAGACTCAACAGTTAAACCTAAAACTGATTCTTTCCCAGGATACTGATGGAGAGAGTTCTATACAATGAGTTGGCTTCAGAAGTTTTACAGGGATATGTAGTCAGAAATTTGGAGGGACATAGGGGTTGCTCATTTAACAAATAAGAATAAGCTATAGCTTAATTTAATTTACAGTTTAATTAAATTCAACAGGGATTTCTCCCAAGGAGTTAATAATTAAGTTAAAAATTTATCAAGTGCTGTAAACATCACACTACTCTAAGAAGAATTAGAAACATTCAGAATTAAAATAACTTCTTTTAGCACTTTCTCCAGCCATAGCAATTAATCTATTTATTCTAAAGCCAGAGGGAATAGTGAGACCTGTTAGGTAAAGTTCCTAAGAACACAAAGCATCAGTAATAACATCACAATAACACTAGTTAAATACGCTCAATTCAAATGTAATTTAGAACCTACATTTGAGACAGTAGGGCTATGAAATGATGCAACTAATGCCAACCTCTTACAAGTAAAGTAGATGGTGCCAGAAGACGGTCAAAAAATAACTAGTTTGAATCCAGCAGAAAGCTTACAAAGCTTTGGGGCAGAAAACAAGTATATACCAATGTCAGCTATACCTCAAAAAAAAAAAAAAAAGTAACTGATAAATGAAAGAGAAGTGACTGACAACTGCTAACTGTAAAAAGGCAGCAATGCACCTTGGCCACAGAGCCATCATGGAACAATCACTGCTTTGGGGGTTTTTTCCCTTCATTAAATATTTATCAAGAAACTGTTATTTGAAAGCCACTACTCTTCCAGATAAATAAAAATTTCAGGAACTAAAAAGAGAGATGGTCTGCCAGTTACAAAACTCTGTGATTCTGTTCGTGAATTTTACCGTTTCCAGAAACTGAGATCAACTTAGTGTCATTCCTTTGTTTATCAAGAAGCAAGAGGAATGAAGAGACTATAAGTATTACTCAGAGGCAAATCACTGCTTGGAGAGGATGTAAGAAAGAAACTTAAGGAATAATCTCGAGCAAACGAGCACCAAACCTTGAATGATTCCAAAGCTCTCACAAATGTCTTTCAATCTGTTCTGACGTTATGCAGCAAATGTACATATACTTTAAATACTTTACGACAGTAAAAAATACGGAAAATATATATCCTACCAAGGGCTACAACAATGATCAATGACAATCAAAATTTTGGTTTTATCAATCCCCTTAGAAGTTACCTGGTGGCAAATCAGGATCTGTGGGAGCGGCCTGCTGAATCCTTCGGGGTTTTGCTGATGTTTTTGTGTTCTCAGTAGTACTACGGTTGGTAGAATTAGAACCACAGCTTTCATGGTCATCCTATTTTTATTTGGAAGAAAGAAAAGCAAAGTATCAATCACCATTCAAAAATTTTAGAAAGTTTTCTTGAATGTATGTAGGTTACTAAAATTGATGTTAGACTCTTCCAGCTTTATATTTTTAGCTATAAAAACCTATGTAACCAAAATTTTTGTACTTTGCACTCTTAAACAGCATTTTTTAAACAAGCAGTAGTTTAAAATTAGAAACTGTTTCTTTAGTTGATATCAAAACAAACCACTTGATAATGTCAAATATGGCTTTAGCAAAAGAATACAATTCAATTGAAGCCTTTAAACATTTTCCATTTGAAAATCTGAAATAAAAGGAACGGGTTTTAATTTTCATGTATTTGTTTATATATAAAAACCCTCACTATTTTGTGAGTTGAGAATCCAAGCTGTCTTCTTAATCACATTTTTTTTTATTAGTAATTTTGTTTGTTTTAGTTTCTAAGTTGTATCCAACTCTTAGGGATCCACTATGGATTTCCCAGGCAAGAATACCTGAACAGGTTGCTCTTCTCCAGGAGATCTTCTGGACCCAGGGATAGAATCCAGTCTCTTGCATTGCAGGCAGATTCTTTTCCACTGAGCCACAGGGGAAACCCATCTTTTTTTCTTGGTAATAATTTATTGTTTGTTTTTTTGAAGTCTATTTCTTAAAGCTCTTTTTTTAACTGAAGGATAATTCCTTTACAGTATTGCATTGGTTTTTACCAACATCACTATGAATCAGCCAGCCCACCTTTAAGGATTAAAATTAATCATCTTTAGAATTCTTGGCACCCATTTAACAATGTTCACTGAATTATTATTATTCAGATTAGATATGAGGTTTAACTAGTTTCTAATACGGATAACATAAAAACTTCAAAATACACATATTTTTGAAATTTACACAACACGAATGAGTACTCTTTTCCTGACTTGATTCAACATTTATAAAATGTTTTTATGTGTTAATTGCTAGATTTACAAAAGCAACTGTCCTCAAAGATTTCAGAATCTATTTAAAACATATAAAACCAGTCTACAAGAGTACTTTTTTGTTTATTTAAGTACTAGGAACACAAAGAGTCATTCTATTTGGAAGAACCAGAGAGATCAGGTCACTAAAACTGAGTGAATGTTTCAGGTTAACATTAGAGGACTTCCCTGGTGGCTCAGACGGTAAAGCGTCTGTCTGCAATGCAGGAGACCTGGGTTCGATCCCTGGGTCAGGAAGATCTGCTGGAGAAGGAAATGGCAATCCACTCCAGTGCTATTGCCTGGAAAATCCCATGGACAGAGGAGCCTGATAGGTTACAGTCCATGTGGTCACAAAGAGTCAGACACGACTGAGCGACTTCTCTTCACTTCACTAGAGGTTAAATAGGGGGAAAAACTATAAATAGCACATACAAAGAATAGTGATCAGTCAAAAGGAAAAAAAAAAGCCACAACAGACAACATTTAAGATGGGAGAACAATACCAAAAGCTAAAGGTCTAGTTCAATAAAAACGCAGTCATGTAAAGAACTATACAGATGTTCTCAACCTTCATTCTATTTGACAGTCAAGATTTGGTAACTAGGAGGAGGGTGCCAATAATCAAAAAAAAAAAAAAAAAAAAGGTTTGGTAATCCAGTATAGGGAGTGGGAGAGGTAAAAGAGCAGATCAAAGGGTGAATAACAAGTTAAGATGGAAAAAATAAGCATAGATTGCTCTTTCAAAAAAAACAGGTATTACGAGGAGGAAATAGATGGGGTAGTAATATGAAATAAAAGCATCTGACATCACCTTATTCCTTTGGGGAGGTTAAACTAGCACAGGAGGTTAAACTAGCACATTCTGCTTGAGAGATGCATATGAGGAAACAGAGATCAAACACCTCTCCAACACAAAGGGAAACTGAGGGTGTACTATGCATCATTTAACTCATTAATCAACAATAAAACTATTTCATAATGCTTAAAAGAATGGTCATGAATTTAGTTTTTCTCTTATATATTTGAAGAGAAAATTTCAAGAACTAAAAGAAGGTTAACTACTAAATTTACCATTCTAATAGGATACTAGAGGCAGTAAGAACAATGATAGGCCCTCCTTTAGGATACAAAAAATGTTCTTCACTACAACCACTAACAGGATTATGTAATAATAAAAATGAATCTTTTACAATATGGCATGACTTCAGATGCTAGTCATACATTAGTAAAAGAAAAAATGTCTGTCTGAAACTTTGTTACAAGGAAAAAGTTCAAAGATTTGCTATAATAAACAATGAAGGAAATTTCTGCATGAACTTATATTCATTTTAAATTAATGCAAAACAAACTTCACAGCATTTCATTCCACGAAACAACTTCACTATTCAATCTTTATAATGACATCTTCTGTTATTTTGGGGAATGTTATAGTCTCTAAATACTAAAAGACTACTACTGTGAATAAAACCTCACTGTAATTACTTTTAGTTCAACTTAGATCCTTAAAAATGTCTGTAGTCATACACTTCTGCACAATGTTAACATTAAAAGCACACTATTAATTTTTGAAACATATGGTTGTCTCAAAAGCCCAGAAGTAAAACATATTCATTAAAGAGATGTGAAAAAGTTCCAAGTGAACTGCCAAAACTAGCATAATTATGAAAATATTTAACACTGAAACCATCTGAAATCACATACTGTATATAGATTACAGTGATGTCATAACAAACATTCCAGCCAAAATGCACTAAAACTACTGCAGTCCAATAAATCTGGCATACACTAGATGACAAATATCTTAAAGCAAAAGAAAGAACAAGTTATTTTATTTTTAAAGTTATTAGCAGCAAAAAAGGGTAAACTGCATAGATTAAATATAAGTTTTCAAAAAGTCTTTTAAAAAGTGAATAAAGCTTCCCTACAAACTACACGTTTTTATCATTTAAAAGAAAAACAAACTAACTTTATTTATTTAAACAAAAATTTTAATAACTTAAAATTTCAGTGTGCCTTAAAAAAGAGCATTAATCATGGTACCCACAGGAATGAAACAAACATTACAAAATATGTAAACACTTCTTTCTTAATTATGCTTAGGAAATCATGGGTGCATATATATTATAATTAGAAAATAATCCTTTTTATAATTTCAACTTGTTTTCATTTCAATTACATTTTAATTGCATCAATTATAAGTGAGCTTCCATTCAAATTATGCCCCAACTAACTTAAATAAAAATAAAGTAAAACAATTATAATATTTACTATTAACACTGGAATCATTAGTTTGAATTCATTATCTGCTTTTAACCAATACATATCACTTTAGGCTATTACACATTTTAATTCATTGAAAGTCTCTAACTTCTAATAAAAGAAACTCTGTTCTCAAAAATACTAGTTAAAATGTTTTGAGATAATTTTTAACCCCAAACATATTACAGTTATATCTTTCTTATTTAGGTTGCAATTTTTCCAAAATGTCAAGTTAAGTATATTTCATGGCAAAAGAATGTTGTCTCTTGGGGACCACATAGCTATTTCTGAAAATACTGCCCTTTGCTCCTCATGAAACAAGCAAGAATGTCATTTCCTTACAAAAGTTCCTAACAGAGGGAAAATGTGGCAAAACCCTGTATTTAAATAGATCTGTTACTTTCACACTGACAGATCATGGGATCATGTTGCATACTTTTCACCTTAGCCCTCGAAGGGCTGGTCAATTAAAACTGGAAAGCCATCAACTCCCGGATTCACAACAGTAGAGTAAGATTGAGGACAAAACTTAAAACCGGTGACTGAATCATTCTAAGTCCGTGTTTTAGAAAAAGGTTAAGAGTAAGAAAGAGTTGAAGAAGGAGAGACCAAAAGACACAACTAAGAAGTGATGTGTCTTGCATTCTTCAGCCTTGCAGCACCAGACTTGGCAAGCAGAGGACTAAGGCTCACCTGGCAGCTCTAGTCACTCCTGAAGAGAGTGTGAGGGTCTTGGAAATGAACTGCTACAAAGCCCGTAGGTTAAGTTCACCTCTAACCCCTCCAGAAGCAAGTGCAAAGACAACAGTCGCCAGAAAGAATCTCAAAAGGTAAGCCTGTACTTTGGAGAGTCAGAGACCCAAGGCAAGTCAGCAATGCAGAGGGACATTTGTAGAATATGAGAGCTAGCCAGGAAAAATATATATATATATTACCTTCTGGGCTAAAATTGGGAATCTCTGGATCCCTTCTACTCTGACAAGAATATTAATAAATGTAATTTTAGTCATTAAAAAAAAAAAAAAAAGCCAAGCCACCTCAGTAAAGGAGGTGTGTATACCCCCAGCCGCTTCACACATCAGCTTAGGCCCACACAAGAGGCTGCTTCCCTCTTCTCTGCAATCAAGGGTGTGACAGGCTAGGAAAGAAGAAAAGAGAGCTGATGCTCCCCTGCATTCTTTTACTGGAACCTCCCAAAAGGAGGGACAGCTAACCTAACAGGCCAAAACTGAACATACACTAAGACATATTAGGCTACATTTTAACAGAGAAAGAGATCACTGTCCTAACTATAAACACCTGTGTGGTGGAGCCACTCTTCTACCTGAGAGCCACGTTCCCCACATGACGCGACAACTAGCTCCTCTGGCCTTCTTTTCACATTCCCAGGATACTGCCCCTGCCAGAGAACAATCAAACTATACTGGTTAACAGCATAATGTTAGAAAAAAATCTGTCCTTTATTATTGCCTGTGACATCCTTTTTCCTTCGAATCTGTCAGTATATATCATATAGGCAAACTCTCCCCTCTTTTTAAAAAATCACTGAATTGAAGTGCTTAGACTCATCCTTAGATTTGGAATGTGATATTGGCAGAAATTAAGGGAGGAGAGAACAAAAGTACATACAGAGAAATCCCAGCCTAAGCCACACTCCACCATCTAATATTTACCAAAATTCAGTAGGGATTGGGTGAGTGAGCCGATTAATAAAACTGCACTTTGTCTTCTTACGTGTATAACTTCCCTCAACAAGAACCACTTGATTTTTTCTTTTAACTATCTGTTAGGCATTTTGAGAGAAAACAGGTAGTACAAATAGATGGTACTTATCCTGGTAGCTTTACTTATATGCATAAAAAGATTAAGAGCAATTCAAGTTAATCAGCTATTTATTACATAGGTCTCACACACACTAATGCAAAAATAACAGTAAAATTTACTGAGCATTTATATGTGCCAGACCTCCAGTATTTTAAGGATGAGGAAATTGGGGCTTAAGAGGTTCTAAGGTCAAAAAGACATGAAGGAAAATAGCCAGGATGACACCCAGATACATCTGATAGAAAGCCCCTTCCATTGCTACTGATAAAAGACAGGAAAGCAAAGAGAAAGGGAAGGAAAAAGAATGGCAGAGAGAGAGGAAAAAAGACACACAGGAAAAAAATGTCTATTTATGGCGTTTTCAATGGGCTACTGGAGAAGAAAATGGCAACCCACTCCCATACTCTTACCTAGAGAATTCCATGGACAGAGGAGCTTGGTGGGCTGCCATCTATAGGGTTGCACAGAGTCGGACACAACTGAAGCAACTTAGCAACAGCAGCAGCAGCAGCAGCAACGGGCTATATGAATATCAGTTCAAGAAATATAAGCTTTATTCTACATACTGAGGAGCCAATGAAACTTATTAGTAGGAGACTAACAAGATGAAGTACTTCACTCAGGAAGAATCTTCAGGTAACGTGACAAAGCACAAAAGAAGAGATACAAACAATTAATAAAAATTAATAAGCTATTATTAGTCAGGGAGTTGACTGTGGCTTAGATCATGAACTACTTATTGCAAAATTAAGACTAAAAAGGTAGGGAAAACCATTTGGCCATTCAAGTATGACCTAAATTAAATGCCTTAAAATTATATGGTGAAGTGACAAATAGATTAAAGGGATTAGATCTGACAGAGTGCCTGAAGACCTATGGATGGAAGTTTGTAACATCATGCAGGAAGCGGTAATCAAAACCATCCCCAAGAAAAAGAAATGCAAAAAGGCAAAACGGTTGTCTGAGGAGGCGTGATAAATAGCTGAGAAAAGAAGAGAAGCAAAAGGCAAAGGAGAAAAGGAAAGCTATACCCATGTGAATGCAGAGTTCCAAAGAAGAGCAAAGAGATGTAAGAAAGCCTTCCTCAGTGATCAATGCAAAGAAATAGAGGAAAACAACAGAATGGGAAAGACTAGAGATCTCTTCAAGAAAATTAAGAGATACCAAGGAACACTTCAAGCAAAGACGGGCACAATAAAGGACAGAAACACCTAGGACATAACTAAAGCAGAAGATATTAAGAAGAGGTGGCAAGAATACACAAAAGAACTATACAAAAGATCTTCATGACCCAGATAACCATGATGGTGTGATCACTCACCTAGAGCCAAACATTCTGGGATGTGAACTCAAGAGGGTCTTGGGAAGCATCACTACGAACAAAGCTTGTGGAGATCATGGAGTTTCAGCTGAGTTACTTCAAGTCCTAAAAGATGATGCTGTTAAAGTGTTGCACTAAATATGCCAGAAATTTTGGAAAACTCAGCAATGGCCACAGGACTGGAAAAGGTCAGTTTTCATTCCAACCCCAAAGAAAGTCAATGCCAAAAAATGTTCAAACTACAGCACAACTGCACTCATTTCACATGCTAGCAACCTAATGCTCAAAATTCTCCAAACGAGGCTTCAATACTACATGACCTGAGAATTTCCAGATGTTCAAGCTGTATGTAGAAAATGAAGAGGAACTAGAGATCAAATTGCCAATATCTGTTGAATCATAGAAAAAGCAAGAGAATTCCAGAAAAACATCTACTTCTGCTTTGTTGATTACACCAAAGCCTCTGACTGTGTATCACAACAAACTATGGAAAAGTCTTCAAGAGATGAAGACCACCTGACCTGCCTCCTGAGAAGCCTGTTTGCAGGTCAAGAAGTAACAGTTAGAACTGGATATAGAACAATGAACTGTTTTCAAACAGGGAAATGAGTACATAAAGGCTATATACTGTCACCCTGCTTATTTCACTTCTATACAGAGTACATCATGCAAAATGCCGGGCTGGATAACCACAAGCTAGAATCAAGATAGCCAGGAGAAATATCAATAACCTCAGATATGCAGATAACACCACCCTTATGGCAGAAAGCAAGGAACTAAAGAGCTTCTTGATGAAAGTGAAAGAGGAGAGTGAAAAAGCTGGCTTAAAACTCAACATTCAAAAAACAAAGATCATAGCATCCAGTCCCATCACTTCATGGCAAACAGATGCAGAAACAATGGAAATAGTGACAGACCTTATTTTCTTCAGCTCCAAAAGTACTGCATATGGTGACTGCAGCCATGAAATTAAAAGCAGAAAAGCTACGACAAACCTAGAGAGCATATTAAAAAGCAGAGACATTACTTTGCCAACAAAGGTCCGTCTAGTCAAAGCTACGGTTTTTCAGTAGTCGTGTATGAATGTGAGTTGGACTATAAAGAAAGCTGAGCGCTGAAGAATTGATACTTTTGAACTGTGGTGTTGGAGAAGACTCTTGAGAGTCCCTTGGACTGCAAGGAAATCAAACCAGTCAATCCTAAAGGAAATCAACCCTGAATATTCACTGGAAGGACTGATGCTGAAGCTGAAGCTCCAATACTTTGGTCACCTGATGTGAAGAGTCAACTCATTAAAAAAGAGCCTGATGCTGGGAAAGACTGAAGGTAGGAGAAGGGGGCAACAGGATGAGATGGTTGGACGGCATCACTGACTCAATGGACATGTTTTTGAACAAGCTCCAGGAAATGGTGATAGGGAGGGAAGCCTGGCATGCTGCAGTCCATGGGGTCCCATAGAGTCGGACACGACTGAACAATTGACCAACAGCAACAATAGGCCATTGTAATAGTTTAGAAATTAAATGATGCAGAAAATTAGCAATGAGAATTCTTTTAAAGGCTAGCAACTCATACTCAATGGTAAAACAAAATTTGTGGAGCTTCCCTGGTGGCTCAGTGGTAAAGAATCCACCTGCCAAAGCTGGAGACATGGATTCAATCCCTGGTCCTGAAAGATCCCAGGTGTCTTGGAGCAAATAAGCCCCTGCACCACAACTTTTGTGTCTATGCTCCAGAGCCCCGGAGCCACAACTACTGAGCCCACAAACCCTAGAGTTCACTCTGCAGTAGGAGAAGCCACTGCAATGAGAAGCCCGCATACCATAGCTAGAGAATAGCCCCCGCACTCGCCACAACTAGAGAAAAGCTCATGCAGCAACAAGATCTAGCATAGCCAAAAATAAACAAAAATTATCTTTTAAAATGTCAATCATTCTAATAACATCTTAAAAACTCATGGATCCTGCAACAGACTTATTTCCCCTAACCTCTATTCCTCGGGAAAAAAAAAGTCCTTTCCAATTCAGTCAATGAGTCAACATAGCTACTATTTACTCAATCTCCTAAGACTCCTTCTGTGTGCAGTCACTCAGTAGTGTCTGACTCCTTGACACCCTAAGGACTGTAGCCTCCCTAGCTCCTCTGTCCATGGAATTTTCCAGGCAAGAATAGTGGAGTGGGTTGCCATTTCCCACTCCAGGGAATCTTCCCAATTCAAGGATCAAAGCCGTGTCTGTTTTTCCTGCCCTGGCAGGCAGACTCTATACCACTGCACCACCTGGGAAGATGTTGTATCTGTTATAATTTTGCAAAATGACTACAATGAGCTTTTAAAATTTCAAGTACAGAGATCCCTGGTTAGATTTACTCCTAGGTATTTTATTCCTTTTGCTGTGACTGTAAATGGGTTTTCTTTATGTCTATGAAAATTCATCATTAGTCTATAGAAGCAAATCAGGTTTTTGTTTATCAATTTTGTAACCAGCAACATTACTGAATTTATTTATTAGTTCTATTAATTCTCTGGTGGCATCTTTAATTCTTTATCTATAATATCATGCCATCTGCAAACAGTGACAGGTATATTTCTTCCTTTCCAGTTTGGATTCCTTTTCTTTTTCTTGTCCAATTGCTGTAACGAGAACTTCCAATACTAGACTGAATCTTTGTCTTCTCTTGATCTTAAAGGAAAAGCTTTCAACTTTTCACCACTGGGTATTGCTTTTCACCACTGGTGTTGGCTGTGGGTATGCCACATATGCCTCTATTATATTGAGGTATGCACTTTCCATAGCCACTTTGTTGAGAGCTTTTATCAATAACAAACGTTGAATTTTGTCAAAAGCTTTTTTCTGCTTTCACTGACATGGTCATATGGTCTTTATTCTCCAATTTGTTAATGTGATATGTCACACTGATGAACTTCTGGATATCAAACTATCCTTGCACCCCTGAGATAAACCCCACTTGGTCATGGTGTATGTAATGTATTGTTGAATTTGGCTGCCTGATATTTGTTGGGGATTTTGCAACCATGTTATTCAGTGATACAGGGACAAAATTTTTGTGTGTGTGCTGTCTTTCAGTGCAATCCCTATCAAAATACCAACTGCATTTCTCACAGAACAACTAACTCTAAAATTAGTATGGAAATACAAAAAAGAGCACAAAAAAACCCAAACAGCCAAAAAGGCTTTGAGACAGAACAAAGCTGGAGGTATCACACTCGCTGCTTGCAAGCTATACTGCAAAGCTTCAGTAATCAAAACAGTATGGTGCTGGACCAAAGACAGACACATACATCAATTGAATAGAGAACACAAAATAAACCAATGCTTCTTATATGGTCAACCAATCTGTGACATAAGGGCAAGAATATAAAATCAGGAAAAACAGCCTCTTTAATAAATAGTATTGGGAAAACTGGACAGCTTCATGCAAAAGAATCAAACAGGACGGCTTTCTCACACCAGATATAAAAATAAACTCAAAATGAGTTAAATACTTAAACATAAGATCTGAAACCATAAAATTCCTAGAAGACGACATAGGCAACACACTCTTTGACAGAGGTTTTGGCAATATTTGTTTTCAATTTGTCTCCTCAGGAAAGAGAAACAAAAGCAAAAAACAAATGGTATGACATCAAACCAAAAAGCATTTACACAACAAAGGAAACTATAACAAAATGAAAAGTCAACCTACTGCATGGGAGAAAATGCTTGCAAAAGATACATGTAATAAAGAAAGGGGTAATTTCCAAAATATACAAAGAATTCACAAAACTCAATATTGAAAAAACAAATAATCAGATTAAAAATTAGGTAAAGGACCTGGGCAGATATTTTTCCAAAGACGACATACAAATGGCCAACAGATACATGAAAAGATGCTCAACATCACTAATCATCAGGGAAATACAAATCAAACCTACAGTGAGACAGCATCTCACACCTGTCAAAATGACTATCATCAAAAAGACAACAAATAACAAGTGTTGGTGAGGACAGGGTAAAAAGGGAGTCCTCCTGCATTGTCGATGGGATTGTAAATTGGTCCAGTCACAATAGAAAACAGTATGGAGGTTGCTCAAAAAATTAAAAACAAAACTATCATATAATCTAGCAATTTCAATATAGGGTATTTGCCTAAAGGAATCAAAAGCACTAACTTGAAAAGATATATGCACCCCAATATTCACTACACCACTATTAATAACAGCCAAGATACGGAAGCAACCTAAGTGTCTACTGATAGATGAATGGATAAAGAAGATGTGGGATACACACACACAGTGGAATATTAGCCATAAAAAATTAAATCCTGTCATCTGCAATAACATGGGTGAATCCAGACAGTATAATGCTAACTGAAATAACTCAGATAAAGAAAAACAAATACCATATCATCTCACTTACACGTGGAATCTAGAAACAAAAAAAAACCAAACCAGACTCGTAGATACCGAGAACAAATCACTGGTTGCCAAAGAGGAAGACGGTGAGGGGTTGGGCAAAATAAGTGAAGGGGATTAAGAGGTACCAACCCCTAGTCATAAAATAAATAAGCCTTGGGAATGTAACATACAGCATAAAGACTATGGCCAAGAGTCATGTAATAACTTTATATGGAGACAGATCATTACTAAGTTTACAGTGATGATCATTTTGTAATAGAAACAACTGTCAAATCACTATGTAGTACACCTGACACTAACATAATGTATGTCAATTATATTTCAATTTTAAAAATGAATAAAAGAAAGCAGCCATAGACAATACTTAGCTGTGTTTCAAAAAATCCTTATTTATAAAAACAGGCAGTAGGCCCATGAGCCATAAAGTTTAATTACTCTTGCTTTAAAACAGTTGCCTTAATAAAAAATACAGGATAAACAATAATTCAATCTGAAATTGTTTTGGAATCCAGTATTTTCATTATATAATACAAAAAAAAGAAAAAAAAGACAGACTACAATATATCTAACTAATACAATATGTCTAACTAACGAGGGACTCTTTAAAATATCCTGGCGGAAAAGTACAAACTTTTTGCCTGGCTACAGTACTGCTAAGAAGACATTTCTATCATTATCCCTTTTATAACTAATTTCTAATAAAACAACAAATGTTGACTAAGAAAAAGAAAAGCAATTTTCAGTAAGAAGATAGCCTGAAGAAAATTCTACAGACCCAAAGAAAAAGAAAAAGAAAACATTTCTGAAGAAAATAATACATCAAAAAAGCGCATTCTAAACATATGCAAAAGGAGAAGTTAAAATTTGGCTAACATGATAAAAAAAGTAAAATGTAAAACTAACTTGGAGAAAAAGAGATAGAAGAGTGGGGAAACAAAACTGGATACAATTCCCAACCCAGGGAGCAATGAGTACATAAGAATACATTTTGAGATAAATTTTCAGTAAAACAGAATTTTCTCAATAGTATAATACCATAAATACATCTCAATAATACTAATGAAGACAATTAAGATATAACATAACTGCAGTAAAGGTTAAAAGATTTAAATTATACACTATAATAAAAATTTTTTAATTTTATATTAGCTAAGTACTCAGATAATGATGCTTCATTTCATTTTTGCTATGAAGGGGATTCTGGTAGAGCTATAGTATGAGTGTGCTGCTGCTTTAAAAAAAATAAAAAGGAAAAAACCTCAAGAGCCATAATGTTTACTATATGTCTGTTTAAAGAGATAACTGTTTATTTTGTATTTGAAATCCCATAAGATTATTCTATACGTGAGTGTCCATTCATACTCACAGATACCTTCAACAATGGTTAAGACTAGATCTTAATACTTTAACTGTTATAGAATAACAACATATTATCTTTAAGAACTTAAAATTAATGTATAAAATAATCTTATTTTTCAGGTAATATAATCTTTAACAGGTTAGAAAAATAAGAATCACAATATTTTGCTTCTTAAACATATATCCAGTCTCTTATTGACTTTCCTTTGATGGACAAGGAAATCCAGCTAATCAGACTGTTGCTGTTAGTCGGTGAGTTGTCTGACTCTGCGACCCCATCAACTGCAGCACTCCAGGCTTTCCTGTCCTTCACTACCTCCTGGAGTTTGTTCAAACTCATGCCCATTGAGTAGATGATGCCATTCAATCATCTCATCCTCTGCCATCTTTTTCTTTTGCCTTCAGTGTTTCTGAAGCATGAGTTGGCTTTTACCATCAGGTGTCCAAAGTATTGGAACTTCAGCATAAGTCCTTCAATGAATATTCAGGTTTGATTTCCTTTAGGATTGACTTGTTAGATCTCCTTACACTCCAAGAGACGCCCAAGAGTCTTCTGCAGCACGACAATTCAAAAGCATCAATTTTTTGGCACTCTAACATCCATACATGACTACTGGAAAAACCACAGCTTTGACTATATGGACCTTTGTTGGCAAAGTGATGTCTCTGCTTTTTAATATGCTGTCTGGGTGCGTCAGAGTTTTACTTTCAACGAGGAAGCGTCTTTTAATATCATGGCTGTAGTCTCCACTAGCGATGATTTTGGAGCCCAAGAAAATAAAATCTGTCACTGCTTCTATTTCTTCCCCTTCTGTTTCCCAGGAAGTAATGGGACTAGATACCATGATCTTGGTTTTTTGAATGCTGGGTTTCAAGTCAGCCTTTTCACTCTCCTCTTTCACCCTATCAAGAGGTTCTTTAGCTCCTCTTCACTTTCTGCCATTAGAATGATATCATCTGTGGTTGCTGAGATTTCTCCCAGCAATCTTGATTCCAGCTTGGGATTCATCCAACCCAGCATTTTGCATAATGTACTCTGCATAAAAGTTAAATAAGCAGGATGACACTTTATGTCATACTCCTTTCTGATTTTGAACCAGTCCATTGTTTCATGTCCAATTCTAACAGTTGCTTCTTGACCTGCATACAGGTTTCTCAAAAGACAAGTAAGGTGGTCCGGCACTCCCATCTCATTGAGAATTTTCCACAGTTTTTTCTGATCCACAGGCTTTCAAGTACTCAATGAAGCAGATATTTTTCTGGAACTCCTTTGCTTTCTCCATGATCCAATGAATGTGGGCAATTTGATCTCTAGTTCCTCTGCTTCTTTGAAACTCAGCTTCTACATCTGTAAGTTCTCAGTTCATGTACTGCCAAACCCTAGCTTGAAGGATTTTGAACATAACCTTGCTAGCCTGTGATAGGATCCTAAATAACATTTTTCCCCTTTTTTCTTGGCATTGCATTTACACTGTAAATATTAGAAACATTTTACTTACAGTCAACAATGATACTTTCTATATTCTTGTAAAACAAACGCAAATCAGAGATAAATAATGGTTTTACTAAAAAAGATAACTAAACTTGAGAATGAGATCTAACATGAAGAGATGTATAGTCAGCCAAGCTGAGGCAAACAGTAAAGCATGCCTAAGCTAAACAGTGCAATACTGTTGGAGATGAGAGTCTAACCTTCAGGAAAAGTTCAACAACTAGGGAGTGCAGATCAGGATCTCTGTGTAGGCAAATGTACAAAATAACCATCAACACAAAATAACCATTAACAGGAAATGAAATTCACTCCCTAAAATTATTCCATTTCTGGACAATGTTGCAAATTTAATTCTTCACCAATAAGATAGCAAATCTGAATACTACAGTATTAACAATCATCTCAAACTAGTAAGTCTTTTGGCTTCCCAGGTGGTACAGTGGTAAAGAATCTGCCTACCAATCAAAGAGACACAAGAGACATGGTTCAAAGCCTGGGAAGATACCCTGGAGAAAGAAAAGGCAACCCACTCCAGTATTCTTGCCTGGAAAATTTCATGAACAGAGAAGCCTGGTGGGCTACAGTCCATGGGGTTGCAAAGAGTCGGACACAACTGAGAGCACATACATACAAACTAGAAAACCAAAACTTAAAGATTTACTACGACTACTAATAGATAACCACAGAACTTTGAAAGAATAATTCATTTATAGTGGTGAGGGAAGAAGCCATATTACTTGAGTTAATAAATGAGTGGATGCTGAGTAACTTGAGACAAGAAAAGACTATTAGGTCTAGAGCCTGAAAATAATAAAGTAGAATGAAGGTGGTAAAAGATAAAAAAAAAAAAAAAAAAAAACGAAAAACAAGCACCTGCTATATTCAGGATACACAGTGCAAAGCCAGAGGCAAAAGTTGTTAACAGTGGGGAAGAAAAGAGTCCTTATCTTCAGAATATTATTTATAACGGAGTATTTTTAAAATCAAATAATCCGTAAACTGCAAAATAACACGATAAGTAACATTATTTACTGTCATAAACAATGCAAGTGCTTTATATTCATTATTCATAATCATCACAAACATCCTATATTATTTCCATTTAACAAATGAGAAAAACAAAGTTCAAAATTTTTCAACAAATAACATTAGAGTTTGTTAACAAAGTGTTTAAAGAGTTCATAAAAAGAAGCCATTACTTGAAGCTATTTATATTGCTTCTACTAACATCTTTTCATCTTCTGTTGACCACCTTTCTCTCATTCCAACTCTTGATATTATCCTCTTCTGAAAACAAAACAGACACAGCTGCTACCAGACAAGCCCAACCACAGGCAGATGAGACAGAAATGATCCCAAAGGTTAAATCCAGAAATAAGAATTTTTCAGCAGAGAAAGTAGAAGACTTCTTCAAACAAACAAAAGCTCAAAGAATTTGTAGCAGGATGAAATGCACTACAAAAAAAAACGATGCTAGATTAAAAACTTCGATCTACATAAAGGAATGAAGAGTGTCAGAAATAACTATGTGGGTAAAAACAACAGACACTTTCTGCTTTTTAATTTCTTAAAAATTAATTAACTGCTTAAAGCAATCATAACTATGATGATAAAGACAATGATGATGACAATGTAGTCCTGGAGACTGTAACACAAACATAAGAGTTATAACAAGACTAGTATAAATGATGACAGGGAATAAAGAGAATCACACTATTGTAAAGAATACTAAAAAAAATATTTACATTATACATTAGGCAGTATATTAGTATTTGAAAGCAGACAATGAGAAGTTAAGCATGCCTATTTGTCAACCCTTGAACAACCACTAAGTAAGAAAATGAAGAACATAGTAAATAAAACAATAATGAAGATAAAACGGAATGCTAAAATATATACTCAATTCAAAACAAGCAGGAGAAAAGGAAGGAAAATTAGATGGGACAAATCATAAATAAAAAGACAAACCTAAACATACAGAAAATTATATAAAATATAAATAATCTAACACACTACAATTAACAGACAGTACCTGTTATTCCAAAATCACTGCAGATGGTGACTGCAGCCATGAAATTAAAAGACGCTTACTCCTTGGAAGAAAAGTTATGACCAACCTAGATAGTATATTCAAAAGCAAAGACATTACTTGCCAACTAAGGTCCATCTAGTCAAGGCTATGGTTTTTCCTGTGGTCATGTATGGATGTGAGAGTTGGACTGTGAAGACGGCTTAGCGCCAAAGAATTGATGCTTTTGAACTGTGGTGTTGGAGAAGACTCTTGAGAGTCCCTTGGACTGCAAGGAGATCCAACCAGTCCATTCTGAAGGAGATCAGCCCTGGGATTTCTTTGGAAGGAATGATGCTAAAGCAGAAACTCCAATACTTTGGCCACCTCATGCGAAGAGTTGACTCATTGGAAAAGACTCTGATGCTGGGAGGGATTGGGGGCAGGAGGAGAAGGGGACGACCAAGGATGAGATGGCTGGATGGCATCACTGACTCGATGGATGCGAGTCTGGGTGAACTCCGGGAGTTGGTGATGGACAGGGAGGCCTGGCGTGCTGCGATTCATGGGGTCGCAAAGAGTCGGACACGACTGAGCGACTGAACTAAACTGCACTGAACTTTTATTCAGATTAGTAAAACCCAATTATAATCTAATTAGAGAAAGCTAAGTTTAGATATATAGACACAGTACAGTTTCTAAAGATATGATACCACAAGTTTCAAAAAGAAAATCAAGGCAAAAATGAACCAATCCAAAGAAAAAGAAAATTAGCAGCAGCTAATTAACAAAACAAAAATCAGACAACTGCTGCATTTTACGAATAAAAAGGGAATCTAGAGACGACCTTGTGAACCAGACTAAAATAAAAAACTAGACGCTGCAGTCTGTGTTCTTCATTATCTTTAATGCCAGCTAACACACTGGGATGGCTTAAAGCCAACAGGGGAAGAAAGAACTTGCAACCACCAGCAAGCTGCAATGTTTCATACCAGCTTCTTTTTTCCCCCAACATTCAGACATAGAAATTATAGAGTCCACAGCATTGAACACTATAATTAGGGTTGTACTGGCACTTCTATTACAACCCCATATTTTCATTCATAACATTGTTAAAGTCCTTCACAAAACTAAAGCCTTCCTTTCTTATCTCAATCCCAATCTTTCTTCTTAACATAGAAGAGCTATAAGAGATCAGCTCCTGCAGCTGAAAAAAATAAGTAAATAGAAGTCTTCCCAAGGATAAAACAGATACAACAGAACCCCCCCACAAAAAAAAACACCTCAAGTGGCAAGCAAGAATTAAAACTTTCTTAATGTTAAAAAAATTATCAAATCAAAAATCCACCTTAAAAAATTATCAAATCAAAAATCCACCTTATACCAAGTCTGGTTTTCATGCGGCATAAATTTCAATCTTATACATGACATAACAAAAAATTCTACTCTATGTATATAAAATATGGTCCTCCCTCGTGGCTCAGGCAGTAAAGAATCTGCCTGCAATGCAGGAGACCCAGCTTCAATCCCTGGGTTGGGAAGATCCCCTGGAGAAGGGAATGGCTACCCACTCCAATATTTCTGCCTGGAGAACTCCATGGACAGTGGAGCCTGGGCTACAATCTCTGGTTTTGCAAAAAGTCAGACACAACTGAACAACTAAAACTTTCACTTTTATTATTTATATATATATATATATACACACATATATATGTACATATATATAAAGAACTAAATCTTTATAACACATAGCTGTTGTTTTTTCCAAACAGCTAACTAAAAGGAGTCCTCTCTCTACCACCTCTGATTAGGAAGCTTTAGACACAGGTAGAAGTTTAAGAAAACATGATTTCTCCTATTTCTGAATTTTTAAGGCACAGAATAGAGTTTAAGACATATTTATCTTCATTTTCATTCATCCACAAGTTATCTGTGGATGTTCATGGCTTTTGTTTTTTTATTTCCTTTTCAATAATGTTTTTAAATTATTCAAGTTATTTCACCTCAAAAACAAATCTAAATTTAAAACAAAGTATTTTACCACCTGGTTGTTCTAAGACTACAGACAGTATTTCCATACTAAAATTAAAATCAGAAGCTACATATGAGATAACATTTTTTCCTTAAAACATTCAAGAGGGCTTCCCTGGTGGCTCAGTGGTGAAGAATTCACCTGCCAATTCAGGAAACATGGGTTCAATTCCTGATCCAGGAAGATCTCACATGCCTCAGAGCAGCTGAGCCCAAGCACAACTATTGAGTCTGTGCTCTAGAACACAGGTTGGATCCCTGGGTTAGGAAGATCCCCGGTTAGGAAGATTCCCAGGTGAGGAAGATCCCCTGGAGGTACTTTTTGAATTGAAAAAAAAAATCCTCTGAAATAAATAATATGTAAAAATAATCTATTGAGAGTAACACTGACTTTGTAATTTATTCTGCTTTTTCCTTACTACAGCTCTACAAATCCAATTACTGGTCTTCTTTCTACTCCCAAGTAAAAATGAAAACAATTCACATTTCAATATTCACTCAAGGTCCAATATGTGGAAATAAAGTAAAAATTTTCCTTAAAGTTTTCCAGTTTGGGCAGAGAGATTATTGAGAAAAAACAATTAGAGGAAAATTTCACTGTCATCAGAAAGAAAGAAGCAGCAAATGTAATTTGCCTTTTTATAACCCTATGATGTACCTGGCATCATAGGAATTATGTATGCTAGAAGGCAGAACAAAAAAGTATGATGATGTCAAGCTAGATAATTTATACAGATGTCAAGAGTTTCAGTGGTATTTAACGACACAAATCTTTTTAACTAATCAGGATAAACATTTAGAAATAGCTATTACTTTACAAATGAAATGTCCTTTTACTATATTAGATATAGCTATGCAAAAATGTCAGTACACTTCAGTTTGGCAAAAATGTCAACTCTACATATAAAGTAAATGTTAAATATATTATTCACTTTTTATCTTTGCATACATAATACAAGGAAAATCCAATACCATGGAAAAAATATGTTAATCTATTGTACACAGTTCTTGATCATCTATGTATCAATGCAGGGGAACAGCAGTGTTGAAATGCAATAGAAAACTAAGAGTTTAAATTTACATTTAATTTCTGATTACCTTATCTGAAATTTTTTGTAGATGTGTCTCTACCAACAAATTTGTTTATACAAATATTAAGCTTATTCAAAGTTCTCCAGAGAATATGAGAAAGCCAGAGATAAGACATAAAATTTTGTGCAATTCATCCACCAGTGGATAACTATATAAATATCAAAATTGAATTGTTGTATGTATTTTCATAAGGACAAAAGACATTTTAAAATACTGCCTGAGGTGGGGTAGGAGGGAGGGAGGTTCAGGAGGTAGGGGGGATGTGTGTACACCTATAGCTAATTCATGTTGATGTATGGCAGAAACCAACAGAACATTGTAAAACAATGATCCTCCAATTAAAACATTAATTTAAAATATAAATAAAATATTGCTTACACTAAGTTTGAAGTAAAGGATATTCCAGTTAACCAATATATTAATGAAAATTGAGCATCAAGACTTTATCGGTAAGATAATGAAAATAGTGTTCAGAAAAATCATTCTCACCTATTACTCATGTCCATGAATGAACTGCTTACCATATTTATACAGATGCTATGGTAATCAAGATATTATGAATGTAGAGAAGGAAATGGCAAACCACTCCAGTGTTCTTGCCTGGCGAATCCCAAGGACAGAGGAGCCTGGTGGGCTGCTGTCTATGGGGTTGCACGGAGTCGGACACGACTGAAGCAACTTAGCAGCAGCAGAGGAACTACAAATAACTCAGGGAAGCTGAAACTTGAGAGAAAACAAAGTGACCCCAGAGGCTGGAAGACTGAAAAGATTGAGAACTGTGAAAACAAAAGGAGGGTAGCCATTAAGAAATTTTAAGCCCAGTAGTTATACAGTTCAGTTTACATTTTGAAAACATCATACGCAGAGAGAAGTATCAATGAGGACTAAAATAGATATATGCAAAAGAGATAACTTAACAGTAGAGTCCAGAGTAGGACAAATAACTGGATATAAGGGATGTAGAAAGTTCAGCATGACTTCAGGGGTGCTAGTCTGGATTAAAGGTAAAAAGTGGAATTTTTCACTGAAATAGGAAACATATAAGGAAGAAGGGATTTGAGGTTTAAAATAAAATTCAGTTTGAAACATTCTACGGAGATATAAGTCAAGGTCCATTTTGCTCTTGGTCTCAGAGCTCAGGGGTCGAGGGGGAAGAGACCGGACCCTAAAATAGCATTTTATGAATAAACAGCATATAATAATTAAATCTACTAGGGAATAAAATGATCCAAGGAGAGGCAAGGACTAAAATAATGAAAGCCTAAGAAACTCCAATTAAAACTCTGGGATGGGTAGCAGAAATGAAGCCCCAAGAAGAGCCAGAGAAAGGGTAGAGAGAGATAGGAAGAGAGCCACAAAAGTGAAGTTTCCAAAAAGAGACCAAAAAGTAAAGATTTTGCAACAATGATGTTATTAATGACCTCTGCCAAAATGTTTACAATGGCATCATGGAGGCAGATTCAGTGAAGAGGTATAAATATTAAGTCATAAGTTTAAAAGGAATGGAAGAACATCTAGATTGGAAACAAACAAAACTATTTGTATTAATAGTTGACATGATTGTCTGGAAAACAATTACAAGTAATCTACAAAAAACCCTCCTGTAATTAACAAAGGAAGCAAAGTTGCAGAACACAAGATCAATACAGAAAAATCAACTGCATAACAACAAATAACTGGAAATGAAAATGAAAACCACAATAAGATTTATAAATACTCCAAAGAAAATAAAATATTTAGCTATAAATCTAGGAAAACATATACAGGATCCACAGGCTGGAAAAACAATGCTGATGAAAGAAATCAAAGAAAATCTAAGTAACTGAAGAAACATACTGTGTTCATGGATTAGAAGACAACATGGCAAAGATGTCAACTCTCCCCAAACTGTTCTGCACATTTAAGGCAATTTCTGCCAAACTTACAAGGCTATTCTAAAATCTGGACAGAAAAGACTCTTTCTAATAGAAACAATTTTGAAAAAGAATATATGCAGAGTATATCATGTGAAATGCCAAGCTAGATGAATCACAAGCTGGAATCAAGATTGCTGGGAGACATATCAACAACCTCACATATGCAGATGATACCACTTTAATAGCAGAAAGTGAAGAGGAACTAAAAAGCCTCTTGAGGGTGAAAGAGAGTGAGAAACTGGCTTAAAACTCAACATTCAAAAACAAAGGTCATGGCATCTGGTCCCATCACTTCATGGCAAACAGATGGGGGGAAAGTGGAAACAGTGACAGATTTTATGTTCTTGGGCTCCAAAATCACTGTGGATGATGACTGCAGCCACGAAATTAAAAGACACTTGCTGCTTGGAAGGAAAGTTATGACAAATCTAGACAGCATATTAAAAAGCAGAGACATCAGTTTGCCAACAAAGGTCCATCTACTCAAATTTATGGTATTTCAGAAGTCATGTACCGATGTGAGAGGTGGACCATAAAGAAGGCTAACCACCAAAGAACTGATGCTTTTGAACTGTTGGTGCTGGAGAAGACTCTTGAGAGTCCACTGGACTGCAAGATCAAACCAGTCAATCCTAAAGGAAATGAACCCTAAGTATTCATTGGAAGGACTGACACCAAAGCCGAAGCCTCAGTACTTTGGCCATCTGATGAGAAGAGCCAACTCACTGGAAAAGACCCTGATCCTGGGAAAGATTGCAGGCAAAAGGAGAATGGGACAGCAGAGGTTAGATAGCATCAGTGACTCAATGGACATGAATCTGAGCAAACTCTGGGAGATAGTGAAGGACAGGGAAGCCTGGCATGCTTCAGTCCAGAGGGTCGCAAAGAGTCAGACACAACTTAGCAACTGAACAACAAAAGTAGGAGGACTCACTCTTACTAATGCTAACCCTACAGTAATCAAGAGAGTATGTTACTGACATAGGAATAGATATATTAATTATATGGACAGTGTAGGAAACCTAGAAATAGACTCAAATACACCCAACTGATTTTTGACAAAAATGGTAAAAACAATTCAATGGAGGAGGTGCAATGTTTTCACACATGGTACTGAAACCAGTGAATATCCACAGGCAAAAAGATGAATGTCAAACTAAACTTCATACTTTATATTAAAATTAACTCAAAATGGATCACAGATTTAAAAGTACAACTACAAAATTCCTAGGAAAACCACATAAGAACTTTAAGATATTGGGCTAGGGAAAGAATTCTTAGATCTGACATTGAAACCAAAGTGCATAAAAGGAAAAATTAATAAATTGGACCTAATCAAAACCAAAACTTTTCACTCTGCAAAAGACCTTGATAAGAGCATGAAGAGACAAATTACCGAGAGACACTATTTGCAAATCACATATCTGACACAGACAAAGAAGACAAATTCTTCTTGCCTGGAGAATCCCAGGGACGGGAGAGCCTGGTGGGCTGCCATCTCTGGGGTCGCACAGAGTCAGACACAACTGAAGCAACTTAGCAGCAGCAGCAGCAGCAGCATCAAAAACAACAAACAACCCAATTTAAAAAAAATAGGCAGAGGACCTGGAAAATTTTTCAAAGAAGATATAAAGATTGCCAACAGACACGAACAAATGCTCCACATCACTAATTATCAGGGGAATAAAATTAGCAAATCCACAATGAGATATCACCTCACACCTGTCAGAATGGTTAAGGTCAAAAAGACAACAAGTAACAAGAGTCAGTGAGGATATGGAGAAAAGAGAACCTACATGGACTGTTGTGAATGTTAGCTGATACAACCATCACAGAAAACAAAAAGGGGGTTCCTCAAAAAATTAACCATATGATCCAGCAAGTCCACTCTTCCAAAGAAGAATAGTTTTCCAAAGAAAACAAAACACTAATTTGAAACAATATATGCACCCCTGTGTTCACTGCAACATTATTTCCAATAGCCAAGATATGGAAGAAACTGAAGTGTCCATCAAAAAAACGAACAGATATAGAAAATGTAGTATATACATACATATATACACACACAATGAAATATTATTCAGCCATTAAAAAAATGAAATCTTGCCAAATGCAACACGGACAGACCTAGAAGGCATTATGCTAAGTGAAATAAATCAGAGAAAGATAAACACCATACGATTTCACTTACATGTGGAATCCAAAAACACAACAAATTAACAAATATAATAAAACTGAAACAGATGCATAAATACAAAGAACAAACAAATGATTGCCAGAGGGGAGGGGTTTGGGGGAAAGAAAGAAGGTGAGATAGACTAAGAAGTATAGATTTCTAGTTATAAAATAAATAAATCAAGGGGATATAATGAACAGCATAGGGAATATAACCAGCAATATTGCAACAACTCTGTATGGTGACAGATAGTTGAGACTCATCCTGTGATCTTTTTGTAATGCACAAAAATAGTGAATCACTATGTTATTCACCTGAAACTAATAATGCAAGTTATAGTCCAAATAAAAATAATTAAATTAAAAATACATATGAAAGTATAAATCTCACTGGTAAAGGTAAATACAGTACAGTATAAATATACGATAGTATAAATGGAGTAAATGTAGTGGATTAATTACCTATAAAGCTATAATGTGCGAAGGTCAAAAGACTAAAGTAGTAAAAAGATAACTGTAACTACAATAATAAGTTGAGGTATACACAAGATAAAAAGATGTAAAATGTGACATCAAAAACATTAACATGAGGGTGGGTAAAAGGTAGTGCTTTAGAACATATTCAAACACATCAACTTAAAACAGGTTGTTATATGCTGTTATATACAAGACTCATGGTTCAGTTCAGTTCAGTCGTTCAGTCGCTCAGTCGTGTCCGACTCTTTGCGACCCCATGAACTGCAGCACGCCAGGCCTCCCTGCCCATCACCAACTCCCGGAATTCACTCAGACTCACATCCATCAAGTCAGTGATGCCATCCAGCCATCTCAACCTCTGTCATCCCCTTCTCCACCTGCCCCCAAACCCTCCCAGCATCAGAGTCTTTTCCAATGAGTCAACCACAAAGCAAAAACCTATAGCAGATAAAGGAAGTCTTCAAATCACAAATGAAGAGGAATAAAAAAGGAAAAACTACAAAACAGCCAGAAAAAAACTAACAAAATGGCATTCAAACGTAAATGGACTAAATTCTCTAATCACAAGAAATAGTGTTGAAAGGATAAAAAAACAAGACCTAACATATGCTGCCTACAAGAAATTCACTTCAAATGTACACACACAGACTGAAAGTGAAGGGGTGGAAAAAGCTATTCCATGTAAACGGAAACAAAAAGAAAGCAGGGATAGTTATGCTTTCATCAGACAAAACAGACTTTAAAACAAAGGCAGTAATTAGAAAAAAAGGGCATTACCTAGTGATAAGGGGTCAATCCAACAAGAAAATGTAACATTTGTAAATATTTATACACCCACCATAAAGGGATTCCCCAGTGGAAGTAAAGATGCTACCCATCATTTATAGGGAACTCTGCCTCATTTTTCATAGAAAGAAATCTACAGACAGAATCTAAACTACACTATCTGCTATCAGCATCACCACCATCACTATCCTATAGCAGCGCAAGTGAGGGAATCCATAATAGTACCGTAAATTCCACAACCTGAGTCAGCAATTCTGTGTTTTTCCTTAATTTCTGAAAAGGTAGTTGTTTCAGTCCATTTAGCCTACTGTAACAGAACACCACTGACTGGGTAGCTAAAAAACAACAAATTTATTCCTCATACTTCTCATAGGCTAGGAAGTCTAAGGTCAAAGTGCCAACATGGTCTGGTGAGGGCCCTTTCTCTGGTTGTCACTGTGTCCTCATAAGGCAGAAGGGGTAGCAATCTCTCTAAATTCTCTTTTAAAAAGCACTAACTGAATTAATGAGGTCTCCACTGTCATGATTTTCAAAGGCCCTACCTCTTAATACACCACTATCTCTAGGGATTAGGATGTCAAAACAGGAATTTTGAGAGGACATTCAAACCAAGGCAGCAGTCAACCAGATTAAACTAGCTTCAGATAAGAGAATTACAGTGTTAAAAAACAAAAAAGACATACAAATATTGTTAACAGCCTTACCAAAACTTCCTCTAGCCTAATAGTGCACAGGCTTCAAGGACAGGATATGATACTCCTCTATTCTCTTAGCAACTATCTAAGCCAATAACCGATTTCCACTGCATCAGACATTCAAGGAAAGAGAACAGGCAAGATTGCTCTGTAACTCCAAGCACTAACCAGGATTTAAAAGCAGATACATTAACCAAAATCCTAGTTCTTTATCTCGCTTTAAATGGTATCTTAAAATTTTGATTTAGGTTCAGAAGATTTTTTTTTTTTTTTTTTTTTTAGGAATAGCAAGTATCACTTATATAAACACCTTGCAAATGGTTACATGCAACAGGTCAAAAGACTTTGAGATTTTACTTTCTAGGTGGCACAAAGAGCAGAATAAAGATGTACTTTAAAAATAGGGCGGTCCTAAGATGGCGGAGGAATAGGACGGGGAGACCACTTTCTCCCCTACAAATTCATCAAAAGAACATTTAAACGCTGAGTAAATTCCACAAAACAACTTCTGAATGCTGGCAGAGGACGTCAGGCACCCAGAAAAGCAGCCCATTGTCTTTGAAAGGCGGTAGGAAAAATATAAAAGACAATAAAAGAGACAAAAGAGGTAGGGACGGAGCTCTGTCCCAGGGAGTCTTAAAAAGAGAGGTTTCTGAACACCAGGAAACACTCTCACTGCCGAGTCTGTGGCGAGCCTTGGAATCACAGAAGGCAACATAATAGGGAAGAAACATTAAGTAAATAATTAAAACCCACAGATTACAAGCCCAGCGGTAACTCCCCCAGCGGAGAAGCAGCGCAGACCCCTGCACCCACCACTAGCAAGCGGGGGCTGGGCAGGGAGGCGCGGGCTGCATTGCTTAGAGTAAGGACTGGGCCTGAATGCCCTGAGAGTAATCAGAGCGAACTAACTTGGGCTAGCAAACCAGACTGTGGGATAGCTACCACGCGAAAAGCCCTAAGACACCACCAGGCCCACTCACAGAACAAAGGGCTGAACAGAACCAGCCGGCTGCAGACCATCCACCTCGGTGACAGGCAGCCAGAGCCGGAAGGGGGCAATCACAGCCCCAGGGAGACATTATCTACCAAACTGCAAGCAGGCTTCTTGCTAACCAAGACTTCTTGGAGTTCTGGACAATCATCATCTGCCTGAGAAGGTGCGCCGGTTGTACACCCAGAAAACCGAGCAGCAGGGACGGGAGAGGCGGTAAGTCGCAGTGACCGCGCTCGCCAAACAGCTCATGACCCAAGCTGCTTGGACCTGGGAAAGGCACAAAACGCAGGCCCAACGGAGTCTGCGCCTCTGAGGACTACCCGAGTGCCTGAACCTGAGAGACTTCGACCTGGGAGGTGCATGCAGCCCAGGGCCGGCCTCAGACGGTTCCCAGTGGAGCAAACTAGAGCCTGAGCGGTGTGGGCAGGGAGAGCACATGCACCGTGAGCGGGGGTAGGCCCAGTGTGGCTAAGGCACTGAGAGCACATGCCAGTGTTATTTGTTTGCAGCATCCCTCCCTCCCCACAGCGTGACTGAACAAGTGAGCCTAAAAAAAAAGTGTCCACCACCACCCTCCTTGTGTCAAGGCAGAAATCAGACAATTGAAGAGACCAGCAAACAGAAGAAGCTAAAAACAGAGGGAACCACCTTGGAAGTGACAGGTGCAATAGATTAAAACCCTGTAGTTAGTACCGACTACATAGGAAGGGGCCTATAGATCTTGAGAAATATGAGCCGGACCAAGGAACTATCCGAAAATGAACTGACCCCACACTGCCCACAACACCAGACAGAGTCCTAGATACATCTTTACTATTTTTACGATCATTCCTTTCTTTTCTTTTAACTTTAATTTTTAAGTCCTCTATTACTTCTTTAATTTTCATTTTTATAAGCTACTATTACTTTTCAAAAAAAAAGATTATTTTTTAAAGCAAACTTCATATATATATATTTTTAATAATTTTTGTGACTTTTTTTCTTCTTTTCCTTAATATTGTATTTTTGAAAATCAAACCTCTACTCCAGAATTTTAATCTTTCCTTTTTGGTATTTGTTATCAAGTTTGTACCTTTAAGAACCCAATCTTCAGTACCCATTTTTACTTGGGAGCGAGATTACTGGCTTGACTGCTCTCTCCCACTTTGGACTCTCCTTTTTCTCCAACAGGTCACCTCTGTCTCCTCCCTCCCCATTCTCTTCTCTATCCAACTCTATGAATCTCTGTGTGTTCCAGATGGTGGAGAACACTTAGGGAAATGATTACTGGCTGGATCTGTCTCTCTCCTTTTCATTCCCCCCTTTTATCCTCCTGGCCACCTCTGTCTCCTTCCTCCCT
Source organism: Capricornis sumatraensis (assembly GCF_032405125.1). Lineage (NCBI taxonomy): Eukaryota > Metazoa > Chordata > Mammalia > Artiodactyla > Bovidae > Capricornis > Capricornis sumatraensis. The sequence goes on from NC_091079.1 coordinate 84,092,900, forward strand.
CTTCTCTTCTTTGTATAACTCCATGAACATCTCTGAGCAGTCCAGACTGTGGAGCGCACATAAGGAAGTGATTACTGGCTAGCTTGCTCTCTCCTCTTTTGATTCCACCTCATCTCATTCGGGTCACCTCTAACTCCCTCCACCCTCTTCTCTTCTCCATGTAACTCTGTGAACCTCTCTATGTGTCCCTCACTGTGGAGAAACTTTTCGTCTTTAACCGAGATTGTTTTATCAACAGTGCTGCATAGAAGAAGTCGTCTTGAAACTACTGTAAAAATAAGACTGAAAACCAGAAGCAGGAGGCTTAAGTCCAAATCCTGAGAACATCAGAGAACTCCTGACTCCAGGGAATATTAATCAATAGGAGCTCATCAAACGCCTCCATACCTACACTGAAACCAAGCACCACCCAAAGACCAACAAGTTCCAGAGCAAGACATACCATGCAAATTCTCCAGCAACACAGGAACACAGCGCTGAGCTTCAATATACAGGCTGCCCAAAGTTACTCCAAAACCATTGACATCTCATAGACACTTCATTGCACTCCAGAGAGAAGAAATCCAGCTCCACCCACCAGAACACCAACACAAGCTTCCCTAACCAAGAAACCTTGACAAGCCATGGATACAACCCCACCCACAGCGAGGAAACTTCATAATAAAGAGAACTCCACAAACTGCCAGAATACAGAAAGGCTACCCCAAACTCAGCAATATAAACAAGATGAAGACACAGAGGAATACCCAGCAAGTAAAGGAACAGAATAAGTGCCCACCAAACCAAACAACAGAGGAAGAGATAGGGAATCCACCTGATAAAGAATTCTGAATAATGATAGTGAAAATGATCCAAAATCTTGAAAAAAAATGGAATCACAGATAAATAGCCTGGAGACAAGGATTGAGAAAATGCAAGAAAGGTTTAACAAGGACCTAGAAGAAATAAAAAAAAGTCAATATACAATGAATAATGCAATAAATGAGATCAAATACACTCTGGAGGCAACAAATAGTAAAATAACGGAGGCAGAAGATAGGATTAGTGAAGTAGAAGATAGAATGGTAGAAATAAATGAATCAGAGAGGAAAAATGAAATAAAAGAAATGAGGACAATCTCAGAGACCTCCAGGACAATATTAAACATTCCAACATTCGAATCATAGGAGTCTCAGAAGAAGAAAACAAAAGAAAGACCATGAAAGAATACTTGAGGAAATAATAGTTGAAAACTTCCCTAAAATGGGGAAGGAAATAATCATCCAAGTCCAAGAAACCCAGAGAGTCCCAAACAAGATAAACCCAAGGTGAAACACCCCAAGACACATATTAATCAAATTAACAAAGATCAAACACAAAGAACAAATATTAAAAGCAACAAGGAAAAAACAACAAATAACACACAAGGGGATTCCCACAAGGATAAAAGCTGATCTTTCAATAGAAACTCTTCAGGCCAAGAGGGAATGGCAGGACAAAGTGATGAAAGAAAATAACCTACAGCCCAGATTACTGTACCCAGCAAGGATCTCATTCAAATATGAAGGAGAAATCAAAAGCTTTACAGACAAGCAAAAGCTGAGAGAAATCAGCACCACCAAACCAGCTCTCCAACAAATGCTAAAGGATATTCTCTAGACAGTAGACACAAAAACGGTTCATAAACTCGAACCCAAAACAATAAAGTAAATGGCAATGGGATCATACTTATCAATAATTACCTTAAACGTAAACGGTTTGAATGCCCCAAACAAAAGAGAAAGACTGGCTGAATGGATACAAAAACAAGACCCCTATATATGTTGTCTACAAGAGACCCACCTCAAAACAGGGGACACATACAGACTGAAAGTGAAGGGCTGGAAAAAGATATTCCATGCAAATAGAGATCAAAAGAAAGCAGGAGTAGCAATACTCATATCAGATAAAATAGACTTTAAAACAAAGGCTGTGAAGAGAGACAAAGAAGGACACTACATAATGATCAAAGGATCAATCCAAGAAGAAGACATAACAATTATAAATATATATGTACCCAATATAGGAGCACCGCAATATGTAAGACAAATGCTAACAAGTATGAAAGGGGAAATTAACAATAACACCATAATAGTGGGAGACTTTAATACCCCACTCACACTTATGGATAGATCAACTAAACAGAAAATTAACAAAGAAACACAAACTTTAAATGATACAATAGACTAGTTAGACCTAATTGATATCTATAGGACCTTTCACCCCAAAACAATGAACTTCACCTTTTTCTCAAGTGCACACGGAAACTTCTCCAGGATAGATCACATCCTGGGCCATAAATCTAGCCTTGGTAAATTCAAAAGAACTGAAATCATTCCAAGCCACTTTTCTGACCACAATGCAGTAAGATTAGATCTCAATTACAGGAGAAAAACTATTAAAAATTCCAACATATGGAGGCTGAACAACACGCTGCTGAATAACCAACAAATCACAGAAGAAATAAAAAAAAATCGAAATGTGCATAGAAATGAGTGAAAATGAAACCTATGGGACACTGTAAAAGCAGTGCTAAGGGGAAAGTTCACAGCAATAAAAGCATACCTCAAGAAACAAGAAAAAAGCCAAATAAATAACCTAACTTTACACCTAAAGCAACTAGAAAAGGAAGAAATGAAGAACCCCAGGGTTAGTAGAAGGAAAGAAAGAAAGCTTAAAAATTAGGGCAGAAATAAATGCAAAAGAAACAAAGGAGACCATAGCAAAAATCAACAAAGCCAAAAGCTGGTTCTTTGAAAGAATAAAACTGACAAACCATTAGCCAGACTCATCAAGAAACAAAGGGAGAAGAATCAAATCAAAATTAGAAATGAAAATGGAAAGATCACAACAGACAACACAGAAATACAAAGGATCATAAGAGACTATCAGCAATTATATGCCAATAAAATGGACAACGTGGAAGAAATGGACAAATTCTTAGAAAAGTACAACTTTCCAAAACTGAAGCAGGAAGAAATAGAAAATCTTAACAGACCCATCACAAGCACGGAAATTGAAACTGTAATCAGAAATCTCCCAGTAAACAAAAGCCCAGGTCCAGACGGCTTCACAGCTGAATTATACTAAAAATTTCAAGAAGAGCTAACACCTATCCTACTCAAACTCTTCCAGAAAATTGCAGAGGAAGGGAAACTTCCAAACTCATTCTATGAGGCCACCATCATCCTAATACCTAAACCTATCAAAGATGCCACAAAATAAGAAAACTACAGGCCAATATCACTGATGAACATAGATGCAAAAATCCTTAACAAAAATTCTAGCAATCAGAATCCAACAACACATTAAAAAGATCATACACCATGACCAAGTGGGCTTTATCCCAGGGATGCAAGGATTCTTCAAGATCCACAAATCAATCAATGTAATACACCACATTAACAAATTGAAAAAGCCATATGATTATCTCAATAGATGCAGAGAAAGCCTTTGACAAAATTCAACATCCATTTATGATAAAAATTCTCCAGAAAGCAGGAATAGAAGGAACATACCTCAACATAATAAAAGCTATATATGACAAACCCACAGCAAACATTATCCTCAATGGTGAAAAATTGAAAGCATTTCCCCTAAAGTCAGAAACAAGACAAGGGTGCCCAGGTTCACCACTACTATTCAACATAGTTTTAGGACATGGAAGCAACCTAGATGTCCATCAGCAGATGAATGGATAAGAAAGCTGTGGTATAAATACACAATGGAGTATTACTCAGCCATTAAAAAGAATACATTTGAATCAGTTCTAATGAGGTGGATGAAAATGGAGCTGATTATACAGAGTGAAGTAAGCCAGAAAGAAAAACACCAATACAGTATACTAACACATATATATCGAATTAGAAAGATGGTAACGATAACCCTGTATGTGAGACAGCAAAAGAGACACAGATGTATAAAACAGTCTTTTGGACTCTGTGGCGGGGGGGCGGGGGGGAACGTTTTGGGAGAATGGCATTCAAACATGATAATAATATAAGAAACAAATCACCAGTCCAGGTTTGATGCAGGATATAGGATGCTTGTGCCTGGTGCACTGGGATGACCCAGAGGGATGGTATGGGGAGGGAGGTGAGAGGGGGGTTCAGGATTGGGAACACATGTACACACGTGGTGGATTCATGTTGATGTATGGCAAAATCAATACAATATTGTAATTAGCCTCTAATTAAAATAAATAAATTTAAAAATAAAAGAAAAATAAAAATATTGTACAAAAACAAATAAAAATTGACTACTCTCCTTACACTGAAGGAGGTTTTTTTTAATTATAAACACAATGAACAGAGAAAGCATACACAATCAAATAAAAGAACTATGTATAAAGTCTTGTCCTATTTTACAGATGAGGTCCATAGAAGATAAACAAGAATATGCAAAAGAAGAGGAGCTTATAGTTCAATGTAAATTACTGGTAAGGTTTTCAACCTTGAGCTGTATGCTGGTTCCACATGTATTTTTTAGACTAGACTAGAGTGGACAAAAATAGCTAAATAAATAAACAAATCAGACCTGGATCACTAGTGATGATGTGTCATGAATCAAATTCTGTGTCTTGAGTCCAAAAAAGAAAAATAAAAACAGTAGAAATCTGCAGGATCTAAAGGTGAGTATAACTAACACGGACCTGTCTCTCAGCGTGAATACAATGCTAATTAGAATATCAATATATTAAAATAATTTAGAGTGAACATCAAGATGACTTTACCTAACACACAAGTTAGTCACCTTCACATAAAAAAAAACTCTATAATTAAAAATGATCAGAGACATGTTAAGGCAGTATAATTATCATTGGAGTCACAATTATAAATCTTTTTTCCTAAGTAGTTTGCAGAAATTACATATCTTGCAATGCTTTTCAGTGTGCTGACATGTTAAAATAAAATCAACAAATGTTAGAATTTAATTGAACTTTACAAACTGCATATGCCTTTTTATCAAGAAATTTAGCAATATTTTTATAATGATTTCTAAATAAACCTCAGATTTCTTTCAAATTTTATTACTTTCTCATACATTAATAGTATTTTCAGCAGATTCATATCTGTAACTCTTAAAGGCCCCTTCATTTTACCTACAATCCCATGTTAATTTTATTTAGAAAGTAAGTCTTTTCTTCATTATGCATTTGTAATAATTAGAAATAATATAAGTCAAATATGGGCTTATTCAATTTTACTAGTACATATATGATTTTTTAACTTAATTTCCTATTATACTAATCAAAGCTTAAAGTAGGAAAATAAACTATTTTAAAATGTTTCCTCTATAATAATTTCACCAAAAAATTAACACAGGGACTTCCCTGGTGGTCCAGTGGTTAAGACTCTTGTGTTTCCACTGCAGATGACCGGGGTTCAATTCCTGGTTGGGCAACTAAGATCCTGCATACTTCATGGCGCAGTTAAAAAAAAAAATTAATTCTAATCACCAGTATAAACTGAAGCATAACTCTCCAGGGGTGCACACTGCTGAATAATTTGTCCAAATGTCAACTGCAATTTTCAAAAATCCTTTCAAGCTCAAAATTTTAAACATCTGTAAAAAATACTTGTTTTGAGAGTGGTTTACACTCATGACACTTGACCTTTTGCTGTACACACCACAAAATTCAAGTCTCAAATACCACACAAGCAGGAAATCTGATCATTCCTGCAGTAGCCATATGCATGGTCCAATATCAAATATTAGTTCTAGGTTACGCTGAGTCATGTGTTACAAATCTTTTACTGAAACCTCTATAATTAGTTGTAATTTGCCTCTTTTAAAATGTGTTTCTTATGGGACATCTGGCCTTGAAAGTTCCACCTTCCCACTGAAAAAATACTTAAGTGTCTGGATTTTTTTTTTTCCACTTAATATGGAACACTGCATGGGTGGTATAACCAAGTCCAGACTTCTTAAAAAAATTAAATTTCAAGAACATAATGATTAAGAACCATTTAAGTATTACTAAATATAAATGTAAAATAAAATTTTGTTGCCCATAACTATCTACAGATTCCCAAATCAATATCTCAAATATTTAAAGTTCACAAAATAAATTTTAATGAGAGTACAGCACGGATACACTCATTTCCAGGAATATACACTAGTTAAGTTGAAATGGAAAATTAAGGTTCAGAATTAAGAGAATTCACAGAAAGAAAAAAAGTTTGAGCCCAGTGATTTCATATGACACTCAAAGTTATCTACTTCAAGAAGGAAATGATCTTACCAATTTATAAATAGCCTTAACTTGTTAGCAACGGAATGAAACACCAACACTGCAGAGTGGTTTGAATCTTTTTACTTTTTCTCCTTGTTTTTTACAGCTGCTTTATTTTATATGCCTTGCACAACAATCTACAGGGCAAGTTGGCAAGCACTATAATTCAGCAACTATACAGTGCGCAGGCGCAGGGCGAGATAACCTTTACCTTAACTTAGTTACTGCAGCTAAGACTTTGTTTGGGGGAACTTCTTTATCAACTTAGAATCCGTTTTGTCCCTGGGTCTGTTCCTTTTGAGGAATCAGAGAAACACCCTTGTGTGCAAGAAATGTTCTTTTCCCGCGGGAACAAACTGAGGATTCTTAGCTGAACATCTCATTTGCAAAAATGTTCAGCCCTGGTTGAAAGTCTCATTTGCAAGCACTTCTCAACCTTCTTTATACCTTGTTCCCTACATTAACTCATTTCGCAGATATTAAAATTTAACAATACTCATCAATTCACTTGGTTCTAGAAAGGCTTCCTTAAAATTGAAAATTAAATAATGGGCTAAGGAATAAATCATAAAAATGAAAGACTAAGACACTACTTTTATACAGGATAAAAGTGGAAAAATCCATCAAAACATGCTGCTGTCCAAACCTGTTTGCTTCCTAAATTAGAAAATTTTTCATACAAACTCCTTAAAATCAGTATTATTTTAAGGTAGGGGAACTAAGATCCACATGCCACAGGACACCTAAGCCCACATGGCACAACTATTGAGCCTGCAACAGAGACCCAGTGAAGCAAAAAACAAAACAGTTAGGTGTATAACCTAAGATTTGTTTATGTAAAAGCTGGCCTGTTCCAAAAGTTAAAGAAATAACAATTACTAATAACTATTAAATTGGTCGGGGCTTCTCTGGTGGCTCAGTGGTAAGGAATCTGCCTGCCAATGCAGGAGACACAGTTTCGACCTCTGATCCAGTAAGATCCCATAGGCAGCTGAGCAACTAAGCTCACGCACAACTACTGAGCCTGCGCTCTAGAGCCCAGGAGCTGCAACTACTGGAGGCCACACACCCTAGGGCCTGGGCTCCACAACAAAAGAAGTCCATCACGATGAGAAGCCTGTTCACCACAACTAGAGAGTAGCTGCAGCTCGCCATAACTAGAGAAAGCTGACTCACAGCAATGAAGACCCAGAACAGGCCCCCAAAAATAAAGTATTTGAATTGGTTAACATAAACAACTAGGTTCAATAATTTCTTACCTGTATTCCATCTTTAAGTTTCAAAATGCATTCCATTGTATTGATGGTAATTACCACTGGTTCTGAACCCAGTTTTGTCCATGGTACGTGGATCCTCAGTTCATGAATATGTCCACTTAAAAAAGTGAATGGTAATTTCAATTCCTTAAAACACAAAACATTAAATAAAATTTAGTAAGAGCTTAATATTTTTTTTCATTCTAATATCCAAAATACTTTCTGAAAAGAGAAACAAAATTTCCAACACAAAAATATTCTAGGGTGGTATGAATTGAGAGAGTAGCACTGACATACATATACTCCTCCAATTTAAAAAAATATAAACAGCAATAAATTTCATCATATAACAACAACAAAAACAAAATTCAGGGAATTACTGTTCATCAAAAAGCAGCATCAAATAACTTGCTAAATTATAGTTACTGATGAGCTACAAAAACGTATTGTGCAAGTTATATTTAATAAGGCACTTAACCTGTCAAGGTCTCTGTTTCTTATTTTGCTAAATGGAAATGATAACAGAACAGGATTTTAAGGCAAGATGAAACAGGGGAACTGAATTAAAGACAGGAGAATGACCTGACAAAATAAACACTGATCAACTTTGGAAAAAAAAAATAGTCCTGAACTTTACCTAAAGATCATACCTAGAAACTATATGATGATAAATTTTAAATGTTTTATAACTGTTTCATGATTAAAAAGGTTAGAAATGAAAACAAAGGTTACCACAACCACTTTATACTAAATCATTTCACCTTCAGATAAAATGTCATAAACCAACAACAAAAAAAGTAATAATAAATTGCATTTAGACTGTATTTCAGTCACATTATTGTAACTCTATTTGTGAAAGTTAAAATAAATATTAAGCTGTTCCTTCATCCAAGAAGTATCCACCTTGGTTTAGCAACACAGCAGTAATGTAGCTGAACACATACATAGACAGTACAGCAAAATGGTTAAGACCAATAAATCTGGAACCAGCACAAGGGGATTTAATCCTACACCTGCTACTTACTAGCACAATGACAAGAGGCAACTTGTACCACATCTCTGCATCTCAGTTTCTTTATCCATAAAACTGGATAATAGTAGTGTGTTTGGGGATTAAATCAATTAATTTACATAAAGTGCTTAGGACACTGTCTTCCTCAAAGGCCATCAATATAAAGACACTATTTATTACTACAAATGTAAAAGCCTCTTTTATGTCTTCAACAAGCTTATTAAAGAGCAGAATACTAAAAATCTATTGGTATTTCTACTATTCTAACAATGTCACAATTTTAACAGTTCTCAATATTTCATTAACTTTAAAGATGCAGTAATTTCTCCAAGCATTGATCAATGGGAGAGATTATATTTTGATCAGTGTCTATAATGAATACCATGTTAATGAGCACTTACTGTGTACCAGGCACTGTTTTAAGTACTTTACGTGCATGCAACCTTTAATCTTTGTAGGAACCCCAAAAAGTAAATACTATTATACCCACTTTATAGATTTAAAAAAAAAATCTGAGGCACAGAAAGGTCAAATAACTTTCAAAAATAACTCATCTTAGAGAGAGACATGATTCAAAACTGGAAAGTATTATGCCAGAGCCCTTGCTCTTAACAAAACTACACTGTTTCTAACTTCCTTTACGAGCAACGAGTACACTTCCATTGGTTATACATTCACTTGGATAATGTTTCAATGACATTTCCAAAATCTGAGGCACAGAAAGGTCAAATAACTTTCAAAATAACTCATCTTAGAGAGCTGAAACTGGAAATTATTACACCAGAGCCCTTGCTCTTAATAAAACTACACTACATCTAACTTCCTTTACAAGCAACGAGTACATTTCCATTGGTTATACATTTATCTGGATAATGTTTCAATGACATTTCCATCTCTACCCCTGAGGTGTGTAACAATGATATGTTTGTGAAATGACTACCAAAACTTGCAATCTATGGGCAAAATTGGATTTTATTAGAAGTTAAAAGACACCTAAATCAAACTCAAGACCCTGTTATCACCGGAATACTACTAATCTTATCTGAATGACTAATTGAACATTAACATAAGGGACAATATTCTATATTAAAACATGGAATTTTCAATCACATGGCCCATGCTGGTAATCCAACTGAAGTTCACTTAAATCAACTCACTGTAAGCAAGATCATTTCCATTTCCTCATCTCAGAGTTGCTGTGATAAACAAATAGGAACATTTACGCCTTATAAAAGGCAAAAGAAAATGTTGACTGTTAAAACAAGTGGGTCATCCTAAGGTAACCAAAAGAAATGATTTTCTTTTCATTCTTTTTCATTATTGAAATATACTGTACAACTTAAAAATATTTTATTTACTTGGAACTACTCAGGAAAACAATGCATCCCTAAAACAGAATATCTATGGCTGCACAAAGGAACTGAATATCTCTCATAAATCACATTGTAGAAAGGCTATTACAAAATATCCTCACAGGAAAAAAAGGGATATTTTAAAAATGAATGTAACAGGGCACAAAAGCAAAAATAGATGAATAGGACTATATCAAACCTAAAAACCTCCAGAAAGCAAAGAAAACACTCAGCAAAACAGAAAAGCAATCACATGGGAGAAACAGAAAGGATCTGATAAGGGTTTAAAATCTAGACGACATAAAGAACTACAACAACAACAAAACACAACAACAAAACAATAACCAAATTTTAAAAATGGAGAATTGACTTGAATAGAAATTTTCAAAAGAACACAGACAAAAGGCCAACAAAAAGGAAAAAATGCTCACCATCATTAATCAGAGAAATACAAATCAAAACCACAATGACAGGGCTTCCCTGGTGATTCAGGGGTAAAGAATCTGCCTGCCAATGCAGGAGACACGGGTTTGATTCCTGGTCCGGAAAGATGTCACAGACCAAGGAGCAACTAAACCCACGAGCCACAACTACTGAAGCCCATGTGCCCTAAACCTTGTGCTCTGCAACAAGAAAAGCCACTGCAATGAGAAGGCCGTGCACCACTACTAAAGAGTAGCCTCGACTCGCCCCAACTAGACAAAAGCCTGCGTAGCAACACAGACCCAGCAAAGGCAAAAATAAAACAAATAAATAAAATTATTTTTTTAAAAACCCACAATGGCAGATCTCCTTGGTGGTCCAATGGTTAAAAATCTGCCTGCCAATGCAGGAGACAGGAGTTTCATCCCTGGTTCAAGAAAACTCCACATGCTGCAGTGAAACTAAGCCCATGCACCACAACTACTGAGCTCGTGTGCTGCAAAAAGAAAAGCCACCCCAATGAAGAGCCCACACACTGCAGCTAGAGCAGCCGCCACTACTCTTGCCTCAACTAGAGGAAGCAGCATTCAGCAACGAAGACCCACCACAGCCATAAATCAATTAAATTAAAAACCACAATGACATACCATCTCACATCTGTTAGCAGGGCCCCTATCAAAAAAAAATGAAACAAGAACAAAAACAAACAAACAAAAAAAAAACCACCACCACAGAAAGTAATGTGTGGTAAGTATATAAAGAATGTATAACCCTTGTGCACTGTTGCTGAAAAGGTAAAATAGTGCAAGCACTATAGAACACAGTATGGAGATTATTCAAACAATTAAAAACAGAATTACCATATAAGCCAGCAATCTCAGTTCTGAGCACACACTAAAAAGAAACCGAAAGCAGGATCTTGAAAACATACTTGTACAACCATGCTTTTTGCAGCATTATTCACAACAGTCAAGAGGTTACTAAAACCTGATGTCCACTGAAAGATAAGGATAAAGAAAATGTGGTATATACATACGATGAAATATGACTTAGTCTTTAAAAAGAAACTTCTGTTATAGCCTATAACATATAATGAACCTCAAGGTCATCGTGATAAGTTAAATAAGCCAGTCACAAAAAGACAAATATTGTCTAACTTCACTTACAAAACGTACTTAAAGTAGTCAAATTCCTAGACACAGAAGAACAGTGGTGGCCAGGGGGAGACAGAAAAGAGAAGCATCAGTTTCGTGGGTACAGAGCTTAAGTTTCAGTGCCGGGAGCCAGTATGAGGAATCCCGCCCATGGCAAAGGTCATGAGGAAGAGACCCAACAGGCAAAGCCGAGTCAGATCTCGAGGGAACCTCCCTGGACCTACTCAAGCATCTATCCCAAAACCAGAATCTGTCTGCCTTACTGTATTATGCCTTTCACCAATTCCTCTGACAATAACAGGAGGCTGTCCGCCCACCACCTTTTTCTGGAAAAAGTTAATTTAGAGCTTTTAGATAATCAGTCTCATGGGCATAATAAGAGTGTTTCAATCCAAAAACCACTTTGATGGCTTTCTAGCCTGCCTGACAGGTTTATCCAGACACTTACAGCTACGCATGTGATTGTTTACAGCCTCCCGACCCTGAGAGGCACAGGAAGCTTAAAAAATTCTAGAAATGAAAAGTGAAGGAGGAGAGTGAAAAAGCTGGCTTAAAGCTCAACATTCAGAAAACGAAGATCATGGCATCTGGTCCCATCACTTCATGGGAAATAGATGGGGAAACAGTGGAAGCAGTGTCAAACTTTATTTTGGGGGGCTCCCAAATCACTGCAGACGGTGACTGCAGCCATGAAATTAAAGGACACTTACTCCTTGGGAGAAAAGTGATGACCAACCTAGACAGCATATTCAAAAGTGGAGACATTACTTTGCCGACTAAGATTCGTCTAGTCAAGGTTATGGTTTTTCCTGCGGTCATGTATGGATGTGAGAGTTGGACTGTGAAGAGGCTTAGCGCCAAAGAATTGATGCTTTTGAACTGTGGTGTTGGAGAAGACTCTTGAGAGTCCCTTGGACTGCAAGGACATCCAACCAGTCCATTCTGAAGGAGATCAACCCTGGGATTTCTTTGGAAGGACTGATGCTAAAGCTGACGCTTCAGTACTTTGGCCACCTCATGCGAAGAGTTGACTCAATGGAAAAGACTCTGATGCTGCGAGGGATTAGGGGCAGAGGAGAAAGGGACAACGGAGTATGAGATGGCTGGATGGCATCACGGACTCGATGGACCTGAGTCTGAGTGAACTCCAGGAGATGGTGATGGACAGGGAGGCCTGGCGTGCTGCGATTCATGGGGTCGCAAAGAGTCGGACACGACTGAGCGACTGGACTGAACTGAACTGAAGGGCCTTCTGAGGAGTCAAAATCATTAAAATAGAACTAATTAAGGGTTTCATTGTTGAGCCAATACATGCTGCCAAGTTTCATATCTTTTATTTGTTGATATAGTTGGTATGTAGAAAAAACAGGTAGTAACCCTGACATTATGATTATACAGTAATCATAATGAGAAATAGGTTTAAGGGCCTAGATCTGATAAACAGAGTGCCTGATGAACTATGGAATGAGGTTCATGACATTGTACAGGAGACAGAGATCAAGACAATCCCCATGGAAAAGAAATGCAAAAAAGCAAAATGGCTGTCTGGGGAGGCCTTACAAATAGCTGTGAAAAGAAGAGAAGCGAAAAGCAAAGGAGAAAAGCAAAGATATAAGCATCTGAATGCAGAGTTCCAAAGAATAGCAAGAAGAGATAAGAAAGCCTTCTTCAGCGATCAATGCAAAGAAATAGAGGAAAAGAACAGAATGGGAAAGACTAGAGATCTCTTCAAGAAAATTAGAGATACCAAGGGAACATTTCATGCAAAGATGGGCACAATAAAGGATAGAAATGGTATGGACCTAACAGAAGCAGAAAATATTAAGAAGAGGTGGCAAGAATACACAGAAGAACTGTACAAAAAAGATCTTCATGACCCAGATAATCATGATGATGTGATCACTAATCTAGAGCTAGACATTTTGGATCGTGAAGTCAAGTGGGCCTTAGAAAGCATCACTGCAAACAAAGCTAGTGCAGGTGACAGAATTCCAGTTGAGCTGTTTCAAATCCTGAAAGATGATGCTGTGAAAGTGTTGCACTCAAAATGCCAGCAAATTTGGAAAACTCACCAGTGGCCACAGGACTGGAAAAGGTCAGTTTTCACTCCAATTCCAAAGAAAGGCAATTCAAAAGAATGCTCAAACTACTGCACAGTTGCACTCATCTCACATGCTAGTGAAGTAATGCTCAAAATTCTCCAAGCCAGGCTTCAGAAATACGTGAACCGTGAACTCCCTGATGTTCAAGCTGGTTTTAGAAAAGGCAGAGGAACCAGAGATCAAATTGCCAACATCCACTGGATCATGGAAAAGCAAGAGAGTTCCAGAAAAACATCTATTTCTGCTTTATTGACTATGCCAAAGCCTCTGACTATGTGGATCACAATAAACTGTGGAAAATTCTGAAAGAAATGGGAATGTCAGACCACCTAACCTGCCTCTTGAGAAATCTGTATGCAGGTCAGGAAGCAACAGTTAGAACTGGACACGGAACAAAAGATTGGTTCCAAATAGGAAAACGAGTATGTCAAGGCTGTATAATGTCACCCTGCTTATTTAACTTCTATGCAGAGTACATCATGAGAAACGCTGGACTGGAAGAAACACAAGCTGGAATCAAGATTGCTGGGAGAAATACCAATAACCTCAGATATGCAGATGACACCACCCTTATGGCAGAAAGTGAAGAGGAGCTAAAAAGCCTCTTGATGAAAGTGAAAAAGGAGAGTGAAAAAGTTGGCTTAAAGCTCAACATTCAGAAAACGAAGATCATGGCATCTGGTCCCATCACTTCATGGGAAATAGATGGGGAAAGAGTGGAAACAGTGTCAGACTTAATTTTGGCTCCCAAATCACTGCAGATGGTGATTGCAGCCATGAAATTAAAAGACACTTACTCCTTGGGAGAAAAGTTATGACCAACCTAGACAGCATATTCAAAAGCAGAGACATTACTTTGCCGACTAAGGTCCATCTAGTCAAGGCTATGGTTTTTCCTGTGGTCATGTATGGATGTGAGAGTTGGACTGTGAAGAAAGCTGAGTGCCAAAGAATTGATGCTTTTGAACTGTGGTGTTGGAGAAGACTCTTGAGAGTCCCTGGGACTGCAAGGAGATCCAACCAATCCATTCTAAAGGAGATTAGCCTTGGGATTTCTTTGGAAGGAATGATGCTGAAGCTGAAACTCCAGTACTTTGGCCACCTCATGCGAACAGTTGACTCATTGGAAAAGACTCTGATGCTGGGAGGGATTGGGGGCAGGAGGAGAAGGGGAAGACTGAGGATGACATGGCTGGATGGCATCACGGACTCGATGGACCTGAGTCTGAGTGAACTCCGGGAGATGGTGATGAACAGGGAGGCCTGGCGTCCTGCGATTCATGGGGTCGCAAAGAGTCGGACACGACTGAGCGACTGAACTGAACTGAACTGAACCCTGACATTAACAACATTAGATCTTTGAGTTAAGTACTTTGTTATAACCCACTGCACCTTTGTTCTACAGGAATGTAACTTTATTTAGTACTTTGAGGGTGATGCAGATTAAAGAAAAAACACTTCAAGGGAAAATGAGTTTTCTGGTTGATAGACATTTATCTAGGAAAAGACCCATAAAAATGTTAACAGGCCTCTTGGCCAGAAGATAATGTAAATCACCTGAGACCTTTTATATACGGGAAGGTATGCAAAATAAGCCTGGTCTCAATAAGGGTCAGGACTGCTGCCCGTGCATAACTCTGCATATTCCATTACTTCTTTATGCACAACTTGGGGTATATAAGCTGCCTTTGAAAATAAAGTTGTGGGTCTTGCTCCGATGCTTGGCTCCCCCATGTCGTTCTTTTCTTATTCTCCCGTTTCAGGCTGAATTCCCACCTGGAGCATAGAGGCTCGCCATGTCTACTGATTTGCCTGGGCTTCTAAGACCCACGTGAGAGGGAGCCCAAGGTGGGGCACCCTCCACTATTCAAGCGGGTGCCTGCGGCCTATGTAGATGGTGCAAGTCCCTTGTCTCGGAGCTTTATAGGCTTTCTATGTAAACCAAGGAATACAGCCTCTTTTCTCCTCTGTTTTTTCACTACACTATTCTTTCTTAATCTCTCTTTATATCTCTAAATAAATAAATCTCTCCTCACCAATGCCATCTCCCCTTGGAATTACCCTGGATCCACCGGGGCTGGACCCTGGCATTTCAGAAGATGGAAAGTTCTAGAAACCTGTTGAATAATAATGTATATATAGTAAACACAACTGCCCACCTAAAAATGGTGAAGATGGTAAACTTTATGCTATATCCATTTTTACCACAACATAAACATAAATTTAAAACAGGACTTCTAGAATTCTAAGTTAGAAGGCTGGCAAATTCTCTCCCCAAAAGGCAGTGAAGAAACTGGACAAAGTTATTTAAAAAAAAACAACAGAAATCTCAGGGGCAATGAGGGAATGCTACCTTGAAAGAGATGGGAATACCAGACCACCTGACCTGCCTCTTGAGAAACCTATATGCAGGTCAGGAAGCAACCGTTAGAACTGGACATGGAACAAAAGACTGGTTCCAAATAGGAAAAGGAGAACATCAAGGCTGTATATTGTCACCCTGCTTATTTAACTTCTATGCAGAGTACATCATGAGAAATGCTGGGCTGGGAGAAACACCAGCTGGAATCAAGATTGCCGGGAGAAATAACAATAACCTCAGATATGCAGATGACACCACCTTTATGGCAGAAAGTGAAGAGGAACTAAAAAGCCTCTTAATGAAAGTGAAAAAGGAGAGTGAAAAAGTTGGCTTAAAGCTCAACATTCAGAAAACGAAGATCATGGCATCCTGTCCCATCACTTCATGGGAAATAGATGGGGAAACAGTGGAAACAGTGTCAGACTTAATTTGAGGGGGCTCCCAAATCACTGCAGATGGTGACTGCAGCCATGAAATTAAAAGACGCTTACTCCTTGGAAGAAAAGTTATGACCAACCTAGACAGCATATTCAAAAGCAGAGACATTACTTTGCCAACAAAGGTCCGTCTAGTCAAGGCTATGGTTTTTCCAGTGGTCATGTATGGATGTGACAGTTGGACTGTGAAGGCGGCTGAGTGCAGAAGAATTGATGCTTTTGAACTGTGGTGTTGGAGAAGACTCTTGAGAGTCCCCTGGACTGCAAGGAGATCCAACCAGTCCATCCTAAAGGAGATCAGTCCTGAGTGTTCACTGGAAGGACCGATGCTAAAGCCGAAACTCCAGTACTTTGGCCACCTCATGCGAAGAATTGACTCATCAGAAAAGACTCTGATGCTGGAAGGGATTGGGGGCAGGAGGAGAAGGGGACAACAGAGGATGAGATGGCTGGATGGCATCACTGACTCAATGGAGTGTGGGTAAACTCCAGGAGTTGGTGATGGACAGGGAGGCCTGGTGTGCTGCAATTCATGGGGTCGCAGAGAGTCGGACATGACTGAGTGACTGAACTGAACTGATGAAAGTGAAAAAGGAGAGTGAAAAAGTTGACTTAAAACTCATTATTAAGAAACTAAGATTATGGCATCCAGTCCCATCACTTCATGGCAAATAGATGGGGAAACAATGGAAATAGTGACAAACTTTATTTTGGGGGGCTCCAAAATCACTGCAGATGGTGACTGCAGCCAGGAAATTAAAAGACACTTATTCCTTGGAAGGAAAGTTATGACCAACCTAGATAGCATATTCAAAAGCAGAGACATTACTTTGTCAACAAAAGTCTGTCTAATCAAAGCTATGGTTTTTCCAGTAGTCATGTATGGATGTGAGAGCTGGACTGTAAAGAAAGCTGAGCACAGAAGAATTGATCCTTTTGAACTGTGGTGTTGGAGAAGACTCTTGAGAGTCCCTTGGACTGCAAGGAGATCCAACCAGTCCATCCTAAAGGAGATCAGTCCTGGGTGTTCATTGGAAGGACTGATGTTGAAGCTGAAACTCCTATACTTTGGTCACCTGATGCAAAGAACTGACTCACTTGAAAAGACCCTGATGCTGGGAAATATTGAAGGCAGGAGGGGATGGGGACAACAGAGGATGAGATGGCTGGATGGCATCACCGACTCAACGGACATGAGTTTGAGTAAGCTCCAGGAGTTGGTGATAGACAGGGAGGCCTGGTGTGCTATACAGTCCACGGGGTCGCAAAGAGTCAGACACGATTGAGCAAATGAACTGAACTGAAAAATAAGATATCAAAATACTATAAGTCAATGTTGACAAAACTATAAAAAGGAAGTAGACAAATTCACAATCATAGTTGGAAATGTTACCATTAAGATATCTCTCTTTGTAATTAACAGAACAAGCAGACAATGAAAATCTATATGGATATATAAGATTTGAAGAACTCGAGTAACCAATTTGAAGCAACTGACATTTATGGAAGAAAAAGGCAAAAACTGTAGGATACATCTCTCATCAATTACAAATGAAATATTTCCAAAAATAAAAATTCATGACCACATACTGAGTCAAATTATAATGGATCAAAATCACAGAGAATATGCTGAACATTTGGAATTAAAATAGAAATCAATAACAGAAAGATAACCAACTATTCCCTAAATGTCTGAAAATTAAGCAACACACTTCTAAGTAACCCTTGAATAACCACATGCAAAAACATACAAACTTGGATACTTGTATCATATGCAAAAATTAACTCAAAGTGATCAAAGACCTAATGTTAGAGCTAAAACTATAAAACTCTTAGGAGAAAATATAGGGAGAAAGCTTCATGATACTGGATTTGGCAATGATTTCTTAGATATAACACCAAAAGCCCAGGCATCAAAAGAAAAATGTGTAACCTGGACTTGTCAAAATTTAAAACTTTAGTTCTTCAAAGGACACTATCAATAGCATCAAAAGTCAACCCACAGTGGGTGATAATACTTGCTAATAGTATCCGATATGGGACTGATACCCAAAATATACAAATAATTCCTACAACTCAGTAACAAGTACAAAAAATTTTTAAATGGGCAAAGGACTTGAACAGACATTTCGCCAAAAAGAGATATACAAACAGTCCATAGTACATGGAAAGGCTAAAAATAACAAACTCATTGTTTAACAGCAAAAAATGAGAAGTAACTATAACTCCCACACATTACTGGTGAGAATGTAAAGTTGGGAAGATCCCCTGGAAAAGCAAATGACAACCCATTCCAGTATTCTTGTCTGGAGAATCCCATGGAAAGAGGAGCCTGGCAGGCTCCAGTCCATGGTGTTGCAAGAGTGGGATACAACTTAGCGTAAGTAAACCACCAACACACCAGAAAACTATTTGGCAGTATCCATTAAAGTTAAACATATGCCTGCCTTCTAAGGGAAATAAACACCTATGTCCAATACAAGTATGTTCATAAGAGCTTTCTTCATAATAGCCAAAAGTAGAAAAAAATCCAAATGTATATCAAAAGGAAAATAAATACATAATATAGGCAAAATGAATCTTTATACAATGGAATACAACAAGGCAATACAAAGAATAAACTCTCTTTCATGCAACTTGAGTCAATCTTAGCCTCAATGTTAACAAAAGAATTCAAACACAAGTGATTGCCATTTATTTAAGTTTCACGAAGAGGTTCAAGAAACGTCTGTTGACAGAAGTCAGAACAGCAATCACCTGTCTTAGGGGTGGGGCTGCTAATTACAAAGAAGCAAGGAGAGCCTTTCTGAGTGCCAGAAATATTTTATTTCTTGATCTGGATAGTGGTTACAAAGGTGTCACGAGTATGCAAAAATTAAGCTGTATGCTTAGGATTTCTGCTCATTAAAAAACAATGAAAATATTAAGATAATCAATCTTAGAGAGAGGACGAAGAAACCAAGAATATTATTTCTCAGTGTTAACTCTAGATTATTCAACAGAGAAAGCGGTGGGATATAACCAAAAATGATTAATAACATCACCATGGGTGTGAATTCCCTTATCTCCTAAATAGCATCTAAATCTCCTAATAGAATTACCTGATATATGTTAATAATAAACGTAGTAAGTGACCTAATACGTAAACTTTGAAGTTACAGTTAATTTGCATCAGACCATTCTCACGTTAAAAAGAAAATTTAAAAAGTGATTAAGAAAGAAGTTTTCAATTATGCTGGCATTTTCAATCTTTATCTGTCTACTCAATATTCTGAGAATTCCATGGGTAATGTCATCTTTCCTACGAAGAGAACTTTCCTCAAGATCTGACCTTGTTGTCTTCATTACCCAAAAGGGAAAAAAGGAATATAATATTTTCCAGCATCATTTAGAATCCTAGCAGTGTAAATTAGCATATTCGGTAATGTTTAAGAACTGAGTAAAATGGGGGAAGAATTCTGACAAGAACAATGAAATTGTTTTTCGGTTGCGGCAACTTGGGGGGATTACGATTCTAACAATCCATCACTAGCAACAAACTGTAAAAGAAAAAACTTCTGAAGAGGGTCTCTAGTTTCAAGATGGCCCTAAATACATTAGCAGAAAAACGAAGGTTTTAAAGCATAAAATCCAAGTGCAGGAAAGACCAGATTACTTCTAAACAGGCTGAAAACGTTTCCAATCCGTGACAGCTGCACCGCTTACCTGCTCCAGCACATCCAATTTTAACTCCAGCTTGCTGAGAACCACGTCTCCACCCCATAGCGACAGCTGTAGATCTGACGGCTTTAAGTTCTTGATGTAGCGATTCACATAGCTCATTAAAATGGGAGTCACATACGACTCCAGCATCTTTTAAGGTACACAGAAGTCACAAAGTCAGAAGCTGAAAGGAGGTAAAGAGAGAAACAGGAGAGGGAATTAAGTCTGTGGTGCAATTCCTGAGGGAAAAAAAGCATTTCTCAGGAAGGGTTGTAGAGGCCAAAAAGCAAGAGCCCCCCCGCCCACCACCACCACCACCACAGCGGCCGCTCGCCTTCTCCCAGAAACAGAGAAAACTCAAGTGGGCTCTACAGCAACGCCTTCCTCATTAGAACAACTCCCCTCAACCCGCCCGGCGAGCAGCGGGAGGAGGAAGCAGTGGTGACCTGAAGAAAGCCGGTGCCGGCGGTGGGAACTGAAGGGAGGCGGGCTCGCCTTCGGCCACGGCAGCCCTTTAGCCAGCCCAGCCGCCCCGGAGGCCCTAGGCCCCCGGAACCCGGCCGCATGTACCGCCGCGGAACCAGGCCGGCTTCCCGCCTCTTGCGCCCTCGGCTGACACTCACGCCCAGGAGTACCGTGGCGTCTCCTCCACCTCCCGGTACCTGGCACCCGCCTCCGGAGGCGGCGCAGCGCCCGTACCGCGCCACTTCCGGGTGCGCGGCGCTCAGTGCTCGGAACGAACTGTTCCTCCCCCTCCTCGCACTCGACTCCGAGGCAGGACCGGGGTTCTCAGACCCTAGACGCCGTGCAGTGCGTCTTCTAGGAGGGGACCCCTCGCGCTCGCTCGGCCAGCCCGCGCCTCCGCTCCGACCCCACTGGTGGTCGGACCAAGCTCTAGGAAGTGCACGGGGGAGGTGGGCGGACCCGTAAAATGGAGACACCGGAGATCCGGAAGTGGCGCTGCGGGAAGACAGCCGCTTAGGTGGAGATGGATTCCGAATGAGGAAGTGCAGAGGGCCAGAGATCCGATGAGGAGAAAGAAAGTGGGTCGTGGTCTTGAAAGCCCTCAAAACCAAGTGGTTTTCGTTTCTCTCTGGAAACGGAAGGGCTAGCGAGAACTTGGGTTCGGTGGGCAGAGCAATAGCAATTTAGATCGAAAGCTGCTTTGCCGGAGGAAAGAGAAAAGGAAGGAATTAAGGTATGGTGTAGGGGAGAGCGTTTTGACCAAAGGTGTAAACCAGCTTTGGCGTACTTTTTAATACTTGAGCGAAGAAGTGGTTATGCTTACATTTGTGCGGGGGAAAAATAAAGAGAAAATCGTGGCAGTCTATTGGACTGCAGCTGATACATGCAACTGCAGAAAGGGGTATGAATAGCAGAAGGCAGAAATGAGACTACGGAAGAAAATGAGACTTAGAGAAAGCGAAAAGCAATAGCTGAAAGAGAATGAATTCAAAGAGTCGGTGCTGGTTATATTAGGCTGAAATGAATGTATAAAATACTACCTTTCCTTATAGTGCCTTGAAAGCTGACACAGGCAACAAACTCTAACACCTAACACCTGGTAAACACCCAAATTACTGAGCTTAAAGGGATAGCATAGGACATGCTGCCTAATTTTTGACCAACGTTTACTATTTTTAGTAACTTCTGAAGACACCACTGCATATTGAAAACAGGTTTAAACCTTATAAAGTAATTAAAATATACACCCATGTTCTCGTTGCATTGAAAAGACTTTGTAAATACGTTCCTAAAAAACACTTTACTGAAAGTCAAGATTTCTTGAAAGTTTCAGAAATTGCAATAGGAAAGAGAAACAAGTGAGGATACCTTAGTTCCTTATTTTCATTAACAAAACGGATCTAAAGTTTCAAAAAGAAAGAACAGGGGCGAGGGGCGGCGGGGAGAGGGAGTTGAAGAAGGGGGGAAAAGCAGCAGCTAATGCTAACTCAGAGCAATTGTCCTCACAAAAAGCCGTCACGAAAAACCCAAGTAACTCGGATCTTATTAAAGCCTACTAAACCAGTCAAGTAAATTATCCAAGTAATATCTTACTTATCTGCTTCACTTGAAAAGTGAAGGGATTGAAGCCATGACTCAGAAGTTTTAATATAAATGGTTCAACTAATTGTATGAAACCCCTAGGAAGTCTAGAGAAGGAGCTCCAAGCTTCCTTATTTTTCTAAGGAAAGAAAAAGGGCCTAGTCTTATTTGTGTGGCAATTTAACAAATCAGTGAGTAAAATAGCTCAGTCGTGTCTGACTCTTTGCCACCCCGTGGACTGTAGCCCACCCGGCTCCTCTGTCCATGGAATTCTCCAGGCAAGAATACTGGAGTGGGTTGCCATTTCCTTCTCCAGGGGATCTTCCCAACCCAGGGATCGAATCTGGGTCTCTTGCATTGCAGGCAGACGCTTTATCCTCTGAGCCACCAGGGAAGCCCCAACAAATCAGACCAATGTATTAAAATAAATTAGCCAGATATTTTTAATAGATTTTTACTGTGCTGTATAAACAATAATTATGGAATACTAAACATTTTTTGTTTTATTATGCCATTTTTCTCTTGGAGCCAACAAAAGAAAATTGCCAAATTCCTGCCTTGGAAAAATTATTTAGGCACTGATTTTTTTCCTTTCGTTTTAAGAATCAAAAAATAGTGGTTTTCAACCTGTTCTGCTGTGCCCTGTTTTATAAGCAGTCGAGATACATTTCATTCCTTTTCACTAATATATTTCCATAATTGCTGTTTTTTTGTCAAATAACACTTCCCAGATCTCCTACTGTTATGTTTTTTTTTATTGAGAGATATTCCCTCCCTAAAAAAATATTTTTAAGTCTTAATAAGCCTTTGAGGCAGGATGGCTATATAGGCAGTAGTTCTCCAGGGTGAGGTGAAATTTTTTGCTTTTTTTAATTAACTTTATTTTTTTAGCGCAGTTACAGGTTCATGAAAAAATTGAGCTGAAAGTTCCCATATAATCTTTGCCCCCACACACGTAAAACCTTCTCCATTATTGACATCCCCCACCAGAGTGACATTGATGAATCTACATTGACATACCATTATAACTCAACGTCTATGGTTTACATTAGGGTTCACTCTTGTACTTCCTATGGATGTTGTATACTAGTAAAAATTCCTTAGCGAAGAGGAGTTTTGCAATATCCCACAGAGTTGAAAACTCATTTAGTCTAGCACTTTCACTTGTAATACAGTGAAAGATTTGCATATGTGAACAAGGTGACAAGCTTAACAGTATTTTGCAGCAACATTTGTAATAGTAAAACAGTGCAAACAACTGAAGTATCAACAGGAAGAATGTGGTATATTCATATAATGAAATATTAATGATGAAAATAGTTAGAGCTATGACTTTCAAATGTTTTATTCAGTTAGAAATATAGTTTACACCATGACTCAGCTTATATATAAAGAGAACTTTCACAAACCTATACTTAAAAATTGAGTACATGTGGTGTATTCTATTTTCTTTGTTATTCTATTTCTTTTTTCTAAAATAGTTCATGACCTATCAAATTAATATGACCTGCAGATGGTGACTGCAGCCATGAAATTAAAAGATGCTTACTCCTTGGAAGAAAAGTTATGACCAACCTAGATAGCATATTCAAAAGCAGAGACATTACTTTGCCGACTAAGGTCCGTCTAGTCAAGGCTATGGTTTTTCCAGTGGTCATGTATGGATGTGAGAGTTGGACTGTGAAGAAAGCTGAGTGCCAAAGAATTGATGCTTTTGAACTGTGGTGTTGGAGAAGACTCTTGAGAGTCCCTTGGACTGCAAGGAGATCCAGCCAGTCCATTCTGAAGGAGATCAGCCCTGGGATTTCTTTGGAATGAATGATGCTAAAGCTGAAACTCCAGTACTTTGGCCACCTCATGTGAAGAGTTGACTCATTGGAAAAGACTCTGATGCTGGGAGGGATTGGGGGCAGGAGGAGAAGGGGACAACAGAGGATGAGATGGCTGGATGGCTTCACAGACTCGATGAACGTGAGTCTGAGTGAACTCCGGGAGTTGGTGATAGACAGGGAGGCCTGGCGTGCTGCAGTTCATGGGGTCGCAAAGAGTCGGACACGACTGAGTGACTGAACTGAACTGAACTGAACTAATGGTTTGCAACTTGGTCTACAAAAAAAAACTGAACAAAGTTAAATATTTACCAATATCTGAAAAATAAAACATAGAGAAAATAACAAATATAGCATATCACATATATAATATATATACATATACATACACGTGGCATTCCAAGAAATATATGGCTCTATATTATGAAAGCTACATATATATTGAGTTAGCCAAAAAGTTCCTTTGGTTTTTAAGTAGAAATGAAAGAAAGTAATTATCCTTCAATAAAAAAATGAAAAAAAAAAGATACTTTTTTCATTTTCACCATGAACTTTATTGAACAATGTACTCCGTTTTGCTTCACTATCTTCTGCCATTTTTCAGGCAGCTTCATAATTCCATCTTCCCAAAACTTTCTATCATTTGAATAAAAAAAACCTGTTCTTTTGGCAATGCCTTTGGCTGTCTTCCAAGGAAATGAAATTTTATCCATTAAAGGAATTTTGTAAAAACTGAAAAAAATGGAAACCCAAAGTTGCAATTTCTGGTGAATACAGTGGATGAATCAGAACTTCCCAGGCAACTTTTTGCCTGGTCATCAAAGAAACATGCATTGTTGGGATATTCTGATGGAAGATTATGTGTTTTCTGCAGAATAATTCCAGACACTTTTTGTCAAGTGTTGCCTTCAGTTGGTCTAATTGTGAGTAGTACTTGTTGGAATTAATCGTTTGGATTCCCAGACACTGTTAATAGAGAACAACCTTCCAATCCCACCATATACACATCAGCTTCTTTGAACGAAGTTCAGGTTTTGGTGTGGTTGGTGCTAATTCATTTCACTTGCCCCACAATCTCTTCCATTCCACATGATTGTACAGTATCCACTTATCATCACCTGTCACAATTTGTTTTAAAAATGGAACATTTTTGTTACACTTAAGTACAGAACTGCATGCAGAAATATAATCAAGAAGGTTCTTTTCATTTAACATATATGGAACCCAAAAATCAAAGTGATGAACATAACCAAGCTGTTGCACTGGATATTTGAGTATGTCCCTGCATGGTGTAACATGGATTATTCACAATTAATGTCTGGACTCGATTGCTATCAACTTCAAACATTCTACACCATCTACCTGACTGTGGAGCATCGTCCAGCCAGATATCTCCAGCACAAAACTTCACAAACTTTTTTTTTTTTTTTTTGCTGCTGAAAGCTTTATGGTTTCCATTTGGTCCAAGGCTTGGAGGAGGGCTCCATCATGTTAAAAAGCTGCCTACTGTCAGCAAAGAGAGGCTTCAGGCAGCAGCCCTAACATTAGGGGGTCTCCTCAAAGGTCACTGGGCTCCAGAGGTTCCGAGTCATACTTGAGGGTGAGCCTTTCAAAGAGATATTGTCCAACCCAACCTGGGAACCAGCCAGACTGCAGAGGTTGGTCAGGCGGTCACCCATCTTCTTGATGAATTTCACCTCCTCATTTAGGAAGTGGCTCTCCAAAAATTCACAGATGTGGGGGTCTGCTTGGGTAGACCCTGGCCATGAAGTTCCAAAAGGGCCTGGTTAAGGTTCTTCTCCTTGAGAAAGGCAGCTTCCATAGAGTCCTGACTTTTACCCCACTCTTCTTGAAATGCTTCTGCACATTGGCCACTGTGCTGGTTTTGCATTTTCAAGAGACGTTCTGCATCCTCCTGTGTCTCCTTGGCCAATACATGGAAAAAGTGGCCCACACCCTCCAGAGCCACATTGTCCTGGTTGAAATACAAGCCCAGAGACAAGTATGTATAGCAGGCCCACAGATGCATTTTGACCAGGCAGCTGATAGCTGCCTCCACCTCAGTGAAACAATTCTGATGAATCTTGGAGTTCATGGTTGATCATAAGGAGTTAAGCTCAAAAAATGGTGTTTCTGGTCCTGATGTTTGCAGACAGCTCAGTGGCTGATTCCAAAGATTGCAACCAGAGAAAAGGTTGGAAGGTGGTCAGAGGCTGGAGCAAGGGGCATCCCTGGGTCTGTTCCATCCAAGCACTGTTGAAGCAAGAGAGAGCCGAGGGACCACTGACTACACTGCCCACAAACCTCTTTTGAAACGTTCAGTCAGTCACAGCACCTTCTCAATACACTGTACAAATCTTTTTTAGTGTGCTTCTGTTGCATTTATTATTTGTTTGAAATAATAAAGCATAAAGTCCCAAAAATGTTTATTTTACTCCATCATCATTATTAAAATGGCTACACAAAAATTTACCAATTTTGATAACTTTTTTTTAAACACATGGTGATATGATAGCTGTTTACAATACAATCTAACGAAATTGTTTTGAAGTTAAAGACAATTAAGCACCGCTAGAGTCACCTTATGAAAAACTGAATGAATCTTTTCACCAACCCAATATTTTTAAATAGTATATTAAATATTTTCATGACACAGAGAAATACCAAATTAAGGATGGTAATTATCTCTAAAGAAGAAGAGATGGAAGAATAAAGCAGAGGAAGGGAATACGAAGTATTTCAACTGTATCAGTAATTTTTTTTTAATAATACAAAATTTAATATTTGAGAGTTAGGATGTAAGTACATAGACATTTTTGTATTTTTCTGTTATTGCTGTTCAGTCGCTAAGTTGTGTCCAACTCTGCAACCCCATGGACTGCAGCATGACAGGCTTCCCTGTCCTTCACTATCTCCCTGAGTTTGCTTAAACTCATGTCCATTGAGTCAGTGATGCCATCCAACCATCTCATCCTCTGTCACCCCCTTCTCCTGCCTTCAATCAACATCAGGGTTTTTTTCAATGAGTCAGCTCATCACATCAGGAGACCAGAGTATTGGAGCTTCAGTTTTAGCATCAGTCCTTCCAATGAATATTCAGGGTTGATTTCCTTTAGGACTGACTGGTTTGATCTCCTTGTAGTCCAAAAGAATCTCTAGAGTCTTCTCCAATACCACAGTTCGAAAGCACCAATTCTTTGATGCTCAGCCTTCTTTATGGTCCAACTCTTACATCTGTACATGACTACTGAAAAAAAAAAATAGCTTTGACAATATGGACCTTTGTTGGCAAAGTGACGTCTCTGCTTTTTAGTAGGTTGTCTAGGTATGTCGTACCTTTTCTTCCAAGGAGCAGGTGTCTTTTGATTTCGTGGCTGCAGTCACCATCCACAGTGATTTTGGAGCCCAAGAAAATAAAATCTGCCACTGTTTCCATTTTTCTGCATCTATTTGCCATGAAGTGATAGGGCCAGATTAATACCATGATCTTAGTTTTTTAAATGTTGAGTTTTAAGCCAGCTTTTTCAATCTCCTCTTTCACCTTCATCAAGAGGCTCTTTAGTTTCTCTTCACTTTCTGCCATTAGGGTGGTGTCATCTGCATATCTGAGGTTGTTATTTCTCCCAGGAATCTTGATTTCACATGGCATTTCACATGGTGTACTCTGCATATAAGTTAAATAAGCAGGATAACAATATACAACCTTGTCACACTCCTTTCCCTATTTTGAACCAGTCCATTGTTCCATGTCCAGTTTTAACTGTTGCTTCTTGACCTGCATAAAGGTTTCTCAGGAAGTAGGTGAGGTGGTCTGGTATTCCCATCTCTTTAAGAATTTTCCAGTTTGATGTGATCCACACAGTCAAAGGCTTTAGTGTAGCCAGTGAAGCAGAAATAGATGTTTTTCTGGAATTCTCTTGCTTTTCCTATGATCCAGCGGATGTTGGCAATTTGATCTCTGGTTTTTCCGCCTTTTCTAAACCCAAGTTTTACATCTGGAAGTTCTCAGTTCACATACTGTTGAAGACTAGCTTGAAAGATTTCAAGCATTACCTTGCTGGCATATGAAATGAATGCAATGGTATGGTAGTTTGAACATTCTTTGGCATTGCCCTTCTTTGAGACAGGAATGAACTTATAAGGACTGACTTATAATGAACTGGATAAGGACTGACCTTATCCAGCCCTGTGGCCATTCCAGAGTACTCCAAATTTGCTTGCGTACTGAGTACAGCACTTGTATTTTTATATATGCACAAAATATTTTATAATAAAATATTAATCAATTAGACCAATATTTCTCAACTTTGTATCATATCTCCAAAAATCATAAAGCTTACTTTTTCTAAGAAATTATATATCTTCAGACATTGATTATCTTATTTAAATTTTAAAGAAATACAAGTTTTAGTCATATATTAGGGGCTATCTTAAGGATATCCTATTTTGCCAGGCTAATTAATAGTGATAATAGGGCTAGTGAGCTGCATGGTGGCCCCACAAAAGATATGACCACATCCTAATTCTCAGAACCTGTGAATATTACCTTGATATTAATAGTATAGTATTTAAAAAATTGAATATTACCTTATATAGCAAAATATGTGATTAAGAATTTGGAGAAGAAGAGCTTTCTCCTAGATTTTACAGTGGGTTTTAAATCCAGTGACAAGTGTCCTTATAAGAGTAAGATAAAGGAAGATAACAGAGAAAAGGAGAAAGCAATGTGATTATAGAGTCTGGAGTGACGCAACTCTGAGTCAAGAATGCCAAGAACCACCAGAGATGAAAGAAGTAGAAATAGATTCTTCCCCTACAGCCTCCAGAGAGATTGCAACCCTGCTGGCACCTTGACATTTGACTTCTGCCTCTGGAACTACAAGAGAATAAATTGTGTTGTTTTATACCACTTAGTTTGTAGTAATTTGTTACAGCAACCACAGGAAACTAATACCCTAGGTCAGAATGACAAGGGAGACAGTCTTCATATAACAGGAAGATTAACCCTGAGCCAGCAGAACATAAGTTAAAAGTCTTATCTTGAAAGCCCAAAAGACTGAAGACAGAAAGGCAATGGGGACTCTTTTGCAGAGAAAGACTGGTTATCTCTCCATGATGTCAGGATTTTATGATAATTAAATAATTGAAACATTCCTTCCAATATGTTAGGAAGTAAACTTGAGAGGAAATATATACGCTGTGGTGATTTTAAAGGAAAGCTATATCCAGAAACCTGATTATGGGCTTAACACTTCCTTTCTTAAATCAACAAAATCAAAGATCCTTAAAATCTTTTTATGCACTAACTTCCTTGTTGGTTGCACTGGTTTTTAAAATGTCCACAAATTCTTTAATAGTACCCCCTTCTAAAGGTGGAGTCTAATTCCCCTTCGAGTATGGGTTGTATTTAGTGACTCACTTTTAAGTCATTTGAGGAGGCAGAAGGAACAATATGTGATTTCTGAAATTAGAACAAAAAAGGCATTGTGACTTCTTCCTCTTTTTGCCCTTTGCGTTACTTGCTCTGGGAGAAGCCAGCTACCATGACATGAGAATGCTCAAGCTTCACTAGGGAGACGTTCACATGGTGAGAAACTGAGGCCTTCTGCCAAAGGCAAGGGTGAAATTGGGGTTTTCTGTCAACAGTCAGCCTTAAGATGACAGCACTTGCTGACATCTTAACTGCAACTTCATGAGAGATCTTGAGTGAGAAGGACCAGGCTAGGCTCTCCTAAATTCCTAAACCATAGCAGAAATTGTGAGATAATAAATGTATATTATTTTAATCTGCTAGATTTGGGGGCAATTTCTTACACAACAACAGGCAACTAAAACATTGACACACCTTCCAAATAAAATACGTCAAGGCTGTATATTGTCACCATGCTTATTTAACTTACATGCAGAGTACATCATGCAAAATACCAGGTTGGATGAAGCACAAGCTGGAATCAAGACTGCCAGGAGAAATATCAATAACCTCTGATATGCAGATGACATCACCCTTACGGCAGAAAGTGAAGAGGAACCAAAGAGCCTCTTGATAAAGGTGAAAGAGGATAGTGAAAAAGCTGACTTAAAACTTTACATCCAAAAGACTAAGATCATGACATCCAGTCCCATCACTTCATAGCAAACAGATGGGGAAACAATGAAAACAGAGACAGACTTTATTTTCTTGGGCTCCAAAATCATTGCAGATGGTGACTGCTGTCATAAAATTAAAAGACACTTGCTGCTTGGAAGAAAAGCTATGACAAATCTAGACAGTGTATTAAAAAGCAGAGACGTTACTTTGCTCATAAAGGTCCAAATAGTCAAAGCTATGGTTTTGCCAGTAGTCATGTACAGATGTGAGAGTTGAACCATAAAGAAAGCTGAGTGCCAAAGAATTGATGCTTTTGAACTGTGCTGTTGGAGAAAACTCTTGAGAGTCCCTTGGAAAGCAAGGAGATCAAACCAGTCATTCCTAAAGGAAACCAACCCTGAATACATTGGAAGGACTGATGCTGAAGCTCCAATACTTTGGCCACCTGATGCAAAGAACTGACTCATTGGAAAAGACCCTGGTGCTGGGAAAGACTGAAGGCAGGAGGAGAAGCAGACAACAGAGGACGAGATGGTTGGATGGCATCACCGACTCAATGGACGTGAGTTTCAGCAATCTCTGGGTGATGATGAAGGACAGGGAAGCCTGGTATGCTACAGTCCATGGGGTTGCAAAGAGTCAGACATGACTGAGCAACTGAACAATAATGATACAACCCAGCCATTCTACTTCTAAGTAGTTACCAAAGAGAAATAACAGAATTAGTCTACAAAAAGATTTGTACAAAAGTGCTTAAACAGGATCATCTGAAATATCTCAGATCATTTGTATGATTATTTTTAATTGTAATGGAGAAGCAAATTGTGATACAGACATACTATGGAATACTATTCAACACTAAATTAAGTAACTATTAATGCATGCAACAACATGGAAAAAAATCAAAGTAATTATGCTAAGTGAAATAACCCAGACAAAAAATCCAACACTGTATTATTCCACTAATATAAAATTCTAGAAAATGTAAACTAATGCTTAGTGACAGAAATTAGATCAGTGGGTGCAGTCAGACAGGGTTGTGGAGTTGCATAGGACAACAGAAGAGCATGTGGAAGCTTCTGAAATGAAAATGTGTATTTTCTTAATTATGGTGATGAATTTATAGATTTACACATATTTTAGAATTCATATTATAAATTTTAAATATATGCAGTGCATTGTACATCAATGATATCTAACAAGTCTTTTTTAAATATAAATAAGTTAGACATACCTAGCTAGCCTAGAAAAAGTCCACGTCATAGCAGCCTTATTCATAACACGTGAATGGTGGAAACAATCCAGATGTCTATCAAAAAATGGATAAATAAATAGAATAAGATATATCCATATAGTTGAGTATTATCTAGCAATAAAAGTTATACTACTTAGTAATAAAAGAAGTACTAATATAAACACCATGCATGCCTAGAGCTCAATGCTTGCTCAGAAAAGACCTGAGTGAGCCCTGAGCTTGCACCTCTGGCTGATCTTTTGGGTCTACACAAGCAGAAAGTAAAACTCTAAGGTAGAATTAGATGAACTGTGTAAGGGTTGAAGGATTGCTTACAGTCAATCTGCTCAGAGTTAGTCTGTAAAAATAAGGAGAGAGCATGTATGGCTTTTTTTCCCTTTTTGGCTCCAGCTACTTAGGGAAATCTCTTTCAGGTCACTGACTGACCACTAAGATAATGCAATAGAGACTCAGTAACCATACACAAATAAGAAATACAATCTTTCCAAAAAGAGTATGGGAAAGTTACTAAACTAGCGGATGACTGTAGCCTTCAACAAGCCGCAAGAGTGAACTCTGGGGAGGAGGGTAAATTTGTTTTCCAGAGTTACAATATCAAAATGTTCAGTTTTTGACAAAAAAAAAAAAAAAACCCACAAGGTATACAGAACAGTAAAGTATGGCCCATTCCTTGGAAAGAAAGTAACAGAAACATTCACTGAGGAAGCCTAGGCATACTAGGCAGAGACTTAAAGTCAGCTATCTTAAATATACTCAAAAGTTAAAAGAAACCGTGGGCAAAGAACTAAACAGAAGCAAGAGAGCAATATATGAATATAGACTATCAATGATAGTCAAAAATTATAAAAAGAAACCAAATAGAAATTCTGGAGCTAAGAAGTATAGTAGCTAAAATGAAATTCACTAGAGGTAAGGTTAAGAGCAGACTGGAACAGGCAGACTAAAGATCAGCAAACTTGAAGATAAGACAACTGAAATTATCCCATCTGTGGAGCAGAATGAAAAAAAAAATTTAAAGAACCAAAGGAACTTGTGAGACATCATTAACTATCTCATTATGTGGGAGTCCCAGGAGAGAAAGGGACAGAAAGAGTATTTGAAGAAATAATGGCCAAGGACTGCCCAAATTTAATGAAAAACATGAATCTATACATACTTTTGCCTGGAAAATCCCATGGACGGAGGAGCCTGGTAGGCTGCGGTCCATGGGGTCGCAGAGTCGGACACGACTGAGCGACTTCACTTTCACTTTTCACTTTCTTCCACTGGAGAAGGAAATGGCAACCCACTCCAGTGTTCTTGCCTAGAGAATCCCAGGGATGGGGGAGCCTGGTAGGCTGCTGTCTATGGGGTCGCACAGAGTTGGACACGACTGAAGCGACTTAGCAGCAGCAGCATACATTACAGAAGCTCAACAAACTACAAAGGATAAAGGATAAAGTCAAAGAGATTTACACCAGGACATATTATAATAAAACTGTCAAAAAATTGCTGAGACACCCAAAAAAGCACCAAAAGTGACATGTACAAAGCCTCCTTAAAAAGATTAACAACCTATTCTCATCAGAAACCATGGTAGCCAGAAGTCAGTGGGATAACATATTTTAAATGTTCAAAGGAAAAAAAAAAAAACTGTGACTCTTAAAATTTTATATCTACAAATCTATTCTTCTAAAAATAAGGGAGAATTAAGACATTCTAGATAAAAGCTGAGGGAATTCACTGCCAATAAACAAGCACTATAAGAAATGCTACTTGTGTTATTGTGTTTACTTATTCATATGATATTAATAAATAAAGCATGCTTATTCATATGCTTTGTTCATATGGCTTTTTGAGTTATTGTCTAACATCAAGGAAATGAAATGTCCTTAGACAATAACACAGAAAGGCATATGAACAAAGCAAAGATGCCAGCAGAGATAACTACACAAGTAAAGGGAAAAGCCAAAATTATAATACTTTTGTTTTGTAAATCTTCTTTTGTTTCTTATGATTTAAAAGACGAATGCATAAAATCATTTGTTTATATACTATTTCCAAGTATATGTTAATAGGCAATAGTATAATGATACAATTTGTGACAACAGCAAAATAAAATGGGGAGGCAAAGCTATATGGTAGCAGAGTTTTTTATCCTATTGAACCTAAGATGGTATAAATTGAAACTAGACTGTTACAAATTTAGGTGTTAACTGGAAGCTCCAACATAACTAGTATGAAAATAACCAAGAAATATATGGAAAAAAGGAATTAAAAGATATTATAGAAAAACTCAATATCAATTAAGCATAAATTAAGGCAGTATTTGTGTGTTGAGGAACAAAGAATATATATAAAACATAAAGTAAATGAACAGCAAAATGACAGAAGTAAATCCATTCTTATCATTATTACCTGAAATGTAAACAGATTAAATTCACAGATTAAAAGACAGATAGGCTGAATGAGTTTTAAAAAGAAAAGCATGATCCAACTATATGCTCTCTACAAGAAACTCAATTTAGATCCACAGACACAAATAGTCTAAAAATGAAAAAGTGGAAAAAGATATTACATGCAAATGGTAACTAAAAGAGATCTCAGATGTCTATACTAACATCAGACACGATAGACTTTAAGTTAAAGATTGTGATAAAAGACAAAGATGAACAGTATATATTACTACAAGGGTCAATTGATTAAGGAGATAGAATAATTTCATCCTGTAAAAAAGCAAAAGCAGGTGTTCACAAATGGGAAGACCTAATATTATTAATACTGTTAGGAAAACAATACCACTGAAAACAATATACAGATTCAATGTAATACTTAACAAAATTACAACGGCATTTTTGCAGAAATGAAAAGCCCATTCTAAAGGTAGTAAGAAACTTCAAGATACCCCAAATGGTCAAAACAATCTTTAAAAATAAAGTTGTAGGTCTCTCACTTCCTGATTTCAAAATATATTACAAAGTTACAGGTAATCAAAACAATGTGTCAGGACAGACATATAGACCAGAGAGCACAGAAATAAACTCTATGGCTAACTGATTTTTGACAAGCCGGCCAAGACCACTCAGTGAGGAAAGAATAATCCCTTCAGCAAATGATGCTGAGAAAACTGAATATCCATGTGCAAATGATTTGATTTAGACCCTTATTTCACACCACATACAAATATTACCTCAAAACGGATCAAAGATTTATTTTTTTTAATGACCAAAATATTGAATTATATCTTTTATTTATTTTTTACTTTACTTTACAATACTGTATTGGTTTTGCCATACATCAACATGAATTCACCAGAGGTGTGCATGAGTTCCCAGTCCTGAACCCCCCTCCCACCTCCCTCCCCATACCATCCCTCTGGGTCATTCCAGTACACCAGCCCCAAGCATCCTGTATCCTGCATCGAATCTGGACTGGCGATTCGTTTCTTACATGATATTATACATGTTTCAGTGCCATTCTCCCAAATCATCCTACCCTCTCCCTCTCCCACAGAGTCCAAAAGACTGTTCTATACATCTGTGTCTCTTTTGCTGTCTCGCATACAGGGTTATCGTTACCATCTTTCTAATTCGATATATATGTGTTAGTATACTTTATTGGTGTTTTTCTTTCTGACTTACTTCACTCTGTATAATAGGCTCCATTTTCATCCACCTCATTAGAACTGATTCAAATCTATTCTTTTTAATGGCTGAGTAATACTCCACTGTGTATATGTACCACAGCTTTCTTATCCATTCATCTGCTGACGGACATCTAGGTTGCTTCCATGTCCTGGCTATTACAAACCGTGCTGCGACGAACATTGGGGTACACGTGTCTCTTTCCATTCTGGTTTCCTCGGTGTGTATGCCCAGCAGTGGGATTGCTGGGTCATAAGGCAGTTCTATTTCCAGTTTTTTAAGGAATCTCCACACTGTTCTCCATAGTGGCTGTACTAGTTTGCATTCCCACCAACAGTGTAAGAGGGTTCCCTTTTCTCCACGCCCTCTCCAGCATTTATTGCTTGTAGACTTTTGGATCGCAGCCATTCTGACTGGTGTGAAATGGTACCTCATTGTAGTCTTGATTTGCATTTCTCTGATAATGAGTGATGTTGAGCATCTAACACCATACACAAAAATAAACTCAAAATAGATTAAAGATCTAAACGTAAGACCAGAAACTATAAAACTCCTAGAGGAGAACATAGGCAAAACACTCTCCGACATAAATCACAGCAGGATCCTCTATGACCCACCTCCCAGAATACTGCATATAAAAGCAAAAATAAACAAATGGGATCTAATTAAAATTAAAACTTCTGCACAACAAAGGAAACTATAAGCAAGGTGAAAAGACAGCTTTCGGAATGGGAGAAAATAATAGCAAATGAAGCAACTGACAAACAACTAATCTCAAAAATATACAAGCACCTCCTGCAGCTCAATTCCAGAAAAATAAACAACCCAATCAAAAAATGGGCCAAAGAACTAAACAGACATTTCTCCAAAGAAGACATACAGATGGCTACCAAACACATGAAAAGATGCTCAACATCACGGATCAAAGACAAAGTTAAGAGCTAAACTATAAAACTCGTAGAAGAAAGTACAGAGGCAAATCTACACAGCTTTGGATTTGACTGGCTTCTTAAATGACACTTTTGGCAGGCACAGGTAAAAAAGAGAAAAAAGTACAGAAATGGAACTTCATTAAAATTTAAAATGTTTGTGTGTAAGAGAACACTATCAAGAGTCAAAACCTACAGAATAATAATAATAAATCTGATAGGATGTAAAATCCAGAATATACAAAGAACTCTTAGAATCCAACAGAAAGACCAACAACCCAATTTTTAAATGCATAAAGCACTTGAAAAGTCATTCTCCAAAGAAAATATACAAAAGGCCAATAAGCACATGAAAAGATGCTCAGCATCATTAGTCATCAGGGAAATGTAAATCAAAAACATAACAAGATACAACTTCACATCAACTAGTGTAGCTATAATTTTAAAAAGAAAAAATAACAAGTATTGATGCTGCTGCTGCTGCTGCTAAGTCACTTCAGTCGTGTCCGACTCTGTGCGACCCCATAGACGGCAGCACACCCAGGCTCCCCCATCCCTGAGATTCTCTAGGCAAGAACACTGGAGTGGGTTGCCATTTCTTTCTCCAATGGAAGAAAGTGAAAAGTAAAAGTGAAGCAACTCAGTTGCAACCCCATGGACTGCAGCCTTCCAGGCTCCTCCGTCCATGGGATTTTCCAGGCAAGAGTACTGGAGTGGGGTGCCATTGCCTTCTCAAAGTATTGACGAGGATATGGAAAAATTGAAACCCTTGCACATTGCTACTGGAACTGTAAACTGGTGCAGCTGCTGTGGGAAACAATATGGTAAATTTTTCTAAAAATTGAACATGGAATTACCACAAGACTCATCAGTTTCACCCCTGAGTAGATACTTCCAAAGTATTTAAAACAGAGATTGAAACAGAAACATATATGTGTATTCTCAGGTGGCGCAAGTGGTAAAGAACCACTCCCTGGATCAGGAAGATCCCCTGGAGGAGGGCACCGCAACCCACTCTACTGTTCTTGCCTGGAGAATCCCATGGACAGTGGAGACTGGCAGGCTACATTCCATAGGGTCATAAGAGTTGGATACGCTTAGAGACTAAAACAAAATTACTAATTTTTTAAAAATGTGATTAAGAAGACAGCTTAGATTCTGAACTCACAAAATAGTGAGGGTCTTAACATATAAACAAATATGGGAAAATCAAGACCCTTTCCATTTATTTCAGATTTTCAAATGAAAAATGTTTAAAAGCTTCAACTGAATTGTCTTCTTTTGCTAAAGCAGTATTTAAGAATTTTTTTGACATTTAGTTCAGTTCAGTCGCTCAGTCATGTCCGACTCTTTGCGACCCCATGAATCGCAGCACACCAGGCCTCCCTGTCCATCACCATTTCCCAGAGTTCACTCAAACCCACGTCCAACGAGTCAGTGATGCCATCCAGCCATCTCATCCTTTGTTGTCTCCTTCTCCTCCTGCCCTCAATCCCTCCCAGCATCAGAGTCTTTTCCAATGAGTCAACTCTTCGCATGAGGTGGCCAAAGTACTGGAGTTTCAGCTTTAGCATCATTCCTTCCAAAAAAATCCCAAGGCTAATCTCCTTTAGAATGGATTGGTTGGATCTCCTTGCAGTCCAAGGGACTCTCAAGAGTCTTCTCCAACACCATAGTTCAAAAGCATCAATTCTTCGGTGTTCAGCTTTCTTCACAGTCCAACTCTCACATCCATACATGACCACTGGAAAAACCATAGCCTTGACTAGATGGACCTTAATCGGCAAAGTAATGTCTCTGCTTTTGAATATGCTGTCTAGGTTGGTCATAACTTTTCTTCCAAGGAGTAAGTGTCTTTTAATTTCATGGCTGCAGTCACCATCTGCAGTGATTTTGGAGCCCCAAAACATAAAGTCTGACACTGTTTCCACTGTTTCCCAATCTATTTCCCATGAAGTGATGGAACCAGATGCCATGATCTTCGTTTTCTGAATGTTGAGTTTTAAGCCAACTTTTTCACTCTCCTCTTTCACTTTTATCAAGAGGCTTTTTAGCTCCTCTTCACTTTCTGCCATCAGGGTGGTGTCATCTGCATATTTGAGGTTATTGATATTTCTCCTGGCAATCTTGATTCCAGCTTGTGCTTCTTCCAGTCCAGTGTTTCTCATGATGTACTCTGCATAGAAGTTAAATAAGCAGGGTGACAATATACAGCCTTGATGGACTCCTTTTCCTATTTGGAACCAGTTTTCTGTTCCATGTCCAGTTTTAACTGTTGCTTCCTGACCTGCATATAGGTTTCTCAAAAGGCAGGTCAGGTGGTCTGGTATTCCCATCTCTCTCAGAATTTTCCATAGTTTATTGTGGTCCACACAGTCAAAGGCTTTGGCATAGTTAATAAAGTGGTTTATTTTGATATCAACTAAAGCAACAGTTTCTGACTTTAAACTACTACTTGTTTTAAAAATGCTGCTTAAGAGTGCAAATTACCAAAAAAAATGCTTACATAGATTTTTAGAGCTAAAAAATTAAAACTAAAAGTCTATCATCACACTTTAGTAACCTACATACATTCAAGGAGCCTGGCAGGCTACAGTCCATAGGGCCACAAAGAGTTGGATATGACTGAAGTAACTTGGCACTCATGCATTCACAGAAGTATTACTCACAATAGCTAAAAGATGGCAGCAACCAAAATGCCCATCAACATATGAACAAATAAGATGTGGTATATACAAACAATGAAATATTATTCGGTCATTAAAAAGAATGATGTTCTGATACAAGCTACAACATGAATGGACCTCAGAAACATGCTAAGTGAAAGAACACAAAAGATAACATGTTATATGGTCTAGTTTATAAGAAATATTAAGAATGGGTACCATAGAGACATCTTGTCAGGAGCTAAGACAGAGAAGAATGAGAAGCGACTGCTTAATGAGTATGAGGTTTTCTTTTAGGATAATGAAGAACTTGCTGAATAGAGTTGGTGGTTGCATGACTGTTAACATACTATCACTAAATTGTACACTTTAAAATTATTAATTTTATGCTAGGTGTTAATAACTTCACCTCAAAAAAAGAATATACTGTATATTTACAATATAAATGGAAACAGTGACAGACTTTATTTTCTTGGGCTCCAAATCACTGCATATGGTGACTGCAGCCGTGAAATTAAAGGATGCTTGCTCCTTGGAAGAAAAGCTATGACCAATCTAGCATATTAAAAAGCAGAGACATTACTTTGCCAACAAAAGTCCGTCCAATCTAAGCTATGGTTTTTCCAGTAGTCATGTATGGATGCAAGAGTTGGACCATAAAGAAGGCTGAACACCGAAGAACCGATGCTTTTGAACTGTGGTGTTAAAGACTCTTGAGAGTCCCTTGGACTGCAAGGAGATCAGACCAGTCAATCCTAAAGGAAATCAGTCCTGAATATTCATTGGAAGAACTGATGCTGAAGCTGAAGCTCCAATACTTTGGCCACCTTGATGTGAAGAGCTGACTCATTGGAAAAGACCCTGATGCTGGGAAAGATTGAAGACAGGAGGAGAAGGGGATGACAGAGGATGTGATGGTTGGACGGCATCACCAACTCAATGGACGTGAGTTTGAGCAAGCTCCAGGAGTTGGTGATGGACAGGATGGTGTGGCGTGCTGTGATTCATGGTGTCGCAAAGAGTCAGACACGACTGAATGACTGAACTGAACTGACAATACAAAATTCATGTTGAGGTTTGACAGAAAACAGCAAAATTCTGTAAAGCAATTATCCTTCAATTAAAAAAATTAATTTTAAAAAAACAAAAGAAATAACTTTTAAAAATATATAGTATGAACCCATGTTTGGCCTAACACAGATGCAGTTGGTTATGTAAATATTTACAGCTATGTGTATGTGCATGCACAGTTATTTCCATGCTTTGTCACTTGAGAGGCTATAGCTGCACACACCAGTAGCAACATTCATACCCAGTGCCTACCTCCTATTCTCTAAAACTATTCTCCAATAAAAGGACCCAGAGCTCCTTGGAGATGTGGCTAATTTTAGGACTCCGGCAGGAAATATTTAAGACGAGCGGGGAGCATCCTGTGGTGCCAGAGAGTAAGGAAGTGATACACACACAACACACACACATACAGAGTGAAGTGTGCTGAGTCGCTCAGTTGCGTCTGACTCTTTGTGACCCCGTGGACTGTAGCATACCAGGCGCGTCCATGGAATTTTCCAGGCACAAATACTGGAGTGGGTTGTCCTTTCCTTATCCAGGGTATCTTCCTGACCCAGGGATTGGACCTGCATCTCTGGCAACTGCTGCATTGACAGGCAGATTCTTTTACCACTAGAGCCACCTGGGAAGCCCATACAGAGTGCTGGGGTATGTCAAAAGAACACAGGAGCCGACTGCAAGAGCTCCTAATGGCCGAATCTGGGACGATTTGAGCAAAAATCTAAATACAATAGTAGAACTGTATAATGCATAAAATAAATACCCTATTCAACATAGGGTATTTTAATAAATAATTGAATGAATTTGTAAATTAATGAGGGAAACAAATCTCATTTGCAGAAGAATTTCAAACAATTTATGCATATACCCAAGAAGATGGAGCATAACTTCTCAGTCTTTAAGCAGGGACTGAACATAGTGTATACTTTCAAAGAGTACAGTATGAAAAGGTGAAAAAGGGAGGGGCAGAGTAACTCTGGTGGAAAAATCTGACAAGACTACCAGCTCTGGTTAAGGTCAATACCAACAGTGATAGGTTATGTTGATAGTACATACCCTTGGTAAGACTGAGGAAAATGGCACTTTATCTCTGTGGTCTTTCTTCCAAAACTCCATAACCAATCTAATTATGAGAAAATATCAGACAAATCTCAACTGAGGAGGGTTTCCCTGGTAGCTTAGCTGGTAAAGACTCTGCAATTGAGGAGCATTCTACTAAATATCTCACTGCTGCTGCTGCTAAGTCGCTTCAGTCGTGTCCGACTCCGTGCGACCCCATAGACGGCAGCCCACCAGGCTTCCCCATCCCTGGGATTCTCCAGGCAAGAACACTGCAGTGGGTTGCCATTTCCTTCTCCAATGCATGAAAGTGAAAAGTGAAAGTGAAGTCGCTCAGTCGTGTCCGACTAGTAGCGACCCCATGGACTGCAGCCTACCAGGCTCCTCTGTCCATGGGATTTTCCAGGCAAGAGTACTGGAGTGGGGTGCCACTGCCTTCTCCGAAATATCTGACAATACTCCTCAAAACTGTCTAAGGTCATTGAAACATGGAACATCTCAGAAACTCACCGCCAAGAAAAGCATTAGGAGACGTGACAACCAAATGTAATGTGGAATCCTGGATAGGATCCTAAAACAGAAACAGGACATCAGGTAAAAAGTAAGGCAATCTGAAAATGTATGGACTTTAATTAATGATAATTGACTGATAAGGGTTCTTTGATTGTAACAAATGTAACCATACTATTGTATGATATTAATAACAGGGAGACTCTGAGTATGAGGTATGAGAACTCTCTGAACACTATTCAGAATTTTCTTATAAATTTAA
Source organism: Capricornis sumatraensis (assembly GCF_032405125.1). Taxonomy (NCBI): domain Eukaryota; kingdom Metazoa; phylum Chordata; class Mammalia; order Artiodactyla; family Bovidae; genus Capricornis; species Capricornis sumatraensis. The sequence goes on from NC_091079.1 coordinate 84,134,291, forward strand.
AATTGTTCTTAAAAAGTAGGAAGCCGCTGTATACCACAGGGAGCTCAGCTTGGTGCTCTGTGATGACCTAGAGGTGTAAGATGGTGGGGGGCAGGCAGCGGGACTGAGGTTCAAAGGGAGGGAACATTCCCACATGGCTCAGACGGTGAAGAATCTGCCCCCAGTGAGGGAGGTCTGGATTTGATACCTGGGTCAAGAAGATCCCCTGGAGATGGAAATGGCAACCCAGTCCAGTATTCTTGCCTGAAGAAGTCCATAGACAGAGGAGCCTGGAGAGCTACAGTTCGCAGAGTCGCAAAGAGTCGGACACAACTGAGTGACTAACACATATATGTATATGTATAATTGATTCACATTGTTGTACAGCAGAAAATAACACAATGTTGTAAAGCAATTATACTCCAGTAAAGAATGTTTAAGTATACAGATATATAGTTATAGTCTTATACCTATTTTGGACAATAATTAATGCAGATGGAAGCATCTTGAAATTACAGGTCCGAGTCTCAAGCCTCTACCCATGATTTGCTTCATGATTTCAGCTAAGTCACTTAAAATCTCTAGACATTAGTTTGCTCACCTTATATTTTACAGACTGAGGGCCCTGAAGTCTCTTTAAAGTCTAAAGTTCTAAAAACCCTGATTCTACTACTGTACTAATTAAGTTATACCTGAAAAGAGCACCTGGGAAAATGAAGAAACATTCAAATGATTTTGTAAAACTTAAGAAAACAAGTTCACTAAAATAATTTTTAAAATCTATTTCATTATAATAACTCAAATGTTAACACATAGAACTTATGAGGTGGTGTGAACTAAAGGCAGGACTCATTACCTAGAGACAGTGAAAGCTTCTTATAAATTACCTCACCATGCTACAGAACAGATTTTGTTTAAATTTATATCATCCCCCATTGATGTATCCTTTTGTACAAAGAAGGTGCATTTTTTTTTCTGTAGTATTTTGAGAATACATAATGTAGTATTATTTTAATCTCCTGATGTTAGAATTATTTGAGGATCTTTCATTAATATTAAATGATTCTGATTTTTTTTTTAAAAAAACCTATATTTTATCGACTTCCCTGGCCATATAGAGGTTCAGACTCTGCGCTTCCACTGCAAGGGGGCATGAGTTCAATCCCTGGTAATCGGGAAACTAAGATCTTGCATGCTGCATGGCACGGCCAAAAAATAACTAAATAAAAATGTAATGTTAAAAAATAACAAAAATAAATAAATAAAAATTTTAAAATATTAAAAAACCCACATTTTAAAAATGTAGCATTTCACCAAAAGTATTTAACACATTAACTATGTCAATGTAGAGTTTATGTAAGAAAAATAATCAAATTTTGTGTAAGGGCATCTTTCACAGTCATTACATACTTGTAAATATACCACAAACATAACAAAATTTTAAGGGAAAAACATTTTATCTATGCCAAGCTAAACTTTTTGAAAATTTTTCAATAACTAAATAATTTATAAAAGTTCATTCTCAGGCTAGTTATCTGTGATTAAATCTGACCTTATGAGATGCCCAGAGGGTGTACATTAGATTAAAATGTTTGATTTCTTATTCACTCTGACAGTAATATAATCTAAAACAAGACTCTGAGGCTTACTTTAGCCTGAAAGGTCAAGGATATGATAACCCTCTAATCTGAAGAGTGCAATACTTACCAGCTTTTCTTTTTGACTTTTTATGTGAAAGATAGGCATAAAATGTATTTCTCATATATGAAATTTCCATATCAATAAAGAAAAAAATTAAGTAACAAGGGGATAATTATAGCCTTATACATACTTATAACTTCTTCTATTACTAAAAATGTTCAGTATAGAAAAAAATCATCATAATGTGATATCAAATACCCTTGGGGAAAGAGGAAACATTATTATATTCTATTATTTAGCATGTGACCAAAAAAATTATCTTTCTTCAGCTTCCAGTAAAATGAAGTCCAAATCTCCAATACATTTCAATTATCTGAATAAAAGTTTCAAAAGCTATCATATTTTCTTAAAGCTTTTAGGAGGTAAGAACTGCATTGGATTTTTTTCTATTTCTATTTTTAAAATTCTATTTTTGCTAGATTTTTATCTGCAAACTAGTTTCATTTAGCATCTTCGAAAGTGAACACTTTTAAGTTTTATTAATATTCTCATGACAACATCAAAATTTAAAGAAATCATCAAAAGGAGTTCTGGTATTACTTGCTTTGTTAGGTTTGCAAACTTTTCTTCATATTATTTGCTCTTACATTTCCTGCCTGCCATCACCTTTAGTTTTAGTGTATTTTAAATTTCTTCAAATGGTGGAATAAAAGACAGAAATGTGTATACACATTACATTTTTAAGTATTCATTACCTTAATCTACTAAAGTAAACTTTTGTCAAGGCCTTTTATCTTAATGGTATTTTTACATAAAAAAGCGGTAGGGAAACAATCCTATCTGACACCCCTTCGAATGCATCGTGAACTGTGTTAGTTTAGTGTCAGTTATTGACTGCTTGAGCTGGAGAACCCCTGCCCATATCAGCAACAACCAGTCAAAGCTACACAGTACCTTTAACATCAAAAACACTTCACAGGAATCATTATCATCAGTTACTGATAGGAAGAAAGATTGCACAGAGAGAAGATGTCTTCAACAGAGGTTGGGTTCAGTGAAGAGAAAATTAGAGGTCTAAACGTAAGTCAACAGTAAATCCAAAAACCATTTCTTTCAAAGAAAGTTTAACATTGTGTTTTCTGCTTTCATCATCAAAGAGCTATTCTTTTCTGGTTCAAATCTTGCTTACCTCCTTTTTAAAGTAATTTCTGAAAACGTTAGCCCAGATGAGTTAATTTCAGATGGCTTATTTACCTGCTTATAGATTTATTTGCCACCTGCTTTTGCTTTTTTTACAGATGCAAAGTCAACCTCTGGGGCAAAATCCCACCTTTCTCTTTCTGCCACACAAGTGGTAAATAACATTACCCAATAAATTTCAGCATTTCCCCAAATGTATAGGATACAAAAAATGTATTCATTCGTGTGAGATATAAAAATGTACACTCACACTTCTGAAATCAACAGCCAGCCATTTCACACTTGGGCCAAAGGCAAACAAACATAATTCTCACTGGCAGCTGGACAACATTCCAAGCTGCCACCACATTAATTAACTCACCTCAATCAGATTCCACTTCAACTTGCACAGCTTGCTGCCAAGACGCCTAGCAATAAATTGTTAGGTTAAATACTGAACAAGGTAGGGAAATACCATATGGTATGTTGTTACAGAGGGTGGGATATTCTTGTTTAACACTAGTAGCAGGTTTTTCCCTTTACTTTTTATTGTTGTCTCCGGTGATTTCAGGAAAATGAGCATATGTTCTTGCTGATAAATGATCTTGCTTGATTATAGTGATGGAGAATGGAATGGTAACAAGACATTAATAACAAAATACTTTTGTTCACAGGCTTCTATAATTGATGTTCCAAAAATTTCAAGGCAACAGCTTACTTAGCAGGTACTGGGAACTCACTAATGGTAAATTATTGGTATTAAACTTGGGGGTGTCAAAGAACAAAGAACTCAAATAAATTCTGTTTTCACTGAGGACTATTGAGAATTTACAAGTAAATACAAACTGCTTGTATCAATAGCTGAAAAACTTCTAACATGGGAATGAAAAGATTTGAGTTTGAATACAGTTTCTGCCTTTGACGGGCTGTGTCACTTTCATTAAATCACTTCACTTCTCTGATATTATTTCCTCATCTGTTATATAATGCGGTTTGACTAGAGGAGTGCTTCCCAAACCTTAATGCACATATCAATTTAAGATGCTTGTTAAAAATGCAGATTTTTGGATGTCACCCTTAAGGACTGAAATTGATTAGGTTCTGATGTGGAGGCCAAATCTGCATTGGGAGTGAGCAAGAAATTTTTCTGCAGATAAAGGACCCACACTCTGAGAAATACTGGACTGCATGATACCAAGATTCCCCTTACCTCTGACAGTTACTTCACTTACCAGCCCATGTCATTGGTTTCATAAACTGTGGTGTGATTTTAGAAAGAGGTATAATTGGGAGAGTTGATTCAGGACTTAATCTGCACTCATTCAAATGCCTAGTCAGAAAAAAAAAAAAAAAAAAGCTGAAAACACCAGAATATGACTACCCAAAATCCTGTATGCATTTTCCTAGGGCTGTGGGGTGAGTCATAGAGGTGACAGCTGATTGGTTGCAGCTGCTTTCTCTAAAACTCCTGTCTATATATAAAGGAAGACTCCCAAAGAGAACAAACCAGTCAATCCTAAAGGAAATCAATCCTGAATATTCATTGATGATGAAGCACCAGTACTTTGGCCACCTGATGTGAAGAGCTGACATTAGAAAAGACCCTGAAAAAAAAAAAAAAGACCCTGATGCTGGGAAAGATTGAAGGCAGGAGAAGGGGATGACAGAGGATGAGTTGATTGGATGACATCACCGACTCAATGGACATTAGTTTGAGTAAGCTCTGGGAGCTGGTTATGGACAGGGAAGCCTGGCGTGCTGCAGTCCATGGGGTCGCAGAGTTGGACACGACTGAGCGACTGGACTGACTGAAGTCATCACTCTCCAGCAAAAGTCTTTCTTTCCTCTAAATGTGTCATGAACACTCATTTCATCTATATTGCTTCTTTTGTATGTGATGTATTCTGCTTCTATTTTAAATGCCAGAAATCAGGAAGACATTCTGTACTTGTTTGTAAGATTCTCAAAGGCTAGGGACTTTGGGAAACCTCATTCTTCCTAGCTTCTAGGTCATGACTTGATAAGGAAAGCAAAAAGCTCTTACTGGTATACACTGAGTTTCTTTCAGATGGGTACTTATGAATTTCTATTAAGCCATGTATCTACTTCCATCCGATTCCTCTATGACCAGCAGAGAACCATCCCATAAGACAGTTGCCTGGGGATAGCCTTAAATTAAGAAATGAACAACCTTAACTGGCCTGCATAAAACAGTGTGCAACACAGGCCTTTCTCATCATATTTACAAGCTCAACGAGGAATCAAAAAACAGACTTCATTACTTCACTACTTAAAACTTGAAATCACCTTTTTTTCTTGCTCTCCATCAGTGGAGAGTGTAAAAAAGGCAATGCACTAGTTGCTTTACTACTGAATTTGCACAAAAGAAACCTGATTCTCTTGAAATTAGTCCTTTACAAGATAACCACCACAAAAATCTGCAAGTTCTAATAAAGTTCCTTCGTATGTGAGTAGACGATCTCTTACTAAGCTTTTTGTGTTCTCCTCAGCTACTAAAATCAGGCTCTTAATAGATGCTCAATAAAGGAATGTTGGCTTGAAGATACTCCGGCAGAGAAGTACTAAATCCTGTTGCAGCCTTCTTCATCCCCTGCAGGTGGTGCTGGGAGACAGTTTACTTATTTACTTATTTAATCATAATTGTATGGGCAAGCAAAGGTGTTCTCGGTGCTGGTTTAAAGCTGTTTAATTATCTTAATTTCTTCCTCCTCTTCACACTAATTACTGAGTCACAGAGGAGAACAAAAAGACTGAAAAAGGTGATGCAGATGAAGAGAAGCAGGGTTTTAAGATAATTGATGGTGTCTCCCAGGCCTGGCAGTGGAAATATTCTGTAGAGATTTAGGAGAAAGGGATTTTGTACATTTGTACAAAAGATTTTGTACTTTCCAAAAGAGAAGATATATTCAGGAAAGTCTCCTATACCACCATCTGACCATCTCCCACAGATGTGCTCTATTAATTCTAGCTCTGTATTTGTCAACCCCATACTTCTAGTATTTTTCACCAAGGTTCGATATGACTGGCTGTTGGTATTTTGGGCTTCAATCTTTAAGACTTCCTTTCCATATCACAACATGTTCATTACACTTCCAAGTCAGTCAGTTTAAAAGATGAATCGCTTACCTTTTAATATCCTGACTCTCCCACTTGATCGAGAGCTGTTAAAAGGGTAGGGACTGTGTCATTATCATCTTTGTATCACTAGTGCTTGTCTTGATGCTTGAAATGTAGCAGACCCTAAACAAATTAAATGAAAAAAAGCAATCAGTGAATCAATAGGAATACTGCCAGCCACATACCTTATACTTTTCTCTTCTATCACCCTTTTCCTGAAGTTTTCTGAAGCCAAAAGTAGAGGCTAGCAATTACAGTATTAAATAAGGAAACTGGTATTTCTTAACTGACATAACATAATTTTCCCAACTACATTTCTAACCGTATCTCTTGCACGCCCCCCGATATGAATCCTTCAGAACAACCAAATTGGGGTGTCCACTCTCTCTGATAATGCTTTATGCTTTCCTACCTCTGAGATTATGCCATTCCTCTATTTTGCCCTCAGTCTATCTTAATTAGTAATTCTCAAAATGGTTCTCAGGGGAAGCCATGATATCAGCACTACGTTCATAGTTCTCTAAGATACCATTTACTTTTTCACCTCATTCTCTCACAAGTATACAGGGGAGTTTTCCAGAAGCCATAAGACATGTGATATCACAACAGAGCAGATGACAGAATCCAGCTGTCTTTTGTTAAGCCAAATATTAAAATACCAAGTGTAAATAAATTTTAAAAATGCAAAATGTAAATCAACACCATTTTTCTGACTAAACGGTTTTGTTCTGGAAAACACAGACATTTTTCATAAAGTTATTTACCTTAACATGTAATTTATTTTAAATTACATTGACAAATATTTTAAATTTTCTTGATTTTAATTTCTAATATGACAAATATATAGTCCTGGTGGATCAGTCTGTAAAGAATCCACCTGTAATGCAGGAAATCACCTGCAATGCATACGACCAGGGTTCAATCCCTGGGTCGAGAAGATCCCCTGGAGAAGGGAATGGCAACCTATTCCAGTATTCTTGCCTGGAAAATCCCATGGACAAAGGAGCCTGACAGGCTACAGTCCATGGGGGTCACAAGATTCAGAAAGAGGTTAGCGACTAAACCCCCACCATGATAAATATGAATAGATATAACTCACATATACAAAATGTCTTTGAGGTCCTCAACAATTTTTGTTGATAACGTACAGCAGTGCAAGAGATTTCTGTGCATTAATTTTGTATCCCGCAATCTTACCAAATTCACTGATTAGTTCTAGTAGTTTTCTGGTGGCATCTTTAGGATTTTCTATGTATCATATCATGTCATTTGCAAATAATGACAGTTTTACTTCTTCTTTTCTACTTTGTATTCATTTCTTTTTCTTCTCTGATTGCAGTGGTTAGGACTTTCAATACTATGTTGAATAATAGTAGCAAGAGTGTACATACTTGTCCTGTTCCTGATCTTAGAGGAAATGCTTTCAATTTTTCACCACTAAGAATGATGCTTGCTGTGGGTTTGTTGTATATGGCCTTCATTATGTGGAGGGAAGTTTCCTTTTTATGCCCACTTTCTGAAGAGTTTTTCTCATAAATGGGTGTCAAATTTTGTCAAAAGCTTTTTCTGAGTCTATTGAGATGGTCATCTGGGTTTTATTCCTTACTTTAATATGGCATATCATACTGACTAATTTGCATATGTTGAAGAATTCTTGCTTCCCTGGGATAAATAAATCCCACTTGATTATGGTGTATGATCTTTATAATGTGTTGTTGAATTCTATTTGCTAGTACTTTGTTGAGGATTTTTGCGTCTATGTTCATCAGTGATACTGGTCTGTAATTTTCTTTTTTTGTGATATCTTTGGTTTTGGTATCAGGGTGATGTTTCGATAATTTTGAAAAGTATTAGTAAGGAGTCCCAAGACTATAAAGTTTGGCATGCTGATCTAAATCTTCTGTACCCTTTAAAGTCCAAAAAACAGTCTTCCTTCTTGATAAGCTCTCTGACCACAGCAAGTGGGGAGGAGCTCCTTCTCTGTCTATACCAAATACCTGGAGCACTTACACACTTGTGCTTCTGTTACTCAAGTGACCTAGTAGAACTTGCGCCTCAAAGAAATTAGTATTGTTATCCTCAGAATGATATTTAAAAACATTTGTGTTTAATGATGAATCATAAATAATCATTTTACTTTCCAGTCTCTGATTATTGTCTTTCCAGCCTCAAAAGAAGAAAGTATTTTCTTGACTTTTCAATCTACCCTTTTCACCAAAAAAGATAATGATAATAAAGTTATATATATATATAACATTTTTTGTGAAATCTTATTTTATTTGTCGTGAAATTTTATTACACTTATATGTCTGATAAGTGTTCATTGAAAAAAAATGAAATAAAAAATTAGAAATTAAAAAAATTAAATTCACCTACTAATGAAATCAACCTAGTAACAACTGCTAACATTTTTTCCACTAAACTTAAGTTATACTGAACATACTATTATCACTTTTATATACTAAGATGCTGTTTTGCTTCTTATACTTATCATACAGTGTCTTATGGGGGATTTAAACAAATTAGTAATGTTCATTTTAATAAGTGTGTGGTTGATACAGGCATTCATTTTTTCTTTAAATTAAATATGTACATTTTAATTCTCTTTTGTATGAAGGATAACAATAATAAATGAGTTTTCATAATCAATGAATTTTTAAAATAATACATGATGAACATTTTTCTATGTCATTAAGTATTATTACATTATATGTCTTCTAGGGTTTACTTAACCTATATTTAACCCCACTGTTAGCATTAAAATTATTTTAATTTTTTAAAACTACAAATAATGCTTGGGTTTTCTTCCTTGTATACACATTTTGCATACATCTCTGTGATTTCCTGAGACTAAATGTAGAATTACAAGGTCAGGAAATATAAACAATTTTAAGATATTTAATCCAAAAAATACAATCAGGGGCTTCCCTGGTGGCTCAGTGGTAAGGAATCCACCTGCCGAGGCAGGGGACACGGGTTCGATCTCTGGTCTGGCAAGATCCCACATGCCATGGGACAGCTGAGCCCATGAGCCAGAACTACAGAGCCAGTGCTCCAGAGCCCGTGCTCCACTGCAGGAGAAACCCGAGCACCGCAGCTGGAGAGTGGCTCCAACTCACCGCAACCGGAGAAGGCCCCGGGCATGGCAACCAACACCAGCAAGCCGTAACTAACTAAATAAATAATGGTGCCACTTCTGCTTTCTCACTAGAAGAAAAACAACTCTGCGGATGAGGAGAAGAGGTAAAGAGTTTGAGAGACCATGAGAGAAAGCTGGAAAAGCATATGTTGGGAGGGAAACTCATAGAGAAAAATTGCTGCCAAAGAAGAAACAAGAGACGGGAAGAGTGGGAAGAATGAACAGAGTTGAAGATTGACTTCAAAGGGATAAACAGGGCATACTGGAGACAGAAGGTTTTAGAGTTAGGCAGATGATGGATTTAAAACAACTCATCCATTGTTTAGCATTGTGACCTTAGGCAAGGTACACAACTTGTTCTCTGTAAATGTGAAAAGCAAAGAGCTTGACAAACAGTTGGCACACAATAAATGTGTATTTCCTTCTGAAGAAATGGAATAAAAAGTGGGGAGAGGCAAAGGTGGGAGAAAGGAAATGGAAATGAAAAAAATAAGTGAATGTACAGAAAAACAAGAATTGTTTCTGAAGCTGAATGAAGCTCTAATACTTCAGCTGCTTAATATGATGAGACAACTCACTGGAAAACTCTGATGCTGGGAAAGATTGAGGGCAGGAGGAGAAGGGGGAGACAGAGGATGAGATGGCTGGATGGCATCACTGACTCAATGGACATGAGTTTGAACAAACTCCGGGAGACAGTGAGTGAAGGACAAGGAAGCCTGGCTGCTGCAGTCCAAGGGGTCACAAAGAGTAGGACACAACTCAGCCACTGAACAACAACAACAGAAAAACAAAACTGAAGGAAAGATCCAATTTCACTTCACAAATTGTTACTTTTGTAAAAAGTCCCGATATAACATGTAACAATGAAACAGAGAAATGAAAGAAACCAAAGCCATACATGAGTATATGCCTTGAAAGGAATGAAAATGAAAGGAATGCTTGTGAGAAAAGTAGACTAATACATGAAAACAAAACCAAAAAAAAGAATGTTAAACCTAAAAAATCAAATATGGACTCAAAATATTTGCAGATTTTTTTGACTTGGTATTTCCACTTAATAAAATGTTACTGTAGTTTGTTAAAAAAGATAAATGAGAAAGATGCTGATGAGAAAAAAGGAGGTTATGATTCCAAGCACATTACATTCATTAAAGTATTTCTACAGTCGGAAACAAATTGAAAGCTGGAAGCAAATCAACTTCAATACTCATTATTTTCACTGACCTTGAGCCGCCGAAGGCCTGCACTTTATACCTTTGCTCACACACATGCACACCCTTTATCTTTCCCTTCTATCGAGTAGGAACGGGTGGCAACACCCTTTTATTATTCTGCTCTCTGTTACTTAACTTCTGGTCTTTGGTTTCTCTTCCACAAGCTAAAGATAGTTCTAGGAGTTAATCTCATCTCTGTTGTATTTCCCAAGCTGGACTAGAAATCTTGAGAAATCAAGTTGTCTTTTTCTCATGAAAGTTTTTGGCACTTCATGCTTTTAAGTGTGCCAAGAATGTCTTGAGACATTTTATTCAGATTTTCTGCTTGAAAATCTAAATTTTCAAGAACCTGCCTGCTCAGAGGTATAAGCATATCACCAAGATTTAATATGATTCCAAGAGAAAGTTAATCAAATCTTAGATTCATTTTATTTTAATTTAGAGTAAAGACCTGAATTGGTTTTTATTTACTCTGCAATAATGCTTTCTTACTGTTTTAAATGGCTAACTTAGTTTCAGATTGGTGGGGCTATCACCTCAATGTGCTTAGTCACTCAGTCACGTCTGACTCTGCAACCCCATGGACTACAGCTTGCCAGGTTCCTCTGTCCGTGGAGATTCTCCAGGCAAGGATACTGGAGTGGGTTGCCATGCCCTCCTCCAGGGGATCTTCCCAACCCAGGAATCGAACCCAGGTTTCCAGCACTGCAGGCAGATTCTTTACCACCCAAGCCACCAGGGAAGCCCATCACCTCAATAGGTGGTGGAAAATGCACTGTAATTGATTTCCGTATTTGACTCCTTGTGGAGGAAAATAAGGAATAATAATGGCTTTTCACAGAGCAAAATTTCTTTAGGCACTAACCAAGAAACATTAAAATGTTATATAGCAAATATACCATATACTTTAATTAAAGACACTCATCTTTAGAAAATAGGATAAAAAGCAACCAGTTGAAATAAAGATGATCTTATTCCAGTGTAACAGAAGCATAACAGGAGTTAGACTGCATGCCTGATGTATTCTGGACTGCTCTGGCTAACCATTAATCTTATCTCCTCCCACTCAGCAAGAATATCTTCCAGCCAATTTTCCCTTGTCTTCTCACTTTCATAATATCCATCTTCCCAGAACTCTGAAGTGATTGGCGATCTCAACAGAGATGAGTTAAAAACCTGTGTACATGCTCTAGATCAGTTCAGAGTTCCTAGGTCAAATTAGCTTCTCTGCCTCATTCCTTCCTTTGTCCTTGTTTTTCAACTTCCCCCTTTGGTAATTCCCTCTACCAGGAACTCCAAGGCACAGACTTCAATTTACAGAAGTGTTTGATTACATCCTCATAAAAATGGTGAAATTCTTCGATAGTGATTAGTATGTAAAATTTCTGGGTTTTAGATTTCTAAAAATGTTAAGTGTCTTAAAGTGTTAGTCACTTAGTCATGTCCGACTCTTTTCGACCCCATGGATTTTATGTAGCCTGCCAGGCTTCTCAGTCCATGAGATTCTCCAGGCAAGAATACTAGAGTGGGTTGCCATGCCCTTCTCTGGGAGGATCTTCCCAACTCAGGGATTGAATCCAGGTCTCAGGCATTGCAGGCAGATTCTTTACTGTTTGAGCCATGAGGGAAGGTTTTAAAGGTTCTCAGAAAATACAATGAAAAGAATCTTATAAAAAGTGCCTGTTAGTCTACGCTAAAGTTCTTTTCCTTTCTTTTTTTTTGGCCATGTATCACAGCATGCGGAATCTTTAGTTCTTTGACTAGGGATAGAACCCTTACCTCCTGCAGTTGCCGCCAGGGAAATTCCTATACTAAAATTCTTAACACAGAGTCAACACCACTTTTCTGTGCCAAAATTCTAGATCCTTTGAGAAACAAGAGAGTATCCTTTTAAGATGTCTGTGTGTGTATATTAAGTCACTCACTCATGTCCGATTCTTTGCGACCCCACGGACTGTAGCCCACCAGACTTCTCTGTCCATGGAATTCTCCAGGCAAGAATACTGGAGTGGATTACCATTCCCTTCTCCAGAGGAACTTCCCAAACCAGGGACCGAACCCTGGTCTCCTGCATCGCAGGCAGGTTCTTTACCATTTGCACTACAGGTAAGTCCTAACATAAGATGCCTAGTTCTCTTAAATATACCACATACAACAAGCTTTTCAGGGCATGAAGATATTTTTGATACAAGAATGTGCATCTTTCTAGTAATAAGACATATAATCAGCATTCCCTGGTACCTCATATGGTAAATCTGCCTGCAATGCAGGAGACCCAGGTTCTATCCCTGGGTTAGGAAGATCCCTGGAGAAGGAAATAGCAACCCACTCCAGTATTCTTGCCTGGAGAATCCCATGGACAGTCCATGGGGTCGCAAAGAGTTGGATATGCCTGAGTTACTAACACTTTCATAGATTACAGATCAGTAAATAATGGAATTTTACTGATAATACTGTATATAGCCTAGATCTGTCCAACATGGTAGCCACTAACCACATGAATTAAAATTAATTAAAATTAAATTATAAATTCAGTTCCTCAGTCACACTACTATTTTCAAATGCTCAGTAGCCACATGTGGCTATTAGCTACCCTTCTGGACAGCACAGACAGAACATCTACATCATTGCAGGGAGCTTTATTGGACAACACTGGTCTAGAAAAATTAAAGATAGCCTCAGACACTAATCAGTATAATTATCAGCCAGTTATAAACAAATTTTAATTATATCTAGAAAGGTGATTATCTCTTATTTTCAGCAGTCATAAGATGATATCATATAATCCTAATTAAGTAGCTGAAAACTGTGTTAATTGAACAATTTAACCAAATGCAAGAGAAATGTTTTAATTCACATAAACTATAAAACCGTTCTTACTTTCATCCTTCCTGTTAGAAACTGACAAGTGCACATGTACCTTTCCAATATATATGATCAGTTTTAAAAGTTTATTTCCCATGAGTTCTATGGCAATTCTTCTCCCAGAAATAAATGAAGAATGAATCAAGTTCTATGAGAATGGGTGGAAACAGAGATTTTCCCAGTGGCTCAGTCAGTAAAGAATCCGCCTGCAATGGAGACCCAGGTTCGACCCCTGGGTCGGAAAGATTCACTAGAGGTAGGCGTGGCCACCCACTCCAGTATTCTTGCCTGGGAAATCCCATGGACAGAGGAGCCTGGTGGGCTACAGTCCATGGGATCACAATAAGTCAGACACGACTGAAGCAACTTAGCATACACATGCTTTCTTAAATGTTTTAAACTTCTATTTCCTTTATATTTATATATAATTTTTATTATTTTTTTCAGCTATACTGTGGAACACGCAGAATCTTCACTCCCCAACTGGGGATGGAACCTGTGCTCCCTGCAGGGGAAGCACAGAGTCTTAACCAGTGGACCTCCAGGGAAGTCCCTAATTCTATTTTCTTTTAAAGTTCTTTGAGAGGTTAAATTTCATGAACTGCAGACATGGAGAAAACTATACTGATGAAAGCAACTTTTTCCCTATTTCCCTCTTTGCAAGACTGTGGACAGAGCATTCCAATATATCTCCTGCCAAAGGCTTTCAGAGAATGGCTACAGATGAGACTGTTTTGGACCTGGAATTGGTTAGCTGTATTTTTCTTTCTGTTGTCAGCCTACACTGGGAAAGACACCTTGCTACACAGAGCTCATCATTTCTAAAATTATCTAAGAACTTATTACTCTTGCCAAAAACTCTCCAAGTCAGACAGTTTCACAAAGCAAACAAAGAAAATTCCCTTGATCCAGAGTTTTCAGGATGTAATGCTGTGTCTCACTGCCTCACCATGCATGGATTCAGAACAGGAAAAACCTAGAATTCTAGGGTACTGAAATCAGTTGTGCTGTGCTTAGTCGCTCAGTTGTGTCAGACTCTTTGTGACCCCATGAACAGCAGCTGTCAGGCTCCTCTGTCCATCAGGATTCTCCAGGCAAGCATACTACAGTGGGTTGCCATGCCTTCCTCCAGCGGATCTTCACAACCCAGGGATCGAACCCAGGTCTCCTGCACTGCAGGCAGATTCTTTACCAGCTGAATTACCGGCAAAACCCCATTGAATCAGTTATCTTCTCTCAATAAAGCAATCAGAAACCTATAATGTGCTTTTGTGTTTGGCATCAGTTCAGTTCAGTTCAGTCACTCAGTCATGTCCAACTCTTTGTGACCCCATGAATTGCAGCACACCAGGCCTCCCTGTCCATCACCAACTCCCAGAGTTCACCCAAACCCATGTTCATCAAGTCAGTGATGCCATCCAACCATCTCATCCTCTGTGGTCCCCTTCTACTCCTGCCCTCAATCTTTCCCAGCATCAGGGTCTTTTCAAATGAGTCAACTCTTCACATCAGGTGGCCAAAGTATTGGAGTTTCAGCTTCAACATCAGTCCTACCATTGAACACCCAGGACTGATCTGGTTGGATCTCCTTGCAGTCCAAGGGACTCTCAAGAGTCTTCTCCAACACCACAGTTTTCAAAAGCATCAATTCTTCAGCGCTCAGCTTTCTTTATAGTCCAACTCTCACATCCATACATGACTACTGGTAAAACCACAGCCTTGACTAGGTGGACCTTTGTTGGCAAAGTAATGTCTCTGCTTTTTAATACGCTGTCTAGGTTGGTCATAACTTTCTTTCCAAGGAGAAAGTGTCTTTTAATTTCATGGCTGCAATCACCATCTGCAGTGATTTTAGAGCCCAGAAAAATAAAAGTCTGACACTGTTTCCACTGTTTCCCCAACTATTTGCCATAAAGAGATGGGACCGGATGCCATGATCTTAGTTTTCTGAATGTTGAGCTTTAAGCCAACTTTTTCACTATCTACTTTCAGTTTCATCAAGAGGCTTATTAGTTCTTCTTCACTTTCTGCCATAAGAGTGGTGTCATCTGCATATCTGAGGTGATTGATATTTCTCCCAGCAATCTTGATTCCAGCTTGTGCTTCCTCCAGCCCAGCATTTCTCATGATGTACTCTGCATAGAAGTTAAATAAGCAGGGTGACAATATACAGCCTTGACGTACTCCTTTTCCTATTTGGAACCAGTCTGTTGTTCCATGTCCAGTTCTAACTGTTGCTTCCTGACCTGCATACAGGTTTCTCAAGAGGCAGGTCAGGTGGTCTGGTATTTCCTTCTCTTTCAGAATTTTCCACAGTTTATTGTGATCCATAACAGTCAAAGGCTTTGGCATAGTCAATAAAGCAGAAATAGATGTTTTTCTGGAACTCTCTTGCTTTTTCCATGATCCAGCGGATGTTGGCAATTTGAACTCTGGTTCCTCTGCATTTTCCAAAATCAGCTTGAACATCTGGTGTTTGACACAGTTTCCTCTTTTACCAGCACCTTTCACAGCACATTCAACTTCTTTTACACTGAGTGGAGAAAAGTTCAACAGATATTTTATCAACGCTTTCAGTCACAAAAATCAACTTCAGTATGGCCCCTGCCTTCAACAAGCTCATTTTATAATGAATGATAGCAACAGATGAACAGATAAGTGCTATCCAAGAGATGCATAAGAACTCCAATGGAAAATCAAAGAAGAAAGTGTCACATGACCTGCCAGTAAGAGTTCCTCAAAGTCACGTTATCCAAGCAGAGTCTTGAAAGATGAAAATCTTCCTTCCCAGCCAGCTAATCAAGCAGTGAGAAAAATTTTACACAAAAGAAAACCATGAGCTAAGCACAGAGGCAAGAAAGCATCATAATAAATTCCAGGAATTATGTGTAGTCTTTTATTTCCAAAATAAGTGTCACAGAGATAGGGATGGGATAGATTACTGTATTGAATGCTAAGATTAATTTTCTTCTGTAGGTGATGGGGAGTTATTAAATGTTTTCCCAGTGAGAAGTAATCTGTTCATGTTTGTGATTTAGAGAGATCATTTTCTTGACTCTGGTAACTATATTGACGCTAATATAGAAGGTGCAGATTTGAGAAATGTTAGGAATAAAGAGAGCATGGCCTGGTGGAATTAAAAGAAGTTCCAAGCAATTTGCAAAGTAGTAATAACTGAGGGAGGAATAAAAGGGAAACTCAAAAGGGAGAGGGTCAGGGTTTTCAGGAAGCAGAAAGGTTGTGGGTATTTTGTTTTGTTTGGTTGGTCGGTTTTATTAGAACTCCTATGAAAGAGAAAGTAATGAGAATAGGAAGGAGAAAGTACAATACAAAAATGTTAAGAAATAAACTACCACATGAAAAATAAAGAAATAAAGCACTGATAGTTACAGTCGGAAAAATCCTGATAATGAATCTGAGCAAATCAAAAGTCAAGTACTAACCTGTACTGAGAAAACCCAACACACAGGTAAAGATCTTCATTAACGATACAGAGCTGAAGAGTAGACAGGAATTCTGCTGGTTAAGGAGATGATGTAATTATACCGAAGAAATAGAAAAACAGATGAAAAATTAACACATTTTAAAGAAGTCAGCAAGTAAGTAGATGAAAACATAAAGTTAACTCCAAAGTAAGCCCCAGATCTCTATATGGCCAAGAGATGTGGTATTCAAACCTCAGTCTACTAGAAGAATTTTTATTTCTGTAAACGGATACCATAAAATTCTCTTGCCAGTCAGGTACTTTAAAGAGGAGGGAAAACTTTTTATTTGACTTTAAAATAAATACAATTCCTTAAAATAGGATTGTATGGTTTCCTGCCTTCAAAACATTAATGACACATCTGCATCTTGAGGGTTTGAATAAGTACTTTTATTGCTTTTGTAGATGCCCCAACAAAATATCATATACACACACACACACAACTACTTTACAAAACTGTTTTGATTACTTATTCCTCCTAAATGAACAGATTAGTGACCAAAAGAATTAAAGTAAAGTGGTGCTGAATAGGAAATCCAACCAACCCCCTCCCCAAAAAAATATGTGCATGAATTGGAAGCAAAATCTTTTCTCCCTCTTGTAAAAACAGAGCCAACTTAAGCTGATGTTGGATTATTGTGTGCAAACAGTTCCTGACTCGTTCACCAAGTGAAACAAAAGCTGTAAATGTTTTTCTATGCCTCTTCTAACATTTTGGGAAAGGTTTCTGAAAGAAAAAAAAAAATAGACTCAATTTAATTAAGTCTCTCACTCACACACACACAGGAACACACTTTTTTCCCTTTTTAGGAAGAGTTAAACATTTGAATAACTCACAATTATAAAACTTTGAATCACAAAAAACATGAATTACCTTTAATGCTTAAAGAAGGCTCCAGTCATATTAGGGATCACTTTTTTTGGTAAGGAAAACAATAAAAAAATGATGTTTTTTTTAAAATGAAGGAATCTATGGTGATATTTTAAATAAAAATAAGCCAAATATAATCATCTGAAAGGGATCTAAACTGTTAAGTTTAAATTGCTTTTGTACTTTCCTATCTTCAACTAGCTAAAACTTCCTCTTTTGGATAAAATATCTATAACTTACAAAAAATAATGCAATAGAAATTTTATTTATCTGCTACAGGTCAAAATATAATTAACCAAAATTGTATAATTCAAAGCAACTGCCATTATTCAAATGTCTCATTATTATATGATTACATATTAATAATTCAAATTGTCTAAAACAAAATACAGAATTCAAAATATTCAGTCTTATAAATTAGCTGTCAATTTAAACAATGACTTTGAATTTTTATTTTCAAGTATCCAGTTATAAATTTTAATTATTTTATATGTAAAATTTATAAAATGGCAAATAGGTATGAAAAATAATAGACTGGATTTGGGGAGGGAGGAAGATTCCAATTAAAAGAACCACAGAAAATGAAAAGCATGAAAATTAGATTTACAAAAAATTAGTTATTACTAGGCTTTATTAAATTTTAAACTGTGAAATATAAAATAACTGAAATTTTAAAGTACACAGGTTAAATCATATCAACTGCAGCTGTTATTATTAAGTGCTTACTCTGTGTTAAGCATTGTGCTGGTCATTTTATATCATTTCATTTAATCAAAACCTTGCATGAAGGACCTCATGAACCATCTACACATATAGAGTACTTTGAAATTTTCAAAAAACATTCTATAATTTTCTCATATGATAATCACATTATGCTATGAACTAGACAAAAGGCAAAAGCAATTATTGGCTCTAAATAGATTACAGATAAGAAAATAAAAGGACATAAAGATTAAAATCACTGAGTCAGTAAAAAACAGAATTAAGGATTTAGTTGTCTACCTTCTAATCCTGAATCATTATCCACTATATAACATTAATATCAGAGAGTCTTAGATTTAGGACTTCCTAAACGATTTAGGAAATAGCTTAAAGATAATCAGCAAATGTTCATTGAGTTTCTACACTGTATAAAACACAGAAGAATTTGTGTGATATAAAAAGAAATAGAAAAAGAGAGGGAAAATTGAAAAAAGAGAGGAAGAGAAGATTCCATTGAAGAACTTAATATTTGGCTGAGAAGGACACATTAATCTCTAGAATAATTATAAAATAATATATCATTCAGTGCGAAATAACTGTGAAAATACCTCATCTACTGATGTAATTTAACCCTGCTCAAGTCTGATAACAAATTATATATTTTTTATTTATTTGGTTTAATCAAATCTCAGAAAATTTTATTGTACTAATTCTCTTTTGCTAAACAGAAACGCTATATAGAAATTATTGCTACAAAGAAAAAAAACTAATAACTATGATATATCAGGCAATCTTTTCAGAAATTTTAGTTCTAACAATATCTGTTATAATAGTTGAATATATAAGAAACCAAAATATTTGTCAAAATCCCCTCTCAAAAGTTATTGAGTATGAATGGAAAAGTTTAAATTATTAATGACCATATTCAAGATAAATTTAAGCAAACATTACCTTGGAGAAGAAAAACTTTGTACCATTAGATGACAAAAAAAGAAAAAATTATGATGTACGCACAAATAATATTTGGCTCAGAGTACTATTTGAAGAATGGCAATAAAAAACAAGTTAAATTTATAAGATATAGATCTTATTTTTTAGAAAAATAAGACAACTAATCAAAGGTAAACTTCACACACACAGACATATAAAAGCAGTTAGGAGAAAGTCACTATATGCTTGTGAGAATAATTTCAAGATAAAATTATGTGGGGAATGAATACTGAGTTTAAAATAGTGGCATATGAAAAAAAGACAAGTCAGGACTTGATTCTATAACTTCTAAGAGAACTAACACATTGTTATTGCGGTATCTTTTTTTTTTTTAAGTGAATGATGACTTCTGCCTTTTCTCATATATGCTTTACCTTCATCTTCTAATTACTAATTATTTTCTTCTCTTTCAACAGTTCCATTTAATTGTTACAGACAAACCTCACTGATACCGTAACATGTCTGAAACTAGATTGGGAACAAAGCATTCAATAAACTATTTGTGTACCATCTACATGCTAAGCACATATCTAGGCACTGGGGAATAACAAAGTTAAAAAGAAAGAACATAGTAACTGCTCTCAAAACAAAGATTAGCTCAAGCCTTTCAAACTGCAGATTATGACCTTTCAGGAGTTTTGAATCAATTTAGTGGGTTTCAGACCAACTATTTCAAAAGGATACAATGATTAGAACAGAATCTTAAAACTCACTATACAGCACATAGTAAGGTAAGTATTGTTTCATGAAAGTTTTGTTTCAGTTACCTGCATATGTGTGTGCACTGAGCCACCGTGTAAAATTTTTTCATACTGTCAAAAGTTTGAGGGGAAAAAAAAAACACCTTTGTTTACGAAAATATCTGCAAGAAAGTTTCACAAAATAGTTCATCCCATAAAGATGTTCACGAGCTGGTAACTTCAAATGTTCTAGTCTACAGTAACTGACATGACTGAATAAATGTCTTACCAAAGAGGTAGTCAAGCACAAGCAATATCCTTCTTTTGAAAAATGTTATCTTTATTTAGATCTCCTTTATTAAAATGTTCCCCAGTCAATCACAATGCTATGCAGTTCCAACCAAATATTTTTACCATTAGTTAATATAACATAAAATGAAATGAATATGATACTTCTCTAACATGCTTGGGACTAAGAAGAGGGGGTTTGGGGATATAGTTATATTATCCCTGATGATACTCAGAAACATTATACTCTGAGTTGATTTTTAAGAATTATAAGTTTCCTCAAAGATGGTAAACCACTTTCATATTAATCAAGGAGTGCACAGTATCAAAATATTTACATTATGAAATGCTAAGTAATTTAAACAGTTCCAACAAAAGGTTGACCGGCCAGTCATACCACACTTTTTAGAGGCTGATTCATTCCAGCTAAACATATCTGAGCTTCACTGAGCTTGTTACGTTTACTTACTTTTTTAATTTATTTAAAGTAAACTCTGACTAAATCCTAAACAGCTTGAAGTCAGAGAACACGTCTTATTCAATGCTTTGCATACACATAGTGAATGCTAAATGACTACTGTTGAATGCATTGTTGTTATTTATTTTATACTTTCACTTTACAAAAACAACTGAACTGATGTTCCAGATATACTGACAGATCTGTCTGCATTGAAAGTTCCCAGAAAATCTAAACCCATATGATCTATGCCTTTGGAATACTTAAACAATTAAACCCAGTATGCATTATAGCAATTATTTTGTCTTAGCAAATACAGACACAGACTTAAATCACAGAATAAGAGTATGTAAAGGTCACTTGATCTTACCCTTTCTCAAGGGGAAAATAAGATCTCAGAGAGGTTATGCAGATAACCTGTGCAGGGCTGGACTAGGACTCAGGTCTTACACTACTCAGCAGTATTCTTTCCTCTGTAATGCACACTTATTTTCAGTCTGCCTCTACTTCACTTTTTTTTTTAATTCTATTCTATGTGGAAAATACTTCCTAAGTTATCTAAGGATTTAAAAAATTAAGACAGTCCTTGGTATCAAGGTACTTTAAAAAATAAAAATATACACAAAAATACATTCATAGATTTACAGGGAATTAAGTTTTAGTAAAGATGGGGAAACAGTGGAAACAGTGTCAGACTTTATTTTTTGGGGCTCCAAAATCACTGCAGATGGTGACTGCAGCCATGAAATTAAAAGATACTTACTCCTTGGAAGAAAAGTTACGACCAACCTAGATAGCATATTCAAAAGCAGAGACATTACTTTGCCGACTAAGGTCCATCTAGTCAAGGCTATGGTTTTTCCTGTGATCATGTATGGATGTGAGAGTTGGACTGTGAAGAAGGCTCAGCGCTGAAGAATTGATGCTTTTGAACTGTGGTGTTGGAGAAGACTCTTGAGAGTCCCTTGGACTGCAAGGAGATCCAACCAATCCATTCTGAAGGAGATCAGCCCTGGGATTTCTTTCGAAGGAATGATGCTAAAGCTGAAACTCCAGTACTTTGGCCACCTCATGCGAAGAGTTGACTCATTGGAAAAGACTCTGATGGTGGGAGGGATTGGGGGAAGGAGGAGAAGGAGACGACAGAGGATGAGATGGCTGGATGGCATCACGGACTCGATGGACGTGAGTCTGAGTGAACTTCGGGAGTTGGTGATGGACAGGGAGGCCTGGCGTGCTGTGATTCATGGGGTCGCAAAGAGTCGGACACGACTGAGCGACTGAACTGAACTGAACTGAACTGAAACTACTACAGTAATTCAATTTAAATCTCATATCCTCCAAAGAATCATTTGTGACCACTTCAGATTGAAATATTATCTCTCTTTGGTAGTAAGAGTACTAGATAGGCAGTATGAAGCCTGGTTTTGTGTTGTGGCTCAACCACTAACTAGGTGTTTGAAAAATAATTGTACAGCTTCAGTTACTGGTGTTTCAAATAGGGAGAGGGTACAGGAGTAAACAAGCTTTGAAGGCCCCTTTCAGATCCAAGCAACAATTGTCTGTACCAGACCATCCCAACTCTAACTATCAAAGCCATCCACTTACACAGTGTAAAAGTGCAGCTTTATCACCTGGGTTGTTGCAACTGTCCACGGCTCTGACCTTACCCTTTATTTCTTCTGCTAGTCCAGTGGCTTTCTGGCTCCTTTTTTCAGGCTATCTCTTACCCGCTTGATGACTGAACTCTGTTTTCCTGGTTCCGATCCTCACTGCTTTCTAAAGAATTTGGTTTGCACAGATCCTCTGGTTCTTCTTATGCCTGAACATGTCAGGAAAACACCCACATCATCTGCCTCTGGCCCATAGGATCCAAGACTGAGTACCTGCCCATTTGCAGGGACACCCAAGAAAGACACCAAGTTTGAGGCATCTTTCCAAGTAATAGTTTGAGATATTTCTCCTATTATCAGTGTTACTTAAATATTTTATCATTTAACTTTTTGTATTTTTTTAATTTTTTATGATATGAAACTTTTTTAAAGTCTTTATTGAGTTTGTTACAATAGAGCTTTTATTTTATGCTTTTTTTTTTTTTACCTCAAGGCATGTGGGATCTTAGCATACTCAATCAGGGATGGAACCCACACCCCTGACATTGGAAGGAAAAGAGTTAACTACTGGACTGCCAGGCAAGTTCCAATTTTTGTATGTTACACAGATCTGCAATTCCCAAAAATCTTGAGGTCAGATACATTTTGGAAGTCAGAATTTTTCAGATTTCAAAAATATATGTAAAACATACCCAATGTAATTAAAATAATTAATATATCTGAAGTTAAATATAAGAATATTCCTCTTTTTATGAATATTACTCTTAAGTGAAATAAATGAAGAATATAAAAAGGCTTCACATCAGTTCAAGTCAGGTTTTCTGACTTGAATTAACCATTAACCAAATGAGTTAATCTTGACTTAGATTTTACTGCCAAATATGATACAGAAAATAACAAAATTTAAGTTTTCTGGGATTTCAGAATTACACATAAAAGACTGTAATCTAATAAACTATGTGAACCTTAGTATCAATGTAGGTATCACAAAGGCAGAAATTGTGTCTTTTAATTCTTTGTACTTCTAGAAAAGTACACAATGCTCAATAAAACAGTTCATGTTTATTTGAAGAAATCTTCATCGAGTGCATACCACATGCCAAAACTATACTCAAGTGTTGTGAAGCATTAAAAAATAAATCTTATAACACCTAGAACCCATCTTCAGAAGCATTACAATCTCAGTGAGAACAAAGCATAAAACAAATGTTAAAATGCAAGCTTGGAATTGGTGCCAAAATTACTGATTTGGGCAATAAGGATGTCAAAATTGAGAGCAGTAAGTTGAAATGTGATGATTGTAATTTATTTTAACTAGAGCTGTCAATATCTCTCAACTTTCAAAGTTGGCATAATGATTTATAGTCTGGAGAGGAAGTACCGTGTAATTTAGTATAAGAACTCTATTAGTCACAAAAGATTAGATAGAAAATCACTGTAACTTTTGCTTCAGATATATGGATTTTCAGGCAAAGTTTCATTCACACTGATGCCAGAAATAGACAAGCATAGGGATAACTCTACAGACTTAAAAATAAAGATGAGTAAAACTGAGAATCAGCACCATATCACTACACAGAACTCCCCTAGATGGGACAGCCTAATCCTGTGCAAAGAGGAAATTATTTTTGACAAAATGAAGTTTGAATTCAACTTTTTCTTGGTCAGTTGGGTCTACTTCGAAAGGAGTGGTTCAGTTCAGTTCAATTCATTTCAGTCGCTCAGTCGTGTCCGACTCTTTGCGACCCCATGAATTGCAGCACGCCAGGCCTCCCTGTCCATCACCAACTCCCGAAGTTCACTCAGACTCACGTCCATCGAGTCAGTGATGCCATCCAGCCATCTCACCCTCTGTCGTCTCCTTCTCCTCCTTCCCCCAATCCCTCCCACCACCAAAGTCTTTTCCAATGAGTCAACTCTTCGCATGAGGTGGCCAAAGTGCTGGAGTTTCAGCTTTAGCATCATTCCTTCCAAAGAAATCCCAGGGCTGATCTCCTTCAGAATGGATTGGTTGGATCTCCTTGCAGTCCAAGGGACTCTCAAGAGTCTTCTCCAACACCACAGTTCAAAAGCATCAATTCTTCGGTGTTCAGCTTTCTTCACAGTCCAACTCTCACATCCATACATGACCACAGGAAAAACCATAGCCTTGACTAGATGGACCTTAGTCGGCAAAGCAATGTCTCTGCTTTTGAATATGCTATCTAGGTTGGTCACAACTTTTCTTCCAAGGAGTAAGTATCTTTTAATTTCATGGCTGCAGTCACCATCTGCAGTGATTTTAGAGCCCCACAAAAATAAAGTCTGACACTGTTTCCACTGTTTCCCCATCTATTTCCCATGAAGTAATGGGACCGGATGCCATGATCTTTGTTTTCTGAATGCTGACCTTTAAGCCAACTTTTTCACTTTCCACTTTCACTTTCATCAAGAGGCGTTTTAGTTCCTCTTCACTTTCTGCCATAAGGATGGTGTCATCTGCATATCTGAGGCTATTGATATTTCTCCCAGCAATCTTGATTCCAGCTTGTGTTTCTTCCAGTCCAGCATTTCTCATGATGTACTCTGCATAGAAGTTAAATAAGCAGGGTGACAATATACAGCCTTGACGTAATCCTTTTCCTGTTTGGAATCAGTCTGTTGTTCCATGTCCAGTTCTAACTGCTGCTTCCTGACCTGCATACAGATTTCTCAAGAGGCAGGAGTGGTAGATTCTGGTAAAAGTCAGTAGTTTCTTGAGCCAAGAATAAATCAGACAGGAATGAGACACATTCACTCAGATCACATATTTGTAAATCTCTAAGCAATGCCAAAGATATCAGTGATCTAATGCTGGTTGTAATATATTAAACTTATTTTTATGATAGAATTTATCTGGAATCTTTCAAACCAAAATGTTAAAGAACCATCAAAGGTGACAAATATGATTGTATCTATTTTACAGATGAACCCTTGAGCCTAGTGATACTGAAGGGCTAAAGTTCAATTAGATAATCAGTACATTATTCAGTTCAGTTCAGTCACTCAGTCATGTCCGACTCCCCGTGACCCCGTGGACTGCAGCACACCAGACCTCCCTGTCCATCACCAACTCCAAGAGCCTACTCAAACTCATGTCCATCGCATTGGTGATTCCATCCAACCATCTCATCCTCTGCTGTCCCCTTCTCCTCCCACTATCAATCTTTCCCAGCATCAGGGTCTTTTCCAATGAGTCAGGTCTTCGCATCATGTGGCCAAAGTATTGGAGTTTCAGCTTCAGCATCAGTCCTTCCAATGAATATTCAGGGTTGACTTCCTTTAGGATTGACTGGTTTGATCATCTTGCTTTCCAAGGGACTCTCAAGAGTCTTCTCCAACAGTTCAAAAGCATCAGTTCTTTGGCACTCAGCTTTCTTTACAGTCCAACTCTCACACCCATACGTGACTACTGGAAAAACCATAGCTTTGACTAGATGGACCTTTGTTGGTAAAGTAATGTCTCTGCTTTTTAATATGTGGTCTAGGTTGGTCATAACTTTTCTCCCAAGGAGCAAGATCTTTTAATTTCATGGCTGCAATCACCATCTGCAGTGATTTTGGAGACCAAAAAAATAAAGTCTCTCACTATTTCCATTGTTCCTCCATCTATTTGCCATGAAGTGATGGGACTGGATGCCATGATCTTAGTTTTCCAAATGCTGAGTTTTAAACCAACTATTTCAGTCTCCTCTTTCACTTTCATCAAGAGGCTCTTCAGTTCTTCTTTGCTTTCTGCCATAACAATGGTGTCAGCTGTGTATCTGAGGTTATTGATACTTCTCCCAGCAAAGTTTTTAATATAAGAATCTTAGTCCAACTTCACTGAGCTGATTACTATTAATAACCAACAACCAAATCTAGACAGAACCATTTGAAAATTTATTGACCTATTTTCTTCTCCAATATATAACCATCTTAAGTGGCCAAGGCAAACTAATAAAAATGATTTGTTCATTAAAAAAAAACAACTTCCCAAGCCTTACTTGTCAATTCTTCAATATCTGGCACATAATGAAGAACTAGGAAAAAGCAAGTCTATCAGATAAGAGGTAAAGTCCATTCCATTATTTCTGGTCACATCCCCTACAGTCTTAAGGCAGTAACATTCCAGTTTGAAATTTACAAACCAAAAAATGAACACTTGTTTCAAATAAGACAATTGATTTGACAAAGGATAATTATCTTTGTATCATGATCCTCTTAAAGAAGCTGAATTCATTATCTGGTATCAGGTGAATTGTGAAGTATTTTTAGAAGATTTTTTTCTATCAATTGAATAAAGAAAAGGAAATATTCAAGCTGTCTAAATTTGGGGATAACAACCTAGCAGACTGTTACTGGCAAAAATGAAAGGAAGCCTGTAACTGATATCAGATGACATCTTCCATGGGGTCATTTTAGTAGTGATACCATCTGACATCTTCTATAGGGTTATTTGGGGTAAGTGTGACATTTTCTTAATGAGAAGATTAGGAAGTTGCCCTAAAAGAGCCTTATGTAATGTATAAGGCCAAGGAACATATGGATAAAGAGTTGCTGGAGAAGTGTAAATATGACTCTTGAAGTAGTAAATGAAGGTTAAACATTAACAGCTGGTCCAGGGGAAATGAAGAGGTGGGGGTTAGGGGGGGCGGGGCTGGGAAGTAAGCTGTCTGCTTCAGACTGGTGTTTCACTAACCACTAAGTCATCTTTATCTGTTTTCTATTTCAGATCACCTGGCCAAAATACATTACATTCCAAAGTTTAAGGTAAAAACCTCTAAAAGTTGCTTTCATTTAGTTAAATTAACCAAAATAAAAGACATTTTAGGATTACAACTTTAAATTTTGAGCTGCGTAGGGTTTGTTTGTTTTTTTCCTTGTAAAGAAAGAAGTGCCAACAAATAAGACAGGGAACTATACTCAATATTTTGTAATAACCTATAAGGGAAAATAACCTGAAATAGATATATATGTATAACTGAATCACTTTGCTGTACACCTGAAACTAACACAACATTCAAATCAACCATACTTCAGTTTTTTAAAAAGCAGTACAATTTTAGCCACAAACATGTGTGCTAAGTCACCTCAGTCATGTACATCTCTTTGCAACCCTGTGGACTCTAGCCTGCCAGGCTCCTCTGTCCATAGAATTCTCCAGGCAAGAATACTGGAGTGGGTTCCCATGCCATCCTCCAGGGGGATCTTTCTGACCCAGGGATAGAACCCGTGTCTCTTGTGTCTCCTGCATTGGCCAGTAGGTTCTTTACCATTAGTGCCACCTGGGAAGCTAAATATATCATATTACAGTTTTTAAGGATTCTCAATTTGTACTTAGACTAGAAAAACCATCAACCCCCCTCCCCATCCCCACCAACCTTCCACTTCAAAACTATATATATCACAACTTTGCTTCTGCATTCTCTGCTCAAAATCCATTCATTTGCTTCAGGAACACCAAGTGTTACAGACAGTTTGAAAATCAAGATATTACTGGTTGCTGATTACTCAAGTTGCATGGGGGAGTTAATTGAATTAGATGTAAGAATTAAATGTCCCAACAAATTTACTATAGAATACTATGGCATCGCTTCTCAGCCTTCTGGCTAAGATCAAGTGTAGAAGAGCCAGCTCATTCTGCAAGGGTATGGCATAAACTTCAGTCAGTAAGTATATCTATCCCTAGCACACTTCTTGTAGTACTGCATATATGAAATTACTGGAGTGAAGAGCAAGAATTTTCCACTGAGATCCAATCCTATTCTGCCATTGGGACAAAATCATTTATAATTTTGGAAGCCAAATAAATAAACTTAAGAAGCTCCTTTTGCCTCAAATCATGTTCTAGGAGTAAAAAAATAAAGAATAGTGGCTTATGATTCAGGTGTTTTTTTTTTAAACTTGCCATTCAAGTACTAATTTTTCCTAGTGTTAAAAAAAAAACTAGAAAATTGTAGTAACACAGAATGTTAAGCAGTCTTTCATCTCTGGAAAATATATGCAATGTTATTGGGTATTGTTATATCACATATCTTACAGTCTGGAGAAGTAGTAGTATGTAATTTGGTAAATAAATTCTGTTAGCCATAAAAAGCTATACTGAAAATCCCTATAACTTTTGTTCTAAGTATAAGGCTAATGTTCAAAGTTTCAGTAAATATAATGCTATTAATATATCATGAGCTTAAAAAAAACTGTTCAGTTCAGTCACTCAGTAGTGTCCGACTCTTTGCGACCTCATGAACCGCAGCACACCAGGCCTCCCTGTTTATCACCAACTCCTGGAGCCTACCCAAACTCATGTAAATTGAGTCAGTGATGCCATCCAACCATCTCATCCTCTGTCATCCCCTTCTCCTCCTGCCCTCAATCTTTCCCAGCATCAGGGTCTTTTCAAATGAGTCAGCTCTTCACATCAGCTGGCCAAAGTTTTGGAGTTTCAGCCTCAACATCAGTCCTTCCAATGAACACTCAGGACTGATCTCCTTTAGGATGGAACTACCTCTAATAAAAATGATCATGACCAATACTGAGCATGCCACTCATTTTGTTAGGACAAATATATATTTGCTTATAAATTTTACCAAAAAACTTATAATCAAGTTGCATAAGCTCATATTAAATAGCACATGTATACAGTTTTGGTTTTATTCATTTAGTTAACAATAATGGAATACAAGACATCATGCTAGGTAAGTTGTCTCTACCCACAAGAAGCTTAAAGTCTAAGAGGTAAATTTAAAAAAATGTACACAAACAGGAAGCAACTGGAATAAATAAAAGCTGTAAATAATGAGAGAAATACAAAGCACCAGGAGAATTTACAGATGGGAGTGATCAGAGAACTTCACAGAGGAAGAGGCATCTGACAGGCTGAATTTCCTGTCTGAAACTGAAGGATGGATTGAATTTCCAAAGAGATGAGGTGGAGGATTACATAAATACACTTATTTATGGTGTATTTATTATATCCAGTATATTCCTAGCACATGTAAGGTACTAAGGATACATCTATTAACAAGATAGATAAATACATTTTCTGCATGAATGAAATTTGTAGTCCAGTGGGATATATATCCTAAATAATAAACAAAAATAATATTCTGACATATAAAACCAATGAAACACAAAAATAGCAGGAGGCATATTGCATAATTGCGCCAATTTAACATAGAACATATTTAGGTGCTGGTTAACCTAAGTGTTGGAAGCAAAATTTTTGATACATTTCAATCATTTGCACCTTCATGTTGTCTTTACCGGAGTAAAATAGATCATCCAGTAATCTAGATTGAGTAATTTGAAAGAAACTTTGATTAAAAGTCTAAAAACATATGTTTAAAATCTACCATTTTAAAAGCAAATATACATAAAAAAGAAATGTCTACCTATATCTGGAGTTTGACTCTTTCCTCTGCTACAGACTGGCTGTGTGAACTTGAGGTCACCACTGTCTGCCTGATTCCCCAGTGACAGAACCAACACAATGGTATCTACTTCAGAAGGCTTATTGTGAAAATCAAATGAGATAAACATAACTTAAAGCGCTTTATAAGATACAAAATACTACACAAAGGTAAGGTAATGTATTTATTATATATATTTAACTTCCCATGTAATTTTACTACCTACTTAACTAACATAATCTTTATCAAATAAAAAATAAACCATTCTATTCAACTACTTTATATACATATTCAAAGAAGACATAGAATCACACTATCAGAAACTTGCATATCAGGCTGAAACTAAACTGTAAGCCAAACCTTGAAGGATTTGTTGTTGTTTAGTTGCTAAGTCATGTCTGACTCTTTTGTGACCCCGTGGACTGTAGCCCACCAGGGTTCTCTGACCATGGGATTTTCCCAAAGAAGTGGGTTGCCATTTCCTTCTTCAGGGGATCTTCCCAACCCAGGGATCAAACCGGTGTCTCCTGGAGTGTCGGATTACCACTGAGCCACCAGGGAAGCCAGAAGGGTTCCTTCTGGTCAAGTTCAATTATCATCTGTTTAAACCATAAACTCTTTCTTTTCCCAAAAATTCATGCAGGTTTTAAGTCTAATATCTCGAGGTCCTGAAATAGTTACTAGAACAGGTTCACTTTCAGATCACACTATGTAAAATAAATGATAATTTTTTAAAAATAGAGACGTTGTTTGGAAATTAGTTCTTCCATATATTAGTCATTAACAGAATAAAATGTCTCGTTATAGTCTGCACATTTTAGTCATTTTATATTTATAATCACTGCTGAATAATTTCCAAAACAGCATAAAATCACTTCAAAAACCAAAGTTCAGGAGTGCCAGTATCTACCAACAGGCAGATCTCTATGAGACTGAAAATATACACAGATTAAGGTAGTGCCATTCAATCTTTTCATAGCCCTACCATCTATACAGAACTCAAGAATTTACATTGGCCATAAACACAACGAGTTCAGGAATTTCCTTTTATTTCTGATGGGAGTTTTCCAAAGATTACTCACTGATATGATTTGGTCCTACACTTAAGTATGATTATAAATTCAATAACACATTTCATTTTCGCACAACTGCTCCAGTTCCAGTGGATTCACTAATGATTCACAGACCATGACACATCTGCAAATAATAGGATTCTTACAGTTTGATAAAGACCATCCCAAACACAATATTTTTATAATCATATTGGAATTTTAATTATATATTAGAGTTACTTCTTGTTCCTGTTACTGATATGTGAGCTTACAGATAGCAACAAGCAGAAATAGTTTTTGAACAAACCCCTATTTCTAGAAAAAAAATTTGAACCAAACCCTACGAATGAGTATGTCTTTAAAAAGTGTGTTAGATTCATTTGTCGATCTTTAACAAATGACAGTGATAGGCGAGCCCTTTGCAAATAGTCAAGAATCAGAATTTCTGCCTTACATCTTCCTTTAAAACCGTCAGCGAATCTGAATTAAGATTTTCTACTTAAGATCTCTTTCGCTGACATTTCACTCTTCTAAGTCCCTCCCAACACACACACACAGACACACACACACACTTTAAAGAGGAGAAGATGAAGAAGGAACTGGAGCGAGCCCTTTGCAAATAGTCAAGAATCAGAATTTCTGCCTTACATCTTCCTTTAAAACCGTCAGCGAATCTGAATTAAGATTTTCTACTTATGATCTCTTTCGCTGACATTTCATCCTTCTAACTCCCTCCCAACACACACACACACACACACACACACACACACACACACACACACACTTTAAAGAGGAGAGGAAGAGGATGAAGGCGGGACTGGTCTGGACAGGTCCCTCAACTACAGGACTCCCGTCCTAGATGCGAAAACGCCATCCGGAAAATCTTTGAATTCTACGTCGTCCGCACAGCGCCTCCTGCCGGCCGTGAAGGGCCGCGAGGGTGGAGGCCCTGGGCCGGGCTGCTTCCCTGGCTCCGCCGCCCTCCTCCCGCCGGCCAGCCCCAAGCCCTCCGACCCTGCTGCGCACAGAAGGCAGGAAAACGCGGGAGACGGAACAGGGCCCCGAACTCTGGTCTGCGTCCCAGTGATCCCGTCAGGCCTCGGCTCCGTCTAGGGCGAGTCTCCAGGATGGGGCGGCCTCGACTGCGCGCCCACGTCAGGCCGCCGCCCAGGGTTTGCCCCCACGCGGGCCACACCGGACGCCCCGGACGCGGGACCCGCGTCAGTCTGTCCGCGTCCGGCCCCGCGCTCCCATCCTGACTGGGCCGCGCGCCAGCCTCCCATCTGGGCCCGCGGCTCCGGGCCGCCCCTTGCTCCCCACGTAGGGCGCGAGCGAGCCCTGCCTGCCGCGAGCAGCCACCATCCTCGCCCGAGTCTCCGTTCTTCTCCTTTCCAGCCACCTCCTGGAGGGTCCGGCCGGGCGCGTTCCCTTCTCACGGCTCCCCACTGCGCTCCTTAGCGCGTAAGACGCGCAGGAGTAGCACAAACGAGCGACAACCGAGGAGAGTCCCTCGAGGGCCCCCAGCCTCCCGCTTCGCGTCTTTTCTCCGGGATCTGGGCCCGCACCGCAGGAGCCTCCCTCCCGGACCGACGGTCTGGGCGCGCGGGGCCTCGCTCGGGGCCTCGCTCGGGCCGCCCTCACCTGGCTTCCGGCCTGCGCGCGGGAGGACGGCCGTCGAGGCAGCGATCCCCTTGGTTCAGGCGGAAGGCGTCGGGCCCCCTGTTCCGTGTAGGTTGGACAGCGCGAGGCAGGCGCGCTGCTGGCCGCGGAGTGAGCGCGGTCACACAGCCGGACGGCGCTTGGCAAGACGGGGAGGCATCCCGGGAGCGTCTCTGGGGAGTTGAGAGACTTTTCCTAGAGGAAGAGGGCACTGAGGAGAGGCCCACACATCAGGCCTCTCTCTCTCCCCACCTACCTCCCCTCGAACCCGCTCCTAGGGGCTCTCTAGGTCCTTCCCCCGCCCCGCGCTTTTACCCTTCTCCCCCTCTTCCCTCTCCTTCCTCCTTCGCCATCTCCCCTCCAACACTCTCTTTTCTCTTCCCTCTCCTTCTAACCCCCTGAAGCCCTCTCCTCTCCCCACCTCTTCCCCACTTCCCCTCTCGCCTGCGTCCGCCCCTCACTTGACACTCAACATCTAAAAAGCTAATGTTTCTAAAAGTTTACTAAAAGCAAACTGTCCCCGGATATGAGGCTAATTTCATCTTTTTTAAACTACAGTACATAATAGAGTTTCTGGTATACAAGGGGAGCTGCCTCAATAATCTATAAATAACTCTCAAAAGGAAATGGATCTCCATGCGCAGTTTTCCTCCTTCGGTAAAGTCGAAGGTCCGTGTTCTCCATCAGTGAAACCCGAGGGTTTGATGTTTGCTGTAACTCAAGACCATCCGTCTCTGACCAGGGCACTGCCCACACTCCGGAGACTCAAGGACAGACAGAACCGGGGCTGTCTCTTACGGGCGTCGCGCGGGGCAGTAACTGGAGGCCGGGGGTCCAGGCTCCTAAAACGCCCCATCCTCGAGGCAGACGCGCAGGCAGGTGCCTGCATCCGGGCGGTGGGAGCGCCCTGACCCCCTGCCGCAGCCCCAGCCCCGAAGCTCAGAGCGGGCGCCCAAAGGTCAGGCCAAGCCGACTCTCCGAAGACTCCTGCCAAGGACCGGTTCCTGGAAGTTGTCTCTCGCCAGGCGCCAGAGACAGGCGTGCCTCCGGGTTTCGTAGAAGGCCCTGCTCCCCGCGCAGGCAAGGCCCTGGTTTTCCGTTTGTGCATCATTTCACTCTTTGAAGAAAAGCCCCAGAGGAACAGTGCTCTGTCCAGCTCCGGGCTGCTGGTATCCGCGAGCCTGGAGTGCCTTGGCGACCTTTCTTACTTTCTCGGGGGGCAACACATCGGAAGCCATGTCTGAGCTCTGAGCGTGGTCGACCACGCGGCTTCTTTCTGCCCAGTGTGTTAACTATAGTTAACTCTGTATATATGACATATATATGTATATATTCTTTTTTAAAAGTTCAAATTTATTACTTGCTCCGTGTGGGAAATAATCTAAATCACAAAATTGAGGAAAATCAACTTTGACATGAACTATAAACGGCCAACCAAAGTCAAATGATTTTTGATAAATCATTTTATCAAAACAATTTTAAATTAGACCACTTAAAAATTTTAAATTAATATACAATTTGAAAAATTAAAAATTCAAAGCAATTTTAAATTAGACACCAATACATGATGTTTCTCTCCTAGAGAAGCCCTGAATATTTAATAACTTTTAGTTAGCTTGTCTTTTATTAGCAATGTTTGGGCATACTAACTTTTTCTTTTTTAATGATTTTTATTTTTTAAACCAACAATGGAGGTAAGAAAATACCCTTTATTCTTGAAACTATTTTTAGCATGGTTTTATTTAGTGGTTAAGTGGTGTCTGACTCTTTTGTGACCCCATGGACAGTAGCCAGCCAGGCTCCTCTGTCCATGGAATTTCCCAGGCAAGAATACTGAAGTAGGTTGTCATTTCCTTCTCCATAAACAGAAATGTATTAGCTGTGGGCACAAGTAGAGAATCTTCAAGGAAAAAGAGATTGCCAAGACTGGCATTTGGGGGACTTAGGACCCAATACAACTCTTGTGCTCAACTGGTTAAGTGTCTTTGGGCAAGTCACTAACTCCCTTTTTCCTTTCATTTCACTGTTTACTAGATAAAGTTGTTGAGTAAGCCATATGGTTCCTATGCTCTTTTTTCAACTCAGACGCTCTCCTCCATTAAGAGGTTTTTTAAAGAATTTGATGACCATTTGAATTAGTTGGTTTTGATTTTCTTTTTATCTCTGTTACATTCAGAGAAAGAGAAGTTAGAAATAGCTTAAAATTTTTAAAGGGAAAACATTCAGAAAAGTTACCAAAAAAATGCAGAAAGAAAAAGAAAGTGATTAATGTAATAATAATAATTTTTAAAGTATCCTAATTTAGGGGGTAAAAATAAAACCAAACAGAGCCGCTTAAGACTAACCCTCTGGTTCAGGTTTACAAAGGGGCACTGAAGGTCAAGTTTGTAGAGGGCAGGGCGTGTGTTGGTTTGGTGGGTCCCAATCACACTATCTCATCTCTCTAGGCCATCAAATGGAATACTTTGCATCTTAATTGCTTGTTCCATGTGCACGATAAGTCCCTTCAGTCATGTCCAACTCTTTGGAACTCTGTGGACTGTAGCCCACCAGGCTCCTCTGTCCATGGGATTCGCTAGGCAAAAATACTGGAGTGGGTTGCCATTCCCTTCTCCAGGGGAGTCTTCCCAACCTAGGGATCAAACACGTGTCTCTTATGTCTCCACCACTGGCAGGCAGATTCTTTTCCACTAGTGCCACCAGTGTATCTAAAAGGTGTTTGTTGTCTTAATGGTCCTAAGGTGAGTGGTGGAACCTGGCCATAAGTAAAATGGAAAAACGACTAGGTGGGGAAGAAAGGAGATTTAAGGAATCTCCAGCAATGTAATGTCTTAAAAAAAAAAATAACAAAAAACTTTCTATAGCTTCTTAGGTTTACAGAGCCAAAGGTTGAAATCTCTCATCCTAAACTCATTCCTTCATAAACCAAGAGTCTGTCTGCATCCATTGTGGACTGGATGCTACAGGTTATGTGCTAGGGCCCCTATGTTGGACAAATCTGGGGATCCAGTTTACAAACTAGTGAAAAAGATGGGTGGTATGAAACACACTCTGACATAGCAATACATGGGTGTATTAAGAAGAAATACCAGAGTCAAAATTAAGGAAAGAGTTGGAAGAGGAGACAGCTAGGCAAGGGGGCAGCAGAGGGGGGAGGAAGGAGGGAAGGATGAGCATCCAAAGGACATGCCTGAAGGCCCAAGGGTAGACATAGCTTCCTTTAGAGAGGTTCATTGGAAGGACTGATGCTGAAACTGAAACTCCAATACTGTGGCCACCAGATGTGAAGAGCCAACTCATCAGTAAAGACCTTGATGCTGGGAAAGATGGAGGGCAGGAGGAGAAGGGGACGACAGAGGATGAGATGGTTGGATGGCATCACTGACTCAATGGACATGAATTTGAGCAAATTCTGGGAGATAATGAAGGATAGGGAAGCCTGGCGTGCTGCAGTCCATGGGGTCTCAAAGAGGTGAACATGACTTAGGGACTGAACAGCAACAAAACAAGAGAGGTTCACGCAATTCTATAAAGCAAATACAAAGAGTAAAATGAAAAAGGAATAGTGGGAACTAAAGCTTACGAAGTGGGAAGAAGTTACATCTTGAAGGGCTTTATGTGCTGAATTTGAACTTTGTCCTGAAAGTTACGGGAAGCTCTTAAAAGATTTCAAGTGGGAAACAGATGACACAATTTTCTTTTTAGAAAGATCATTTTGTCAGTAATGTTGAGGACACATAGGAGGGGTTAAGTAGTTTGTAGGGAAACCAGTTAGAAGATGATTGCAGTATTGCCTGATAGAGGTGGTGAGAGTCTGAATTTAGGCAGTGATGGTGGCTGTAGAAATGAAATTGAGGGAGGACAGGGAGAGACAGAGGGACTGACATAAGAGATAATAAAAAGAGACTGGGAGAACTTGATAACTAATTGAGTGTGAGGGATGAGTGAGAATGAGGAGTAGAGAAAGATTTCCAGGCTAGGTTAGATACCAGAAAAATTGATGATGTCACTTACTGAGAGAGAAGTCAGAATGAGACTAGAGAGATGACATGTTCACTTTGGGACATAATGAATTTTGTGTGTCTACGAGACATACAAGTGGAAATGTCAGATGAGTGGATATCTGAGTCTGGAGTTCAGCAGTGATTAGGGCTAAAGTTAAAGATTTAGAGGTCACCAGCATAAAAATGGTAACTGAAGGCCCTGTGTTAAGGAGAATGCTTAGATAGAAAACAAATTTAGGGGACGTGAATTTAGCAGGCCGTTAGAAGAGGAAGCCTTGAAAGCTATTAAGCAGGTTTGTCCAGAAAGACAGAAGGAAAGCATAATGATAAGCACCATTTTGCTGCTGCTGCTGCTGCTGCTGCTAAGTCACTTCAGTCGTGTTCGTCTCTGTGCGACCCCATTTTGGGGGACACCTATTGGCTTCTAGTCAATGGCCTGAGACCTTTATATACATTATTTCCCTGAATTCTTATGGCAACCCTAGAAGTTAGATGTATCGAACAGAAAAACTTAAGTTCTGAGAAGTTAAGTGATTTGACTAGAGTATGTTCAACCTCTGGAGTCAGATGAAACCTCGATTGAAATCCCACCCCCTGGTAGCTATGGGATGTGTACAAATTTGTAATCTCTCTGAGTCTTGATTTCCTCATCCACATAGGACACAAATAGAACCTACTTCGGAGAACTGTTGTGAAGATTAGATGAGAAGGCCTATGTAAAGTGCTTGGCACAAAGTGGGTACTAGATACCTGATAGTTATTATTCTTATTAATAAGCATAATAACCAGGCTTCCCTTGAGGCTCAGATGGCAAAGACTCTGCCTGTAATGCAGAGTTCAATCCCTGGGTCTGGAAGATCCCCTGAAGAAGGAAATGGCAACCCACTCTGGGATTCTCGCCTGGAGAATCCCACGGACAGAGGAGCCTGGTGGGCCACAGTCCATGGGGTAACATAGAGTTCAACACAACTGAGCGACTAACACACAGCACACAGAACTATGTTAACAGGTTACTGTCTCTTTTTTTTAGCTCCTTGAGCTGAAAATGTACTCCAGATTCTCACCTAAAGTCCTTAGTGTACAACTGAGACCTGAGCCAGGCTAAACTCTCATAAGGCTTTGCTAAAGACTTGCACATAACTAGATGAGAATGAACACAGAGAGCAACATAGAGCTTGATAATCTGAAAGTGTATCACTTCATCTTAATATCCCCTATAAGGTGTTGCCTTCCTGCCCAGCCCAATCCTCAGAAGTAGGTTCCATTTGTGTCCTACATAGATGAGGAAATTGAGACCCAGAGAGATTACAAATTTCCCCACATCCCATAGCTACCAGGGAGTAGGATTTCAATCGAGGTTTCATCTGACTCCAGAAGTTGAACATACTCCAGTCAAATCATTTAACTACTCAGAACTTAAGTTTTTCTGTTTGATAACACCTAACTTCTAGGGTTGCCATAGAATTCAGGGAAATAATGTATATAAAGGTCTCAGGCCATTGACTAGAAGCCTAGCTGCCTTCCTGCCTAGCTGCCCCTCCCTAGAAAAATGGGAGAAGCCATTTTTCTGTACCTCCAGGGAGCATCATCAAATCGTCATTATATCTAAAAGTCCAGCAAGAGTGTGATCCCACAGGGAGTCAGGGGTTCTTGCCCAAGTCCAAGACCCACCTTCTAAGATCTTGATGCTGATCTGAGGACATTCCCTTTCCAGATGATTGATATAGGGATGCTTACTTTCCTTAAAGAGGATCATTTTTCTCTCTAGGAGTATGGCCTTATACTATGGCCTCAACAGTAGAGCCTTCTTAGAACACAATCAAATAAGCGCAACATTCATACAAGTGTTACACCCTTTTCATAATTCCTAGAAAAGATGAGACTTCTTCTGCAAATTCTTCTTATTCTTTCAAAACCCATTTTCTACTCAAAAGTCACTATGAAAATTGAACGTAAATACAGAAATTGACTATAGTCAAAGTACAACTGCAAGCATATAGCAAAAGGAACCTGCCAGATTGAGAGTAAGAAAAAAGGTTTTTTCAGTATAATTGAGAAAGAACCATAAATTTATGTTTTCGAAATTAAAAGATGTAAGTAGATATAGAAATGAATAAATTATTGGTTAGTGTTCACTCATGTGCTTTTAATCCTATAATATGATTAGGTATTTCAAAGTATAGAGACTTTTGATCATGGCTTTAGTACAATTCATAATGGCAGTTCTTTTATTTGTTTCTTCACACTTGTTTCAAGGAATGTGGAGACATAGTCTGCCCTAGGGCTCCAATCCGTTTTCCTGTACTCTAAGGTAGGGATTCTATGCAGACTTTTTGAGTAGTCAGCACAGAAATTCAGTCAGCAAGAGACTCCAAGCCGTGGCCCAATTTGCCTACTCTAAAAGTCACCTCCGTTAACCATTTTATGGTAATAGTTACCTGTGAAACATAGAAAAGCTGAAATGTATTTCACTCACCCAGAACATCCATTTTTCATGGGAAATTATCCTCTTTAGGTTAAAGTTTTTAATGGAATCTGTCATGATGACAGTAGGTCTCCCCTCAACAAAAAAAGAGGAGCGTTATTGTCAGGGCAGTGCAGGAAATGCTGGGTTATGCTCTCTTAGTCAGATCTCTTTACTACTGAGCTTCTTTGAGACCTTAACTATTTTTTTAAATTAATTTTTATTCGAGTATATTTGCCTTACAATGTAGTGTTAGTTTCTACTGTACAGCAAAATGAATCAGCTATACATATACATATTGAGTTGGCCAAAAAGTTCATTCAGGTTTTTCAAACCAAACCATCCTTTTGGCCAACCCAGTATATCCCTTCGCTTTTGGACTTGCTTCCCATTCAGGTCACCACAGTGCATTAAGTAGAGTTCCCTGGTCTGTTCTCATTGGTTATCTATTCTATACATAATATCAACAGTGTATATGTGTCAATCCCTAGAACTGTTCATGTACATTGTGAAGTTTCAGATGTATTTGACTACAAAATTCTTTTGTCTCAGAGAGTCTAAAGAGACTTTTGTGTCATGGATTATGCTTTAAGGAAACTGTTATTTGCTATAACTATTTGATCTTTACTGGCATAGCTTCTTGCATTGGAGAAAGTCACTTGAACGCTCTCTCTTTATTAAAATCACATTTACCTTCTCCAGGGAGTATCCATTATCCCCCCTCCCTTTCCCTCTCACTGACTAGGAAAACTTCTACATATCTGCCACAGACACCAATATATACTTGGATCATGACATTTATTTATTTATTCATGTTTTTCTTGTATTTGTCTCTCATTCTAGATTAATATGGTGCCTGACACATGGAGATATGCAAATATTTTTTGAATGGCTAGCAAATGAATGAGAATTATTGGAAGAAAATATAAATTCAATCAAAGGAATTTCTTGGTTACAGATATATCTCAGGGATTTCATAGTATCTCAGGTTTTTATCAAAATAAAAAGGACACCCCCTATGGTACACCCACTAGGCAAACACCTCTTCCGTATTCTTTTGTCCAGGCACACTTAATCATTACCAAGAGCTCCTGTGAGTGGAACCATAGCTGTATAATTCCATTGGATTGTTTCCATAAGGCTTTTAACTCAAGAAAAAAAACATGACTAGTGAAAAGGAATCCTTAATTACATCTTAAAAATATGATCAAAAGCAACATTTAAGAAAAGTGTTTCCAGGGAAGAGCTGAGGATGACACCCAGTTTATAATAATTCGTTTCCCCAAACCTCTGAGCATGTGATCAAAGCTGATACACATTATCTCAAGTTGGTACCAGAGTGACTCTTTTTTTTCTTTCTTTTTGGAAGTTATTATTTGGATGAATTAATAGATGAGGAAGAGCCAAACCTGGTCCAGCCAGGTGTAGACTCTAAGAGTCCTGCTGCCTGATCTCTAATAATATCTTTTTTTTTTTCTTTTTCTTTACTTATTTTAAATGAAGAACTTGTGGCCTTTGGCAGCTTGAGCTACTATCATGCAATTCAGGCTCTTTTAAATAAAGATACAAATATAGCAAGTTAGAACTTGTAGGAGGAGGACAATGGAATCTCCTCATTAAAGGTGTAGGTGGTTGCAAACAGCTTCGTTATTAGGCAAATGAGTGTGATACAAGTACTCTCCATAGCCTGTGTGCTCAATGCTGGGATCATTCAGTTAATCTGGGCCAAGGATTTAAAGGATTCTTACCAGTAAGGTTTCAGCTCTAACCAGTTAATCCTCCTTCCTACCATACCACCAGAGTAGGAAATAAAACAATGAAGCTTCTAATTCCCTCTCCTTCCTCCTATAAGGTGTGCTAACATTGAATCATTGGTAATTGTTGACAGATCTCCCAGGAAGACTGAAAATTTGCTAAATTCAGACACATTTGGATGAAAGAGATGAAAACTTCTTAATCCAGATTCTAAGCAAAGAAAAGAATAAGCAATGTATTTTTCTGAGGATCTAGTGATGTGCTGACCCAATTCCCTAACAATTCTAAACATTTTAAAAAGCACAACTCAAACATCTCATCTGTTTATATAACAGAAATTTTCCTCCCTCTCACCTTGCCCTTCCTCCTCTAACCATTAGGGAAAGTAGAGGACAGGATTGAGGCCAGTCATTGGAAGGTGCAAGGAGGTGAATTTTGAATGGAGCCCAAGACTTTTCTCTCATTTCGTGTTATTTAACAATGGAATCTGCAACTTCTTTAAATAATGAGTGCTCTTTCCACTAGTAATACTATGTGAGGGATGGACAACGACATTTCTAAAGTACTTTCCAATTCAAAGACATTTCAATTTTTGAAGCAGAATGAAGACCACCACTTGAACATAGCTCTGGTCCTTAACTTGTTTGATAAATAATGTTTCCTTCTTCACTGGTGCTGAGCACTGGTAAGGGAGGTGGGATTGAAAAAACAAAACACCTGCTGAGCAAATAAAACAACTTGTTACATATTTTAATAGAAAATTTAAAAATTGCTCTCTCTTTCCAAAAGGAAGAACCCTGTTGGAATAAATTTGTTCACCAGAACTGTGAGATCCCCATAATGAGAAGAAAGTTGATTGGGAATCATATTCCCAATCATCATATTGGAAATCATCTATAAAATCAATTTTCAACTAATATTTACTAACAGTCTTCTAAGAAAGGCCTGAAAAATGGATTCTTAATCTGATGTTTTCCAACCATATATATATATATAACAGCATATATTATTTCTAATATCAAAGAATAAGATTTTAAACATAACTTTAAATTGGCTCCAAACTATTTTAGGCATAGGTTAAATTCTTCTAGTCTTTATACTAATATATATGATTTTACTCTGTCAATTGTACTTTAATTTTTGTTTTTCAAGACATATTGGACACATCATATGCAAACCATTGTGCTAGACACTTTCACATAGCTTGCATTTGGATAAATAGTTGTAGGGCAATGAGTTAGCAGAGGAGTTTAGATTATTAGTTCATAGGAAAGCTTCAGGGAATTCAGTGCATATAATAGTAATTACAATAATGATAAATATCTAGGGTCCACATTGCAGTTTTTATCTTTTAAAGTGCTTTACTGTACACTACTTTGCTGGGATTTTTTTCTCTGCTTTACTGTTTTTGGGGTTTTTTTGTTAGTAACTTTATTGAGGTAGCATTCGTATACTATAACCTTTACTAATTCTTAACCTTAACAGTAAGAGATAAAACAGAAAAAGCCTTAACTGTTAAAAAAAAATGAGCAATTCTTTAAGACTCCATGTTTCACTAATATTTAAATTTAAGTATGTTTTAAAGGCAGATTAAAAGGAAGAAAATATTTTGAGGCAAAATTAGATGAATTTGAGGAGAGAAAGGCATCTGAAAAATAGCATAAGAAAGGAATAGTTGATTATAAAGTATATATATCAAGGGAGTGAGTCTGGAAACTAAGTTTGGTTTGGTGAATATCTAGTGAGCTGATAGGGGGTTTTGAGAGAGGATGGGAAAGATTAAGAGACCAACCAAGTTAATTTGGAAATAAGCCAGCTTCACGTATAATAAGCGATTGGTAATTCAAGAAGGTGGCCAAAGAAAGCTTGCTGCACAAGGAGCAAAGATAAATCAAAATAGACTGATGTCTGAAGTTTAACTCAAGGGATAAAAATAACTTGTATATATATTTTTGCAATATAAAATGAGAACAAGTGGCAGATAGCCTATAAATTAAAGTTTCATTCTGTTTCTGCATTCTGTGTTTTGAGTCCAATCTAAAGTAGATGATTCACCAGGAAAATCACACTTAAAAAAAAAAAGTCATTAGTCTACCATATACTAATCTATTTTAAAAGTCAAATGTAATTATAGGATCCAATTAAAACAATGCTTTTTAAGAATCACATGGAGAGAAGAAATGATATATTGCATTTGAGCTTAAAGTGACCTCTTAAATTTTACCAACTGTTCCAAATACATATGTAGTGATAATTAATGTAATGGTGATCAGATTATTTTGTATTCTGTTTAAATGTTACAAACTTATACTCAGTGGATTTTTCACATCAGAATTTATTGTACTTACTGTTCCTTATGAAATGAAATTGCTGTTTTTACTCGAAGTGGATTTCAGTCACATTATAAATTAATTCATCCACTTTAATTACAGCATAATTAATTAATCTAACAAATATTATTATTACTAAATATAATGAAAAAATTTCAAGCTTCTTTAAGATTTTAATCACTTTGTGCTACCAATACAACATATTTTTCCTTTTCAACCAAATTATTCTTTTTATGTTATATATTCCAAATAATCAGTGAAGTTACTTTTGTTAAACCTGTTTGAATCAAAGTGTATATGTAGGTGAATTTAGTCATAATTGAGATTTCAAAATTACCAAAATTCTGGTCATTTGTTAATTTAAAAATTAGTTGACCTTGTGAAGCATTTTAAAAGTTATGTACATTTATGTACTCTTAGTAAAAAAGAAATTGAAAACTTTGCTCATTCAGACACTTTGAGAATTTTCAGATACCTAATATGTAAAAAAATAAACCAACATTTTAAAACTGCTTCTGAATCACAGATGTCTCTGAAAATTTGATGAAAACTGCAGCTTCCTCTTCCTAGAAAAAAGCGCATGTGTGTATATGCACATGAAGTTTTGCTTAAATTTTACAGTTCATGGACTCTCTGAAGTCTGCCTATGGACCCACCAGAAGTCTATGAACTCTGGGTTAAGAACCTCTGCAATAAACCCACACTTTGCTTTGGCAAAGTAGAAAACTTAACCATTAGAAAGTATGATTGTTTAAGCTTTCCTTCTTTAGGG
Organism: Capricornis sumatraensis; assembly: GCF_032405125.1. NCBI lineage: Eukaryota > Metazoa > Chordata > Mammalia > Artiodactyla > Bovidae > Capricornis > Capricornis sumatraensis. Next base: position 84,177,979 of record NC_091079.1, read on the forward strand.
GCATGTATCTGAAAGGAAGGATTTTTTTTTTAATCTCCCTAAAAAACTTTGGCTCAGTGATCCCTCCTGTTTAGCCTTAAAATGAGGACCAATTTCCTTTGGGTCAAACCCCAAACTTCTAGTGTCTTGACTTTCTAAATGCTTGACAACTATAGACACTTTAATGAAATCCAAATGGGTGAAATTCAACACTTCATTCTGATTTTCTTTACAGATGTTCTTAATAAGGACACTGAAGAAATCCTTAGAAGCCTAGCTTCACACATCAGCCAAGGGAAGAAAGAATTCATTGGAAAATTAAGATAATAAGTAATTCTGGAGTGTTCCTGTATCAGTCAATATTGGGTACTTAGAGCATAAACCTATAACCAGCTTTGTAGGGAAGTGTGTAAGTGACAGGGCTAAAGTCTGCTGGTAGATTCCTGGGAAGCAACAGAGTTAGATTATACTACCTTCTGGTGTTGGATATTGATTCTGCTCAATAATTTTCCCCAGAAAGACTTAATTTATCTGTGACAGGTTTTTTAAAAATGAATACAGGAAAAAGAAGCTGGAACAGTTCCCTTTGGCTGTCATAATATTGAAACAATTATTTCAATAATGAAAGATAATAGAAACTATATTGCTGGAATATAATATAAATTATATGACTGGAATTTTATAAGTAGAATGGATGTTTAAATACCACACGTAGGTAGAATAGGTCACTATAATCATTCTGTTCTTCCACACCCTTTACTTGCTAAAGGTGGATAAAAATCAGTCTTCAAAGCTCTGAACAGAATAGTTGCAATCTGGAGAATAATTTTCCTGAACATTCTTTGAGCCATCTGAAGAGAAGGATTTGCACACTTAGATGGACACAAAAATTTACGTGGAACATTTTCATCAATAAATTTGAAACTTTGGAGGTGAAAAAATGGTCAATTTGTCTGATAAAATATTAGTGTTCTGGTCCATCTTAAAATTTCCAACAGTAGTGTTGACTTTATAGGAATTTGTCAAGTGAGGCACATTAACCTGAAAGGAAAGATCAGAGAGAAAGGTACTCATGATTCTGAACTAGTCAGAGTTCTGAATTCTGATCCAGAACCTGTCACTCCTATTAATATTTCCCGCAGAGCTTTAGGCAATTTACTTCACCCCACTGTCACTCCCAAGCTTATCTCTTTCTTATTCCATTAAATGAAGATAAAGCTGATCTAATAGGAAAGTTGTATAAATTTAATGTCATGTTAGAAATATTTCAATAGTTTTAAAGCTTATTTAGCTAAGTTTTAGCATCTGGTAAATTTGTCCCTTTTGCCTTACATTTTCAGTTGAACATGGCTGCAAAACAAATGAGCCATTCTCAGTGAGTTTGTGACTAACACCATCAATAATTAGAATAAGTTAGTAGGTGACTGAGGAGAAAATAGAAGTGTATGGGAAGGCAAGGTTCTAGAACTGACTTATACCATAGGAAAATAACTTCACTTTTCTTTTCCTCAATTTCCTCATCCTCAAATGAAGTATCAATAAAATCTTCTGTGTGGTCCTTAATAATACCTGTTTTTGTATAGTTACATGTGTTTTTTTTTTTTTTTTTTTAGTTTGGCCTCTTTCCAGTAAACTATAAGCTTTCAGGGTGTAGAGAATTTATCTTTCTCGTATATCAGCGTATCTCTAGTTTCACAGAGTAGCTGCTAATTAAATATCCCATAATAGAAGATTCCTAAAGTCCTCTTCAATTCTAAAATCTTATTCTTTTATTAAAAAACATTTATTATGAATATTTCCAAGCATATAGAAAAGTATAGAGACTAATACAACAAACCCCTTATACGCATCACTCAGTTTTGTCAAGTCTTAACAACATCTACATTTGCTTCAGGTTTTTTTTTTTAAAGAAACAAGTATCATAAATACAATTAGAATCCCCCTCCACATATACCATTTTCCAATTTCTTTCTTCTTTCTCCCCAGAGGTAACTATTTTCCAGAATTTTATGTTTATTATTTCCAAGAATGTTTTACACTTTTGCTATATATAAACTACATATCATGTCTTCAAACATTACATGAATGACATATGCTTGTCAATCCACAACTTGCTTATTTTTTCACACACTACGTGCTTGAGATTAATCCATGCTGATACACATAATGCTAATCCATTTTAACTTCTATTCCATTATTTATTTATCCATTTTCCTGTTAGCAGACATTTATGTTCTTTTCAGTTTTTTCGATTATAAACAATATTTTGAACAATATTCTCACTCACGTCTGTTTCTACAGACGTGCTTAAGTTTCTGTGGTGGAATCAACTGAACAGATAAAATCTTCAGATTCACTAATCTAGACTACAATATCTGATTCACTTACCTATATTTTTATGGAGATAGTTGATCAAGTTATTTCCTTTTTATTTTTTCTTTTGACCTGAGCAGGAAAGGAAATATTAATCAAGTTGACAAGAGCATCATCTTTTTACTTCTAGTCTTTCTACCTCTAACCAGACAGAAATAGGGCAGAAACCTTAGAAAAGTCAAGATTAACATAAAATAGGGAAATGCAGATGTATCTAGATCAGAATCACATAAAAACAAGGCCATGTCCTGTCATCACATAATGATATTTACAACACAGCACTGTCAATATGTGATGTTGTAAAAACAGTGCCACATGGTAAATATCGAAGAGGCCTATGAGTAAAGTCCCTCTGAAAGCATATGACTATGACCCAGTTCATAAGGAAATAATTTTTAGGACAGAGAAGCAGAAACTTTTCAGACCAAATAGCAAAATAATGGGAAGTGTTCAACTCTGAGCCATAATACCAATTAAACCACTGTTTTAACCCTGTCCTTAAATAGGCAAAATATCTCAGTTTAACTTGACATTCCAAATTTTTAATCTTGCCTTGAATTTCAGATGATCTATGTGGAAAGATAGGATATAGGAAAAGTTTTCAGTCTGTCTATACAGTTAAACAGCTACTATATTTCAGTAGATATTCCCTCATTCAATAAATATTAAAGAATTTGAGAGCATTTGTATTATCTACTTAATGCAGTTTCATTTTCAAAGATTAATTTTCTTGTTTAGATAAAAGATGTAGGGCATGAACAGAACAGTTTCACTGGAAAGTTTACCTTGCTAAAAAGACAGGAGCTATTACATTCTATCTTGTCAATGATCCATGGATAATGGGTCACCAGGGGATTTAAGAACTGTATCTTTCAGTTCTTGCCAGGGAGGTATATCAGTGTGCATTGATGTGAACCATAATATGACACACCTTGAAGAATCTTCAAAACCCCCAGGCACTCTCTCAGCTGCTGTCATCAAGATATGTGACTAAAGGTTGTCAGTTAAAGATGGTATCTTACAAATAACTTCAGTAACAAAATGCTTTTTCCTATTTCTCCATATTAAATTATAATCAAAGAATTAATCCTCAGGTTTAAAAATCCTTAGAGTTTTTTTCCCCGCACTATCTTAGAAGAATACCATTTCGTGCTAATATGGAAAAATAGATGGAATATAGATTGTTTTTATTGTTAAATGTGTTGGGGTTGGGGGGAACAGGTTGCAAAACAACATAACGTGATCATATTTGTGTTGTATATTTTTAAGTATGTTCTTACATTTGCATATCCACAGCAAAATGTCTAGAAAAACATACCAAAAATATTAATAATGGCTACCTTTGGGGAATGGAATTAACAGCGTCATTACTGAAGGAAGGAGAGATAAGAGACTTTGCTTCCCTGGTAGCTCAGATGGTAAAGAATCTGCCTGCAATGCGGGAGACCTGGGTTAGATCCCTAAGTTGGGAAGATCCCCTGGAGGAGGGCATAGCAGTCCACTCCAGTATTCTTGCCTGGAGAATCCCCATGGACAGAGGAGCCTGACGGGCTAAAGTCCATGGGGTGGCAAAGTATCAGATGTGACTGAGCGACTAAGTGCACACACACACATATTATTTGAATTATTTTTTAATAATAAGCATGACTTTTGTATCTAAAAAATAATTTTAAGATACATGTATTTTTCAATTTAAAAACATTACTTTCAATGGACAGTCTTCTAAAGAGTCTCTAAAAGTTCAAGAGCTTTAGGAAAACAAATGATACAATATTTTCAAGTAGAACTTAATTTGTAAACCCACATTTATTTTTACTGAATTAATGAAATATTTTATGGGAGTGAAGTGAAGGAATTTCTTAATATTTTCTAGCTATTGTGAAGTCAACAATAGTTACTTAACAATGTGTTTATGCTTATCCCAATGAGAACCATTCATCCCACAAGCTAGAGAAGACCTTATTATACAGAGTAAATTCTCATTTAATAGGTGAGAAACTGAGTCTCAGAGAGGTTAAATGTCTTGTCTGTAAACAGTTCCAGAGCGTAAAAAAAATTAAATCTTCTGACTACATGTCCATGACTCTTTTCATCACAAAATTGCTTCCTACACTGAAATATTAGTGTAATGATAATGTAAAGAACAACAATAACAAAAAAAGGAAAACAATGTAATTTAGGTCTGATCTTAAACCAGCATACATCCACACCTCAATACCTAAAGCATCACTCATAGCAAATTAATGTTCTTCATACAGAAGTCGAAGTAACAGGTCATCTGGTTACAATATTTAATATGCCAGTTGAAAAAAGAATTATTTTTACTTCTCTGTGATTTTCTCATCTTAATTATCACACTCTCTTTTTTCTCCTTCCTCTTTAAATTAGTGGCTGGATTAAGCAAATAAAGAAGGGCAAAGAAATAAAACATGGAAGCCAAACATACCTATTTATGTAAAAAAGGAAAAATCAAGTTTTGGGGACAGAAGCAATAGAAAAGCAGATGAAGAGACCATGGTAGAGTAGGAAGAATCAAGGCAGAGAAAAATATGACAACTTCAAGGACAGTGAGTTGTTGTTGTTGTTGTTTTTTAATGAGCTGAGATTTGTTTTATATTTATTATTGTAGGCAGATAGTAAATGGCTGATGGATAAGATAAAGGGGATGATGATGTCAAGGCTAACAGTTCTTAGTTTCTAATACACATAAGAACTACCGGAAGTGTTTCTTTAAAATGTGAAGTCCTGAGTCTTTATCACCAGGAATTCCATTCAACTCACCCATTGAATAAGGGAGGGCCTGGTGGCTCAAGATTGTAAAGAATCTGCCTGCAATGCAGGAGATCTGGGTTAGATCCCTGGGTCAGGAAGATCCCCCTGAAGAAGGGAATGGCTGCCTGCTCCAGTATTCTTCCCTGGAGAATTCCATGGACAGAGGAGTTTGGCAGGCTACACTTCATGGGGTCACAAAGAGTGGGACATGACTGAATGACTAGCACCAGAAATAAGTACCCTGGATAATTCTAATGACCACACCTGGAGGAACACTGAACTGGAATTACTGGAACTCTTCAAAGGTAGAAAGCAAAGAATCAGGATACAGAAACCTAGAGAAGAGAAAAGATAGAAAAGAGAGATTTGAATAGAAATCAAGGAAGAAAGAAAAGGAAATAAAAGATGTAACTAAATTAAAGGAATGATTTAGAAGAAGCATGAAGGTGGGTGTGACTAATCGGAAGCAATAAAGCAAGATGAAAACTAAAAATATTGAGGAAATGAAGGCTTTATCTTGGATTTTAAAAATAACATTTATTATTTTTCTCCTTTATAGCAATAATACATACTTATTGTGGAAGAGTTGAAATATAAGAAAAGAAGAAAAATGGACTCAGTTTGTTAGTTGCAAATAGCTCCTGTTAACATTTCTGTGTATCTTCTGTTAGTCTTTTGTTTCTGCTGAGTTTCTGGAAGGTTTTGTTTGGTTATACAGTTTACTTCACTATCCAGAAGTAGAGCCTCCCAAGAAACCTTTCATAAGAAATGGTGTAAACCAAAGAAGCGATTACCTTAACACACATCTTGCTAATGGATACACAGAATAAGTTGAGATAAAGCACAGATGCTCAGAGACACAGTGCAAAGCTATGGAAGCTTGATGGTGAGATGCCAAGTCTAGTTCTCAGAGAAGAACCTTGTCAGTGCCATACTCCCTGCTCAGCGTGTGGCACTGTCTCTATAATAGATCCTGCAAAACAAACGCTAAATGCTATTTTCACCTTTTTATGTAAAAGCAAAAATCCTCTTGGCATTTCTTTCTAGTCAGTGAAAACAGATACTGATGTCTTTGGGAAGAATAAAACGGAGTAAAGTAAAAGCAGGGGATATCTGTATATGTCATTAAATATCCTGCTTTTATTACATAAGCATCTCCTAACATAAGGTTATTAATGGAAACTTCATTTTTAGCATCTGCTTAATATTCACAATAGTCAGTTCTCCTTTCTTCCTTACTGACAGAACTTAAGCTTTTCAGGCAGTCAAGATCTTTAGAGAAAGCTGGTTCCATTTGGTGGGCAGAATGTGAATTTTATTTGGTCTAAATCAACCAGGATGTAATTCTATTCTCCTTGGTAGTGGTTGCCTGAGGAAGGAACAAGTGACCTAATTCCAGCCAATAAAGTATGAGGGCAGGTATAGAGGTTGGGTTTATGGGAGAGATTCTTAGTTCTTAAAAAGTGATAACAAGGAAAAGGTAACCCCCTTTTCTGCCTATGGAATGTGTATGAGAAGGAAACACTGGAGCTGGTAGTTGGAGCTATTGCAGCCACCGTGTGGCCATGAAGGGAGCCAGCTACACACTGAAGGTGGAAGAAGAGGGAAGTAGAAAGAACTGGGCTCTGGAAAATCTTGTCACTCCAATTAATCACACAGCCTTGGGCCCTACCTTGAGACTTCTTGTTAGGTCAGAAAATAAATCCCCTATAGTTTAAACCCCTTTAAGTCGGGTTTTCTGTTTCTTGCAATAGAAAGCATCCTAACAGGTATAGTATTATAATTTCCTAACGATTTTCCTCTTTAGGCTACTTGTGTTACTTACAATTTTTCACTATCAGTTTTTTCAAAGAAAAAAAAAGTTACATAGCTTACATAGTAATTTGTGTTGGGAAAAAAAAAAAAAACAGGCAATAAAGAAAAGAAACAGGAATGAACTTGAAATATCTCGGGTCATCAAAGCTGAATCACTCTGAATCTCCACTCCCTTTATTGCTCATTGCTGTCAGCAGAGGTGGTTATCAGTGGCAAGTTACATTTCAGAAGGAAAAATTGGGAAATACAATCTCAACATAACACGCTATTAAGGTGAACAGAAATACTCCTCTGAAATAGAAAAGCTATTCCTGTTTGTAGTGTTACATGGCTGTATGAATTTTTTCTCTTTATTATAATAAAATTACTTGGTCATAAGAAAGGCAACCTGTTATGCTGTGGTAATTCCATTCTCATGTTAAAATTTGCCGTAGATTCTACACTGTTTGATCTAAATGCATCTAGTCTCTCCCACTGACAGTATTCAAAACCTAATGTTTCCCAAGGGCCTTCCAGGGGTTGGCTGGGCCTTCCAGGGGTTGGCTGTACCTCCAGAATCAAAACTGGCACAAGAGTCCCCAACTGAAATGATTTAAGTGAAGAAGTTCAGATGTCAATGCTAATATCTGACAAATGAACAGTAGAAGAGACCTCCAGTAACTGCCTCTGGTTTCATCACCAGTAGTGGTTGGGTCCATTTATAACTTGAGAATTTAGATTTGTTTACTTCTTAAATATTTAGTTGTCTTTGAGTGAAATTTTGGGAAGGTTCTTCATGTAAGAGAGGATATGCCTGTGCAAAATAACAATTTTAATCACTGCATTTATCAAGCACTAGTAATAAAAACAATGACTTACATTTCAATATTAGCAACAATAACACATTCAGAATATAACAACTGATTACCATGGAATTCATTTATAGAACTTATATTTAAAATCCCACACACAGATTACAAAATGAGACTAAAGTCACAACTAAATACTTCACTGTTGTTCGTAAAGTTCTTCAGCACTGTGGTTATGACTCGTGACATTTCAGGAGTATTGATTCATGAGTTGACTATGGTAGAGGGTGTAAGGAAAACACAGGCTAATCTAAAACTCAAATAATGACTCTTTTTTTCCCAAACCAAAAAAATACCCAACAAATCAATTTCATAAGCTACACGGTATCACTTCCCCTATGAGGTCTCATAAGTTTGTCTCATGCAAGAATCATTTCCTGCATACTGGAACATGCAAAGAAGAAGAAAACAACACTCCAAATGCAGGGAGGAACCCACTATTCAAAAGTTCACCTGTCATCAACCAGAATGTGAAAAGAGTCTACACTGAGGCTGTTTCCTTCTAAATCTAGATGGATTCTGGATGTAAGAGTCCAGATTGAGGAGAACCATTCATTTAAGCCCTATTACAGATTTTTAACAATTATCTAAGTAGTCCAGATTCCAAAAATGAGGACCTCTCTGGTGGTCCAGTGGCTGAGAATCCACCTGCCAATGCAGGGGATGCAGGTTCAATCCCTGATCTGGGAAGATCCCACATGCCATGGGACAACTCAGCCCGTACACCACGACAACTGAGTCTGCTCTAGGGCCCACACACCAAAACCACTGAAGCCCCGCCGCCCGGGAGCTTGTGCTTGGCAACAGGAGAAGCTACTGCATGAGCAGCCTGAGCACCGCAGTAGAAGGGCATCCCCTACCCTCCCCAATACAGAAAAGATCACAGCAGTCAAGACCCACAGACATAAATAAATAAATAAATCTTTAAAAAAACCCAAAGGATTCCAGAAACGAGCTGCTAGATATAGAAGGGCAGAAACTGATCATAAAAGTCATTGGAAACTATTAATTGCACAGGGCTTGGCACATGAAAAGCACATAATAAACTTTTGTTAAGGAAATGACTGCATAAGTACATTTTCAATGAATTTACCTGAATTTTGATAGTGTGTATATGGAAACAGAAGTTGCTTTTTCCACCTTCTCTATTTTTCCTCATTCACTATTGATTCCCACCTTCCCCCTCCTTTTTTTTTTCAATAAAAATGAATGGAGAGGAAGAGTATTCTGATTGCACCTGTCTGTATTTCCTTGTGACAGGGACTTCAAGGATATGCCTGAGCTTGGTAACGAGCAAGGGTCAACCTCTGATAATTCGACTGAACCCTGTGCTATGGAACTGTGCTGCTGGGAGTCAGTTGGGGTGGGTGGGGCAGCAAGACTGACTACATGGAAAAAGCCTGCTGGATTAGGGGAGCTCCAGGGACAGTCAATGTGTAACCCTGCCCTAAAGTATTCAAATCTTCTGTGCCAAGGTGGGCAGGATCTTGAGGGAGTAGGGGTAGGGAGGTCACCGAGTTAATTCTGTACAAACAAAAGAAGACAAACAGTTTCATTCCTCCGAATACCACACACACATGCACCCCCTCACTCATTCCCGCCCCCTCTCCTCCACAACGCCCTTTGGGCCCATCCCTTGTTGGGAAATGCATTTGTGTGAGCATTAGACACACAGGCTTAGCCAGTGGACATTTTGTGGGAGAGAACTCATCTCCCATAAGAAGGGACTTCTGACTGGCACCCGTGCAAAGTGAACCGTGAGTCAGGAACACTTTTTGAGACCTCCTTGTAAGTTGTTTTGAACAAGGCATAGGTGAAAAATTTTGAGTCTGGTCATCAAATCCCTACCTAATCTTCTGGAGGATTCTAAGGTAGAAACTTAGGGCATTTTGCCTGGTATCTCCCTGAAGATGAAATATGCCATGCCCACACAAATACACAAGTGAAAAAAAAAATCTGAGGATACTTAATTCACCCTGTTGCTCAGTATTAAAGTTTGTGAGGATACGGCCACTGGGCCCAGGTTCCTCTGATAATCCCTCTTAGGTACAATTATGTCCCTTTTGGTCTCTGCAGTAGTGCTGCCTTTTGTCTGTATCCAAAGCCTTCCACTCAGGTCCTATAAGAGGTTGTCATATTCTTAGTGTCATATTCCCCAGGAACCATTTGGAAAAGAACTGAAGTGCCTCAGAAGGTGATTACATATTTGCCCTGAGCGCTATACACAGAACAACCTGTACTTCTGGCATCTTCCCAGGGACAAAAGGCCAACCAGTGATGGAAACCTTGCTAGTGACCTCAGTCAGTTTGCTTTGCAGATAAATCTGAACCTTCTAGAAGAAAAGATCTCCACTCTTGGGGAAAAAATATTTTGTGCAAATATAGCTAAGTAGTTTCTCTTTTCTCATCTTGTCCCCCATCTTCTGAAGCTTGTACTTGCCTGTATTCTTCTGTAGGAGGATCTGAGACTTCTCCCCCAAAGGCGGGGTAAATTCTGTCTAAGAGCCAAATCATAGTGTTCAAAGTCTAATGGTAAGAGAAGTTGCCCATCATAAACTATGACAATAGGTCAAGGACTTCTAAAAGTGAAGTGGTGAGAAACTCCCTTCTTTTTCCTTATGCTTCTTCCCACCTTGTGCTTTCAAGTGGGTTCAGTTATTGAAGTTGCTGGTTATTAACAGTGATAATTATACTTTTACTAAAGGAATAATACACAAGGAATCAGAATAAACAAAAAAGGAGAAAAACCTCAGAGGTATCAATTTTAATATCTTCGAAAGCCAGAATGACAGTGCAGTTGACCAGTTCCAAAATGCCACAGCACTAAAAGGGAAGAGATGAAGGTTCCGTAAAAGGATTGTGAGAAGTCTTATTTTAAAATAACCTCAGGATAAAGAACGCCCTTCAATACGGAATATTTCAGAGACACACCACGCCTCCAGAATCCAGAGGAAAAACAGAAGTCAAATAGCAAGACGCTTTTGCAGGAGTGTTGAAACAAACAAGAAAACATTTTTATTTTGAAAATACAGTCTTTAAAGATAAATTTGGCTTCCATTTCCCATACCTAGGTGCATCCAACAAGGTACAAAAACAGACAAAACAAAACAACGAAACAGAGACCCTCGACATTATGTACAGAGCTCCAAAATGAGCTGTGAATATCTACAAGAAACTAGCATATGCGCTTTGTGAAAGGATGTACTTGTGTGGCTTTCTACAGTTCTCAGTCCTGGGGAAGAAGAGTTAACCCCCTGAAGCTGCAGGTGTGGCTGCAGCCAGGGAAGAGCTGGGGTCAGTGAAGGGTTGGGGGCGGGCACCCCCGGGTGGGAGGCTGGAGAGGTGTCAGGGGAGGGGGGCCGCGGCGGCCCGGACAGATCCGGGGCTTCTCTAGAAGTCCTGCCGCGGGGTGTGAGTCAGACTGTGCCGCCGCAGATCACAGTTTCGCCTGAACACTTTGCCGCACTGCTCGCAGCTGTAGGGCTTGATGTCTGTATGGGTGAGAAGGTGAGTTTTCAGATTACTTCTCTGATTAAAGGTTCTTCCACATGTGGGACATTTGTGTGGAGATTCCTGTTCAGATGTGAAGCAAGCAAAGGATTAATCCTTCACACCAACACGGCACCCTTCTCAACAGTCTCTGTCTTATCGGCATCACAAGCGTTAACAGAACACGCGCACGACAACAAAGAGGGGACCTGCAGCAACAAAGCTGTGCTCCTAATCCTCCAATGGCGAAAACACAGGCAGGGGCACACACAGAGGCCTGATCACACTGATAACCACCAGTGGCCACTGCTGTGGGCTTTGTGATTTCCAGCTCCTTACATTTCATCACCATGTCATAGGCAGGAAAGGGGGGAAGGAAAAACTCTAATCCTCTCTTAAGGAACGACACTCTCCCGGGTAATAATGCCCCTCTTTGGTGCAAAATTAAACTATTCCTCAATGTTCTGAAAACTACGAATTATGAGGCTCCTGGGAGAGACAGCGTATGGGATTTCACCATGCCTCCATTATCAAAATTGCCTTTATTTCCTCCTAAACACAAAAGCTTTAAATGCAGGGCACATCAGGTGAAAAAAGCAATAAAATTCTAAAATTAGTATTTAGAACAATGAGAGTGGCCTCTTCTTTAACAAAAACACATACAAGTTTTATGTTAAATAAAATTAATTTCATGTATAAAAAAATCGAGTGTTGCTTTCTCCACCTAGAAAACTGATCTAAATAGAACCTTTTATGAGAAAGAGCCTGCCATTGAACACCTTTTGTAGAGCAAAAATGATAAAAACAGAACCAGTCACTGCTTTAAAACAAGAAAACAAACTTACCTGCATATGTAAAGTTTTGTGAACAGCTAGAGTTCTAGACTGACAAAATCCTTTCCCGCACTCCTGACATTTGAAGGGCTTCTCTTTGGAATGGATATACCTGAAAAATCAACATAAGGTCTCACTGAAATGGCTTTACCACCACGGTGAGGAATTTCTCTTGACAATTGCTTTAAATGAAGCTGTGAGTGGGGGCGGGGCAGAAAAAGGATTTCCATTATTTTTGTTTTTACATTTTTCCCCCCTGTGTAATTCTGTTTATGGTTAATCTCAACTAACAGACTCTTCAGAACATTCCCCGGTCGCCGGCTTTATCTACACTTGATCGCCCTCTCTGGTGTATCCTGGAGCTTGAAGCCCTGCGGAATGAGCTCTTTCTGGCCTCTGCGGCTCTCTCTGAGATTTAAACTGGTCAAATCAGGATGTAAGGCAAGGATGAGTTTAAGGGGGACCGATTTTAGCGAACCCCTTGGAAGCCGCAGAGGATCCCTACAGAAGTCCTACTTTGGGGTAACAACAGCAAGTAGAGTCCAGGGAACAGATACCTTCATCCCCACTCCTGGGAAGTTCCCCCCCATGTCCCCTCCCCGAGGAAAACACTGACATTATGGTATTTCTTCATTGCCTTTGATTAATGCGGAGTTGAGAGTATGGAGGGGATGTGGGGAGCTGTTCCTAAATTCTGTAATCTCAAGAACCCCACAAATAAGTTTAAAAGAAAGGTTGCTATGGCAGGCTCTGGGGTGCACCTAGGGGCCAGTAAGGAAAGGGAGGGAACCAACAGGAGGTGGCCACGATAGATTAACAGAAACGGTCCTAGGGCAGGCGGTACCTGGACCACCAGAGAAGGTCTTCCAGGCTCCTGGGCTCTACCTGTCCCACCTCCTAAGGTCCACCTGGTGGAAACTGGAAAACTGCTCCGGAACCAAGAGCAACCCGGCAGATTTTAATTACCAAAGGATGGAAGGACACTCCCTCATCCCAAACAAGACACTGCAGCAGGGGGCCCTGCTGAGGAAAAAGGTAAAGGTTGGGGATTGGTTACAGCTGGATGGGAAGGGATTTGGTGGGGAATATAGTGTAGTTCCGAGAGGATTTTAGTGACACTTGGAATGTCTATCAAAACTCAATATTCTGGATAAATTGTCCTCCCATCCCCAGGCCACCCTCCTCCGCACCTTACCTGTGATCCCTCAAGTGATCTTGCCTCCGGAAAGCCTTGTGGCAGATGTCACAAGTGTATGGCCTCTCGTCGGTGTGGGTTCTCTCGTGGATGAGCAGGTTGTAGGATTTGGTAAAGTGTCTGCCGCAAAACTTGCAGATAAACTCTTTTTTCGTTTTGGAGGGCAACCTCCCTCGGGAGGGCTTTCTGTCCGGAGTCAATTTACTGAGGCCAGAGATGGGGCTCCCCAAGCCTGGGCTCAGCTTGCTCAGGTCTGCTATCTTAGGGGGATCCTCTTGCGTGGCGGCCACGGCCAAGTTGGCAAAGTCAAAACGGGGCCGGTCCTTGTGCAGGGCTGGGAGGACGTGGGCAATGGCTCCCTGCTTGGGGTGGAAGAGGTGGGTGGTAAAGGGCAGAGCCGGGAAGGAGAAACGGGCATCTACAAGGCCCTGCGCCGCCGCCATCTCGGTGATGGTGGAGCGGGTGATTTCGTGCACGTTGGGGTACCCCAGAGTCCAGTGGTTCATGTGCATGGTCTGCACGGCGCTGAGACCGTACAGGCCCTGCAGGTGGTCCACCGCGGCGGGAAAGGTGTTCACGGCCTGCAGGAAGGAGTAATTGGTGAGCTGCAGCGACGGGTGGAGCGGAATGGGCGCCGGCAGGGCCTTGCTCCCCATTTTCCGGGATGTTGCAGGGCGGGGGTAGCCACCCCTTTTTTCCAGGACTCAGAAGCGGATGGGCGTGGGGCTCCGGCGAAAGCCCAGACAACGGCACACAGAGAGAATCCTAAAGATGGCTGGGGGAGAGAGGGGAAAGTCGTGACTATTATCCAAGCCTGCTTGGTCTGTCCCTTAGCACCGCGTGGGCTTCCACACCTTCCTTCTAAGACCCGCTCCCCACCCAGCCCAAGGCTCCCCCAGAAGGAGCGGTGAGGGGACCTTGGCGCGCCTGCCCGGCGAGTTGACACCAGGCTCAAGCTCAATCCCAAGGGCCAGAGTGTCAGGCGCGGTCGCCGGCGAGAGCTGGTGGCCCGTGGGAAGATCGGATTCCGGGCACGCGCGGACTCCAGGAGCCGGAGACTCGGGCCGGGGAGGAAGAAAGGCGGGCGGGGGGCTCCAGGCGGCACCCAGTCCGGCCCACTCACCCCCTACCCAGTGGGGCGAAGCTTGGTCATCCCTGACACCCCGCTGTTCCGGCGCCCGCCGGGCCCGGCCGAGCCTCGGTCGCACCGAGCCTCCAAGGTCCCAGGAGACGGTGCGTCGTGGGTCGGACCCGGGCTTGAGGGCCCGGCTCAGCCGGAACGGCTCCTACCGCCGAGCCCGAGACCGCAGCCGGGCCGCCGTTCCTGCGCTTGCCACGGACCGCGCCGGAGGTGTGGGTGCGCAGCCCGGGGACGCTTTGCGCTCCTGGGCTGCCTGGCCCTCGGAGGGGCCGCCTTGCCCGGTGCTGACCTCAGAGGTTTTCTTTTTCCTTCCTCTGCCTTGGTCCCATTTATCAGCGGTGACGGGCCACAGGAAAGAAAAGTGACACCTCGGGCCAGTGAGGCCTGGAATCGCCCCCTCCTCCTTCCCAGGGGCCGTCCCCTCCCACCCCCCACTAAGATCCCTTCCAGATGGTTCGGGCTCAGACAGGGGGGGTAAGGGGGTGGCTGAGGCCAGGGCCCGTTCTCCCAGACCCAGCGCCCAGCTCTCGGGAGTACCCGAGCGCCTCTCGACCTGGCCCCCGGAGCGGCTCCTACACCCGGGAGGCCTCAGGAAAAGAGGAGACGGGGTTCCCTGGGGAGGAAAAGGGAAGGAGCAGCAGGGGAGCCGTTCTGCCAGTTCGACGGAAGCTTGTTTATCGGCCTGCAGTAGAGGGCGACGCTGCTTCTGCCCCTGGGAAGCCCGCCCGGGTCGTCGGCCTTGGGCCTATACCGGGAGCACGCGCTTGCCTTTCCCTGCGCCCCCAACGGCAACGCGGAGGTCTGGTTTCAGACCCCGTTTCCCGCGGCACCTCACCTGCCTTCAGGGCAGGCCCACCTTCTCCCACGGCCAGCCCCCTTTTTAGCAGCCCGGGATGCCAGCTCGGCGGCCCGGCACCAGCCTCTGAAGGCGGCTCCCCAGGTGCGGGCGTCACAAGCTAGGCGCTTTCCCTGGAGAAGTGCAGGCAGGCCTGTCTGAGCCATCAAGCTTTACGCCCGGCTTTTGAACCCAGCAGGAAGATGGGAGAGTCTGTTCAGACTTCATTGCGTACTAGCCCTTTCTGCACCTAAATGGCCTTCTCTAGTGTTGGAGGAGGGCAGGTTTAACGGGCTGCGCTAATGACACAGCGCTCCGGCCAGGCAGAAGCTGGCGGCCTCCACGAGGGCCCACACCTTCCCTCCCTCCTCTGTTTGAAACGACTGGGAGACAGCGCTTTATTCACGAACCGCTTCTGCCTGGTGGTATGCGGTCTGGGAGTTGAGGTCGGGAGTTAATGAGAGGTGTGTAACAGTCAGGGGGTCTCAGTCAGACCGTTCAACCGAAACTGTAAACCTCCATTAGTAATAAACTTTCCCACCACAAATCACAATTCATTTTTCTTCAGTGGCAACCCTCAAGCCCTCTCCTAGAGAGGTAGGGGGGAAAAAAAAGGATTCTACTAGCATCTCTGGTAATCTGATTGTTTTCCTCTTCCGTTAAAAATGATAAGTTATACCTTTATTTCCTTCCTTTTGCATAAGGAGGATTTTCTAGAGATTCAAAATATTATTTTTCCCCTAGTATTAAAAAGTAGCCTCCCCACATAAGAGAGGAAACCCAAATTATTATTTGGGTGTATTCCCAGACTGGACTTCTTAGAAATAAATACAGGAGGCAAAGTGTAATTCCCACCACGTTCTCCTGGTAAGTATGTGCATGTGTGTGGGGTGTGTTGTCGACGGAAGGAATAGCATGACTTGTGAGTATGATTCCAAATGTATAAAGTGAACTCTGCCGTAAAGTTTACATGTTAATTCTGCCAACAGAAACTTGAGAGCCATCTTCCTTCCCTTTTCACTGAATGGTTTATAACCCAAATTATTGCCTCTGTTATAATTCAACTTCATGGTGGCACAAAAGTGCTGTTTCATAGTATGTGTTCGTTTTGATTTGCAGGACAAATAGTTTCTTCATAGAAGACAAAAAGCAAGTCCTTCACAAACAGAACCATCCTAAATATTCATTAAACATTTTTTCCATAAGTAATTAGGGAGTTTAGGTTTTCACTCTCCTGCTGAGTAGTTGGAAATATATGTCAAAAGATACTTTAAGTCAATGCAGAGATCTAAAGTACTTTCGTTTTTGTCTAGAGCTGAGCATGTAGTTCTCACACTCAGCTTCAGGCAATAACAGCCATCATCTGCTGTCACTTCTTCACCACCCCGTTCCAGAACATTGGTTACTTTTAATTTTGCAAGGAAAGAAACTTAAACCAACAAAAAGACATAAATATTACGGTGGAATTGAGGCTTGTTTTCTTTCATCGGTCTTCTTCACAAGAATTTCCAGACATGTACAGAAATTCTGTAAAATTTAGCTCACTGGCTGTCAACAAGTGAGAGGTGTAGGTACTAATTTCAGTGCAGTGAAGCCTTCAAAACATTGGAGGGGAAAAAAATGGTAATTCGATAAGGAGTCCTGCTCTTTGGTAATGTGTTATTACACTGAATTATCTAAAAAAATATACAGTCAGGGGTCATCTGCTAAAACCTGTGGGTTGGTGTCCGAGAGAAATGACTGATGGCTCCATAGGCTTGCTGAATTTCAGCCCAAGCCACAATAGAATTTTACGTTAATCAGAGAGCTATACTCCAAGTAGATTTAAGAGATCTTTTTTTTTTTTTAATAGAAAATAAAAATGGCCAGACTGGGTCAGGTGAACAGAGAGAAACCACCGCGAAGTTCCTGCCCCTTCGCTGCGTCTCTGCCTTCCCAAGGAGTTAATTAAATTAAGATGCCTTCCGCATAATCTGGGTTCTGTTTCTCTCTGCTCCCTCGCTCCCCCTGCATGAGTAATTTTCTTGTTCTGCTAGGGACCGCAGTTTGTTTAGCAGAGAAAGTAGCTGTCTGCACCGTTTGGCTCCGGGAAACTCCAGCCCTCTTTGTTCCCCTGCTAACAGGTAGGCAGACAGAGCCAGCGCACCCTCCACAAACACCTTTTTCTCCCTCCTCATTCTACAGATGCAATACCATTCTCCGTTGCTATTTCTGGAGAATCCCAGCGTTTAAACCCCAGGGGGATTTGCCTTCTGCCCGCCTCCGCCAGGACTGGAGGGTGGGAAGAAAATCAAAAGGCCGGCACAAGGTTGGAGAATTATCTAGGACTGAACTATTAGTTTCCTCCTGAAACGCGCTGGCTCGGCAGGCACCGTGTGTCCCGGCCCGTCCGCGGTGCCGCGGCTGCCCCGGGACGGCTGCCCCTGCTCTGGAATACTATGGCAGGGTAAGGGGGGGGGGGGGAAAGAGGGTGGGGGGAGCGTGTTGTGGGGTTTTATCTCAACGTATGTAGGTCAGCTTTTAGAAGAAGCTTTGCTGAGGGCTTCGATTCAGTGTTGCAAAACAAAACTAAAAACAGTATGCGAAAGCGCGTGTTGTTGCCTGTTATCTGGGAGTGGCGAGCCTGGGATCTCATAAAGTGAAAAATACAATGCCCCGGGAATGCATCCATGTGATTTATTTCACCCGAGTTCGGAACTTGTGGCACGCCGGACCGAGACTCGGAGCGCCCCAGCTGCAGCCTGCTTTCCTTAGGGCGGCTGCAGCCCCCTTCCCAGAGTGGACACTTACCTCCAGCAGAAAGGTCCGCCTGGGCAGCGCCACTCAGACCTGGTCTAGGCAGTGAGGCGCACAGCTTGGAAAGGTCATTGATTCCACGCCGGCCAAACTGCTTTTTCTGCGCGGAGTCCTGGGAGCCGCGGACATGATCTGGAGGATGACGGGCAGCCAAACCAAGAGCGGATCCTCGCCTTCGTCTGTGGACGTAGAATATGCAAGGACCGGGGGATGGTAGAAGAACGCGCTCAGCGCTCGCCCGGAACCTCGCGCCCCCGCGAACCTCTCGCCGCCGACTCCGGGTAAGGTCGGAGCCTGCAGCCTCGCAGGGCCATCACCCTCCAGCAGCAGCGAGCGCGCCGAGCTCTGTCCCCGCCCGCGTCCCTCCCCAGGCTGCCTGCGGCCGGCAGACTCCAGCTTTAGTAGCGGCCCCGCCTCCCCTTCGGGCGGGCGTCCCGCCGCCGCGCGGGGCCCCCTGCGCCCAGGCTCCGCCTCCGCGCCCGGCGCCTGCTAATGGTCCACTCTGTTTACTTGTGTTTGGATAGCAACTGAGTCTTAAAGGCACAGGTTTGCTCGAGGTTTCCCTGTTACAGAGGCAGAGCCAAGGCGACGCGGTTCAAAACTCACACACAAACACAACGCCCGGCCCCTTTCTTCTCGGTGCCACTTTTCCTTATAATGTTAGAAGCTGCACAATTGGCTTTCTGCCTTCCGAAGACCCCCGCCGGGAAACCCAAAGGGCATTTTTGTAGCTTTACTTGGCGCGCTCGCAGCGTTAATTTCCACATCTTAACACGTTTAACATAACTACCTTCTTCATAGGTAAAACCAGTCACTTTTAGATTGTATTCTCCAGCATATATCACCCTTCCCCCAATTTTAAATACACTTTTGCACATACTTATGGTCAATTATGACTGTATGGGTAGTCTGTTTTCGCCTGCTGTTTTCAAAACGAAGTTTGTTTATAGAGGTGACAATTGACTAATTTCGTAATTACCTTAAAGACATATGTGGAATATCCCAGGAGAAATTTCTCCCGAAATTTAAGCTTTAATCAGCCAGTATACATTTCATAAGCAGTTAACCAACTTGGTTAAAGGGGTGGGCATCTGCAACCCATTGGCAAACAATAAAGAATCCATCTGGAATGGGTGAAGAGCAATCATTTAAAATATTTAGGAAAATACTATTCCAGCGTCTCAAACTTGTACATCTTCATTCCCAGCAAAAAAAAAAAAAAAGTTCATTGTTCAGTCGCCAGGAAACTTAATCGAATTTGAAGTATAGTGATACATTTTTTCAGGTTCTTCTAAAGAGTTGGTCTTGTGTGAGTGTAATTGCAAAACGCACTTCAGCTACTCTGGAAGTAGGGTGACCGAGTGACAGAAAGGGGATGACATGCTCTCATTTTAAACAGCCTCTTTGCAGATGAGATCTGCCGAGCAACACTGAACAAAACGCCCTTCGTCCCAGACGAGTTCGCCAGAGGCGATTTACATCAGCCCCCTGCAAGTCGGCGCTTTGAGGGGCACAGATCTTCAAACCAAGAGGCAGTACAATTCAAAGGTGTTCCGCCAAAATATGGTTTTGAATGTGCCGCCCCAAATAATCTCAATTGTGCGGGGAAGTGGACACGTATAAGCAGAAGACTAAAAACTGTCAAAAGGTCAAACAGTGATTGGGGAGCCACGCAGAAGCTACGGGTTATTATTTGGATATAATCTCTTCCATTTTATTTATGCAGAGGTGGGTAGATTTTTTTCGTTCCTTTGGTAAAACATAATTCAGAGATAACAGATCTTTTTTTTTTTCTTTCCAATTTCAAATTTGCAAAGGTTAAAAAGTGAGCTTGGAATGAAGAGTGTTTAATATCCTTCAACATTTAACTGCTTCAAAGTAGACTTAACTAACAGCGTGGAATTACGGAATGCCTGAGTTTAGGACTTAAAAACAAAAAACAAAAAACACGTTTTCCCTAGTGGATTCTATAGGGGTGCTTTCATTTTAGCGCTCAGTCCTGAGCCCCAGGCACGGGGGTGCCTGCGGTCCCCTCTCTCTAACCGCTTCATTCCTTCTGCAGCTTTTCTCAATTTGGAAGATTTGGAGGGGAACTTTCTCTTCTTTCAGACCCCCAGGACACAACTCCCGGGGTGGTGACCTGCGGAGTGTTCCTACGCTTCATATTTCCTTTTCTGCAAGTGGAGGCCACTCCCCAGGGGTGGGCTTCACACCTTCCCACTGTGTGTGTGTGTGTGTGTGTGTGTGTGTGTGTGTGTGTGTGTGTAAACTCCCCAGGGGTGGGCTTCACACCTTCCCACCGTGTGTGCGTGCGTGCGTGTGTGTGTGTGTGTAAACTCCCCAGGGGTGGGCTTCACACCTTCCCACCGTGCGTGTGTGTGTGTGTGTGTGTGTGTGTGTGTGTGCCGCATCGCCTGCTCTTCCTGGGAGGTAAACAGAATTTCCAACCAGAACGGCTCCCTGTTTTCCGCAAACCTCTTAAGCCCGGGTTTTTCCACAACCGTGTTTACCTCGCCCACCCCAGGCTTCGAAGTGCCACAATGGCGTCTGGGCCAAGCCGGCCAGAGCCTTGCGGCGGTTGGAAAGGTAGGGAAGCGTCGGCGACCGTGGGGAGAAGCCTCGTGGCAGGATGGCGCGTCGGCAGCCTGCAGGCCCGGCCATCGCCGCGCGCAGGTGTGCGCCCCACGCGGAGAACCACTGGAGGCGGCTCGGGGGGGGGGGTCCCCTGGGGCCACCTCTGTGGCCACCCAGGGCCAGGCCCTGGAGGTGGTCCACGCTCTGCCCCGGGGCAAAGCACCCTGACCCCGCCGGCGTCGAGAGCGCGCGGTCGGTGGAGGCCCACCCAGGAGGAGCCTCCTCGGGGGGACTCCCCGAGCGATCCCGCCTGGGAAGGAAGATGGGCCCCGCGGCGAGTTGACGGGTGGGGTTGGGGGTCTGAGGGTGCGCGCCCTGGGACTGAGTCCCAGCTCCGCCTGCGCCCTCCCGGAGCTGAGCTGCGGTTCCCTCCGAAGTTTCCGCCGACTGATCGTCTGCTGTCCTCGCGTCTCTTGGGCTTTCGACACCAACCAAGGACGCTTCCAGGGAAAGGGCTAACAGACTGACAAGAGGAGCGCGAGCACTATGCAGCCCAAACCCGAACCTCCCCGGGCGCAGGCGGGGGAAAGGACGGCGGCGGACAAGTGGGAGGAGGAGGGGGTTCGTCAGCGGTAGGCCCCTTCCCCCCAACCTCTCCCTACCCGCCCCGCCGGCCCACCCAGGAGGCTCCGCCAGTTAAACCCCGCGAACAGGTGTCAGACACACTTCCCTGAGGTCGACGCTGAGCCTCTCCCTCTGACCCGCGCGCTGCGGACATCCTAACAAAAGACTCTGGCCCTTGATGTCACAAATTATGGACATCCCGTGTTTTCCCAGGGATCCCAGGTGCCATGACCTTTGAGGACTGAGGACTCGCCTCCCCTTCTCTCCCGCCTTCCTTGCCTCTCTAGGGCCGGGTGGTGGTGTTGGGGAGGGCGGGGGGCACCTTTTGCATTTGAACTTCCCGCACTGTTTGCCACTTTTCGCCAGGAGTCTGGAGTCTCCATCGAGCCCGGCTCTTCTCTGGGCGCGTGCCCTCCAGCCCCAGAGTCATGAGGAAAGCTAGAGGACGGTCGCGGGCTCTGGACTCAGGAACTGAGGGTTGTGACGGCGGGAAGACGTGAGTTTGCTCTTGTAAGAAGTTTTCGCTATTGCGCTCTACAAAGGGTATAGGGTTGGGAAAGCGCGGCCGCGGGCGGGAGCTCGGCGGGAAGAGCCGCAGCGCCCCCTGGAGGCGCGGGCCGAGCACGACGCGGCGCGGGCGCTGGGGGCGGTCACCCGGGCGGGCTGGCTCCGGGGGTGAACGCCTGGCGGCCGGCGGTCCTGCCCGCCGCTGGGCTCCTTTCACCTCGTCCTAGGCCCTTGGCCCTGTGTGTGTGTGGTGGGGGGGGGGGGGGTTGTAGAGTCGTGTGCGCGGCACGGGCGCTGCGGAGAGGGCCTGGCCTGTTGTCAGAGCCAGGGAGCCGCTCTACCCTCATCGCTGGGGTCTTTCTGGGCATCTCCGCCCGGTGGCATTGCACAGACTGCCCTCCTGGCCGGTTGTCCCTAGACAGACTCTTGTCGCTGCCCAGGGAGACTCTGACTTCCCCAGGGCAGGGGAAAGACATCCTCCCGTCTCTCGGGGAGTTGGCTGCGGCCGGGTGATCAGCTCAGATTCCAGCAGAGTCCCAGGCCGTGGACGTGGTCCACGGGGAGAGGCAAGAGAGATTGCACAGGACTGCATTTGGAAAGGCTCTCCCACTCCCCGCGACGTACGCCTCATCTCACCCAGCTTTTGAAACCCTAACGGAAATGGATCCCTGGGCAGGCTGTGCTCTCTCCTTAAGCCCGAGAGCTGAACGATGCGCGTAGCGAGGCGCACCAAGAGCGCGGGAGCCTTCCCGGGCCTTGGGGACCTGAGGACCACCCGCCGCCTCCAGCCGTCCCAGCCCCGACCCCCCCGGCCACCTCGGGAGTCCGGCCGGGCAGGACAGCCTCAGGCACCCGAGGAAGGCCGAACCTCGAGGGCTCTTCCCGGGGTGGGACTGGGGAGCCGGGGGGCGCTGGTGCCCGCGCTCCTCGATCAGCTGCGCTCCACCTGAGGGAGGCCTCGGGGGGCGCCCTTCCAGCCCACTAGCTGGCGCCGCACCGAGTCGCCGGGAAAGCGGAGCTACCTGTAGACGCGGAAGACCGGGTGGGAGGGTTTAGCTCCGTGGCCACGCCGCAGTTGGGCAGACCCTCCCGCGAGCCCGGGGTCCGTCAGAGGTTGGTTCCTCCGGTGGGAGGTGGTCGGGCGCCGCCGTAGCCAGGCCAACTCGAGGCCGCCCGGCGATCTGTCCGCCCCTCCCGAACGCGAGTGCGCCCCGGCGCTGTCCCCCACCGCCCGGCGTTCCGGGAGGTCCCAGCGCGGTCCCCAGGCACGTGCTGGGGGCGGGCTCCCGGGACGTGCGGGGGTACCACGCGCTTTAGCCTTCAGCGCCGCCGGGAAGCGGGTCTCCCGCAGTTCGCCTCGCCGGAGACAGCCAGGTCACTCCCTAGGAGGCTCCCGTGTCCAAGGGCAGCTTCCAGTTCAAGCTGCTCTTCTAACGGAGCCCGATGGCATCGGTGACTCGGAAGACCGGGCTTACAGGAGATTTCCGCAGCCGAGGGAGGACAAGACCCGGGTGCCTCCCTGGGATAGAGATGTGCCCCCTGTGAGCCAAGGCCCAGCCCTCGAGCAGAGCAAGATCACCTCAGAAAAGACGAGGGCTCAGTCTGCAAATCTATTTTTATTAGGTTATCACTTAAGCACACACACACACAAACGACTACTTGCGAATCCTTATCCGGTGGGAACATTCTAACGAAAATCTTGATTTCCAAACGCGCTCCCTCTCCTTAACGCGGCAGTGAGCTGGCCGGAGCCGAGCTGTTCTGCTGTGGTCTGCGATCTGTTTTTAACATGCCGGGCCTGGGATTGCCTTGGAGTTTCCGTTTCTAGCTGCAGAGGTCGTTTCTCTGGGACTCTGGGATCGGTCCAGAGTTACCGTCGTAAGGTGTGGTCCAATAGCATCAGCCATCTCCGGAACTGGTTAGAAAAGCAGATTCTCTGGACCTGACACTCTGGGAGCGGGCGGGCGATCTGCGTTTGAACAAGCTCTCCAGGTGATGCTGATGCACGCTGAAGTTTAAGAATCACTGACCTAGATGGAATTCACTTTTGGAAGCCATCGCCTACGCGCGATTAATCTTTCAGGTTCGCGCTCTCTCCTTGATTTTCTCCCTCCTTTCTTCATTTTCTCCCTCCTTCCCTTCCTTTCCTTTCTCTCCAGGGAATGCCCGCCTAGTCTGGCTTAGGACGGCTAGTTCATTCCTTCGTTCATTCATTCCCTCACTCATTCATCTGACTTTTTCAGAGTCTCCCTCCTTGGAGACTTGTAGAGGATCCCCAGGTAAACTAGGCGCGACCCCTCCTTTCAAGGACTCGGGTCGCCTGCAGAAGAGCAAGGGAGGGAAAGCCCTACGGATTAGAATGGGTGTACTCAGTCTCTCAGTCGTGTCCGACTCTTTCCCACTTCGTGGACTGTAGCCAGCCTGGCTCCTCTGTCCATGGGATTCTCCAGGCAAGGATACTGGAGTGGGTTGACATCTCCTCCAGGGAATCTTCCCCACCCAGGAATGGAACCGCATTGGCAGGCAGATTCTTTAGATTTGATGTGACTTCCGGAAATAGCCCTATTAGGGACTGAATAGGAGCAATGTACCCCGTTTTAAAGTTTCTGACTCCCTTCTTCATCCAGGTTGAGGCTAATTTTTTTCCTGGTTTTCATCACATCCTAGGGATTCTGTGTCTGCTGCATACACTTCTACACACACCTTGACATACACTGCCCGAATCTTACCTGCCTTCTGCACTGGGTCAGAGTGCTTGGCACCTGGGGTGTGGCAGTGTCACAGTCGCTGGGTGGGAACGTGATTGGACCGGGCTCAAAGTCTCTGAGCCCTTGGATTTCCCTGAGGCTGTTCAAGGAGATCTCGGTACTGAAACTGACACACATGCTGGCTCACAGACCTTGGGCACTAGCTCCCATCTTGCATCCAGCTGTCCTGAACTGACCAGTTTCCAAACCGGGCGGGCGGGTGGGGGTGGGGTGGGGTGGGGTGAGGTGGGGTAGGGGGTCGGGGGCAGTATCCAGTTGTTAACATCCTGATCCTCAACCTGCAGATTTCTCACTTTAGGATTGCATCAAATCTCCTTATCTGTCACTTGATAGTACAAAATTTTGTTGTTCCCCCTCACAGAGTTTCTGTAATCCCAGATGAAACTCTCACTTTCTGGTTTTCTTATACCAAATCAATCTCCCTTAACCTTTCACTTTGTCCCTTCTCTCCAGGACCTTGACGTGAACTTCTGTCCTCAGCCAGGCAAAGAGCCGCTTCCACTGGACCATTTGCTACCCACTGAGATTTTCTCATTGTTAGGCAGTAAGAACAGTGGAAGGCACTTTGCCCCTTAGTCAGTGGCCAGTTGCTTAAATATCTGGAAACCTCTTGTCTCTTTTCAGTCAGAAAAAAAGTTTTGATTTGAGTGTGCCAGTACAGGAAAGCCACTGAAAATGCCCGCAAACAAAAATGAACTTTCATATTGCCCTAGTCACAAATTGTCTAAAAGTACTCAGCTTCACTTTGACAAAGAGTTGCTATTTTAGTATGACCTTTTCTTATGGGGATTTTCAAAATATAAAACATATAATGGTTAGGAACATGATAATCTTTTTACAACCTGTGATCATATTTCTTAACAGGATTTTGCTTTCCAGTGCAGATGGTCTGACATAGTAACATTCAAAGCAGCCAGCACTTAGGAAATGCCAAGGCCAGCATTTGAATGCAGATACAAGTTTTAACAAAGGAAAATGTATATCCCTGTAGCTGTTTGCCTGTGAATATTCCCCAGAAGATTAATACACTATTCTTGAATCTATGCCAAGTCATCAAACTCTCTGAAAAGCCTGAGAGGTGCCAACTCATAAGGCGCATAGAATTCCTTGTCACCAAATATATTTGAGTGTCTACTGCATACCAGGTACAAGACAATTGTGTTATTGTTTGAGACCCTGAGCTTTCATCCTGACTTGGGGTGGGGGCAAGGGAAAGGAAGGTGGAACTTTAAGGTTGCTTTCCTCTGGTTTTGTTAAATTGTTAAAGTATTTGTACTTAATAGCAATCTTTAAAACATTTATTGAACTTTCTCTTACATTTTTAGGTCACTTTTACAAGTCAAGGAGAGAAAGTCAGTGTTTGAGCCAGCTCATTTATTGGAAAACGAATGCCAGCACAGGCTTAACTTTTGGCTTTCCAACTGGAAGGCCTTAATATCATGACAGCATTTTACAATAATGTTATTTCCATCATGCCAGGTGATAATTTAGCTGTAGATTCCTTATGACTGGTGACCATAGCTCACTCAAGCCTGTTTTCACCTCCTGACTCTGTAAGGAGCCACAGAAAAGAAAAACACCCTTCTTCCTCTGGCACTCTTGCTGGAGGGAGGGGGAAAAGAAGTGGCAGACAGTTAGGTTGGCCCCATGCTCACTCTTTCTCAGCAGAACTTGGAGCAGAAGCAGCTCAGATCCAGTTGGCTTCGGGGAATCCAGGTCTTACAAGAAATGGTGAGCTCTTTTATCTTTGCCTCTGAGCAGTGACACAGCTAGTGTCAATGTATATGGAGACAAACACATCATTCTACCCTTACTCCATGCACTGTGTCGCAGTACCTGGTCACACTGCATGTCTTAGCCACATACTCCGTTTTATGGTGCTTAACACTTTTCTCACATTCTTTTCCTCTACACCTCTCCCCAGCCCCAACCCCCCTCCCCCTGCCCAGGCCCATGCCTGGCAAGTGGGCCAGCCTCCAGGAACCAGACTGGGTGGATGCTATGATGTCAGGACACCAGGCAGCAGCGTTTCTAACATGTTAGACCACGGTTGCCTTTTCCTTTCCCTGGAAAAGTACACAAAGTGCAAGTCGTCTCCCAGGCTGTGAGGCACTCATCCAAGTGCCCTACGTGGTGGGCCCACCCAGGCCCAGGAGAGTGTGGAGGAGAACACGAGTGTGTCATACGGGTGTGTTCACCAGGCCTGCTCCCCTCTGTCTCATCCTTGACCACATTCTCTTGACAGGCCATATGGCCTGGGAGTGACCTGGAATATATTAAAAGCGTTGGCTTGTAGAACCCTTGCAGAACAAGGCAGCAGTGGCAAAGTGAGATTTCATACTTGTTAATTCATTTAACATGTATTTATTGAGGATGTTTAGCATGGCTGGCCCTGTGCTAGTGCTGGGGATACAACAGTGTGTAAGGAGCTATGGTCTCGTGGAGAGACAAACAAGTCAATAAACAATTATGATATAGTATAAATTAGAAAGCCTGGATCCAAAGGTACCAGTTAATAGTTTATTATCTTGGGCAAGTCATGCCACTGACTGGCGTCTCAGTTCTGTATCTGCAAATTCAGAATATTCTGAGGGTTAAATGATATGAAGTCATATTAATGCAAAGGTTATGATTTTTTTCTTACCCCTTAACATAAACTGACCTCTTCAACACAAAATTATTCTTGTCACCTCTCCAAGAATTTGGAAAGAAAACTGAAGGGAAGAAATTTGACCTGGTATCTGGTATCTAGTGGTCAATTGTATACGAATTAAGTCATTGCAACAAGTATTTCTAGAGAAAAGTCATCTGCCTTGACAGTAAGACTTTTATCAAGAGTTATTTTTACTGTTGATACTAAAAAACAGGAATACTGAACTGTATATTACATTTTTTGGTATTCTATTTTATTCAATTAGAGAATTCGTGGAGTAGATCTAAGAAGAATAGATTTTTTTTTTAGGCTTCAAAGCTATTATTTTGGATGTTACTCATTAGTGAAACAATGATACAATTAATTTTGAGATGTCATTGAAATTTCCTGAGTCTTAAGGGGCAAGAGATTGTATCAGTTAGAATACAATTGAGCTGTGAGTTTCGGGAAATCCAAAATAATGAGAGTTTAAGCCACAAAGAAGTTATTTTATCTCTCACATAAACATAGGCAAGTCAGAGTCAATGTGGTGTCTAGCTCTTCAAGAAATGACTTTCGGGATTTGCCTGGTGGTCCAAAGATTAATAATTCACCTTGCAACGTACGGGAATGCCTGTTTGACTCCTGGCCCGCTTACTCCTACTTGTGGCTGCTGTGGTGACTTTCTGCTTAGAGCGGGGAGGTGTGAACTAAAGTGGGTGAGGTTGGGAAAGGGAGCCTGCCTGGGGACGATGGATCCATCGATCCTGGAGAACACCCTTTGTGGGATGGGCACTGGGTGATGGGCCGGCCATGTAAGTGGGCGTTCTGCAGGAGTACTTCATTTCTCCCTTGAAATGTAAGAGGAGGAATGAGATAGAATACACTAGAGGAAAAGCGGAGGTCCTGGATTCTTCCTAGCCCCATCACTGTGTAAAGCAGGTGTGGGGGGCAACTGCAGAAGCCAGGATCTGCCTTTCTACAGTCTTGGCAGCCTGAGGCTGCAGCAAAAAATGTGCAGCTCAGGTTGCCCTGAGGGGCAGAATCAAAGCTGCCAGCGGACCCCCCACACAGCAGAGAAGGCCTTGCGCAGCTAGAGCCCAAGGACAGTCTCCAAAGATAAGTGTGGGGAGACTTAATTACCATGTGAAGTTGGCCTGGCCTGACCTCTCTGCCTGGTTAACTTTGCTTCTGAGCCTTATCCTCGGTTAATACAGGCTTTATTCTTTCTCCTAGCCTAGGAGGATGCTTGCAACAAAGGTGAATTTCTAGGTATAGAGAGAGGTGGGTGAGAAGGGCCTGTGGATCCCCAGTTTCATCTAGGGGGGTCCTTCAGGGTGCTGCTTGGCCAGGGGCAAGTCTGAGCGTGGAGGTGACATGCACAGAGTTAATGCCAATGTAGGGGGAAGAGGCTCCCTCCCCTGCAGAAACATCTGGCGTGACACTGGGGACACAGTTACACACATTTACACAGGCCCAGGGGGTTGCCATTCTTGAGAACTGGCTAGATAATTCCTGGTACACATTTATTTCCTTGAAGGAGGTATTTTATATTCTACCCTGTAATTCAATTCCTTTGGCTCCCCACCCTGCTAAAAAGGAAAAGAACATACAGTCCAAACAATTTTTAAAAACCAGATTTTTCCCCCTCCAGATAGTACATGTGCACAGTTCGTGCAGCTTTTATACACATCTGTAAGCGATGACTTGTTTATACCAGCCCTTACAATATTTTAAAAATAAAGTATAATGTTTTTCAGTCTGTATACAATAGCATTTTCTTTTATCAACCCTCCACATACAAATGTATTTCCCCCCTTTAGGGTGTAACTACATGTCTAAATAGTAATGTATACAATCAATGTATAGGAAGGATATGCACATTTTACAGCAAACATACCAAAAGGATGTATGACACTCTTGTTGATTTTTTTTAAATACAGTAATTAATAACCTGCAAAGTTAGAAAAGGCCACCTAAGTTGGTTTGAGCCTATTCTGTGTTCTGGGGTTAAAGGATTTAGGACCCTGGAATGAGAAAGTATTCCAGAAACAACATAATTCAGTCTTGTCATTTTACCTGTGTGATCACAGAGGCTTAGGAGGAAAGTAATTTTCTCAAGCTGCTGACTTTTCCACAGCCCAGAACCAGGACTCTTGATTTCAAAGGGGCCTCTTTCTATCATACCTCACAATCTCTAGTCTGCAGCTGGAATTTTCCTCCGGAAAAAGCTGATCCCAGCAGCCTGTTGTGCCATACCAAGCCTCTGAGCACCAGAAATCCAGCCTCAGCCCTCCTCCAGGACTTAGATTTTCAAAATGTGGTTGGAGGACCAGCACCTTTGGCCTGATTTGGGGGCTGCTTAGAAGCCAGACCTACTGATTGAGAATCTGCATTTTAACCAGATCTCCGGGTAATTTAAATTCAGCAGCAACTCTCCAGGCTTGTGTCTCTACTGCCACATTGTTCCCTAAAAGACCTGTTTAATCACTTCCCTCTAAGGCGTTAAGAACCCTGATCTGATGTTAGACTTCATAGGTGGATCTGGAAACTGAGATATTTCAAGCTGTCCACTTGTGACTAGCCTTCATGGGTCCTTAAATTGGCAGTTTGGGAACAACTGACCTAAGATGTTGTGTTGGAATAATTAAACCTGGGAAGGCTTTCCTTGTGGCTCAGTGGTAAAGAATCCGCTTGCCCATGAAGGAGATGCTGATTCGATCCCTGAGTCAGGAAGATCCCCTGAGGAAGGACATGACAACTCACTCCAGTACTCTTGCCTGGGAAATCCCATGGACAGAGGAGCCCAGCAGGCTACAGTCTACAGGGTTACAAAGAGTCAGACACGACTGCGCAACTGAACAACGATTAGAAACCTGGGGAGTGAAAGTCGCTCAGTCGTGTCTGACTCTTTGCGACCCCATGGGCTATACAGTCCATGGAATTCTCCAGGCCACAATACTGAAATGGGTAGCCTTTCCCTTCTCCAGGGGATCTTCCCAGGGGATTGAACCCAGGTCTCCCACATTGCAGGTGGATTCTTTTCCAGCTGAGCCACAAGGGAAGCCCAGGGAAACATGGGCAAGCAGCAAGCATTTCTCCCTGCTACCTTGTTTTTTCCTCAGAGAAACACAGAAGTCAGGTTACAAAAGCTGTTTTTCTACTGTCTGTTTTCTATCTTATTTCTTTCCCTTTCATCGGCTTCTCACTTGATCCTGATTTGAGAAGATAAACTGGGGTCTTAAATTTCCTCTTCCACTTCCCCCTGGTTAATCAGGAACTAAGTATGCCGGAGGCCTATTTAGACCATTCTGAGATCTAGTCATCGGAAAGGTCTGGCTGCCTTGTCTGCTCTCCCAAGGATCCTCAGGACTGATTTGACTAATCTGGTTTGCTAAATGCAAGTCTCCCCCTAACTCATCATTCCTGAGGTTATGATTTGGTCTGAGGGAACAACATTTCCAGAACGAGTCAAGGTTAAATGCCAGTTAATGAGCTCTATTTTTCAGAGTGAAAGAAAGCGCTTACCCATGGCTCCCAGCTCTGAATTTGAGCTGATTCCAGGAGAGGGGACAGTTGTGTATACCAGAGTATAATCTAGTTTGCCGTTATTGTTTTTGTTCTGAAGGGCTCCTCTCCTAAGAGGCAACGGTTTAGGGCAGGGCCAGTCAGCAGCATATTTTACGTTTATAAAAGACTGTTTGCCAAAAACCCATTGTCTCTCATGACTGTTCACCTTGACCCCAGTGATATCTGCCGAGTATTTGGGCTCACACTGACCACAGCAGAGGCCTGGGTATTATTTGCTCAAATGATTTATTCCTCTTCCTCCTTCTCTCTCTGTCTCTCTTTTTTTTAAAGTTAAATATGTGCCTGATAGCTCAACTGGTAAAGAATCCGCCCGCAATGCAGGAGATCCCGGTTTGATTCCTGGGTCGGGAAGATTCACTGGAAAAGGGATAGGTTACCCACTCCAGTATTCTTGGGCTTCCCTGGTGGTTCAGCTGGTAGAGTCTGCCTGCAACGAGGGAGACCTGTGTTCAGTCCCTGAGTTGGTAAGATCTCCTGGAGAAGGGAACGGCTACCCACACAGTATTCTGGCCTGGAGAATTCCGTGGACTGTCCATGGGGTTGCAAAGAGTCGGATATGACTGAGCAACTTTCGTGTGCAAGATGGATCAGGCTGGGGCAGGATAGGGTGGGGATGGTGAGCTTCTTCAGTGTTGTACTGCTTCCATAAAGTAGACTTTATGAGTCGTACGCTTGCATTTTTGTTTTCTGACTTATTGTTCTCTATCCTTCAGTTGTTCTATCAATTTGATAGTATATGGTTTCAGCCAAACATTTGTTCCAAATTCTGCCGGATAAAGGGCATGTCTCCAGACCAAAACTCTTCCCAGGAACCCTCTGAAGTAAGCAGAGCTTCATCCACTCAGCCCCCGGCCACTGCACTGTTTCCCCAAGGGCCTTTGGAAGCTGAATGGAGTCCCTTGGTGAACCCCAGCTTAGCTCATGTCAAGACTCTCTGTGTGTGTCTCTCTGTGATGAGGAGCATCCACGGGCAATTCTGTGACCAGCTCAGGGGCAGAAACACAGGTCAGACAGAAGCAGTGGGTTAGGAACCAGATCTGAGTGTTGGAAAGTGAGTACCAAACTTGTGGGGTCAACTCCTTCCCTTGTGGAGTGAGTGTCTTCCTTCAGGCGCTATGTAGGCCATTCACCGCAAAGGCATTCACATTCCCTTCGGTCTGCTTTTGTAATGCCCGGGGGATTTGCTTGAGTATAGAGGTCACTGTCTGCAACACTTAAGCTTTAAAGTTAATTCCCAAGATAAATAGAGCAAATTGACACCACTTTGGTTATACTTTTTCTTGCTTTCAAACTCCAAAAGACAACAGTGAACCAGCTGCCAGACTTGGTTCCTGGAAATTCAAGAAACATAGGCATTTTATTTTCTACCTTTCTAAATGAGGCAATTTAGGGCTGTCAGAAACAACAAAATCCATGTAAAAGTCTTAATTTTACAATTTTGCTGGCATTTCTGAGAGGACAGAGAACCTTTGTTTCTATTTTTTTTTTTTTTTAAACTATGTAAGTAGTGGTTTCTTTTTAAACTGGGATGATACAGGGTTGTAATCTTTTTAATTCAGACCTTGCAGCAGGAAAGCTGGGCTCACTTGTGAGCTGTATTATTCAGTAACACACTCTGCATGGAACAGGGAAAGTAAATAACTGAACACATACTTTATAATTACACGCGGAGGGAATTCAAAGCTGCGGCGGGAAGCGGAGTTTGGGGGCCTGGGGCGGCAGCTGCAGTTTCTGGCTTCTCCCCTCATATGCTGAAAGCATGGGAGGGATCTAGAGGTCCCAGCAGAAACCCCAGTAGTGAGGGGAATTGAGGTGCACAGAGCAGAAAATGAAGGTTCTGTCTCTCTGGGCCCCAGCCAGCAGGAAAATAATGAGGATTTATAGAATAAAATGTGCACCTACTCAGGGACTCCACAGATTCACTCCCATTTTCCTACGTGGTGTTTAGGACACCTCAAAATTTCAATAACTTTGCTGAGGAAAATGATTTCATGGTCAAATAAACTTGAAAAAGATGTATACTAGATTCCCTGCTGGACAATCAAAAGTCATGTTAGCACAGCCAATGCTATGAGAGGTCCTATAGAAGAGACATCTGTTTAACCCCATCTTCCCATTTCCATTTCGATATTTTCAGTTATGAAGTTCTATAGGTTCTTGCTGACCAAGCAGTTTCTGGTTTCCAAACTAGTTCATTCGATGACAGAGAAAACTGTGATAATTCAGATTTTAAAGATTGGATTATACCACACTCAAACTAGAGGGATTTAATTGTTCTCATTGGAGAAGGAAATAGTGACCCATTCCGGTATTCTTGCCTGGAGAATCCCATGGACAGAGGAGCCTGGCAGTCTACAGTCCATGGAGTTGCTAGAGTCAGACAAGATTTAGCAACTAAACCATTGTCCATGTAAACTGACAGACTGTCATAATTTAACTGTGGTAACCCGAACTGTTCGTCTCCAAGGCAAACCATTCAATATCACAGTTATCCAAGTCTATGCCCCAACCAGTAACGCTGAAGAAACTGAAGTCGAAAGATTTTATGAAGACCTACAAGACCTTTTAGAACTAACACCTAAAAAAGATGTCCTTTTCATTATAGGGGACTGGAATGCAAAAGTAGGAAGTCAAGAAACACCTGGAGTAACAGGCAAATTTGGCCTTGGAGTGTGGAATGAAGCAGGGCAAAGATTAATAGAGTTTTGCCAAGAAAATGCACTGGTCATAGCAAACACCCTCTTCCAACAACACAAGAGAAGACTCTACACATGGACATCACCAGATGGTCAACACCGAAATCAGATTGATTATATTCTTTGCAGCCAAAGATGGAGAAGCTCTATACAGTCAGCAAAAACAAGACCAGGAGCTGACTGTGGCTCAGATCATGAACTCCTTATTACCAAATTCAGACTCAGATTGAAGAAAGTAGGGAAAATCGCTAGACCATTCAGGTATGACCTAAATCAAATCCCTTATGATTATACAGTGGAAGTGAGAAATAGATTTAGGGCCTAGATCTGATAGATAGAGTGCCTGGTGAACTATGGAATGACGTTCGTGACATTGTGCAGGAGACAGGGATCAAGACCATCCCCATGAAAAAGAAATGCAAAAAAGCAAAATGGCTGTCTGGGGAGGCCTTACAAATAGCTGTGAAAAGAAGAGAGGCGAAAAGCAAAGGAGAAAAGGAAAGATATAAGCATCTGAATGCAGAGTTCCAAAGAATAGCAAGAAGAGATAAGAAAGCCTTCTTCAGCGATCAATGCAAAGAAATAGAGGAAAACAACAGAATGGGAAAGACTAGAGATCTCTTCAAGAAAATTAGAGATACCAAGGGAACATTTCATGCAAAGATGGGCACAATACAGGACAGAAATGGTATGGACCTAACAGAAGCCGAAGATATTAAGAAGAGGTGGCAAGAATACACAGCAGAACTGTACAAAAAAGATCTTCATGACCCAGATAATCATGATGATGTGATCACTAATCTACAGCCAGACATCTTGGAATGTGAAGTCAAGTGGGCCTTAGAAAGCATCACTATGAACAAAGCTAGTGGAGGTGATGGAATTCCAGTTGAGCTGTTTCAAATCCTGAAAGATGATGCTGTGAAAGTGCTGCACTCAATATGCCAGCAAATTTGGAAAACTCAGCAGTGGCCACAGGACTGGAAAAGGTCAGTTTTCATTCCAATTTCAAAGAAAGGCAATTCAAAAGAATGCTCAAACTACCGCACAATTGCACTCATCTCACATGCTAGTAAAGTAATGCTCAAAATTCTCCAAGCCAGGCTTCAGCAATACGTGAACCATGAACTCCCTGATGTTCAAGCTGGTTTTAGAAAAGGCAGAGGAAACAGAGATCAAATTGCCAACATCCGCTGGATCATGGAAAAAGCGAGAGAGTTCCAGAAAAACATCTATTTCTGCTTTATTGACTATGCCAAAGCCTTTGACTGTGTGGATCACAGTAAAGTGTGGAAAATTCTGAAAGAGATGGGAATACCAGACCACCTGACCTGCCTCTTGAGAAATCTGTATGCAGGTCAGGAAGCAATAGTTAGAACTGGACATGGAACAACAGACTGGTTCCAAATAGGAAAAGGAGTACGTCAAGGCTGTATATTGTCACCCTGCTTATTTAAATTCTATGCAGAGTACATCATGAGAAACGCTGGACTGGAAGAAACACAAGCTGGAATCAAGACTGCCGGGAGAAATATCAATCACCTCAGATATACAGATGACACCACCCTTATGGCAGAAAGTGAAGAGGAGCTAAAAAGCCTCCTGATGAAAGTGAAAGAGGAGAGCGAAAAAGTTGGCTTAAAGCTCAACATTCAGAAAATGAAGATCACCACATCCAGTCCCATCACTTCATGGGAAATAGATGGGGAAACAGTGGAAACAGTGTCAGACTTTATTTTTTGGGGCTCCAAAATCACTGCAGATGGTGACTGCAGCCATGAAATTAAAAGACACTTACTCCTTGGAAGAAAAGTTATGACCAACCTAGATAGTATACTCAAAATCAGAGACATTACTTTGCCGACTAAAGTCCGTCTAGTCAAGGCTATGGTTTTTCCTGTGATCATGTATGGATGTGAGAGTTGGACTGTGAAGAAGGCTGAGCGCCGAAGAATTGATGCTTTTGAACTGTGGTGTTGGAGAAGACTCTTGAGAGTCCCTTGGACTGCAAGGAGATCCAACCAATCCATTCTGAAGGAGATCAGCCCTGGGATTTCTTCTGAAGGAATGATGCTAAAGCTGAAGCTCCAGTACTTTGGCCACCTCATGTGAAGAGTTGACTCATTGGAAAAGACCCTGATCCTGGGAGGGACTGGGGGCAGGAGGAGAAGGGGACAACCAAGGATGAGACGGCTGGATGGGATCACTGACTCGATGGACATGAGTCTGAGTGAACTCTGGGAGATGGTGATGAACAGGGAGGCCTGGCGTGCTGTGATTCATGGGGTTGCAAAGAGTCGGACACGACTGAGCGACTGAACTGAACTGAACCCAAACTTTTAATTCTCATGCTGTTACTCATCAGCTGTGTGACCTGGGCTTTCACTTAACCTCGGTTTCTCCAGTTTTGATCTTCGAATTAAAAATCTTTTCCAGCTCTAAAACTTGTCCTCGGTGGGGGATCGAGTGGAGTATTGATTAGAGACTTTCTTTCAATCGTTCTTCCAGCTGTTAATTGCTTTCCCACTATTCCATCACAGAATCTGTTCATTAGAAAAGTAATACCAGATATTGAAGTTGTTGGAAAACCAAAGATTAATGAGCAGTTACTATGTGCCAGACACTGTTGTATGAGTTTCACTTATGTTAGCCCCAAGGCCAAACCACACCAAGGCCCACTTCTCTGTGAGCCCAGGAGCCTAGAAAGGACATGTTTAATGAGTCAAATGTGGAAGTGAAGTTGCTCGGTCGTGTCCGACTCTTTGCAACCCCATGGACTCTAGCCTATCAGGCTCCTCCGTCCATGGGATTTTCCAGGCAAGAGTGCTGGAGTGGATTGCCATTTCCTTCTCCAAACAAGTATAAAATCTACTACCTCTTCCTGAAGGATCAACCAGCCAAGTCCCCAGTCCCCTAACTTTTTAAAAAGGGGCATGTAAGTGTGTTGCAAGGAACAACCATTGCGATTATCTTGCTTTTCACAGTCTCACAGGTGTGCCCTTTTTGTATTCAACCAGATTTCTACAGGTTATTTGCAGTGTGCTATAAACCTAGGCATTGATAAAGCAGATCAAACATTTCCTCCTCGTGAGGTGATAGCCTTGTATTGCTTTAACTTTAAACCTCTCTCCAGGGGCCAGTGGACTCTATCTAAGGGTGGCGGGGGGTGGGGAAGAGTCAGTATGTTTACAGAGCATCCCTGAGGCAGGGTGCACTGGTAATGTGAGGACAACTGGAGCCATGGAATGCCATAGCAACTGTACACATGTCATGTGTACAAAACACAGGATGCCATGTGTGTTTTAACATCCTGACTCATCTTCTCCAACCCTACCAGTGCATATGAAGTTACCCCAAGGACAAGTCTGTATTAATGAGGACTCATTTGCAAATAACAAAAGCACAACTCTAACTAGCTTAAGCAATAAAGGGTGTTTCCTAGTCCCTATAACTGAAAAGTTAGTCCCTAGTCCCTGAAAAGTTCATGGGTTGAACAGCTTTGGGCACACCTAGATCCAGGAATTCAAGACATATGATGAAAGTCTCTTTCAACCTCTTTCTCTGTTTCTCTCTCCTGTTCAAAATGTAAGGCCTCATTCTCCTCTACAGCAGACAACTTCTGTGATGAGGCCCGGGAAGATGGTTACCTGTATCTCCAGTTTGTATAATCCTTGTAGTTTACAGTCCCAGAGGAAGCAAGTGCATCTTTCCTTGCACAGCAGTAGCCTAAACTCTGGGACTCAGCTGCCTAGTTATATAGTCTGTCTCTACCACCTAGATGTATGGTCTTAGACAAACTACTCTATCTCAGTTCCTTTATCTGTAGTGAAAGTCGCTCAGTCGTGTCTGACTCTTTGTGACCCCATGTACTATACAGTCCATGGAATTCTCCAGGCCAGAACACTGGAGTGGGTAGCCTTTCCCTTCTCAGGGGATTGTCCCAACCCAGGAATCAAACCCAGGTCTCCTACGTTGCAGGCGGATTCTTTACCAGCTGAGCTATCAGGGAAGCCCTCCTTTATCTGTGGGGGGTTGGGGGGGGAGATAATAGTATCAATCTTTTGAATTGATGTGAGGATTAAATGCATCTGAATTATTTAGAGCAGTTCCCGGCACAGAGCAAGTACTCAATAAATGCCAGTATTTGGAGAGGACCTTCAATAGAAAAGTTGGCTAAGCTGATCTTATCTGCTATCTCTGGAGAAATCAGTGTGGGAGAGCAAATGAAGCAGTCTGATTGGCCAGACCTGAGTCACATTTTCACCCCTGTGCCCTGGGGAGGGCAGTAACCAAATCACAGTGAGTCATGGAGAAGTCATTTCCAAGGAAGGACTGGTAGGCAGACAAATGGCATGTGTCCACGCCAGACCAACACCTGGTCCAGACCTGACTAGGACAGGAAAGAAACAGGTGGCTCAGCCCTGATCTCCAGTGTGATTTGGAATGAAGTTGAATTACCAGCATGAATTACTTACACTCAATCTTAATGGAGCCTGGGGCCTTAATGTAGTCCTGGAGTGGAAGCATCATCACCCTCACTGTCTCAGAACAGGACCCATCTAGATGTCTTGATTCCAGCTGGATAGCAGCTTGGTTACCCAGCCTTGAACTCCTGGTCCTGAATACACCTGGGACACACTGTGAACAGCATTTTGCTTGGCCATGGCCCTTACACAGCCTGGTCTGGATTCTGGTCCAGTGACTCCTGTGGATCTCCCACGCTACTACCCACTGTTGCTGCCTGAAACCCCTTGGCGCCTTGCCTTACCTACTGGTTTGGTTGGTACTCACTGAGTGGGCATGTAATTTATTAGCCAGCTAGAGAAATGGTACTGACCGCACCTCAGTTCGGGCTTTCCAAGTGGTGCCAGTGGTAAAGAACCAACTTGCCAATGCAGGAATGTAAGAGACATGGGTTCGACCCCTGGGTCAGGAAGATTCCCTGGAGGAGAACATGGCAACCCACTCCAGTATTCTTGCCTGGAGAATCCCGTTGACAGAGGAGCCTGGGGACTACAGTTCACGGGGTCTTGAAGAGTCGGACGTGATTGAAGCGACTTATCATGTATGCACACCTCAGCTTGCTGCGTCCTAAGATGCTGTGTCTTGGATATCCTGGGGCCAGTTTTCTCATGGATTCACCTCTGTCCCCGAATTTCTTCTTGTGTTGCCCCAAATCCCAACATGTGTTGGCCCCATTTTGACGAGATCAGGTTGCACCTTGTTTCTCAATGACCTTGCTCTTATGGCTGTACTTGCAATGCTGTCTCTTCTCTTCTTTCAGGGCTCTAGCTGTTACTCAGAAACCTCTTTTTATGTCCCCAACCATCTTACTGGGTAACATAATTTAAACATTTTCTCTTGAAGAGAGCATCATTTTTAATGCCTTAGCCCAGGGCAGTTATGTGGAGGCAAATGGGAGGTGCAATAAGCTTGAGTCTCCATAAATGGCCTCTTGGGTAGGGTGGAAAGTTCTAGATTCATTATGCATGCATTAGCAGACAACTGGTTCTGAAGCTCGCTAATAAATCACATTTTCGTTGTCAGCGAGTAGGTATTTATTTTACAATTAATGATTCCCCAAATACAAGAACTTCTAAAGAGCAGATAAAAGCAGCTGCAAATGTGGTCTTGGAATAAATATCAAGAAAGGAAACACAAGCAGCCTGCGGAGTTCCAGCTGCTATCCCCCCAACGCTTATCAGCTTTCTTACGGTCAGGCACATTTTGAAGTTGGAAGGCACATTTCCAACAGCTCTTACCCTTATATATGATTCTTGAAATATTACAGACATTCTGGTTCCTATCAAAATAGTAGTCACAGTCACCAAAATAATTCACTCCCTCCTCTTCCTCTGTTCTCCCTCCGGCCCCTCTTTGGCATCTGCAGCCTCCATCCTGATGCTCAAGATGACAAACCCCAATTGTGGGGAATCTGTGACACTACACACTCTAACACGAGCCAAGTGGGGCCAAGGTTAGTCTGTGATTTATGTGATCAGTCTGTTCGCCGGGGCAAGCGAGGCTTTCTCAATCCCACACCTTTAATCCTCGCCTCCTCCGGACAAGTCGCATTTCCATCTTATTGTTGCAGCTGCAGTGCCTTCCTTGAAATGAAACTGCAGTTTTCCAGGGATGGTAATTCCATCTTCCTGAGCTGATTCAAAGATTAAACAGAGTGCTTTAGAGACTGCATTCTCAGCAAGCACCAAGGGCAATCAAAAAGTGGTGTTTGGGCCAACAACAATACAAATTACAGATGGAAAGGGGGACTGAAAAAAAGCCCTTAAAATTAGAGGTATTGGAATGAGTGTAGATTTTTGACATTGAATGCTATGGGGACTGCCTTCTACAGCATAAAATGCTAAGGATTTTATGTCACTATTACTTCAGAACTTGGGTCTCTCAGACAAATGAATGAGTGAAGCATTTAGTGCTGTTCTGCTACTAATCTGCTTATTGATCTTGAGAGCTATGAATTTTTTTGCAGAATATTCACACTTTGCTCTTTAAATTTTCAATGTGTCTTCTTATGTTTTGTGATACTGCAGGTCTGGACGCCTTACTTTGTTGTTTTTAACTGAAAGATAAATGACTGCTAACTTTAAGCCCGCCAGAAAAATTAGGATTATTGAGCCAAAAGATGGATAAAAACTTTGTCTTGGGTATTGTCAGAAAAGCCATGGCAGTCTGGTGCATAGGGAGAGATAGCAATCAGAATCTGAAGGGTGGGGACTTCCCAGGTGGTCCCCTGACTAAGACTTGACGCTCCCAATGCAGGGGACCCAGATTCCATCCCTGGTCAAGGAATTAGATCCCACATGCCACAGCTAAGAGCTCTCATGTCTCAGCTAAAAATTCTGGGTTGCCACCCCTAGGACTGGGTTCAGTCAACTAAATAAATATTTAAAAAAAAAAAGAATCTGATGGATGGTACGTCTTTGAAGATTACCTGCTCTCTCTGGCCAATCTGCCCTTCTGGTGGCTACCCTGGAGAAGGTTTGGAATGTTTGGACACCCTGACAACACTGTTCTCATTGCAGGACTACCTACCAGCGGACTCGAGCTTTGAAAGACTTTTATGAGCAGTGCGTCTCCTGGTTGCTTCCTTTGTCCCTCTCCACTGTGTCAAGACCAGAGGGTTTTGTCCTCTTCCTTCCAGTTGGTGTCACATCAGGTCACCCATTAGCAACAATCCTGGGACATGTTATGGCCCCAAGGCCCATCTTTTGGAAGGAACTCTCCCAGCTTCCACTTCCCTGGGGGAACAGAAAGCTGGGTTCACCCCCATTCTCTTGAACTCTCACAGCCTCTCACTGCACCTACTGCTTTCTACAGGCCTGACTTCTAATCCTGACCTTCCCTCTTTTCAACCATTTGACCCTGAGCCAGTCACTTAAACTCTTTGCCCCTCAGCTCTGGCTTTTAGAAGGACTGCTGCCTACAAAGCATGAAGTGAAGTTCTCTTCTCCCAACATAAACTCTCCCTCCTGCCCCAGATTCAGTCTGCAGTGATTCAGTTCTTTGTCTGTCCACCATGCCCCCGCCCCCACCCAGCCCTTATTTCTTTTTAAAGAATCTTGTGAAGAAATCCATTGGTTCCTGAATAGATTGTTGAAAGATGAAAATAGTGGTTTCATGAGCCATCTGGGCTTTTGGAAGGGGAGAAAGTATGCATAAAAAAAGCAAGGATCCCCAAGAAATAAACTGTACTAACTTCACAGCTCTACCCAGGGCTGCCTGCTTACACAACCTTGTCATTTCTTTTTCCTGTGTACATGAAGTCTTTATATAACCAGATAGCATAAGCAGAAGTTCAATTTAGCAGAGAAACAGAAGCAGATAATGTTTGTTTATTGACAAGGGAAGCAATCAGCCTTTGTTCCCTAATGTATTAAACAGACAAGGGTTCTTCTCCCTGATGTCCAAACTGCCGCCTGAGGAAGCAAGAGGTGGGAGGCCTGCTGAGGGAGGGGCACACTCTCCCTGGAGTTTTCAGGGGCAATAATAGCATTCTGGGACTTCCCTGGTGGTCCAGTGGTTAAGAATTCGCCTGCCAATGCAGAGGGACACAGGTTCGATCCCTGGCCCAGGAAGATTCCACAATCTGGGGCAACTAAGCCTGCTTGCCACAACTACTGAAGCCCCTGTGCTCTAGAGCCCAGGCTCTGCAACAAGAGAAACCTCCACAGGGAGAAGCACCGAAATGATAAAAAGCCTGCGTCCAGCAATGAAGACCCAGTACAGACAAAAAAAACAACAACAAAAAACCCAGCATCCTGGTCTTCATGCTTCCTTTTCTTTTTTTTTTTTGACACAAACTCTTTGGGCCCTCCAATCTCCATGAGCCCCATACGAAAGTCTGACAAATCTTACAGGGTACCATGGACGGTTTTAGTGCTAGGGTTTTTCTTTTTTCTTATATCATGAATCTAAACAACTTCCAAAGGGAAGTAAAGAAAAAGAACTAGTTAGCGTGACATAAAACCATTAACCATGCCTCCAAATTCTCTTCCATCACTGTCAACACACGCACATGTTGTTGCAAAGCTGTGATCTGTGTATACACGCAATTTCACGTTATGCTTTTTTCACTTAACTGTATTCCACATATACATCTCCATGACTTGGCTGATACTCCAAACTTAAAATTTTTAATGGAGGGTATTCCATCTTGTTCTGACTTAGGCTACAGGACCATTCATTCGCCTATCATGGAACTCTAGATAGTTTCAGCCCATTGAGAATCAATCTTTGTTTGAGTAAATATATCCCTCAGTTTCCTGGGCCATTTTTGTAGGGTGTGCTTGGTTTTAAGCTTATTTGTTTGTTTCTATGATTTCTTCTGTCACAGTTCTCACTTTGTGTTTGAGGATGTCATTTCTAGATGTGGTTGCTTTAAAAATGATCCTATTGTCTAGCTATCAGTGCCTTCAGTGTCCTGAAATGTAATCAGGGCCCACTCTAAAAAGCAAACAATACAAGTGTTGCCAGCTGTTGACGCACAATTCATTACACTTGTTTCACTTGGGCTCTGCTGAAGATCAGCATAAAAGGAAGAGAAAATGTATTATAATTCCCACAAACTTAATCCCCAGACTTATTAACATAAAATTTGCATTTTCCTGTTCTTTTTGTTATGTTAGACCTTCTGTTAACACGGGTCATTGGTTGTAAGCTAGTATAAATTTTGCTTCATTACAATTTGCATTAGATGTATTTAAAACCTTTCCATTTGATCAAGCCTCCACATTTCTTTTTAATTTAAAAGTTCCAAACATCAAACATTTTGAAAACCCATGGATAGTATGGATCCTAGTGCTCTAAATGAAATGATGCCAGCAAACAGCCAGAGTTTGTCAATCCTCAGCGGAACCAATTTTCGCTAATTCAAAGATGAAAAATAGCTTCCATATTTCATAGAAAGAGTTCTACTAATAACCACAATAGAGGAGCAGTTACTTTTCTTCAGACTTTAAAAACGAATGAGTATGTGTGCATTAAGAAAATAGGCAAACAGCATGCACTTTGTTAAACCATCATTTATATCAAAGAGGGAGAACCACGAACCCAATTGTTTGTAACCAAGATTTTATAAATACTATTCTTCTAAAATATTCAGCTGAATAATACATTCTAACCACAGCCCTCACTCATCAACAGGGAATGCCTTATATGTAGCAGGAGGTCAATAAATGAATTCCTGAATCCCTTCTTATTCATTTTTTGACTTGTTCACGCTTCATTCATTCAGTAATTTTTGAGCTCTTACTATGTACCAGGTTCAGAACTATGTGCTTGGAAATAACAAGATGAATAAATAACCGTCTCTCGCCATCTATCTAAAGTAGAAATTAGAAAATGCCAGTTACAAAGTGTTTGCTCGTAGGGAATAGAAAATAGACGAATTGTAGTGCAAACATTACACATGTTTATATCATCTCACTTAACAAGAAGGGTAGAGGAAGCTCTACCCTTCACATTTGGCCACCCAATGTGAAGAGCCAACTCATTGGAAAAGACTCTGGGAAACATTGAGGGCAGGAGGAGAAGAG
Source organism: Capricornis sumatraensis (assembly GCF_032405125.1). Taxonomy (NCBI): domain Eukaryota; kingdom Metazoa; phylum Chordata; class Mammalia; order Artiodactyla; family Bovidae; genus Capricornis; species Capricornis sumatraensis. The sequence continues at coordinate 84,221,502 of NC_091079.1, forward strand.
AGGCAATAGAAGATGAGATGGTTGGATGGCATCATCGACTCAATGGACATGAATGTGAGCAAACTCCGGGAAATGGCGAAGGACAAGGAGGCCTGGCATGCTGTAGTCCATGGGGTAGCAAAGAGTTGGACACAACTGAGTGGCTGAATAACAACAACAACAGTGGTTCCAGGGATGATTCGGTGACTCGTTGAAGATGACTGTCATAGAATCTGGCTTTTCAGAGCAAAAAGAAGGGAGAAAGAGCAATACCAGCAAGCTCTCCAAGTTCTTTTGTCTTTTTTTTTTTTCAAATCAGGAATCAAATCTTGTCCCAGAAGTACTCCAGCAGACTCACACTTAAGCCTTCGTTAATCAGACCGCTAGCTGGAAAGAAGACCTCCCAACCTCCATAGAGTGAGAGAGAAAAGGAGAAGTGTATTGGTTCACCAGAAGGGCTCGCAGATCCCCAGCTAACACTTCTACTGCTGCAGGAACCTGGGGTCGTACGAAGTTCTGCCAGGGACTGTGGCGACTTCAAGAGTCAAAATGCAATGTATTCCTTCATTCAGTAACGAATACTTTGAGGATTTTCTCTGGGCTGGATCATGATGATAGAGCTGTGAAGACAAACACAATTCCTTAGAGAACTTAAAGTATGGAAGGAAAAATATTAATAGATGATGAACTAGATAGATGATGAATTTGTCATCTGTGAATAGATGAATAGATATGATGAATTTATCACCATCAGACACTAATGACTCGGGACTTCCCTAGTTGTCCAGTGGCTAGGATGCCTCACTCCCAATGCAGGGGGCCTGGGTTCAATCCCTGCTCAGGGAGCTGGATCCCACATGCTGCAGCTAAGAGTCCATATATCACAACTGAAAGATCCTGCATGCCACTACTAAGGCCCAGCTCAGCCAAATAAATAATTTTTTAAAATTATTAATGACTCCATTAGGATTTAACCCCAAATCCAACCTTGCCAGGCCTCACTGATCCAGAGACAACCTTACCAAATTGCTATAGGTGGGATTCTTTTCATCTGATACAGACACCCATCCACTTAAGCCACTGACCCATTTCAAGAGTGTGTTTCAAACACAAGGATTACAATCAGTTCAGTTCAGTCACTCAGTCATGTCTAACTCTTTGCAACCCCATGGACTGCAGCACAACAGGCTTCCCTGTTCATCACCAACTCCCAGAGTTGACTCAAACTCATGTCCATCGAGTTGGTGATGTCATCCAACCATCTCATCCTCTGTTGTCCTCTTCTCCTCTCGCCTTCAGTCTTTCCCAGCATCAGGATCTTTTCCAATGGGTCAGTTCTTCTCATCAGGTGGCCAAAGTATTGGAGTTTCAGCTTCAGCATCAGTCCTTCCAATAAATATTTAGGACTGATTTCCTTTAGGATGGACCGGTTGGATCTCCTTGCAGTCCAAGGGACTCTCAAGAGTCTTCTCCAGCACCACAGTTCAAAAGCATCAACTCTTCAGTGCTCAGATTTCTTTATGGTCCAACTCTCACATCCATACATGACTACTGGAAAAATCATAGCCTTGACTAGACAGATCTTTGTTGGCAAAGTAATGTCTCTGTTTTACTTTACTCGAGCTGAATGTGGCTCAGATCATGAACTCCTTATTGCCAAATTCAGACTTAAATTGAAGAAAGTAGGGAAAACCATTATACTATTCAGGAAGTGACAGATAGATTCAAGGGATTAGATCTGATAGAGTTCCTGAAGAACTATGGACGGACATTCGTGACATTGTACAGATAGCAATGATCAAGACCATCCCCAAGAAAAAGAAATGCAAAAAGGCAAAATGGTTGTCTGATGAGGCCTTAAAAATAGCTGAGAAAAGAAGAAAAGCAAAAGGCAAAGGAGAAAAGGAAAGATATACCCATTTGAATGCAGAGTTCCAAAGAATAGCAAAGAGAGATAAGAAAGCTTTCCTCAAAGATCAGTGCAAAGAAATAGAGGAAAACAATAGAATGGGAAAGACTAGAAAACTCTTCAAGAAAATTAGAGATACAAAGGTCCGTCTAGTCAAGGCTATGGTTTTTCCTGTGGTCATGTATGGATGTGAGAGTTGGACTGTGAAGAAAGCTGAGTGCTGAAGAATTGATGCTTTTGAACTGTGGTGTTGGAGAAGACTCTTGAGAGTCCCTTGGACTGCAAGGAGATCCAACCAGTCCATTCTAAAGGAAATCAGCCCTGGGTGTTCTTTGGAAGGAATGATGCTAAAGTTGAAACTCCAATACTTTGGCCACCTCATGCGAAGAGTTGACTCATTGGAAAAGGCCTTAATGCTGGGAGGGATTGGGGGCAAGAGGAGAAGGGGACGACAGAGGATGAGATGGCTGGATGGCATCACTGACTCGATGGACGTGAGTTTGAGTGAACTCCAGGAGTTGGAGATGGACAGGGAGGCCTGGCGTGCTGCAGTTCATGGGGTCGAAAAGAGTCAGACACGACTGAGTGACTGAACTGAACTGAAGGGAACATTTCATGCAAAGATGGGCACAATAAAGGACAGAAATGGTATGGACCTAACAGAAGCAGGAAATATTAAGAAGTGGCAAGGATACACAGAAGAACTATAGAAAAAAGATCTTCGTGACCCAGATAACCATGATGGTGTGATCACTCACCTAGAGCCAGACATCCTGGAATGCTAAGTTAAGTGGGCCTTATGAAGCATCACTACGAACAAAGCTAGTGGAGGTGATAGAATTCCAATTGAGCTATTTTAAATCCTAAAGATAATGCGGTGAAAGTGCTGCACTCAATATGCCAGCAGATTTGGAAAACTCAGCAGTGGCCACAGGACTGGAAAGGTCAATTTTCATTCCAATCCCAAAGAAAGGCAATGCCAAAGAATGTTCAAACTACCACACAATTACAATCAGGCCTCTCTGCAATTTCACAGGCATGCTCTCTGCAGGCTGTTTGTATTCCACTGGCACCTCCCAGTTGTTGACACTGTCTTAGAGACCCAGGCACTCACAAGGCAGATCAGTTTTGTCGAGCGAAATCATTGCCCTTTGCTGTGCTAACTGCAGCCTCTCGCCCTGTCTCTCCAGTGACCTGAGGGTGTGGGCCGGCAGTGAGCATGGCTGCAGGCCAGCACAGGAGTCTGGGGGGCTTACTTGGTGTGCGCTGGTGACATGTGGACAAACTGGAGCTGCTGGAAAAATCAGAGAGCAAAGCCTCAGCCCTGGGAAAAATCATCAATGGACCTCGCCAGGCCCGAACAACGGCTGGGCCACTTGTGGCAACATAAAAGGCCGACATCCCGGCCATGAGTAATGTGCTCTTGGCAGCTGTTAAAAGGGGCCTAAAACCCCACTGGCTCCCGGACCCAGCCGGACGGGCCAGGTGCAGGCTGACAGGAGAGCTGTGTTGATTCTAAAGGCCAGAGATGTTATTTTGAGGTTTGACTGTTTATGTCTCATTACTGCTAATTTCCATGAGTTTGCAGGCCTCGGTCTGTCAGCCCCATCTCTGGTGGAGAAATCCATTTACACATGAAGGCTATTCACTAACCCGTCCCCACCCCCCAGGTTTTGTTTGATGACAATCATTTCTGGGAATACAATCTTCGTATGGAGGTTTCTCAAGCAATTTGGGTTTGTGGCCCCCTCTCCTCCAACGTCTCTTACTGGGTATGAGCAGGGCTGGCCTGGGACTCATTTAAACAGCATTTATACCTTCTACCCTCCCTGTAGAGTGCTTGTGACTATTAAGACAGGGGCCTCTGTAAATACATAAATAGTATTAAGTTTCTCTTCTACAGTTAGAAAATTCCAAGGGAAAGGATCAGATCAATAAGACAAAGAATATGCAACGTGGAGGATTAAATTTGACAAGAAATGTGCAGGTGACAAAGGGCCCTCGTTCCCCGGGCACTTCTGGTCCATTCCCCATGCTGCCCTTTGACCCTGTGGATTCTCATCCCAATTAGCCCCTTCCTGGACCCTGGTTGTAACCCTTCTGCTTTTTTTTATTATGGAAAATTTTAAACATATACAAAGGAAATCAAATAGTATAAAGAACGCTCCTGTACCAGTTACATGCTGCCATTTTTAGCTTATGTATACCTCTCCTCTCCTCCCCCCATCTCCATTATTGTTTTTTTCACAGCTTTTAAAGTAAACTTTATATGTATTGAAATGCACCGCTCTTAGCTGTACAAGTTTGACAAATGGATACACCACCCATGTAAGTTATAGCCCATCACAGTATAGAATTTCCAGGTTCCCAGAAAGTTCCCTGGTGTACCTTCCCATTCAATACCCCCAGGCAACCATTGTTCTATTTTTTTTTTTTTTCTTAAACCTTAGTGGGTTTTTTGGGGGTTTTTTGGCCTGTTTTAGAAGTGACAAAGATTTTTCTGATCTGTGTCCTATCTCTGAACTCTCTTGTCTGTTTCCTAAGACAGGAGCTAGCTTATCTGCTGAGACAATAGACCTTCATCCATCCATTGGTTCATGCCAATGGATGGATTTGTTGATGTTCTCAAGTCAAGTCTAGCCATTTCACAGAGGTCTTTGGTGATATAGACAGTAAACCCAAAGGGTCTTTCTTCCAAGGTGAGGTCTTGTGGCCAGCTGGGTTGGAAGAGACAACACTTATTCCCTTGGGCCTATTGTGTGTGGTGCTAGCCAGGGAGGAATACAGGATTTGTACACTGATACACAGGCACATCTTTGCTTGTGAACACTCTCTAGTTCCTCCCATCATTACTAGGGTTTAGTTTCACTGTTGTGGGCCCACCTGTTAGAGCCAACTCTCCTAACCCTTTCTTCTATTTGGCTGTAACCCTGCTGCTCTCTTTTACTCGAGGCGGATCCTGGCATGGCAGAAAGGCACCCAGGTACCCTCCTTACACTCCAATTGTAACTTCTGAGGGATGGATTTGAACATTGGAGAATGCCACCAAAACAAAGATTTGGATTTTTTTTTTTTCTGCAATTGATATTAAGTTGTTTTCTCTGAGGTACAATAGCTATCTTTTAACATAGTTCCTGGTCTGATGGTGAAACCGTGCCTCAGCAGAGAGGAAGGAAAATGTGCTGAGCTTCTGTTATGTGCCAGGCTCTCAATCAGCTTCTAGAATAAGTTATAGTAAAAGGTACCCCCAAGTAGCTGGCTTCTGTAAATCGTTCAGCAGGACTTTGGCTGTTCAGACGAACTAGGGCTTGCTTCAGTGGGGAGAACTGATGACACTGCTATCATTATAGCTGTAACACGTTGAGTACTCACTATGGCCTGTTGTTTTATATACTTTCTACTAGTGCTTTTGAAGTAATCCATTTTAGTCTGTAGAGGAAAAGAAGGGAACACCATTTATTGCATTTCAATGTTGTAGCTGACATCTTAGACTGTGATCTAAGTACTATCATTATCCTTTCTTTACAGATGGTGGAACAGAGAATTAAATGAGTTAATACAATAAGGTCCTTAGAACAGAGCCTGGCCCACAGAAAGCACTGTATAAATGTTTCTTATATTGTTTTTAGGTAACTAACTCACTCAAGGTTGCCTAGCCAGTTAGGAGTAAAGAAGGGGCTTCAAGTAGGTGATCTTTCCTCTACCCCACTCTCTGGGGATGGCTTCTGAGCCCTTGGACCCAGAAGATATGGCGCTAAACTTGACCTCAGTTCCTGGTATTTGGCAAGGGGCTGGTAGGATCTGGGATCTACAGCGAGATAGGAGAGGCGTCTGTTAAGCTGGATGAAGAGCCCACCTCTGGATTCTGCTCCCTGGAAAGATATCTTCATGCTGTTCTCTTAAAAAAGGCTTTGCTTGCGCATCTGCCCGTTGCTCAGAGTCCTGGTCAATTAGGCTGTTAATCACAGATGTAGTCAAGGCAATACCCACAGGAAATCCAATAAATATAAATATTTACTAGAGGCCTTTTATGTGTTGAGGCAATGAAATAGGTTCTCAAAAACGTGTTCGTTTAAGCAGGCCTCTGTAATAATCCTGACCCTGGCCTCCATGCCCTTGCTGCCATCTGTTTTCTGACTTTGTCTTCTGTTCATCTGTGGCCTGCGTCCTGTGTTCCAGTTACAGCAGTATGTCGGGTACTAGCCATCTTCCTACCCCACGGACACAGCAGCTCACGTCCATCTCAGGACCCCTGCAGATGCTCTTCTCAGCCTGGAAATTTCCTCTCCTAGATCTGCTTGTGGGTGCCTCCTTCCTTTCACTCAGCTCCAAAATCCCCGTCCTCAGAGAACCATTGCCATATCCCCTCTGCTTTTTTCTTTTCTTTTTTTTTTTTTAACTACATTTCCCTGTTTATTTCCCACCTAGTGCTAATCCCAAACTGAAATTATTTTATAATTACTGAGGAAGCTGGGCTTCGAAGGTGGGATTAGTGGTAAAGAACCCACCCTGCTAATGCAGGAGATATAAGAGATACGGTTCCATCCCTGGGTCAGGAAGAGCCCCTGGAGGGAGGGCATGCCAACCCATTCCAGTATTCTTGCCTGGTGGGGCCATAGTCCATAGGATCGCAAAGAGTCAAACCCGACTAAAGCGACTTAGCATGCACACAGGAAGCTGGCCTGGGGGCAGATTTAATGCTGAATCCTCTGTGCCTAGGACAGTGATCTCAGTTCATATTTGTCGCATGCATGATAGTTAATAATCGTCATTCCATTTGGATAATGCTTAGCTGCCACTCATAGTCATCTGGTCCTCCCAACAACCAGAGTAGCCAGGGAAGGCAATTACGGTACAGAATGAGATGGTTGGATGGCATCACCGACTCGATGGACATGAGTTTAAGCAATCTCCGGGAGTTGGTGAAGGACAGAGAATCCGTGAGTGCTGCAATCCATGGGGTAGCAAAGAGTCGGACACGACTGAGCGACTGAACTGATGATGACAAATGAGAAGCTGAGCCTCAGTTACGGAGACTGACTCTACACCTGCTGCGTGTTCCCTGTTTCCTCTTGAAGTTGCTTTGCATCTTTCTCTATATGTCCAGCTCAAGGCCGGAAGCTGTTTATCTGGGGGAAGCTTGCCCTCTGGAGCTTGTTCAGGCTTGTGCCACAGCAGAGAAACAAAAAGTATATTTGAAACAGTGAATGAAAGCTCTGTAGAACTTCCAGCAGGAGATGTTGAATTGGCTGCTCCGTTGTAGGTCTTTGAAACAGGAAGAATTGTCTTCTACTTTAAATGGTTTCTGGAAAAACTATCCTAAAATAGGAAGAGTAAAATAGCCCCTATAATCCTTGATTTCTGTCACTGGAAAAGGCAGTATGAGATATCATCGGGGCATTGGGAGTGGGGGAGTGCTGCTCATTGGAGAAGAACTGAGTGTATATATGTATGTGTGTGTGTGGGGGGGATGTTTTCTGCCCTGTATGACAGAATGATGAATATATCCTACCTGGGGACATTTTAAAATAAGATTGTTTTTAAAATTATATACGCACACAGAGTCAGTGATGATTATTATCTGCATTTCAAAAAATTTCTCCAATGATAAAATAATTATTTTAATATCCAGAAAACTTTTGAGTATATTAAATAATATGTCAGGCACTTTTGCATACAGTCTCTTACTCAATGCTCATAACTCCCCTTTGAGATGGGTGTTTTATCTACACTATTCCGAGGAGAAGCTAAAACTGAGAGAGAGGGCTTAAGGACTTTGCCTAAAGTTACACAGTAAGTGACAGAGATAAATCGGGACCTAAATCCAACGTTCTTTTAAAAATGTAGTCCTGATGAGGGAATTGTCCTATAACACACAAAGTGTGATTCTATCTAATGAAAGACATGTGGGTCTTCAATTTTTCAGCACTTTTCCCTTCAGTCAGCCACTATATTGTCTGTGTCACACATCTGTCTTTCAGGCACATACTCAGCGTATCAGTACATTTAGCTCTTACATGCCCCGGAGCGAGCAGTGCTGGCTCAAACATCCTGTTTTGAGGACCCGTGTTCAGGAATCTATTCCAGTTAAAGAAAGATGAGGACAGTTTGAAAGAACTAAAAACAACTTGGTACAATTAACATGTCAATGGCAGCAGCACAAAGTACAAGATTGAGTAATTTGGGCCTGTGTGAACAAACAGTTGAAATAATTCAAGCTCCTTCCTCTGTGTGTGTGTATACACTCATACACACAAGCCTATCTTGTGTGTGTGTTAGTTGCTCAGTCATGTCCGACTCTTAGCCCAACTGTAGCCCGCCAGGCTCCTCCATCCATGGGGTTTTCCAGGCAAGAATACTGCAGTGGATTTCCTTCTCCAGGAACAAGCATACTTTTTTGAATTTGTGTTAACAGCAATCTATCACTGACATAGTTTTCACCTTAATCTACTGGATTTCCATTAGAATATTTGGATAGAAAAAAACAAGAATCATAGAATTTCAACACAGTTCCAGACTGATGAATCCAGCCTCAGTATTTTTGAGCTAAGGATGGAGAGCCTGAAAGAGACTCAAGGTCTTTCAGTGAAGAGAGGCCCCAGCTAACAGCCTGTGGCTGCCAACGGCGATGACCGTGGAGGACTCTGTTCTCATTCTGGGACTTCTGTTTGCTCCTAAGTAGAGATATTCGTTTGTGGCTGATGTGGAAGACTCTTTTCCTCAGGTTCAGTCTCACTGTGATATGGAAAGGGATTTAGTTTAATGCCTGAGTGGGCAAACGTGGTGCAAGGGGCTTGAATGCTGAAATCCCTACGTGAAAAGCTCCTTCCCCGGTATTTCCTTCGCGGCACTCAGATGCATGTGGACACCTTGTCCCAGGGAGCCTGGATGAAGGCCAGGAGTCTTGCACAGCAAGTGTGGGTGTTGAATCAACATACCTGGTTATAACTCTCCAGGGACTCTTCACTGAAGGTTGTGCAACTCCAGCTAAGAGGTTGGGCTTTCCTTACTAGTTTTAACACTGGATTAGCTTTTTAAAAACAAACAACAGTTTCTTTAGTCTCTTTTCAGGACGTTTTTATGTCTTTGTGTCTGGCTGAGTAGTCTTTAGGGAACGGAGCAAGAATTCTATTAGGCATGGCAATGCTTCTTCTAATTTTAGTGGGCAAGACACTTCATTTGTGGAATATGAAAGAAGTACAAGACAACTACACATACTGTTATGTATTTTATTTTTTTCCTTGTGGGATCTTAGTTCCCCTAGCAGGGATAGAACTCATGCCAACTGGACTGCCAGAGACATCCTTATTATTGCATGTGTGAAAAAGAAAGCTCTTATTTGTTTTCAAAACACAAGAGCTGCTTCTGTTCAATGACTTTTTGCTTCCGTTTCTGTGTGTTTTTGCATTGACTTGACACCAAAGTTTTTATTAGTTTAGGAAACAGTCAAAACTGTTTCTTAGGCTCACATAGCCTTAGTCATCTGAATGAAGTTTTTACCATTTGTCAAGTCACGGGTGTGTTGGGATTCTTCTTTTCCCGTAGTCTCATAGTTCCATATAGAAGGCTTCCTTAAAGTGACATTCCTGGGCTCTCTCTAGCCCTCTACATTTGGTTTGTTTGGGAATAAGAACTGGGCCTGCATGGCTCAGCCCTTTGGGACTTCAGTATCCTCTTGGCCCAGCCATCTGCAGATAGCACATCCTCTGGTCTGCTCTCCATGTAGTATAGCTGCAGGGCCCCATCCATCCTTGTCAGGACAGCCTTTGGTTTTCCACCCCTTCCTGTGACCAGGTAGGTAAGTTTAATTTGGGGGCAATATGTAAGTCCAGCTTCCCTCATAGCTCAGTTGGTAAAGAATCTGCCTGCAATGCAGGAGACCTGGGTTCGGTTCCTGGGTCGGAAAGATCCCCTGGAGAAGGAACTGGCAACCCAATCCAGTATTCTTGCCTAGAGAATCCCCATAGACAGAGGAGACTGGCAGGCTACAGCCCATGGGGTTGGGCTTCCCTGGTGGCTCAGATGGTAAAGCGTCTGTCTGCAATGCAGGAGACCCGGGTTCGATCCCTGGGTTGGGAAGGTCTGCTGGAGAAGGAAAGGGCAGCCCACTCCGGTATTCTTGCCTGGAAAATCCCATGGACAGCAGAGCCTGGTAGGCTACCGTCCGTGGGAGCGCAAAGAGTTGGACATGACTGAGTGACTTCACTTTCACTTTCTTTCTTTGTAAGTCCACTGTGGTCACACATGTAAAGCCACGTTCTCTAATCCAGCCTTACTACTGATCAAGACAAAAGTTTTGATCTTCAACTAACTCTCATGTCTATCGCTCAGTCTCTGCCTTTTAAACTCAGAAGGGAGGAAAAGGCTCAGTTCTCTAAAATATTCACTGGTGGCTCAGATGGTAAAGAATCAGCCCTCAATGTGGGAGATCTGGGTTCGATCCCTGGGTAGGGAAGATCCCCTGGAGAAGAGAATGGCTACCCATTCCAGTATTCTTGCCTGGGGAATCCCATGGCACGGGGAGGAGCCTGGCGGGCTACAGTCCATGCAGTCCCAAAGAGTCGGACATGACTGAGCAACTAACACTTTCACTTTTCACTGTATCTAAAACATCAACAGATATGATGTTATGTAGGCAAATTCTTAACTATATACAAATTCTTAACTCATCTTTTTGGACTAGGAGTAATTTTTGGGTCAATATTTCCAGGTTGGATAGCACAGCAATAAACTATAAGAAGAATGAATCATTTAGGTTTAAACTTCATCTTCATTTTTTATTTTATTCTCTTTCATTTAAAAATACATGCCCTTTGGGACTTCCCTAGTGGTCAAGAAGTTAAGATTCCATGCTCCCAGGACAGGGGGCCCAGGTTCCATCCCTGGTCAGAGAACTAGATCCCACATGCTGCAACTAAGTGTTCACATACCACAGCTGAAGATCCCATGTGCCACAACTAAGGCTTGTGCAGCCAAATAAATACATAAATAAAAATAAGCATTAAAAAATGAATGATGAATGAAGCATTAAAAAAAGAAATGATGTTTAAAATAAATACATTCCCTTTGAACATAATTTGGAAAAGGTGGAAAAGTAGGATAAATACTCTTATAAGACCAACACTCAAAATATACTGAAACCAATGTTTCGGTATATTTACTTTAAGAATATTTTCTATGAGTAATTAATATATCCTTATAGCAGCCTTAGTCATTTTGTAAGGGAGGTGATATGTTATTGATATATATTATTGATCATATCCAAGGGCAGAATTTTGACCTAACTATTAGATGTAGTCCACCTAATGTGCCTGTACTTAGGGAGAGCTTCTTTAACTTAGAACTTCAGGATGACAACAAAATAATTTGTTGAGAAGGCCTAAACCCACTCTTTTTTAAAAAAATTTCATTAGAATATAGTTGATTTACAATGTTGTGTTAGTTTCAGATGTACAGCAAAGTGAGTTGGTTCTACATATGCACTCTTTTTTAGATTCTTTTCCCATATTGGTCTTTATAGAGTATTGAGTAAAGTTTCTTGTGTTGTACAGTAGGTCCTTATTTATCTAGTTTATGTATAGTAGTGTGTATGTATCAATACCAGTCTCTCAATTTATCCATCCCCCCTTACCCCCTGGTAACCATAAGTTTGTTTTCTGTAACTCTGTTTCTGCAAACCCACTCTTGGTAAAGAGAATTGGAGTTTACTTAAAGATTATATGCAATAAGCTACACAGAGTTGAACAGTGTCATCTAACTCCAGTTCTTCCTCAGAAAGAATGAGTCCTAACTTTCTCCAGTGTGTTCTTCCTTCTGAAGTCTGCAAAACTGCTGGTGACCTGCTGCCTTGCTGTGTGTGGGCATTTTCAGGAGCCTGGTCATGTTTCTGAAACAGGAAGAGGAAAAGGCACAAATGTCAAAAGAAAGAAGAGGGGGACACAGATGTTGAGAAAAACAGGATATGGACAAAAACTGGATAGAACCAACATGGCCCAAGATGGTGGAAGATTCGACTTCCAGCAGGCTCTGAGCCTCACTATATGCTCATTATAATATATTAGTATATGCTAAAGGACACACCCACCAGCGCCATGACAATTCTGAGGCTGACCATAAAAGGCCAGAAGTGGGCAGTGGCCCAGTTCCTGGAAAGCCCCTCCCATCCCCTTAAATAGTGTTCCTTTACAAAGTTACAGTCTTCCTGTTAAGTATGAAATTGCTGCTGTTGTTGTTCAGTCGCTCAGTTGTATCTGACTCTTTGCAACCCCATGGACTGCAGGCTTCCCTGTCCTTCACTGTCTTCTGGAGTTTGCTCAGACTCATGTCCATTGAGTCTATGATGCTATCCGACCATCTTATCCTTGGTCATACCCTTCTCCTCCTGCCTTCAATCTTTCCCAGCATCAAGGTCTTTCCCAATGACTTGGCTCTTCCCATCAGGTGGCCAAAGTATTGGAACTTCAGCTTCAACATCAGTCCTTCCAATGAATATTCAGGATTGATTTCCTTTAGTATTGACTGGTTTGATCTCCTTGCAGGCCAAGGGACTCTCAAGAGTCTTCTCCAGCACCACAATTTGAAAGTGTCAGTACTCCAGTGCTCAGCCTTCTTTATGGTCCAACTCTCACATCCATACACAATTACTGGAAAACCATGGCTTTGACTAGATGGACCTTTGTCAGCAAAGTGATATCTCTGCTTTTTAATATGCTGTCTAGGTTTGTTATAATTTTCCTTCCAAGGAGCAAGGGTCTTTTGATTTCATGGCTGTGGTCACTATCTACAGTAATTTTGGAGCCCAAGAAGATAAAGTTTGCCACTGTTTCCATTGTTTCCCCATCTATTTTCCATGAAGTGATGGGACCGGATGCCATGATCTTAGTTTTTTGAATGTTGAGTTTTAAGCCAGCTTTTTCAGTCTCCTCTTCCACCTTCATCAAGAAGCTCTTTATTTCCCCTTCACTGTCTTCTATAAGTGTAGTGTCATCTGCAAATCTGAGGTTATTGATATTTCTCCTGGCAATCTTTATTTTAGCTTGTGCTTCATCCAGCCTGGCATTTTGCTTGATATACTCTGCATATAAATTAAATAAGCAGGGTGACAATATACAGCCTTGACATACTCCTTTCCCAAGTTTGAACCAGTCCATTGTTCCATGTCCAGTTCTAACTGTTGTTTCTTGACCTGCATACAGGTTTCTCTGGAGGCAGGTAAGGTGGTCTGGTATTCCCATTTCGTTAAGAATCCAGCCCATAAAAATTACAAACCCCACACTCTGCTCTCACCTTCTGAGAGCCATTGCATTCATCCTATGGAATGTATTTCTGTCTAGAAAAAGTGAAAGACACTTGCACCTTGGAAGAAAAACTGTAACAAACCTAGACAGCATATTAAAAAGCGGAGACATCACTTTGCTGACAAAGGTCCATAGTCAAAGCTGTGGTCTTTCCAGTAGTCATGTATGGATGTGAGAGTTGAATCATAAAGAATGCTGAGTGCTGAATAATTTGATGCTTTTGAACAGTGGTGTTGGGGAAGACTCTTGAGAGTCCCTTGAACAGCAAGGAGATCCAACCAGTCCATCCTAAAGGAAATCAGTCCTGAATATTTATTGGAAGGACGATGCTGAAGCTGAAGCTCCAATACTTTGGCCACCTGATGGGAAAAGCCAGGTCACTGGGAAAGACCCTGATGCTGGGAAAGATTGAAGGCAGGAGGAGAAGGGGATGACAGAGGATGAGATGGTTGGGTGGCATCACCGACTCAATGGACATGAGTTTGAGCAAATTCCAGAAGATGATGAAGGACAGGGAAGCCTGTTTTGCTGCAGTACATGGGGTCGCACAGAGTCAGATACTACTGAGCAATTGAAAAACAAAAACCACTTTACTATGGCTCACTTTCCAAGGACCCTCACCCAGCAGCCCATTCCAGGGGCTTTCCTGAGCCCTGGGATGTGACTGTTCTCTTGTCCCTGCTTCTCCTGCAGCTCTTCAGCTCTCTGCTTCCCTTACTGAGTGCAGTGGCTGGCTGCTAAGCTCTCCCCAGGAGGCTATGCACCTGTGCTCTCCCTGGGGCTGCGATCTCTCTGTCCAGTCAGTTTTCTCTTGGCCACTGTAACCAAGGGGAGGACATCTTAAAGACGTGGAGAGACTAATTTCCTCTGGAGTCTGAGTTAAAGAAGGACACCCTCACAAGCAGAACACAGATTTCAGGAACACTTCCTGTGTAATATCATTTAATATCGCTATCTCCTACAACCCTGCAGCAACTGAGGGGGATTAATGATTAATCATGCAATAATGCTGGCCGCATGGGGATAGGACGTCATTTAAAAACACAGTTGTAAATCCTGTGCTACATATATTCAATGAAAGACAAGGTTTCCTGAAAAGAATTCCTCAGAAAAGAGTCACCATGTGTTCAAGTCTTTATAAAGTTTATCATATGATAGAAAGTTGATTAATTTGTTTTGAATAACAATATGTTATTCAGGAAGATATTTTAGTTTAAGAAGCTTCAGTCAGTTCTAGTTTTCCATTTTTCCATGTTTCTTGTGACCACTTGCTGGAATCTTTACAAGTTAATTAAGAAACTTAATACCAAGTCACTAATTCTTTCTTGAGTGTGATGGTTGATTTTATATGGTGATTTGACTGGCCATGGGGTGCCGGGATTAAGCAATGTTTCTGTGTGTGTCTGTGAGAATGTTTCTGGAGGAGATTGTATTGGAATCAGGGGACTCAAAAACAGACTGCCTTCCCCCATGTAGTGGGCACCATCGATTCCGTTGAGGTAAGGACCTGAACAGAACAAAAAGTGGAGGTAGACAGAATTTCCACCGCAGCCCTGTCACCCCCACTGCCCACTCTGCTGAACTGGGACAACTCATCCCCTTGTGGACAACTCTTCTCCTGCCCTCAGATTAGGATCGAGCTCCCCTGGTGCTCAGGCCTTCTGACTTTTGACTAAATTACGTCACCGACTTTTCTGGGTCTCCAGCTTACAGATGGTAGCATTTTTCAGTCTCCATAGTCATGTGAGTTAATTCTTTATAACAAATCTCCTTTTATATCCATTGATTCTGTTTCTCTGGAGAACCCTAATACACTGAGGTCATAACCACACAATTGTAAATGCTGGTTATGTTTATAAGTAAGCCTTTTCTAGGTCAATTCAAAAAAGTATAGGTGGCTATATTAAAGACTATTGCAAATAGACATCTACATGGTGTATTTTAAAGATCAGCTATCCTGGAACTCCACTTCCACAATGCTGGGGGCCTGAGTTGGATCCCTGGGCAGGGAACTAGGTCCCACATGCTGCAACTAAGGCCTGGCACAGCCAAGTAAATTTTTTTTTCCCTTAAATCTACTATCCTAAAACTCAACAAAAAAAAGCAAATAACCCAATTAAAATTGGCAGAGGATCTGAATAAACATTCTTCCAACGAAGATATCTTCCGAGGAAGATATAGAAGTGGCCAATAAACACAAGAAAAGGTGCTCAGTGTGATCGGTCACCAGGGAAACGCAAATCAAAGACACAGTGAGATATCACTTCACATTCACCAGATTTGCTAGAATAAAACAGTCAGATGACAGCAACTGTTAGTGAGGACATGGAGAAGTTGGAATCTTCATACACTACAGTATGGCTGCTTTGTAAAACAGTCTGACAGTTCCTCAAACAATTAAACGCTGAGTTTCCAGCAATTCCTGGAATTCCAGCAATTCTACAATTAGATATATACCCAAGCAAAATGAAAACATATGTCCACACAGAAAGCTGTACATGAATGTCTATGGAAGCATGATTCATAACAGCCTAAAGGTGGAAACAACTCAAATGTCTATCAACTGGTGAGTGGATAAATGAGATGCTGTATAACCACATAGTAGAGTATTATTCAACCATAAAGAAAAACAAAGTACTCATATATTCTATAGCATGGATGAGTCTTGAAACCATGATGCCAGTCACAAAGGACCACATATTACATGGTTACATTTGTATGAAAGTCCAGAACACAAATATCCATAGAACAGAAAGTAGATTAGTGGTTGCTTAAAGTTGGGGGATAGGGTAGGGACATAGAGGGGGTGACAATTAAAGACTATGGGATTTGTCTTTGAGCTAATGAAAATGTTCTACAACTGTGAATATACTGAAAAACACTGGATTGCACAGTGTTGAATTGCATGCTACAAGGACTCTATCAAAAGAAAATCAAGTGAACAAAGAATAATTCAACATCACCTATCAATAAAATACACTTTGTTGTTGTTCATTCACCAAGTCGTGTCCGACTGTTTGCAACCCTGTGGACTGTAGCACGCCAGGCTCCCTTGTTTTTCACTATCTCCTGGAGTTTGCTCAAATTCATGTCCATCGAATCAGTGATGCTATCCAACCATCTCGTCCTCTGTCACCCCCTTCTCCTTTTGCCTTCAACCTTTCCCAGCATCAGGGTCTTTTCCAATGAGTTGGCTCTTCACATCAGGCCGAAGTATTGGAGCTTCAGCTTCAGCATTAGTCCTTTCAATGAACATTCAGGGTTGGTTTCCTTTAGGATTGACTGGTTTGATCCTGCTTCTCCTGCATATTGTATCTTAGGGTAATCAAGAGTTAATGAGAGAAAGCTTTTCCTTATAGAAGTATGTCAGCTAATAAATGAGGAAGGAATGATAGAATATCACCATTTTCCACCCCTAATGCAATAGTGGGTCAATGCAATGGCTATATTATGGCAAAAAGAAAGACAACAAAGCATTACGTGTCTCTCAGTGAAAGTACTCAGGGCACTTCCCTGGTGGTCCAGTGGCTAAGACTGCGTGTTCCCAATACAGAAAGTTATGGTTCAATCCTAACTTGATTGAACCCTAACTTAGACCTGGCACAGCCAAATAAAAATAAATATTTAAAAATCTTTTAAAAAGTACTCAGTACCATCCATGAAATATTCTTGCCACTGAACAAATAGAATGCAAATGTGATAAGGCCTTTAGAGCTAACTACAAGTTTCCAGAAATAGAAGGAACCAGAGGAACATGTCAGGTGATATTGCAGGGATGGAATGAGCAAAGTTCCGGATATGGGAAACTCTAAAGGACCCATCAACGAATACATTGTATGAAAAGGAAGAAAGAGCAAGAGAAAGGATGACACCTATGGATTAATGACAATTAAAAAGCCTCAGGCTTCGCTGGTGGTCCAGTGGTTAGGAATCCGCCTGCAATGCAGGAGACACCGGTTCCACCCCTGATCCGGGACATCCCGCAGAGCAACTAAGCTTGAGTGCCACAACTACTGGCCTGTTCATCCTAAAGCCCTTGCTCCGCAACAAGAGAAGCCACCACAATGAGAAGCCCAGAGCGTACTCTCTGTTCGCTACAACTAGAGAAAATACGCACAGCGAAGAAGACCCAGCACAACCAAAATTAAATAAGCAAATAAAATTATATACATATAAAAATGCCTATTGACCAAATGAAATGTCTGCAGTTAGTCTGCATCCAGATTTAAACAACTTTATGAGACAATGGAGAAATTTAAATACTTACTAAATATTTCATAATGTGAGGAAATAATCAACTTTTCAATGTGCTATATTGGTGTTGCAGTTGTATTTTTCAAAGGCGTTTATCATAGGGATACATATTGGAATATTTTTGGATAAAATGATGTGATGTCTGGGATGGGGGAATAGAAACAAAACACTGGCCATGAGTTGTTAATTGTTGAGATTTCTATATACTTCTGCTTATGTTTAAAACTTTCTGTAATGGCAATTTTTTTCTTTTTTAAGGAAAGCATCATTGCTGCAAACAGTTTAGAAAGATGCGAAGCCCTGAAAAATTGGTAGGTATCTCTTTAGAGATGATGAAGACACATATCAAACATGCCCCTGAAGAATGTAAATAAAATTTTTCCATGAAATATGAGAATGGAAAAAAATTTTAACAGTATATTTTCGATACATGTGATTTGGGATATGTATTTTATTTTAAACATATTTATTATTGATATTTATATGGCTGCATCAGGTCTTAGTTGCAACACTCAGAATCTTCGCTGCAGTGTGCAGGCCTCTCTAGGTGCACGGGCTTCTCTCTAGCTGCGGCTCTGTAGTTGCCTCACAAGGGCTTAGTTGCCCTTTAGCATGTAGGATCTTAGTTCCCCAACCAGGAATCGAACCCGTGTCCCCTGCATTGGAAAGCTAATTCTTAACTACTGGCACCAGGGAAGTCCCTATATTTTATTTATTTTTTTATTTTGGCTACTCCAGGTCTTAATTGTGGCACCTGGGATCTTTAGCTGTGGCATGTGAACTCTTAGTTTCGGCATGTGGGATCTATTTCCTTGACCAGGGATCAAACCTGGGTCCCCTATGTTGGGAACGTGGAGTCATAGCCACTGGACCACCAGTGCAGTCCCTGGATATGTATTTTAAGCTAAATTAATGAAAGGCAATGCCAAAGAATACTCAAACTACTGCACAATTGCACTCATCTCACAGGCTAGTAATGTTTAAAATTCTCCAAGCCAGGCTTCAGCAATATGTGAACCATGAACTTCCAGATGTTCAAGCTGGTTTTAGAAAAGGCAGAGGAACCAGAGATCAAATTGCCAACATCCGCTGGATCATGGAAAAAGCAAGAGAGTTCCAGAAAAACATCTATTTCTGCTTTATTGACTATGCCAAAGCCTTTTGACTGTGTGGATCACAATAAACTGTGGAAAATTCTGAAAGAGATGGGCATACCAGACCACCTGACCTGCCTCTTGAGAAACCTGTATGCAGGTCAAGAAGCAACAGTTAGAACTGGACATGGAACAACAGACTGGTTCCAAATAGGAAAAGGAGTACATCAAGGCTGTATATTGTCACCCTGCTTATTTAACTTATATGCAGAGTACATGATGAGAAATGCTGGGCTGGAGGAAGCGCAAGCTGGAATCAAGATTGCCGGGAGAAATATCAATCACCTCAGATATGCAGATGACACCACCCTTATGGCAGAAAGTGAAGAACTAAAGAGCCTCTTGATGAAAGTGAAAGAGGAGAGTGAAAAAGTTGGCTTAAAGCTCAACATTCAGAAAACTAAGATCATGGCATCTGGTCCCATCACTTCATGGCAGATAGATGGGGAAACAGTGGAAACAGTGTCAGACTTTATTTTTCTGGGCTCCAAAATCACTACAGATGGTGATCGCAGCAATGAAATTAAAAGATGCTTACTCCTTAGAAGGAAAGCTATGACCAACCTAGATAGCATATTAAAAGGCAGAGACATTACTTTGCCAACAAAGGTACGTCTAGTCAAGGCTATGGTTTTTCCAGTGGTCATGTATGGATGTGAGAGTTGGACTATAAAGAAAGCTGAGTGCCAAAGAATTGATGCTTTTGAACTGTGGTGTTGGAGAAGACTCTTGAGAGTCCCTTGGACTGCAAGGAGATCCAACTAGTCCATCCTAAAGGAGATCAGTCCTGGGTGTTCATCGGAAGGACTGATGTTGAAGCTGAAACTCCAATACGCTGGCCACCTGATGCAAAGAGCTGACTCACTCTTTGCTGGGGAAGATTGAGGGCGGGAGGAGAAGGGGACGACAGAGGATGAGATGGTTGGATGGCATCATTGACTCGATGGACATGGGTTTGGGTGGACTCTGGAAGTTGGTGATGAACAGGGAGGCCTGACGTGCTGTGGTTCATGGGGTCGCAAAGAGTCGGACACAACTGGCCTACTGAACTGAACTGAATAAATCATATATTGCAAGAAGATAAATATTTTACCTTCATCACTAAAAGCTTGCATATTCCAGTTTCATGCCCCCTTCCCCTAAAAGCTCAATTGTTTTAAATTTTTCAATAGGATGTTTTGGGATTGTGTAATATTCAATGTTGCTTACATGTCCAGGCATATATAATAAAGGGATTACACATTTTCATGCAAAGAGTTGACTCATTGGAAAAGACTCTGATGCTGGGAGGGATTGGGTGCAGGAGGAGAAGGGGACAACAGAGGATGAGATGGCTGGATGGTATCACCAACTCGATGGGCATGAGTTTGAGTGAAGTCCAGGAGTTGGTGATGGACAGGGAGGCCTGGCGCGCTGCAATTCATGGGGTTGCAGAGTCGGACACGACTGAGTGACTGAACTGAACTGATACATTTTCACTCAATGTTTTCAAGGTCATAGCCAAGCCATTTCTCCATGCTATTATGAAGTTGTAGTAAAAATAATTTTAAAGGCTGCGTATAATGTGGTGGATATACTAATATTTATTGTAAGACATTTGATCTACCTTGTTTTTCACTACTATAAATAATTATACAAAAGCAATTTCTGCATTAATCTTATTTTCTTACAACAGAGTTCCTGAAGTAGAATTATATTATAAAGAGTGTAAATATTTTAATATTCTTCATACAGGTAAAATTTTTGATAAGATTTTTTTTAACCCATTGACACGTTCACCATCAAAACATTAAAGGGTCAGTTTCATCATCAACATTAAGAAGTTTTATTTATTTTTTCTTTGTGGCTATTGAAATAAATTTAAAAGTATATCTCATTTCTGTTTCAATTTACCTGGTTATTAATAACATAAAATATCCCCTTTTTATTTATTTTATTCCAGTTTTGTTAATTGTCTATTGGTATCATTTACCTTTCTATCTACTGGGGAATGTAGTATTCTTCTTATTAATGTGCATGTATTATTTATTCCATAAAGATAAATTTATTTACTTAACAATATTAATTTAGCATCCAACTACGGTCTAGTCTCCGGGGATACAGTGGTGAAAAAAGTAGTCATCATCTCTGCTTTCATGGAGCTTATGTTTATGGGAGAGGTAAACATTGAACAACTTTATGTATACACATATAATTAATTTTTGTAAGTGATACAAAGAAGAAAGAATGGATGACGTGAGAAAGCATAACGTAAGAAATTATTTTCATTTAAAGTTTATTTATTATTGATTTTGGCTGCACTGGACCTTTTTGCCGCATGCTGGGGCCTCTCGCTGTGGCACTCAGAATTCTGGTGGTGGCTTCTCAGATGCAGGGTGCTGGCTCTAGGCAGGTGGGCTCGGTAGTTGCAGCTCACAGGCTTAGCTGCTCCACGGTGTGAGGAATCCTCCCAGACCAGAGATCGAACTTGCGTCTTCTGTTTGGAAAGCGGAAGGAGAATAATTTAGGTAAGGAATTTGGATAAGTTCTCTTGGCGAGAAAATGCCAATAAAGTTGAGTCCTGAAGGATCTAAAACAGTAGTCCACACATAGGGAAAAGTGTTACTGACAGAGTAAACTGTATATGCAAATGCCCTGAGGCAGCAAAGTGCTTAGCGTTCTAGAGTCACTGAAAGAAGGATATTTTAACTAGAAAACAGGAGCAATGGGGATGAAGGAGATGACGGACATAAAGCTGGATAGAGTCTTGGTCCCATAGAACCTGTTAGGTGAATTAGAGATTTTAGACTAGGTGAAAGGCCGCACAGCAATAATTGAAGAGCCTAGGTTTGGGGTTCAGACTGACTGAATTCAAATCCTAATTCTCCTTCATTCTAGTTCTATTATTTTGGGCAAATTACTTCATCTCTCCAAGCTTCAGTTTCCTTATTTGTTAAACAGGACGGTAATCGCCAGATTGTGACGATTTGTTGAGATAATTTAATGAAAGGTTCTTTGCACAATTTCTAATACATTGGCAGTTAAAGTGCATCAGAAAGTCACTGAGGTGTTTTGTGTAGGATAGTGACACAATCCGTTTATCATGTTTTTAAATGATCCCCCCCCATTGCTATATGGAAGGCTCCGGGGATTAGCTAGCTGGTTATCGAAGAGAAGGCTTGGACGAGGATGTTGATAGTGGGAGGATGCAAGAAATATTGTAGAGGAGGAATTGAGAGGGGTTTGTGTTAAACTGGAATGAGGCTGGTGAGGGAAGAGGCAGGAGGCGGGGATATAACTCTTACGTCTCAGGGGTGATGAACTACTGAGCAGATGGGAGTGACTGAGAGTTACTGAGACGGGAATGCTGGATGAGGGGACAATTTGAGGGAGTCACATTTTGGACCT
Organism: Capricornis sumatraensis; assembly: GCF_032405125.1. NCBI lineage: Eukaryota > Metazoa > Chordata > Mammalia > Artiodactyla > Bovidae > Capricornis > Capricornis sumatraensis. The sequence continues at coordinate 84,243,482 of NC_091079.1, forward strand.
GTTCAGTTACAGAACCTTTCTGAGTCATCCAAATTTAAGATTTGTATGTTCGGAGTATTGGACGTATTGGTATAGAGCTCAGAAAAGAGATCTGAACAGGAGATTAAAATGTAGGAGTCACCAGGATGTGGGCTTCCCTGGTGGCTCAGACAGTAAAGAATCCACCTGCAATGCCAGAGAACTGGATTCGATCCCTGGGTTGGGAAGATCCCCTGGAGAAAGGCATGGCAACCCAAACTCCAGTATTCTGGCCTGGAGAATCCGGATGGACAGAGGAGCCTGGCGGGCTACAGTCCATGGGGTCACAAAGAGTGGACACCACTGAGTGATTAAGTACAGCACAGCACATTAGGACGTAGATGTTTCAAATCATGCAAATGAGTGAGGTCACCTAGGAAGAAGGAAAGCCCAAAAAGAGGACAGGGCTTAGCGCCATCCCCCAAGTGATGCCTAAAGGTCAAGTAGAAGAGATATTGCTGACAGAGGAGGGTGAGATGCAGGAGGAGAAAGAGAGGAGAGTTTTAAGAAGCAGCGAGGGCTCAGCTGGGTGGGAGGGCACCGGAGTTTTCCTGGCCTAGCCCCAGGCACTCCCTTGGAGGAGCAGAACTCATCCTCCAAGTAGGAGGGTGACTGGAACCAGGAAGTGGCGCCCACATGTGAAGTCAGTCCTTTTGAGAAGGCCTAAGGCTGACCCCTTGTCCTCTTTATTGCCCATTCTTTCCCAGCTTGCCTATTAATGATTTATTTGCCTCACTGCAGTTTCACATTTCTCTGTAGGGATCAGCCCTTCTTTGAAAAGCTGAGGATTTCAGACAACTGAGAAGCTCTCTGAGAACGCCTAAAGCTGCCCTGCTCGCCCCAGCTGCCTCCATCCCCGGCCTCGGAGGCTTCGGGCATCCCAAGGGAACCGGGGTGGAATGAGGCTGCAGGGAGGGAGCAGGTGGGCACAGCCCACACGGCCCAGCCGCCAGATCTGCCCTGTGAGCTACCTGGGAATGGAATTTCAGCCTGGGGACCCCCGCTGCTCCTGCTGAACCGCCGGATGGTAGCCGAGGAGAGCGTGATGTGCGGCAGAGGAGGGCATGGCAGGGCCTCCCACCAACCATCTCGTCCCCTCTCCTTCTCTCTCCCTTTCTCCTCCTCCTCTCTTAAACCTATGTAATCTCTAAGCATATTTGTGTAAAGCCACTGAGGAACTAAAAATGTGAAGTAATGCCGCATGGGTGGAGAAGGAGAGGAAGCTTAGAGTAACACATAGTTGGGAGTGCTAGGTCGCTTCAGTCGTATTCTGACTCTGCGACCCCATGGATTATAGCCCACCAGGCTCCTCTGTCCGTGGGATTCTCCAGGCAGGAATACTGGAGTGGGTTGCCATGCCCTCCTCCAGGAGATCTTCCCGACCCAGGGATCAAACTCACGTCTCTTATGCTCCTGCACTGGCAGGTGGCTTCTTTACCACTAGCTCCAGCTGGGAAGCACTACAGGTAGCTGTAGTTAACAATCAACACTTAGTGAATAACAAAAGCCTGGGGGTTTTATATATGTGATCTCCCTTAGTCCTCACAATAATATTCTGAGGTAGGAATCATTATCCCCATTTTACAGATAAATAAACAGAGGCTTTGAACGTTCAGAAACTTCCCTAAAGTTGCACAGTGATAAGATGGCGGAGCTGAGGATTCTATTCTAGGTTTCGCTCACAAGGAGTCTAAACTTTCCATCACCTTGCTACTCTCCCTCATGACAGTGCGAGCTTGCGTGCTAAGTCGCTTCAATCGTGTCTGACTCTGTGTGACCCTGTGGACTGCAGCCCACCAGGCTCCTCTGTCCATGGGATTCTCCAGGCAAGAATACTGGAGTGGGTTGCCGTGTCCTCCTCCAGGGGATCTTCCTGATCCAGATAAACCTACGTCTCTTATGTCTCCTGCATTGGCAGGCAAGTTCTTTACCATTAGTGCCACCTGGAAAGCCCTCACGATAGTGAGGGTGAGAGAAAAATGTTCCATCTATTTGTAAATAGCACACATTGTAAGTAGCATAGTATTCATACTACTTATGACTTATTCATAGTATTTATGACAATGTTAAGTGAAAAAAGCAGAATATACAACTCTAACAATGTAAAAACAACACATGGGAAAACAAGCAGAAAATATACAAAAAGCTATGTGTGTATATAATGGAATTTTGGGTGGTTTTATGTTCTGTATGTATTTTGCACTGTGAAGAATGTTAGAATTGACATTTCTTTAAAATACAAAAAAAGGAAAAGCATTCCAGATTGGAAAAAAAACAAGGAAGCCAGGCTTGCCCGGCAGGTCTCCTTGTGACTTAGCTCTCTGGATGCCAGTGTTTCATGTGTAGACTTGTGATATTACTAGTTCACATTTATTGAACAATTACTATAGTCCACACACATTTGCAAATGGAACAAAACTGAAGTCTCGCTCTACTTCTCTGGGCTTTCCTGGTGGCCCAGACGGTAAAGAATCTGCTTGCAATTGCGGTAGACCCAAGTTCGCTTTCTGGGCTGGGATGATCTTCTGGAGAAGGGAATGGCTACTACTCTAGTGTTCTTGCCTGGAGAATCCCACGGACAGAGGAGCCAGGTGGGCCACAGCCCATGGGGTCGCAAAGAGCCGGACACGACTGAGTGAGTAGCACTTTCACTTTATACTTCTCTAAGGGAGATGATTCTACAGCTGAGGAAATGAAGAGTCAGAGCAGGCAGACAGGAAGGCAGTAGAGAGACTTCAGTCTGGCTGTGCATCTCGGCCTCCCTCTTAGAAGCTGGCTGGTGGGGAAAGTCACTCTCTCAGAGGCTCAATAATTTCCATCTTCCAGGGTTCCTAGGAGGAGCAAAAGTGATTATGCATATCATGTCCTTGGCACAAAATAAAGCACTAGATGAACAGTTATTATTAATATTAAGCGTCTTGCAAAAGGCTTAGCAAACTAGTACAGGAAAAACAGATGGTCACTCCTAGGGCTGTATGAGAGCAAAGCCAGGCTCCTCCCCTCACAAGCTATTGCGGAGATCGTCCTACGGCACCCTCTGTCCCATCATCCAAGCCTGACAGTGTACCATCCTAACATTTTCAGCTGCGCTATTTTTTTTCAGGGTTTAAAACTTTTATTTAAAGTATTTAAAAATTTGTGCATTCCACTAATTAAACTTGTTTGAACTACAACAAAAAAGGCACTCTGATTTTATAGCCTGTTTTGAAATGATAAGTTGAGAGACAAAGTCACATATTGTGTGGTGCTTTTGTTTATTTTTCATGAAATGTGTCCATTGCCAAAGACCTTGGGCTCACGGGTCAACCTCTGGTCCCTCTGTGTAAGTGAGATGTGTGGGTAAGCTCATTCCAATCCCTAACGGAAAGCCCTTTTGTGTGTGTGGGGTGGGGGAGGGCGGCAGACCCCAGGACAAGGGAGAGGGGAAGGGCCCACAGGGGTTAGATTTTGTCATTGGCTGTGACTGAGCCTGTACTAGGTATGCTGTGCTTGAATTAGCTCCACATTAGAAGTTTATAAAACCCTATCATCTTTGGTGTCCTCTTTAAAAAAAATTTTTTTTTTAATACTGAAGCAATACTGTATTATGTTTAAGGTTTGGGTGTCCCAGAATGTCTTTAGAAGAATTAAATTTTTTGCATTTGGGTAGTTTCCCTCTTCTTTAGGTCTGCTTCCTGTGTGTTTTTCTATTGGGCAGAAAGATTAAGTCACTGCTGAGTGAATATGGTATTTATATAAGCATTCATTATAAAGCATATTTCCTTTTTTATTATTCGAATCATATATTAGACAAATACATATTGCCTTTATCTTTTCAAGATATGCAGCAAATTCATGATGAAAAAATAAAAATACATTCATTTATACTATTTGTAAAACTTTCAGAAGAAAACATAGGAAAAAAATTTTTTATGTCTGAAGTTAGGCAAAGATTTTTAAGATATTATACCTAAAATACAACATATCATTAGAATTTTTAAAATTGTGCAATTCCAATGACAGGGATATAAGAATGAAAAGACAAGAAACAGACTTGGAGAAAATCATATATCTGCTAAAGCTTCTGTGCCAGGAATATATAAAGATATCTCAAAACCCAATAATAAGAAAATGAAAAACACAATATAGGATGGATAAAAGATTTGAACAAACACTTTACAAAGAAGATCTGTGTATTGCTGGTAAACACATGGAAAGATGATAGACATTAATAATCATTAGGAAAATTCAAAATGCTAACACAATGAGATACATAGAGACAGAGGACTGATAAGACAAATAGCTGAGGAGATGGAATTTATTGGTGAATATAGTTAAAGAAATCAGATTGATTATATTCTTTGCAGCCAAAGATGGAAAAAATCTATATAGTCAGCAAAAACAGGACCGGGAGTTGACTATGGCTCAGATCATGAAGTCCTTATTGCCAAATTCAGACTTAAATTGAAGAAAGTTGGGGAAACCACTAGAACATTGATGACCTAAATCAAATCCCTTATGATTATACAGTGGAAGTGACAAATAGATTCAAGGGATTAGATCTGATAGACAGAGTGCCTAAAGAACTGTGGATAGATGGATGTTCACGACATTGTACTAGAGGCAGTGGTCAAGACCATCTCCAAGAAAAAGAACTGCAAAAAGGCAAAATGGTCGTCTGATGAGGCCTTACAAATAGCTGAGAAAAGAAGAGAAGCTACAGGCAAAGGAGAAAAGGAATGATATAACCATTTGAATGCGGAGTTCCAGAGAATAACAAGGAGAGATAAGAAAGCCTTCCTTAATGATCAATGCAAAGAAATAGAGGAAAACAACAGAATGGGAAAGACTAGAGATCTCTTCAAGAAAATTAAAGATACCAAGGGAACATCTCATGCAAAGATGAGCACAATAAAGGAGAGCAATGATATGGATTCAATTCTGAATATTCATTGGAAGGACTGATGCTGAAGCTGAAACTCCAATACTTTGGCCACCTGATGTGAAGAACTGACTCATTGGAAAAGACCCTGATGCTGGGAAAGATTGAGGGCGGGAGGACAAGGGGACAACAGAGGATGAGATGGCTGGATGGCATCACTGATGCAATGGATATGAGACTGAGTAAACTCCAGAAATTGGTGATGGACAGGGAGGCCTGGCATGCTGCAGTCCATCGGGTCACAAAGAGTCGGACACGACTGAGTGATTGAACTGAACTGATAAAGAGCATATAGGCTGTTTTCATACAAAATTATTTTCTAGAAAAACTGAGAATTAGATGACATAATAATGCACATTTCTTAATATTTTCTGTGAAGATTGGATGTATTTGGTTCAACAACATAAAACATTTTAGAAAAGGAGAGAGAAGTGTTCATGAAGCACTAGGTTTGTGCTGTGCCCGCAACCCCCTCTTCTGAAAACTAGTTCTTCCTACAATAAAGTTGCTAGAGTGGTCCTTGAGGGAAACCAACCCTGATGTCTTGGTCGCAGCTGATTGAACCAGCTCTGTCTGACCCAGAGACAATCAGGTGTAAGCTGTATTTGTGGGAGGTTAACAGCCTTTGACAGAGTTGACTGGGAAACTCTGCCTGACCAGCAGGGTTGGTTGGATAGGGATGAACCGATGAGGAGTTCACACAAAGAAAGCTGGTCAGTCACACTCTGCGTCAAGTTTCCCACATGGCCACAGAAGTCGGGGAACCCAGAATGCAGAGACAGAAATGGAGGCTGCCCTATATTCTCCCAAGGGACCCTACTCCCACAGGGCCATCTGGTCACCCGAGTGCAGCTTCTCCAAGCGAACTCGAAGAGTCCCTCTCAGAAATAATTTAATTAAGTCCCTTCTTACAGGTAAGAAATACCAAGGCCTAGAAGACAAAGTAGCCACATAGTTATTAACAATTAGTAGTGCTCGTGGGAGGGAAGCTTAGGTTTCTTGATTTCTAAGGTGGTTCTTCCAGCTGCCTCATGAGGTGCTTCCTCATGTTTTGATAGTCCGTGGTGATCATATAAGTGTGCTTTCAGTTCAGTTCAGTTGCTCAGATATGTCTGACTCTTTGGGACCCCATGGACTGCAGCACGCTAGGCTTCCCTGTCCATCACCAATGCCCAGAGCTTGCTCAAACTCATGCATGTCCATCGAGTCAGTGATGCCATCCAACATCTCATCCTCTGTTGTCCCCTTCTCCTCCTGCCTTCAATCTTTCCCAGCATCACACAAATTAATATTACCTGAATATTTGTTCAGTATATTTCAGAATACATTCATAATATTTGTTTTTGAGGATATTTTTTCCAGTGCACCTGCTAAGTGGCTAGAACTGAGCTATTATAGAAACTGAGGGGAAAAAGAAAATACAGGCTGTATCCTCCAGTCATTTAGAGTCCGAGGAACCATACAGATCAATCTATTTTATAATTAAGTAAAAATAATGTGAGTCTGTAGAATGACAGAATATGAGCTGTTATTACAAGGGATAAAAAAGATTTAGAATTGTTTTTGCTTTTTTTTTGCCTTTTGGGAGGTTGATAGTGCTTGACTATGTGATGCATAGAAAAGGACATGAACTCAAAGGAAAAGACTCAAAAAGAAGCATGCGTGATGGGTTGGGATTGCCTGGTAAAGCCTGCTCTGTGGATGCTGGGAGTGTTGTATTTTGTTGTTGTCATGTTTCTTGTGGAGGTGGATCAGTTTTACGTAAAGGTAAAAAGGTAAAGGACACACAACATTCCTGATGCAAGAAACAGGCTGAGGAAAGAGTTGAGAATGAGCGTGTGTGTTTGAAGGGTTGTGGGAAAACTGATTAAGGGAATCAAGAATGGGGGCAGTACAAGAATGACAAGTGGACGTGTTTGATTGTGTGACATAGTGTGAATGAAAGCTCCATAATTCCTCAGGGTTCAGGTGTGTTGGGAGGGTGAAGTACGGGTGGGGAGTGGGCTGGGGTGGGGTGAGTGAGACTCTCTCTGCCCCTCACCCTTCCCTATGTCCATAGCACAACACTGGTTTAACTATCTTACATGTTGGGACTTCATGTAAAAAATTTTTTACCTTTGAAGAACTCTTCCTCTTTTTAATAAAAACAAGTTTAAAGTTTTTCTCCGTGAATTTGATGCTTTAGAAAGACTCATGGGGTACTAGTTTGTAGACTGGATCTGAGAGGACTAGCAGGGCACTGTTGCAATTTTCAAGTGTGAGGAGACAGCTCTGATTTAGGATTAGGGAGGCTGAACCAGGGCAGCATGTAAGTAATAAGAATCATTCCAGAGGCAGAGTCAGGGAAGGAGAAGCAGTCTCCATCCAAGAAAGAAAATTAAATTTTGTTGATCTCACTAACTTGGACTCAAAGTAATTTACCTTGGAGACTAAATTTTGTGAGGGTAGGGATTATGACTGTCTAGTTTCCTCAGGAAAGTACCTGGGACATAGTAGGTATTCAATAAATATTTATTCCCTAAAAAAAAATAAAAGGTGGTATGTAACTATTAGGATGATTTCTGCTGCAAATAAGAGAAATTTTGATTTCAAACTGGCTTAAAGAATAAGGATATTTATTAGATCAAAGACAGAGTAAGTTCCAGGCTCAGCACAATCAACAGCTAAGTGATGTCACTAATGACCCAGGTTCTCTCCCTCTTTTCACTCAAACCCCTGGCATTGGCTTCATCTTAAGGTGCTGCTACTCAGGTTACAGGATGGCTGCCTGCAGTGATCAAGGCACAGGCTTCCTGTTGAAGGACCGTAGAAGGGAAAGAGAAACCTCTCCCCTAAATATAGACTAAACATCCTGAGTTCCTGTCCCCATTCTCATCAGCTGGAAGAATGCCTAATACTCATTGGCTTTGAGCTCCATCCCAGTCTAACCTTGAGGCTGGGGCAAGGATCATTTCCTCTGAGTGTTGGGGAAGGGAAGATTAGACACGTGAGCAAACTTGGAGTTTACTAAAAGAACATAAGAGGGAAAGGGTGCTGAGTTGAGTACACTTGAAATTCAATGTGTGGTTTGAGGACTAGCAGCCTCAACATCACCTGGGACCTGTTAAAAATATAAAAGCTTAGGGCTCACCTCAGGTTTCAGGTGGCGCTGGTGGTAAAGAACCTGTGTGCCCTGCAGGAGACCTAAGAGACGTGGGTTTGATCCCTGGATTGGGAAGATCCCCTGTTGGAGGGCATGGCAACCCAGCCCAGGATTCTTGCCTGGAGAATCCCATGGACAGAGGAGCCTGGTGGGCTACATACAGTCCATAGAATTGCAAAGAGTCAGACATGACTGAAGCGACTTAGCATGCAAAGGTCCCTAAACTGGTGTCTGCATTTTAGCAAGATTCCCCAGGTGATTCGTATACATATAAGTAACATTTGAAAGCATTGCCCTACACTGTATACTTTCTTTCTAGGACCTTTGCCTGGCATGTAAAATAGATGAACAACTATGTCTTCTTCAAGACCAGGTGTAAAGAATTACCTTCGGTGCTGTCACTTCTGAGCTTCCTGGCATTTTGTTCCTACCTCTATCATATCTCTTCATCTCATTGTTTTGTAGTTAGTTGTTTAAATTATCTTAGAATCTGTGTTTCCATTGCACAGGGCATGGGTTCAATCCCTAGTCGGAGAACTAAAATCCTTCAAGCTGCACATCATGGTCATAAATAAATACATAAATAAATGGTACTCAGTGAGTTTCCATCCATTCATTCATTTATTCAACAGATTTTATTGAATTCCTATAATCCCTGGAGGTACAACAATGAACAAATTTCCCTTCTTAATGAAGCTTAAGTTCTAGCTAGAGGAGAGATGTATTTTAAAATATATGCTTTGTTATATATATTTGTGGAAAGGATTAATTAATCCATCAAATATTTATTGAACACTACTGTGTGTGGTGATGGACAGGAAGGCCTGGTGTGCTGCGATTCACGGGGTCTCAAAGAGTTGGACACGACTGAGCGACTGAACTGAACTGAACTGAACTGAACTGTGTGTTAGGCACTGCTGTAGGCACTGGTAGGACATCAATGAATAAAAACAGGTACAAATCCCTATCTTTAGTGCTTTTTATCTTCTAGTAGGAGTCACAGAGAGACTGATCCATGGTAAATAGATAAATTAGTTAGTATTTTTTTTAAAAGATAATGCTGTTTAAGTGCTGCACTCAATATGTCAGCAAATTTGGAAGACTCAGCAGTGGCCGCAGGACTGGAAAAGGTCAGTTTTCTCCAATCCCATAGAAGGGCAATGCCAAAGAATGTGAAAACTATCATACAATTGTGTTCGTTTCCCATGTTAGTAAGGTTATGCTCAAAATCCTTCAAATCAGCTTCAGCAGTATGTGGACTGAGAACTTCTAGATGTGCAAGCTGGATATAAAAGAGGCAGAGAAATCAGAGATCAAATTGCCAACATCCATTGGATCATCGAAAAAGCAAGGAAATTCCAGAAAAAAACATCTACTTCTGCTTCATTGACTATGCTAAAGACTTTGTGTGGATCACAAAAACATGTGGAAAATTCTTAAAGAAATGGGAATACCAGACCACCTTACTTGTCTCTGGAGAAACCTGTATGCAGATCAAGAAGCAACAGTTAGAATCAGACATAAAATAACTGGTTCAAAATTGGAAAAGGAGTATGACAATGTTATATATTGTCACCTGGCTTATTTAAATTCTATGCAGAATATATCATGCTAAAGGCCAGGCTGGATGAATCACAAGCTGGAATCAAGATTTCTGGGAGAATACCAACAACCTCAGAAAAGCAGATGATACCCCTCTAATGGCAGAAAGTGAAGAGGAAATAAAGAGCCTCTTGATGAGGGTGATAGAAGAGCGTGAAAAATTGGCTTAAAATTCAGCATCCAAAAAACTAAGATCGTGGCATCCAGTCCCATACCCATCATGACAAATAGATGGGGAAACAATGGAAACAGTGACAGACTTTATTTTCTTAGGCTTCAAAATCACTGCTGATATTGACTGCAGCCATGAAATTAAAAGATGCTTGCCCCTTGGGGGTAGTGCTATGACAAACCTAGATATTGTATTAAAAAGCAGAGACATTACTTTGCCCACAAAGGCCCATGTAGACAAAGCTATGGTTTTTCCAGTAATCATGTACAGATGTGAGAGCTGAACCATAAAGAAGGCCGAGTGCTGAAGAATTGATTCTTTCAAATTATGGTGCTAGAGAAGATGCTTGAGAGTCCCTTGGAATGCAAGGAGATCAAACCAGTCAATCCTAAAGGAAAGCAACCCTGAATATTCATTCACTGGAGGAACTGATGCTGAAGCTCAAGCTCCAATATTTTGGCCACCTGATGTGAAGAGCTGACTCATTGGAAAAGATTCTGATGCTGGGAAAGATTGAAGGCAAAAGGAGAACAGGGTGGCAGAGGAGGAGATGGTTAGATAGCATCACCAACTCAGTGGACATGAGTTTGAGTAAACTCTGGGAGATAAGGACAGAGGAGGATAGACAAGCCTGGCGTGCTGCAGTCCATGGGGTCACAAAGGGTTGGACACGACTTAGCGACCGAACAACAACAACAACCAATTAGAAAGTGATAAGTCCTGTGAAACATGTGGAGCAAGTGAGGGCGTAAATCAAGACTGCTGGGGCCTTGGTGTAGCAATTTTAAATGGAGTAGTCCAGATGGGCCTCACTGAGGAGGTGGCAGTTTATGTCCTAGTGGGGAAGAGTGGAGTATTCTGAAGTGTGACTGAAGGAATGATGGTACCACTGGGAGAAGTAAGGACATCGCAACTGTGGGTCTTGTTGAAGGGAGGAGGCAAGATAGGCAAGATTATGAGTTATTTTGGACTTGTTGAGGTAGAACTCTTGGTGAGATATTCAAAGGGAAATGTCCTATTGACAATGAAAAATGTGGGCCTGGAGTATGTTGGTAAGATCAGGGTGGATATTTTAGATTTAGCCATCATTAGTATGGTGGCTCAGATGGTAAAGCATCTGCCTACAATGTGGGAGACCCAGGTTTGATCCCTGGGTGAGGAAGATCCTCTGGAGAAGGAAATGGCAACCCACTCTAGTACTCTTGCCAGGAAAATCTCATGGACGGAAGAGCATGGTAGGCTACAGTACATGGGGTCACAAAGAGTCGGACACGACTGAGCGACTTCACCTTAGTATAGTGCCCAGAGCTAAAAGTGAGAGCCACACTTTACAACTGGTTTACCCAGGTCAGACTCCATATGGGAGAGAAACTCATGGCTGAACCTTGGTGAAGGCCCTAATCATAGGATTGAAGGAAGAAGACATTTTTCCTTTGCCCTGAAACATCACTGAGTCCTTCACTGAGGTCAGTGGTGAAACAAAGAAACTTGTCTTCCATATTATTCTTCCTCTATCCTAATTATAGATAAAAGAATGTACATGGGAAGGGAAATACAGGGAGTATGGGATGTAGAGCTTTAATGCGTCTCTGAAAGGCTGTGATAAGCAGAAAATCATAACCTTCTGTATCTAGACAAGTTCAGTCCAACTGGGCAGGAAGAAACTGTCTGTCCTGTGACCTCCGCCTTGCCCTTTCAGCTTCTCCATAGCATAGGCCTAGGGTTAGCAGGCAATCGTCAGGCCAGGTCTGACTGAAGCCACTGAGCCAAGTCCAGGTACCTCGAGTTCAGCCCAGGTTTTGGAACTGACCTCTCCTTGGTGGTAAGCTCAGGGAGGTGAACAGGAAAGAAACTCAAATCTTGGTCATTATTTTCTTTGGACCCATGAAGGGTGCTCGTTCTTTCCTTCCTTCCCAGCGCCTTCCTCTCTTGGCTGAGCTTTGCCTCTCTGCTCTACTCTGGTTCTCCAGAGCCAGTTCTACCTTAATTTCATTAACACTCTCAAACATATTCTCAGAGAGCTGTGGTAAGAAAATCATACTCAAGTGTGAATTCCCAATATTACTAGTTAGTAGAACAGAAGCCATTGCTAGGGCTTCCCAGGTGGAGCTGGTAGAAAAGAACCCATCTGCCAATGCAGGAGACAAAAGAGACGTGGGTTAGACCCCTGTGAGAGGATCCCCTGGAGAAGGAAATGACAATCCACTCCAATATTCTTGCCTGGAGAATCCGCTGGACAGAGGAGCCTGGTGGGCTACAGTCCATAGGATTGTAAAGAGTCGGACACGCACAGCACATGGCCTTTACTAGAACTCCTTTGTTCATTGAGTGGACAAATATGTATGAACTATTATGTGACAAGCATTGTGCTAGGTCCTGGAAATACAGTAGTGGATAAGTGACAGTTTCTGGTGTTCATGAAGTACCTAGCCCATTTGCGAAACAATTAAGAGAGTCAAATATTTAAAGCTGAGATAGTAAGAAAGTGCTACTGCTGCTGCTGCTAAGTCACTTCAGTCGTGTCCGACTCTGTGCAACCCCATAAACGGCAGCCCACCAGGCTCCGCCGTCCCTGGGATTCTCCAGGCAAGAACACTGGAGTGGGTTGCCATTTCCTTCTCCAATGCATGAAAGTGAAAAGTGAAAGTGAAGTCACTCAGTCGTGTCCGACTCTTCACGACCCCATGGACTGCAGCCTACCAGGCTCCTCCATCCATGGGATTTTCCAGGCAAGAGTACTAGAGTGGGGTGCCATCGCCTTCTCCAAAGAAAGTGCTAAGGTAGGGATAAATTGGGCTTCCTTAGGGTCCAGTGGTTAAGAACCCATCTGCCAAAGCAGGGGATATGCGTTGGATTCCTAGTCTGGTAAGATCCCACTTGCCCTGGAACCACTAAGCCTGTGTGCCACACCTACTGAGCCTGAGTGCCCTAGAGCCCAGACTCCAGCTGCAACAAGAGAAGCCCCCACAAAGAGAAGCCAGAGCAGTGTAACAAAGAGTAGCCCCCAGTCGCTACAGCTAGAGGAAGCCTGCACGCAGCACTGTAGACCCGGTGCAGCCAAAAAAATAGTAACAAATACATAAATTAAATAATGAATAATGATGAATAAAGTAGGGACAAATTTAAGTTTCATGCTGTTCATGGGGTTCTCAAGGCAAGAATACTGAAGTGGTTTGCCATTCCCTTCTCCAGTGAACCACGTTTTGTCAGAACTCTCCACCATGACCCATCCATCTTGGGTGGCCCTACACGGCATGGCTCATAGTTTCATTGAGTTAGACAAGGCTGTGGTCCATGTGGTCAGTTTGGTTAGTTTTCTGTGATTCTGGTTTTGGTTCTGTTAAGAATAAGAGGCTTATGGAAGCTTCCTGATGAGAGAGACTGACTGAGGGAGAAACTGGGTTTTGTTCTGATGGGCAGGGCCATGCTCAGTAAATCTTTAATCCAATTTTCTGTTGATGGGTGGGGCTGTGTTCCCTCCCTGTTGTTTGACTTCAGGCCTCCTTCAACAGGTCCCATGCATGCACTGCTACACTCAGCGCCCTCCACCCTGCAGCAGGCCACTACCGACCCACACCTCTGCCTGGGACTTCAATACTTTGGCCACCTGATGTGAAGAACTGGCTCATTGGAAAAGACTCTGATGCTGGGATAGATTGAAGGTGGGAGGAGAAGGGGATGACAGAGGATGAGATGGTTGGATGGCATCACCGACTCAATGGACATGAGTTTGAGTAAGCTCCGGGCATTGGTGATGGACAGGGAAGCCTGGCATGCTGCAGTCCATGGGGTCGCAAAGAGTCAGACACGACTGAGCGACTGAACTGAACTAAACTGAAATTTAAGTTTACTCTTTGAGGGGGAAGGTTAGAAAGTGGGAGGGGGTGTTCTAAACAAAGGGGATGATGTCTTCAAGCTCTGGAAGCAAGACTGAGGGACCAAGAAAAGGCGAGTGTGGTGATGAGAGGCAGTGGCGAGAGACAGGGCTGAGGAGTCAGCAATAGCCAGACCACAAGGGCTTCGAGAACACTGTCGAGTAGCCCGGATTTCATCCTGAGGGCACGAGGAACCAGCTAATGGTTTTAAGCTGGGGATTGTCCTAAGCTGATTTGCACCTTAGAAAGATCCCATTAGTTGTGGTGTGGAGAACAGACTGAAGGCGCAGAGATAAGTCGGGAGGGAACTGCAGTTGCCCTGGCAGGAATTGGCGGAGACCTGAACTATGGCACCGTCAGAGGAATGAAGATGAAGGGACAGAGCCAAGAGCTCTGTAGGAGGATCTTGTGATTGATTGAATGGGGTCAGAGGAGAAAGAGGAGCCAAGGATGATTCCTAAGTTTCTGACTGGGATGGAAATACTCCTTAATGGCAGAATTGCAAGGCATCCGTGACCCGGGTCTGTAAGCATAGTTATTTTTTGGGTGGGGCGCATGCTTGTCACACTTAAAATCACATTATGCAAACAGCTGCCTATCCCAAATATTTACCTTTAAGGATGGCTCTGGCACTCATTTTTACTTACTGGCATGGGGAGGCTTTTTGTCGTGCTAGGATGGGAGTGTCTGTGGGCTGAGTGCTTTCAAAGTGTAGTGAAGGACTACAAAGGGTATTTCTTAGAATTAGTCAGGTTATTGGCAATTTTCACCTAAATGATCTCTTGAATCCAATCCCCACCCCATCTCTCACATTATGAAGTTTCATCTTTATACAACCTCTTTCCCCTTTGGAGCCTATTCTTCCCATCTTCTGTTTATAGTGGAGGCAGTTGACAGCTGAAAGTCTTTTAATAGCATGACATATTGAATTGAATCAGCTTTCTTTTACTACTGGCTTTTACTACTGTTTATATCTGAGTACTGTGTACACACACACACACACACACACACACACACACACACACACAAATGGCTTTATTTTTTAAAAATATGTATGATTTACAAAATCTTTAACAAAATTCCAGGCAACCCAAATAGCAACCCAGGCTGTATAACTATCGTGAGGGCTGTAGCACAGATATTCAGATGTTCTACATTTCAAGGAATCTACCTAGAAATCATTATCCTTAAATATGTATTCTAAATTCTTATTATGATTTGTAATGCAACAAAGCATGGTTAATATGGTAGACAAAGAATATTAAGACCATAAATGAGAATATTTGACAAAGCAATGAGATTTAAAAAGAAAATAAGTGCACCTGGTCTGCCTTAAATGCATTTTAAAAAAGACTCTTTCAGGAAAGTTCCTGTAAGTGAATTAAGTCTCTGTTTCTCCTGGGGCTGCCAGGGATTTTTTGGCCAGTACAACAGCTGCACCGCGCGGTGCTGAGCTGAAAAGGCTCAGCACGGAGCTGTGGTTGCAGCTCCAGCCCTGGCAGACTAGCCTGTAGAGACTCCTGTGTGTGTGTGTGTGTGTGTGTGTGTGTCTGTCTGTCTGTCTGTCTGCGCTCAGTTGTGTCCTACTCTTTGTGACCCCATGGACTGCAGCCTGCCAGGCTCCTCTGTCCATGGAATTTTCCAGGCAAGAATACTAGAGCAGGTTACCGTTTCCTTCTCCAGGGGATCTTCCCAACCCAGGGATCGAACCCACATCTCTTACGTCTCCTGCATTGGCAGGCGGACTCTTTACCACCGTGCCACCTGGGAAGCCCACAGAAGCTCCTAGCTGGCACCTTTAAGAACTGTTAGGAAATCAGATTTTTTGCTTGTGCAACAGTGTATAAGCTTTCAGTCATCCCTGTAAACTGAATAAAAAGCATTTGCCAGTTGGACAGTGTGGCCATCTTTCAAATTAAGCCTCTCAGTGTCTGGCATTGATAACCATGCTCAAGGCTAAGACAATAAAATGTGATCATTCATCAATTCAAGGACAAACACAATGCCTGGATGAGTGGTGTTTAGAAGATGTATCTTTACCAAAGTAATGGTTTATCTGTATATCTATGCTTTTAGATAATGGATTGTTGTGAACCCTGGCCTAAACTCCTAAAGGGTTTCATGTCTCTGAAATGAGAAAAAGACTAGTTTTATAGGTGTTTGTTTTTTCTTCTTCAAGGGATTCTAGTTGCTGAATTATGTGTTGCACCAAGGCCTTTGGAGGAAGAGGGTAGGTTGGTGACTTAGAAAGGTCTAGTGAAAATTTCTATTTATGTGACCCTGGTGGCTGATGGGAGTGATTGGGGCACCTAACCTATTTTTCTTAGAACCTAATTGCTTTAGAATAACAGAGTAAGCTGACTGACACACAGGCTCTGGTTGGTTGTTTGGGAAGATTCTATCATTACTTGCTGTCTCATAGACAAAGTAGATAGAAAAGCAAATAAATGGCTGTATATTTATTCACGTATCCCCCATAGATTGTAACTGTGACAATTTGCTGTGTCACAGACTGCTGTGACAATTTGCCTGCCCAATTCTGCCTGCCTGTCTTGGGCCCCAGAGGAGCTAAATGAAAAAGGAAGGGAGGTTCTGGGCTGGGGATGTGAGCAGAAGAACTTGGCCTCTGCCAGTGCAGAGACGATGATGAGGGGAAAAAAGAGCCGAGGGGAAAATCAGTAGGAATCAATCAAGTTGGCTTCCCTGTTTTTTTTTTTTTTTGGTCAGGTCCTTTTGACCCATTTGGAGAATGGGAAGTGGGAGCCACAACCTCTGGGTTCTTTGCACAACCACAGACTAGCTGGGAGACTCTGCACAAACTGATTTTCTCTAAACCTCAATTTCCTCACTGGGAAGATGAAAGTGTTGGACCAGGTAGTGTCAGTTTCTGGATCCTTCTGAACTCATTGCTTTGCTCTTAACCTTTCCTGACCCTGCTAGGGAAGGCTGGCTTCCTCACAGCCACATACTGCTGGCTGAAAGAAAAGAAAGTGAAAGTGAGGTCGCTTAGTCGTGTCTGACTCTTTGCGACCCCGTGGACTGTAGCCTACCAGGCTCCTCTGTCCATGGGATTCTCCAGGCAAGAATAGATTGCCATTTCCTTCTCCAGGGGATCTTCCCGACCCAGAGAGTAAGTAGAAATCAGTAGCTGTGTGTCTGCGTTCCCCATAGACTTGGCAGATGCAGATTACCTAAGTCAGGGGCTCTTTAAGATGAGGTCTGGGACACGCAACCTGGGAACCTGTTAGAAATGGCTGCTCTGGGGACCCCTACCCCTCTGGCCAGACTCCCAGGGATTGTGAGAGTGGGGTCTGGCAACCCGTGTTTTAATAAGCCTTCAGGTGATTCTGACACATGCTCATGTTTGAATGAAGCGTAATATATACACTGAGGTAAAAAGCACTCAACTGTTGTTTCTGTTAGGTTTTGCTGGTCCTGGCATAGCCTAATAGTTTGGTATTTTTATCTTTGAAAACATGCCCAAGGGCCCTAGTGATAAGATGAGATCTGAAATGAGCTGAGTCAACTCTGTACGTCAAAACGTTGTCACATTTAAACATTTCAAGTGTTTTTTTTTTTTCGTCAATTACAGAGTCAAAAAATATATATAAAATATAGCCCCATGCATGCACAAAGAGAACTCTGGGAAATGTAGTTTATCTATTTATTACCGGATTGCTTTGTAAAAGGAGCTGGGGGAAGTTTGGAAACTGTCTCCCTGGAGAGGTATGAAGTTTTCCAGGGCACCCCAGACTTGGTGAAAGAGGCCATTTCTGCCGTCGCTGGCAGCAGCCCTCGGGTAAAAGCCCACTGCATTTTATCTTTGCGTGTTTGTTTGTTCTGCTTGTTAAACACTGGCTTTCATACCATCTTGTTCTGTAATTCAAAACTGACTTTATAATTAGGTCTGAAAAGGAATGGTTCCCAGGCAATTCCTCTATGAAACTGGTAAAGACAGTTGCATTCACTTTGGCTGGTTTCAGTGTAATTTGTCTGAGGGGCTGCAGGGCTGCTCTGTTTGAAGTTATATTGGGCTGGCCTCTCTGTGTATTTGCAGCGGGTGTGGGGAGGGGAGGGTGAGGACCGAGTCCTGCTCTTGGGAATCTTCTGTGGACGAGCAGAAGATGTTGGCAGACTTTTCCCTTTCATCTTTGGACAGTAAACTATGAATTGGTTCATGCGTTTAAGCCCACCTGGCTCAAGTTTAGTTGTTTGGCCCCGAGGAAAAGGTTTAACCAGCTAAATTACAGGGGCCATAGGGGACTGCTTGGAGAGCAGGCTGAAAACGATTATTGGTGTACTAATTCAAAGTTTGTCTTTCTGAGTTCCATCTCAAGGAGACCTGAGACTTTCTAGTTAATTTGCATACTTGAAAGTTGGAGTTCCAACCTGACTTCTCAATAGAGATGATTATGACTACATTTGTGAAAACTCTTTGCTTCAGCATCTGGGTTCAGGACCATCAGGAGGCCTAAAAAGAGGAAAGCAGGTCCAACCTGGCAGGACCTTGGATCCCCACCACTGGCTTCCACTAGAGCAAATCCACTTTATTTGTTTTGGTTGTTTACACTTCCAGTTAAGATTTCCTTTGGAGAAAATGTTTCACGGCTTTAAGAAGTTTGAAAACTACTGGTTTAGACTAGCAGTATCCAGCCCAACCCTTGCCCTCTAAATCAAATCAGTCCACCTGTTGGCCTGAAGACCAACTCTCAAACTCTGGAGGCCCTGGGGACCACCCTTTGCCATCCCTGGTACACTCGACTCGCCTTTGCCCACAAGCTCAGACTTCAAACCCGCCTCTGCTTCCAGCAGCCTTTGTTCTGCTCCTCCCCCAGCGTGTGGAGTCCCTTGCCCTGTTAGAGGCTACCTTGCCCGCGTCCTCTGGTGTCCTACTGTCTGGCATCTAGCTGGGGAGGGCTCTTGAGCCATAACATCCCTGTAACTTCTTGGCTTTGTGGTTTGTCCAGACCTACATAATATGGTGTTCTTCTTAGTGCCTTTATCCAGAATGGAGTCACCCCAGCTCACTGCTTCTTGCCTGAATTCATCTCTAGAACTACATTTTTATTTTTTTGCCATACTATGCAGCTTGTGGAACCTAAGTTCCCTGACTAGGAATGGAACCTAGGCCCACAGCAGTGAAAGTGCCAAGTCCTAACCACTGAACAGCCAGAGAATTCCCTGACTACATTTTGAGAGAATGTAGGTTGATTGCCGGCCTTCTACCAGAATTGAGTCATTGAGTCCTTCGAATGTTTTACTCCCATCGCTTTTGTGATTGTTCCATTTAAAATAAAGAAATGGCAGCCACTCGTTTGTTATTGCCCACCACGCCAACGGTACAGGGAAACAGAACATCAGAAAGCACTGCTTCCATGAAGAAAACCTCACTTCCATCACCTCCACCTGGATACCATTAGGACGGTCCCTCTGTGCCACTGACCGATTGATGAAGAAACTAGAGGTCTGAGTTTACCATTCACAGCAAAAAGTCAGGCTTTGAAATCAGGAGGACTAGAGTTCTTATTCTGTCTCCTTCGCTTCCTAGCTGATGACCCAGAACATTCCTCCTTGTTGTGGCAGTCCGAGTGCTGGTTGCACAAGAATTTCCAGGTACAGGGTATTGCCGAAAGGAATGAGTTTATTATGAACAAAGAGCAGAGATAATGTGGGCGCTGTGAGCACAGCGGGCCAACCTCCTGACAGACCAGGGAGAGATGACAGAAGCTGTTAGAAAAGCAGGCTGCTCAAAGGAGAGCCAACCCCTTTGGTGGGTTAGCAGCCAATTTTTACAGCCTCAAGACAAAGGACATGCCTGCTGGAAGGGAGGCATTTGGTGATTGGTTAGGGTAGGTAGTTTTCCTCATTTGAGGTCCAGAAGCTGGCCGGTAAGGCTCAGGGGGTTTTTGGCAACTGTTACAATGGGGCTCAGTCAGTTCCCAAGGTGACCTTGGTTCTGGGCTCCACTTCTATGACCTTGATGCAGGGCCTTGTGCCTGTAACCTTGGGGTGGGAATCCACACTCCTGAGCCTCTGATTGCTCATCTATAACCCAGAAGTGATAATACCATCTCATAGGATCCTTGTAAACTCAAACGGCAATGTGAGTGTACATGTGTGCATGCATATTTGCTAATATCACTTAGCATCTGCAAACGTTAAAACAAATATTTTCTTCTGTCTTCCCTCAGCGCCTTCCATAGCACATAGTAGGTGCTCAAAAGTGCTAGAACTGCTGCCGTAGAGGCCTTCAGTTAGGTCTGGAGAATGGTATTCTGTGTTTCCCACTCTCTGTCCATATGCCAGTTGGGTTTGATTTCCCACCACGGTGATCCACAGGTTCACTGGAGCTTTGCTTTGTCTTAGTGTTCATGGCATTTTCCTTTTGATAGCCTCAGCTCTACAGAACAGCTGATAATTATTTTTTATTTCAAGTACAGCTGCTAGTTATGATAACGACTTTCTCTTTTTTTAAGAAAATTATTTATTTGGCTGTGTCGGGTCTTGATGCGGTATGAAGGATCATGCAGGATCTTTGTAGCATAATGTGTGGTTGTTTTGTTGTGATGCGTGGATTCTCCAGTTGTGGTACATGGGCTCAAGAGCACTCGGGCTCAGTAGTTGTGGCACATGGGCTTATTTGCTTCTGAGCATGGGCTTCCCTGGTAGCTCAGCTGGTAAGGAATCTGCCTGCAATGCAGGAGACCTGGGTTCGATCCCTGAGTTGGGAAGATCCCCTGGAGAAGGGCATAGCAACCCACTCCGGGATTCTTGCCTGGAGAACCCCCATGAACAGAGGAGCCTGGTGGGCTGCAGTTCATGGAGTTGCAAAGAGTTGGACATGACTGAGTGACTAAGCACAGCACACATATGGGATCTTATTTCCCTGACCAGAGATGAACCCACCTCCCTGCACTGGAAGGCAGACTTAACCCCTGGACCCACCAGGGAAGTCCCCCTCAATAACTACTTTCTTAAAACACTTTTTTTTTGGTCATCTCATTGCTTTTCCATTAATGTCCAAAATTTAACCTGGCTTGTTGTACCTTCCCTGTCCCATCCTGCCTCCTCTCAGTTTCAGCTTGCTCTCTGTCTTCTGTCACGTTCTCAGCTGGGCAGTGTCCCCTCAAGCCCCTGGGCCTCTGTACATGTCACCCCTCTGCTTAGAGTGCCTTCCCGTGCCTGCTCCCTTCATCTGTGTCCCCCACCGCCTTGCCCCAGTCATTTGCTCAGATCCATTTCCACCTGTCTTCTGCTTGATATAGTAAGGGACCAACCCATGCAAACTCCATTTTCCACACTTCCTTTCCATTTGACTTCTAGTTCTGTTTGGCCAATGGAAAGCCCTGGCAGGAAATTAAGAAGGCAAGGGGAAGGTGGAAACTCAGGTAACTGCCTCCACTGCCCCCAACTTGCAATGCTTCTCCTAGCAGTACCTGTATCACCCTCCTGGCTTCAGCATCTGCACATGGCCCCTTCCTCTGTGTTCTCAGCTCTCACTTCTAGCTCTGGTTCCTGGGCTCTATACTAGGTCACCCCAAGCCCTGGGGTGGCTGCAGGTTACTGCTGTTGATGATCTCTGAAAGTATCCCTGTCCTGTTTGCTCTTCCCATCCTAGTAACTCATAACTCAACTCCTAAATTAAATCCTCTCTAGTGAACTGCCTGGTATGAGTTCTTTCTTCAAAAAAATTTTACTGGTGTATAGTTGATTTACATGTTACGTTATGTTAGTTTTAGGTGTGCAGCAAAGTGATTCAATTGTTCATATATATACATTTATTATTTTTCAGATGCCTTTTCCATATAGGTTATTACAGAATACTGAGTAGAGTTCCCAGTGCTATACAGTAGGTCCTTGTTGGTTACAGCTATGTGTGTATGTTAGTCCCAAGCTCCTAATTTTTCCCTCCCCCTGACCATGGGCTGTTTTCTTATCTGAGCTCTGACTGATATATTACTCATCTAGCCTTTGAATCTCAGCTCAACTTTCACTTACTTGGGGAAGCCTTCCCTGACCTCCCCTTCTGCTTCCACAACCTATAGCAACTAGATCAAAAATCTCATTATACAATTTCATAGCACTGTGTACCTCTCCTGTGTAGAACTTCTCCCAGTTACAATTTCACTTTAATCTGTGATAATTTGATTAACTTGTCTCTGCCATTAGAATATAATCTTCATGAGTAACCATGTCCTTTGGGGGGCATTCACCATTATTTTCTAGGTATCTAAAATAGTATCTAGCACATATAATGTGCTCAGTGAATGAATGAATCCTTTTGAAAACTTTAGTGATGCTGGGGACCATTGTTTAAAAAAATTATTTTTGTCTAAAATTGCAGAGGATACTGCAATACCATCTACCAAGTTCCTTGTGTGGTTGGGCATGGCTTTGTAAAAGAGGTTTAAATAAATCTCAGAAATTGAACTGCCTTATTAACAATGAGAAACGTGTTGGACAAGTCCCTGTAACTCAGTTGTAACTGACCACATCATTATGGAGAATGGCCTTAGGGACTTTCATAAACTTCTCATAATATACAAGAGCCCGATCTTGCCAAGGGTGTAAAATCACTAGCTAATTCACTGAACCAAACTAGGCCTGCCTCTTTGCCCCAGCACAGATGGGCTCTGATTACAGATGGACATGGTTCATGTTTAATGGTGAGTAAAGGAAGTTTAGAACAAGAACTTACCAGTGACAGGTAATGGTGAAGCCAAACTTTTCCCTCTTTTAAAAGAGTAAAGATGGGTTGCCTTCAACATTTGTGGTGCTTCCTTGAATTTTATATTTTAGCTTTTTTAGTTATTAGATAAGAAGTGCATTTATTTGTAATGCCCCAAATTGGAAACAATTAAAATGTTCTTCAATTGGGTGAAAGGTTAGACAAACTATTGACACCTATGCTACTGCTACTGCTAAGTCACTTCAGTCGTGTCCGACTCTGTGCGACCCTATAGACGGCAGCCCACCAGGCTCCCCTGTTCCTGGGATTCTCCAAGCAAGAACACTGGAGTGGGCTGCCATTTCCTTCTCCAATGTATGAAGGTGAAAAGTAAAAGTGAAGTCGCTCAGTCATGTCCAACTCTTGGGGACCCCATGGACTGCAGCCTACCAGGCTCCTCCGTCCATGGGATTTTCCAGGCAAGAGTACTGGAGTGGGGTGCCATTGCCTTCTCCAATTGACATCCATACCATGAAATATAACCCAGCAATAAAAGGAACAAATTATGGGTTTGTTGATCTATTCAGCAACTTAGATGGATTGCAAGAGAATGATCCTGAGGGAAAGAAAGCCAATATAAAAATATTACATATTGTATGATTCTACTTATACAACACTCTCTAAATGATAAAATCATGGAAAACAGATTAGTGATTTCCAGGGCTTGGCAATGAGGAAAGGGGGATGAGCATGATTATAAAGGGGTAGCATGAAGGATTTGTGATAATAGAACTTTTTTATATCATGATTATGGTAGTTCCATGAATCTGCACATGTGATAAAATTGCATAGAACTGTATACATATATATGCATGTAACTGCATATAAAACTGGTGAAATCTGAAGAAGTTTTGTGGACTGAACCAATGTCAATTTCCTGATTTTGATACTGTGTTAAAGTCAAGTAAGATTTTACCTTTAGGGGAAGCTGGGGAAATGTATATGAAACCTCTTTACTATTTCTGCAATTTCCTGTGAATCTATAATTACTTCAAAACTTATAAGTTTTTAAAAAGCAATACAATTTTGTTCCATTGATCTATAGATCAATGGAACAAAATAGAAAGCCCAGAGATAAATCCACACACATATGGACACCTTATCTTTGACAAAGGAGGCAAGAATATACAATGGAGTAAAGACAATCTCTTTAACAACTGGTGCTGGGAAAACTGGTCAACCACTTGTAAAAGAATGAAACTAGATCACTTTCTAACACCGCACACAAAAATAAACTCAAAATGGATTAAAGATCTAAACGTAAGACCAGAAACTATAAAACTCCTAGAGGAGAACATAGGCAAAACACTCTCAGACATAAATCACAGCAGGATCCTCTATGATCCACCTCCCAGAATTCTGGAAATAAAAGCAAAAATAAACAAATGGGATCTAATTAAAATTAAAAGCTTCTGCACAACAAAGGAAAATATAAGCAAGGTGAAAAGACAGCCTTCTGAATGGGAGAAAATAATAGCAAATGAAGCAACTGACAAACAACTAATCTCAAAAATATACAAGCAACTTATGCAGCTCAATTCCAGAAAAATAAATGACCCAATCAAAAAATGGGCCAAAGAACTAAATAGACATTTCTCCAAAGAAGACATACGGATGGCTAACAAACACATGAAAAGATGCTCAACATCACTCATTATCAGAGAAATGCAAATCAAAACCACAATGAGGTACCACTTCACACCAGTCAGAATGGCTGCGATCCAAAAATCTGCAAGCAATAAATGCTGGAGAGGGTGTGGAGAAAAGGGAACCCTCCTACACTGTTGGTGGGAATGCAAACTAGTACAGCCACTATGGAGAACAGTGTGGAGATTCCTTAAAAAATTGCAAATAGAACTACCTTATGACCCAGCAATCCCACTGCTGGGCATACACACCGAGGAAACCAGAATTGAAAGAGACACATGTACCCCGATGTTCATCGCAGCACTGTTTATAATAGCCAGGACATGGAAACAACCTAGATGTCCATCAGCAGAGGAATGGATAAGAAAGCTGTGGTACATGTACACAATGGAGTATTACTCAGCCGTTAAAAAGAATTCATTTGAATCAGTTCTGATGAGATGGATGAAACTGGAGCCGATTATCCAGAGTGAAGTAAGCCAGAAAGAAAAACACCAATACAGTATACTAACACATATATATGGAATTTAGAAAGATGGCAATGATGACCCTGTATGCAAGACAGGAAAAAAGACACAGCTGTGTATAACGGACTTTTGGACTCAGAGGGAGAGGGAGAGGGTGGGATGATTTGGGAGAATGGCATTCTATCATGTATACTATCATGTAAGAATTGAATCGCCAGTCTATGTCTGACGCAGGATACAGCATGCTTGCGGCTGGTGCATGGGGATGACCCACAGAGATGTTATGGGGAGGGAGGTGGGAGGGGGGTTCATGTTTGGGAACACATGTAAGAATTAAAGATTTTAAAATTAAAAAAATAAAAAATAAAAAAATAAAAAGCAATACAAGGGATTTCTATTAAAACAACACACATTCAATATACTTATTTGCCTTTACTTCCTTCTGAAATCCCACTAAATGGATAATAAAGAAATAAAAAAGACAAAATCTAAAAGTACACACACACATGTACATATAGTAGTATGAGATCATAAAGGCAATAAATGACTATAACAATTTGGAAACTGGAAAATACATGGACAAGAGAGAACCTAAGTGGTTTCAGGGAAGAAAGTCAATAAGGAGCAAGTAGATTCATCCCACTGAATTTCAGAAAATTTCAAAGATTGAAGACACCAAACATCCAAAGGCAGGGGGCAAGGAGGGCCTGAAACCAGTGGGATTGAAAATATGTGGGAGAGAGTTTAGAAGTGCACGTGGCCTCCCTCACTGTCAAAGCCAGTGCTCAGCCTCTTCCTCCCAGTATCCAACAGAAGGTAGAATAGTCACCAGATGGAGGGGTCAACGCAGAGGCTTTAGTCCCATGGAGGCCAGACACAGATATGGTGGGATGAGGTGCGTGCTGAAAACAAAGAGTCTGTAGTACAAACTGCCTACCAGGCAGTAAGATAGCTTGCAACACTGGCTGCTGAGCTTATACATCACAGAAAGGAGATCAGAGAGTTTTTCTCTCTGGGGAAATTCAGTGGCTCAATAGAAAAGTCCTAGAGCAACTGATCTTTGAGGGTCCCTCAACCAAAAAGGCTGGGTTCCTGCCCACTCACTTTCCAGTGAACACACAAGTCAACATGCCCTGCCCATGCTTTTGAGAGTCTCATTCCTAAACATAAAGGACAGATAGTCAAGGATCACAGACATTTGAGGAAAGCCTTTAACAAGAAAGGCTAACACGAAAGCAGATATATGGGGGGAAAAAAAACCCACAGAGGAAGTAGGGATAATGCAGAAAGGCAGAAAAATAGTTAACAAAAATGTATTTTTGGAGAAATAAGAGACGACAGCATATCATGAAAAAAGAACAGTTTCCTATAATAAACAAACATTGAGAAAACCTAACCTGCCTCTTGAGAAATCTATATGCAGGCCAGGAAGCAACAGTTAGAAGTGGACAACAGGCTGGTTCCAAATAGGAAAAGGAGTACGTCAAGGCTGTATATTGTCACCCTGCTTATTTAACTTCTATGCAGAGTACATCATGAGAAACACTGGACTGGAAGAAACACAAGCTGGAATCAAGATTGCTGGGAGAAATATCAATCACCTCAGATATGCAGATGACACCACCCTTATGGCAGAAAGTGAAGAGGAGGTAAAAAGCTTCTTGATGAGAGTGAAAGAGGAGAGTGAAAAAGTTGGCTTAAAACTCAACATTCAGGAAACGAAGATCATGGCATCCGGTCCCATCACTCCATGGGAAATAGATGGGGAAACTGTGTCAGACTTTATTTTTTTGGGCTCCCAAATCACTGCAGATGATGATTGCAGCCATGAAATTAAAAGACGCTTACTCCTTGGAAGAAAAGTTATGACCAACCTAGATAGTATATTCAAAAGCAGAGACATTACTTTGCTGACTAAGGTCCATCTAGTCAAGGATATGGTTTTCCCAGGGGTCATGTATGGATGTGACAGTTGGACTGTGAAGAAGGCTCAGCGCCGAAGAATTGATGCTTCTGAACTGTGGTGTTGAAGAAGACTCTTGAGAGTCCCTCGGACTGCAAGGAGATCCAACCAGTCCATTCTGAAGGAGATCAGCCCTGGGATTTCTTTGGAAGGAATGATGCTAAAGCTGAAGCTCCAGTACTTTGGCCACCTCATGTGAAGAGTTGACTCATTGGAAAAGACTTTGATGCTGGGAGGGATTGGGGACAGGAGAAGATGGGGATGACTGAGGATGAGATGGCTGGATGGCATCACGGACTCGATGGACACGAGTCTGAGTGAACTCCGGGAGATGGTGATGGACAGGGAGGCCTGGCGTGCTGCGATTCAAAGAGTTGGACACGACTGAGCGACTGAACTGAACTGAACTGAAGATTTAAATTTCTTTACCAAAAAAAATTCAATAGAAAGATTGGAAGATAAGTTGAGGAAATCTCCAGCAAGTAGAATAAGAGAGAAAGAATGATATCTGCTGCTGCTGCTAAGTCGCTTCAGTCATGTCCGACTCTGTGCGACCCCATAGACGGCAGCCCACCAGGCTCCCACGTCCCTGGCATTCTCCAGGCGAGAACACTGGAGTGGGTTGCCATCTCCTTCTCCAATGCATGAAAGTGAAAAGTGAAAGTGAAGTCGCTCAGTTGTGTCCGACTCTTGGTGACCCCATGGACTGCCTACCAGGCTCCTCGGTCCATGGGATTTTCCAGGCAAGAGTACTGGAGTGGGTTGCCATTGCCTTCTCTGAATGATATCTAGTAATACTGTATTGTATATTTGAAAGTGACTGAGAGTAGATCTTAAAAGTTTTCATCACAGGAAAAAAAAATTATAACAATGTTTGATGATGGATGTTAACTAGACTTACTGTGATGATCATTTTACAATATATAGATAGATACTGAGTCATAGCACACACCTGAAACTTATATCTCAATAAAAATAAGAAAAAATTAATTTATCAAAACAAGAGACATAGAAATAGAAATTGGAGAGAGAGAAGAAAACTGAT
Source organism: Capricornis sumatraensis (assembly GCF_032405125.1). NCBI lineage: Eukaryota > Metazoa > Chordata > Mammalia > Artiodactyla > Bovidae > Capricornis > Capricornis sumatraensis. Next base: position 84,271,062 of record NC_091079.1, read on the forward strand.
GGATCACACGTGGCTCATTTTCTTCAACAGAGAAATGATATAGATAGAAAGGGGTGAGTGGTGGAGGATATGTTAACCAGATGTAACATGGGCCTTGATGTAATCGTGCCTTGAACTTCAAGCCAATAGTGAAAAGACACGTTAAAAAATAATCAGAAATGTGAATGTGCACTGGGTAATACATTATATTAAGAAATTACAGTAATATTGTTAATATGATATGGTAGTTTTTTTTTTAAGTTTCTATATATTTGAGATATATTTGTTGTTGTTTTGTTGCTCAGCTGTGTTTATATCTTTTGCAGCCCCATGGACTGTAGCCTGCCAGGCTCCAGTGTCCATGGGACTTCCCAGGCAAGAATACTAGAGTGGGTTGCCATTCCCTTCTCCAAGGGATCTTCCCAACTCAGGGATCAAACCTGAGCCTCCTGCTTTACAAGCAGATTCTTTACCACTGAGCCACTAGTGAAGATAATGAGATATATTCTGAAATATTTATTGGTGAAAAGTGATATTATATCTGGCATTGCTTTATTTTAAAATTTAACTTTATATTTTGGTCACACCACATGGCTTGTAGGATCTTAATTTCCCCACCAAGGATTGAACTTGGGCTCTAGTGGTGAAAGCACTGAGTCCTAACCACTGAATCACCAGGGGATTCTCTAAAATATACCTTTTCAAAAAGGTAAATATTAATCATTATACTGGGTGATGAGCATATAAGATTTTGCTTGGCTGTTCTCTCTGCTTCTTTTTTTTTAAGTTCTGTAATTTCAATCATAAAACTTTTCATTGAGAAAGAAAATTACAGGATCAGATGAAAGCCAAATATCTGACTAATAGGAATTTAAGAGAGTAAGAGCAGAAGAAAGAAAAGAAATTATCAAAAAGTAATTCAAAAAACCTGTCAGAACTGAAGAACATAAATTTCTAAAATCAAAGAATCCCTTCATTCAGGATTGACAGAGGGAAAATACAAGCTGAGGCTGGAACATCTCTTGTGCCAGAAAGAAAGGAAGTCCTTGCAAATGAAAGGAACATGTCAGAAGGAACTCGAAGGAACGCTCAGTGAATATTCATTGGAAGGACTGATACTGAAGCTGAAGCTCCAATACTTTGACCACCTGTTACGAAGAGCCAACTCATTGGAAAAGACCCTGATGCTGGGAAAGATTGAAGGCAGGCAGATAAAGGGGTGACAGAGGATAAGAAGGTTGGATGGCATCATTGACTCAATGGGCATGAGTTTGAACAAACTCAGGGAGACGGTGGAAGACAGGGAAGCCTGGCATGCTGCAGTCCATGGGGTTGCAAAGAGTCAGACATGGCTTAGCAACTGAACAACAACAACTGGTGGCCAAATTGGCACAATTTGAGCATCAAAATAAATAATGATAGAAATGGATTTATTCTATGTGGATAGAATAAAATAAGAATTCATGCTTCTATACTGATATAACTAAATAATTGAATAAGTAAATAGGTCAAAGCGAAAACTTTTGTATTCATTTGGACAAGACAAAAGCATCTCCACGTTGTTTCTTTCTTTCTATAAAGTAGAACACTTCAAATATATTAGTTTTATTCTTTTTCAACAGAATTCATTTTATTCTGGTCCCAGAAACTGCTTCTCATTTCAGGATTCGCGTTTTAGTTACACATGTGTACCCATTGCAGCCAAAAGAGCATACTTGTATTTTGGATAGTCATTCATTATTACAGTGACGATACCGACATATGATTAAAGGCCCTTCGATCTTGCCACCAACGTCCTTTTTGAGCCAATGCTGGCCTTCTTTGCACAAGCTTCTGTCATCGACTTCATTACTATCTTCTTTAGTCAGAAATTTGATGTTTCCATTATCTTTTTTCATGAACTTTGATCACTGTGAACTCTTGGAACGTCTAGTCCCTCAACTTAAAAACAAACTATTACCAGCTGTAATAGGATCTTTCTGGAAATTTGTTAGGAATTGATTTTCTCTATCGACCAACCCTAATTAATTTGTTCTACTTCACACATTCAGGGAGCAGACCTTCAAGTTCACCTATTATAGGCTCAAAATCTGTAAGTTCCTTAATTATATTATGTAGACTCTATGACAGTAGAGAAGGGGTGTGCTTACACAAGTATACTAACTTATAACACCCATCTTCTTAAAAGAATCCGCTATCAATAGACATTTTGCAATAGGCTTGGCTATGATTAATACCACCATTAAGGACAGGACAGTTCATCCAGATCTCTGAGCCCAGTTTCTTTATCACTATAATCAGAGAACCAACCAGTTCGCTTAGGTCTCCTCAGCCTCTATAATTCTTTTCTTTATTGTGTCTTAGAAGTGTGTTGAAAACATTTAAAAAATAGCACATAGTAGTCATTCCAAACAGTCTTTTCAAGTTATTTTTTTCATAAAATATGGAATGACTAGATTTATCAACATAGCATCATCACTAAATTTTAAAAAGTGAGCATAAGAATGAAAAGTCTAAAAAAACAGTTGAGAGCATTAGTTTAACATCTTAAGCTCTAGAATTTGAAAAACAGGCTGTACAATCTTCTGGGCTAGAACAGAGACAGTATGGAGGATATCAGCCTGGCTATTATTTTTAAATTCCAGATCCATAGTTGATAGATTGTAACTGCACTGTAAGTGCTAACCTAATATGTGTGTGTGTGTGTGTGTGTGCGGGTGTGTGTGTGCATACATGCACGCACGCATCCTAAGTAAGTCACTTCAGTTGTGTCCAACTCTTTGTAACCCTATGGGCTGTAGCCCGCCAGGCTCCTCTGTCCATGGGATTCTCCAAACAAGAATACTGGAGTGGGTTGCCATGCCCTCCTCCAGGGGATCTTCCTGACCCAGGGATCAAACCCACATCTCTTATGTCTCCTGCATTGGTAGGTGAGTTCTTTACCTCTAGTGCCACCTTGGAAGCCCTGACCTAATACTGCTTTGTTATCAAAATGCCCTTTTATATTTAATTATGGGCTGACTGGTCATTACATAGCCTATATAAACCTTAAAAGAACCATTTGCTTTGAACCTCTAGTAATAATACATGATAATGCACATTGTTTCAAAAATCTTTTGGAATAAATGCCACAATCCTAAATCACAGTTATCTATCTAATCAGAGTCATCCTAGCTAACAAAGTTTACGAAATGCATAACAAATTCTTAGATAACACTACAAGGCTATGTTAGAGTTTTAGTGGAATAGCCAGGATCTTTTCGTTCCAGGCAGAATAAAAGTTCCTTTATCTGTTCTGTGAGGAGTTTGGCAGTTGACTCAAGGGCATTTCTAACTTTTCAAAATGCAGGATTTCAAGCATATTGCCTGTGTCAAAAAAAAAAAAACAAAACACGTGTATTTTCTTCTTTTGGTCTGTACAAAAATTCTCTGTGGCAGACAAGGTTACTGATGTCAGTCCTGTGTTAGAGAAGAAGCTGAAATAGAGAGGTGGAGAGTTTCTCTCATTCACACAACTTCTTGGAGCTGTTGAGCAACAAACCTGGCTGAGCCCTAGGAGGAGGTCATCGTCCCAGATCTGGAAGTTATATATTTTGGCCCAAGAGAGTTTCCTCTAGACCCTGGAGACCAAAATTTTGAGCAGCCCAGCATGGTGAGGGCGTTCCTGTAGTCCTTCCCAACCTAAATGCCTCCATTTCTCTTGTCTGTGTCTTTGGTTTATTGTGGCCCTTTCTAGGCACCATTTATTTGGCTTGTTGGCTTTGCTAAGAATTTTAGGGGCATTTCTCCCTAGTATGATAAAATGGTTTCTTGATTCATTGAGGTTAATTTCTGTTGTTTCCTGCAGTAAGAAAACAAAGCAAAACCAAAAAAAGAGAGGAATTTCTCTCCCTTGGTCCTTGACCCACTCCTCCAAGCAGCCTGGGGAGTGGGCCTGCTTTGGTTCCTGGAGGGGATTCAACCCTCTTCCCCCTTGCCACCCTCCAAACCTTAGGCTTCTAAAGGGATTAGAGCTGAGTTGTACTAGAAACAGAGGGGCCCCTAGGGATGAAGGGGGCCAGCTACTCCCAAATTGTGCTCCAGAAGGGGCAGGACTTTTGCTGGGGATGGAGAGAAGCAAAAATAGAGACCAGAGTCACCAGTAAAAGCTATTTCCTTTGTGCCACAAGGAACATTTCTTATGGCTGCTTGGCAGTGAGAGTAATGGAATGAATAGGACCACTTGCCTTTGAACAGATTCTGCAGGCCTGGGCCATAAGTATCTGCAACTGGGGTGGCCTGAGGAATAGATGCGCTTCCATCTTCTGGGTACCACTTATCCGACACCATCTCTATTCTTGGGTGGAGGTGAAGAAAATTGTTCTCCAGGGGAGGAGGGCAATATTTGTACCCATCATATCAAAGATGATAGCTACTATTCATTGTGGGCTTCCCAGGTGGTGCTAGTGGTAAAGAACCTGCCTGCCACTGCAGGACACAAGAGACACGGGTTCGATCCCTGGGTCGGGAAGATCCCCTGGAGGAGGGCATGGCAATCTACTCCGGTATTCTTGCTTGGAGAATCCCATGGTCAGAAGAGCCTGTCAGGCTACAGTCCATAGGATTGCAAAGAGTTGGACACGACTAAAGCAACTTAGCATATACGCACTATTCATTGTACATTTACCATACACCTGACACACTGCTTACTTAGCAGGGCAATTTATGAAAAATTTCATGTGGTGGAACAACTTGATTACAGTATTAACTGTATCTGTATTCAAGGATGTAGGCTGATCAGGAAAGAATGAGAAGAATTTTTCAGTATCTCTTCCCAGGAAGGAACCTAGGCGCTGTGTTCTGAGGCTTAGATTTCTTTTACCCTCTGGGAAGAGTCAGGTGGCCTTTATTTATGAAGGTCCGAATCACAGATAGAAACCTAGGGACCTGAGTTTCTGTTTTATTTGGCCTAAAAAATGTTTCAGGAGAATTTGAATTAGAAACCCACATTTTAAAAATAGGGATTTTTAAAGATCAGTTTTTCTAAAACAGATTTTATATAAAAATTCTGAATTTCTCATGTGTGTTGAAAAATCAGATTTGGTAACATTCAATCTGACTCCATTGTGACAACAATCAGCTGGAGCTGAGTTGAGGCTCTCGGGTGACACAAGCTTGCTCTTCTCACGTTGCCACTGTCCCCAAGTGCCTGGGGATCTTCTGTGGGGCCCATTTCATTGAAGAACATTCCTGCCTATGAGCGTCCCCTATGAATGTTTGATCTCTGCTCTGGGGCTACTGAGGGGAGAAGAACTAGATATTTCCAGATCATGGAGGAAGACTGGCCCAGAAGTGACTTCTTTAAATCTGGACAAGAGGACAGGATCTGCGGCATGTCCACAAGCACATGTATTGGGTGTAAAGTCTTTTAAATCTTATTTTTTTCTGCCAAATATGTAGATATAGACCAAACATCCATTGAGCCATGCATAGTTGTCATGTAATGTGTAAAAATTGGATCATTATTTTAAATGGATCCTATTTTATTTAAACTTAATTTATTGAATATAGAAATGAATCATAAACATCTTCATGGGTAGTGAAGATATGGGTTATATAGGGTTTCCTTGGTGGCTCAGCAGTAAAGAATCTGCTTGCCAGTGCGGGTTCAATCCCTGGGTCTGGAAGATCTCCTGGAGAAGGAAACAGCAACCCACTCCAGTATTTTTCCTGGAGAATCCCATGGACCAAGGAGCTTGGCAGGCTACAGTCCATGGGGTCGCAAAAGAGTCAGACACGACTGAGCGACTGAACAGCAACAATGGGTTATACAGGAAATAATTGGTGTATTGGTTTCCTGTGGCTGTTGTAACAAACTGCCACCAATTTGGTGGCTTAAAACAATAGAACTTTTATTCTTTTGTAGTTCTAGAGGCCAGAAGTCCATAATCAAGGTATTGGCAGGGCTACATTCCCTCTGAGGACTCTAGGGGAGACTCCTCCCTCGTTTCTTTCGGCTTTTGGCAGCAGCAGGCCGACTGCGCAACTGCAGTGAGTATGTCTGTCTTCACATGGCCTCTGCGTGTCTCCAATCTCCCTCCACTCTTCTCTTGTAAGGACACCTGTCATTGAATTTAAGCACCACCCAGATAGTTGAGGATGGTCTCACCTTGAGATCCTTAATTACCTCTGCAAAGACCCCTTTTCCACATCAAGTCCCATGTACAGCTTCCAGGAGGACATACCGTTTGAGGGAGTGGAGGTGGGAAGAGGGCACTGTTGAAACCACTGTGTGCTGTGCTCAGTCACTTTAGTCGTGTCCATCTCTTTGCAACCCCATGGACTGCAGCCCGCCAGGCTCCTCTGTCCATAGGATTCTCCAGGCAAGAATACAGGAATGGGTTGCCATGCCCTCCTCCAGGGGATCTTCCTGACCAAGGGACCGAACCCATGTCTCCTGCTCCTCCTGGATTGCAGATGGATTCTTTACTGCTGAGCCACCGGGGACAACACTTAGATAAATAAATTTTCTCTTAAAAATGATTTTTAAAAACATTGATTGGTTCCACTTTCTGGGTCCCTTTTTTGTGTGGTTGCAAGGTGGGCAGAACTGAGCTGAGGGCAGAACTCATTTTGAGTCATTGAGTGGCTCCAGGATATAATGTGGTGATAAAATACTGGCCACACACCTAAGAAATATGCCCTGAGGGTTTAGATCCCTGTGCTTTGCCCTCTGGAGGAAGTGGTGGCAAAAGAGCAGCAGCAAGGTTACCGATCCCTCTCCCCAGGGTGTGGGACTCGGATGACATAGCTCAAGCGAGGCTTCTAGAGAGCCCAACAGCCCCTACTCGTTCATGCACTGTCCAACATTTCTAAAAAGCTGACTTCAATAAGGGGTTATTTTGTTTGGCAGACAAGAAAGAGCTATTTTAACAGTTCTCTTTTATTTATTCGGCCTCCGGGATTATGCATGGAAGGATTCGATGCGGTTGGCACATAGTTCCCTTTCAGATTTCTGAAGTTACCCTAACCACCTGAAAACTAGATTCTTAGAATATCCAGGTCCTGGGAGCAATCCAGAGCCTTCATTGGTGATGAGGCTATGTGTATGGTACCCGGAGTGAGGTACCATTCTTTGAATATGGTAGCAAGATTCAGCAGAACCTTCAAGAAAACATTTCCTGCACTGTCCAAAAAGTTCCCATACATGGGAATGTTATAACAGTCGATACCATTTACCAGGTGCTTCGAAGAGCCCTGGCACAGTGCTGGGCCCTTGGCAGGTACTACGTTTACTCTTTCATTTAAACTTTATAGTAACTCTTAAGGCACACATTATTTTTATCATCCCCATTTTATAAACGAGGACACGGAGGCACAGAGAAGTTAATGACTCACCCAAGATTGGTGAGCAGCACAGGCGAGACTCAAAGCCAGCCAGAACAGCTCTGGAGACCATGCTCTTAGCCACTTCATCGGCATCTCCCACTCTCTTTCTTTTCCTTTGGCTGCTCTGGGTCTTCGTCGCTGAGCTTGGGCTTTTTTCTGTCTAGCTGTGCTGATCGGGGGCTGCTCTTCCTTGTGGTGCTTGAGCTTCTCATTGTGGTGGCCTCTCCTGTCGCAGAGCTCGGACTCTAGGCGCACGGGCTTCAGTAGTTGTGGCTCACGGGCTTAGTTGCCCCTCAGCATGTGGGATCCTCCGGGACCAGCGATGGAACCCGTGTCTTCTGCATTAGCAGGCAGACTTAACCACCGGACCACCAGGGAAGTCTTCTCCTACTCTAATTCTGACAAAACTGTGCCCTGGCTAGGGTCATTTTCAGTATGCCCCCATCCCCTCCCTCCTTTTCTTTCTCCTTTCTTTCTGAGACCAGGAGGGTGGAAGAAAGCCTATGGATTTTTCAGTCAGTCTCACCTCAATTCAAACCCTGTTTGTGTGCACCTAGACGGGTTAGATAACTTTTCTGAGCCTCAGTTTCCTCAGTTTAAAATGCTCATTATAATAACTAGTTCATAGAATTGTCATGTGAATTGAATAATATATGATGCTGTGAATATTACCCAGATCACCGCTGGGACCAAGGCACCCTTCATTTCCTTCCCCTGCTGCTGGGACTTTGCCTGCTGACTGTTCAGAGCTGAGCCTCTTCTGGTGATTGCTGTCAGCTGAAGGGAGTCATATTAAAAAGTAGAGACATTACTTTGCCAACAAATGTCCATCTAGTGAAAGCTATGGTTTTTCCAGTAGTCATGTATAGATGTGAGAATTGGACTATAAAAAAAGCTGAGTGCCAAAGAAGTGATGCTTTCAAACTGTGCTGTTGGAGAATACTCTTGAGAGTACCTTGGACTGCAAGGAGATCTAATCAGTCAATCCTAAAGGAAATCAGTCCTGAATATTCATTGGAAGGATTGATGCTGAAGCTGAAACTCCAATACTTTGGCCACCTGATGTGAAGAACTGACTCATTGGAAACAACCCTGATGCTGGGAAAGATTGAAGGCAGGAGGAGAAGGGGACAACAGAGGATGAGATGGTTGGATGGCATCACCGACACAATGGATATGAGTTTGGTAGGCTCCAGGAGTTGGTAATGGACACGGAAGCCTGGCATGCTGCAATCCATGGAGTCGCAAAGAGTCGGACATGAGTGGGCGACTGAACTGAACTGAAGGGAGTCAGTCACTGGAAGTTCTGCCCCCTCCTCAGGGTCAACCCGTATCCAATAACTTCTTAAATAAATGTGGAGAGAGGGCATGAGCCCAGCCCCTTTACCTCAATTTAGGACAACGCTGAAGGACCATCCCAGCTCCAGAGGCTTCCCATAGGAGGAATGGCTGATGTTGCTATAGCAGCTACGTCATCACTCCACTTCTCCCTCTGCCCAGTCTTGCTGCCTTTAGCCCTCTCGGGTGTTGGTGTTGACATCACTTCCCAGTGAACTTTCATCCCCTCGTCTGTTTCCTGAGGAAACTGATCTACAGTAGTTAATGTTTGCAGGATGTCTGACACATGGTGTACATTTGATAAATTCTTTCCAAGGTTCCTGCTCACCTCAGGTACATCCTACAGCAATGCCTCACCACTTGGGAGCGTACTGTGCCTTGGGTTACCTCTGTTTCACCAGAATTTAGCAATCCCACGTCTTACATCCACAGGGGAGCACCTTGTCAAAAGCTGGTTAGTCATGGGTCAATGTCTGTCTTCACCTGGATGGGGGAGGGGGGCATGTAACCTGCATCAAGTTGGTCACAGGGTAAGTCTGATTCTAGAGGAGACCCTGTCACACCATGTGGGTAACTGCCCACAGCCCCAGACATAAAAGGCTTTCAGTGAATGTTTGTCGTAAGGCTGTGATGTAATGATGGAAGGCTGCTACTGACCCTGAAGAATAGACATTCAGTTTTCAGAATTCAAAATAGATGGAATTCAAAAACTAGACACAAACAGTCTTTCAACAGTAAGCGCTTTGAGAACTTCATAACATTTGGAATTTCTGTACCATCAGCAACATGCCTGAGAAATCTAAGCAGTGTGGCCTAAGAGCTACAGGGTATAGATAGAGCAGGGAGCAGCTACAACACACAACTAGTGGGGCACGTGGTCTTGCCCCCTGGCAACGTTGCCTGCAGAGCCCTGACCACCCCAGGCTGGGGACTGTATGGCCAGGAAGGAGAAACAGTCTGGGGCAGTTCCGTGCATTGTCTTGTGGGCAGGCTGTGGGCACTGCAGAAAAGGCAGTGGGCTGTTCCAGATGATGTTCACTATGGGCCTTAATTTTCCACTTTATTGCAAGATAATATGAAGATGGGAGGTAATATGAATATGTATAGAGTGATACTCTATAGCCAAAACAACTGGCCTGCTGTAGTGTTAAAGGCATGTGGTATACCTTTATCAAGGAGTATCCCTAAGCAATGGCCTATCTTTAAAGTAACTAATAAAAATGATTCAATGCAATCCCTATCAAGCTACCAACGGTATTTTTCACAGAGCTAGAACAAATAATTTCACAATTTGTATGGAAATACAAAAAAAAAACTCAAATAGCCAAAGCAATCTTGAGAAAGAAGAATGGAAATGAAGGAATCAATCTGCCTGACTTCAGGCTCTACTACAAAGCCACAGTCATCAAGACAGTATGGTACTGGCACAAAGACAGAAATATAGATCAATGGAACAAAATAGAAAGCCCAGAGATAAATCCTTGCACCTATCTTTGACAAAGGAGGCAAGAATATACAATGGAGAAAAGACAATCTCTTTAACAACTGGTGCTGGGAAAACTGGTCAACCACTTGTAAAAGAATGAAACTAGAACACTTTCTAACACCATACACAGAAATAAACTCAAAATGGATTAAAGATCTAAATGTAAGACCAGAAACTATAAAACTCCTAGAGGAGAACATAGGCAAAACACTCTCCAACATAAATCACAGCAGGATCCTCTATGACCCACCTCCCAGAATACTGGAAATAAAAGCAAAAATAAACAAATGGGACCTAATTAAAATTAAAAGCTTCTGCACAACAAAAGAAACTATAAGCAAGGTGAAAAGACAGCCTTCTGAATGGGAGAAAATAATAGCAAATGAAGCAACTGACAAATAACTAATCTCAAAAATATACAAGCAATTTGTGCAGCTCAATTCCAGAAAAATAAATGACCCAATCAAAAAATGGGCCAAAGACCTAAACAGACATTTCTCCAAAGAAGACACACAGATGGCTAACACATGAAAAGATGCTCAACATCACTCATTATCAGAGAAATGCAAATCAAAACCACAATGAGGTACCATTTCACGCCAGTCAGAATGGCTGCTATCCAAAAGTCTACAAGCAATAAATGCTGGAGAGGGTGTAGAGAAAAGGGAACCCTCTTACGCTGTTGGTGGGAATGCAAACTAGTACAGCCACTATGGAGAACAGTGTGGAGATTTGGAGATTCCTTAAAAACTGGAAATAGAACTGCCCAGCAGTATCCCACTGCTGGGCATACACACCGAGGAAACCAGAATTGAAAGAGACTTGTAGACCCCAATGTTCATCGCAGCACTGTTTATAGTAGCCAGGACATGGAAGCAACCTAGATGTCCATCAGCAGACGAATGGGTAAGAAAGCTGTGGTACATATACACAATGGAGTATTACTCAGCCATTAAAAAGAATACATTTGAATCATTTCTAATGAGGTGGATGAAACTGGAGCCTATTATACAGAGTGAAGTAAGCCAGAAAGAAAAACACCAATACAGTATACTAAGGCATACATATAGAATTTAGAAAGATGGTAATGATAACCCTGTATGTGAGACAGCAAAAGAGACACAGATGTATAGAACAGTCTTTTGGACTCTGTGGGAGAGGACAAGGGTGGGATGATTTGAGCGAATGGCATTGAAACATGTATAATATCATATGTGAAACGAATCGCCAGTCCAGGTTCAATGCATGATGCAGGATGCTTGGGGCTGGTGCACTGGGATGACCCAGAGGGATGGGATAGGGAGGGAGGTGGGAGGGGGGTTCAGGATGGGGAACACGTGTACACTCGTGGCAGATTCATGTTGATGTATGGCAAAAACCAATACAATATTGTAAAGTAATTAGCCTCCAATTAAATAAATTTATACTTAATAAAATAATGAAGCATTAAAACAAAACAAAACAAATAACTAATAAAAATGAACCTCCCTGATGGTCCAGTGGTTTAGAATCCACCTTGCCAATGCAGGGAAAACGGATTCTGTCCTACATGCCGTGGGGCAGCTAAGCCCATGTGCCTCAGCTACTGAGCCCATGCAACCTAGAGCCTGTGCTCCACATCCAGAGAAGCCACCACAATGGGAAGCCTGAGCACCACGACTAGAGAGTAGCCCCTGCTCACTGCAACTAGGGAGAGCCCAAATGCAGCAACAAAGACCCAGTGCAGCCAAAAGTAAAGAGATAAAAACAGTACAAATAATCTTAAAAGTCCCCAAACCTAGTAGGACGCACAAAGGCCACTTAGTATTGCTTATGTTGGGAGGTCAAGAGGTTTGCCAAAAAGAACACAAGCTCTAGTGCAAGACTGAGCTGCTTTTTAAATTGGGTCCACGTTATAAATTTAACCTGATAACCTTAGAAATTATTAACCTTATAGATCATTCCTTCAACTGTGGAATGAATATAATTTTTCCTCCTAGTGTTTGTTGCAAGAATTTAATGAGAACATTCATTTCATATCTGTTTGATATGAAATACTACTCAAATATAAGATATTCATATATTGCATGGAAATAGTGACATTTAAGCACTCATTGGTGAACAATTTTGGGGTTCTCAGGAAATCTTCCTTAGACATTGTAGTGGGAGTCTGTTCATTCTGGCCTTTCTTTGGGTAACAGAACACTTCTTCTCTGTAGGAAATTCCTTTCATGTGATTTGCTAGCAAATGACCTTATCTCCTCTAACCACAGAAGACAAGAACAAAATTGTCCTCTCTGGCCATGTCATTTGGCCCAGGGATGAATATACAACCCTACTTGGGTTAGTCAGAGCCTTCTCCAGACTACTGGGCTAGAGATATTGGGAAAGATTGTTACTTTTTGCTAGATTGCCAGACTGGTAGGATGTTAAGCTGGGGATGCTGGAGAATGTCTGGAGCAGGCCTGTCCAGGAGGTGGTGAGAGCGAATCTCAAAAGAGCATGAGAGCCTGGATCCAGCCACTCTAGGAACTAGCTACACCTCTACACTTCCCAGATGTGGAAACCAAAGACATTCCCCTTTTCCTTAAGTTGGTTTGAATATTGCAACCAACAGGGTCTTGCACAATGCAAGACTTCAGAATAAGTTAGCAGACTTGAATCAATAATACCCATCTATTTCCAAAGAATCAAATAGGTCTTAGCATCTCCATTTCCTCACCTGTAAAATGAAGGGCAGAACATTTACTTCCCAAGGCACTTATGAAGGTTCAAAGAGGTAACATATGTAAAATTCCTTCTTTGGGGTTCATAAAATGTTAGCTACTCTGCATTGGGCATGGGAAGTCTCTATTGGATTTATATGGCTCAGCTCAGTTCAGTTGCTCAGTTATGTCTGACTCTTTGCGACCCCATGGACTGAAGCACGCCAGGCCTCCCTCTTCATTACCAACTCCTGGAGTTTATTCAAACTCACATCCATTGAGTCGGTGATGCCATCCAGCCATCTCATCTTCTGTCGTCCCCTTCTCTTCCTGCCTTCAATCTTTTCCAGCATCAGGGTCTTTTCAAATGAGTCAGTTCTTCGCATCAGGTGGCCAAAGTATTGGAGTTTGACTTCATATAGATGTTTTTCACTTTAGGGAAAAATATCTCCTGTAATCTTGAGTACCTGGTTACCTTCCACAACAAATTTGCTTAGTTAAGCTTTTCCTCCATAAATTAGCTTCAGTCCTGTTCTGTATAGGACTGACTTCATCCCTAGGTGAGGCAACAACCTCCTAATATTTCTTTAATTGCTGTTCCACCAGTCCTCTTCATCTTATGGCTGATGCTTGGAATTGTACCATCAGAGCTTCATAATTGAAAAATAAAACTATTAAAATATAATATATATGTGGAAATGTAGACATATTGTGAGTATGTGCTTCAGTGAATTTCCACCAACTATAGCCCTCATCCAAAGTACGAAACACAAAATTACTAGCATCTCAGAAGCCTCCTCCGTGTTTCCTGCCCTAAGCCATTATATTCCTCCAAAAGTTACCTCTGTCTTGATTTCTAAGAACATTGATTATTTTACCTGTTTCTTCTTCTTTACATAAAAGAAATTATCTGGGGCTTACTCATTAGTATCTGACTTCTTTTGCTCAGTATTATTATTATTATAAGATTCAATCATGTTGTTGAGCTACAGTTTGTCCATTCCCATCACTGCATAGAATTCCACCCTACTATTTATTCATTCAGCTGTTAACAGGCATTGCTTCCCTGGTGGCTCAGTTGGGAAAGAATTCACCTGCAATGCAGGAGACCCAGGTTCAATCCCTGGGTTGGGAAGATCCCCTGGAGAAGGAAATGGTAACCCACCCCACTATTCTTGCCTGGGAAATCCCATGGACAGAGGAGCCAGGAGGGCTACAATCCACGGGGTTGCAAGAGTTGGACACAACTTATTGACTAAGGCACCACCACCACCACATGAATAGTGTTGCTGTAAATGGGACTTTGTTTCCAAGGTGACACTAGTGGTAAAAAAAACCTTGTGCCAATGCAGGAGACGGCAGAGACGCAGGTTCAATCCCAGGGTCGGGAAGATTCCTTGGAGAAGGAAATAGCAACCCACTGCAGAATTCTTGCCTGGAGAATTCCATGGACAGGGAAACCTGGTGAGCTGCAGCCCATGGGGTCACAAAGAGTCAGATGTGACTGAATCAACTGAGCTCATACACACAAATAGAACTTTTAGCTGAACATATTGATGCAGTTCTGTTGAATGTATATTACTAGATGGATTACTGAGTTGTGACATATGCTTTTTTTCAGCTTTAATAGATATCACATAACATTTTCCCATGATGTTCCATGTCTTTTAACATAAGGTTTTCTTAGTGTTGGAACTCATTATGAGGATGATATTGCAAGCCAGGGAAAATAGAGTTATGCTTTCAAAATTCTGAGGGAAAATTATGTATAGATTTTAACACAAGAAAAACTCTCATTCAAATGGAAATATAAAATATGTACATTTCTAGACATATAAAGTATCTTGTACTCCCCTCCCCAAATTTTTAGATTGCCCATAAAGAGTGGGAATATGGGTGGTTTTCATTCTTTAGAAAACTTTGTGTACTAATTGTTTCATAGTAAGCTTGTTTCATTGTTCTAATCACCCATACAGAAATATAATAATAGCTAACCTTATTTGTGGCTAATTGATTACTTATTGATTAAGATCTAGGCCTACTCTAAACAGTCTGTATTTTATGAATTCTTCAAAGCAAGTCTTTGAGATAGGTGCTACTGTTATCTCCATTATCTATATGGGGAAACTGAAGCACAGGGTGGTTAGGTGACTTGCCCACTGTCACCTGTCAGTATTCAAACCCAAGGAACCTGGCTGAGAGGCTGACCCTCCTAAAAGGAAATTAAACGAAGAGAACAAAAAGAGAAGGCAAATGTTGCCAACAATGACAACATCACTCTCACTATTTTCACAAAGACAAGAGCTGCAGCTCCAGCATCCTTCATGTTATCTTGATGTGCTTACTGTGGGGTGAGGTCTTTCACTGGGGACATTGTGCACACAGCACTAAAAGGAGCATGCCCACCTGAAATCCAGTGTGTCTCCACCCTGGGAACAGTGAGCCTGGGCTCTGCTCACTTTTAAATGCATTTGGCAGCTTTGGCAGTTCTGGCCATCATCAATACCACTTCACTTAATTCCAAGAAGTCTGGTATGTTTGGGAGCACTTCTTTGCCTCAAACTAAATTGGCCAGTCCCAGGGTGAGCACCTGAATCTATACTAGACTGGTCTGAACCTCTTCTGTGTATATAAGAATGGAAAATACTAGACATCACTCACTTCATCCAATTAAGTCCTTTATTTAGTTTTAATAGTAGAACTAAGAGCCTGACCTAAGTTATTCCTTCTTCAGTAGATGCCATTTCAATGGATTTTGCAGTCCCTCTGATAACAGTATTCTTATTTCAGCCATCTTTGTTTCTTTAAATAATTGCATTACATAATATCTCATAAGCTGAAATTGTATTGACTGTATCTGGTGACATTTGTGCATTCCAATGCCTCCAAAAAGCCCCGTTCAGTCTGGTATTGAACTGTATCCAAATGGAAACCCATTAAAAAACTATTTTCCTGGCAAGAAATAATAGATATGAACCTAGACTAATGTGGTATTAAAGAGGCCTAGGAAGTTACACAGTTAAACGTTTGTTTGCTAGAATCCCATGTCAGGCAATGTAAATATTTTCTCCCTGCGGATGTACTGTGAACTGATTTGAGGTTAACCTGGTTTAAATCCTGGCAAGTGGAGTTAGTGTTTCTTATGCTTGGATTTTGTTATAAAAATCCTGGCAATAAATGATTTTAGCCCTATTATATTTTAACACCCTTGAAACCAATGTCTGTATTAGCTTCCTATATCAAGAAGGGAGAAGATTATAACTCTAGGGATTCTACCGTTTTTCTCCTCACATCCTTTTTGGCATAAAGTTAAATTTCCTTTTTCACTTCTCTCATTTTCATAATAAGAAGTACTAGATTCTCCTGGGGCTTCCCAGGTGATGCTAGTGGTAAAGAACCCACCTGCCAATGCAAGAGACTTAAGATATGTGGGTTTGATCCCTAGGTCGGGAAGATCCCCTGGAGGGGGTCATGGCAACCCACTCCAGTATTCTTGCTGGAGAATCGCATAGACAGAGGAGCCTGGCGGGCTACAGTGTGGAGGGTCACAAAGAGCCAGACACGACTGAAGTGACTGAGCCACATGTACAGTTCTCCTACTGACCCCACTTTGACCCTTGCTTTCTCCTCAGAGTCTATGGATTCCCTGTGACCCACCCAGGCTGGGCCTCCCAGAACCCCCCAGCCATGACCCTGAATTTCAGTCAAGCTTGAGTGGAATAGACCACTAAACATTTGAGTCCAGCCGGCACTTTTCCTTAACATATGCAATTAAATCTCTTGGGCTGGCATTCTTTCAGATAGGGCAGCTAGGACTCCAAATAATTTTCTTCGGGTCCCACAGGGAAACAGTCCACAGACTTTGAACTTGGGTTCACAAGTCTGTCTCCGCAAAACTATCAATTTGTTTTGATCCAAAAGACGCAAGTGTCTCATTACTATGTCCTCCTTCATTATAAAGATAGAAGGGTTATAATCATCTGCACAAATTCATACCAAGGTGTTTCCATTCCCTCTTCAACTTCTTAAAGATGAAATGCCCAAATAAATGAAGTACTAATAATAGCCTGCAAGATAATTACCTATAAAGTGTCTTTGCATTTTAATTGGGCAAAATCTTCCTGTGTTTAGTTGCTCAGTCATGTACGACTCTATGGACTATAACCCACTAGGTTCCTCCATCCCAGGGATTTTCCAAGCAAGAATACTGGATTGGGTTGCCATTTCCTTCTTCAGGGGATCTTCCAGACCCAGGGATCTCTTGGGTCTCCTGCACTGCAGGCAGATTCTTTACCTGTGAGCCACCAGCTTCCCTTAGGTTAAGTGAATGTAACTCTGAGACTTCAGTGAGTCCTGAGAGGTTTCTGGTGCAAAGGAAGGTGGGTTGACTGATGTGTCAGGAATCACTCAAATCCCGCTGTATCAGAAGCTTAGCCTTCCAGCAGTGGACAGTCACCCATCGCCCACCCTCGCTGCTGCTGCCCCTGCGGTTTAGCTTGATCTTAGCCCAAGGTCTGGACTTCCGTGTTTTTGGACCATCCTTGTCCATAGTCCTTCTCCCTCAGCTTTATGTTTGCAGCCATTTCTGAAAATATTGTGTGCACAAGTTCAGTCGTGTTCGTCTTTGTGACGCCATGGACTATAGCCTGCCAGGCTTCCCTGTCCATGGTATTCTCCAGGCAAGAATACTGGAGCGGGTTGCCATTTCTCCTCCATGGGATCTTCCTGACCCAGGGATCGAACTTGAGTGTCCTGTGTTTCCTGTATTGGCAGGCCAATTTTTTACCACTGGTGCCACCTGGGAAGCCCATGTTCTGAAAACATTGGGTTGGCCAAAAAGGTCATTTGGTTTTTCCATAATATCTCGTGGAAAAACTTGAATGAACTTCTTGGCCAACCCAATATAATTCCAAACCTATCATCTTTAACTCCTGTTTCAAATTTAAAGAAAAAATAATTTCTTTCATATATCTGTGCACTCTTCACATTGCTGTATAATTGCCTGCATGTTCGCTCTCTTCTATTGGGCCTGAGGGATTCTCAAAGGGAAGAACTAGGTCTTCCTCCAGCCTTGTCTGTCTGACTTCTCTAGGCTCACTCAGCAACTATCCCTGGTCTTTTTTCTGCTTCTCCAGCACACCAAGCTCCTTCTCACCTCAGGGCCTTTGCACTTTCTGTCCTTTCTACCTAGAGAGTTCGTCTTGTATATCTTCATGTGGCAGACTCCTCATCAACAGCTGTCAGACAGCTGCCACCTCTCTGAGAGATGGTTTCTTTTTAAAAAAGAAATAGAAAACACAACCTACTCTTGGTGAGAGGAGAGATTTTATTTGTTTAGTTTTGACTGCTGGGTCTTCATTTCTGTGTGTGTGTTTTCTCTGGTCTCCATGAGGCGGGCTGCTCTTCGTTGTGGTGTGCGGGCTTCTCTTGTTTCGGATCACAGGCTGTGAGTGAAAGGGCTTCAGTAGCTGTGGCACATGGGCTTAGCTGCTCTGTGGCATGTGGGATCTTGTCAGACCAGGGGTTGAACCTGTGTCCCCTGCATTGGCAGGCAGATTCTTTGTCTACTGTGCCACCAGAGAAGTCTCAGAGAGACTCTTTCTGATATCTCATGTAAAGAAGCCTCCAACCTCCAGTCACTCCGTCACATTTGGCTGTGGGATCTTAGTTCCCCGACCAGGTGTTGAACTCAGGCCCTTGGCAGTGAAAGAGGGGAGTCCTCACCACTGGACCACCAGGGAATTCCTTGTTTTGTTTTCTTCACAGCAATATCTGATGTTATCAGGTTGATTTTAATCTTTTAAAGCAAACAAACAAAAACTCTGTTTTAACTCCCTGAGAAAAACATCTTGTCTTGTTCACTGCTATGTTCTTAGCACCTTGAAAGGTAGCTAGCATCTAGAAAACAGTCAGTAAGTACTGATGTAATACATGGATGACGAGTAGTACTCAATAAATGTTACTTGAATGAATAATAAATGGATGTGTTTGGTTTTCCCTTCTGATCACTCACATCCACACCTTTCATGTGGCATAATCACCTTCTCCTTTATATTGGAATGACCTCAATTCTCTGGGTATTCTTGGAGCTCAAATAGGCAGGAACCCTGTGGAATTCATCTGTGTATCTTCCTTAGCATGAGAAACTCACACTGTAGTTTTCAGCAAGCATCTGAGTGACTCCTTTCATTTTCTTTTTTTAGAAAGTCTTAAAAAAATTTCTTTTTTCAATTTTTGGCAGCTCTGGGTCTTGGCTGTGGTGTGTGGGCTCTAGAGTGCGTAGTTCAGCCATGCAGGCTCTCTAGTTGTGGCATGCAGATTCAGTAGTTGCAACACATGAGCAATTGCTCTGAGGCATGTGGGATCTTACTTCTCCAACCAAGAACTGAACCAGAGTCCCCTGCATTGGAAGGCAAATTCTTAACCACTGGACCACTAGGGAAGTCCCACTCCTTCCATTTTCAAATATCTAACAGAGCCCAAGAAATGCCACTTGTGTTCTTACCAATGACTCAAACTAACCTGGCATTCTGTCTTTATGGGTAAGCATGCATGTTCATGATGCTTAGGGTAGAAAAGCACGATCTGCATGGCCAAACCTTCTATTCATGCTTCTGAATCTCAGAACTGAATGTGCTGAAAAGGTCTGGACAGCAGTTTCCTCATGGGTGAAATTATCAACAGTATCAATTGACTTGCTTCCAATAACCTTGTACTGACCTTTGAACCTCAAAAGCACATCAAGATATCTTTAAAGAGCACCCTCAGCAATGCCCTGTGCTCGGTTGTGACTTAACAATCAAATCCATGTACAAGCAGAGCTTGGGGTATTTTCCCCCTGATGGGTGTTTTTTAACTTATACGTAGGCCAAAATTCATCTGTCATTTTTACTTTGCATAGTTTATTCCTGTCATTTTTGGCATATCATTCCCTGTAAAAATTTAGTATCATTTTCAAATTTAGAGATTTTACTGTGCATTCTCTTTTCCAAAACATAATAAACCATTAAATTAGATTGGTCTAGGATTGATTCCTTGGGAAATTCCACAGTTTACATTTTTCCACTTAATACTATTTCCATTATCTTGATACTAATTCTTTATTCATAATAAAACCCTCTGTCTAATCCTAAGGTAACTCAATTAAAAAACAACATTGCTATGAAAAATTTTCAAAGATTTTTCCAAGAATAAAATACACTTGATATCTTCTTTTCCCACATGTTTATTTTTTTTCCCGATTTTTTTACAGATTAGTTAGGCATGATTTCTTCTAACAGAAATTGAGCTGGCTTTTCTCTAATTGACAAATACTCAGTAATCCTATTTTTCATTCACATTTCCACTAATGTGTAGATGTCTTCCTTTTATAGTCTTGATTCTCTCCCACTAAATACTTTAGACTGGGTAAATAATGATTACATCTAGAATCTCAATGTTCAGCTTTTCTTTGTTAACATAGGAAGTAGATAGAAGAGAGTACTACAAAAACAAACAAAAAACCCCACCATATCTACCTTACTATTTTAAAAATTATTTTTTTATGTGATTAAAAATTACTGTCCATGTGCCACATTCAGCCACTGGTAAACGTGTGAGAAAATTAGTAAAAAATGATCTGACCAAAATAATTGTATTTTCAGCATCCATTTAAATATTTCAATGTTTTTCTTTTCTCTTCTCTTTAGCTTGCCTCCTAATTCATTCTATCATGCTCTCATCCAGATATTGTTACAGCTCTTTCCTCAAGATTTATTTATTTTTTTCCTTTTATCTCTAACTCTTTTACTCTGTGTTTAGTTTCATTGCTAATAGCCAGTAGTTGGTCTAGTAATGAATTTTAACTTGGAATACTCATTCACCCTCTATTTTATGGTTATTGATGTTACTCTTACAAGTTTTAAATGGACTTTAATGCATGATTCCTTTTTGAAGACCTTGAAATGCTGGTAACTCTTAAGTTTAAACCCATCTATTATTCTCTAGCATACTTTTCTAAACAATCTGAGCAAGTAAAACATTTAACCTTTTTTCTTTATTCTGCTCTCTTTGATAGAAACTCAGTACTCCTGATTTGTTAATAAGACAAATAAATCCTCCTTTGAAAGACATGACTAGGGCTGTACTTGCGCTTAGAGTCATAGCTAGAAATTCTAAGCTCCCAGGTAACAATTTTTCAGAATGCTTCTTTAATCTACATTAACTGCAAAATAATCAGATACACAAAGCTAAACCTTCAGAAATCTGTGCTAGATGTTCAAAGCTTTCTAATGTTTTGAAAAGTCATCAAATACAACCCTTGAATGGATTTGGCTTACTGTTTGCATATTTTCTTTAACAGCTTTATTGAGACATAATTTACACATCATACAATTCACCCTTTAAAGTGTGAAGTTTAGCGGTTTTTAGTACATTCACAGATGCAGTCACAGTCAATTTTAGAACATTTTCTTCACCTCAAGAAGAAACCTCTGTTTTTTGGCTATAATCCCCCCAATTCTCCATCCTCACCCCACTTCCACCTCATCCCCACCTCATGCCCTTAAGCAACCGCTACTTGACTTTTTGTCTACAGATTTGTCTGTTCTGGACTTCATGTAAGTGAAGTCACATGGTATGTGGTCTTTTGTGACTGATTTCTTTCATTGAGCATAATGTTTTTAAGGTCCAGCTATGTTATAGAAGAGCTTCCCTTGTGGCTCAGCTGGTAAAGAGTCTGCCTGCAATGCAGGAGACCTGGGTTCAATCCCTGGGTTGGGAAGATCCCCTGGAGAAGGGAAAGGCTACCAACTCCAGTATTCTGGCCTGGAGAATTCTAGTCCATGGGGTCGCAAAGAGTCAGACACTTTTGGGCTTCCCTTGTAGCTCAGTCAGTAAAGAATTTGCCTGCAGTGTGGGAGACCCGGGTTCAATCCCTGGGTTGGGAAGATCCCTTGGAAAAGGAAATGGCAACCCACTCCAGTATCCTTGCCTGGAAAATCTCATGGACAGAGGAACCTGGTGGATTGCAGTCCATGGGGTCCCAAAGTCCATGGGCACAACTGAGCGACTAACACACATGTTATAGAAAAGTGCCAGGATTTTCTTCCTATTTATCACCAAAAATTATTTCACTGCACAGATATACCACATTTTATTTATCCCTAGCCCTTCCCATTCTATTGTTTTCCTCTATTTCTTTGCATTGTTCATGTAAGAAGTCTTTCTTATCTTTCCTTACTATTCTCTGGAACTCTGCATTCAACTGGTTGTGTCTTTCCCTTTCTCCTTTACCTTTTGCTTCTCTTCTTTTCTCAGCTATTTGTAATAGCTTCTCAGATAACCACTTTGCCTCCTTGCATTTGTTTTTCTTTGGGATGGTTTTGGTTACTGCCTCCTGTACAATGTTACTAACCTCTGTCCGTAATTCTTCAGGTATTCTATCTACCAGATTTGATCCCTTGAATCTATTTGTCACCTCCACTGGTATAATAATAAGGGTTTAGATTTAGGTCATTTCCCTACTTTCTTTAATTTAAGCCTGAATTTTGCAATAAGGAGCTCATGATCCAAGCCACAGTCAGTTCCGGGTCTTGCTTTTGCTGACTGTATAGAGCTTCCCCATCTTCAGCTACAAAGAATATAATCAATCTGATTTCGGTATTGTCCATCTGGTAATGTCCATATGTAGAGTCTTCTCTTGTGTTGTTGGAAGAGGGTAGTTCTTATGACCAGTGTATTCTCTTGGCAAAACTCTGTTAGCCTTTGCTCTGCTTCATTTTGTACTCCAAGTCCAAACTTGCCTGTTACTCCAGGTATCTCTTAACTTTCTTTTTTTGCATTCCAATCCCCTCTGATGAAAAGGACACCTTTTCTTGATGTTAGTTCCAGAAGGTCTTGTAGGTCTTCATAGAATTGCTCAACTTCAGCTTCTTCAGCATTAGTGGTTGGGGCATAGACTTGGATTACTGTGATGTTGAATGGTTTACCTTGGAGATGAAACAAGATCATTCTGTCATTTTTGAGATTGCACCCAAGTATAGATTCCTAAAATGTCAGTGTTCTCTTTTGCCATCTCCTGCTTGACCATGTCCAATTTACCTTGATTCATGGAACTAATATTTCAGGTTTCAGGGAACATTCATGCAAAGATGGGCACAATCATGGACAGAAATGAAAGGAGCTAACAAAAACAGAAGAAATTAAGAAGAGGTAGCAAGAAAACACACAAGAACTGTACCAAAAGTGTCTTACTGACCCAGATAACCACAATGGTGTGGTCACTCATCTAGAGCCAGACATCCTGAAGTGAGAAGTCAAGTAGGCCTTAGGAAGCATTACTATGATCAAAGCTCGTGGAGATGATGGAATTCCAGCTGAGCTATTTCATATCCTGAAAGATCATGCTGTTAAAGTGCTGCACTCAGTATTTCAGCAAATTTGGAAAGCTTAGCAGTGGCCACAGGACTGGAAAAGGTCAGTTTTCTTTCCAATCTCAAAGAAAGGCAATGCCAAAGAATGTTCAAACTTCTGTACAATTACACTCATTTCACATGCTAGCAAGATAATGCTCAAAATCCTTCAAGCGAGGCTTCAATAGTACATGAACTGAGAACTTCCAGATGTTTAAGCTGGGTTTAGAAAAGGCAGAGTAACTAGAAATCAAATTACCCACCAACATTTGTTGGAAAATAGATAAGGCAAGGCATTTCCAGAAAACATCTACTTCTATTTCATTTTCTACACTAAAGCCTTTGACTGTGTGGATCACAACAAACTGGAAAATTCTTAAAGAGATGGGAAGACCAGACCACCTGACCTGCCTCCTAAGAAACCTGTCTGCAGGTCAAGAAGCGAGTTAGAACCAGACCCAGAACAACAGACTGGTTCAAAATAGGGAAAGGAGTACGTCAAGGCTGTATATTGCCACCTTGATTATTTAACTTATATACAAAGTACATCATGCGAAATGCTGGACTGGATGAAGCACAAACTGGAATCAAGATTGCTGGGAGAAAAATCAGATATGCAGATGATCCTACTGTAGCCCCTTCCCAGGTGGCACTAGTGGTAAAGAACCTGCCTGCCAATCCAGGAGACGTAACAGATGCGGATTCGATCCCTGGGTCGAGAAGATCCTCTGGAGAACGGCATGGCAACCCACTCCAGTATTCTTGCCTTTGTTAGTCTCATGGACAGAGAAGCCTAGAGGGCTACAGTCTACAGCGTCGCAAAGAATCGGAAAAGACTAAAGCAACTTAGCACAATGGCAGAAAATGAAGAGGAACTAAAGAGCCTCTTGATGAGGGTGAAAAAGGAGAGTGAAAAGGTTGGCTTAAAACTTAACACTCAAACAACTAAAATCATGGCATCTGGTCCCATCACTTCATGGCAAATAAATGGGGGAAAAATGGAAACAGTGACAGCCTTTATTTTCTTGGGCTCCAAAATCACTGCAAACAGTGACTGCAGCCATGAAATCAAAAGACACTTGCTCCTTGGAAGAAAAGCTATGACAAACCTAGATAGCAAATTAAAAGCAGAGATATCGCTTTGTTGACAAAGGTCCATCTAGTCAAAGCTATGTGTTTTTCCAGTAGTCACATATGGATGTGATGTGAGAGTTGGACCATAAAGAAGGCTGAGTGCCAAAGAACTGATGCTTTTGAATTAAGAGCTGACTCGCTGGAAAAGTCCCTGATATTGTGACAGACTGAGGGCAAGAGGAGAAGTGGGCAACAGAGGATGAGATGGTTGAATGATGACACTGACTCACTGGACACGAGTTTGAGAAAACTCGGAGATGGTGAAGGACAAGGAAGCCTGGCGTGCTACCGGCCATGAGGTGAGAGTCGAACACCACTTAGTGACTGAACAACAGGTTATGTACTAATCAGTTTATGGGCATTTGGGTTGTCTCCACCTCTTGCCCATTATGAATACTGCTGCTGTAAACATTTGTGTACATGTTTCTGATCTGCCATATGTTTTCATTTCTCTTGGGCACATACTTAGTTGAATTATTGCTCAGTGGCTGCATCATTTTATATTCCCACTGGCAGTGTGTAAGTTTTCCAATTTTTCCGTGTCCTCAACAAAAGTTTTTATTATTTGACTTTTTGATTGTAGCCATCCTAGTGGGTATGAAGTGGTGTCTCCTTGTGGTTTTAATCTGTATTTCCCTGACAACTAATACTCTCAAGTATCAATTCATGTACTTATCTGCCATTTGTATCTCTTCTTTGTATAAATGTATATTCAGATCTTCTCCTCAATTTTAATTTATTTTTTATTTTTGAGATGTAAAGATTCTGATGCTGGGAAAGATTGAAGGCAGAAGGAGAAGGGGATGACAGAGGATGAGACGGTTGAATGGCATCACTGACTTGATGGATATGAGTTCGAGCAAGCTCCAGGAGTTGGTGATGGACAGGGAAGCCTGGCGTGCTACAGTCCATGGGGTCACAATGAGTCGGACATGACTGAGTGACTGAACTGACTGAAGGGTTCTTTATATGTTCTAGATACAAGTCCCTTAGCATAAAAGTTTTGATTTTGATAAGGTACACCAATTTTTTATTGTTACCCTTGCTTTTCAGCTTCATATCTGAGAAACTATGTCCAAATTTGAGGCCATAAAGATATGCCCATGAGTTCTTTCAAAAGTTTATAATTTTTGCTCTTACATTTGTGTCTTTGATCCATCCTGAGTCAATTTTTGTGTATGGTGTGAAGGGTCCAGCTTTACTCTTTTGCATGTGGCTATCCAGTTGTCCCAGCACTATTTGTTGAAAAGACTATTCTCTCCCCATTGAATGGTCTTGACATCCTTGTCAAAAATCAGTTGACCGTAGATATATACATTTACTTCCTGACTCTCAACTTTATTTATCTTTGAGCCCATACCACATCTCAATGTGGCATCGTAGTGTGGATGTTGCCTTGTAGTATCAATAAGTTTGGAAAGTGAGAATGTGAGTCCTCCTACTTTAATTTTTCTTTTCAGAATTGTTTGGGCTATCCTGAATCCCTTGAAATTCCATATGAACTTTAGAATCAGCTTGTCAGTTTGTTCAAAGAAGTTATCTGGAATTATGAAAGGAACTACATCAAATGTATACATCAGTTTAGGGATTGTTGACATCTTAACAGTGCTAAGTTTTCTGATTCATGAATGTGGGAATGGTTTTCTATTTATTTAGAGCTTCTTTACTTTCTTTCAAGAATACTTTTGGTTCTCAGAGCATTAGTTTTATACTTCTTTTGTTAAATTTATTTCTAAGTATGTTTTTCTAAGTATTCTTTTTGATGCTATCATAATTTGGTTGTTTTTTAAATTTCATTTTTGGATTGATCATTGCAAGTATAGAAATATAATTGATTTTTATATATTGATCTTGTGAACTGCAACCTTAATGAACTCATTTATTGATTCTAGCAGTTTTTTAAGAGAATTCCTTAGGATTTTCTATGTGCAAGACTGTGTCATCTGTGAATATAGTTTTATTTTTTCCTTTCCAATCTGGAGGTTTTTTCTTTCTTTTTGTTGCCTGGTTTTATCCATATTCATAAGAAATATTGTTCTATGATTTTCCTGTGATGTGTTGTTTTATTTTGATATCTGTATAAAATTATCTTCATAGAATAATTTGGGAAGTGTTCTCACCTCTTCTGTTTTTTGGGGAGAGCTTGTGGAAGAATTGATATTTAGTCTTCATTGGATGTTTGGTAGAATTCTTTGGGGAGGTCATCTGGGCCTGGTTTCTTCTTTGTAGAGACATATGTATATACACATATATTATATATAGTCTTATAGGCTTATATATAAGCTTACATATATATATATAAATATATATATATAAAATATATGTTTCCCAGGTGACACTAATGGTAAAGAATCTGCCTCAAATGCAGGAGATTCAGGTTCAGTTCCTGGGTTGAAAAGATCCCCTGGAGGAAGGCATGGCAACCACTCCTGTATTCTTGCCTGGAGAATCCAATGGACAGAGGAGCCTGGCAGGCTCAGTCCATAGGGTCACAAAGAGTTGGAGATGGCTGAAGGGACTTAGCCCACATGCGTATACATATATATACATTATATTTTATTACTGACTCAAATTCCTTATTTGTTATAGTTCTATTCCAACATTCCACTTCTTCTTGAGTCAGTTTTGGTAGTCTGTGTTTTTTTCTGGTTCCCGATTCTCTGCCTGAGCCTCCCCACTTGACTATCTCTTTAAGCACTGGCCGCTGATGTGATGAATCTACACCAGGATTATGGACCACAGATGAGTCTGGTTGGCTGCAAGACTTGGAATAAATAAAAATCAGTGAGGGGTCAGCAACCTGTGACACAATAGAATCCAGAATGTGCATTGGCTGGGAAGTCAGAACCAGCCATGAAACAGAGCCAAACCCCAGAAGGAGGATAAGAACCAGGAGGTATGCAAACCTGGAAAGGGAAAACAGCAACAGAAGGAAAGGCAGACTAAGGCTCAGGCAGAAAGATCAGAGGCCCGCAGTGAGAAGGGAACCGAATGCCTGGCAATGAATTCACCTCTGCTTCAACCCAGGAGCTTTTCTGTGCTTGCAGTGAAGGAAGAAACCACCCTGTAAGCTTGGTGCCTTGGGAGTCAAAGATGCAGATGTGTGGGACTATCTGACCACACTGGAGAATGAAAGAAGAAAACTGAAAGAGTGAGAGAATCGTAAAAGGATTCATTTAACCTTTTAAGACCTTCCCTAAAACCCACCCCCTTAACTATGACAGTTATTTCCCAAAGAGAACAATTCATTTAATTTAGTATTAGTGTATATGATTTAAAATCCATTCTTGAACTACCCATGACTATACCAAAGAATGCACAATTAGACGGTCATTTCCTATGTCCCAGAGACATGAAATTATTTTCTCACATTTTGGAATATAAAAGCTGAGCCTTTATTCCAAATTAATTCTCTTCCAAAAAGCACGGGTAACATGAGTCCATTCAATAAATAAAAGAAGTAAAATGGAAACTATTTTTGATCACATATTTGATTAAAATATTTAGTATGTGTATCTGGAAAAAGAAGCTCCCTTGAGGAGTACAAATTCCAAGTCAGATGGGGTTTATTTTAAAGGGAGAAAGCCACAACTATGTTAATAATCCCTTTTAAGATTCTGTGGATAACATGAGACCCACAGTAGCATCTAACATAAACATGTATGGAGATTTGAGAGAAACACAGCAAAAATAAACTGTGAGAATCACCCCTACAAAGTTTTTTCCATTCTCTGACTCTTTGAAAATCTGTAGGAAAGCATGAGAAATCCAAGGATACTAGAAAAAGTGAAAAAAAAAAGAATCAGATAAATGAATCTGTGAACTATTTCCTTACAGTAAGGAACATATTAATAGGTAGGGATAGAGGCAGAGTTGGATACAACTGAGTGGCTGAACAACAGCATAGAGAAAGACAAAGAGACACGGATTCAATCCCTGGTTCAGGAAGATCCCCTGGAAGAGGGCATGGCAACCCACTCCAGTGTTCTTGCCTGGACAATCCCATGGACAGAGGAGCCTGGTAGGCTACCGTTCATAGGGTATCAGACATGACTGAAATGACTTAGCATGCACACAAGCATAGAGACAGAGAGATGATTAGATTTATTATTAACTGAGCCGTTGAATTCAGCCAGTTGGATTCTTTGGGATGAAATTCCAAAAAAAAGACACAAATGAGCTTAGCACCAAAGGTGGTTTTTGGGCTCACATAACTGCAAAGTCTGAGTGATGAGATTCTGCTGGATGCTACCTGTTAGTTACTCTCTTGCTCTTTCCATCTCTTGGCTTTGCCTTTTTCTTCTTCCTCTTGTTGTTTCTCTTCCTCCTCTTCTTCTTTCCCCTCATGTTGCTTCAGTCTGCAGATGGATTCTCTTGTGTGGCTGGGGAAGAGAGTGTCTGATAAAAATAGCTTTTCAGGGACTTCACTGTTAGTCCTGTGGTTAAGAGTCTGCCTTCCAATGTAGGTTCATTCCAAGACCAGGGGTTCAGAACCTGGTGAAGGAACTAAGATCCCACAGAGCTCACGTGCTCTAGAGCCCACGCACCACAACTACTGAACCCCGTGCACTCTGGAACCCCAGGCACCACAAGTAGACCACTGTGCCTCGGTGAAAGATCCTGTATGCTGCAACTAAGACCCTGTGCAGCCAAAAATAAAATACACAAATAATTTTAAAGATAACTTTTCCGTGTCTTTCAGAGCTAATTGTTTGTTGGTTAAATGAAACAATGAATGAATATAATTGAGGCCAGTAGAGCAGTAGTAAGATAGAAGGCAAGATAAAGGGCCCAGAGAAAGGCCATCCTTGAAGATCCCTCTGACTCTGACTTCTGTCCTGTCACCAGGACCCTAGAACAAGAGTCTTTCTGCCCACTGGCCCGAGCGTGACGGCCTTCTGCACATTGCCTGAGTATGAGTATGGCTTTTATCCTTTCCATGTCATCTACCCAATACTCGTTCTTACCTTTCTACTATGTATGGGGCAATGTATCAATAAGACAGATGAGGTCCTCTTGGAAGTTACCTGTGAGTAGGTATGTGTGTTGTGTTTGGGGGTATAACTTCCTTAGATAAGGTGGCCAGTGAAAGCCTCTTTGAGAAAGATGGGGAGGACTCAACCATATGAAGATCACTTCCTAGGAGGGTTGAGAAAATCTCTGTGCAGGTACCTGCTAAGTTTTCATCTTAATTACAAGAAGATGAACATGTGAAGGTCACACACCTGCCACAATTATGTCCCTAATTGTGACCCTCACCATTTTTCACCCTTGTGACTGCAGTCACCTCTTGAACAATCTGGTATTCTGAAGGGCCCTCTCCACACCACTGTTAGAACTGACCTTCTAAAATGTAACCCTGATCAGGACGCTCTCCTGGGTAAACCTTTCCCCCAGGATGAAGTCCAACTCCCTGGCACACAGCTGCAGTGTTATTTCTGAGCTGGCCCCTGTGAACCTCATCAGTCTTGTTCTTCCCACTCACCTTGCACTGCTGGACCGGTCACACTGAACTCAGTGTGACCTGTGCTCCTGTGACCTGTGATCAGTGTTCCTGTCTCATCTCGTGTCCTTTCACATCTTTTTGCCTTTGCACATACTGTGCCTTGACCTGAAATTCCCTTCCTTTTTGGGTCCCCATTGCCTATCCATTGAACATAACCTCATTTCTTTAGAGGTTAATATCTCTTTTAGGAAACTTCTAAATCCCCCTGGGCTGGATTGGATGCCTGTAATTACCTTAATCATATCACTTATTATAATTTTACAGTATCACCTATTGTAATTTTCTGTTTATTTTTGTCTTTCTCTACTAGGCAGTATCTTTCTGAAGACAGGGTCCTTACCCTATCATGATATCTGGGGTAGATTATACCAATAGTAAATATTTTTAAAAAATAGATGATATTTTAGGAACTTCCCTGGTGGTCTAGTGGCTAAGACTCCATGCTCCCAATTTAGGGGGCCTGGGTTCGATTCCTGGTCAGGGCACTAGATCCCACATGCTGCATCTAAAAATCCTGCATGCTGCAACTAGGACCTCACACAGCCAAATAAATAAGATACATAAATAAATATTTTTCAAAATGAATAAATAAATGATCATCTAAAAAGTGTGGGAGGCTAATTACAACCTTTCAGAAACCTAAGTAAATGACATATGGTGCAAATTTGAAAAATATTTCATGGAACATGGAGAAAATTGATAGAAAGATAAAAATGAAAGTGAAGAAGTAAGCATAATAGATATAGAAGGTATACTGGACAGTTGTTTACTTTCTGCCTTCCAGGGTATATTTTTTTCTTCTGGAAATACCTCTCCCCAATCCCTAGTGTGGATATCAATAATTTGACTCCACCATCCCTTCCATAGGAATGGACATGTAATCCAGGCTAACCACTCTAAAACCTTGGACCTGGAAGCTGAACCAAGAATAGAACTCACCCCTCCAGTCTCCCACCAGGCCAGCCCAATTAGCATTCTTATGAAGGGACAGATCTCTTTTGGAATCTTGAATCCTGAACTTCTGGAAGCACTTCTGCTATCAAGTGGAGTAAGCCCACCTGAGAATTAAGCTAAAGTAGAAGAGGATTGCTGAAAAGTAAAGAAATGGCACTTGATTTACAGTTTTTTAAAAAATCATTTCTTTATTTGTTTGGCTGTGCCAGATCTTAGTTATGGCATGAAGGAGCTTTAGTTGTAGCACATGGGATCTAGTTCCCCAACCAGGGATTGAACCCAGGCCCTCTGCACTGGGAGCATGGCATCTTAGCTACTGGACTACCAGGGAAGTCCCTGATTTATAGTTTTGAACCATTGCATCCATCTGTGTCTGAAGTTAGATCTCACAATCAAACTCCCAATTAGGTGAGACCTTATTTTTGTTCACTTGTAATCATAAGATAAATATTGGAGGTGGAATATAACAAGTGTCAAGGCCTTAAAATATAGAGTTGTCCGAGCTGAGGTGTGGTAAGTGGTAGTGAGAATTCTGTTCCCACCTGCCAACTGAACATCTGGGTTATAGGGTAGACACAAATTAGACTGTCACCTGTTTGTGTTTTGGAAATCTGATTACATGTCTCCTGCGATGAGTGCTTTAGTGGCTTGTTGAAAATGTCAAGATATTGGAGTGAGTTAATGACTTTTTGATGTTTTTAATAATGTCAAGAAAAACAGGCTTCATCAAACAGTTAAACAGAGCTAGCATATGCTCCAGAAATTCCATTCCTAGATACTTTAAAAGAAATGAAAACATATGTTCACATAAAAATTGTACAAGAATGTTTATAGCAACATTATTCTTAATAGCCAAGAGGTGGAAACAATCCAAAAGTCCATCATCTGATGAATGGATAAACAAAGTGTGGTATGTGCATGCAGTGAAATAGTATTTAGCACTAAAATCAATTAGGTACTAATACATGCTACAAATATCGATGAGCCGTGGAAACATTATGCTAAGTGAAAAAAGGCAGTCGCAAAAGACCACATAGTGTATGATTTCGTTTGTATACGAAATGTCCAGAACAAGGAAATCTATAGAGGCAGAAAATAGGTTGGTAGTTTCCAGGGGCTGAGAGGGATGGGAAACCTGGGAGGTGAGGGAGTGATTTTTCTTTTGGTGGGTAATGAAATGTTCTGAAATGTATTACAGTGATAGATGTACAACTGTTTGAGGATACTAAAAGCTACTAATCTGTACACTTTAAATGGGTGAATAATATGGCATGGAAATATCTCAATAAATTAGTTAAAAAATGCAGCCTCTAGCCTAAACAGCAAGTGGAGGGGAAGAGCATATAGATTTACAGATAGGCCCTTCCTGCCTACAACTAGCCATCCAAGATACCCTAGAGTTAGCTAACCACATGCATTTGGAAAAGTCTAAGCTCCAATGCATTGGCCACCTGAGATGAAGAGTCCACTCATTGGAAAAGATCCTGATGCTGGGAAAGATTGAGGACAGGAGGAGAAGGGGACAACAAAGGATGAGATGGTTGGATGGCATTAATGGACATGAGTTTGAGCCAACTCTGAGAGATAGGAAAGGACCAGGAAGCCTGGTATCCTGCTGTTGATGGGGTGGTAGAGTCAGACACGACTGAACAACTGAACAACAGCAACAAGAATGGTATTCTCTACTTGAACCTGAAGCTAAAGTTAGTAAGAGTGAAGACAGGGAGGTGGGAAGTACATTGCAAAATGGAAATGGCAAAAGTAGAAGGGGGCTCTGCTGGGTTTCACCCAGGTACCTCCTTCTGTTCCTTCTCTGCTCAACAAAATTAAGGATCATTCCACCACTGAGAGACAGACCCTGGATGCAATTCAGAGGATTATGAGTGCTGGAATGCTGGGTCACCTTTAGGAACAGAAGCTGGAGGATACAGTGAAACCTAGGACTTCGGAGATGGGTAGAACATCAAAATCTATGGCAATGAGAAAAAGTGATAAGGCTGGGAGTCATGACCCTGCCAGTCTCTGGCTTTGGTTACTCATCCACAGAGCTGATGACGTGGAGGATTCTGCTGTCAGGACTGAGAGTTTGCTCTTTCTTCCAGTAGGATAGGAACCTGCTGGAACCTATCCTGGTTAGAGACTGGTTTCCTATTTCCTTTCCTTTAAAAAAAATTTTTTTTAATTAATTTATGTATTTTTTACTGTGCTGGGTCTCCGTTGCTGTGCAGGCTTTCTCTGACTGCAGCAAAGTGGGACTACATTTCTTTGCAATGCACAGGGCTTCTCATTGCAGTGGTATCTCTCTTCATGGGGCACAGACTCTAGGGCCTGTGGGCTTCAGTAGTTGGTGCATGCGGGTTCAATAGTTGTGGCTCCCAAGCTCTAGGCCACAGGCTGAGTAGTTGTGGCGCACGAGCTTAGTTGTTCCGTGGCATATGGGACCTTGCCAGAGCAGGGATCAAACCTGTGTCTGTATTGATGGGCAGATTCTTTACCACTGAACCACCAGGGAAGCCCTCCCATTTTCAAAGAAGAATTCTTGTGGTAGCTTTCTGTTTCCCCTTAGATATTGAAATTTTAAATATGTTGCGGGTAGTTATATTTCTTTTAATAATTTATCCATAGGTTGCTAGATAATGAGTCATATCTGGGCCTGAAACCCTGTACTTTAAAGCATGAAGTGGTAACTACATGAGTTTGGGGATTTCTTCTTTGGGTGAGGGGAAGGATATGTGTATTTCATTTGTGGAAGAGGAATCTGTATTGTCATAGGAAGGATCTCCTTAAAATGAATGTACAGAAATAAAATTGAGTATGTATGTCTGTGTGTGTGTGTCTGTGTGTATGTAGGTGTGTAGTACACTAGGTAATCTTAGGGATGGAACATACCTTTTCAGTTTGGGAACAGCCTGACCAGCATCTGGTGGGCATATGATATATGTCCCTCCATACTCTGATTGGTCTGAGGTGCATCACATATTAAAGCCAATTAGAAACATTTTTTGGTGAAATTTATTTGGGTTTGGGGGTGGATAAAATCCTTTCTCCTTGTGTAATCTCAAGAGACCTATAAACTTGCAGCTTCTTGGGATCGCTTTTGATGCCATTATCAGAGGACTTGCCAGAGGACAAAGTTAACAGAGAGGAAAGTAAGCCCCAAAGAAGACAAAGATCTGTGTGTGTTTTGTTCACTGTGGCGCCCCCAGCACTGTTAACAGTGTCTGGCACATAGTAGGTGCTCAATAAATGTTTGTTGCATGAATAAAATCAGAGCTGAAGAGCAGGGAGAAAGAGAAGTGGCTGGTGATATGGTTTGAACTCCTCGTTCCTGTCATGTCTAGAGTCAACTCTACCTCTCAACTTCCCAAGTACATTAGTCAGTAAATTCCCTTCATTCTGTTCATTGCGTGAGTGTGTGTAGAGTCGCTCAGCTGCATCCAACTCTATGTGAGTAGCCCACCAGGCTTCACTATTCATGGCATTTCCCAGGCCATAAAACTGGAGTGGGTTCTCCAAGGGATCATCCTGACCCAGGGATTGAACCCGTGTCTCTCATCTCTCCTGCATTACAAGTGGATTCTTTACCGCTGAGCCAGGGGGAAGCCCCATTCTGTTCATTAGTGTGGCAGATGATTGCAAATTGTCTCAGTTGGTAAGAGTCTGCTGCTGCTGCTAAGTCGCTTCAGTCGTGTCCGACTCCGTGCGACCCCATAGACGGCAGCCCACCAGACTCCCACGTCCCTGGCATTCTCCAGGCAAGAACACTGGAGTGGGTTGCCATTTCCTTCTCCAGTGTATGAAAGTGAAAAGTGAAAGGGAAATTGCTCAGTCGTGTCCGACTCTTCGCGACCCCATGGACGGCAGCCCACCAGGCTCCTCCGTCCATGGGATTTTCCAGGCAAGAGTACTGGACTGGGGTGCTATTGCCTTCTCCGGGTAAGAGTCTAGCCCCATATTAACATGACTCTGTGTACCAGAGGCTGGAAAACTAAAGTCTGCATTACCCAGGTGCCTTTGCAGTGAGAATTTCTGCATATGATGTAGCATCGGTCAGATGCGTTTGAACAGGGCTTGGAAGGCGGTTGGTTGTGAGCACTGTGGAGAGGCTGTTCCAGCAGTAGAGCAGCAGAGCTATTTTGGTGCTTTTGCAGCAGCTTCATCAGAAGCCCTGATGTCTAGTCAGTCATTGTTGATGGCAGGAACTCGCTGGTCTGGTTGCCCTAGTGATCATGGTAGAGGCAGCATGGTCTTTTTTTTTTGGCTGTACTGAGTCTTCAGTGTGGTGTGTGGGCATCTCTAGTTGTGACACATGGGCTAGTGGCCCTGCGGCATGTGAGATCTCAGTTCCCCTACCAGGGATCAAACCCATTCCCCCTGCATTAGAAGGCAGATTCTAAACACTCGAGCACCAGGGTTAGTCCCAGCATGTCTGTATTTCTTAGAGGTGGTGCAGTGGCAGCAGCAGAATCTTTACTGTGGAAGATTTTAGTTGTAGCTTCAGGTCCATCTTGTTACTATAAGTCTTTTAATCACCTTGTAGTAAACTAAGGCTCCTTAGGAAACCTCTCTGCTTTTACCAGCTAAAGTGAATTCAGTTGTCTACAAATGAACTCTGACCCATGTAACTAATTTAAATTGATTTCCTGTCAAAGCAACTTCAAGAATTTAGACGACTTTGTAGAAATTCAGACACTAAAAACAACAAAGATACAGAAATAATTATACTGTGAAAAAACTTGCAAGTATTTAAGCATATAAACATGGTATTTTCAGTGGAAAAATATCAGATTGGCCCCAGGCCTCTATGCAGTACTAAATACTATAGAACAATAAAACAATATCCATAGAACCTTGAGGGTGGGAATGCTGTCATTTATGTGTAATGTCAAAAGAATGGCATTCTCAGGTATAAAGATCTCAGAATTAGACCATCTATATGTCTTGTCTGAAAAATTTATCAAAGATGGGCTCTATTTTATTGCGAAATTCATCAAAACTAAGGCATTAAAAAATTGGGAATTAATAGCAGAAAAAAACTGCTGTCATACAATAAACTAAGTAAACATACAAGATAACACTCATAAATATAGAACTGACTGCAAAACAAAAGCAATTGTGAAAGAAATATGTTTTTATTATTATAGGAAGGTATATCTGCCGGGTAGCGAAGGGAATGGCAACCCACTCCAGTATTCTTGCCTGGAGAATCCCATGGACAGAGGAGCCTGGCAGACTACAGTCCATGGGGTCGCAAAGAGTTGGACATGACTGAGTGACTAACACACACACACACACACACACACACACACACACACACACATCTGTTAGGGCTCTTTGCAAGCAACAGAAATGAACTCTAAGCAAAGAAAGGAATTTATCAGGGGGCTATGGGGTAGCTGCAGAATCCAAACAAAAACTAAAGAATCTAGCATCAGAAATGATAGGAACTCAGGCAGGTCCAGAGATCCAGAGGAACTAACTGACAATCTCGTCATTGCCACTAGGATGCCCTGTTGCAACCAGTACTGGTTTTTGTCAGATGAAAGCAGAATGCTTCTGGTTTATTTCCTAATTAGAATGTATCAATAGAAAAGACTATTTCCTAGCTCTAGAGCTATATACTAGTGCCTTAGGCGGTAGTCTTTTGCCCCATATATAAGTTGATAGCACTTGGAACTAGAATCCATGTGATCATGTTAGCTGTAATCTGTTGTCATTCTTCAAGAATGTTTTGGGAAACTTTCAGCCCCCACCCCCACCCCCAGTAGGCTTTCCTTCACACATCATTGGCCAGAATGGCATCATATTGCCATTCCTAAGTCAATTAATTCAAGGAGAATAGAATTAAATTCGGGTTTACTTAGTCTAATTAAGATTCACCCTTGTGTACCTGGGAGGGGTTCAGTCTCCTTGAAGCACAGAGCTGACTTACAACTTTAAAATAAAAAAGACATTGTGGTGAGCGAGTGAAAACAACTGTTGGGTAGGCCACAAACAATGGCCTTAATATCTGAAATTCCCCCAGGGCTATAGCATTGCTTTTGATTTTTTATTTTAAAAGGGAGAGGGAAACCAGTGTCTTCCATTTGGTTCTTCTAACCATAATAGTCATAATAGTCGGACTTCCCTGGAGGCTCAGACGGTAAAGCGCCTGCCTGCAATGCGGGAGACCTGGGTTCCATCCCTGGGTTGGGAAGATCTCCTGGAGAAGGAAATGGCAACCCACTCCAGTATTCTTGCCTGGAAAATCCCATGGATGGAGGAGCCTGTTGGGCTACAGTTCATGGGGTCGCAAAGAGTCGGACATGACTGAGCGACTTCACTCACTCACTCACTCAATCATAATAGTCAGGGGGAGAAAGTCTGGGAATTTTTACCAGTTGTTGAGAATATTCTATTCAACATAAGAACTGGGGAAAAATCCACAGGGTTTAGAGTTTGACTGGATCAAATTTCATTTTTTTCCTGACCCAGGTATGTCCATTCTGACAGGTAGGTTTCAATGGATTTCTGTGTGCCAGAAATTACTGTTAGCTCAAAGCAAGTATCTAAATGTTTCCCAAAAGGCTTTAATTATTTCTCTCATTCCAGACACAGTTATCCTACTAAATGGCCATTAAGAATATCCAGGAGGAATAGTCAGAGAATGAACTTTAGCTATCATCATATGGTACCTAGTTTCCCTATTAAGCAAGATGTTGTAGATCTGTGGATTCAGCTCTGGAAATTGGCTGAGGTCATGATTCTATTGTATTAGCTCAGGTCAGACAATTATTCAACACATCTTGGCTATTCTCGTTGCACAAATCAAGTAAGACTTTAGCGGAGTTGCCTTGCTCAAATAGGCATGGTTGATTACCGAGCCGATGTTCCAGCCTGTTATAGTCATGCACGAATTGGCTCTGATTGTTGAGGGAGACTGTCTCATGTCTACAATTCCAAGATTCTCCTTTCCTAGTTGAAACTATGGAACACATTTTAATTGTAACATTTCCCACCAGCAATTTCCAACATTCAGAACAGAGTGAAGCATTAAAAAAAATGTTGACATTTCTTTTAAAAGAGCAGATCTCAAGGTCTTGAGCAAGGGAATAGTCATTCTAGTCCTTCTTGGGGCAACAGTTGGGGGTACACCAGCAGGACACTCACAACAGATCTAAACCTGCATTCCTGTCTCAAGCAGTCTTTAATTTCCTTCCTGTATTTATGTCAAGCGGTTTTTGGCATCTTCTCTTTCTTTAATGAGGGCCAGTGTTGGAGCCTGATTTGTCTTATTCAACCCAGTTAGACACCCAACTGCTTGAGCCAGCACTTTGCATGTGGCACTTCTGGTAAGTACATCCACATTGACCAATTCAGCCCAATCTAAAATGATGTTTTACTCTTCTTGGTTGAATGCTTTCAAAATATATTCTCACAGAAATTTCACCAACAGTTTCTTTAAAGTAGCAAATCACTGTAAGCCTTTCAATTAAAAAACAACAACAATAACAACCTTGCCTTGGCAGGAGAGTCCTGGCTGGTTATCTGAGGCAGATGTTTTTGCTTCTTCAAGTCTGTTATGTGTTCACTGCAACATGGAGAATTGGAGGACTCATACTTAGAGTGACAGGAATGTCGTGGATGAAATCTGACAGGAGCATTCCCCCTAACACCATTTTCCAGTGATTCTCAAAAGGGTTGAGGGTAGAAGTATCAAAATCACTTGAGGATTCTTTGCAAAATGTACGTACTTGCCCTTACCCCTGAGGACAAGTCAAAATGGTAGTGGAAGTTGAGAGAGGGAGGTCATGCCTGTTAAGGAAGCTCTTTAGGGACTTCCCTCATGGTCCAGTGGCCAAGAATCTGCCTTCCAATGCAGGAGACATGGGTTCAATCCCTGATCAGGCCCCACAGGCCATGGGGCAATAAAGCCTGCATGCCACAACTAGAAAGAAGCCTGTGTATGCAAATATAAGATCCCCATGCCACAGCTGAGACTCAACACAGCTAAATAAATAACTAAATATGGGACAAAAAAAAAAGGAAATCTCTTTAGATTTTCTGATAGGTACCCTCCCCCGCTCACAATTGATAACCACCAGAACCGCTACAAACCCCCATCTTAACCATGATTATCGTATAAGGGAAGGGATAAAGCTACAGTCACTTTTATTTTTAATTTTTTAATATTTCTTTATTTGATTGCACCAGGTCTTAGTTGCAGCATGTGGAGTCTAGTTCCCTGACCAGGGATCAAACCTGGGCCCCCTGCTTTGGGAGCTTAGAGTCGTAGCCACTGCACCACTTGGAAAGTCCCTACAGTTAATATTAAGAAGGGTGACTCTTCTCACCTTATGATAAATTGTGTTAATGTTTCCAGCTATTCTCTTTTCTATAACAGAGCAAATAAAGTTTACTTTCCCAGCCCATTTTCTGAGTCTTGTCACATGACTTGGCTCAATGTTAGATGAGAGGAAGTGACCATATGTTAGTTTGCTTTTCCTGATACCATGGGAAAAGGTACTTCATTAGCCTGGTCCCCAGAATAAGAAGATCCATAGAATAGAGTTGCAGTCACTGACAGATACCATGAATAGTAAATAAATGCTTGTTTTTGGAAGAGGAGCTATAAAGATTTCAAGTTTGTTATTGTAGCAAATCTGACTAATGTACATGAAATAAATTTTTTTGAGGGGCAAGCACCTAGATGGGTTTGGCTAGATATTTTAGATCTAAACTTCCTTATATAAGAGAGTGGGAAAACTTTTTGATTTGGTAGAGGAAGGATTGGCCAGGGAAATTAAATGGAGGAAGTGGACATCTAAACAATGAAGCTAAATGATGGAGATCCAAGAATTGTTAAAGAGCTTTTAGGTCAGGTGCCCCTAACATAGAATTTTATATTGTTTCCGTTTTAGTTAAATATACTACATGTGACTCAGTAGTAAAAGAATCCGCCTGCAATGCAGAAGATGCAGGTTTGACGCCTGGGTCAGGAAGATCCCTGGAGGAGGGCATGGCAACCCACTCTAGTATTCTTGCTGGGAGAATCCCATGGACAGAGGAGACTGGCGGGCTGCTGTCCACGGGATTGCAGTCAGACACGACTGAAGCGACTGCGCACATATGCATGCACCCTATATATACACGTTAGTGTGTTTTGGTGAAAATCTAAGAAAAGCATTGAATTCTTCATTCAGGTTAACTGCCCAGAACAGAGGAACAAGAAACAACATCCAAGTCCATCCATCGGCTGATCCAATTGAGCAAAAACAGGAACTTGAGGTTTGAAGGGTCCACGGGAATATAAACCTTCCTGGGAATTTGTCGAAGCTATAAGGAAGGGTTTACTCCCACATGCCATGTGATGGGCATTTGAAACAATCTTTTCTAGATTTTAAAGCCTACATTTGAAAATTCTAAATCAATGTTGGTAGATCGATTGTAACTTCACACTAAAATGATAATCCACACTGACAAGTGGTATTTGTCTCAGGAATCTAAGAGAGTTTCAGTGTTACAAAGGTTATTAGAATATTTTCTGTTGAATGATGTCTGAAAATTACATAGTAGTTTCTTTAAGGAAAAAACCTATTTAAAACATGTAGTAGAAGAGAACACTTTTTAACCATGATTCGAAAGAAATATTTTTAACTCTCATCATCATATTTTCTGGTGAGAAAATCCCCAATAACTTTTTCCTGGAAATTTTATCCAACACAAGAAGGCAGAAAACAGAAGTAAGAATTATAAATGTTAGAAAGTGACAATATTATAAATACTATAGATAAAGTGATTAAATAGCTAGGTCTAATATGATTGTGAACAGCACTAACAGGATAGACCTACATGAATAAAATCGACTGGAGTGGACATATCATATTCCTTTTAGACAAAACTAACCATTTTAGAGATATTAACACTTCCTAAATTAATTTATAGGTTTATTTCCAATTCATTTCTATTTGTTATTAGTTTTTTAATTGAGACTAATTGGCATACAACAGTGATCTCTGACCTTTTTTGCACCAGGAATGTGCCTCGTGGAAGACAATTTTTCCACAGACCGGAGCAGGTGCTGGGGGGTGGTTTCTGGATGATGCAAGCACATTACATTTATTGTACACTTTATTTCTATCATTATTACGTTGTGACATAGTAAAAATAGTTATACAACTCACCATAATGCAGAATCAGTGGGAGTCCTGAGCTTGTTTTCCTGCAACTAGACGACCTGGGGCTGATGGGAGTCAGTGACACCCGAAGTGTGTTACTTATGTCCCTCTACTCAGCCATCTCATTTTGGTTGCTGTCACTGCAGAAAATCCCACTTCACAAAGATAGGATGTTGAAAACGGAAGCAGGCTTTTCAGTGCTCTTTTGGCAATCTCAGGATGCTCCGGCTGGACTTTAATCCAGAACGTATGGAGATTTGAAGTTGTCTCAGCATACGTTTAAGGCCACTCTCATTTGTGATCTCAAGCAGTTAGTAGACCCGCTCCTAGCATGGACAAACTCAATTAGCCTGGTTTATTCACAAATGGGTCACAGATCCATTCCTTCCCAGTTTGGGAGGGTCTTTTGTGGTTGAGAAGTAATGCCCAACCTCTTTTGAAAACTGAGGTAGGTGATCACGCACGAACTAGGAGAAAGCAAGCCCTGGCTCGGTCTCTCAAAATCACTGCTAATATTTGAAACAAGCCAAAAATCCCAGTGTTCACTCATCACCCCCATAATTCCAGTGTGGCTTTGAAGGCAGTCACTTTATCTGCTGACTTGAACACAGTTATCATTCTCCCCTGCAAAGACAGATTGAGTTCATTGAGGAGGTTGAATATATCACACAGGTAAGCAAGTTTTGCGACCTATTCTGTGTCACTGAAACGTGCTGCCAGTGGTGACTGTTTTTTAAGAGACATCTTTGGAGCAGCTCTTATAACTCAAAAATCCTGGCCAGTGATATACCTTTAGAAAGCCACCTCACTTCTGTGTGTAAGAGAAGATGTGTGTGCTCTGTGTCCATCTCCTCACAGAGCTGCACAGATGTGAGTTAAGGGTATGTACTTTAATGTGGTTGATGATTTTAATCACATCCTACAAAACATTAAGTTCAGGTGACATTAAGTACTCTCACCTGGAAAATCCCATGGACGGAGGAGCCCATGAGGTCACTGAGAGTTGGACACGACTGAGCAACTTCACTTTCACTTTTCACTTTCATGCATTGGAGAAGGAAATGGCAACCCACTCCAGTGTTCTTGCCTGGAGAATCCCAGGGACGAGGGAGCCTGGTGGGGTGCTGTCTATGGGGTCGCACAGAGTCAGACACGACTGAAGCGACTTAGCAGCAGTAGCAGCAGGATTTCTCTGTGGATGATACAGTGCATAGACTCACATTCAGAACTGATTTCTTTGACCTGAGGAGTGAAACCAGAAAGCTGTCCAGTCATGTCAGCCACTCTGTTTGAGTATATTATGACACAAAATAACCAATTCAGTTTTCCTGATATGTAATCACTCAAAGACTTGAATAGTTGTGCGGCTGTGGTGTTGGTTGGCCACAAAATTGCGCTAACATATCCTCGTGCGCATCGTCCTGAAAAATATTGCACAGAAAACAAACTTGGTTGCCTTGCTGTCGATACGGGTAGACTTGTCAACCTG
This sequence comes from Capricornis sumatraensis, assembly GCF_032405125.1. Lineage (NCBI taxonomy): Eukaryota > Metazoa > Chordata > Mammalia > Artiodactyla > Bovidae > Capricornis > Capricornis sumatraensis. The sequence goes on from NC_091079.1 coordinate 84,313,548, forward strand.
GACAGTGACTCATTAATTCTCTCTAACAATCATGCCTTAATATCCTTCGTTATTTCATCAATTTGTCTAGTTATGATGCTAGCTGAAAGAGGAACACATGCCACCCTTTGAACTGCAGCCTCTCCTAAAAGTTCATGACAAGTGTCCTTAGGGCAGGCAGGATCAACTCTTTACCAATAGTAAAGGGCTTCTTAGCTTTAGCAATGCAGTTAGCCACTAAGAATGATGCTCAGTGAGGGCACATTTGATGAAGTGGTGGCCTTCAATAATTGCTTCTATTCTTCGTGTTGGTGTTTTTTTTTTCTTTTGAAAAATTCCAAAGGCTTGTCTTTTAATGCAGATTACTTGATCTCCATGGGCTGAAGCAGTTTTGAAGGTTTTTGTGGCTTTGTTGGATAGCCAGTCACCACATATTATACAAAGTGGCTCTGAGAATGTGAATCACCTGTTGCAATGAACCCCTAAATTAAGTAGGACTCTTGGTATTTTCTTTTATTTATTTTTTAATATTGGAGGATAATTGATTTACTAAGTTGCGTTGGTTTCTGCTGTACAACAACTCAAATCAGCCATAAGTATATACATAACCCTCCCTCTGGTGTCTCCCCCCCAGCCCAGCCCCACCCCTCTAGGTAACGCAAAGCACGGGACTGGGCTCCCTGGGTCACACAGCAGCTTCGCACTAGTTATCTATTGTAGACAGGGTGGTGTCTGTATGTCAGTGCTACTCTCTCAGGTATTTTCTTTTAAATGCAGTTCTCTCTTTGCTGGTAGTTTTAGTCTCCTGCTGTCTCATCATTGGATCTTTTCCCCTTTTCAAAGAAGCTCTCCAGCAACATGTGTTTTTCACTCATTTTGGTTGGGGTTGGCTTACCAAGACTGTGACTGAGCATGCAATGCAGGAAAGAAGTATGGACGGAAGTGGTAAATGAAATAATGGGTGGCCCATGCGCAGACTAAAATAAGTGTCAGATTCGGACTTAAAGCCTGCCACCACATGCAACTATATAACTGAAGTACATCCACTCACTTGCTACTACAAAGCCCGGTGCAGCTTAATTGTTACTTGCCACTCACTGATAGAGTTTTGATATGAGTCTACGGCAATTGGTTTGTTATGATCTCTGTGCAGCCAAGCCTCTCTGCTAATGGTAATCTGTATTTGCAGATGCTAGTATCACTGTCTCAGCTCCACCTCAGATGATTCTCATAAGAAGTGCACAACCTAGATCCCTCACATGTGTGATTCATGGTAGGGTTGTGCTCCTATGAGAATCTAATGCTGCTACTGATCTGACAGGAGGAGGAGGTCAGGTGGTAATACAAGTGATGGGGAGAAGCTATAAATATGGATGAAGCTTCACGTGTTCATCCGCCACTCACCTCCTGCTGTGTGGCCCAATTCCTAACAGGCCACAGGCCTGTGCTGGTCCATGGCCTCGGGGTTGGGGAGGGCAGACAGTATTATGCCAGTTTCAGATGTCAGCATAATAATTCCATACTCATGACTGAATATATATGTTGTGAAATGACAACATATAAGTCTAGCTAACCTTCATCATGTATCTATATCTGTATTTGTGTCTATATCTTACATCTTCTTTATCCATTCATGCCTTGGTGGACACTTAGGTTGCTTCCATGTCTTGGCTATTGTAAATAATGCTGCAATGAACATGAGTTTGCATTTATCTTTTTGAGTTAGTGTTTTCATTTTCTTCAGGTAAACGCCCAGAAGTGGAATGGCTGGATCACAAGGGAGTTCTGTTTTTAATTTTTCAAGAATCCTCCATACTGTTTTCCATAGTGGTTGCACCAATTTACATTTCCCACCTGTGGGATACAAGGGTTCCCTTTTCTCTCCATCCTCCCTAATACTTGTTATTCACTATCTTTTTGATAACAGGCATTCTCATCGATGTGAGGTCTTATCTCAGTGTGGTTTCAATTTGCATTTCCCTAATGATCAATTATGTTGAACACCTTTCCATCTATCCCTTGGCCTAATATCTATATATCTTCTTTGGGAAAATGTCTATTTTGATCTTCTGCCCATTTTTTAACTGTTTGTTATTCACTTGATTTCTAGGATTTGACACAACGATTCTAAAGTTCATTTGTAATAATAAACACTGTAGCAGAAGATGAAAAAGTTGAGTAATGAGGAAAAGCTTATCCTATCTGAATTAAAACAGAATAAAAATTTTAAAAAATGCATAGTGGTGATAAGAAAAGAACATGGACTTTGCATCCTGCAAACTTAGGTTTGAATTCCTGATTCTGACACATTCTATATATGTTAGTTCAGTTCAGTCACTCAGTCGTGTCCGACTCTTTGCGACCACATGGACTGCAGCACGCCAGGCTTCCCTGTCCATCACCAACTCCCAGAGTTTGCTCAAACTCACATCCATCGAGTTGGTGATGCCATCCAACCATCTCATCCTCAGTCGTCCCCTTCTCCTCCTGCCTTCAATCTTTCCCAGCATCAGGGTCTTTTCAAATGAGTCAGTTCTTTGCATCAGGTGGCCAAAGTATTGGAGTTTCAGCTTCAGCATCAGTCCTTCCAAAGAATATTCAGGACTGACTTCCTTTAGGATGAACTGGTTGGATCTCCTTGCTGTTCAAGGGACTCTCAAGTGTCTTCTCCAAGACCACAGTTCAAAAGCATCAATTCTTCGGCGCTCAGCTTTCTTTATAGTCCAACTCTCACATCCATACATGACTACTGGAAAAACCATAGCCTTGACAAAACAAACCTTTGTTGGCAAAGTAATGTCTCTGCTTTTTAATATGCTGTCTAGGTTGGTCACAGCTTTTCTTCCAAGCAGCAAGTGTCTTCTAATTTCATGGCTGCAGTCACCATCTGCAGTGATTTTGAAGCCCCCCAAAATAAAGTCTGTCATTGTTTCCATTCTTTCCCCATCTATTTGCCATGAAGTAATGGGACCAGATGCCATGATCTTAGTTTTCTGAATGTTGAGCTTTAAGCCAACTTTTTCACTCTCCTCTTTTACTTTCATCAAGAGGCTCTTTAGTTCTTCTTCACTTCCTGCCATAAGGGTGATGTCATCCACCCTCTATATGTAATCTCAGACAATTAACTTAATATCTTGTAAAGCACGTATTATGGACCCTAACTGTCCTCCTTCCTCATCTCCCCTCCGTATTCACATCCTGTTGTGGCCTCATCCCGGACAGAATATACTTCCCTGCTTCTTGGCTTTGGGTTTGGACCCGTGACTTGGTTTGGTTAGTAGCATGTAGGCAGATGTAATGATGTTTCAGTTCCAATTCTAGGCCTCTGCTTGCTCTCGGGCACCCCTGCTGCCTCTCAGAGAAGAGCTTCTCCTGACTTGTTGCCCCTTTATCCTGGGCCCCACAGTGAATGAATGCAGAGCACAGCTGCCCTTCTGGTGCATGAGAATCAATAATTGCTGTTGTAAGTTACCGAAAATTAGATAATGAAACATATTAGTTATTTCTCAAGGAAGATCTCAGGAGGTGCCACAAACACTTCTGCTTATATTTTATCAGCCAGAATTTTAGTCCATGTCCAATTCTAACTGCAAAAGGGGCTGGGAAATATGACCAGCTAAATTTGGTATTTTATTACTGTAAAAGATGTGGAGGATTACTTGGCGGGACAACTAGCAGTCTCAGTTACAGATGTGTCTTCCCTATCAGTTGTTTTTAAAAGTGTGATAAAATACATGACCTAAAGTTTTCCATCTTAACGATTTTTAAGTGTACAGTTCAGTGGTATTAAATGCATTCATAATGTTTTGCAAGCATCAAAATATTGATGGTTGGTTTTTGGATGTGTCTTCAAATATATTCAAACATATTAGGTTTCCCTGATAGCTCAGTTATTAAAGAATCTGCCTGCAATGCAGGAGACCCCAGTTCAGTTCCTGGGTTGGGAAGATCCCTTGGAGAAGGGATAGGCTACCCACTCCAGTATCCTTGGGCTTCTTTTGTGGCTCAGCTGGTAAAGAATCTGCCGGCAATGTGGGAGACCCCAGTTCAGTTCCTGGGTTGGGAAGATCCCCTGGAGAAGGGAGGGGCTACCCCCCCTCCAGTATTCTGGCCTGTAGAATGGGGTTGCAGTGTCAGACACAATTGAGTGACTTTCACTTCAAACATATAATTACTTATTTTTTTAATAAATGAAATCATTCTATTTAATTATTCATCTATTAGCTCTTGCTCCACTAAACTCTCTAAGAGAAATTTTCATGTCAAAATTATAGAGGCAATTAATTCTTCTTAACAGCTTTATGTTTCCCATAATATGACCAAAATACAATTTATTTTCCTTTAGTCACGCTATTTCTATTTTCTTCCTAATTCAAACAATGTTAAAACAAAACCTTATACATCCATATTTGAATATATGTATAACTATTTTCATTGAAAACATTCCTAGAAGTGGGATTGCTGGTTTAGAATGTATATGCATATAAAATTGTCCTCCTAAAGTCTTTAATAATGTATAGTTCCAAATGAGTATATCCAATATTTTGTATTTCCAATATCTTTTGGAAATCAGTTTTTGATAGTAATATGTTGAAAGCTTTGAGCTGCTCATGCTTCTTGTCCCATTAATTTTGTTTATGGACATTATCCTAGAAAATAATTCTAAAACACAAATTCTATGTAAATATATGCATTGTAACAGTCGATATAATACTGAAAAGCTGGATAAACCTAAATTTTTTTTTAATGGCACAAGTTATTATAAAGCTCCTTGCAGCAATTGCGATGATGATTACAAGGACTCTGGTAACATGGAAAATGCTTATGATATAATGTTACTTGAAAATCACAAGTTCTAATTAAAAGTTTAATCAAAACATTCAAGACAGTTATGCTTCAGAGGCATACTTGTTGATACTACTTTCTTTTACTTAGTTTTCTACTTTTTGTATTTCCCACATTTTCTTGATTGAAGACTGTTCTCTTTTAATTAAAAATTTTAATCATAGCACTTAGGGAAGTGTTTTGCACTTTCCAAGTATTCAATCAGTTCTCTGCTGACCATCCTTGAAGCATGTTATAAAAAGGAGTCAGTTAAAAATACAATATAGCAAACATCTTGGGTTCGTTACGGTGTTATCCATATGTTTTTGTTGTCGAGTCCCTAAGTTGGGTCTGACTCTGCGACCCCATGGACTGCAGGACACCAGGCTTCTCTGTCCTCCACTGTCTCCCGGAGTTTTCTCAAATTCATGTCCACTGAGTCACTGATGCTACCTAACCATCTCATCCTTAGCCACCCCTTTCTCCTTTTGCCTTCAATCTTTCCCAGCATCAGAATCTTTTCTAATGAATTGGCTCCTCGCATCAGGTGGTCAAAGTATTGGAGCTTCAACTTCAGCATCAGTCTTTCCAATGAATATTCAGGGTTGATTTTCTTCTCCATACATACAGTTCTCATTTTTTAAGCAAAATCATGAAGGACAGAAAGTTTGTTTTTTGTTTTCATCTTTCATGCGACCTTCCCTTCAGTTCTCAGGGTTTATATTCTGTGTTGTATTCCCGAAGTCTCATGCTTTAAAATTGTTGCTGCTGTGTAAACTGGTAATAGCATCCAGAGTTACTTGTGTTTTTAAAAGATCTCACACTTAAAAAAGAAAATTAATGTAAAACTCTTAGCACCAAGTGAATTTTCAGTAAGTGTTGCAGATGATAAAGATGATGGTAATGATCATGGCGAGGAAGTCTTTAGGAGTAAAATGGGGCTTTGTGGAAAAAAAGTGATTATTCTTCATTATGACACTTGAAAAATATTTGGAGTATGCCTGGAATTTCCTTTTCCTTAAAAAAAAAAAGCTTATAATGGATCCATAGTCTGTGATATTAGAGATAACTATAAAGATTACAATATCCTTCTCAAATCTGTTTGCATTTTCAACTTGTATGATTGCATGAATTCGTGAATTCCTGTTATAGTCCCTATTATAAAACATTAGCACTTCCTTTTAGTAATATTTCCTCTTAAAGCTTGAAGGGGCACCCTTTCCTGCTAATATTTTTGTGCTTGTGGAGTAAGTTTAGTTATCCTATCCATATTCGATGCTTGCCATGACTTTATAAGTTAAAGCATGTGAGGCTATTTATTTCCTCCTAGGCACCATGCTAGAATTTGATGCCCTTAGGTAAGTGGTTGAGCCTGGACATGGCCGTGTGCCAAAAGTTAGGATTCCTCTAGCTGTGGACAACTAAGGCTTACAGCCTAAAATTTTCTGTATACAGCTGTATTTTTTCTGTAAAAACAACCATTCCTCAAGCTTAGAATAAATATTAACTAGCCACTTGATATAAACACTTAATTTTTAAGGAAAGATGAAATTTAATGCAAATTTTAAAATATATCTAGCCTTGAGGCCATTTAGTATCTTCCTGAACACCCTTCAGTGATATGGCAGTCAAATCTAATTCTGTTTCTATTTAGTGCTTTACTAAATCTCTTCCTAGAGTCCAAAGACATTTGGAATTTACATGCATTTCCAATTCTGATTCTAGCTCTCTTCGTATATTGCCTTATTTTAGAGCAAGCCTTTGGGTGCCACCTTCCCAGCCCAAAGAAGTGTATCAAGATATTTTCCTAAACAAAGGTAGCAATTATTTTCATTCTACCTCCCTAAGTTTTGTATTCATCTTTGCAGTTTATAGCTTGTCTATTGCGGGCTTCTGGAAGTCTTGAACAGCTATGTATTTTTTTAATCTCACACTTTTAAAGGTGATAAACACAAGTTTCTCTGAGTATCAATCATATACTCTTTCTAATTGAGCAGCTATGTATTTTTTTAACCTCACACTTTTAAAGGTGATAAACATAAGTTTCTCTGAGTATCAATCATATACTCTTCCTACTGCGGTCTTCCTTTCCCTGCCCCCCTCTTATTTCCTCCCCCAGGACTTAAAAATATTGCTGTTGCTTTATTTGCATTTTCCTGATTCTTGGTGAGGTTGAGCATCCTTTCATTTTTACTTACCCTTTGAATTTCTTCTGTGATTGTGTCACTTGAGATGCCTCCCCCATTTGTCTACTTAGACTATCTTTTCCTAATTAAGTTTCTTTCTCTCTTTGCATTCTAGATATCAGTCCTTTATCTAATATATATGTTGCAGATACTTTCATTTCATTGTGGGGTGTCTGTTAACTTTGGTTATTGTCTTTCTTCTTATGCAAGTTTTTAGGTCTCATGTAGTCATATCTGCTCAGTTTTTCCTTTCTGCTTTCTGAATTTTGCATTTTGCTTGTTAGATCTTTTTCTATCTCATGATTATTAAAATACTCTCTTATATTCTTTTCTAAAACATATCCTGGAGGCTTTTAATGTGTTTAAAACATTTAAAAATAAACTTTGAATTTTATTTATTTATTTAAAAGCAATTTTCTTATGTTATTTTATTTGGCTGTGCCTTAGAGCATGCACGATCCTAGTGCCCAAATCAAAGATTGAACCCATACCTCCTGCAGTGGAAGTATGAAGTCTTAACCACTGGGCCACCAGGGAAGTCCCAAAACTTCTAATTTTAGAGTAGTTTTAGATCTACAAAAAAAGTTGTGAAGGTCGTACAAAGAATTTTCGTATAGTCCAAACCCAGTCTCCCGTTCTATTAACATATTAGCATGGTACATTTGTCCTAATTACTGAGCCGATATTGATATCATTATTAACTGAAGCCTATACTTCACTGAAATTTCTTTGAGTTTTTACCTAATGTTCTTTTTCTGTTCCAGAGCTCCCAGTATATTTGGAATGCTGTGTTTGTGCTTAGTTGCTCAGTCGTGTCCAACTCTTTGTGACTGCATGGACTGTAGCCCACCAGGCTGCTCTGTCTATGAGGATTCTCCAAGCAAGAATGCTGGAGTGGGCTGCCATGCCCATATCGCATTACATTTAGCCCTTATGTCTCCTTAGTCTGGTCTGGTCTGTGATGATTTTTCAGACTTGTTTTTGATAATGATCTTGACAGTTCTGAAGACTAATGGTCACATGCTTTGGATACTGGACCTCAGGTGGGATTTGTCTGATGTCTTTTTTTTTTTACAATGAGACTAGGATTTTGTGTTTTGGGGAGGAAGACCACAGAGGCAATGTGCCCTTCTCATCACACCATATCAACAGTACATACAACCAATGTGACTGATCACTGTTGTTAACCTTGACCACCTGGCTGAGATTGTGTTCCCCTAGTGAAAAGTTAACTTTTTTTCCCTTTTAACACTAGTCTTTGGAGGGAAACCACTATGTGCAGCTTGTCCTCATAGTGTGAGGAGTTCTGCCCTGCTTCCTTGAGTGTAGAACATCCTGTTTGTCTTTTTTTAACCAGTTGGATCTTTGATGAATTTGGTATTTATTCTGATACATTGTCCTAGTGGATACTGAGTCTTTCCTTCTTTCCTCTTTTGTGTAATAGGTATTTCTTGCATTTAGGGTGGTCATAGTGGAAACTGACACCATCTGTACCTCTAAACGGCAATCCACTCCAGTATTCTTGCCTGGAGAATTCCATGGACAGAGGAGCCTGGTGGGCTACGGTCCATGGGGTTGCAAAGAGTTAGACATGAGTGAGTGACTAACATACAGAGCTCTCTCTAAAAGAGGGTCCTGCTATTTTAGACCAAACAGAGAGTTCCCATCCATCTCCTCACACTGATTTATTCAGATAAGCCAATCTTTTCTTCAGGCATAAGTCAAATCATTGCATGTTAGGAAGTCCAGTTCAGTTCAGTTCAGTCGCTCAGTCGTGTCCGACTATTTGCGACCCCATGAATCGCAGCACGCCAGGCCTCCCTGTCCATCACCATCTCCCGGAGTTCACTTAGACTCGCGTTCTTTGAGTCCATGATGCCATCCAGCCATCTCATCCTCGGTCGTCCCCTTCTTATCCTGCCCCCGATCCCTCCCAGCATCAGAGTCTTTTCCAATGAGTCAACTCTTCGCATGAGGTGGCCAAAGTACTGGAGTTTCAGCTTTAGCATCATTCCTTCCAAAGAAATCCCAGGGCTGATCTCCTTCAGAATGGACTGGTTGGATCTCCTTGCAGTCCAAGGGACTCTCAAGAGTCTTCTCCAACACTACACTTCAAAAGCATCAATTCTTCGGCACTCAGCCTTCTTCACAGTCCAACTCTCACATCCATACATGACCACAGGAAAAACCATAGCCTTGACTAGACGGACTTTAGTTGGCAAAGTAATGTCTCTGCTTTTGAATATGCTATCTGGGTTGGTCATAACTTTCCTTCCAAGGAGTAAGCATCTTTTAATTTCATGGCTGCAGTCACCATCTACAGTGATTTTGAAGCCCCCCTAAATAGTCTGACACTGTTTCCACTGTTTCCCCATCTATTTCCCATGAAATGATGGGACCAGATGCCATGATCTTTGTTTTCTGAATGTTGAGCTTTAAGCCAACTTTTTCACTCCCTTCTTTCACTTTCATCAAGAGGCGTTTTAGTTCCTCTTCACTTTCTGCCATAAGGGTGGTGTCATCTGCATATCTGAGGTGATTGATATTTCTCCTGGCAATCTTGATTCCAGCTTGTGTTTCTTCCAGTCCAGCATTTCTCATGATGTACTACTCTGCATAGAAGTTAAATAAGCAGGGTGACAATATACAGCCTTGGCCAGGCTAACAGCTTGAGCCAATGAGACAGGTAGGAAGGTTGTGGAAGCACTTTGGAAAAGGAAGTTTCTCCTTTTTAGAGAGCTTCCAAAAAGGGCATTCCTCTTTCCAAAAAGGGCAGTCTGGTACGCAGATTTGAAGTTTGAACCTTGGGTGGTCATTTAGCTTTAGAATGAAGCTGACATTGCAGAAGTTAAAACCCAGAGATGGAAAAAGAAGACAAAAAACAAATTAAACAAAACCTCCCAGTGTCTTTCATGTCACTACTGAGCCACTAAATCAAAGCAACCCTACAGTCTGCTCTATTTCTGGGTCTTCCAGTTAAATGAACCCTTTGTTGTATAATGCAGTTTGGGTTAGGTCTTCAAATGCTTGCAATATAAAGAAGCCTGATACAGGGGTATATCAACAGAGATTTAACCTTATTTATTTATTTTTCCAAACAGATTGTCAGTTATGCTCATACAATTTATTGAGTAGTTCATTCTTTCCTCTGTGATGTGAAATGTGACTTTATCATAAACATTTCCATATAAAAATGATTCTGTTCTAAGCTCAGTATTCATCACATATATTAATTTAGCTGTTTCTGAATTAATACCATGCTGTTGTAACTACTACAATTTTATTTTATGTTTTGCCATCTGTATGGACAAACCTTTCTTCACTATTCTTCTTCCCACCCTCCCCCCCAAGTTTATGAGCTCTTTTTTTGTATTTTCTCTTCTCTTTGAACTTGAGAGTTAGTTTGTTCAATTAAAAAAAAAACTCAAGATTAAAAAAAGCTGTGTGTTCAGTGGGTCAGTTGTGTCCATCTCTTTTCAACCCTATGGACAGCAGCTCTCCAGGCCCCTCTGTCCATGGAATTTTCCAGGCAAGAACACTGGAGTGGGTTGCCATTTCCTCCTCCAGGGGATCTTCAAACGCAGGGGTGGAAGCAGAGTCTCTTGTGTCTTCCACATTGCAGGTGGATTCTTAACTGCTGAGCCACTGGGGAAGCCGATAAAAAACACTGGGATTGTTTTAAATTTACAAATTAAATCTGGAGGTGACTGTGACCCTGGCCAATACCTGGATCACAGTCTTTTGAGAGATCCTGGGCAGAAGGGTGGGTCCTGGGAAGCTGCACCTGGGTTCCTCTCATATAGAATCTACGAAATAATAATGGAATAATTTGTTACGTAGCAATAGGTAACTAATATAGTCAGAAATTTATAAGTTAGGTTTATCTAGGTTTTCAATGCTCTCATTCTTTTTTTTAAATTAACTAATTTTGCAGCTCTGGATCTTAGTTGTGGTATGTGGGATCTAGTTCCCTGACCAGGGATTGAACCTAGGACCCCTGCACTGGAAGTGCAGAGTTTTAACCACTGGACCACCAGAGGAATCCCTCAGTACTCTTACTGTTGAATGACATTTTAAAAGATATTTTCAGTTTACCAAATATAAATCTGTGGTATTCAGAAGATTCTCTCTTATTCTTCTCCACTTCATTTGTGGCTAAATATAAAGAGATAATCCACCTTTGTCAGCAAGGTACTCTTAGGAAAATATTTCCTAATACCTTTATTCCAAAAGAGCTTATAAAAAACCATGGTCATCTTAACTGCTTTCTCAATGAACACTGAAATTGAAATCATAGTTTAAATGCTTGAAGGAAATTAGCCATGTAAAAGTATTCCGTGGGTAATTATTGTAAAATGATTACTTCTTTAAGCAAAAAATTACCTCATGTAAGAGAATCATTCCCTTTGGAAAGAAATTCAAAAGAAGGAGCAAGGTAAAACTTTTAATGGGAAAACACTGTAGTTTCAGTGTGGGGGCCATACCTCATTGTCTGTGCTCGGCGACTTAATAAGCAAATGTTGACTGAAAGAATGTTTGATAGGGACAAAAATATTGAAGGCTGAATGTTCACAGTCTTTATCCCTCTTGATTCCCTGGCTCCCTTAAGGAAAGGGTCCTTCATTTCTTATCTCCCAGAACTATGTTGTGCTGACTAGAAGAGCTATGGAATCAAGAAAAGGAGTCAAATTATTCTCTGCAGGGTAGAGCTTGAAGTAACAGCAAAAGGAAGGAGAGGAAGGGTGAATGAGTATAACAGACTTAGGGCTTCCCTGGTGGCTCGATAGAAAACAGTCAGCCTGCCAATGCAAGAGACGTGGGTTTCATCCCTGAGTTGGGAAGAACCTCTAGAGTAGGAAATGACAATCCACTCCAGCATTCTTGCCTGGAAAATCCCATGAACAGAGTAGCCTGGTGGGCTACAGTCCATGGGGCCTTAAAAGAGTCAGACACGACTTAGGGACTAAATAACAACAACATGAAAGTTTAGAGAGAAAGCCAGGTAAAGAAGGTTTGTAGCAAGCTGTGCTTTGTTAATATGCCATGTGATTCCTTCCTCGGCATGTCCATGAGACTGTTCCTGAAAACCTACATCTTTCCAACTTTGCGAAGTTAGATTTGAGTTCGATTTTGAATGTATCACATGCTAAGATTGGCTTCGGGGTGGCTCAGTTTTATCACAAATTCTGTGTAAGTCTCATTGTCCCACTTCCCAACAGTGTTTACTGCTTGCTGTCGCCACTGCATATCTGTGTAGGAGGAGTCTTCTAGCTCCCCTGGCCTACAAGTAAGTAAACAAGTTTTCTTTTTTCTTCATTTGATCATGGCAAATTAGAAATTATTTGGAAACCATAGGCTGGAATAAAAAGAAACTTAAAGAAGCAAAAATAAAAAAAGAGAAATTGTGACAGCATAGCACTGATTAGTTCATTGAGAAGTCCCTCATATTAATGTAACTAAAGGTCGACTATGGAAAGGGTTTAAGTTGTGGAGTTTACCAGGTTGTATTGATCTGTTTCTTTTCCTTCGCTCTGTCCCCATGTGTAGTATCTTAGTCCATCATTGCTGTGTTTTTGAGAGATCTTTAGCTTGTTGAATTTATATTTGTATATAACAAGCTGATTTTCGCCTTATAGTGGATGCATAAGGAGGGTGGGTTTTGTAAAATGGAAGCCATTTTTGTTTTGCTGAGCTCCAGCCCTCATTAATTTGAACTACACACCTTTCTGAATGACAGAAATTAGATAGTTTATTATATACTCAGTTGAGCCATTATTTTACTTATATGACTATATATTCTATATTTTCAACCAAACCATATTCTTGGAGAGCAAGGGCTGTATTTTCCTTTTTTTCCTCCTATAGGTCCTACTTATGGTGTTTACATAAAGCTACTGTAGATGGATGGGTCTCAAAGTGTAATCTGGGTAACTTTGAGGGTACCTGAGAGACTTTCAGTGGGTCAGTAAAGTCAAACTATTTAAAAAACAATACAAAAATATTATTTGCCTTTTTTCACTCTCATTCCCTTGTGAGTGTGTGGTGGAAGTTTTCGAATGCTACATGACATGTGATGATGTCATTGCTCTGATGGATAATGGAAAGTGTACTTGTGTACCCATGTGTTTAAAAAGTATCTCAGTTTTAAATTCTTAATATCAATAGACGTGACTTCAATAAACAAAGGCTGTTTAAGGTTCTCCACAATTTTTAAGAGTGGAGAGCAAAATGAGCCTGAGACCAAAAAATGTGAGAACTGCTTGTGTAGATAATTACATGCTAGACTGAAAATGGAATCAGTCTTATCTTATTTATCTTTCTTTTTTTTTCCCCTGAGTTTACAGTGGGGACTGAGATTCTTTGCTATTATTCTCTGTATTCGTCAAGGTCCAACCTTATACAGAAACCCCAATACAGAAACTCTTATACAGAGAGCACACAGTTATTTGAATAGAGAACGTGTAATAATAGAAAGAATTATTAACTATAAGAGGGGATTGGAGTAACAAGAGATTGGCTAGTAAGAAGTAAAGAGAGCTCTGAAGAGTGTAGGAATAGCAGTAATCAGGAGCAGTACTTTGGGGGCTGAGATGGAGCCCCCGAAGAAGAAGAGGCCCCCAGGTTGAGAGGCAGACCTTGTTGGAGAGAGCACAGCTAAGCCTCACTGAATGGCAGAGAAGTTGTTTGGTGCCATGCTAGTGGAACTTGCTGAAAATCTGCCCTCTGGAATTTTCTGAACAATCTTAGGCTGCTGGAGAAACAAGCCATAGTGAGGTGTCCTGCTAGAGGCACTCTGCAGAAAAAGTGCCTCAGGGAGGGAGCGGTTATGATGGAGAGGGAAACCTGCGGGCACCTAGGGCTGCTGCCTCCGTGCGGTAACAGGAATCAAGCGTTGGAAACACGGCATATCCTGCAGGACCCAGGGGAGCTGTGCCTCTTCTACCCTGGTGCTGGGAACACACACCAACCAGGAAGACTTCTTTTGTAACGTCTCCCCATGGTCCTCCAGTGAGAAAGCTTCATTTGTCTTACTACCTGATAAAGAAAAGCGCTTCCCAGGTGGTGCTAGAGTGGTAAAGAACCTTTCTACCAATGCAGGAGACATGGCAACCCACTCCAGTATTCTTGCCTGGAGAATCCCATGGACAGAGGAGCCTGGCGGGCTACAGTCCATAGAGTTGCAAAGAGTTGGACATGACTGAAGCGACATAGCAGGCATGCACTGATAGAGAAAAATATTTAAAGGCAGAGCAAGCAATGAAGGATAAATTTGGAACTGAGAGGAAATAAAATGATAAATGGCACACTCATTTTCACTTAAGATGTAGGTTATAAATTATCTATATCTCCTAATATTCTTGATGTTTTCTTTGTGTGGAAGTCTATTCATCGACTCAGCAAACATTTATTCAGTGACTGTCACATTTTGCTACTGCTGCTGCTAAGTCACGTCAGCCGTGTCCAACTCTGTGCGACACCATAGACGGCAGCCTACCAGGCTCCTCCGTCCATGGGATTTTCCAGGCAAGAGTACTGGAGTGGGTTGCCAGTGCCTTCTCCACTGTCACATTCTAGGTACTTATTTTTAGCAGATTCCTGCATCCTTTGTTAGTATAGAGTCTCAATTTTGTTCTTTCATGCTCCTCCTTGCCATAAGCTTCTGGGGAGGCTGGTCCCAGCCTCAGCTCAAAGCCCAGCCCCATGGGGTGAGTGGCAATTTGTCTACACAGGTATTTATCTATTTATTTGGCTGCACTGGGTCTTAGCTGCAGCATGTGGGATCTAGTTCCTTGACCAGGAATTGAACTTGGGCTCCCTGCATTGGGAGTGTGGCGCCTTAGCCACTGGGCCACCAGGGAAGTCCCTACACAGGTTTTGTGACACCATTTTATTTCTCACAAATAGTTCTGTGGCATACTTCTGGCCAACAGGATATGAAGGAGAACCTGCAGGAGGGTTTTTAGAATAGACTTTTCCACCATCTTAAAAGTGGTATTCAGAAAGAAATAACTTTCTGTTGATGGACATTGTCATGTCTCCATGTGATGCCTGAACTACTGTGGCCATTATTTGAGGGGAGAAGATAGCCTGAGGAAGACCCTGCAGTGCATGGTAGGGCAGGAAACAGAAGAAATCAAAGAATTACTCAAACCTAGGAACATCATCTGAGAGGGCGATGGCACCCAACTCTGGTACTCTTGCCTGGCAAATCCCATGGACAGAGGAGCCTGGTGGGCTGCAGTCCATGGGGTCGTGAAGAGTCGGAGACGACTGAGTGACTTCACTTTCACTTTTCACTTTCATGCATTGGAGAAGGAAATGGCAACCCACTCCTGTTCTTGCCTGGCGAATCCCAGGGACGGGGGAGCCTGGTGGGGTGCTGTCTATGGGGTCGCACAGAGTCGGACACGACTGAAGTGACTTAGCAGCAGTGGGAACACCATTTCTGGGCTTCTTGTCTTAAAAGTCATTTTGAGTTGTGCTTATATTTAACCGACACTAGACATTTGATATGACAAGTATGGATAAGATATTGGGGAATAAGTGAAATAAATGAAATAAAAGTTTGATTGCTATGATAAAAAAGGATAGTGGTTGAATTCAAATGCAACATGCTAGTTCCAGATGAACTATAACATTAAATTAGAAAAGAGAAAACAGATCTTGAGAAAATGTTTTGTAAAGCTGCCTTTTGGAACACTTCCTTGCAAATAAAAAAAGTTACATAATATATTTGAGCAGAGCTTTCTTTTTGTCCCAAACTCTTCCTGGTAAGAAAGTTTAACAGTTGTTAATTAGTATTATTTTTCAAATAAATATAAAATTGAGAAAAAGAGTAATATAAACTTGTATGTCAAGGACAAATTAAAAAATTTTTTAAATTGATTTATTTTTTAATTGAAGGAAATTGCTTTACAGAATTTTATGTTTACATTGTTTAATTAATTTTCTGTCAAACATCAACACGAATCAGTCATAGGTATACATATGTCCCCTCCCTCTTAAAAATATTTTTGTATCTGTAAAACATGGCAGTGTATGTATTCAGTGACAAGAAATGCACTTTCGTTATTCAAAGGAACAGGGTTCAAAATTGAAGCTTTCACTCCCCTTTTTCTTAAAGCAGGGGTCTCAACATGATACAGGCCTGCGGCCTGTTAGGAACCAGACCGCACGACAGGAGGTGAGCAGCAGGCCTGCGAGCCAAGCCTCATCTGTAGTTACAGCCACTCCTCAGGGCTCACATTTCCGCCTGAGCTCTGGCAGGTCAGTGGCGGCATCAGATTCTTAAGAGCGTGAACCCTACTGTCAACTGCGCATGCGAGGGATCTAAGTGGAGCGCTCTTTAAGAAAACCATCCAGAAACCGTCCCTCCCCACTCCGTGGAAAAATTTCGTCTTCCATGAAACCAGTCCCTGATGCCAAAAGCTTCGGGACCCCTGTCTTAGAGCACTTAGTTGGTAATTCTCGTGAGTTGTTTACTAGCATAATTAAAGTATATACTTAATTTTGATTCCAGTTGGAAGCAGAAACAGATTATGCTGCTTTCACAGTTAAGTGAAGCTGACCGATTCTTATCTAAATCTGAAAATTTCCAACAACTTTCATCTGTTCATGAATGCTGCTGCCTCGTATTTGCAGGTTAAATGATGATTTCTATGCTTTCCTCCTTGGAATCTTCAGACTGACTTTTCACAGACAAAACAGAGACTTGAGGCAATTTTTTTAAATTTTATTTTCTGAGTAATTCAGGAGAAAAACAATTCCTTTTATTCACTAATAAAGAACATGCCAGGCAACCTGGCCTTAGGCTTTAGCGCTTACTGTTGTTCCCTTGGCCTCACCCTTCTTCTCCGACAGCAATCTTGGAGGCTCTCCCCTCACTTCCTCTTCAGTCACCCTCTCATTAAGGCCTTCCCTGGCTGCTTTTTCTAAATTTCACGCTTTCCCTCCACTTTATATTCCCTTTCCCGATTTTGTTTTTCTTTCTTACCAGTTTTTGGATGTACAAGCTGGATTTTGAAAAGGCAGAGGAACCAGAGATCAAATTGCCAACATCCGCTGGATCATAGAAAAAGCAAGAGAATTCCAGAAAAACATCTACTTCTGCCTCACTGACTATGGTAATGTCTTTGACTTTGTTATGTGGATCATAACAAACTGTGGAAAATTCTTAAAGAGATGGGAATACCAGACCACCTTATTTGCCTCCTAAGAAACCTGTATTCAGGTCAAGAAGCAACAGAACCAGACATGGAACAATGGACTGGTTCAAAACTGGGAAAGGAGTACATCAAGGCTGTATATTACCATCCTGCTTAGTTAACTTCTATGCAGAGTACAACATGTGAAATGCTGGGCTGGATGAAGCACAAGCTGGAATCAAGATTGCTGGGAGAAGTATCAATAATCTCAGATAGACAGATGACACCACCCTTATGGCAGAAAACAAAGAGGAACTAAAGAGCCTCTTGATGAAGATGGAAGAAAAGAGTGAAAAAAGCTGGCTTAAAACTATACAACCCAATCAAAAAATGGGCCAAAGAAGTAAACAGACATTTCTCCAAAGAAGACATACAGATGGCTAACAAACACATGAAAAGATGTTCAACATCACTCATTATCAGAGAAATGCAAATCAAGACCACAATGAGGTACCATTTCACACCAGTCAGAATGGCTGCGATCCAAAAGTCTACAAGCAATAAATGCTGGAGAGGGTGTGGAGAAAAGGGAACCCTCTTACACTGTTGGTAGGAATGCAAACTAGTACAGCCACAATGGAGAACAGTGTGGAGATTCCTTAAAAAACGGGAAATAGAACTGCCCAGCAGTATCCCACTGCTGGGCATACAGACCGAGGAAACCAGAATTGAAAGAGACATGTGTACCCCTATGTTCATCACAGCACGGTTTGTAATAGCCAGGACATGGAAGCAACCTAGATGTCCATCAGCAGATGAATGGATAAGAAAGCTGTGGTACATATACACAATGGAGTATTACTCAGCCATTAAAAAGAATACATTTGAATCAGTTCTAATGAGGTGGATGAAACTGGAGCCTATTATACAGAGTGAAGTAAGCCAGAAAGAAAAATACCAATACAGTATATTAACACATATATATGGAATTTAGAAAGATGGTAACAATAACCCTGTATGTGAGACAGCAAAAGAGACACAGATGTATAGAACAGTCTTTTGGACTCTGTGGGAGAGGGAGAGTGTGGGATAATTTGGGAGAATGGCATTGAAACATGTATAATATCATATAAGAAACGAATTGCCAGTCTAGGTTCAATGCAGGGTGCAGGATGCTTGGGGCTGGTGCACTGGGATGACCCAGAGGGATGGTGTCCGGGGGCTGTGGGAAGGGAATTAGGGATTGGGAACACGTGTACACCTGTGATGGATTCATGTTGATCTGTGGCAAAACCAATACAATATTGTAAAGTAAAATAACAATAATAATAATAAAGAAAGAAAGAAAAAAACCCTCAACATTCAGAAAACTAAGATCATGGCATCTGGTTCCATCACTTCATGGTAAATAGATGGGGAAACAATGGAAACAGTGACAGATTTTATTTTCTTGGGCTCCAAAACTACTGCAGATAGTGACTGCAGCCATGAAATTAGAAGACACTTGCTCTTTGGAAGGAAAATTATAACAAACCTAGACAGCATATTAAAAACCAGAGACATCATTTTGATGACAAAGGTTCATATAGTCAAAGCCATGGTTTTTCCAGTAGTCATGTATGAATGTGGGGTGCTCAAAAAGAAGGCTGAGCACCGAAGAATTGACACTTTCAAATTGTGGTGCTGGAGAAGACTCTTGAGAGTCCCTTGGATGCAAGGAGATCAATCCAGTTAATCCTAAAGGAAATCAATCCTGAATATTCACTGGAAGGACTGATGCTGAAGCTGAAGCTCCAATATTTTGGTCACCTGATGGGAAGAGCTGACTCATTGGAAAATACCCTGATGCTGGGAAAAATTGAAGGCAGGAGAAGGGGACGACAGAGGATGAGATGGTCAGATGGCATCACCAATTCAATGGACATGAATTTGAGCAAGCTCCAGGTGAAGGACAGGGAAGCTTGCTGTGCTGCAGTCTATGGGGTCACAAAGAGTCAGACATGACTGAGTGACTGAACAACAACAACATTATTGATTAGTTACTCATCTTATTGTGTTTCCCTAATGTAAACCTCACAAGAGCAAGAATTTTTGTGTTTTCTTTACTGTTGTATCCCCAGCACTGCCTGCTTACATAGTTCAGTTCAGTCGTGTTCAACTTTTTGCGACCCCATCGACCGCAGCACGCCAGCCCTCCCTGTCCATCACCAACTCCTGGAGTTTACTCAAACTCATGTCTGTTGAATTGGTTATGCCATCCAACCATCTCATCCTCTGTCATCCCCTTCTCCTCCTGCCTTCAATCTTTCCCAGCATCAGAGTCTTTTCAAATGAATCAGTTCTTTGCATCAGGTGGCCAAAGTATTAGGGTGTCAACTTCAACATCAGTCCTTCCAATGAACATTTAGGACTGATTTCCTTTAGGATGGACTGGTTGGATCTCCTTGCTGTCCAAGGGACTCTCAAGAGTCTTCTCCAACACCACCGTTCAAAAGCATCAATTCTTCATTGCTCAACTTTCTTTATAGTCCAATTCTCACATCCATACATGACCACTGGTAAAACCATAGCCTTGACTAGATGGACCTTTGTTGGCAAAGTAATGTCTCTGCTTTTTAATATGCTGTCTGGATTGGTCAAAACTTTTCTTCCAAGGAATAAGCATCTCACCATCTGCAGTGATTTTGGGGCCCCCAAAAATAAAGTCAGCCACTGGTTCCACTGTTTCCCCATCTATTTGCCATGAAGTGATGGAACCAGATGCCATGATCTTAGTTTTCTGAAAGTTGAGCTTTAAGCCAAGTTTTTCACTCTCCTCTTTCTTTCATCAAGAGGCTCTTTAGTTCTTTACTTTCTGCCATAAGAGCTCAGTAAATATTTATCACCTGGCTTACAGTGGGATAAGGCATGGGTTTGGAGTTTTAAAGGCATGATTTAGAATGCAGTTTTTCTATTGGCTCTAGAAATTTGCCAGCCCCTCCACCTATTTGAACCTGTTTCTTCACCTAAATAACCACCTAACAGGACAGTTTTAAGGGTTTAATGAGATAATGTAGGCCAAATGTCTGATCCCATTGGGGTCATACAATAATTGTTAGACCCCTGTTTTTCAAACTAAGGAGAGACCTCAGAGATTTGTTTTCTGATACTATTCCTCCTCATTCTACAAAACTTCTTTATGGGTGTCTCAACTAGGGTTCCAACAGGAAATGCTTTTGAAGGTACAGTGAAATTCGGGTTATATGAGGAGGGCTGAGGTCTAGGGGAATGTAGAGAATAGAGGCATCAGAGACACCAGGGCAGATGCCACCCCCTGGCCTGAAGGGACTAGCAGTATTGGGGATGAGGATGTGAGTGAGGGACGGAATGAGGTAATTTTAAAGGCTCTTCCCAGCTTTGACATCTTAACAACTGTCTTGTTACTTCTGAACTGTTAGTCGGTGGCTCTTCAACAAATGCAAATAAGTATACATTCTGTAGTAATCTCTTTTGTTCACAAATTTTGACTTTCAGTTTCAACAGCAAATGATCTCGACGCATTGAAAATAACTAAGTTTAGGGGGACAACCTAATGGTTTGAAAATAAATCATGTAAGTTTATTACATAGCAAAACTGAAAATAATGCAAAAGACCCTAATCTGTTAATAGACAAGTGTGATTTGAATTAATGTTCACCACATTCTCTGCTCTAAACTTCAAAAAACTCTGACTCTACATCTTGACAATTTCTGACAAAACAAGCAAATGACATACAAAGTAGCTGTGTATGGTCGTAAGAAAAGTTATCTATAGATGAAATTTAGGGTTAAATGGTACACACCCAATATGGGTGCACGAAGGGGCCTAATTACCATGGGGGGGGGTAAGGTCCTTGGGGACAGGTTGGGAGGAGGGGCGGCAAGAGGGACGGAAATAAACCGTTCGCAGGACTTTTCTCGGGACTCATAATTTGTGATAGTTTTGCTCGGTTACCTAACTGAACAGCCGGCAAGGCCACACTGAATGTAGCGCATGAGAGCTCTCACTGCAGTTAATTTTCTTTTTAATTAGACATGATCCATAAGCATCCCGAGGACCAGGGGCTGGCTGGGGGAAAACAACCAATAATCATGAGAACTAGAGAGGGAAGCGTTGGCAGTTAGCAGTACTTCAAAAGGTTGCTTCAAGATGTTTGGAAGGGTATCCTTGGGAAATCCAGAGAAACGAGTCAAATCAGATAGGGTCAAAAGCAGTGAAGGCGAGTGAGGAGCGGCAGCTTCGGGCCACTGGAAAAGAATGTGTCCCACCCAGGCCAGCCGAGATTGGCTCTGGGTCCAGACTAGGCCTCAGCCTCTCGCCCTTCCACTCCGGGTTTCTTTCCTCCCGACTCCTGCACCAGGGCCGGCCCTGTCCTGCGCCCCGGCCCCAGCGCCCGGCCCCGCCCACCGCACTGGGCCGCTGCCGGCCCCGCCCACCCATCCCTGGCCGGTGGCCGGCTCCGCCCACCCTTCCCCGGCCGGCCCCGCCTACCCTTCCCCGGCGGGGGCCGGCGGCCGAGGGGCGGGGCGGGCCGGGAGGAGCCCCGCTCGGCCCGCGGGCGGGGGATCCGCCGCGGAGTTACGGGAAAGTTGGTCCGAGTTCCTGGAGTTTCCTGCTGTGGCTCTCCTGGCTCGGCCGGCTGCTGCCCCGGCACTCTGCCCGCCTCTCGCCTTCGCCGCCCACCTGGTCCCTCCTTCTGACCCTGGCCGCCATGGAGCAGCCGCCAGCGCCCAAGAGGTAAACGAACGCGGGGCGCGAGGAGCAGGAGGGAGGCGGCGCCGCCGGCCGCGGGGCGGGGGTGGCTAGGCCGGGCGGGACCGCGATCCCCCTTCCGCGACTGCGGGGCCCCCAGCCGGGCGCGCCGGGGGTCGCAAGGCGGGTCCTAGCGCCGGGCCGCGCCTGTCGGTGGGTGAGGCGGGGCCGGAGGGGAGGCCAAGCCTCGATTCCCCCCGGCCCGCCGGGCCTGGCGCGCGCGGGGAGAGTCGGTGGGCAGCGCTGGGCGCCCCGCGGTCGGACTCCGGGGGCGGGCGGGGTTCTCCCTCGTGTCAGGTTCAGCATCTGGGAGACGTAAAACTAGGAAATTATTGGGCTTCGTACAACCATCAAGGCTTTCTTGTCAAATGTTTTCCAGAATGTTGCCCACCCCCCACCTTTTTTTTTTTTTTGAGAAAGCGGGTTGTTTATTTACAGTTCAAGGAATTAAATATTAATAGCTAGATAGTGTGTAAAACTTAACTGGGCAAATGCTGCACTAACAGGTGTTCCTCGCCCCTTACTCTGCAAGTTCAAAATTATTTATGGATGCCGGACAGTAGGAGTCTTAAATTAGAACCCCTCCCCCATATGGGTGGGTGTGTGTGTGTGTGTGTGTGTGTGTGTGTGTGTATGTATGTATAGGTTTGTTTTTCTTTTAGCATGTAAAAATAGTGATGCTTTGGTATTTACTGTTCGTTAATAGTCTCTGGTATATTGGAAAAGTAGCAGTTGAAATGGTCTTGAAAAGCTAAATCAAGGCTGTCCATTGATACAAATTCGTAATGTGTATTTCCCCCCATAAGAGTGAATCAGTTGATTGATGTTGGATAAAGCATTTCAATTTGTAAAATAAGGGTACCAATCTTTCTCCCAGATAGTGCTGTTGTGAAGAGTGAATAGAGTTTTGATAGCTAGAGATCTTTAGATGAAAGGCGGTATATTCAAGAATATGGAATAATTGCAAAGGTAGGAACTTCATGAGCTATTGTGAATTGTGTGACAAGACATGTGAGCCTTGAAGCCTGGGAACCATCTGTTCAGGTGAAAAAGGGGGGTTGTTGGGGAGTTTCCAAAAGAGACCTGCTGTTGGAGCCCTTGATAAATTCTTCTCTGGCATTTTAAAATATCCCAATTCTGAATATTGATTTGGCACTCAGTTTTAATACTGTAACAACTGGAACCAGTTTTCCCCCCATTTTGTTTTGGAAGGACTGTAAAGGGTACCTCTGAGATCCTACAGTAAGGCCAAGTTGAATGACTCTGAATTGAAGGAGAAGCTCTATTGATGAGCTCTACACCAAGTTATGAGAATTTCACTGTAGATCTAAGAGCGAATTAGAGAACCTGGAAGGGTTGGGGGAGGGGTGGTGGTGTGTACCACCATCCGTTGATGACTTACACTTTTCAAAGTGGTGGGTTGCACGTTTAAGAGACGTATTTTTAGCTCTCTTCAGAGAGACATGTTCATCCAGGAAGGCATTTCTAAAGCACAAAAGATATGTGACAAACCCCATATGTTTGAATATCTCTTAGATTTTTTTCATAGCGTTTTCTTTTCCATCCTATTGTTTAATCCTTAAAGCAATCCCATTGAGTAGGTTGGATTATACACGTTAATCCTGTTTTATGAGATGAGGACACTAAGAGGGTTCACCACATGGAGGGCTATGACAGAGATAACTGACAGTGAATTTTTGTGTTGTGCCTCTTAATGATTGCCCTCTAATAATGAAATGAAGCTACCATTTTTTTTGAGATCTTAACTATTTGCCAAGAATTTTGTATATACATTCTTTTACTTCGTTGTCTCAAGGAATAGGAGTCCTGGCTCTGCCACTTACTGTGCTAGTTCTGAATTTAATTTCTTCATCTGTAAAATGTGTTTTGGAGTAAATGAGGTCGTATGTAGAGCACTTACAGTACAGTGCTTCATAATATGTTCAATAATGTTAATTGTCTATATTTTCCTCATTAAATTAAACTTGAAAGTGAAGTCGTTCAGTCGTGTCCAACTCTTTGCGACCCCATGAACTGTAGCCCAACAGGCTCCTCCATCCATGGGATTTTCCAGGCAATAGTACTGGAGTGGATTGCCATTTCCTTCTCCAGGGGATCTTCCCGACCCAGGGATCGAACCCGGGTCTCCCACATTGTAGACAGACGCTTTACCGTCTGAGCCACCAGGGGAAGGTTAAATAACTTGGTCGGGTGGAGGAGCTGTCAGTGGAACGCTTAGCACAGTGCTTTATAATATGTTCAGTAATGTTGAGCTGCAAGGGTTGTGTCCCCACTCACTGTGTCTCCAGTGATGCCTCTTTTTGCAACCGAAACTCTGCTTGCTGTCTTAGCATTCCACGAGCATCTCTTTCTATAATCTTCTTGTCCCCTTTGCTTGTTCTCCTTTTAATCTCTGTGAGAATTCCACTTCGCTTTTCTGCTGTGAGTAGCTCTTCCTTAGGGCTCAGACATTATTACATGGTCACAAATGTGTTGCTGATGATCGAGTCTACATGACCAATAGCTGCTTCTTAGCATTTTTGGTTTCTTCATGTGGATCCATTTCTTTCCTTATCTTATTTAGTTGGTCACTACATCATATAAAATTTTCCATCGGAAAGTCTGTGTCCACCCGCTTTCATTTCCAGTATTACTACTACCCCATTCCATGGTTTTAAGACCCTTAAGAGTTGATTGATAGCAGTGCCTTCCGGTTGGGCACAGTAGTTCAGTGCTTATCAAAACATTTTAACAGCAGAAGAGCTGTCTTTGGAGTAGAGGCAGAGCCCTAGGACTTGGTTCTCAACGCCTCACCTCCCTCTGTTGCCCTTTTGGTTTCGTGTGGAATCCTCTGCTGATCTATATTACACTGCGTTAGTTCATCCTGCACACAGCTTTGGTTCTGATTTTTTTTTTTTTTTTTTTGCTTAAACATCACTTTAGTCATGCTCCTCCTTTTTTTGCAGGCAGGGGGAGATTGGGGCATACTCGCTGACTGGTACCCAAGAGCTCCATAGCTTGGTCTCAGCCTTAACCCCCAGCCTTGTTACTTCTGCAAGCTGAATCTTTCCTTCTAAAGTCTCCCTATTGTTCTTTGTTTAGGTTATAGGCTGTGGATACTCCCAGGTTTGCCTTTGTTCATGATTTTCCCTTAGAAAAGTTTGTGTTATTTATTATTATTATTTTTTTACTAGTAATCTATGTTTTATTCAAAGCCTGCTTCATTAAGTATCTTATTTGAGTGCTTTCTAGCCTAAACTGTTTCTCTTTATTCCTATAATGATAATCATTTGAGTATCAATCTTAAGATTGTTTTTTTTTAATTACAAAGTTTTAGACATCCAAAAGATAATGGGGATGAATTTAGTAAATACTTACATATCACCACTCAGCTTTAGAAATAAAATATTCCGAATATAATTGAAGCTCCCTAAGTATATCTCTTCTCATTTGCATTCGTTTCCCATCCCCTTGAGGGTTGTCACTATTGTGAATTGGGTGTTTGTCATTCCCATACATGTCTTTAAACTTTTAGTTTATATATATATATAAACCGTTGTTTACATATATCTGACATAGCATCAGGCCTTGATATTAGGCCGAGCTTTGTCACTGACTTTGAAAGTTGCTTCTTTGGGTATCATTCTTCTCCTCTGGGAGTTGGAGATTCCAGTGTACAACCAGGTCTGAGAAACTAGTGCCTAGATGATCTGGAAGGCCCCTTTTACCTTCGCAATATTGATTCGCTCTCCTCAACAAGGCCCATGTTAAGATAGTGATAGGGCTGACCACATCTTTTGCCTAATTTGAGGATCAGAATGGCTTTTAGATCCCCCAGATTTCCTTAATACCTCATCACAGAGGTCTTTAGATGTCCTTATTAAAATGAAGTCCCTCTGGGAAGGGATGTATCACTAACTCAATGGACATAAGTTTGAGCAAGCTCGGGGAGATGGTGAAGGACAGGGAAGCCTGGTGTGCTGCAGTCCATGAGGTCGCAAACAGTTGGACACGACAGAGTGACTGAACAACAACTGGGAAGGGAAATCCACTAAATGGTTGTCAATTATCAGTATTTTGATAGATTGAGTTTATCAGATTTCTGTTTAGGGGAACTGCTAGATGACAGAAAAATGAACATAGAATAGGTAAGTTTTGATAGGTAGAGAGGGAAGTGACCAAACATGGGCTCTTCTCCGGGTAGAACATTCATAGAAGGGGAGGTGGATCTCTGTGATAGGTGGGGACCATGAGAACTCTGGTTGCTGGAGGGTCCTTGTCAAAGAGAGGATAGAAAATCATTGTCGGAGAGAAATCCTTTACCAGATAAGCCTGGTCCCTGATGGGTTATAGGATTGATAGTTATTTAAAGTTTAAAATTCATTGATTAAGGTTGTACTTAGAGGACAAGTTGTATTGAAATAGTGAAAGTATTGGAAGGATAATGAGAAAACTGCTGAGGCATATGTACTCTCAAGATAAGAAGAGTTCTTTGATTTAAACTGGTAAAAGCTTCCAGCTTCAGTGGCAGGCAAATGGAGATGTTCAAGTAGTTCAGTGGGAAAAGAATCCAGCAAGCAGTGTCCCTTTACAGTAATGACTTGGCCCCAAAGCATATTTGTCCTTGCTTTTGACTTTTCTTGGTTAATTTGGGGTGGCTCCAACTCCATTAGAATGGATTTAGGCCCTATAGATGGGAACAATCAATTGGGTCTTCCTTTCTAGAGAGGAGTATGACAGCCTCTGGAGCAGTTCTTGGTGAGCAAACTTCAGTTGTGCATTAAGACAGGAGATAAACTCAGTCTTTTAGTCAACTCTCGGCAATGGTTAATTAATGCATTGTTCTTTAAGGGGCTGAGATATAGCATATATTGGCACTGAAGAATTTGTTAGGATGTAAAGAAAAAGGTAAATGTATGTTAAACACAGCTAGTTTTGAAATTTGTTTTCCTGAAATAATCCCAGAAAATTTCAGTGCTCATTCCAGAAATGTGTAATAGTAAAGCTTTAAAGATAATGGGTTTAAATTGAGCACTTCCTGTTTGGTTATACAGGGGGAAGGTGCTTAGAATTTAGTTTTTCTAGTTTCAGAAAAGTCTGTGTAGAATTAGAGGTACTGTCACTTCAGCCCATCATATATTATTATTATTATTATTTTTTAATATTGATGATGAAACTCCAAAGCAGAAGTTTCATGAAATGAACTACATGTAATGTTCTCTGGTATTTTTCTATTTTCTGTTTTTTTCTAGTTCTTTGAAAAGTTGCTAGTCATGACCACCCACCAAATTTTCATGACCTACTAACCAGTTGTGAACTGCAGTTTGAAAAACCTTCGTTGGTGTATATAGTTGTGACAGTGAGGAAATTGCATTTCCAGCAGTATTCCTGATACTTCAAAGATTGATGATGGCATTGCCAAAGGAATCCAGACTGGTATCATTGTAACAAGCCATACATACAATAGAGCTATTCTTTGTAAAACAAAAAGGAGGGAGGTGAAGGAGAAAGAGGAAACCATTATTTGAAAACAACTATATTTTGAACACTGTGTCTATGTCCCAGTTAAGGTACGGGAAAGTGGAAAATGATTATGCCTGGCATCTGACAGGGTTTATAAAGGAACATATTCCCTGGTGGCTCAGGGGTAGAGAATCCACCTGCAGTGGATGAGACGTGGGTTCGATCCCTGGGTCAGAAAGATCCCCTGGAGGAGGAAATAGCAACCCACTCCAGTATTCTTGCCTGGGAAATCCTGTGGACAGAGGAGCCTGGGGGGCTGTGGTCTGTGGAGTCTCAAGAGAGTTGGACATGACTGAGCGACTAAAACAACAACAATAATACATGAAGGTTTCTTGAAGGTAAAGGCTTTTTTGCCTTCTGATGTAGAATGACCCTGTACACTGGAAATATCCCACTGTAATTATGATCACCTCAATTTCTGACTCCGTACCAGCTCCACCCTTTCTGTCTACCAGAGAGGTCTTTAGATTTTTTCTTCTAAAGTGAACATTTATACTATCTGATAGACATTTTCTATTTTAGTTGTCTCAAGCTTCTTGTCATGATTTTATTTGAATTGCTTCATGTGTCAGGATTACTCTAATTTTCCAAAGCTTTTAGCTTATAGTATAGAACAAAGATTGTATATTTGAAGTGTCTTATTACAACTGTTTTTTCTACATGCAGTCTCAAGTTGCATAAATAAAAGTAACAAATATGTAAACAGACACGTATGAAAGTTAAAAATAAGTCCATTGCTTGCGTGCCATGAAATTAAGGTGCAGATTACCTTGAACTTCTTAAGAGTACCTCAAAAGATATATCTTAAAACATGACTCTGTAGCAAAATGAGAATTACAGAAAGCTGTCAGCATTAGTGATAATTAATATAGGTGTACACATGTAGTACTGTATGTGGGTTCTGAATTAGTGTGCTCATGTAGTCCTGTATTAATCTATAGATTTTGTATAATACCAGACATCTTAGTAATGAGGTAAAATGGAGTAAAATTTTAGGATATGTTGTTATAAGTATTAGTATCTTGATACACACAGAAAAATTGGGGAAATCATTGAGCATATATGATTTCTAAAGATGAGATAGTTTCTTCAATTCAAAATATAAAGTGTTATTCGCTGTCCAGGTCTTTTCTTTTCTTTTTTTTTGCTTTAGCGTTGCTTTCTATATCTCTGTCTTTTTTAAAAAAAATTGAAGTGTAGTTAATTTATAATGTTATATTAGTTTCAAGTGTCCAGCAAAGTGATTCAGTTATACACACACACACACATATATTTTTTTCAGGTTCTTTTCCACTGTAGGTTATTACAAGATGCTGAGTCTAGTTCTCTGTGCTGTACAGTAGATCTTGGTTGCTTACCTAGTTTATATATAATAGTTTGCATATTTTAATCCCAAACTCCTGATTTATCTGCCCCTCCATCCCTTTGGTAACCTGAAGTTTGTTTCCCCTGAGTCCATTTCTATGTTGTAAATATGTTCATTTTTTTAAGATTCCACATATAAGTGATATCAGATGATATTTGTCTTTCTCCATCTGACTTACTTCACTCAGTATGAGAATCTCCAGATTCATTTATGTTGCTGTGAATGGCACTATTTCACTGTTTTTATGACTGAGTAATACTCCATTGAATATGTGTACTGTATTTTCTTTATCTAGTCATCTGTTGATGGACATGTAGGTTACAGATCATGTTTCACTTTTAGAGTTTTTGGTTTTCTGAAATTGTGGAACCTAGAGTTCTGTGATTGAAAAGGAATGTAAGTTCAGATTATTTTTGTGATTTAGGTGAACGTTTTACATATTTGAAGAAATTAAAGAGAATAGGCAGTTAATTTTCTTGACTCCTGTCTCTAGCCGTATTATTTTTCCTGCTGGCAGGTTGCCCCATTCTCCTGTTTCTTTTTAAAAACTGACTTTCTTTACTCACCCATCATTGCTCACGGCACCAGTTGGTTGTCACCCTTGAGTTCATTAATTTGCTCATTTATTCATATATTTAGTAATTGCTAATTAACTACCTTTCAAATGCCAGATGTACATGGTTGAATGCAAACAGATGAAATCTTTGCCCTCGAACATACACTTTAGTTGAAGCTTGAGCTGTGAGGAAGAGAAGTAGTATATATTGTTAAGGAAAATGGTGGAACCTGCTTAATAGGGTAGTTGAAGGACTACCTATGTCAACATGAGGTTGAGAAATACTCTGTGTGAGTATCTGGACAGAGTATTCCAGACAGAGCAGAAAGCTATGAGAAGGCCTGGAGGTGGGGAAGAGTTTACAGTGTAGTGTGTGGGAGGAATTGAAATAAGGCCACGGTGGCTGTGTTGTAGACTGGGAGAAAGTGGTTGGAGATGAGGTCAGAGAGATGGGCAGGGATTCAGTGATGCAAGCCATGGGAAGGAGTTTGGATTTAAGTCAGTATAGTGGCTGTCACTAAAGGGTTTTAAGTGGAATTTTAAGCAGTTTGTGTCTTTATAAGAGCACTCTTACTGCTTGGGTAGGGTGAATTGTAGAGGGTTAAGAATAAAATCTACTCTGATAGCTCAGCGGTAAAGAGTCTGCCTGCAGTGCAGGAGAGGCAGGTTCAATTGATCCCTTGGTGGGAAAGAGTCCCTGGTGAAGGAAATGGGAACCCACTCCAGGATTCTTGCCTGGGATATCCCATGGACAGAGGAGCCTGGTGGGCTGCAGTCCATGGGGTCGCAAAGAGTTGGACATGACTGAGTGAACACACACACGTGCGCGTGCGCGCGCACACACACACACACACACACACACACACACACACGAATAAAAGCAGGGAAACAAGCGAGAAGGCCAATGATGTAGTTTTTGGTTAGAGATGGTGAAGCCCCCGGAGATGAAGAGAAGTGGACAGATGTAAGTTATGTTTTGGAGTTAGAAATGAAAAACTGGTCAATCAGATGTGGGGAAGAAGGAAGAAGGAAACAATTCTGGCTCCTGGGTTTTGGATTTGGACAACTTGGGGGATGGTGAAAGACTGGGAGAGGAACAGGTTAGTTGTCTATATTCGCTTCCTTAGAATTCCAAACTCCCAGGAATGTGAATCTGTTTTGGCCCAAAATGTTGATATTAGGTGGTTCCCTCAGAAGAGGAAATGTGTAGGGAGGAAATGATGGGCATTGACTTCTTTCCTCAACCTCTTGTTTTCACCGCATTAGACTAGAGAATGGGAAACAAATCAAGCCTTTGTTAAGTGTTGAAATGTTCGAGTGACCTGATATTTAAGAAAAACCTTAGGCTACCCACTCCAGTATGCTGGCCTGGAGAATTCCATGGACTGTAGAGTCCAAGGGGTCGCAAAGAATCAGACATGACTGAGCGACTTTCACTCTTTTATTGCAAAATGAAACATCAGTAAAAAACAAATGTATGGTTTGACGAATTACTATAAGGCAGGCACCCAAATAATCACCAGTCAGGTTAAGAAACAGAGCTTTGCCACCCTCTCGAGAAGCCCCGTCTGAGTGCTCCATGCCAATCACAGCCGCCTTTCCCCACATGTAACCATTATCTTTACCTTTATGGTAAAAACTTGAATGTGCATTGCTGGACACTGTAGGTTAGTCTTGCCAATTAAAAAATAGTTTTTATATGAGGTGTTTTTACTCTTTAGGTTGGTCCTCTATCTTTTCTCTTCTCCTTTTCCTGTTGAAGACCCAGACTGTTTGAATTATTTCCCGCAGCCTGGGTCTTGCTGATTGCTTGCTCAAAGCGCAGTTCAGCACGTTTATTTG
This sequence comes from Capricornis sumatraensis, assembly GCF_032405125.1. Lineage (NCBI taxonomy): Eukaryota > Metazoa > Chordata > Mammalia > Artiodactyla > Bovidae > Capricornis > Capricornis sumatraensis. The sequence goes on from NC_091079.1 coordinate 84,344,740, forward strand.
TCCTCCATATTTCCTGCAGATGGGCAGCTGGATCCAGGGCTCAAGTCTGGATCCAGGGCTCAAGTCAGTCCCTTAGGCATCATAATAAGTGGTGTTGTCAAGACTGTATGAGTCACTTAACGTGTAGTTGCCACTCTTTTTTGTGATGTTAGCAGCTGTTGATGGTTAATACTTATTTCTGTTAATTTGCTGGGAGTTGCAGAATGGTGAAATTGAAAATATACCATTTTGTTTTCAATTATTAGTTGGAATGGTTTATTAGAGAGTCACTTTTCTTAGCTTCTGTTTGGTTAGCCAGTGGTATAGTATGTAAAGGAAAGACAGGATAAATGCTTGATTCTTTCCCTTTGTTTACCCATTTTTAAGATAATGAATCAAGTCCCTGTTTTCCTCCAAAAGGGACTTATTCCTTTCTTTTTTTTTTCTTTTTTAAAAATGCCATTGTGAGCTGATGGGTATAAACATATTTGATGGATTTAATTCATTGCATTTACTTTTGCTGCAGCTCAGTGTCCCATCTTTGATCAGTGGCAATCCCTTTAAGCAACAACATGGCCCACATGGTCTTTGGAGAGCTTCTTTGCTCTCTGCTGTGATAAGACATTGAAGGCTCATCTTGTTTATCTTTTGTCCCAGATCTGGAATCAGCCTGTACAGTAAGCCTACTTTTAGTGAGAGATGGTATTTCAAGACCCTAACCTGGCCACTAATATGATGTTATTTTAAAATAAGAGTTTTATTTCTAGATAGGAAAGCTGACTCATTTTTTCAAACTATGGGCTAGTCTATCAAAAAATGTGAGATAGCACTGGCAGTTTTACACTTTTTCCTGGATAATATCCACCATGCATTTGTGTTTCTAAGTTTGAGTCAGAAATTGGACATGTGTAGACAGATTTCTGTGGTAGAGACTTTTTAGAGTGGACCTTTTATCTTTGTCTCCTCCCTATCTTAGTCTGGTTACCATGTGACCCACTGTTATCCTAATATCTAGGCTCACTTTTTTCTTACCTCTAAATGTTTCAGGTGACCTAGTTTCTTCTTTTCTTAAATGAGAAAAAGAAAATAAAAGACTCTAAGACAGATAACACTACTAGTGACCTGATCAGATTTCAGGCCTTACTTTTAAGGTAGACCTTTTAGCTTACCTTGTCTTGTATGCATGCGAGTATATCTGTGTAAAAACAAACAAAATTCAAGGGCATCTTGATGCTGCTTTGTAAATCCAGCCCTAACTGACTGTAGTATGGTGAATTGCAAAATGAAGCACATCCAGATATTAAATGCCACATGTTCCTGCCTTTTACTTTTGTTATTAACACCTCTTGTTAAGTTTTATTGTGCTTTTGAATAAGTAAAAAGAGATATTTGTTTCAGTGACACAGCTGGTAAATTACATTTGCCACTGTGTCACATAATCATAGAAAGAATTAGTTTTGATGTAATTGCTTACTATATTAAAAGACATTAGGTTGCACTTACAAGTTGCTGTGTGAATTAGTCCATCATTGCAGTCAAATAGCAGTCAGTAACCATTTTTTAATGATATTAAATAATGTCTGTTCAAACATTTTTAATAATTAGTGAAATCTAGATCACAGAAAGGGATCAGAGAGAAATGATTGCTCTGAATAGAATTTATAGTTTATGTAATTCTTAAGAATTATTTAAAAAGATGAAATTAAACAATGGAATTTCATAAAAATTCCAGTGGAAACTTAAAAATATATGTACTCATTAGCTCTTGAGAGGAAAGTATTTTGATAATTTTCTTCACCTGGTAGACTGAGTTTTCCTTCTGTACACTTGAGTCTCATTTATACTTCCAAGGTCTTTTTTTCTAAAAGAATTCAAGTACCAGGCCAAGATAAGAAAATGGGATCACTCCACCCCTTTATATACAGACTTGCAGCACTTGATTAGTCAGCTTTAGTTAATGTTCATAAAAAAGTCAAGTGATGTAAAACAGTTTCCCAAAATAGTGATATAGTGGTAACTTTAAAGTATCGAACATTACTGGGAAGTGTGATGTATTATGTAATAGATTTTCCAAATAAATGAAGTAAATCACTTCAAGCATTATACTCTTAAAATATTTTTAAAACAGTTTTAAAACAACCAGTTTTGATGGAAATTCATTTCAAAGTGAGGACACTTGACCCAGTCTTCTGAGACAAATCATTTGCTTTCTTGATTACTTAATATTATTTAAAAACAAATTTTAGTTCATAAAAAAATAATAAAATCCATGGAGCTGTTCATAGTGTTAGTTTATGGAAACAGTCAAGGGTGCTGTTTTGGTGTGTTGGAAGCTTTGTTGCTGCGTATAGCTGTTTCCTGCCCCCCACCCCCCAAGTCTCTAAACGGCAGCTTAGAAATAGTGATCTGACCTAACACTAGCTTTCCCTTTCTCAAAGTAAATGCTCTTTGCTCAGTTTCTGTTTACCAAAGACCTTTTTCTCTTCTGGGTTCGGGTTCACAGTACGTCTTAATCATCTTTTGACTAAGCAATTATTGTGCAGTGAAGGAGAGCAAAATTCTTCAAACTTGCCTAAATTTCTAAAATTTAGCATGAAAATAACAATTTTTTTGCATCAAAAAAGAACTGATTTTACCTTAAAACCTTCACAAAACTCCCAAGTTAAACAAATTCCTGTCATTTTGGAGCATTGCTTAGATTTTGGGGACTCATGGTATTACCAAACTGAATTGATGTTTCAGAGGTATATTTGTGTACAAATAGGACTTCCTAGGTGGCTCAGTGGTAAAGAACCCGCCTGTCAGTGCAGAAGCTACAGGAGACACAGGTGTGATCCCAGGGTTGGGAAGATTTCTTGGGGGAGGAAGTGGCAACCCACTCCAGTATTCTTGCTGGGATAATCCCATGGACAGAGGAACCTGGAGGGCTACAGTATACAGTGTCACAAAGAGTCGGACTCAACTGAGCACCCACCCACCCACACACACACACAAATACGGTAAAGTTGCATTTGTAGTAGTTTATTTTTAATTTCTGTGGGTGAAATATTTAAGCTATTTATCTTTCTTATGATGATTGATCTTTTTTGTCTGTTAGACACAGCTGTAATTTTAAAATTTTATTTTTATTTCTTATGAAAAAACCTCAAACAGGTGAAAATAATCCCAATAAAAAAAAAAAAAAAAGGAATTTTCACAAAGCACCAAAATCATGAACTATTTCTCAGTTTCCTCCCCTTAATTTATTTACAAAGAACCTCAGAGAAATACTGGGAAGTGGTTTCCTATGGGCCCTAGCAATGAGAAATCAAGCAAAACAGTGTCCATCTCTGCAAACAGCTGAAAGCAGCCACTGTCCCACAGGTCGCCCCATAATTCTCTTCATGAAAGCCTATAAAAATTATGTGGAAGTCAGAGTACAGAACTCACTGAATGATAGAAATATTAGTATTGTTAGAGTTTAAACTTTCCTTGAATTTAGACTTTTATTAATGTGGTTGTTACACCTTTAATTAATGTATTAATGTTTGGAATTGTTGTAGTTAATTATAGTGTTCTTCTAGGGATGGGAGCAAGGAGTTGAGAGTGCGTAGAGAATAAATCCTCATAGTTTATTTTCAGAATTTGAGGTGTGGGAAAATAAATGAGGAATAAGGCATATGAGTAAATACAGTTTTTAAGTGTAGGTAGTCTCTTTAGCACAAGTCGTAGTGGGTTTTTTCATATGCCAGGTTCATGAGTAGACCTTGGGAAGTTTCATGTAGATGTCTCCTCTTTTATTGTTAATCAGTTAAAGATTCTGTTCCCTTTTTTAGTTCTCAAATCTAGGTATGGCTGTTGAGTGTTTAAAAATCTATTTTGGTGGGATGTGAGCTATGTTGAAGCATTTTTAGATGTGCTGTTTTTTGTTGTCTGCATTTTCTGGATTTGTATTTTTTGAAAAATGAGTTAGTAAGAAAGTAAATGCACTAGCATGTCTTTAGGGCTGGGGAGTATATCACAGAGTTTGTTACCTTCTTAGAGGTTTGTTATAAGAAATTAAAGGGAATCATGCCACTTTCCAGTTGAGGGTAGGTGAAAAAATTGTTAGAAATTAAAAATGAAAGACTCCAAGGGTGAAGGAAGGGGAGAAATCTTAACTTCTTCTTTAAAGTCCTTTGCCAGGAAATTATAATTTTAGAGTACTTTCGGGCAGAGAGCCCAAGCTGAGAGGAAATGGTTTGATAGAGTTGAAAAACAAGACTTTCATTTAATTATGAAGTCCTCTATCCATTGTAGACCATTTATTTTTTGAGTTGGATTTTAGTTCGTTCTAATGCCACTAAATTAACCCCTCATAAATTTTCATACAGTTTTAAAAAATAAATATACTATGAGATCATCAAATTATATCTGTCTTACTATTTAAGAAGTGATAATTGCTAGGAAAACATTTGAGAGCCAGAACTTTAGAGTCAGGTAGACCATGGTTCTCGGAGAAGGCAATGGCAACCCACTCCAGAACTCTTGCCTGGAAAATCCCATGGATGGAGGAGCCTGGTGGGCTGCAGTCCATGGGGTCACTAAGAGTCCGACACGACTGAGCGACTTCACTTTCACTTTTCACTTTCATGCATTGGAGAAGGATATGGCAACCCACTCCAGTGTTCTTGCCTGGAGAATCCCAGGGATGGGGGAGCCTGGTGGGCTGCCATCTATGGGATCGCACAGAGTCAGACACGACTGAAGCGACTTAGCAGCAGCAGACCATGGTTCTAATCTTAGTTCTGCCATTTCCTGATGCAATCAATGGTAGGTAAGTTACTTAAGTTTTTTAAGTCTCGGTATACTCACTTATAAAGTGGAGGTGATAATAGTACCTTCTCTTTGGGTTTTGTGAGGATTAAGTGAAGTCTAAAAAAATTACGCAGAAGTCAGAGAACAGAACTCACTGAATGATACAAATGTTAATGTTGTCAAGAGTTTAAACTTACCTTAAGTTAGACTTTTATTAATGTAGCTATACTTTTAATCAGTGTATTGTTTGGGATTATTGCAGTTAAGTCTAGTATTTTTCTAAAGATGGGAGTGAGAAGTTCTGAGTGTATAGAGACTAAATCCTCATATTTTATCTTCACAATTTAAATGTAGGGAGAAAATGATTGTAAATAAGTGATTGGTAAAGCATTTACTTCTGAAGAGTTTCTGAAGTGTTTTAGAAATGGGTCTGGCATTGCTGACATCTTTTGAAGAAAGACACAGTTTTCCACTGGAGTGCCAGGGAATTCCCATCTTTGAGACTTCATTGTGTTTGTCATTAGCCTGAATAGAAAGGCCTTTAAAGTTTATTTTTTAAAGAAAGCATTTGAATGCATTTTGTTTGGTATTATATTTATTCATTAACGTATTCAATTAGTGCTAAGTGTGAAGTGGACCCTGTTGCTAAGCCCCAGTAAGCAATCATGCTAGGTAGGGTTCAACCCCTGGTAAAACTGCACGTGTCTTAATGAAGAAGAGGGCCTGGCTAGAGTGCAAATTCAGCAGCAGAGAGAAAACTCCCATACAGTCTTCAAGTGCCAGAATTATGTTTTAGATCTGTTGAGCCAGTTCCCTGCTGGGGGCCAGTGCTAGTACTTGGGTCTCCCTGAGCTCAATCTCCAACTGTTGCAGGATGGAAATAGCAAATGTGGCTTGTCTTGCCAGTACCTGACTGAGCTTGAGCAATTGTGTCATACGCTTTAATACATGGAATAATAGCTCTCTGCTGAATAGCTGGTGGCTTCTCAGAATCGTAAGCATAGATGCCCTGAAGAAGAAACTTTTAAGTTCGTATCATCAGAGTTATCAACAATCCCATTCCAGTTGCTCCTGATGACACCGTTAGGGTCCATTCCCTCTGGGCCGCCACGTTCTCTGTTAAAATCTGCGGAGCCACCGGACACGATCCAAAGAACGACTCAGTGCCCGACTGAAAAGCAGCAGTGCAACTGTAATGTTAAATAGGTGGGTCAGAGGTTAAAGCGTCTGCCTGCAATGTGGGAGACCTGGGTTCAGTCCCTGGGTCGGGAAGATCCCCTGGAGAAGGAAATGGCAACCCACTCCAGTATCCTTGCCTGGAGAATCCCATGGACGGAGGAGCCTGGTGGGCTACAGTCCACGGGGTGGCAAAGAGTCGGACACGACTGAGCTACTTCACTTTCACTTTCTTTCACTCATAGTAATACCTATAATGTAATCAGTAAAATACAGAGAAATTTGCCAGAAGGGAAAAGGACGTGGAAAATGACAGAGCTGAAATGAGGTAGAAGGTGCTCTTTGAAGGCGGAATCTCTCTTTTCTCAAAGCTGGGAGTTTTTTCTCTGTTGCTGAATTTGCACTCTAGCAGGTCCTCTTCTTCACAGTTTCCTAAGAGATCTAGAGAGCCTATCCTAACTATTCTTCACTAGGGAGCTAGATCCAGCAGTGCAGAAAGCCATTCCCTTGTGTTTCTATTTACATGTCTCCGGCCAAAACAACCCAAATAAAAATGGGCAAAAGGTTTGAACAGACATTTCCCCAAAGAAGACCTGGGAGAAGACTGCTTTTTCCCACTGTGTTAGCAATGATGTAATAGGTTATGTTCTTTCCTACTTTATGAGATAGAAAGTCAATTGACCGAAAAGCCAGATTGTATTTTCAGTTATTTATTTGAAAAAGATAATTCTAGGGTTTGTCTGCTAAAGCATGTAATAAACTATATCTTGATAGCTCCATGAGAGAGATATCTTGGGGGGGGTGACTTGTTCTCCACAAAATTCACTGCACCTGAGAGAGTGCATATTCTAAAGGACTGTCTTGAATAACTTTTTTTGGATCTGTGATTAAAAATATTTATGATGAAATTCTGAGGTGTTAAAAACCACAATATGTCAAGTACAGATGAAATTATACTCATTATATCATGTTTGCCAAGGCAGGAAAATAGGAAAATGTATTTGTGTGTGTATCTATTTTAAATTGGCTTCTAATTATGAGGTTTTCTTTTCTATCTGTAAGGGCTTTAAAAGCTGATGATATAAAAATTAAAATTATACCATAAACTGAAATGATCAGTTTTCATTTAAAATACCAGAAAGGGAAAGAGGAAATAAAGACAAACGTAAATTGTTTACCAAAATAAATCATGTGTTTTCACTTGACAGATACCCCTGAGACCATCTTTTTGCCTCAGTTAAATTAGTAACATTTCAGTTGTTCCACATGTTGAGAAAATAAGACACATGGACTAATAGAAAATTCTCATTAAGCTTTTGCTGGATTCACTTGGGGGACCTATGACTTGTTTGCTCAAAGTGAGCCAATTTGCAAGCCTACTTTAAGAAAATAATTATAACTCCCAAAGAACTGAGTGGTGGTTAGATTACCTTTTGGCTTAGTGTTAAAGGTTTGTTAGTATAATGCTCTCTGCATCACTGTGCTCATGTGTGTGGCTCATCTTGAGCTACTTTGTGCTTCCTTGTCCACAAAGGACATGAAGCACAGGGCAACATTATGACGTTTTGGAAAATTTAAGAGACTGACTTCTTTTTCTGGTAGGGATATACTCTTATCTTTCTTACTCGTATTTTTCTTTGTTGTTGTTGTTCAGTTTGTGAGTCATGTCTGATTCTTTGTGACCCTATGGAGTGCAGTGTGCCAAGCTTCCCTGTCTTTCAGTATCTCCTGGAGTTTGCTCAGTGTCCATTGAGTTGGTGGTTCTATCCAACCATCTTATTCTCTGCTGCCCACTTCTCCTCTTGCCTTCAGTCTTTCTGAGTATCAGGATCTTTTCTGAACAGTTGCCTGTTCATATCAGATGGCCAGAGTATTGAAACTTCAGCTTCAGCGTCAATCCTTCCAGTGAATATTCAGGGTAGAGTTCTTTTAGGACTGACTGGTTTGATCTCCTTGCTGTCCAAGATCTCTGAAGAGTCTTCTCCAACACCATAATAGGAAAACATCAATTCTTTGGCACTCAGCCTTTTTTATGGTCCAGCTCTTGCATCTGTACATGACAGTATCTTTCTACTCTTTTGTTCTTTTCCTCATTCAGTTCAGTTCAGTTCAGTCGCTCAGTTGTGTCCGACTCTTTGCGACCCCATGAATTGCAGCACGCCAGGCTTCCCTGTCCATCACCAACTCCCGGAGTTCACTCAGACTCATGTCCATCGAGTCAGTGATGTCATCCAGCCATCTCATCCTCGGTCGTCCCCTTCTCCTCCTGCCCCCAATCCCTCCCAGCATCAGAGTCTTTTCCAATGAGTCAACTCTTCGCATGAGGTGGCCAAAGTACTGGAGTTTCAGCTTGAGCATCATTCCTTCCAAAGAAATCCCAGGGCTGATCTCCTTCTTATTTTTATTTTATTTTTTTAACCCGGCGCATGTCTACAGCCATTCTTTTGCCAATATCTTTACTTCCTTGTCTCATTGGTCTTCTGTAGCATCTGCCTGGCAAAAGGCCAAATTCTACTTTTCTGCCTTCTCCTTGCCTACCTAAGACTTCTGAGCAGTGCTGACGGGAACATGAAACCTTGAAGACTGCCACTGGTATTTAACCTCAGCAAGAGAAAGATTGCCATGGCCTCTAACCTCAAGAAGGTCCCAGGGCCATCTAGTAGTCCTGTTGAACTTTGTGAGATTTATTATGTTGTTTTTGTTCTCCACTCTGGCTATTTCAGATATAGTTCTGTGTCTTCAAATCTCTGATTTTGACTTCCTCACAACAGATAAATATTCCTCCTACTTCATAAAACAAATAGAAGCCAACATATGAGAACTCACTCAACTTTCTGTCATCAGTCTACTGTCTTACCTGTAACTCTGCCTGTCTTTACCTCTTGTTATAATGTGAGAGGTTAGTATGTCCAGCCCTCCAAGGTGAAGGCACCCCTGTCCACCTGTGCTTTGGATAATTTTCATGTAGCCTTTTCAGGGATAGGCTTTAGTAGTTACCTCTTATTATTTCTTTATTTTCAACTTTTTCTTATTTTACGGATTCATTCCCAACAGCATTTATGCTTATTCAGGCATTCCTGATTGTTTTTTTTTTTTGCTTGTTTGGCTTTATCTTCTTTTTTCAACTCATGTCGTCAGTCACTTGTCCTTTTCAGAAACTTCTAGTGTAGAGTGATTCATAGTTCTCTCTACTTCTTCACTTTGTTCCATTATCTCAAACTGTTGCAGTCTGGCGTCTGCCTCTGCTGTTCCACGTCAGTGGGACAATCCCTTGCTCTTGCTGTGCTCACCAATGATTTTCTTACCACTATACTTACTTCTTTGGTAAATCAATGTTATTGCGGTGTAATTTGCATATCCTAAATGCACCCTTTTTGTTTGGCTTTTTGAGCTTGGCAGTAATGATTCTGAGATACATTGAGGATATTAAATGTATTAGTAGTTTGTTATGTTTTAATTGCAGTGGAGTAGTAGTCCAGTGTATGGATTTACAATAGTTTGTTTATTTATCCACGGGTTGCTGGACATTTGGATTTTTTTGGGTCAATTTTTGGTTGTTTTGAATAAGACAGCAGCCTTATTGAATATTTGTATTTAAGTCTTTGGTGGACAAACATTTTCATTTTTACTGATCAGTACCAGGAGTGGAATTGCTGGGTTGTATAAGACTGTGTCCATGAGTTATAAGAACTGCTAACTTGCTTTCTAAAGTGACTGCTTAATTTTTCATTTCCTGTATCGAATGTATTAGAGGTCTCCTTGTTCCACATTCTCACCAATACTTGCTATTGTAATCTTTTTAATTTTAGCAATTTTTTTTTTGTGGCTATGTGATGTTATCTTATTGTAGTTTTATTTTCCATTTCCCTAATGACTAATGATGTTGATCATCTTTTAATGTGCTTATTAACCATTTGTTTATATTTTTAATGAGGTGTCTGCTCAAATTTTTTTTTCAACCGTTTTTATTTTTGAGTTTTTATCTTATTGTTGAGTTATAAGATTTTTTTTATGTATTTTGGATACAATTCCTGTGTCATAGAATCATATATGTGAGTTTTGTTCTCCAGTCACTTAGACTAAATAGTTCTGTATCAGTGCTTATGTATCTGTATGCATGTACTTGTGTGTGTGTCTGGGATTCATGTGAAGATAGTACCCACAAAAACAAGGAAAATGACCCACTGTCAAAAGATGAAATAGTCAACAGAACCAGAATCAGAAATGATATAAATGTTGGAAATATCATACAGGGGTTTTGAAGTTACAGGGACTACTGTTTGTTATGTGTCTAGTGAAAGGTGGACAGCACCTGTGAACAGTTAAGAGAATTTATCTGCGCAGTGGAAATTATTTTTTTTTTTTTGAAAGAGTCAAATAGAAACGCTGGAGATAAAAGGTACAAAATAAAGAATTTAAGCTGGTTGATAGTATTGTTTGTCTTCTATATCCTTACTGATTTTCTGTAAACTCGCTCTATCAGTTACTGAGAGAGGAGATGTTGAAATCTCCTGCAGTTATTTTGAATTTGTCCTTCTATCAGTAATTTGTTTTGTGTTTTGTAAGCTTTGTTTTAGGGTGCTTACACATTTAGGGTTGTTATGTCTTCTTGATAAATTGTTTGTCATTACAGAATGTCCATTTTTACCCCTGGTAATAATTTCTATGCAGTCTTCTTTGCTTGATATTAACACAGCCACTTTAGTTTTGCTTTGATTAGTTTAACATGGCATCTATGTTTGTATCTATAATATCTATATCTATCTATCTGTCTGTCTTTATCTCCATCTTTTTACTTTTAAACTCTTTTTGTCTTTATAGTTAAGGTGATGTCAGCATGTAGTTGGGTCTTATATTTTATCTAGTCTAACAGTCTTTCTCTTTTAATTGAATGACTTGACTATATTATTTAATGTAATTAACCAATATATTTTGTTAACTACATTTTCCCCACTTTTTTCTTAGTAGTTGCCCTAGGGATTATAGTATGTATCTTTATTACAGTCAACTTCAGATTAACCTGATTCCAGTGAGTTTGCTTCATTATAGCTCCATTTCATTTCTCCTCCTTTGTTCTGTTGTTTTTGTATATATTTTACTTAAATACATTACAGTTTGAACAATTCAGTATTGGAATTATTGATTTAAACAGTCATGTTTTAAAAGATGAATATATTATCTTTTATGTTTATATCAATATTTACCATTTCTTTTCACCCCAAAGTATTTCCTTTATTATTTCTTGTAGAGAAGTTCTGCTTGCAGCAGATTCTATTAGTTTCAGTTTATCTGGGAATATTCTTATTTCCCCTTCATTTTTGAAAGATAGATTTGCTGGATTTAAGGGTTCTTGGATGACATTGTTCTTGTAACATTTTGAGTATTTCTTTCACTTCTGACTGCCCTGGTTTCTGATGAGAACTCAGCTTTTAATCACATTCTTGTTTTAATTCTCGAAGAGCCATTTTCTCTTGCTTCTTTCAGAAATTTCTTTTTGTCTTTCATCAGTTTGATTACAGTGTATCTAGGTGTGGATCTTTGTGTGTTTATCTTCATAATCATTTAGCTTCTTGTATAGTACTCTTGCCTGGAAAATCCCATGGACGGAGGAGCCTGGTGGGCTGCCGTCTATGGGGTCGCACAGAGTTGGACACGACTGAGCGACTTCCCTTTCCCTTTTCACGTTCATGCATTGGAGAAGGAAATGGCAACCCACTCCAGTGTTCTTGCCTGGAGAATCCCAGGGACGGCGGAGCCTGGTGGGCTGCCGTCTATGGGGTCGCACAGAGTTGGACATGACTGAAGCGACCTAGCAGCAGCATGTGTAAATTATTGTTTTTCATCAAATTTGGGAAGTTTTCAGTCACTTAAAAAAAAAAAGTTTTTTTCTGCCTTTTATTCACTCTTTTCTCCTGCGTGCTTGAGTGCTGTGTCTCTTCAGTCATGTCCGACTCTGCGATCCTGTGGACTGTGACCCACCAGGCTCTCTGTCCATGGAGTTCTCCAGGCAAGAACACTGGAGTGGGTTGCCATTTCCTCCTCCAGGGCATCTTCCCGACCCAGGGGTTGAACCTGGGTCTCTCGTGTCTCCTGCATTGCAAGTGGATTGTTTACCACTGAGCCATCAGGGGAGCCTCTTTTTCTTCTGACTTTCCCTTTATGAATCTCATAAAGGGATGATAATGTCTTATTAGGCTCTGAGGCTATGTTGATTTTTCTTCACTCTTTTTCTGTTTTTATAGGAAAGATACTTTATTTAGTTATCTTCACGTTTACTGATTTTTTCATTTGTTATCTCAGAAATGCTGTCAAACTCTTTAAATGTATTGTCTTTAAGGTGTTATATTTTTCATGTCTGAATTTTACATTTTTATTAGTTTGTGTATCACTATTGCGATTCTCTGTTTTTTGAATCATTTTCATGGTGTTTTCTTTTAATTTCCTTAACACAGTTTCTTTTTTTTGAATGTATTTAAAGTAGCTGCTTTGAAGCCTTTGTCTGATGTATCCAATTACTGGACCCACAGTGAGTCATTGTGTATTGACTGCTTTCTTTTACATTGATTGCTTCTATTTTGTTTTGTTGAGTGCTTTCCTAAGTATGGGTCATGCTTTCCTTTGCAGGTTTCATAATTTTTTGTTTGTTTAAAACTGGACTTATAAAATAATACATTGTAGGAGCTCTGGTTTCTTTCCTCCCTCCCAGGCTTTTTTTTTTTTTTTCTTTTAAACTTTCATGAACTTAAACTGTGACATCTATCTCCCTGCAGTGCTTGGCTGGTAGAACCTTTGCTCATATCTTTTATTTTTAGTTTTCTAGCCAGAGTTCTTTGGGAATGCCTTGTTCATCAGTGATTTGTGCAAAAGTTGTGGTCGAACACATTGTTCCCATATGACTTCCAGTCTCTGCTGATGTATATGTGTATGGGTTGGGGAGCACGTTGAAACCTATAGCTTTGAAGTCTCTTTGACTCTTACTTTTCACTAGGTCTGTTTTTTTTCCCCAGTCAGTATTTTTATTTCAGAACAAATTCATATACAGTTTCTGCAGAAGATTAGAAAATTTTATAGTTCTACTTTGAATTACAAGCACAAAGGCATTATAAGCACACATCTCTAATAATCCTAAAAAATTGATCTATGATTATGGTAATGTGACAGCAGATTGATTTTAAAACTACAGTCCTTAAGTATTAATACCTTGGAAATGATTCCTCATCATTGGAATTATTTTGACATTAAAAATTTACAGTATATTTCATTTATTGTGTTTCAGATGTATAGCAAAGTGATTCAGTTATACATATTTTTTCAGATTATTTTCTATTACAATTTACTGAAAGATATTGTATACAGTTCTCCATGTTATGAATGGAATATGTTGCTTATCTGTTTTATGTATAGTAGTATTTACCTGTTAATTTCATACTCATAATTCATCCCTCTCCATCTCCCACTTTTTGGTAACTATGAATTGTTTTCTGTGTCTGAGAGTCAGTTCCTATGTGTATATCAATTCATTTGTATTATCTTTTAGATTCCACATATAAGTGATGTATCATATTTGTCTTTCTATGTCTGACTTACTTCACTAAGCATACTGTTCTCAAGGTCTATTCATGTTGCTGCAGATGGCAGTCTTTCATTCTTTTTCATGAATGATATTGCACTGTGTGTGTGTGTATAAGACAATGATTTATTGATGGGCAACTGGGTTGTTTCTGTGCATTGGCTATCATAAATAGTGCTGCTGTGAACATTGAGGTGCATGTATCTTTTTGAGTTTTCTTCTTTTCTGGGTGTGTGTGCCTAGGAATATATATCCTAGGGATTGCTGGGTCTATTTTTAGTTCTTTTAAGGAAGCTCCATACTGTTTTCCATCTTGGCTACACCAATTTACATTTCCATGAATAATGTAGGAGGGTTCCCTTTCCTCCACACCCTCTCTAGCATTTTTTATGTGTAGACTTTTTGATGATAGCCATTCTGACCAGTGTGAGGTGACACCTCAGTGTGGTATTGATTTGCATTTCTTTAATAATTAACAGAGTGGAGCATCTTTTCATGTGCCTGTTGGCCATCTGTATATCTTCTTTGGAGAAATGTCTGTTCAGGTCTTCTAGCCAATTTTTGACTAGGTTCTTTGTTTTTTTTTTTTTAATACTGAATTATATGAATTGTTTGTATATTTTGGATATTAACCCCTTGTCCATTGTATCACCTGTACATATTTTCTCCTATAAGTTTTCTTTTTGATTTGTTGATGGTTCTTTGGCCAGACAAAAGCTCTTAAGTTCCACTTGGTACTGTTTGTTTTTGTTTTTATTTCTTTTGCTTTGAGAAATTGATCTAAGAAAATGTTGCTCTGTGTCAGAATGTCTTGCATGTGTTCTCTCCTAGGAGTTTTATGGTGTCACATCTTTAAACTGTGAATTTACTTCTGTATATGGTACGAGAGTGTGTTTCATTGATTTACATGTAGCTGTCCAGCTTTCCCAACATTCCTTTTTGAACATACTGTCTTTTCTCCATTGTGTATGCTTGCCTCTTTTGTCATAGATTAGTTGATTGTAGATGTATGGGTTTGTTTCTGGGCACTCTGTTCCGTTCCATTGCTCTATTATACATGTCTGTTTTTGTCTCAGTACCATGCTGTTTTGATAACTGTAGTTTTGTAGCATAGTCTGAAGTCTGGAAAGTTTGTGCCTTCAGCTTTGTTCTTTTTCTTCAGAATTGCTTTGGCAATTCTGGGCCTTTTTGTCATCTCACCTAAATTTTAGGATTTTTATTTTGTTATTTTACAGAAATCACTTTCAAATCAAGTGTCCTAAATCTTTTCCTGGATGTTTTCTTCAAGGTTGGGCCTTGTATTTATTGATTTTGGGTTAATTTTAAACATTTTTGTAAGGTAAGAGTCCCGCTTCTTTCTTTTGCGTGTAGACGTTCAATTTTCCCAGGACCATTTGTTGAAGAGACTGTCCTTTCCCCACTATGTAGTCTTGACACCCTCTGAAAATCATTTGGTCTTGCATACAAGGGTTTATTTCTGGGCTCTCTGTTCTGTTGCATTAGTTTGTGGTACTGACTTGAATCAGTACCACAGTGTCTTGATTAGTTTTGTTTTGTAGTATGTTTTGAAATCAGAAATTGAGAGACGTCTAACTTTGTTTTATCTCCTCAAGATTGTTTTGGCTATTTGGGACTCCTTGAAAT
The DNA here is from genome assembly GCF_032405125.1 of Capricornis sumatraensis. Taxonomy (NCBI): domain Eukaryota; kingdom Metazoa; phylum Chordata; class Mammalia; order Artiodactyla; family Bovidae; genus Capricornis; species Capricornis sumatraensis. The sequence goes on from NC_091079.1 coordinate 84,359,885, forward strand.
TCCATATGAATTGGAGGATTTTTTTTTTTTCCACTTCTGGAAAAAAATAAAATCATGGGATGTTGATAGAGATTGCGTTCAGTCTGTAGCTTGATTTAAACAAATTCCATATGTTTCGGAGGATTTTTTTTTTTCCACTTCCAGAAAAAAATAAAGTGATGGGATGTTGATAGAGATTGCATTCAATCTGTAGATTGATTTAAACAGTATTAAGTCTTCCAACCAATCCTTGAGCATAGGGTGTATGTCCATTTATTTGTATATTCTTTTATTATTTTTACTTTCAGCAATGTCTTGTAGTTTTCAGTTTATAAGTCTTTTACCTCCTTAGTTCAATCTCTTTCTAAGTACTTTCCCCTTTTTTATGCTATAAAAATGGAATTGTTTTCTTAACTTCATTTTATTTCTGAGTATTGTTCATGTATTAGAAGTGTAATTGATTTTTTGGCGTTGATTTTGTATGCTGGAACTTTGCTGAAATCATTCATTAGTTATAACAGGTTTTTGTGTGTATATGTGTAATGTTGTCCATATGTAGAGTCTTCTCTTGTGTTGTTGGAAGAGGGTGTTTGCTATGACCAGTGCATTTTCTTGGCAAAACTCTATTAGTCTTTGCCCTGCTTCATTCCGCATTCCAAGGCCAAATTTGCCAGTTACTCCAGGTGTTTCTTGACTTCCTACTTTTGCATTCCAGTCCCCTATAATGAAAAGGACATCTTTTTTGGGTGTTAGTTCTAAAAGGTCTTGTAGGTCTTCATAAAACCTTTCAACTTCAGTTTCTTCAGCGTTACTGGTTGGGGCATAGACTTGGATAACTGTGATATTGAATGGTTTGCCTTGGAGACGAACAGAGATCATTCTGTTGTTTTTGAGATTGCAGGGTCCACTGGAGAAGGGAATGGCAAGCCACTTAAGTATTCTTGCCTTGAGAACCCCATGAATAGTAGGAAAAGGCAAAATGATAGGATACTGAAAGAGGAACTCCCCAGGTCATTAGGTGCCCAATATGCTACTGGAGATCAGTGGAGAAATAACTCCAGAAAGAATGAAGGGATGGAGCCAAAGCAAAAACAATACCCAGCTGTGGATGTGACTGGTGATAGAAGCAAGATCCGATGCTGTAAAGAGCAATATTGCATAGGAACCTGGAATGTCAGGTCCGTGAATCAAGGCAAATTGGAAGTGGTCAAACGAGATGGCAAGGGTGAACACTGACATTCTAGGAATCAGTAAACTAAAATGGACTGGAATGGGTGAATTTAACTCAGATGACCATTATATCTACTACTGTGGGCAGGAATCCCTCAGAAGAAATGGAGTAGCCATCATGGTCAACAAAAGAGTCCGGAATGCAGTACTTGGATAAGGGCCTAGATCTGATAGATAGAGTGCCTGATGAACTATGGAATGAAGTTCGTGACATTGTACAGGAGACAGGGATCAAGACCATCCCCATGGAAAAGAAATGCAAAAAAGCAAAATGGCTGTCTGGGGAGGCCTTACAAATAGCTGTGAAAAGAAGAGAGGCGAAAAGCAAAGGAGAAAAGGAAAGATATAAGCATCTGAATGCAGAGTTCCAAAGAATAGCAAGAAGAGATAAGAAAGCCTTCTTCAGCGATCAATGCAAAGAAATAGAGGAAAACAACAGAATGGGAAAGACTAGAGATCTCTTTAAGAAAATTAGAGATACCAAGGGAACATTTCATGCAAAGATCGGCACAATAAAGGACAGAAATGGTCTGGACCGAACAGAAGCAGAAGATATTAAGAAGAGGTGGCAAGAATACACGGAAGAACTGTACAAAAAAGATCTTCACGACCCAGATAATCATGATGATGTGATCACTAATCTAGAGCCAGACATCTTGGAATGTGAAGTCAAGTGGGCCTTAGAAAGCATCACTATGAACAAAGCTAGTGAAGGTGATGGAATTCCAGTTGAGCTGTTTCAAATCCTGAAAGATGATGCTGTGAAAGTGCTGCACTCAATATGCCAGCAAATTTGGAAAACTCAGCAGTGGCCACAGGACTGGGAAAGGTCAGTTTTCATTCCAATTCCAAAGAAAGGCAATGACAAAGAATGCTCAAACTACCACACAATTGCACTCATCTCACATGCTAGTAAAGTAATGCTCAAAATTCTCCAAACCAGACTTCAGCAATACGTGAACCGTGAACTCCCGGATGTTCAAGCTGGTTTTAGAAAAGGCAGAGGAACCAGAGATCAAATTGCCAACATCCGCTGGATCATGGAAAAAGTAAGAGAGTTCCAGAAAAACATCTATTTCTGCTTTATTGACTATGTCAAAACCTTTGACTGTGTGGATCACAATAAACTGTGGAAAATTCTGAAAGAGATGGGAATACCAGACCACCTAACTTGCCTCTTGAGAAATCTGTATGCAGGTCAGGAAGCAACAGTTAGAACTGGACATGGAACAACAGACTGGTTCCAAATAGGAAAAGGAGTACGTCAAGGCTGTATATTGTCACCCTGCTTATTTAACTTCTATGCAGAGTACATCATGAGAAACACTGGACTGGAGGAAACACAAGCTGGAATCAAGATTGCCGGGAGAAATATCAATCACCTCAGATATGCAGATGACACCACTCTTATGGCAGAAAGTGAAGAGGAGCTAAAAAGCCTCTTGATGAGAGTGAAAGAGGAGAGTGAAGAAGTTGGCTTCAAACTCAACATTCAGAAAACGAAGATCATGGCATCCGGTCCCATCGCTTCATGGGAAATAGATGGGGAAACAGTGGAAACAGTGTCAGACTTTATTTTTTTGGGCTCCAAAATCACTGCAGATGGTGACTGCCGCCATGAAATTAAAAGATGCTTACTCCTTGGAAGAAAAGTTATGACCAACCTAGATAGTATGTTCAGAAGCAGAGACATTACTTTGCTAACTAAGGTCCGCCTAGTCAAGGCTATGGTTTTTCCTGTGGTCTTGTATGGATGTGAGAGTTGGACTGTGAAGAAGGCTGAGCGCCAAAGAATTGATGCTTTTGAACTGTGGTGTTGGAGAAGACTCTTGAGAGTCCCTTGGACTGCAAGGAGATCCAACCAGTGTATTCTGAAGGAGATCAACCCTTCTTTGGAAGGAATGATGCTAAAGCTGAAGCTCCAGTACTTTGGCCACCTCATGCGAAGAGTTGACTCATTGGAAAAGACTCTGATGGTGGGAGGGATTGGGGGCAGGAGGAGAAGGGGACGACAGAGGATGAGATGGCTGGATGGCATCATGGACTCGATGGACGTGAGTCTGAGTGAACTCCGGGAGATGGTGATGGACAGGGAGGCCTGGCGTGCTGTGATTCGTGGGGTCGCAAAGAGTCAGACACGACTGAGTGACTGAACTGAACTGAACTGATGTGTAATGTTTAGAGTTGTATACATATGAGGTCATGCTGTTTGTGAATTGAGATAATTTTACTTCTTTTACAATTCTCCTTTGCCTGTTATTTCTGTTTCTTGTCTGATTTCTTGGTTTGAACTTCTGGTACTGTGTTGAATAGTAGTGACAAGAGTGGGCATTCTTGCCTTGTTCCTTATCTTAGAAAAAAAGCTTTTAGTCTTTGACCATTCACTCTCTTGAACTTTTCATTATGTTGAGTAGTTGTATTTCTAGTTTGTTGAGTGTTTTTTATCAGTATGAAAGGGTATTGAATTTTTTCAGATGACTTTATTTTGTCAGCTGAGAATATCATGCAGTTTTTGTTCTTTATTTTGTTAGTTGTTGATTTTCGTTTGTTGAACCGTTCTTATATTCTGGGTATAAATTCTACTTGATCATAGTATATAATCCTTTTAATGTGCTTTTGGATTTGTTTTATTAGTAGTTGTTGAGTATTTTTGTGTCAGCATTTATTGGGAATATTAGTCTGTAGTTTTTGTTTTTCCATGTTGTATCTTCGTATGGTCTCAATATCAGAATAATACTGGCCTCAACGAATCAGTTTGTAGAGTTGAATTCTTTGGAAGGAGTATTGGTGTTAATTCTTCCTTAAATGTTTGGCAGAATTCTCCAGCAAAGCCCTCTAGTCCTGTGTTTTCCTTTGGTGAGAGGTTTTCGATTATATCTTCAGTTTCCTTACTGTTCACATTTTCTATTTCTTCACAATTCTGTCTTAGAAGATTGCATCTTTCTAAGATTTTATCCATCTTTTAGGTTCATTGTTCACAGTATTCTCTTAACAATAGTTTTTATTTCTGTGACATCAATTTTAATGTCTTCTTTGATTCCTAATCCTAGTTCTTGAGTCTTCCTTCTTTCTTCCTTTTTTCTTTCTTTCTCTCTTTTCTTAGTCTAGCTAAAGTGAAAATGAAAGTCAGTTGTGTCTGACTTTTTGCAACCCCATTTACTATAGTCCATGGAATTTTCCAGGCCAGGATACTGAGTGGGTAGCCTTTCCCTTCTCCAGGAGATCTTCCCAAACCAAGGATAGAACCCAGGACTCCCTCATTGCAGGAGGATTCTTTACCAGCTGAGCCATAAGGGAACCCCTAGTCTAGCTAAGGGTTTGCCAATTTTGTTGGTCTCAAAAAACCAACCCTTGGTTTCGTCTGCTTTATTGATCTACCAAGACTGGGTAGCTTGTAAATAATAGGAATTTATTTCTCACTGCTCTGCAGACTTGGAAGCACAAGATCAGGGTGCCAGCACGGTCACATGCAGGGGAAAGCTTTCTTCCCGATTCATAGCTGGCACTTCTCACTGTGTCCTCACGTGGTGGAAGGAGCTAGGGAATTTTCTGGAGCTTTTTTCATAAGGCACTAATTCCATTCATGAGGGTTCCATCCTCATGACTTAAGCACCTCCCAAAAGCCCCATCTCCTAATACCATCATCTTTGGGAGCTCGGATATCATCAATATATATTTTTTGGAGGACACAAATATTCAAACCATAGCAATTTTGTTGATTTTTTAAAATTTTCTTTTGTATTATTTATCTCTGTTCCAATCTGTATCATTTCATTTCTTCAATGAACTTTGAGTTTAATTTGTGTTTCTGGTCTCTTGATGTATAAAGTCACATTGTTGCTTTGAGATCTTTTTAAATAGAAGGGAGTGTTGCTATAGACTGCTCTCTTAATGCTGCTTTTGCTGCATCCCAGACGTTTTGGTATGCTGTGTTTTTGTTTGTCTCTAGGTATTTTCTTTTCTTTCTTTCTTTTTTTTTTTTGATGTGGACCATTTTTAAAGTCTTAGTTGTTTTACAGTATTGCTTGTGTTTTATGTTTTGTTTTTTTGGCCGCCAGGCATGTGGGATTTCAGCTCCATAACCAGGTATCAAACCCACAGCCCCTGTATTGGATGGTGAATTCTTAACCATAGGACCACCAGGGAAGTTCTTCCTGATATTTTCTTAATTTCCTGGTGATTTCTTCCTTGACCCTGTTTTTGTTTAAGAATACGTTGTTTAATGTCTGCATATTTTTGGATTTTCCTGTTGTTAAGGAATTTTCTCACCTTTTTTTGTGTGAAAATTTTTATTTCTTAGATTTTGAGGGATATTTCCATTAAATATAGAATTGTTTTTTGATTATTGTTTTCTTTCATCACTTTAAGGAGTCACTGTCTTTTGGCTTGCTTACTGTCTGACAAGAAGACTGTAGTCATTCTTGTCTTTATCCTTATTTAAGTAATAGGTCTTTTTCCTGGAACATTTAGTATTTAGCTTTTAGTATTTTCTTCTTCTACTGGTATACCTCTTAATGCCGGCAATTTCATTATAATACATCAGATTTGTCTCTCGGTGTGTATTTATCCTTTTAGATTTGGTTAGTTACTTGCATCTCTAGGTTTATTGGTTTTATAACATTTGAAAAATGACCAGTATCTCCTCCAGCCCTTTTCCCTCTTTTTTCCTATTTCTGTTTTTTAATATCTATTCTTCATTTCCGTGTGGGGCTCAGGCTTTTTCTTTTTTCCTTTATTCTTAAAACATTTTTTTCCCTCAAGTTATCTTTTTTGCTGTATTATCTAATCTGTTTAAGTCTTATCCAATGAAAACTTCATTTCAGATAGTTTTTTTTTTCATCTCTAAAATTTCAATTTAGCTCTTTTTCCTATCCATTTCCATTACATCTCTAAGTACATGGGACATATTTATATTTGCTTTTTATAAGATTATTTTTGTTAATTCTACTGCTTCTTCTATTTCTGTGTCTGGTTTTATTTTGTGTGTGTGTGTGTTTTAATTGACTAAGTTTTCTCCTCTTTGTGAGTCATAGTTCCCAGTTTTTCTTGTGTCTAGTAATTTTTGATTGAATTCTTGACATTAAAAATTTTTACATTGTGGAGGCTGGATTTTAAGTGTTTGAAGAGTTTCAGGCATGCCTCTGAGATATTGAGGATTCAGTTTCAGACAACTGCAATAAAGTGAATATTGCAACAGAGTGAATCACATGAACTTTTTGGTTTCCAAGTGCACAGAGAAGTTGTGTTTGAACTATACTCTTGTCTATTAAGTGGGCAGTAGTGTTGTCTAGAAAACAATGTAATAATATACCTTAATTGAAAATGCTTTACTGCTAAAAAATGCTAACCATTATCTGCTGCTGCTGAGTCACATCAGTTGTGTCTGACTCTGTGTGACCCCATAGACGGCAGCCCACCAGGCTCCTCCAGGCTCCTCCATCCCTGGGATTCTCCAGGCAAGAATACTGGAGTGGGTTGCCATTTCCTTCTCCAATGCATGAAAGTGAAAAGTGAAAGTGAAGTGCCTCAGTCATGTCCAACTCTTTGCAACCCCATGGACTGTAGCCCACCAGGCTCCTCTGTCCATGGGATTTTCCAGGCATGAGTACTGGAGTGGGGTGCCACTGCCTTCTCAAAACCATCATCTGAACCTTCAGTAAGATGTAATCTTTTTGCTGGTGGAGGTTCTTGCCTTGAAGTTCATGTCTGCTGACTCATCTGGGTGGTGGTTGCTGAAAGTTGGGGTTGCTATGGCAGTTTCTTCAAATAAGACAAGAGTGACGTTTTCAACATCAGTTACTCTTTCCTTCCCAGACAGTTTCTCTGTAGCATGCAGTGCTGCTTGATAGCATTTTACCCACAGTAGAACCTCTTTCAAAATTGAAGTCTGTCCTTTTAAACATTGCTGCAGTTTCATCAACTAAAGTTTATGCTGTATTTTACATCCTTTGTTGTCATTTCAACAGTCTTTGTAACAGCTTCATCAGGAGTAGATTCTGTGTCAAGAAATTACCATCTTTGCTCATCTGTAAGAGACAACTCCTCATCTGCTAAAGTTTGAGCTTACAGCACTTCAGTCACATCTTCAAGTTCCAGTTCTAAATTCTAGTTCTCCTGCTGTTTCTGTCACGTCTGCAATATTTTCCTTCACTGAATCTTGAACCCCTCAAAGTCATCCATAAGATTTCTACTCAATTCTTTCAAACCATTATTGATGTTGATATTTTGACCTCTTCCTTTGAATCATTAATGTTCTATGATTGGTGACTCCTTTCCAGAAGGTTTTCAGTTTACTCTGCCCAGAACTATCAAGGGAATCACTGTCTATGGCACTTTAAGCTTCATGAAATACATATCATAAGGCTATATATGAAATATATATATAAGAATGCTTGAAAGTTGAAATTGCTCCTTGATCATAGGCTGCAGAATGGACATTGTGTTAGCAGGAAGGAAAACAGTATTATCTTTGTGCACTTTCAAAGAGCTCTTGGGTGACCAAGTGCATTGTCAATGAGTAGTAATGTTTGAAAGGAATCTTTTTTTTCTGAGCAGCAGGTCTCAAGAGTGGGCTTATAATATTCAGTTGTAAAACAGATGTATTGTCATTCAGGCTTTATTATTCTGCTTACAGAGCACAGGCAGAGTGGATTTAGCATAATCCTTAGGGACGCTAGGATTTTCAGAGGGTAAATAAACATTGGTGTCAACTTAAACTCACCAGCTTCATTAGCTCTTGCCCTGTGAAGCTTTGACACCAGGCATTGATCTGGCTCTCTAGCTGTTCAAGTCCTCGATGGTATTTTCTTGCAATATAAGACTTTTGCATCTCCATTGGAAATCTGTTGTTTGATGGTGTTGTTCAGTCCCCAAGGTGCATTAGACTCTTTGTGACCTTGTGGACTGCAGCATGCCAGGCTTCCCTGTCCTTCACTGTCTCTTGGAATTTGCTCAGACCCATGTCCATTGAGTTGATGATGCCATCCAGCCATCTCATCCTCAGTTGTCCCCTTCTCCTTCTGTTCTCAGTCTTTCTGAGCATCAGGGTCTTTTCCAATGAGTCGGCTCTGCATTGGTGGCCAAAATATTGGAGGTTCAGCTTCAGCATCAGTCTTTTCAATGAATATTCAGGACTGATTTCCTTTAGAATTGACTGGTTTGATCTCCTTGCAGTCCAAGGGACTTTCAGGAGTCTTCTACAGCACCACAATTCAATAGTATCAATTCTTTGGTGCTCAGCCTTTTTTATGGTCCAGTTCTCACATCCATACATGACTACTGGAAAAACCATAGCTTTGACTAGATGGATCTTTGTTGGCAAAGTGATTTCTCTGCTGTCTAGGTTTGTCATAGCTTTTCTTCCAAGGAGGGCTTCCCTGATAGCTCAGTTGGTAAAGAATCCACCTGTGATGCAGGAGACCCAAGTTCAGTTCCTGGGTCAGGAAGATCCGCTGGAGAAGGGATAGGCTACCCACTCCAGTATTCTTGGGCTTCCATTGTGGCTCAGCGGGTAAAGAGTCTGCCTGCAATGCCTGATCAATCCCTGCATTGGGAAGATCCCCTGGAGAAGGGAAAGGCTACCCACTTCAGTATCCTGGCCTGGAGAATTCCGTGGACTGTATGGTCCATGGGGTTGCAAAGAGTTGGACATGATTGAGCCACTTTCACTCACTTCACTTCTTCCCAGGAGCAAGCATCTTTTAATTTCATGGCTGCAGTCACTGTCCACAGTGATTTTGGAGCCCCAGAAAATGAACTCTGTCACTGTTTCCACTTTTTTCCGCATCTGTTTGCCATGAAGTGGTGGGACCGGATGCCATGATCTTGTTCAGTGTAGGTGCCTGCGTCTTGCTGGATCTTCTGTGTAACTTGCTGCGGCATCTGCTTGAGTACTTTCCTTCACCTTGCACTCTCACGTTATGGAGATGGCTTTTTCCCTTAAAACCCATGAATCACCCTTTGCTAGCTACAGACTTTCCTTTTGCCACTCCTTTACCTTTCTCTGTCTTCATAGATGGGTTTCCCTTGTGGCTCAGCTGATAAAGATTCATAGATGTGAAGAAAATCAGAGCTTTGATCTGGATTAAGCTTTGGTTTAAGGTAATGCTGTGGCTTGTTTGATCTAACCAGACTACTAAAACTTTCTCCTTATCAGCAGTAAGGCTGTTTTGTTTTCTTATCATTTGTGTGTTCACTGGAGTAGCGCTTTAACTTTTCTTCAAGAACTTTTCCCATATGGAACTTTTCCCATATGGAACTTTTCCCGCTGTGGAGAACAGTATGGAGATTTCTTTAAAAAGCTGGGAATAATCTACCATATGACCCAGAAATCCTACTACTGGTCGCACACCCTGAGAAAACCATAATTCTAAAAGAAGACACATGTACCCGAGCATTCATTGCAGCACTATTTACAATAGCCAAACACAAAAGCAACCTAGATGTCCATTGACAGATGAATAGATAGAGAAGCTGTGGTGCATATACACAATGGAATATTACTCAGCCACAAAAAGGAACACATTTGAGTAAGTTCTGGTGAGGTGGGTGAACCTAGAGCCTGTTATACAGAGTGAAGTAAGTCTGAAAGAGAAAAGTGAATACCGTATATTAACACACATACATGGAATCTATTGATATAAAGATTGTACTGATAAACCTGCTTGCAGGGCAACAGTAGACATAGGGAACAGACTTACGGACACAGCGAGGGGAGGAGAGGATGGGATACTTGAAAGAGCAGTGCTGAAACATGCCCATTACTGTATGTGAAGTAGATGGCCAGTGGACATTTGCTGTGTGACTCGGGATTCAACCGATGCCCTCTGACAGCCTAGAGGGGTGGGAGGCAGGAGGGAGTTTCAAGAGGGAAGGGACGTATGTATATCTAAGGCTGATACATTGTTGATGCATGAAAGAAACCAACACAACTTTGCAAAGCAATTATCCTCCCATTAAAAATAAATTTAAAACAAACAACAAGAAAGAACTTTTCCTTGGCATTCACAACTTGGGTAACTGTTCAGCACAGGAGGCCTGGCTTATGGCCTGTCTTAGCTTTTGACAAACCTTCTTCACTAAGTTTAATCATTTCTAGCTTTTAATTTAAAGTGAGAAATGGATGACTCTTCTTTTTGCTTGAATACTTGGAGGTTGTTTTAGAGTTAGTAATTGGCTTAATTTCTATATTGTTTTGTCTCAGATTAGGGAGGCCCGAGGCAAAGGGTGAGTGGTGGGGAATGGCCAATTGGTGGAGCAGTCAGCACAGATAACTTTTATTAGGCTCATATGGGTGCAGTTCATGGAATCCCAAAACACATTGCGATGGTAACATCTAAGATCATTGCGTACAGATCATTATAAAAGCATCATAATAATGAAAAAGTTTGAAATATTGTGAAAATTACCAAAATGTGACATATGACACAAAGTGAGCAAATGCTGTTGGAAAAGTGGTACCAGTAGTTTTGTCTTAGGCAGGGTTCCAGCAAACCTTACTTTTGTAACAAAAAGCTCAGTATCTGTAAATCATAAAAGAAGGTATGCCTCTATAGACTTGTTCTGGGAGGCAGTTAAGTTACCTTGTAGATTGGCTCAGTGCTTTTGAAGCCTGTTTTTAAGCTCCTTTTGGGAAGTCTAAGTAGCCTTTGGGCTTCACTGCTGGCTCAATAAAGAATCTGCCTGCAATGAAGGAGATGCAGGAGATACAGGTTCAATTCCTGGATAAGAAAAATCCCCTGGAGGAGGGCATGGCAACCCACTCCAATATTCTTGCCTGGAGAATCCATGGACAGAGGAGCCTGGTGGGCTACAGCACATGGGGTCGATAAGAATTGGGTAACTGAGTATGCACGCAAAGTAGCCTTTATGCTTTGATAATGTGGTCTCTCTTGTAAAACAAAGCTGTTCTGGGATGTATTCTCATAACTATTGTTTACTTAACTATTGTTGGTGGGAAAGATTCTCAGCCTTGTGTGATCTCTGGGAGTTGTTCTTTTTAAAAATCTTTTTTTTGTTCTCCTTAGGAAATCGATTTTGTTGGGCTTTGTAGCATGTTTTTGTAAGCATGTACAGATTGGCATTCAGCTAAATAGTCAAGGGAACTGTTTGGTAGATTGGTGGACTTCTTTCTCAGTATAGCTCTTTTTTCACAGGTATTCTGTAGTGTAAATTTTATTTGCCTTGCCTCTCCAAACTCTCATCTTTGTTTCTTTAACTCAGCAAAATTGCTGGGCTCTTTGAGTTCCTCTCAGGGTACTACATTTTGGATATAGCCTTTAGATGTAAAGCCTGGGCGATAGCAGGGCTTTTCTTATCTCTTTTCCTTTTCTTATGGATCACAGTCCTGAAATGTCTGATATCTAATGTTTGAAAATAGTTTCCCATAATTTTTTTTTTTTTTGAGTTTTTTAGCTGTTTACAGCAGATAGATAATATCCTCTTACTTCCTTGTAGTCAGAAGTGGAAGTCCTGTAATGGACACTTTCAAATTTTTAAGTTGTTTGAACTTTCAGTAGCATTCTTGAAAGCGGTCAAGTACTACTTTCTTGTCCTTCATGACCTCATTTCTTAATTATTTATGTTTTCCTGGGGTCTTTTTTCTCTTTGATCCTATTTCTTCTTAGACATTTTCTTGATGGCTTTATCCCTTATCATACCTTTAGGCTTCGTCTGTGTGCTGTGTGTGTGTGTGTGTGTGTGTGTGTGTGTGTGTGTGTGTGTGTTTGTGTTAGTCGCTCAGTCGTGTCCAACACTTTGCAATCCCATGGCCCATAGCCCACCAGGCTCCTCTGTCCATGGAATTCTCCAGGAAAGAATACTGGAGTGGGTAGCCATTCCCTTCTCCAGGGGATCTTCCTGATCCAGGGATTGAACCTGGGTCTTCTGCATTGCAGGTAGATTCTTTACCATGACACCAAAAAAAATAACGTTGCCAATTCAGATCTCTCCTGGGATTCATATAAACAGTTGGTTACTGGAAATATACATTCAGATGAGAGGAGTTAAACCCAACACGTTCCTCTTCAAGCTTTTTTCTGGTGTTCTTTCTTTAGTTTGGTAAATAACGTTACATCAGTCATTTGCTTAAACCAAAGGCTTAAGAGACAGTCTCAACTTCTGTCTTTCTTGCATCTCCGCATATTTAATCAAAACCACTTTCTGTTGACTGTGCCTGCTCAATATCTTGATTAGCTTATCTTCTCTCACTTCTTATTGCCACTGCTACTATATTCTTTGCATCAATATTTTGAACAACCTCCTGCTAGTTTGCCTTCTCTATTGTTACTTATTGCATGTCCTTCCTCTTGATTACAGAGGGGTGATCTTTTAAAAATAGAGCTCCTTACTATGGTTTACAAGACTCTTTTTAACGTGACTCTTTTTACCTCTGCATCCTGACCACTTTTACTTTATTCGTATGGAATTACTTTTGGTCTGTCAACCATGCATAACATCTCTCACTTCTTGTTTCTAGATATTTCAGCTCATGCCATACTGTGGATAACTTTTAAAAAAATCTATTTATTTTAATTGGAGGCTAATTACTTTACAATATTGTATTGGTTTTGCCACACATCAACATGAATCCGCCATGGGTGCACGTGTTCCCAATCCTGAACCCCCCTCCCACCTCCCTCCCCATACCATCCCTCTGGGTCATCCCAGCGCACCAGCCCCGAGCATCCTGTATCATGCATCGAACCTGGACTGGTGATTCGTTTCACATATGATATTATACATGTTTCAATGCCATTCTCCCAAATCATCCCACCCTCTCCCTCTTCCACAGAGTCCAAAAGTCTGTTCTATACATCTGTGTCTCTTTGGCTGTCTCACATACAGGGTTATTGTTACTATCTTTCTAAATTTCATATATATGCGTTAGTATACTATATTGGTGTTTTTCTTTCTGGCTTACTTCAGTCTATAATCGGCTCCAGTTTCATTCAGCTCATTAGAACTGATTCAAATGTATTCTTTTTAATGGCTGAGTAATACTCCATTGTATATATGTACCACAGCTTTCTTATCCATTCGTCTGCTGATGGACATCTAGGTTGCTTCCATGTCCTGGCTACTATAAACAGTGCTGTAACAAACACTGGGGTCTACATGTCTCTTTCAGTTTTGGTTTCCTTGGTGTGTATGCCCAGCAGTGGGATTGCTGGGTCATAAGGCAGTTCTATTTCCAGTTTTTAAAGGAATCTCCACACTGTTCTCCATAGTGGTTGTACTAGTTTGCATTCCCACCAACAGTGTAAGAGGGTTCCCTTTCTCCACACCCTCTCCAGCATGTATTGCTTGTAGACTTTTGGATCGCAGCCATTCTGACTGGTGTGAAATGGTACCTCATTGTGGTTTTGATTTGCATTTCTCTGATAATAAATGGTGTTGAACATCTTTTCATGTGTTTGTTAGCCATCTGTATGTCTTCTTTGGAGAAATGTCTATTTAGTTCTTTGGCCCATTTTCTGATTGGGTTGTTTATTTTTCTGGAATTGAGCTGCACAAATTGCTTGTATATTTTTGAGATTAGTTGTTTGTCAGTTGCTTCATTTGCTATTATTTTCTCCCAATCTGAAGGCTATCTTTTCACCTTGCTTATAGTTTCTTTTGTTGTGCAGAAGCTTTTAATTTCAATTAGATCCCATTTGTTTATTTTTGCTTTTATTTCCAGTATTCTAGGAGGTGGGTCATATAGGATCCTGCTGTGATTTATGTCAGAGAGTATTTTGCCTATGTTCTCCTCTAAGAGTTTTACAGTTTCTGGTCTTAACATTTAGATCTTTACTCCGTTTTGAGTTTATTTTTGTGTATGGTGTTAGAAAGTATTCTAATTTCATTCTTTTACAAGTGATTGACCATTTTTCCCAGCACCACTTGTTAAAGAGATTGTCTTTTCTCCATTGTATATTCTTGCCTCCTTTGTCAAAGATAAGGTGTCCATAGGTGCGTGGGTATATCTCTGGGCTTTCTATTTTGTTCCATTGATCTATATTTCTGTCTTTGTGCCAGTACCATACTGTCTTGATGACTGTGGCTTTGTAGTAGAGCCTGAAGTCAGGCAGGTTGATACCTCCATTTCCAGTCTTCTTTCTCAAGATTACTTTGGCTATTCAAGGTTTTTTGTATTTCCATACAAATTGTGAAATTATTTGTTCTAGCTCTGTGAAAAATACCATTGGTAGCTTGATAGGGATTGCATTGAATCTATAGATTGCTTTGGGTAGTATACTCATTTTCACTATATTGACTCTTCTGATCCATGAACATGGTATATTTCTCCATCTATTAGTGTTCTCTTTGATTTCTTTCACCAGTGTTTTATAGTTTTCTATATATAGGTCTTTAGTTTCTTTAGGTAGATATATTCCTAAGTATTTTATTCTTTTCATTGCAATGGTGGATGGAATTGTTTCTATTTTCTCATTGTTAGTGTATAGGAATGCAAGGGATTTCTGTGTGTTGATTTTATATCCTGCAACTTTACTATATTCATTGACTAGCTCTAGTAATTTTCTGGTGGAGTCTTCAGGGTTTTCTATGTAGGGGATCATGTCATCTGCAAACAGTGAGAGTTTTACTTCTTCTTTTCCAATTTGGATTCCTTTTATTTCTTTTTCTGCTCTGATTGCTGTGGCCAAAACTTCCAGAACTATGTTGAATAGTAGTGGTGAAAGTGGGCACCCTTGTCTTGTTTCTGACTTTAGGGGAAATGCTTTTAATTTTCCACCATTGAGGATAATGTTTGCTGTTGGTTTGTCATATAAAGCTTTTATTATGTTGAGGTATGTTCCTTCTATTCCTGCTCTCTGGAGAATTTTATCATAAATGGATGTTGAATTTTGTCAAAGGCTTTCTCTGCATCTATTGAGATAATCATATGGCTTTTATTTTTCAATTTGTTAATGTGGTGTATTACATTGATTGATTTGCAGATATTGAAGAATCCTTGCATCCCTGGGATAAAGCCCACTTGGTCATGGTGTATGATCTTTTTAATGTGTTGTTGGATTCTGACTAGAATTTTGTTAAGGATTTTTGCATCTATGTTCATCAGTGATATTGGCCTGTAGTTTTCTTTTTTTGTGGCATCTTTGTCAGGTTTTGGGTTTGGGTGATGGTGGCCTCATAGAATGAGTTTGGAAGTTTCCCTTCCTCTGCAATTTTCTGGAAGAGTTTGAGTAGGATAGGTGTTAGCTCTTCTCGAAATTTTTGGTAGAATTCAGCTGTGAAGCTGTCTGGACCTGGGCTTTTGTTTGCTGGAAGATTTCTGATTACAGTTTCAATTTCCGTGCTTGTGATGGGTCTGTTAAGATTTTCTATTTCTTCCTGGTTCAGTTTTGGAAAATTGTACTTTTCTAAGAATTTGTCCATTTCTTCCACGTTGTCCATTTTATTGGCATATAATTGCTGATAGTAGTCTCTTATGATCCTTTGTACTTTTGTGTTGTCTGTTGTGATCTCTCCATTTTCATTTCTAATTTTATTGATTTGATTTTTCTCCCTTTGTTTCTTGATGTGTCTGGCTAATGGTTTGTCAGTTTTATTTATCCTTTCAAAGAACCAGCTTCTGGCTTTGTTGATTTTTGCTATGGTCTCTTTTATTTCTTTCGCATTTATTTCTGCCCTAATTTTTAAGATTTCTTTCCTTCTACTAACCCTGGGGTTCTTCATTTCTTCCTTTTCTGGTTGCTTTAGGTGTAGAGTTAGGTTATTTATTTGGCTTTTTTCTTGTTTCTTGAGGTATGCCTGTATTGCTATGAACTTTCCCCTTAACACTGCTTTTACAGTGTCCCACAGGTTTTGGGTTGTTGTTTTTTCATTTTCATTCATTTCTATGCATATTTTGATTTCTTTTTTTGATTTCTTCTGTGATTTATTGGTTATTCAGCAGCGTGTTGTTCAGCCTCCATATGTTGGAATTTTTAATAGTTGTTTTCCTGTAATTGAGATCCAATCTTAGTGCATTATGGTCAGAAAAGATGCTCGGAATGATTTCAATTTTTTTGAATTTACCAAGGCTAGATATATGGCCCAGGATGTGATCTATCCTGGAGAAGTTTCTGTGTGCACTTAAGAAAAAGGTGAAATTCAGTGTTTTGGGGTGAAATGTCCTATAGATACCAACTAGGTCTAACTGATCTATTGTATCATTTAAAGTTTGTGTTTCTTTGTTAATTTTCTGTTTTGTTGATCTATCCATAGGTGTGAGTGGGGTATTAAAGTCTCCCACTATTATTGTGTTATTGTTGATTTCCCCTTTCATACTTGTTAGCATTTGTCTTACATATTGTGCTCCTATGTTGGGTGCATATATATTTATAATTGTTATATCTTCTTCTTTGATTGATCCTTTGATCATTATGTAGTGTCCTTCTTTGTCTCTCTTCACAGCCTTTGTTATAAAGTCTATTTTATCTGATAAGAGTATTGCTACTCCTGCTTTCTTTTGGTCTTTATTTGCATGGAATATCTTTTTCCAGCCCTTCACTTCCAGTCTGTATGTGTCCCCTGTTTTGAGGTGGGCCTCTTGTAGACAACATATATAGGGGTCTTGTTTTTGTATCCATTCAGCCAGTCTTTGTCTTTTGGTTGGAGGCATTCAACCCATTTACGTTTAAGATAATTATTGATAAGTGTGATCCCGTTGCCATTTACTTTATTGTTTTGGGTTCAGGTTTATACACTCTTTTTGTTTTTCCTGTCTAGAGAATATCCTTTAGCATTTGTTGGAGAGCTGGTTTGGTGGTGCTGAATTCTCTCAGCTTTTGCTTGTCTGGAAAGCTTTTGATTTCTCCTTCGTATTTGAATGAGATCCTTGCTGGGTACAGTAATATGGGCTGTAGGTTATTTTCTTTCATCACTTTAAGTATGTCCTGCCATTCCCTCCTGGCCTGAAGAGTTTCTATTGAAAGATCAGCTGTTATCCTTATGGGAATCCCCTTGTGTGTTATTTGTTGTTTTTCCCTTGCTGCTTTTAATATTTGTTCTTTGTGTTTGATCTTTGTTAATTTGATTAATATGTGTCTTGGGGTGTTTTGCCTTGGGTTTATCCTGTTTAGGACTCTGGGTTTCTTGGACTTGGGTGATTATCTCCTTCCCCACTTTAGGGAAGTTTTCAACTATTATCTCTTCAAGTATTTTCTCATGGTCTTTCTTTTTGTCTTCTTCTTCCGAGACTCCTATGATTTGAATGTTGGAGCGTTTCATATTGTCCTGGAGGTCTCTGAGATTGTCTTCATTTCTTTTAATTCGTTTTTCTTTTTTCCTCTCTGATTCATTTATTTCTACCATTCTGCCTTCTACTTCACTAATCCTATCTTCTGTCTCCGTTATTCTACTATTTGTTACCTCCAGAGTGTTTTTGATCTCATTTATTGCATTATTCATTATATATTGACTCTTTTTTATTTCTTCTAGGACTTTGTTAAACCTTTCTTGCATCTTCTCAATCCTTGTCTCCAGGCTATTTATCTGTGATTTCATTTTGATTTCAAGATTTTGGATCATTTTCACCATCATTATTTGGAATTCTTTGTCTGGTAAATTCCCTATCTCTTCCTCTGTTGTTTGGTTTGGTGGGCATTTATCCTGATCCTTTACCTGCTGGGTATTCCTCTGTCTCTTAATCTTGTTTATATTGCTGAGTTTGGGGTGGTCTTTCTGTATTCTGGCAGTTTGTGGAGTTCTCTTTTTATTGTGGAGTTTCCTTGCTGTGGGTGGGGTTGTATCGGTGGCTTGTCAAGGTTTTTTGGTTAGGGAAGCTTGTGTTGGTGTTCTGGTGGATGGAGCTGGGTTTCTTCTCTCTGGAGTGCAATGAAGTATCCAGTAAAGAGTTATGAGATATCAGTGGTTTTGGAGTAATTTTGGGCAGCCTCTATATTGAAGCTCAGGGCTGTGTTCCTGTGTTGCTGGAGAATTTGCGTGGTATGTCTTGCTCTGGAACTTGTTGGCCCTTGGGTGGTGCTTGGTTTCAGTGTAGGTATGGAGGCATTTGATGAGCCCCTATCGATTAATGTTCCCTGGAGTCAGGAGTTCTCTGATGTTCTCAGGATTTGGACTTAAGCCTCCTGCCTCTGGTTTTCAGTCTTATTTTTATAGTAGTCTCAAGACTTCTCCTTCTATACAGCACCGTTGATAAAACATCTGGGTTAAAGATGAAAAGTTTCTCCACAGTGAGGGACACCCAGAGAGGTTCACAGAGTTACATGGAGAAGAGAAGAGGGAGGAGGGAGTTAGAGGTGACCTGAATGAGATGAGGTGGAATCAAAAGAGGAGAGAGAAAGCTAGCCAGTAATCACTTCCTTATGTGCGCTCCACAGTCTAGACCGTTCAGAGATGTTCACGGAGTTACACAGAGAAGAGAAAAGGGAGGAAGGAGACAGAGGTGGCCAGGAGGATAAAGGGGGGAATCAAAAGAAGAGAGACAGATCCAGCCAGTAATCATTTCCCTAAGTGTTCTCCACCATCTGGAACACACAGAGATTCACAGAGTTGGGTAGAGAAGAGAAGGGGGAGGGAGGAGACAGAGGTGACCTGGTGGAGAAAAAGGAGAGTCCAAAGGAGGAGAGAGCAGTCAAGCCAGTAATCTCGCTCCCAGGTAAAAATGGGTACTGAAGATTGGGTTCTTAGAGGTACAAAATTGATAACAAATAACAAAAAGCAAAGGTTAAAAATCTAGAGTAGAGGTTGGATTTTCAAAAATACAATATTAAAGAAAAGAAGAAGAAGAAAAAAGTCACAAAAATTATTTTAAAAAATATATGAAGTTTGCTTTAAAAATAGGGTCTTTTTTTTTTGAAAAGTAATAGTAGGTTATAAAAATGAAAATTAAAGGCGTAATAGAGGACTTAAAATTTAAAAAAAGTTAAAAAGAATGATCGTAAAAATAGTAAAAATATATCTAGGACTCTCTCTGCAGTTGTTGTGGGCAGTGTGGGGTCAGTTCATTTTCGGATAGTTCCTTGGTTCGGCTTGTATTTCTCAAGATCTATAGGCCCCTTCCTATGTAGTCGGTACTAACTACAGGGTTTTAATCTATTGCACCTGTCACTTCCAAGGTGGTTCCCTCTGTTTTAGCTTCTTCTGTTTGCTGGTCTCTTCAGTGCCTGATTTCTGCCCTGACACAAGGGGAGCATGGTGGACACTTTTTTTAGGCTCACTTGTTCAGTCACGCTGTGGGGAGGGAGGGACGCTGCAAACAAATAACACTGGCGTGTGCTCGCAGTGTCTCAGCCACACTGGGCCTACCCTCGCTCCCAGCAGGAGTGCGCTCCCTGCCCACACTGCTCAGGCTCTAGTTTGCTCCACTGGGAACCATCCCAGGCCGGCCCTGGGCTGCATACACCTCCCAGGTCTAAGCCTCTCAGGTTCAGGCACTCGGGTAGTCCTCAGAGGTGCAGACTCCGTTGGGCCTGCGTTTTGTGCCTTTCCCAGGTCCGAGCAGCTCAGGTGATGAGGTGTTTGGTGAGCACGGTCACTGTGACTTAGCGCCTCTCCCGACCCTGCTGCTCGGTTTTCTGGGTGTTCAACCAGTGCACCTTCTCAGGCGGATGATGACTGTCCAGAACCCCAAGAAGTCTTAGCAAAGAAGCCTGCTTGCAGTTTGGTAGATAATCTCTCTGGGGCTGCGATTGCGCCCTTCCGGCTCTGGCTGCCTGTCACCGGAGGGGTATGGTCTGCTGCCGGCTAATTCTGTTCAGCCCTTTGTTCTGTGCGCGGTCCTGGTGGTGTTTTATGTTAGAGCTTTTCGCCTGGGAGTTATCCCACAGTCTGGTTTGCTAGCCCAAGTTAGTTCGCTCTGATTACCCTCGGGGCATTCAGGCCTGGTCCTTACTCTAAGCAATGCAGCCCGCGCCTCCCTGCCCAGCCCCCGCTTGCTAGTGGTGGGTGCAGGGGTCTGCGCTGCTTCTCCGCTGGGGGAGTTACCGTTGGGCTTGTAATCTGTGGGTTTTAATTATTTACTTAATTTTTCTTCCCTGTTATGTTGCCCTCTGTGATTCCAAGGCTCGCCACAGACTCGGCAGTGAGAGTGTTTCCTGGTGTTTGGAAACTTCTCTCTTTTTAAGACTCCCTGCCCGGGATGGACCTCGGTCCCTACCTCTTTTGTCTCTTTTTTTGTCTTTTATATTTTTCCTACCTCCTTTCGAAGACAATGGGCTGCTTTTCTGGGTGCCTGACGTCCTCTGCCGGCATTCAGAAGTTGTTTTGTGGAATTTACTCAGCGTTTAAATGTTCTTTTGATGAATTTGTAGGGGAGAAAGTGGTCTCCCCATCCTATTCCTCCACCATCTTAGGACCACCTCCTGGATAACTTTTAAAAAAGCAAAAATAAATTAAAAAGTTTTCTCTATGGCAACCTGTCAAGTAGCCCATAAAACTAAAAGCTCATAAGTAAAGTCGCTACAAGTGGGAATATTTGCAACCAAAATCCCAGAAGAAACGTGAACTGAGATCATGAATAGATGATTTTGCTTCATAGTATATTAAAAGATGCTCAACTTCACTCACAGTAGGAGAAATACAAAATAAATCTGAGTTACAAGTTTTTACCTAATATATTGGCAGAAATCCAAATATTTCCAAATACAGATTTTAATATATCTATCTAGATATAGAGTTTAGTACTCTGTAGGTGGAATTGTGGGGAAAGAAGATTTCTCATGTATTACTGGTAGGAAAGTAAATTGGTATAAGCCTCCCAGAGGGCAGTTTGCTGGTGTCAATTAATTTACATATATATTGATATAATGTACAATTGTAGTAGGTAAAATATACCAAAGTGGCACCCACTCCAGTACTCTTGCCTGGAAAATCCCATGGTCTCTGAAGCCTGATAGTCTACAGTCCATGGGATTGCAAAGAGTGGGACACCACTGAGCAACTTCACTTCAGAATATACCATAATATAATCAATTAGCAATTTAAATAAATATATAGTTATTATAACAGTGATTTTATTATGTTATTAAATTTATATTATGCTTATAGTATATGTACTTACTTATCATTATGTATACTTCTCTATGGGCTTCCCTGGTGGTTCAGCGATAAAGAATCCACCTGCAGTGCAGGGGATGCAGCAGACACGGATTTGACCCCTGGGTCAGGAAGATCCATTGGAGGAGGGCATGGCAACCCCCTCCAGTGTTCCTGGACAGAGGAAATTGGTGGGCTACACTCCACAGGGTCATAAAGAGTTGGACATGACTGAAGCGACTGAGCCACACACACAGACACACACTCACGTCTATATTTTGTGTATTTATATATTTTCTTGCTATCACAGTTTCACGTTTGGGAATTTATCCTAAAGATATGCAAGCACATGTATGAGCTGACTTACCTATAAGCTTATTTATTGCAGTGTTGATAATAGCAAAAGGGAACCTAGATATCTATAAGTGAAGGATTGCTGAGAAAAAAGAAAAGAATGAAGATGCTGTTTATCAATTTATGTTGTAGAGATCTCCAACAAACATTTTATGTTGTTCTGTAAAACATCAAAGTATGTAGCAGTGTGGGTAAACAAGTATATATACAGTGTGTGTATAAAATGGGCTTTCCTGGTGGCTCAGAAGGTAAAGTGTCTGCCTGCAATGTCGGGAGACCGGGGTTTGATTCCTGAGTCGGGAAGATCCCCCTGGAGAAGGAAATGGCAACCCGCTCCAGTACCCTTGCCTGGAAAATCCCAGGGACAGAGAAGCCTGGTAGGCTACAGTCCATGGGGTTGCAAAGAGTCGGACATGACTGAGTGACTTCATTTTCACTTTTATATTGTGTGTTAAAAGGGGGGAGAAATAGAAATATTTTTATAAAAGTTTCACAGGAAGGTAATAAAAGTGCTTATTCTTTGAGGTGTTTCTGGGAAAATTAAGAACAGGAGTTGCAAGGAGACTGTATACTGTACACGTTTTTGTATTTTTGAGTTTTGAACCATCTGAATATATTGTCTCTTAAAATTTTTAACTCTATAAGAGATCTTATGGAAAATGCTTTTTCTTTTGTTTTTCTCGTTAGTAAGCTAAAAAAGCTGAGTGAAGACAGTTTGACTAAGCAGCCTGAAGAAGTTTTTGATGTATTAGAGAAACTGGGAGAAGGGTAAGTACAAAAAATACCAAAGTAGCATTTAGATAATGACAGAACAGTTATAACGTCCCACGTAAGATTAGTCCTTCACTAGAATATATTTAATTGAATTAAACAGTAAATGTATAGAGGGAATGTAACAATACCTGAACATAGCAAAGGTCATATATGACAAGCCCAAGCTAACATCATACTCTATAATGAAAAACCAGAAGTGTAGGAGAACTTCCAAGATAATAAAGGCATAAAACACAAAATAGATTAGATCAGTAAGAACAGGGAAAAGGAAATAGGGAAAACAAAAATATAAAATAGTAAGATAAATTTAAGTTAGACGGAATAAAGTGAAATGTATTTTTCACTAAATATCAGTTCTCCCATAGACAGACTATTAGGGTCAATTAAAATGTTAAACTTAGCTATATGTTGTTTATAAGAGCCTGTGTAATACAAAGGGTGGACACACAGTGGTATTTCCTATTAGAGACATCAGATAAGAAAGAGGTAATCACATCAAAAAAGAAAGCACAAATGGCAATGTTTATATCAGGTAAAGTTAAAAGATCGTAAGTGAGTAAAAAGAGGAGTTAATATTCAGATAAAGAATGAAGAGGGATATTAGGTAATGATATGAAAGAGAACTCACAATGCAACAGAGTAAGACCTGGTGATGTTGTGAATTGAGTTTGCATTGTAATTCAGCTTCTGGCAAGATTAGATGTTGGGTTGCAGAAGTCTCAGTCCTGGACATATAAGAAATAAGATTTTCTTTGAAGCATTCAGAAGTTTTCTGGCTCTCTCAGTCTTGGCCTGGGAATTTAAGCCCTGAGCTTGTTATATTTGTTTTATGACTTTTCCAGCTTAGTTAGGAGCAGCCATTCCATTCTGCAGTTTTTGTACTCTTATTTTCACTGTAACATTCAATTGATTCAGGTACTTGGTCTTCTAAAGCTTTCCCTAGACTCCAGGAACTAAGGATAAAAATTTAAATAATTATTTTGCCATCAGATACCTTAGTCTCAGTGTTCTGCTTGTCCCTTGCATTGAAGTCATTACTATCTTTAAATCTAAGAAAGAACTAATCCAAGATGCCCCTTTCTTAAGATTCTTTCCCTTGGAACCCCTTCCTTTCCTTCAAACCACTTCCTTCCTCAAGACTATTGGTAGCAGATCATGGTTAGGAAAAGAAAGGTTACTCTATGAACTCCAGGTATAAAGAGTTTATTATGAAATTTGGAGCTCAAATGACTTGTGGAAAGATGGGATGCAAGGGTTATGGACTCTGTCACTGAAGCTCAGAGAAGCTAGTGCTGAAGATCTCAGTTTGAAGCACTGAAGTGGTGTTTCTCAAAAGCTCACATGGGCTCTGCTGGAATCCCTAAGAATCATTTAGATGCTCCCACCAGCTGTCTTAGTCTGCAGCAGCAGTGTGGTGGGTTATCAAGAAGCTCAGCAAGAAGCCACTGTGTATCTGATATTTGGTCAGGCATCTGCTGCAGCTGTATTTGAAAAGTGATGGTCTTTCTTCAGCTTTTTGCCATTCAGATTTCATGAATGTTCTTCTCATTGTCAGACTCTTAACTGGGATCCATTCAGGGAAGGGAAATCTGGGAAATGTGGTTCCCAGTTTTCTTTTGTAGTGACAGGAAGACCTTAGAAGAGACTGATGGCATTGCTTAATTGGCAGTAGTTAATCTAGCTCTTGAGTTTAGACTAGCTTTTGAGGGGCTATATATATATACATACACACACACACACACACACACACATACATACATACTGTCACACACACATATATATGTGTGTATACATATATATATATCAGTTCAGTTCAGTTCAGTCGCTCAGTCGTGTCCGACTCTTTGCGACCCCATGAATCGCAGCACGCCAGGCCTCCCTGTCCATCACCAACTCCCGGAGTTCACTCAGATTCACATGGTTTCAAAAGGGGAAATACAGATTTCCCTTGCTCTCTGAAAGTAGAGCATTCTTATGAAACCTTTAGTGAGTTGAAACATTGTAATGCAAAGAAAAGCTTCCCTGGTGGCTCAAATGATAAAGAATCTGCCTGCAATGCAAGACACGCAGATTTGATCTATGTCAGGAAGATCCCCTGGAGAAAGGGAATGGCTACCCACTCCAGGATTTTTGCCTGGAGAATTCCATGGACAGAGGAGCTGAAGCATATACATTACAACACATCTTGCTAACGGTTACACAAAATAAATTGTGAGATAAAGGCGCAGATCCTCTCAGACAAAGCTCAGAGATATGGTGGCTTGATGATGAGTGTAGTTCTAGGAATGAGGTTGGCGGTGCCACTGTTGCTGCTCATGGTACTTTCTCCCTCTCTAATGGCTCCTGCAAAAATAAATGTTGAATGCTGTTTTTGTTTTCACCTTTTTTTGTAAAAGTGTAAATCCTCTTCAAATTTCATCTGGTTAGTGAAACGTGTTAATCCAGGCCTTTTGTAAAAATGAAGGGGTGTAAAGTGAAATTTTAAAAAGTGGGCTTAACTGTATACGTGCGTGTGTGTAAATTAGGACTACATACACACATACACACACACACACATACACACAAACCCATGGTGAAGGTTTCAGTTACCCCTAAGCAGTCTGGGCAGGTGTGGGATTTTGATATTTTGCGGGTGGTTTTGCTTAAGGTGAGATCAGCCTTTTCTCCTAACATGAGATTTTGGCTGTTTTTATTCTATATTCTGTTCTTTTAACTTCCATTTATATATCTTCTTAATGCTGCACTTGTTTGAGTTGACAAACCGTAAGTCTATTTCTTTCATTCATAAGAAACACAGCAAATCTTTTTCTATTAATTTGGTGATTTTAATGAATTTTAAGTCTATAATTGAAGCATTAAAGCTAAGATATAATTCACTTTTAAAATTTGTTTCCTTTGATTTGTCACCATTGAGTAGTATTTTAAATTAGAAAAGACTACATGTGAAGACTCAGACTCTTTCTCTAATAGTTATGGTGTTTGAAGGGAAAAAAATAAAGGAATGTCTTGGTTTCTTTTAGGTCTTATGGAAGTGTATTTAAAGCAATACATAAGGAATCTGGTCAAGTTGTGGCCATTAAACAAGTACCTGTTGAGTCAGATCTTCAGGAAATAATCAAAGAAATTTCCATAATGCAGCAATGTGACAGGTATGAAGAGATTTTATTTCTTTATTTACCTTCATTTTGATAAGTTTTGCTAGTCATGTACAATAAAATGTCTTTGGTCATCTTAGTTTTTTCTTCTGACTTCCCATCAGAAGTAAGACTGATCTTTTAAGAAAGGTGAGAATAGCTTTGTTGGGTTGTCTTAGGACTTTCAGTTCTAAGCAGGAATGATATTATAAAGCAATATGTGATGATAGAATATACTCAAGCACTTTTCTCATTTTCAGGAAAAATTTACAGGTGAAAATTAGCTTTTGATATTAAGGAGAAGTCATTTAACAGTCCTTTTGCTGTGATTTGTTTTAAATAATTAAAAACACTCCTGGAGGAGGTTGCCAATAGATGGGGAAAAAATGGAAACAGTGATAGACTGTTTTCCTGGGCTCCAGAATCACTGTGAATGTTGACTGCAGCCATGAAATTAAAAGATGCTTGCTTCTTGGAAGAAAAGCTATGACAAACCTATACAGTGAATTGAAAAACAGAGACATCACTTTGCCAGCAAAGGTCTGTATAGTCAAAGCTTTGGTTTTTCCAGTGGTCATGTTTGGATATGAGAGTTGGACCATAAGAACGCTCAGTGCTGAAGAACTGATGCTTTTGAATTGTGGTGCTGGAGAAGACTCTTAAGAGGCCTGTCAACAGCAAGGAGATCAAACCAGTCAATCCTAAAGGAAACCAAACCTGAATATTCATTAGAAGAACTGATGCTGAAGCTGAAGCTCAATATTTTGGCCTCCTGATGTGAAGAACTGACTCATTGGAAAGCACCCTGATGCTGGGAAAGATTGAAGGCAGGAGAAGAAGGGGATGACAGAGGATGAGATGGTTGGATGGCATCACTGACTCAAGGGACATGAGTTTGAGCTGACTCCGGGAGATAGTGAAAGACAGGGAAGCCTGGTGTGCTGCAGTCCATGGGGTCGCAAAGAGTCAGACACAACTGAGCGACTAAACAACAAAAATTAAAAGTCATATTTTATGTAACTTTCATTTATTCAACCAACATTTACTGGACAACCCTAGTGTGCCAGATATTGTCACAGGATCTAGGAATACCAAGGAAACTAAGACATTGTTTTTCTTCTTGAGGAGCTGGTAATCTAGTTGGGAAGACAGATATTTAAGTGAATAGCTATAGTATAGTGCAGTCATTGTGCATGTAAGGAGACGTGAGCACAAGGAGGAAGGGCACCTACCTCAGCTAGGAGTCAGGAAGTCTGGAATGCTGAGAAAGTGTAAGTCTGGTGAAGAAATGGTGGGATGAGAGAATGCAGAGAATTAAAAGTAGAAAGGTGAAAAACAGCTCACTGTTAGGTGCTGTTCTGATAGGGTTTAGAATTACTGGGGTGAAAAGTAAGAGACAAAGATTCGTCTGAAATGAGTTTGGATAAGTAAATGGAACTGACCATGAAGCTGACCTATTAAGTAGCCTGGCCTTTCCTAAGGGATGCAGAGTCTATAGTTAATCGAAGAGGGATTTATTGTTCTCCCTGTATAAAAGGTCTCTAGGTAGGGTTAGCCACCTAGCATGTGGTCTTTGTTCTCATGCTTATTACCTCATAGTTACAGGAGGGCTGCTCCAGCTCCAGCCTTTTATCTACATTCCAGACAGGAGGAAGATGAGAAGAAGCAGGAAAGGGCTTCTCCAGAAACCCTCAGCTTTTATTTTATTCATCAGAATTGCATCACATGGTGACTTAGAGCTGGTGAACTTAGAGGAGTCTAGACACATTGTCACCTTTAATCAAATCATTGGGCCCTATTAGTAACAGATGTATAGAAAACTTCCTTTTCTAAAGGTATATAAGGTCCATATATTAAAAGCTCTTTGGCTAATGAAGTGAGTGAATAATCCTAGAGGAACTTTGCTGCTTGGATCTGTTCAATTTTGCTCTTCTTTGTTGTGTGCTGTATATTTAGATCATATTACATATTTTTCATGAAGGCCTTATAAAGTGGTTATAGCAAAAACATACATTCCTCAGTTCCCCAATCAAAATATATAATTGCAGAATTTTTCCAGACCTTGCTGTTTATTTGATAACTTTATAAGAATGTGGCTCCCATAGTTTGATGTAGATAAGGAAAGACTGGACACAGTGTAGTGACGGGCCCTTCAGTTGTTTAATATTTGCATGTAACTATGATTATTTTATTGTAATGATTAAAAATAGTTCAGTTTCTAGTATTGTGCTTTAAAGATTTCAATTGAGTGTGGTCTAGGAAAAAGCAGTGTCTCAAATATTACCTATTATACATCTCCTCCCCTAATCTTTGTGCATCTTGGTGCCTATCAGCTCTTGTTCAGATTTCTGCAGCAACTTCCTATATTCACTTTGTCTTTCATTTTTGCCTGCTCCAGACTGTTTCCCCCCCTGAAGTTAGAGTCTTCTTTCTAAAATGCACACCTAATCAAGCCACTCCCTGTTTAAAACCCTGCAGTGGCTCCACATTGCTTAGCTGAATCCAGTCTCCTAAAGGATGGCCTGCAAGGTCCTGCATGATCTGTCCAGTGCTTATGCTTCCTCTCTTTTACCCGAGTTTTGCTTTTAAGCACCTGTTTACTTGTGTTCTGTCACCTGCCTCTTAAATTCTTTTGAGTTTGGGGTGATGTCTTACTAAGTGCCCTTGGATCCTGCCACATAGTGGCTACTCAAGTATTAACTAATTCCCATCTCAATGACTCAACTGGAATATCCAGGAGCAACTTTATATTTAACATTCTAAAACCAAATTTTTAATTGTTGAAGAAAAACCTTTCAGATCCCAATTTTGTTAATGACATCATCATCTAGTTAGTTTTTCAAAACAGAACTCATCTGTTTCTTTTTCTTATACCTCTGTTGACACTAATACTTGTAGAGTCTCCTTCTGAAATGTCTTCGCTATTTTTATCCTTTCTTCATTCCTTGAGAGAAGGAACCGTATTTCTTAGCACACATTATAGTACCTCGCACTGTACTTTTTGTTCAGTGAATGTGAATAAATATGTATGGATAAAGAGAATGTGAAAGAGCATTGTAGGTTGAGGGAACCCTAGGGAAATTTGATATTTTTTCCTGTTATGTACTTTAAACTACTAAGTGGGAAAAAAAAGTAATGAATTAAAGGGGTAGAAAGTGTTAGTTGCTCAGTGTCCAACTCTTTTCAACCCCCCACCAGGCTTCTCTGTCTGTGGGATTTCTCAGGCAAGAATACTGGAGCAGGTTGCTAATCTCTTCTCCAAGGGATCGTCCCAACCCAGGGATCGAACCCGGGTCTCCTGCATTGCAGTTGGATTCTTTAACATCTGAGCCACCAGTAAAGCCCAAAGGGGTAGAAAATGTAAACAAATTCTAGAAATTTTGTACCACTTTATAGCAGAACACCTTGCACATAGTAAGTACTTGTCAAAGGATTTGTTGAATGAAATGGTGAAACAGATAATAATATTAGGTTGATGCAAACGTAATTGCAGTTTTGGAAGATGAATTTTAAACAATTGTAACTGGGCTTAAACACATTTATTGATCAAAATAAAAACCATTACAATCAACGCATTTTTGCCAATGAGAAATAAGTTTGTTTATTCCTGTAGCATGAAAATTCATGCTTAGAGGAACTCTTGGAAAGCATTTTCTGTCTCTTGCTGATTGTGGAAGCATTCATTTTTCCTGCAAATGCAGGAAAATGCTGTCGGAGATGCTTCAAGAAGTGGTAGTCAGTTGGCTGAGAGTTCAGGTGAATATGACAGGTGAGGCAAAGTTTTGTAACCCAATTTGTTCAACTTTTGACGTGTTGTGCAGCGTGTGGTCTGGTGTTGTGGAGCAGAATCGGGCCCTTTCTGTTGAGCAGTGATGGCAGTAGGTGTGGCAGTTTTCTGTGCATCGCGTCGATTTACTGAGAATACTTCTCAGATGGAATGGTGTTGCTGGGATTCAGAAAGCTGTAGTGGATCAAATGGGCAGCTGACCACCAAACAGTGACCATGATCTGTTTTTGATGCAAGTTTGGCTTTGGAAAGTGCTCTGGAGCTGCTTCTTGGTCCCGCCACTGAGCTGGTTGTTGCACAAAATCTGATTTCGTTGCCGGTCACAATCTGATTGAAAAGTGGTTTGTAGTTGTTGCATAGAACAAGAGAAGATAGCACTTCAGAACGACAGTTTGTTTGATTTTCAGTCAGTTCAGGAGGTACCCACTTACCAAGTTTTTTCACCTTTCTAATTTACCTCAAATGCCACATGACTGTAGAGTGATTGCCATTGAGTTCTTTGGCAGCTTCTCGTGTAGTTGTAAGAGGGTCAGCTTAGATGGTCCTCTCAGTCGGTTGTGGTCAACTTCAGATGGCCGGCTACTGTGCTCCTCATCTTCAAGGCGCTTGTCTCCTTTGCAAAACTTCTTGGACTACCGCTGCACTGTGCGTTCGTTAGCAGTTCCTGGGCCAAATGCATTGTTGGTGTTGTGAGTTGTCTCTGCTGCTTTACAACCCATTTTGAACTTGAATAAGAAAATTACTTGAATTTGCTTTTTGTCTAACATTTCCATGGTCTAAAATAAATTTAAAATAAGCAGCAAGTAATGTCATTCTGTTGTTTTTGAGATTGCATCCAAGTACTGTATTTTGGACTCTCTTGTTGACTATCATGGCTACTTCATTTCTTCTAAGGGATTCTTGCCCACAGTAGTAGATATAATGGTCATCTGAGTTAAATTCACCCATTCTAGTCCATTTTAGTTTGCTGATTCCTAAAATGTCAATGTTCACTCTTGCCATTTCCTGTTTGGCCACTCCCAATTTGCCTTGATTCATGGACCTAACATTCCAGGTTCCTATGCAATATTGTTCTTTACAGCATCGGACTTTACTTCCATCACCAGTCATACCCACAACTGGGTGGTGTTTTTGCTTTGGCTCTGTCTCTTCATTCTTTCTGGAGTTATTTCTCCACTGATTTCCAGTAGCATATGGGGCACCTACCGAACTGGGGAGTTCATCTTTCAGTGTCCTGTCTTTTTGCCTTTTCATACTGTTCATGGGATTCTCATTCCCTTCTCCAGTGGACCACATTGTATCAGACCTCTCCACCATGACCCGCCCGTCTTGGCTGGCCCCACAGGGCATGGCTTAGTTCCATTGAGTTAGACAAGGCTGTGGTCCTAGTGTGATTAGATTGACTAGTTTTCTGTGATTATGGTTTCAGTGTGTCTGTCCTCTGATGCCTTCTTGCAACACCTACCGTCTTACTTGGGTTTCTCTTACCTTGGACGTGGGGTATCTCTTCCCAGCTGCTCCAGCAAAGCGCAGCCACTGCTCCTTACCTTGGGCAAGGGATATCTCCTCTCTGCCGCCCCTCCCGACCTTGAACGTGGAATAGCTCCTGTAGGTCCTCTGGCGCCCGCGCAGCCACTGCTCCTTGGACATGGGTTGCTTCTCCTGGCCGCCGCCCCTGGCCTTGGGTGTGGGGCAGCTCCTCCCGGATGCTGCCCCTGGCCTCGGGTCGGGGTAGCTCCTCGGCTGCTCCTGTGCTGTCACAGCCTGGCACTCTTGGTCGCTGACCCTGACCTCGACCATGTTCAGTACATCTTTAATCCAATTTTCTGTTGATGGGTGGGGCTGTGTTTCCTCCCTGTTATTTACCTGGGGCCAAACTATGGTGGAGGTAATGAAGATAATGGCAACCTCCATTGATTTACTGCTGCAATCAGTACCCTCAGCCCTGTAGCAGGCCACTGCCAATGCATGCCTCCACTGGAAACTTCTGGACACTTATGGGCAAGTCTGGGTCAGTCTCTTGTGGGGTCACTGCTCCTTTCTCCTGGGTCCTGGTGTGCACAAGTTTCTTTTTGTGCCTGCCAAGAATTTGTCTCCCAGTCCTGTGTAAGTTCTGGCAGCTCTATGGTGGGGTTAATGGTGACCTCCTCCAAGAGGGCTTATGTCATACCCAGGTCTGCTGCACCCAGAGAACGACAGAATGGTCTCTGTTCACTTCCAAGGCAAACCATTCAATATCAAAATAATCCAAGACTATGCCCCAATCAGTAATGCTGAAGAAGCTGAAGTTGAACGGTTCTATGAAGACCTACAAGACCTTCTAGAACTAACACCCAAAAAAGATGTCCTTTTCATTATAGGGGACTGAAATGCAAAAGAGGAAGTCAAGAAATATCTGGAGTAACAGGCAAATTTGGTCTTGGAATACAGAATGAGGCAGGGCAAAGTCTAATAGAGTTTTGCCAAGAGAACGCTCTGGTCATAGCAAACATCCTCTTCCAACAACACAAGAGAAGACTCTACATGTGGAGATCACCAGATGGTCAATACCGAAATCAGATTCTTTGCAGCCAAAGATGGAGAAGTTCTATACAGTCAGCAAAAACAAGACCGGGAGCTGACTGTGGCACAGACCACGAACTCCTTATTTGCAGATTCAGACTTAAATTGAAGAAAGTAGGGAAAACCACTAGACTGTTCAGGTATGACCTAAATCAAATCCCTTATGATTATACAGTGGAAGTGAGAAATAGATTGAAGGGATTAGATCTGATAGAGTGCCTGAAGAACTATGGACAGAGGTTTGTGACATTGTGTAGGAGGCAGGGATCAAGATCATCCCTTGATCCAAGGAATGAAATTAATTACAAGGAAAAGAAATGCAAAAAGGCAAAATGGCTGTCTGAGGAGGCCTTCCAAATAGCTGAGAAAAGAAGAGACGCTAAAAGCAAAGGAGAAAAGGAAAGATATACCCATTTGAATGAAGAGTTCCAAAGAAGAGCAAGGAGAGATAAGAAAGCCTTCCTCAGTGATCAGTGCAAAGAAAGAGGAAAACAATAGAATGGGAAAGACTAGAGATCTCTTCAAGAAAATTAGAGATACCAAGGGAACATTTCATGCAAAGATGGGCACAATAAAGGACAGAAATGGTATGGACCTAACAGAAGCAGAAGATATTAAGACGAGGTGGCAAGAATACACAGAACTATACAAAAAAGATCTTCACAAACCGCATAATCATGATGATGTGATTACCAACCTAGAGCCAGATATCCTGGAATGTGAAGTCCAGTGGGCCTTAGGAAGCATCACTACAAACAAAGCTAGTGGAGGTGTTGGAATTCCAGTTGAGCTATTTCAAATCCTGAAAGATGATGCTGTGAAAGTGCTGTACTCAATATGCCAGCAAATTTGGAAAACTCAGCAGTGGCTGCAGAACTGGAAAAGGTCAGTTTTCATTCCAATCCCAAAGAAAGGCAATGCCAAAGAATGTTCAAACTATCACACAATTGTATTTATCTCATACGCTAGCAAAGTAATACTTAAAATTCTCCAAGCCAGGCTTCAGCAATACGTGAACCGTGAACTTCCAGTTGTTCAAGCTGGATTTGAAATGGCAAAGAAACCAGAGATCAAATTGCCAACATCTGTTGGAGCATCGAAAAAGCAAAAGAGTTTCAGAAAAACATCTATTTTTGCTTTATTGACTATGCCAAAGCCTTTGACTGTGTGGACCACAACAAACTATGGAAAATTCTGAAAGAGATCAGAATAACAGACCACCCAACCTGCCTCTTGAGAAACCTGTATGCAGGCCAGGAAGCAACAGTTAGAACTGGACATGGAACAACAGACTGGTTCCAAATAGGGAAAGAAGTACGTCAAGGCTGTATATTGTCACCCTGCTTATTTAACTTATATGCAGAGTACATCATGAGGAAAGGGAGCTGGATGAAGCACAAGCTGGAATCAAGATTGCCGGGAGAAATATCAGTAACCTCAGATAAGCAGATGACACCACCTTTTGGCAGAAAGTAAAGAAAAACTAGAGAGCCTCTTGATGAAAGTGAAAGAGGAGAGCAAAAAGTTTGGCTTAAAACTCAGCTTTCAGAAAACTAAGATCGTGGCATCCAGTCCCATCACTTCATGGCAAATAGATGGGGAAACAGTGGAAATAGTGGCTGACTTTATATTTTTGGGACTCCAAAACCACTGCAGATGGTGACTGCAGCCATGAAATTAAAAGACACTTACTCCTTGGAAGAAGAGTTGTGACCAACCTTGACAGCATATTCAAAAGCAGAGACATTACTTTGCCAACAAAGGTCCATCTAGTCGTAGCTATGATTTTTCCAGTAGTCATGTATGGATGTGAGAGTTGGACTATAAAGAAAGCTGAGTGCTGAAGAATTGATGTTTTTGAACTGTGGTGTTGGAGAAGACTCTTGAGAGTCCCTTGGACTGCAAGGAGATCTAACCAATCCATCCTAAAGGAAATCAGTCCTGAGTATTGGAAGGACTGCTGTTGAAGCTGAAACTCCAATACTTTGGCCACCTGATGTGAAGAACTGACTCTTTTGAAAAGACCCTCATGTTGGGAAAGATTGAAGGCAGGAGGAGAAGGGGACGACAGAGGATGAGATGGGTGGATGGCATCTCTGACTCAATGGGCATGAGTTTGAGTAAGTTCCGGAGTTGGTGATGGACAGGGAGGCCTGGTGTTCTGCAGTCCATTGGGTGCAAAGAGTTGGACACGACCGAGTAACTGAACTGAACTGAATAAGTCATTCGGCTTCTCTGATGGTTCAGAGGGTAAAGCGTCTGCCTGCAATGCAGGAGATCTGGGTTTGATCCCTGGGTCGAGAAGATCCCCTAGAGAAGGAAATGGCAACCCACTCCAGTATTCTTGCCTGGAGAATCCCATGGAGGGAGGAGCCTGGTAGGCTACTGTCTACGGGATCACCAAGAGTTGGACACGACTGAGCAAAAAAACAAAGTGAGAAATGCACATTAAAATAATGTATAACATAATCACATTTATTTAAGAATGTATTCCGGTATGAAACAGCAAAGTTCAACAATGTAAAATCACGGTTACCTTTGAACCAACATAATAAAAGTGGATTCCATCTTCTAGATTTCAGTTTTACATTCGTATTGAACGTATGAAATAGTGAAGAGGCGAAAAAGTTGTTTAGTTAAAGGATCCTAAAAGTGCCAGAGGATAAGGTGAGTGACAAACTGGGAAATGGCTGGAGCAAGCATTGCATTTTAGCTGCTACTTACTTAGTGTTAATGCAGATGTGTTATTGAGAATTGGTATAAAAACAATTTGGATGAAAACAGTATAAATTGAAAAATCCCCACATAAAATAGCAGAATTTCAGCTAGAGAAAATGAGATTTGTATTTTTGAACCTGATATATTTTCTTAAGTCTATGCAGCTATTTGGGCATTTGTCAAATTGTCTTGCTTTCTACACTGTAAAAAGAGACCAGAGGATGTTTTAAATTTTTTGTTCATTTTAGTGCATACTCAACATGTATTAAATATAGCTCTTTGGCATAAATATTTGGGGGCACCCATCTGCATTGTTAACGGCTGAATCTTTTGTCTAGTCCAGTGCTTGACGCAGAATAGCTATTTAGTAAGTATTTGTTGAATGTGTAAACCATCGAACGTTGGTGCTTGACTAAACCTCTATAGGTATATTTTTGAGTTTTTCCAATGTACTCTTCTCTAAGGATGTGGTTCTAGGGGTATTTTCCTCAAACAGTGAAGAATCAAGCAGAGTGGGAAATTTAGCTCTTACTTTTATCTTTTTCTCTATATTGGAGCTCATTCTAAAATTTTATTTAAGGTTCTGGTGCTAAAGCATAATTAAGAACTGTTTTACAGGTATAGAAAATGAGATCTAGAGATTTTACATGGATTGTCCTAGATCACAGCTAATGACTAGGATGATATGAGGAATGGTATTTGCTGACTGCAGGGCCATTGCTGAAGAAAGCAATATCTATACAAAGATTCCAACAGTTCAAAGTCAAGTACTCATTCTCAAGCAAGGCTAGAGATGGAGGCAAGAGCTGGTCAGCAGTACTTTTGAATACCATGTGCCCAGGAAACGTGGATACAAGGGAACCACAAAACTCTACACTCGTGGTACTTAACTCTCTAGGGAAGGAATTTCACATATCTAAACCAGGAGAAATGTGTTGTTAACACATGCATTAGTCACACAATTATTCACCTAATTTATTCTATATATACGTTGTTGTTGTTGTTATTTAGTCGCTAAGTCCTATCTGACTCTTGGCAAAACCCCATGGACTGTAGTTCACCAGGCTCCTCTGTCCATGGAATTTTCCAGGCAAGAATACTGGAGTGGGTTACCATTTCCTCCTCCAGGGGATCTTCCTGTCCCAGGGATCAAACCTGCATTGGCAGGCAGATTCTTTACCACTGACCACTGGGGAAGCCCTTCTATGTAAATGTATACATTTATATAAAATATATACATTTATATAAAATTCAGTATATGTATTATGTAAATAAATTTATTCACCTAATATATATCAAGTGCCTACTCCTGAGGGCAGCCCTTCTGTGCTGTGCACGAGAGTTATTACAATGAATGAACCAGACTCTGGAAGGACTTTCACTCAGATGGACTAGGCAGATGAATGGACAGGCTGTTTCAATACAGTGTGATAAGAGCTCTGATGGAGTAAACATAGAGAACATACTGTATTGGTTGGAAGACATGTAAGGCCTCAGTATTGGAAATTTAGGGGAAAAGGATGACTTAGATTTACTGGGCAAAGCGGGAGAGGTGATCCATGTGGTAGAAATAACGCATTTCTAGCTTGTCTGCTCGGAGTCTTCTTCCAGAGCAGTTCCTGTCCCATCTGTTCTGTTTGCTGATGCTTCTGGGTGAGATTGTGTTTGAACAATGTTGCTGGTTAAAAAAAAAAAAAAAATTGACATTCACCATATTAAAGGATTTGTGATTAACTTTGGCAGTTTTTACCAGGTCATGGATATGAATTCATTTTTTGGGTGGGCCAAGAAACCAGTTGCTATGGTTTAGATTTATTTTGGAAAAAATTCCATTTTCATAGGAGAGCATTCACATTGCCTTTGTAAAAATGCTGTATTACCTCTATTAATTTAGAACACTGTGAAGATTGTAGAAGGGTGTTGAGGAAACTTACACAATGAAAAATAGCCATTTCATTAGTATTTTAATTATCACATGCTCATAGTGGGAACATTAAAAATATACTTTAGAAAATATTTGCAAAAGACTTATCTGATAAAGGAATGTTATCCAAACTACACAAAGAATTTAAAAAACTCAACATGCAAATAACCCAATTAAAAAATGAACCAAAGGCCTTAATGGACATCTCACCAGAGAAGATATACAGATGGCAAATAAAGGTATGAAAAGATGCCCCACATTCTGTGTCATTAAAGAAATACAAATTAAAATGAGATACCACTATACACCTGTTAGAATGCCCAAAATCCAGAAGACTGACATCAAAAGCTGGTGAGATTGTGGAGCTGAAGGAACTTCTTTTCATTGGTGGTGGGAATGCAAAATAATATTGCCAGTTTAGAAATCAGTTTTTGACGGTTTTATTCTGAAACTAAACATTCTTTTAACCATATTATCCAGCAGTCTTGCTCCTTTAAACCAGCCAAGATGTCCTTCAGTAAGTAGATGAGTAATCTGTGATATGTGTCCAGATAGTGAACTATTATTCAGTTGTGCTAGTGGTAAAGAGCCCGCCTGACAATGCAGGAGACATAAGAGACGTGGGTTCGATCCCTGGGTCAGGAAGATCACCTGGAGGAAAGTATGGCAACTCACTCTAGTATTTTGCTTGGAGGTTATAGTCCATGGGGTTGCAAAGAGTTGGGCATGACTGAAGTGACTTAGCACATACAAAAGGAAATGAGCTATCAAGCTATGAAGATACATAGAGGAAGTTTGGGTATTATTGGTGAAAGAGGATGATCTGAAAAGGCTACATGTTGTATGATTTCAACCATATGACAGCCAGGCAGAAAACCCCTGGAGGGAGGGAATGATCAGGTGAAGCTGTATGGTGCTGTAACGGTGTATACGGTTGAAACCCAAAGAACGTACAATACCATGAGTGAATCCTAATGTAAAGTATGGACTTTGGTTGACAGTGATGTGTATCAACATAGATTTTTCGATTGTAACAAATGTCCCACTCTGGTAGGGGATGTTGATAATGGGGAAGCTATACGTGTTGTGAGGGGCAGGCAGTGTATAAGAAATCTCTTTACATTTCACTCAGTTTTGCTGTTAATCTAATCTAAACCTCTTATAAAAAAATACCTTTAACAAAACATGATTTTCTTCAATTAAGTTGAAATTCAAGTTAATATACAAATTTAATTACCTTTTAGACAGGAAACATTAACATTTGAACCTCTGTAAGAAGCTTAAACATAATGATTCAGTCCAAATATAAGAACGTGTACCACAAGTAGTGTCTGTGTAAGGAACAAATAGGTAAGGAAAGTTTTCTATTTTTTCTCCTCTGGTTTTTCTTGTTTTTTTTTCCCCTCATTTTTTTTTTTAAACACTACTTCTATTTTGAGTTGTGATAACAGAGGAAGACCCTTAGGACTAGAGTTTGGGGGTTTCTGAAAAGGAGACAAGGAGTGGCAAGGATTGGTCCGTTAGGCGTGAGATGAGAGGAAGCCAAGAAAGCAAAAAGAAAGAGGAGCGTGCTGTGTAGTTTCATTGGGCTGAAAGTGTTCAATGGGGAAAGGAAGTGGATGGGACAGGAGAGTGAGAGGCAGGGGGATGGCACTGGAGGAAGGAGTAGGCTGCCTCCTGGGTTCCCCCCAGTTATCAAGGCATCGCGTTTCACTTTTGCTTCCCAGTATATACTGTAGTTTCACTTGCATCTTCCACGTCCCTCCGCCCACTGGCGTTTTCAAAGTCATATTTAACTATTGTATTTGACCATGCCAAGAATACACAGAATTGCTGGGTTCTCATATGTCCTGTAAGTCCATACGGTGGCTTAGTCAAGATTCTTAGGCATTATGGCCAAACTAAAACTTTGTGTGTTGCTCAAAATGAGAAGTAACACTGAGCTAGTGTTTTGAAGGAAGCTCTCTTTGCTTCCTCTCCAGCCTTTGATAATCAATGTGTGGTTTAAAAGAAAGACGTCAGGATATCTACATAATTGTACAGTTAGCTAACGTGCCCACAGCTTTGACTCTGTCACCTTTGACCCCTGGCAGTCTTGCACTGGATACTCGTACTTCAGTGCTACTTGATTGTATTATTTTCTTGCATAAACTCTTCATGAGTTCCCCGTTGCCTGGACTGCCTTTTCTTGTTTGTCACTAGCCTAAAGTCTACCCATTTTGCTCCCTAGCATCTGCCACAAGACTCTGTATGTTGTTCAGTGAATGTTTGTTGATTACGTTTAAAATGATAGTGAATGAATGATGAATGAATGACATTTATGTCTGTGGAAACTGTTGGCTTGAATTTTTAATCTTTAATTTGTCAATCTTAAATTTATACTTAGTGTGCAGTTGAAAGGAGACACAGTGGATAAAACGCAGTAGAAACCTTGCTTATTGTCTTCTAACTTGCCAGTGTACATTATCATCAAATTGGTATTGTGTGTCTGTGGTGACCTAAATGGGAAGGAAATCCATCAAAGAGGGGATATATGTATATGTGTAGCTGATTCACTCTGATGGATAGCAGAAACTAACACGACATGGTTGTTGTTTAGCTACTAAGTCGTGTACGACTCTTTTGTGACCCCATGGACCGTAACCCACCAGTCTCCTGTGTCCATGAAATTTCCAAGGCAAGAACACTGGAGTGGATTGCCATTTCCTTCTCCAACACAACACTGTAAAACAGCTATAACCCAATAAAATAAAGAATTGCATTGAGTGGACCTTGAAAATCTTTCTTTGTTTTCTATTTCTTCTACTCCCACTCCAAGCCACCATCTGTTTTTTAAAATGTAGGTTTTATTATTATTCAGTTATGGTGAGACTAGCATATCCGGAGATAGATTTTTATACACATAGATCCAAGAAGGATAGGGGTGAGAGAGGGATGACCCATGGGGGGAAACACCAGGATCAGTCAGGAGGCAGGTGGAGAGAGAGGGAAACGTGGCAAGAGCCTTTATTGTGGTCTCCGTGGGAAGGAATGGGTGAACTGAATAAACAGGTTTATTATTATTCAGTTGCTAAGTTGTATCTGGCTCTTTGTGACCCCATGGACTGCCGCACACCAGACTTGCCTGTCTTTCATCATCTCCCAGAGTTTGCTCAGGCTCATGTCCTTTGAGTCAGTAATGCCATCCAATCATCTCATCCTCTGTTGCCCCCTTCTCCTCCTGCCCTCAATCTTTCCCAGCATCAGTGAGTCAGTTCTTCGCATCAGGTGGCCAAAGTATTGGAGCTTCAGCTTCAGCATTAGTCCTTCCAATGAATATTCAGGGTTAGTTTCCTTTAGGATTGATTGATTTGATCTCCTTGCAGTCCAAGGGACTTTCAAGAGTTTTCTTCAGCACCACAGTTCAAAAGCATCTATTTTTTGGTGCTCAGCCTTCTTTATGGTCCGGCTCTCACATCCTTACATGACTACTAAAAAACCATAGCTTTGACTATATGGATATTTGTTAGCAAAGTGATGTCTGCTTTTTAATATGCTCTCTAGGTTTGTTATAGCTTTTCTTCCAAGGAGCAAGTGTTTTTTAATTTTGCGGCTGCAGTCACTGTCTGTAGTGATTTTGGAACCCAAGGAAATAAAGTCTGTCACTGTTTCCAGTTTTTCTCCATCTGTTTGTCGTGAAGTGATGGGACCAGATGCCATGATCTTAGTTTTTGGAGTGTTGAGTTGTAAGCCAGCTTTTTCACTCTCCTCTTTGACCTTCATCAACAAACTCTTTAGTTCCTCTCTCTTTCTGCCATTAGAGTCGTATCATCTGCATGACTAGGTTGTTGATATTTCACCTGGCATCCTTGATTCCAGCTTGTGATTCATCAGTTCAGTTCAGTTGCTCAGTCATGTCCAACTCTTTGTGACCCCATGAATCACAGCACGCCAGGCCTCTCTGTCCATCACCATCTCCTGGAGTTCACTCAGACTCACGTCCATTGAGTCCGTGATGCCATCCAGCCATCTCATCCTGGGTCATCCCCTTCTCCTCCTGCCCCCAATCTCTCCCACCACCAGAGGCTTTTCCAATGAGTCAACCCTTTGCATGAGGTGGCCAAAGTACTGGAGCTTCAGCTTTAGCGTCATTCTTTCCAAAGAAATCCCAGGGTTGATCTCCTTCAGAATGGACTGGTTGGATCTCCTTGCAGTCCAAGGGACCCTCAAGAGTCTTCACCAACACCACAGTTCAAAAGCATCAATTCTTTGGCTCTCAGCCTTCTTCACAGTCCAACTCTCACATTCATACATGACCACAGGAAAAACCATAGCCTTGACTAGACGGACCTTAGTCGGCAAAGTAATGTCTCTGCTTGTGAATATACTATCTAGGTTGGCCATAACTTTTCTTCCAAGGAGGAAGCGTCTTTTAATTTCATGGCTGCAGTCACCATCTGCAGTGATTTTGGAGCCCCCCAAAATAATGTCTGACACTGTTTCTACTGTTTCCCCATCTATTTCCCATGAAGTGATGGGACCAGATGCCATGATCCTCGTTTTCTGAATGTTGAGCTTTAAGCCAACTTTTCACTCTCCTCTTTCACTTTCATCAAGAGGCTTTTTAGCTCCTCTTCACTTTCTGCCATAAGGGTGGTGTCATCTGTATATCTGAGGTTATTGATATTTCTCCCAGCAATCTTGATTCCAGCTTGTGCTTCTTCCAGCCCAGCGTTTCTCATGATGTACTCTGCATAGAAGTTAAATAAGCAGGGTGACAATATACAGCCTTGATGTATTCCTTTTTGTATTTGGAACCATTCTGTTGTTCCC
Organism: Capricornis sumatraensis; assembly: GCF_032405125.1. Taxonomy (NCBI): domain Eukaryota; kingdom Metazoa; phylum Chordata; class Mammalia; order Artiodactyla; family Bovidae; genus Capricornis; species Capricornis sumatraensis. Next base: position 84,401,142 of record NC_091079.1, read on the forward strand.
TGTCCAGTTCTAACTGTTGCTTCCTGACCTGCATACAGATTTCTCAAGAGGCAGGTTAGGTGGTCTGGTATTCCCATCTCTTTTAGAATTTTCCATAGTTTATTGTGATCCACACAGTCAAAGGCTTTGGCATAGTCAATAAAGCAGAAATAGATGTTTTTCTGGAACTCTCTTACTTTTTCCATGATCCAGCGGATGTTGGCAATTTGATCTCTGGTTCCTCTGCCTTTTCTGAATCCAGCTTGAACATCAGGGAGTTCACGGATCACGTATTGCTGAAGCCTGGCTTGGAGAATTTTGAGCATTACTTTACTAGCATGTGAGATGAGTGCAATTGTGCGGTAGTTTGAGCATTCTTTGTCATTGCCTTTGTTTGGAATTGGAATGAAAACTGACCTTTTCCAGTCCTGTGGCCACTGCTGAGTTTTCCAAATTTGCTGGCATATTGAGTGCAGCACTTTCACAGCACCATCTTTCAGGATTTGAAACAGCTCAACTGGAATTCCATCACCTCCACTAGCTTTGTTCGTAGTGATGGCTTTCTAAGGCCCACTTGACTTCACATTCCAAGATGTCTGGCTCTAGATTAGTGATCATATCATCATGATTATCTGGGTCATGAAGATCTTTTTTGTACAGTTCTTCTGTGTATTCTTGCCACCGCTTCTTAATATCTTCTGCTTCTGTTAGGTCCAGACCATTTCTGTCCTTTATCGAGCCCATCTTTGCATGAAATGTTCCCTTGGTATCTCTAATTTTCTTGAAGAGATCTCTAGTCTTTCCCATTCTGTTGTGATTCATACAGCCTGGCATTTCCCATGACGTACTCTGCATATAAGTTATTAAATAAGCAGGGTGACAATATACAGTCTTGACGTACTGCTTTGTCGATTTTGAGCTAGTCTGTTGTTCCCTGTCTGGTTTTAACTGTTGCTTCTTGTCCTGCATACAGGTTTCTCAGGAGGCGGGTAAAGTGGCCTGGTATTCTCATCTCTATAAGAATATTCCACGGTTGGTTGTGATCCACACTGTCAAAGGCTTCAATATAGTCAATGAAGCAGAAGTAGATGTTTTTCTGGAATCCCCTTACTTTTTCTAAGACCCATCGGATGTTGGCAATTTGATATCTGGTTCCTCTGGCTTTTTGTAAATACAGCTTGTGCATTTGCAGGTTCTCAGTTCACATACTGTTGAAGCCTAGCTTGAAGCATTTTGAGCATAATCTTGCTAGTGTGTGAAATGAGGGTAATTATGGGGTAGTTTGAACATTCTTTGGCATTGCCCTACTTTGGGATTGGAATGAAAACCTGACCTTTTCCAGTCCTATGACCATTGCTGAGTTTTCCAAATCTGCTGGCATCTTGAGTGCAGCACTTTCACAGCGTTGTCTTTTAGAATTTGAAATAGGTCAGCTGGAATTCCGTCACCTCCACTCGCTTTCGTGGTAATGCTTTCTAAGGCATTCTGAATCCAAGATGGTAGAGTAGAAGGATGTGGGCTCATCTTCTGGGAGAACAGCAAAATCGAAACAAATAGGTTTAGGATTGGCTGGACTGAATAATTTCATTGTGCTGGAGGCTGTCCCTAGTTGTCTGGTATATGGCTCTAGGGTGATTAGGGCTGGGGAGTAGTAGCTCTGGAGGCGGTTGAGAGAATGTACTCCAGATTGGCTTGTTAGCATATGTAAGGTCTGCTCACTGTAATTACCTAGCCTGAGAGGAACAGTGGAGGCATTGTCAGTAGGTCGCAGATGTCACACTGGTACAAATACAGAAAATAAAATGATATGGTTAATACAGTGTCTGGCAACAGAAAATTCTAACTGGTCTACCCATGTGCATGTTTACTTTCCTACAATCCAGGTTTGAAACAACAGCAGAGGAATCTTAAAAGTATAAATCATAAGCGTAAAAAGAAAGTATAAATTAGATCATGTCTTTCCTCTGCTTAAAATTCTTCTCTTGCATATCTGTTAAGGCCCAGTTTCCTTTCTTTGGTTTTGAGGCCCTTCCTCATTAGCTCCTACCTCCATCTGTGTTCTACTTTATTTTTCACTCACTTTATTTTAGGTACACTGATCCCTTGACAATAATTTGGTCCTTTTCTCCTCAGGGCCTTTGTATAGACAGTTTTTGGTACCAGAATGCTCTTTATAACTGATTAACTTCTAGCTAACCTTTGACACTAGCTTAAATGTTATTACTTTAGGGAGGCCCGAATTAGGTCCCTTCTGGTAATTTTTTTGGGATTGTTAATTTGTTTACCTATTCATTGCTTTTGTATGAGTAATATAAGAAGGGAAGTACTGGGGATAAAACACAAAGCAAGGATGATCATTATTACATATAAACTTTGGAGTTTAAGCACTTCTTTTTTTTTCCAAATGTAATTTATAATCCACAGAAATCAATGGAGGGAGAATATTTTGTTGTTAAAAGTTTACCCATGTCTAAAAGGTTTTCATATATTCCAGTGCTTCCCAAGGCAGGGGCTACCGTAGAAAGTGTGTGAAAGTGAAAGTCACTCAGTCGTGTCTGACTCTTTGCAACCCCATGATCTATACAGTCCATGGAATTCTCCAGGCCAGAATACTTACTGGACTGGGTATATGTTCTCTTCTCAAGAGGATCTTCCCAATCCAGGGATTGAACCCAGGTCTCCTGCATTGCAGGTAGATTCTTTACCAGCTGAACCACCAGGGAAGCCCTCATGTTACTTATCAGTGAGCAGTTATGGAGGATCAGGGGCTCAGACTCTCCCCTACAGCTTCCTTTGCACTATTCCATTCTTTCACATGAACTAGGGACAGTTTTACTAGCAGAAATAATGACTGCAAAATAAAGTCTCATCCAGTTTGTCTCATAGCACTCCTTTTCTTACCACAGTTAGTAATCATATTTATTTGTTGGTTTGCTTCTGGAATACCGGAGTATCTCAGGCTACTTTGTGCTGTAGGAGAGGCAGAATTGTGTCTGTCTGGTTTATGTGATCTGATGCTTGGCTTGAGTTGAGGGTCAGTGAATGAATGCCGAGATGAATGATAGAAACTGGATTTGAGTATGTGTCCTTAAGGTGGCTGTTTCTATCTGCTTAAATATTTTTTCTAGGTTAAAATTATTGAGGCCAATTTTAATGATGTAGAATTGTTGGACTTTGGTCCATCTGACTGACTGTATTGGAATGGGCCACTTGAAGAGAATTTTACCTTTCCCCAAAGGTGTTGCCTTGACTTATCCCTTAAGAGATGGAGCTGCCGTTTTAGGTTTCTGTCCAGTTTAGAATCTCTAGTTTTTGTAGGGACTGTCAATCCTACCCTTAGAGTTGCTGATTTCTTAGTGTAGATTGCAAGATAAAATATATATTTTCTGTGTGCTTTTCAGTGAACATAATCTTGACTGCATTGTAAAGTTAACACTTTTCAAGATTGTGAAAAAGAAATTAATATTTAAAGAAGTTCTCTGAAGGATATGCTGTCTATCTTCTGGAGTGAGGCTTGACTATGGGTGTATATCAAAGTCACCTGTAGAGGTTTTAAGAGCCCTATTTAGTTAGAAGCTCTAAGGTGTGGGACCTGGGTCACAGGTGATTCTGATGTACAGCCAGGTATAAGAGCAGTAGTTCCTATGAAAGTTTCTACGCAGGCAGTCATACCCCAAGGAAGCGTATGTCAAGAATGCTTTTTTGTGTTTCCCATCAGTTAAAGTTCTGGCTCTGTAGTTTAGATTCATTTGTGAAGAAGTGCTTTTGAATGTTTTAGTGAATATTTATGAACTCTTAGTAATACTTCCCAGTCCCTCCACCTAGCAGAGGTAGACCCTGAAAGGTCTTGTATGTGATGTGAAGCAGTTCTTTTTCCCTTTGGTAATGGAGAGTCATTGGAGGTTTTTTAAAATCAGGAAGGCAACATGGTTAGCTTTTACTTTTGTTTTAAAGGAAAGTTGCCTGTCAACTATATGGAACATAGATTAGAATGGGGGAGAAAACTTCAAGGAGACCAAAGTAAGTCTGTGCAAGAGAGAATGAGGAGCAGTAGGGATAAAATGGGACTGAAGTCTAGCCCTGTAGGTGCCTGTTTCAGTTTAAGCTCCAACCAGTCAGCTCTACCCTTGACTTCAAGACAGCTAAGGCTTTACTGAGAAGTCTTTCCCTGACCGAATTCTCTTAATCTGTTCTTTTGATAGGTTTTTTATGTTGTATTTTATAGTACTTTCCATTCTATATTGTTCTGTTTTTCTTATTTGATTCCTGTGTCTTATTTATCTTACACTGATGCCACTTTTCATGATAGAAATAGCTGTTGAATAAGTTGTCCCCCAAACACGTCATCCTTGGTTTTTTCCCCTTCTGTTTTTGTGCCTTTGCTCATGGTCTTTATCTTTTCCAAATGTTCTTGTTTCTCTTCTACACCCATATCTTGAAGTTTTAACGTTTTTTCCCCCCCATAATTCAAATCCCACCATTTCTGCAAAGTCCTCTAGCGTGATTCTTCCATGGTCACTTCCACCTTTGGGCTCTTGTAGTATTTAAGCTGTGTACTCCTTTATGCTTCCTTATATTTTTTCATATTTTTATTTAGTCTGTGAATGTTGATATTCTGCCTTTTTGAGTTGGACAGGATATTTTACACATCACTGTACCTAGCATATCTTAATAATTGATGGTCATTTGCCCCATGCTGCTGCTGCTACTGCTAAGTCGCTTCAGTCGTGTCCGACTCTGTGCGACCCCATTGACAGCAGCCCACCAGGCTCCGCCATGCCTGGGATTCTCCAGGCAAGAACACAGGAGTGGGTTGCCGTTTCCTTCTGCAGTGCATGAAAGTGAAAAGGGAAAGTGAAGTTGCCCCATTCTGAGTCTTCCTAAAAGCAACTTGGCTATAAACATAGTTTATTTTACTCTAAAAAACCTAAGACCTCATCTCAGAAATATCTTAAATTGTCAGTAACTTTAATTATCTGAATTTAAAGCAAAAAAAATTATTATTATTCTTCTCTAGGATTTTAAAGGTCAGAATAAAAGAGAATTAAAAAAATTTGGGGGGCCTTATTGAAATACAAAGTTGAGTGTTAATATTTGACTGGATATAAAATCCTTTAAAGTCTTATGTTTAAAATGCTTTAATTAAAGTAAAATATTTTCATTTGTTCCTTAGGTTAAATAGTGTGTCTTTTGCGAAAACAAAGCTTTATTTTCTTGGGAATCACTCAGAACATTTGGACCTCCTCTGATTTGTAATCCTGTTAAATTTCATCTATGAATTAAAGCCTAATTATACATAGTTGGTGTATCCTACATAGAGACAATTCCATGTATAATAGTTTACTCATTAAGTTTACTTATTGGAACATTATGAAATGCTGAAAATACTTTGCATTGGTATTAAGAAATAATTTTCTTTGAGAATTAACTGAACTTAATTGTCTATTTTTCTTTAGCCCATACGTTGTAAAATACTATGGCAGTTACTTTAAGAACACAGACCTCTGGATTGTTATGGAGTACTGTGGAGCTGGCTCTGTCTCAGACATAATTAGATTACGAAACAAAACAGTAAGTATTTTAAAATTGTTTTGCCAATCTCATTTCTAAAGTTTCATATTTTAGAAGCTGACTGTATAGTGTTTTGTTACAAGGAAAATATTAGTGTGAAAAAAGAAAAGACTTCACAGTGTAAAAGGATCTAGTATGAGGTGTGAGAATTAGTCACAGATCTTTGTGTGGCAAATACAGGAGTCATATGATTGTTTAATTTATTTATTAGGATAATTTTTGGTTTAGTCACTGAGAAACCACCACGGCACTCCTCTTCTTCATCTGGAATCAGTGTTGCATTTTCTTTATTAACTTGAGTTCAGTAAGTTATGGCTAGAGTTTTATTTTTGTAGTATTTATGGTGTTTCTTTATCATAAGTTTTTTTGCATTATAACCTATGGTTGATAAACAGTTGAAGTATTATGTTTCTGAATCTTAAAAATAACTGAAGAACAATTTTTGTCTTATTTCCCCAAATATCTCAGGATGTTTGAAATTAATAGAGCTCAATTATAATTTTTTTTTGTTAAATTCAGCTTAGTGAGAATGTGTTATTTAATGATAAATTTTATGGCTATGTTTTAACCCTAAGTAAAAGAGCTATTTACAAAATTGTTTACTTTAGCCTAGCAATGCACCTAGTTAACTCGGATAATTTACAAGACCAAAGTGACCTTTTTAAAATCTGTGAATGACTAAGAATAATAAATCAGTGAAATAATTTGTAATTCTGTAAAACAGTATCCCAGTAACTACATGTCATTATTACATGTTGTCAGACATGTTTCAGTAAAATACATTCGGAAAAATACTTAACTACTTGAGTCAGTTTGTGGTTAACCAGAATCATTTTAAAGTTTGATTGGGGAAGTACATTGTAAGTTTATCCTACTAATTTTTTTTTTCTGTTAGAGAAAATAAAGTAAATAGGTTTTCTTTTAAATGAAGTGAAACAGAAGTTAGAATAATCCCTGTTTTGACAGAATGGATTAAGTGATTTGTGACATTCTAATTATATATTTTAGAATTTCTATGGTGCTTAACTAACATTTATGTAAATCAGATGACTCCTGAATGGCAGAACAATGCTTTAATTGAAAATAATTATACTCCAGTTAGGGAAGTGTTTTAAAACCATTTCAGGGCTAAACTCAGGGCATTTGGTATTTAAAGTTACTGAGTAGAAATACGGAGTAATACTGTATGAAATGGAAAATCTATATATTTTAAATGTTAATGTTACCATTTTGAGTCCATAGGAAGAATACAGCCTTTTATGTATTCTAAGTATCCAAAAATACTTTATTTCTGTGGTTAATAAATAGAAACCATGAAGGCATACTATAGTTCTAAAAGGTAGATTTGGATGGGATAATTATTCTCAGGTATCTCCATCACCAATTATCAAAGGAAGGATTTTACCCTATTTGCACTTTTTTTTAGAAGGCAGATTCCACCTAACATGTTTGGAGATTTGAAATAGTCTAATTATTATTCTCACAAGTTGGTTTTCCTTGGGCCTGGGGAAGTGTGGAAGGGTCTGATTCCCAAATACAAAAAGGAATCCAGAACTGCATGAGATGGCTCAGGAGCTGTACATATGTTCTTTCTTGAGAGCAGCTCCTGTTAAATCTCAAAAATATTCTGTACTGCTTATGCTACTTTTCCTTCATTTATGTATTATTTTTAAAAAGTACCATTGTTATGAAGGTTGGCAGTGTGGGGGATAGTTATCATCCTGTTTAATATTTGATTTTTTTTAGGAATGTTCACTGGAATGATAATCTTGATTGTTTGAATTTCAGAGGCATGGCTTTCAAAAAATGTGACAAGTGAAACAGTTGTCCTTGACCTGTTAACACTCACTCCAGTAGTTAATTGTTTTCATCGTCACAGAACAATCAGTCTTTTCCTAAGAGTACAGAAAATTTTCTTTTAGGCTTTATATGCTGTTTGGGTTTTTGTTACGTGCTTTGTTGTTTCTTATAATTCTGTGTACATTTTAAACAGCACAAGGCTGTTTAAATAATAATTCTTATTACTTTTGATGGTGTTTAAATTTATACTGTTTTTGCTCTTTATTCTTTTTTTGCATTTCTCAGTTGCCTGAACAGTGTTCTTTAGTGTTTCCTTATGATGGTAATAAAATCGCTCTCTTTTTTTTTTCTTGTATGAAAATGTTATCTCACTGTACTTTTGAATGATATATTTGCTGGGTAAAGAATTCTAGGTTGGCAGTTTCTTTTACATTTTTTATTTATTTTAAGAGGATTGACTCTTGGAAAACCACCTAAGTAACACCCTTTGTGTAGAATTATTCTTGTCTTTGAAAGAAATCTCATTAGGGATGAACTGTTCTTGATTTTCAGTTCTATTGCTATCTTTTTTTTTTTTTTTGTATTGAAATATAGCTGATTAACAATGCTGTGATAGTTCCAGGGGAACAGGTGAACAGTGAAGGGATTCACCCATTCTCCCCCAAGCCCCCCTCCCCTCCACATAACACCGAGCAGACTTTTCTATATGCTATATAGTGGATCCTTGTTGGTTATCCATTTTAAATATAGCAGTATGTACATGCCCATTCCAAACTCCCCAGCTGTCCCTTACCTGATCCTTCCTCTGCCAGCAACCATAAGCTTGTTCTCCAAGTCTGTGAGTCTTTTTCTGTTTTGCTAGTAAGTTCATTTGTATTTCTTTTTATATTCCACATATAAGAGATGTCATAGGTGCTCTTGTTTTTTTGATCAAATAGTTCTTTAAAAATTACAGATAGAGAAAAAATCTGATGAAGTTACATACCTTTAAAAAAAGTTAACAAGTTTTTAGCCTGAAGTATAAAACTGTTTGTATATTACCTCCCTCCTCTCTGTGCAGTTTTATAACTTGTTACTTCAGCTTCGCAGTAAGAATGGGTTCCTAGAATAAAGCCTGGGTTCGTGTTTTAGTGTTTCGGTATATGCCTTTGCCTCATCTGCTCCCCCACCTTTGAGTCTTTCTCCTTACCCCTGTCTTTGCCTAGTGAGTTTGTATCCATGAAGGACTAGCTCAGTTATCACCTCTTCTTTGAAACTTTCCCTTTGTTCCCAGGTAGTTTATCTGTTTGGTAATTGGTTGATTAGTGAATTAGTTAAGTATTTATTGCATATTCACTCTTACATAAGAGCACAATAAATTCTAGCTGCCATTATTTTATAATTTTTACTGTTATTATCTTACATATTTTGACTGCTGGATAGACTAAGCATCTTGTCATATGTGTATTGATTCTTTTACTTATTTTTTGTGCTTATCCTTTGCATTTTATTATTATTACTGGTAGTGGTGTTTTCTTACATTGCAGGCTTGTTTGCTAATAGTTTTATGAGTATTTCACATATCATTTTAAAAGTCAAAAAAACAGTTATCTTATTGTCAGCACAGTAAAGAAAGAATTTCAAAATCTTTCAAAATCTTTTAGAAATTTAACTTCTAAAATCTCTTTTAGAGGTTTTATGCCCTGACATTTTCTTTGGGAAATACCTGCTGCTGCTGCTGCTAAGTCAGTTCAGTCATGTCTGACTCTGTGTGACCCCATAGATGGCAGCCCACCAGGCTCCCCTGTCCCCGGGATTCTCCAGGCAAGAACACTGGAGTGGGTTGCCATTTCCTTCTCCAATGCATGAAAGTGAAAAGTGAAAGTGAAGTTGCTCACTCGTGTCCGACCCTCAGCGACCCCATGGACTGCAGCCTACCGGGCTCCTCCATCCATGGGATTTTCCAGGCAAGAGTTTTGGAGTGGGGTGCCATTGCCTTCTCCGTTGGGAAATACCTAGGAAAAGATAAAAGCATAGAATTAAATTTGAGGGTTAACTAGAGCTCTCAGTGATTGGAACTGAGCCTGAGTAGCAGAGTTTTGAGATTGGATTGTTGGCAGTTGAGCCAATAACGAATGAAAGTTTGGGTAATGATGGTAGTACTAGAGGGAGAATGAAGGTGAAACTTTGCTATATTTCAGTGGGTGATAAAAGTTTGAGTCTTCTAGTTGCATTTAGAGGAGAAATCACTATTTGGTTAGTGTTTATTGAACCTTTTGGTTTATAAGTTAATACTATATGTAAGTTAATCGATAATAAGTATATGTAAGTTAAACTCCTGATTCTGTGATCAAACCCACAACACACAACTCATGTCCTGGTATTATGTATCTTTAATAAGTGACTTTTAAAAAATAAATATTTAAAACTAGAGTTTGTTGAAACCTATATGTGGATAACCTTTCTGTGGCTATCCTGTACTTGGAAATCACATTTAATTATTAGTCAGCTTTTAGTCTTTAGGAGAAAAGTTTTAGCAGTTGCTTTCCCCTACTATAAGCCTCTCAGGGGCAGAAATTTTTATATGGTCATCGTGAAACTATTACAAGTGCCTAGAATTGCTACTGGCATCTAGCAACCTTGATAAATGTTTGTTGAACTGAAATAGGAACAATTCCATGACTGCTTCTTCTGTGAATATAGACAATCTAACTCATCTATTTAGTGTTGTATTTTTGTAGGTAAATTGTAATTTTCATAGCTACTGCTATTCAGTATTAATGATGTGGGTTATTGAACAGATATGATCATATACCAAACAAAGTACATGTGCTTACCAGTAACCTATGAAAGTGTGAAATAACAGGATGTGTCGTGTTAGTTCCCTGATTTTTATAGAAGTTATATTTATGTAAATTAACCTTTTTGCTTATTTTTGCAAATGTATATCCCAATAACTCAAACCATAGGCCTCATTTGGCTGATGAAAAAGAAATATGCCTTTTGTTGTTATTACTGGAAGTTAATGTAATCATTCCAGGTTTTTTTTTAGTGTTTACAAGTTTAAAAAGAATAAAAAGTCCAGTAATTATGGGAATAAATAAAATATTTATGGCAATAATTTTGAAGGTTTTCTTGTGAGGACATTTAAAAAACCAATATATTTTATGTTAAATGCATTTAGCCTCTGAACATTTATGCATTTCAAGTATTTATGCATTTATGCAAAGTAAGAATAGACAATTCTGTGAAATTGAAGCTTTTTAAATATAGATTATATATTTGATTAGAGGCTTTCAAAATGATCTTTACATAATTGTTAAGCTATGCATTGACATATGGAAGAAATAGAGTCTACATCTTAGATGTTTGTTGTGTATTTGGAAATGTTCTAAGAAAAGGCCTAAGGTTGGTCTCTCCCACTCTGACTCAGCTGTTTATTTGACCACTTATTTTAATTCAACCTAGCACTTTGGATTTTAGTTTTGGTTTAACAGAAACTAGTTTTATAATCTGGGTCTTCAGCTTCCTCATCTATTAAATAATAATTAGCATTGGTACAGTGCTTTGCATTTTACTTGGCAGTTTTATTTACATTTTGGCTGAATGGAAAGGTTCAAAATACATTTATTGATCTGGGCCCGGTGCTGTGTGTTAGAGGTACAAATAATTCTTAAGAAATGTTCCTGTTGTTGCATTGTTTGCGGACTGGTTAAGGTAATGCATATGTACAAAGCTAAATTCGATTCTGTAAAGAGTTGGAGTTCTTTAGGGAAAGTACAAGGCAAGCGCTTAGCCTAACATGGAATTTCAGGGAAAGCTTCATAGGAGAGAGAAGCGTTTAACATGATCTTGGAAGAGGACTCATCTGTCACTGGAGTCAGGCTCCACAGGGGCAGGGTCTTGTCTTCTTTGTTGCCTGCTCTGTCCTGCTCCTCGGACAGTGCCTGATGTGTAGGATGCTGAGTAAATATTTGTTGTATGTGTAAATGCATGAATGAATGACTCAGAGAAGAGAGGGCAAAGGACATCTTGGAAGAGGAAACAGTGATATACTAGAATTATATTTTCATCTTTAAAAGTCCAGTGTCATGTTCCTTGATCACCTGAAGGAAAATGTTCCCAGCATCTTGTTTAAATGGGTTTACTTTCCTCACACTTAATTGCTCAAAATCATTGTCATGTATTAGTTTGATGGATCTATGCTGCTGCTGCTGCTGCTGCTGCTAAGACCCTTCAGTCGTGTCCGACTCTGTGCGACCCCATAGACGGCAGCCCACCAGGCTCCCCCATCCCTGGGATTCTCCAGGCAAGAACACTGGAGTGGGTTGCCATTTCCTCCTCCAGTGCATGAAAGTGAAAAGTGAAAGTGAAGTCGCTCAGTCATATCCGACTCTTAGCAACCCCATGGACTGCAGCCTACCGGGCTCCTCCATCCATGGGATTTTCTAGGCAAGAGTACTGGAGTGGGTTGCCATTGCCTTCTCTGGGATCTATGCTAGGACCGTGATTTTTTGTCCCCCCCCCACCCTTTTTTATCATGTTGGAAGAAGTAGCATATGCCATCTTTATCATTTCACTAATGTTTTCTAGCTTCTTACTCATTTTATCTACTTCCTGGAGTTTATTTGATTCTTGAGAACACATTCTTTGGGTCTTCCTGATTTCTTGTTCTCATGTGGACTCATTGCTTTTTAGGTCTGCTGTACAGCTGCAGTCCTGGAATTTCTTTTCACTGGACTCCTGGGTTACTGTCACCATTTTCTTGTGTATTTCCTATTTCCTTGGCTTTTCACTCTTGTTCTGTGTTTTTCCTAAACTATCTTCTTCAGGATACAAAATTAAGAGATCAACTACTTGAGTCCTTCTGTGTCTGAAACTGCTTTTATTTTGCTTTCAAACTTGGTTGATAGTAGCCTATGTAGAATTTTACATTGAAACTGAGTTTCTCTCAGAGCTCTGGTAGCTTTCCTGTATTATCTCCTAGCAGCCAGTGTTGCTAATGTTCTAGATGGCTAATGCCTGTCAGAGTCTTATTCATTTGTAGGTTTCCTCCCACCTCACAACTTTTTAGACTTTTTCCTTTATTCTTATGTCTCTGATGTTGAATAAGGATCAGGATATTTCATGAGGATGTGCCTAAGTATGAGTCCTTTTTATTAGTTATGCTTAGCACTCAGTAGTTGCTTTCAGATAAAAACTTCTTTCTTTGGCTTTGGAAAAATTTCTTTGATAATTTCTCCCCTATAATCTCCTGAATTTTATTCTTTTTTTTTTTTTCTCCCAGGTTTTCTGTCTCCTTTTGTTTTTCTTTTTCTACTTTATTTTCTGACTCTCCTAACTGAACTTTTTATTTCAGCAGTTATATTTTAATTTATAAGAACTCTTTTGTTTTTGGTTATTTCTTTTTTGCAACATCTTGATGCTTGAGACATGGATGTATGATCTTTCCTAATCACTCTAAGAAAAATAAGTTTTGAAAAAAGTTGTTTTCTGTTTCCTGAATCATCTCTATTTCTGCTGAGGTTATTGCTTCACTTGCTTGACCCTGGTCTTCCCCATGGCAGGATGACCGCCAGAAAGGCTGACTAGCTCTCATTGGAAACACTGGGATGATGCTTTTTGCCTGGCAGGTATAATGTTAAGATGAACTGATTGGTATCTGGCTTGAGGAGGAAGTGCCTAGAGAGGTGGTTTGTTCAGTTTCTTTAGCCATTCCCCTCCCCTGCCTTTTCTGGGACCTGGGGGTGAATACCAGGATGCATGTAATCTCTGTATAAAGTAGGCCTGAGGAGCTCACTCTTGTTCTGTTTTCTTTTTGTCACTTCCTGGGGAAAAGCTAGCCTACCTTTCCCATTTCTCTTCTCTGTCCTACCCTCTCTACCTGGTGGTTCTAACTTGAACCCTCTTGGTGTTTACTTGTTAATCACCCCTTCTTGCCTGCTCTTGCCTGTGAACTCTTCATAGAAATGCTTCCAAATTTATTATACTCTCCTGTGCTGATTCTTTTATCAGTTTATTTATTAAATTTTTTTTTCTCTCAGTTTAATGGGAATTTAGAAGGCCGAAAGACAGAGAACTAAACAAATTGCAAATTCAGGTTGGTTTTTGAAACTGAATCAGTGGTATGTTCTCTCCCCCTTCCTACCCACCTCCCTATCGATACTGTCATACCCTTAGGTGTTTAATACAGCTACTTTGAGGAGTACAATTTGATGCTGTGTTGTCAAGTTGAATATGAAAGCGCCATGGGCTCCATCCAGTGGATGGATCTCCTTTTCTGTCTGTACCTTAAGAGAAACCCTAACACGACTGAATGGTGAGAAGTGTCCCAGACTGTTGTCACGACAAAAAGTTAGGAGCAAACTTAAATGTTGATGAGCACCAGACCCTGGACGAGAGAATTGCTGCTGTTCTTTCAGGCTCCATAGTTTTGCAGCTCCTTGGTGAAGGCAAACTGAGAGTAGCATTCTGGTTGGAACCTCTCAGAGCACCCGTCCCCCAATGTGCAGGTGAAAATGCCGTTAAAATACCAAGTAAACTTTGTGTCTAAAAACACAGTACATGTCCAGTTTGGTGTATGAGAGAAATTCTTTCAGTGTCTGCTTCTACCAGAATGAACTATATTTCTGTGATTGGGTGGGAGTGGGGGAGGGGGCATTGAGGGAACACAAAATAATGGAGAGGAAGTTCCAGACTGAAGAAGCAGTTCCTAAGTTGTCTGTATGTGTATTTTCCTGAAGGCTTGTGGTGGACTTGTTATAATGGCAGTGATTGGGAAAGTCAGGTTTATTTAGGCATCACTTGAGAAGTGTGAAGGACACACTTTTTGGTGTTAACTTTTTGGTAAATTCTTACTGTTAGTGTTATGGCAGTGCTTCTCAACTCCAGCGAGAGACATTTGATAGGTATTTTGAGAACCATTGCTATAATACAGGTATGTGCCAGGCGTATTATATAGACTGTCGCATTTAATCCTCGTGTAAGGACTGAACAACTGTGTAAGTAAGAACAGTTATTAACCCCATTTTTTCCAGACAAGCAACTGAATCATAGAGTGGTAAAATAGATTAGAGGGAAAGAAAAGGTTGAAATTATAGCCGACTGCTGGAATCGAACTGTAAAAGTGAAAAGCATAGAGTGTAGAGCCAGACTGTCTTGGATTGTGGCTCTGCTACATACTGGTTGTATGAACTTAGGCAAGTTTCTTAGCTTTTCTGTGACTCATTTTTTCCATTTGCTAAATGGGATAAGAATACCACCCTACTTCGTTGAGTTGTTTTGAAGATTAGACATTTGTAAAGTGCTAGAAACAGTCCCAGGAGAAGGCAATGGCACCCTACTCCAGTACTCTTGCCTGGAAAATCCCATGGATGGAGGAGCCTGGTAGGCTACAGTCCATGGGTTCATGAAGAGTCGGACACGACTGAGCGACTTCAGTTTCACTTTTCACTTTTATGCATTGGAGAAGGAAATGGCAACCCACTCTAGTGTTCTTGCCTGGAGAATCCCAGGGATGGTGGGCTGCCGTCTAAGAGGTCACACAGAGTCAGACACGACTGAAGTGACTTAGCAGCAGCAGCAGCAGCAACAGTCCCTGGTACATAAAAAGTCCTATATGTATTTGGATCGATATTGTCATCATTGTCCTGCCTTCTCACTGATACGGATGGAAATGTCTTTGCATTGTGAACGTTAATCAGATGATGTGTTTGAGTAGAATAGTACAGGAGACTATGGAACCAAGTACAAAATCTTAGCATTCATCATTGGTGCCTTGAATTATTTTCAAGAGAGGTACATAAGCTCCATGAGATAGAGCTTACATTTTTAGGTACAGTGAAAGTTTGTTTAATAGAATCAGACAGTGGCTATTCAGAATATACTGGAATATTTTATTTTAGTGCCCTTAGAGTTAATGCCTTGTACATAATAGACTTTTTGATAACATGTTTGCATTTAAAAAATATATATTCTGCCTTGATGTTCATTATGTACTCTTTCAAACTTTTTTTCCCCTCAGTGAAGGCATACCAGTTTCTTACTGATTTAAGGTTTGATACTTGGAGCTTCAAAGTTGGGTATTGTTTCATGATTAATAATAGACATCTTTTTGAGATGTGTGGCTTTCTGTTGCATAAAGTTCTTTTCAGGGTTTATGTTTGCCTGTGTTATTGGGCTAATTCATGTTTGACTTCCCTAATCACTTTGTCGCATGTTCCCTCTTTGTGTAACAGATACCAGTTCATATGGGCTTTACAACTCCATATATATTGAGTGCTTTTCTGTTGTCTTCTGATCTCTTTTCCAGGAATCTTTTCATGTGGGAAAGGATTTTTAAATGTCTGCCCACTGACCATTTTCACAGTAGAGTATCAGTTCTCTTTCTCTTCAGATCAAGGGATTATAAGCAGCGAGTATATATGTATATTTACATATGGTGTAAGTAGTGAAAGCTTTCATTTTGAATCACTAGTTGTGGGACTTTGTGATAGATTATTAAATTTTTTTTTTTTTTTTTGCCAGACATCTGCAATCCAGATTTCATGAAAGAAAACCTCTCTCTGCTTTTTTGTATATAATAATCGCTAAAATATTCTAGTTATGTTTTCTAATGTACATACTTTGTATTGAGCAGATTTGTGTTTTTCTGAAAGAATCCCATAAATTTGCTTATTGTTTAAAACCTTGGCTATTTTATACCCTCAACACTCCCGTTTTTGAGGGGGATGGGATAGAGTGGTGAGGGGTGGAAGGAGTTACTGAGTTGCTCTGTTGTTTTTTCCAGTGTTTTCCTCATGTTGAATACCTAACAGCCCCATTAAATGTATGTATTATTTTCCTCAAGAAAGAAGGAGTAAGAGGGGGAGAAATTTTGATTGTAAAGCAGTTGGAATCTGAAGCTTCATGGATGTTCAGATAAAGCCTTACATGTAAGCTTAAGAATTACTTTTGAAATTTTGGTATTTTAGAAATTGCTACTTAACTCCTCAAGTTTCTCTAAACCATTGATTTTCAGCAAGAGGCTTTGGTCACCATTGTGTATTGATGTAACATGTATGTCGTAAAAACTAATAATGCTGAAACATTCGAAGAGCTCTATAAAATGAGATATCTAAATGCAGTGTTAATTTTATTTGGAGTAAACATTTATTGCCTGGGGCAGGTGGTACTCGGAAAAATGAAGGCAAAAAGGAGACTTTGCCTTCATGTTCCTTTTAAAAGACTTATTTGTTCTACTTTTCCCACCTCCAGTTATTGTAGCCCTTTTGTTTGGGGGCAGAAAATAGAAATCAGCTTCAGAGGTTTCATACTGTTAAATATCTGAAGTAACCTATAGCAGTTCTAGAGTTAATCAGTGGTTTGTGCTTTGTACAAACCTCTTTTCCAGGAACCTCCCCACTTTTTTGGTATCTACTTGAAATTTACTACATTGGTTTCAGCTCTTGGTTATAAATCATAGAAAACTCACCTCAAACTGGCTTGAGCCAAGAAGGGAATTTATTTACTAACATAACTAAAAATCTTTGCAGAGCTGGTTTCATGCATGGCTTGATTCAGAGTGAAAGGAATTACTTAGACTTGTCTCTGTTCTCATACCTCTGTTTTGATTCTGCTCTCAGACTCTTGCCTCATAGTGGCAAGACAGCTGCTTGGTTATACCTTTCCAGCAGTCTTGTACCTCACTGCTTCTGAATGGGTCAGGTGCCTTTCTCTGTGGCCACTGAAATGTGATGCAGTCTGACCCGGAGTAGGGATGGAATTGACTGCTAGAAATGTGTGGTCTGAAGATGGGAAAATAGTGATTCCCTCAAGGGAAATGAGGGTATGTTAGCAGGAGAACGGTGAATGAATGTTAGAATGACAAAAATAACAGGGATTTCTATGTATTTCTCAAACCTAAAATCAAAACTGAACGTACCAAGAATAAAACACACACACACACACACACACCCTTCTAAAATAACTTCCAAAATGAATGTTAAGTATTACAGGAGGTATCTGGTGAAATTCAGGGTTAAAACTATGGGGTCCTCAACCTTTTCTCCCCTTTGTCACAGTAAGGGACAGCTGGGATGATGTATCTCAAGGAGCCTGCTTCTGCTGGGTCAGCAATAAGTGTTCGCTCTAAGAATTCATATAAGTCTGCTTTTCAGGATTACAGATCCATGGTTTCATTTAGACCATGGTGACCTGAGCCTGGTTTTAGTTCTGGTGTCCCTGGCCCCTTCTCCTGACAAGGATTTTCTCGCCCTAAACAGGTACTGCTGTTCAGTTCTATGCTAGAATCTTAGAAGAGTGAATCCTTTTGTGTGGAAAGTAATTCTTGCTTATTTGGTGTCTCCTGTAGAGTGAGATTGAGTTCTAAGTTATTTCACACATGCTTCTTAAAAGTTCCAAGCCACAGTCTTAAAATGACCACGCACTGTAGGATCAGACCCGGAGAGTTTTTTATACCAATCACGTGCCACATCTTAACTCTGATTAAATACATCGTACGCATCACACTCCATGACATTTTTTCTAAATCTTTTGATTGAATTATAAACACTTCTTTATGATCTTTCCACATTGCAATATAGTCCCTCCAGTAGTCTTGCTCTTCTACCTTAACTAAGTAAATTAAACCTACAAAGGTATTTCCTTGGCTTCCCTAATTGGTAAGCTGCCGAGTCTTTACCTTAGTTGCTGTACTTCTTGGCATTTCTCCCAGTTCTATTTCCCTTTCATAAGTCAGGCCCACTTTCACGCACTTTATTTTTATATTGTACGTTCCTCTCCTGGCAGACTGCCTGTCACAGCCAGACCTGCCGTGAGCCCTCCCTCCCTGTCATAAGCCTGACCCCTTAGCACACTGTGACAGTGGTTATTTGGAATGATGTGGTTTAGTGGAAGGACCCTTGCATGTAGCATCAGAAGACCAGACATCAGTTCCTGGCTTGTTACATGTTAGCTCTGTGACCCCGGATACACCGTGTAACTAACTCCTTTTAACTTCAGATGCCTAATCCTAAAATGGACCTAATATCATATTACTTGCCTTACCTACCTCAGTGTTTTCTTGTGAGGAACAAAGATGATGAGTGTAAGAGCATTTTGTAACCTGCCAAGTTCTATACAAATGTAAATTGTATTTTGTTACTATTAAGGCAGAAACTTAAAAAGATAGTATTTAGTTTTTGATGATTTATCACTGACTTAAGAATTTTATATTTGTTGAAATAGTGGATATCCTGTAGTATTAGAGAAACATTAAAAGATCATTGTGTCTTATCTAGTAAAATATTATTTAATTTTAGGAAATCGAGAAATGTAAGTTAGTTTTTTTCAGAAAAATGGAAATTTAGCTCCTTAGGTAGCAAATGTAATTTTAACAGTTTTAGATGAAGCTCTTTTAAAATTGTATTGTATAATTCTTTATACCTTTAACCAAAATGTATAAATGCCTTCCATTTTAATAATATAAATAAAGGGGGAAAAAAGTAATAGGATCACATTGTAAAAATCCCAAATAGTACAGAAGAGGAATTTAGCATTTACTCACTCATCCCTCAGTTTTACTTCCTGGAGGAGATGTCAGTTACCAGTTTGTTGTGGCTTCTTCCAGTGCATGCATTTAAAAATTTTTTTAATTGAAGGATAATTTGTGGTTTTTTAAGAATCAGCCATAGGTACACCCATGTCCCCTCCCTCCCAGACCTCCTTCCCATCTCCCTCCCCACCCCACCCTTCAGCCTGTAGCAGAGCCCCTGTTTGAGTTCCCTGAGTCATACCCATTGACTATCTGTTTAACACATGGCCTTGTAAATTTCTGTTACTCTCTCCATACATCGCCTCTTCTTCCTCCTCTCCTCCTCCCATGTCCATAGGTCTCTTCTCTGTGTCTGTTTCTTCACTGCTGCCCTGAAAATAAATTCATCAGTGCCATCTCTTCAGATTCCATATATATGTCATATACGATATTTATATTTCTCTTTCTGACTTATTTCACTGTGTAATGGGCCTCTAGTTTTGTCCACCTCATTAGAACAGATTCAAATGTATTCCTTTTTATGGCTGAGTAGTATTCTGTTGTGTATATGTACCGCAGCTTCTTTATCCATTCATCTGTTGGTGGACATCTAAGTTGCTTCCATGTTCTAGCTCTTGTAAATAGTGCTGCAGTGAACATTGGGTCCATGTGTCTTTTTCAGTTTGGGTTTTCTCAGGGTATATGCTTAGGAATGGGATTGCTGGGTCATATGGTGGTTTTATTCCTAGCTATTTAAGGGGTCTCCATACCATCTTCCATAGTGGCTATATCAGTTTACATTCCCACCAGCAATGCAAGAACGTTCCCTCTTCTCCACATTGTCTCCAGGATTTATTGTTTGCAGACTTTTTGATGATGGCTATTCTGACTGGTGTGAGGTGGTATTGCATTGTAGTTTTGATTTGCACTTCTCTAATAATGAGCAATGTTGAGCATCTTTTCATGTGCTTGTTAGCCATCTGTATGTCTTCTTTGGAGAAATGTCTCTTCAGGTCCCTTTCCCACTTTTTGATTGCTCTTCTGGTATTGAGTTGTATAAGCTGCTTGTATATTTTGGAAATTAATTCTTTATCAGTTGTTTCCTTTGCTATCACTTTCTCCCATTCTGAGGGTTATCTTTTTACCTTGTTTGTAGTTTCCTTTGCTGTGCAAAAGCTTTTTAAGTTTAATTAGGTCCCACTTGTTTATTTTTGTGTTTATTTCCATTACTCTAGAACGTGGGTCATAGAGGATCTTGCTTTATGTCATCGAGTGTTCTGCCTAAGTTCTCCTCTAAGAGTTTAATAGTTTCTGGCCTTACATTTAGATCTTTAATCATATTTTGTTTTAAACAAGAGATTCATACTGCATGTATGGTGTTCTATACTTTGCTTTTATTTTTTTTAACTTCTTTTTTCTTTTTTTTTTTTTTCTTGGTGAGCCAGCCAGGATGAAATTTTTTTTTTTTTCAACTTTTGATGTATCTCAGAGATATTCCCATATCAGTATATAGGTCTGTGTGTATGTACCAGAATGCGTTTTTTTCAGTACTTTGGATAAAATGAGTTCCAAGTTACACTGTAATCAAAGCTGAAGGAAACTTTTGTAGGTATGTATTGGCTGTAGTCCATGGGATTGCAGTCAGACAGGACTGAGTGGCTGAACTGAACTGATTGTTGTACCTGTGTTGTTCTGGCCATTGGTTACATTCTGAGAAATGAAAGTACTAGGTTAGAGGGCATGTTCAGGTGACAGTTCCTTTTCTTTTTTTTGAGAAGCGGCAATTTCAGATTGAATTATGAAAGGATTTTGGATTTTGCTTTCAGTGGCTTCCTGCTTAACTGCATGCTTTGGCATCTCTTCATCTTAAAATTAGAAATTTTAACTAAAAAAATGCATTGGGATAGTTAGGGAGTTTGGGATGGACTAGGTACACACTGCTGTATTTAAAATGGATAACCATCAAGGAGCTACTGTATAGCACAGGGGGGTCGGATCAGTGTCATGTGGCAGCCTGGATAGGAGGTAAGTTTGAGGGGAGAAATGGTTACATGTATATGTAGGACTGAATCCCTTTGCTGTCCACCTGAAACTGTCACAGCATTGTTAATCGGCTATACTCCAACATGAAATAAGAAGTTAAAAAAATCCATTGGAGTTTTAAGCAAGTTTATCTCTTAGCTGGTGCTGCAAATCTACTGCTACTACTATAAATGACTTTATTATTACATTCCCCACAGTAGCTTTTCTGCTTCTAGCCTTTAGATGAAGGCTACTGTCCAGTTTCCTTCTTAAAAGTTCAGGTGTGATCGTACCATCTTTTCATGTAAAAATATGTAGGCACATAAAGCAGAATTAACCCGAACCTGCCTTTGCCATTTTGCACTGGTCTCCCATACCCGCTGCATTCAAACACAAAGAACCGGTACTAGACTTCATTCACTTTTGTGCCCGTTTCCTTTTCACACACCTAGTATTTGTTTTCCTCTTTGGTCTCCTGACAGACTTCGTACATTCTTCAAGAGGCAGCTCAAAAGTCTCCTCCTCTGTGAAGACTGCCTTGAATAGGGAGAGTGGTGTGGTGAGATTGTCAGGGCTACAGGAACTGTATCGTTCAAGGCCTTGAGGGTTAAAGTGTGTGGTTTGGATTTTACTTTAAGAGAACTAGTTCTGATGCAGTATTGGTTCTTATAATCACCTTAGACACTGCTGTCCTGGAATGCTCCTGTACCTAATCTTATCGTACCTGGCATTGCTTGATATCTTAATTATTTGTTCCTGTTCCTTTCCTTTCCCTCTCAGTTATGAGCACCATGAAGGCAAGGGCAGAATAACAGATTCTCAGTAAATTTTTGTTGGTGCCTACCATCTGTTGTTGTGTGTGGATATTAAATGAAATGATACCTGTAATGTGGCAGGTATGGTAAATACTCAGTAAGTGTAAGTTGTTGGTGTTATCGTTATCACTGGACAGATAAATCCTCACTTGGGAATAAAGGGTCCTTTTTTGAAAGAGATTAGATTTGATGCAGGCCTTAAAAGACTATGTAGGGATTACACTGGTGAGTTTTGCTCAGATAGTTTTCAAAACTTTATGAAAATTCAAGGTGCAAGTTAAAACTTGAAATTTGATAATACAATATCTATAGTTATCTGTCTGTGGCACATGAAAGGGGAACTATGTCTGTGTTAAGGTTTGTCTCCTTAATAGTAAGTACTATATATAGCATTATTCTTACTGTTTCATTTTTCAAAAAATTCCAAGCTACTTCTGACATGCATCTGGGTTTAAAAAGTGACTACAGGTCTCTTTTTAAAATGGTAGTTTTGGTGATATACATTCTGCTATTTTTCTGTTGATTAGTCATGATACATAATCACAATAGTAAAAGATGTTTACCAGTTTTCACAGTCAATAGCCAGACAAAAAAATAAAAGATAATCACAATTGTAAGCCATAATGGGAACATGATTAACCTAACAATATGAAATAATTACATACGATTTGGGGAGTCAAGCAGAGTGATGTGGTAAGTGGAAGTGCATACATGCGCAAGTATTATCTACTTAGGCAGTCTGTGTCTTTTGGTTGGTGCATTTAATCCATTTACATTTAAGGTAGTTATCAGTATGTATGATCCTATTACCGTCTCTTTAATTGTTTTGGATTTATTTTCTATAGGTCTTTTCTTTCTTTTGTGTTTCCTGCCTAGAGAAGTTCCTTTAGCATTTGTTGTAAAGCTGATTTTTGCTATAAAGCTGAATTCTTTTAACTTTTGCTTGTCTGGAAAGCTTTTGATTTCTCCACCAAATCTGAATGAGAGTCTTGCTGGGTAGAATATTCTTGGTAGGTTCTTTCCTTTCATCACTTTAAATATATCATGGTATTCCCTTCTGGCCTGTAGATTTTCTGTTGAGAAATTAGCTGATAGCCTGATGGGAGTTCACTTGTATGTTATTTGTCGTTTTTCCCATGTTGCTTTTAGTATTTTATCTTTGTTTTTAATATTTGTCAGTTTGATTACTGTGTGTCTCAGTGTGTTCCTCCTTGGGTTTATCCTGCCTGGGACTGTCTGTGTTTCCTGGACTTGGTTGACTATTTCCTTTTGCATATTAGGGAAATTTTCAGAAAATTTTCAGGGAAATTAGGATAATTAGCTCTTCAGATATTTTCTCAGGTTCTTTTTCTATTCTCCTTCTGGGATCCCTATAATGCAGCTGTTGGTGTGTTTAATGTTGTCCCAGAGGTCTCTTAGGCTGTCTTCATTTCTTTTCATTCTTTTTTCTATATTCTGTTATATGGCAGTGATTTCCACCATTCTGTCCTCCAGGTCATTTATCAGTTCTTCTGCCTCAGTTATTCTGCTACTGATTTCTTCTGGCATATTATTCATCTCTGTTTGTTTGTACTTTAGTTCTTCTAGGTCTTTGGTAAACATTGCATCTTGCATCTTCTCCATTCTGAGATCCTGGATCATCTTCACTATCATTATTCTGATTTCTTTTTCTGGAAGGTTGCTTACCCCCACTTCATTTAGTTGTTTTTCTGGGGTTTTATCTTGTCCCTTCATCTGGGACATAACTTTCTGCTTTTTCATGCTGATTAACTTTCTGTAATGTGGTTTTGTTTTAGCTGCTGTGGGACTGTGGTTCTTCTTGCTTCTTCTGTCTGCCTTCTGATGGAGGAGGCTAAGCGGCTTGTGTAAGCTTCCTGATGGGAGGGACTGGTGGTGAGAAAAACTGGGAATTGCTTTGGTGGCCAGGGCCTTTGCTCAGAAAAGCTTTAGTCCAAATATCTGCTGATGGGTGGGGTTGTGCTCCCTCCCTTGTAGTTGTTTGGCCTGAGGGGACCCAGCCCTGGGGTCTCTGGGCTCTATGGTAGAGTTAATGGAGACCTCCAAGAGGTCTTATGCCAAGGGAAACCTTCCTGGACTACTGCTGCCAGTGCCCCTGTCCCTGGGGTGAGCCCCTGCCGACCCACGCCTCCACAGGAGACCCTTCAGCATCAGCAGGTAGTTTTGGTTCAGTGTTCCCTGGGGTCACTGCTCTTTTCTTCAGCATCTTGATGTGCCTAAGAGTTTGTGCCCTCCAAGACTGGAGTCTCTGTTTCCCCCTAGTCCTGTGAAAGTCCTATGATTAAATCCTGCTGGCCTTCAAGTTCAGATTCCCTGGGGATTCCCAGGCCCTTTGTTGGATCCCCAGGCGGGGAAGCGTGATGTGGGGTTCAGAACCTTCACAATAGTGGGAGAGCTTCTTTGGTATTATTGTTCTCCAGTTTGTGGGTCACTCACCTGGCAGGTATGGGATTTGATGTCATTGTGATTGTACCCCTCCTGCTGTCTCACTGGCCTCTTCTTTGTCTTCGGACATGGGGTTTCTTTTCTTGGTGGGTTCCAGTGTCCTCTTGTCGATGGTTGTTCAACAGCTAGTGGTGATTTTGATGTTCTTGCCAGAGGAGATGAGTGCCCGTCTTTCTACTCTGCCACCTTGAACCAGAAGCCCCAACATATTATTTTATATGCACAGATAATTATATAAGAAAGATAGAATTTAGCTAAGAGTGTCAGTTTCATTTTTAGAAAAATAAAATTCTTAATTTTGTATGAATTTTCAAAACCTCCCTTGAATTTGTTTTTACTAGTGTAAAAACATTAAGGCACTACGAGTATCTTAAAACAGCTTGTGCCTGTGCCCTTGAGACACGTTGGTGGGTGCATTTTTATCAAAACCATATACATGGTGACATATTAAATGTATCATATTATTATACTAATCATACGACTCTAGAAACAAAAGTAACCAGAGGACTTAAAGCCTATCAAAACCATCTTTTTGTTTTTGTACAATGGGATTCTTTTTAAATTTGCCAATGAATTCATACCAGTATTGAAACCAGATGTAGACTTCCGTCTTTTAATGTATTAGCTCAGCTATAAAGTCTTATTTCCATCTCTGATTACTGACTGTTTCATTCATGGTTTATTATCTCTTTCCTGCCCTCCTTTTTCTTTTTTCTTTTTTTAAACTAGAGTCTAAATATGATTCAAATGATTTTAAGATGACATTGCCCCATTTGTGTAGTGACAGAAATAAAATTAAATCTGTATTGAATTGATGATAACCTAATTAAATCCACAAATGAAGTACTCTCGATAAAATTTTTCACTGGAAAGGATTCTTGACAGATACTACTAAAAGAAGTGTTAGCTGTGGTTTGAGTGTTTTTCATCTTAGAACTTAAATCCTACTTCTTTCTGTATAAAAGCATATCTTCTCTGTTTTTTCTTTTCTTTCTATATATTTTCAATATAAACTTATGATTTTGAAATTTATCTGAACTGATGAAAAGTCATATTTATAGAAATAAAAAAGATATTAGTTAAAATGTTTGATGTTTCTGTTGCCAAATAGAAACCTAGTCACCTTTGGTAACTGATTTTATTTGTATGTAAGTGAAATTTACGTTTAAAGATTGTTTGAAAACAAAATTCTCTTTAGGAAAATGACTGTCAACGAACTCCCTTACCCCTTCCCTCTAAATAGTGAGTATGTGTCCAAAGGATGTGAAATAAACATTTAGATCAAGGCTTACATCTGGGAAGGCCTACTCTCCTTTCTTTCCTATTCTCCATTAGTGACCCAAAATATATGGAGTGGTTTAAATGTTGAAATAGATACTATTCTTTTCCAAAGTGCATTTGCTACCCTTGATATTTAAAAGAGACCAGATAACATTTATTCTTCTAAATTTGTCAAGATTTACCTGAAATTTTTGCACTTAAGGCTGAAGTTTAGCTGCCTTTACTCTTTGTTGAATACATACTTTGAATCTCATCTTTGGAACAAGCCTTGCTACTCTGTGCTTATATTGAGGCTAATTCATGCATTCATGCTTGTGTGAAACTCATATAAAAGACTCTATAACTGTAAATTAATAAAAAAAATTTAAGTCAACATTATGTCTCTGTGTTCTGGAAAATGTTTGTTTACTTGTTAATTGTTAAAATGATTTTTTTCGAGGGATAGAAACCTTTCATTTTGTAATTAAAGTTAAAAGTCTTATAGTGCACATACCACATTTGAGCCTTAATATTCAAAGGGATTGTTACAATAATACGGTACACAAATAATTTTAATTTAAGACATATCCATGTACTATTAGAATGATTGGCTATTGCATCCTTTTTTTTTTTTTTTTGATTAGAGGGAAGATATGAAATGAACCCCTAAAGTAGAGGGAGGGATTTATTACTGAAGAGAGAAAAACATAATGGGAAAGAGACTTCAGAAACCACTTTTGCTTCAGATCTGTCCTCTCCACCTTTATTGATTCAGGGCCAGATACTGGCTGTGGCCTTAGATATTCTTGTAAACTTCATAAAAACTAGTCCTGTCAGCTTCTTCACCCCTTTATACTCAGCACCTTTAGCAGGACTTATATAAGAGAGCCAGTGCAATAGATACTTGTTGAAAGAACAGATGCCCAAATTAGTGAAAAATAAAAATGGATGCCCAAATTAATCTTTTAAGAAAAGACGGTGAAGATCTTTTGTAATGTTATAGAATCATAGAGTTGGAATGAACCTTGAAAGTCTTTTAGCAAAACCAGACAGTTCATGAATCAACTTACTATCTCTGGCAAGTCTTCCTTCAGTCTTCCTGTGGATTTGTCCAGTGGCAAATGGTTTACAGTGTTCAGTGCTTCACAGCACTGAAATCAGATTCATCCTGAGACCTAAGTATAGTAGGCCCATTTAACTTTGAATTTTCTCTAATATGGCTCTGAAATACATGGTATAGCAGCAGAGACGACAAACCAAGAAGTTAATGAAGGATTAGTTGAATTATTGGTTGGAAATAGTGGAATGCTAGGAGGATAAAAATTGAAGTCTAGGTAACTGAAAAGGTCAGCATTGAAGTGACTAAGCATGACACAGTTTTTTGGACTGCTACTGCTTCTGTAACACCCCGAGCTCTTCAATCTTTAGAGTAGGGGTGTGGAATCGGGAGAAGGGAGAGAACCCGGTCTCAAATGACAGCACCACCACTTTGCATACCTCTGCAGTGGTGTGGTGGCCCTCTATAGCACCCCTGCCTCTTACTCACCCACCAGGGCTGCAGACCACTAATTTTAAAAGACTGGGACCATCAGATGTGAATTTCTCTTCTCCTGTAGTAACTACAAGTCTGTACCCATTCATTCATTATTTACTGATTGCTAACTGTATGCCAGGTGTGGTTCCATCAGTGTATGCACTGATGCAGATACATCAGTGAACCAGACAAAGATCTCTGCTCTTCTGGACCCTTTTCTTAGTGCAGTACTGTTCAGTAGAAACATAGCGTGGGCTGCGTATGTAGTTCTAAGCTTTCTAGCACACACATTCAAAAAGAAAAAGCAGCAGGAGAGGTTAATTTTAATGTATTAAATATAGGCGGGGCCTCCCTGGTGGCTCAGACAGAAAAGAATCAGCCTGCAATGCAGGAGGTGCAGGTTCCCTGGGTTGGGAAGATCGCCTGCAGAAGGGATTGGCTGCCCACTCCAGTATTGTTGTCTGGAGAATTCCATGGACAGAGGAGCCTGGCATGTTACAGTCCATGGAGTCACAAAGAGTTGGACCTGAGTGACATACATTTTTTTCACTGATACTAATTCTATATTAATAACATTAACACATTTTAAATATAATATAATTAGTATATAAATGTCATTTAACTGAGTAAGCAGTATGTAAGTTATTAATGAGATACCTTACATTTCCTTTTTGGTACTAGGCTTTTAACTCTGGTATATTTTCTATTTATAGCATATCTCAGTTGGGTTAGCTATGTTTCAAATGCTGGGGAGCTACTGTGCAGCTTCAGAATATAGTGCTTGCTCTCTGTGGATCATGAAGTCAGTCCATCTGGTCTGAGGTAGAGAATCAGTTCCTAAAAGTATTAGAATTTGCAAATAATCCAGACTCCTTATCCATGGTCTGCAAATCTTTACATGGTCTGTGCAGTACTTTATGACAGTATATGTTCGTATTTTATGCAAATATAAACCACCTGGCAATTTGCTTAGAAATTTTAACGCAATAAAGGTTTTTTTAAATTGAGGAAAATTCATATAACATAAGATTTACCATTTTAAAGGGGAAAATTCCTTGTCATTATTGCATTTACAATATTGTATAATTACTACCCCTGTGTAGTTCCAAAATATTTCATCACCTTGCTATCCTTTAAGCAGTTTCTCTCCATCCTGCTTCTCCCTCTTGTCCCTGGCAGTCACCAGTCTGCTTTCTTTTCCTGTGGATTTGCCTGTTCTTAATATTTCATATAAGTGGGATCATACAGTATGTGCTTTCTGTTGTGTCTGGCGTCTTTCACTTAGCATAATGTTTTTGAGGTCCATCCACATTGCAGCACATGTCTGTACTTTATTCCTTTTCATGACCAAATAATATTCCATTGTTTGTGTATACCGTAATTTGTTTATCCATTCCTCTGTGATAGACATTTGGGTTGTCTTAGCCATTGTGAATAGTGCTACTGTGAACACTCGTGTACATGTTTGTTTGAGTACCCGTATTTTACTTTTGTCAAATGGTGATAATCTGCTGTATAGGGTTGTTATAAAGATAAATGAGCTAAGGCATATGGAACTGTTAGCACAATGCCTGGTACAGATAGCACTGACTCTGGTGCTGTCAGTACAGAAAGTCTTTACGTTTGCACCTCGCTCCTCCTTTTTCCGTCCCCTGATGGCCTGTTTTTATGTTTCCGTTCTCCTGGTCTTTCTTTGACATTCTCATTTCTGAGTTCTCATTATTAGAGTTGAAAATCTAGGACCCGGGTGTGGGAGGAGGAGTGTTATTGGTGTCCATGCTTCGTGCAGGAGGCTCTTGGCAGCTCACCCCTCCGCATTTCCTCTGCTTTCTGCGACACTGTTGGTTTCCACTTTCAGCAGGAAAGTGAGGAGGCACCACAGGGAAGGGTGTCTCTGGATTTACTTTTTCAGGACAGACAGCTGTCATATTGCCACCTCAGAGTTAGATGGCGTAGGGAAGAGTGATTTCTTAGGGTCATGGTGCTTCTCGGGATATGTTACGTGCTTTAGGAATGACATGGATAATTTTAAAGAAAGGAGAAATTGAATGATGATGCTTTCCTTCAGAAGAAGAGGTTCTCAGTACTTTTCCTTTTAGCCTTGCTCCTAAAAGTTTATGATCTTTAGAAAGAAGTGCTTGTTAACAATGCTCTCTTGTAAGAGTTTAGTTGTCTCAGCATTTCAGTTGAGTTTTTAAAATATTTCTTTCCAGTTAACAGAAGATGAAATTGCAACCATTCTCAAATCTACTTTGAAAGGACTAGAATACTTACACTTTATGAGAAAAATACACAGAGATATAAAAGCTGGAAATATTCTCCTCAATACAGAAGGACATGCAAAATTGGCGGATTTTGGAGTTGCTGGTCAGTTAACGGTAAGTGTAACACTTTTGGAAGCACTGTTGGTTTGTATTGTCCAGGTTCGAGTGTGACTAAACCTTGATAATATCTTTTGAGGGTTATGAAAAGAAATGCATAACTTCATTGCTTCAAGGAGAAGAAGCCATTATTTAGGTATTATTTAATTATTTTTTTATTTACCGTTTAAGAGACATTGGATGAATATGAAAGAAAATATATTGCCATCAAAATGCTTAAATATTTGGAAAGGAAAGCTGCATTTGTTCATTTCTGTAGGTTTTATTGTTATAGTGCTATCTTTAATGAAGGTAGTGGAGTTAAGTTACTTATGGACTCTTGGTTATTTCAGAATTCTAAATTCCTAAATATGTCATGTCACTACTGGTTGAAATTTTAGGAAAATAGTCAATTTCAGATATAACCTGTAGTATTTGAGGGTTCCAAATATTTAGTTTAAGGAATATGTTGGCAAATACATTTCCTTAGTGTTTTTGTAGTTGTAGTTATATCTACGTAATATTCTTGCAGGATACAATGGCAAAACGCAATACTGTGATAGGAACTCCATTTTGGATGGCTCCTGAGGTCATTCAAGAAATAGGCTATAACTGTGTGGCTGACATCTGGTCCCTTGGCATTACTTCTATAGAAATGGCTGAAGGAAAACCTCCTTATGCTGATATACATCCGATGAGGGTAAGAAAATGATGGAAAATGTCAATGTTAAAAGTGCTGCAGTTTTGTAGTGTGAGTGTAAATAAACATGGAGTAAAAAGATCATTTGAATTTGGAGTCTGTGCAAAAATTAGCAAAATTATCTGTCAGGGATTCGTGACTGTTCACTTCTTTCCACCATCATATCCTTAACTGGGAGGAAAAGAAGTGGAGCCTGTATTTCTCTCTACAGTGGCTGTTTTTCTCCCCCCAAAGTATACCTGCTAAATTTCTCCATGATTTAAATAAAAGAAAGGGCTGGTAAATCCACTACATTATTCATTTCCTCATATTCTGAATGTAACAGTGGAGGCTTGGAAGAAATCCATTCTCTTCTACTTACCCTGCATATTGTACCTTTTTGTGTTTTTGTTTCTCTAGCTGAGCTAATATTAAAAAAGAATCCCGATTTCTAATATTGCTATGTATCTGTAAGTGAAATAAGCTTTTATTTTTAGTGTTCAGTGAGAAAATGAAATTCCTTTTATGGATATTATTTTATGCTTTTATGAACTCCTTTTCCATGATAAATTTTTGAGTCTGAAATGTATAGATTGCATATTGAAGTCTAATTGCCATTGCTTTAGAGGTGATGAACAGTTTTTAAATTTATTAGTATGTGAGTCTCAATTCATTATAGATAAGTACATTTATCTTTGTAAACTTATTGCCCTCTAGTGGCTGTATTCAACTCAAGAAGAAAGGATATAGGAATGAAGGCAGAAAGAAGGTGGAGGAGGGAGAGAGAGAGAGAGTGTCTGTGTGTGTGTGTGTGTTTGTGTGTGTGTAAAGAAAAGAAGATGATTTCAGGATAGATGGAGAAATGTGTGAAGTAAACAGATGGGAGGAAAAAGAATGCCATATTTTAGAGTATTTGAAAAAGAAGAATAAATTAAAATTCTGATACTATAGTGCTATTATGAATTGAACTTCAATAGCGTAGATAATAATGTACTATACTGAAATATTTAAAAATCTGCCTGCCACTTTAAAGAGAACTCTTTTGAGGAACGTAATTGTATATGATATGTGTTGTCTTCCTTGTACAGGTAAACTCCTCTTGCTAAAGCGAAACAGAAAAATAGCGTGAATTCTTTGAAAATATTGACATGAAATATAACTAGGTCAGCATAAAACGATCAATAAAATTCTCATTTCTTTTCTGATTATTAGATATCTTTGGTACTTTCAGCTAGAAAGTTTTTGGGGTGATCTTCAGCTAGATATATTTGAGTTTAGTGAGGTTAACCAAAATATCCAAGACAGCCTAGCTAAGTGCCAGAGCTGGGATTTAACCCAGAACTTAAGAGTATTACTGTTCTGCTTCCTCCAGTATAAATCTTATTTTTTCCAACCAAACAGTTCCACATATTCAATTTGACCATGAGGTAGTCTCTTTAGCAGATAGCCAAGGATTTAAAAAATAAAGCACAGAGTAGCTTCTCTCATTGCAAATTACGTGGCACTGTGTCACAACCAAGTATACTCCTAATCCAACATGATTTCTTTTTTAAAAAATTTCAAAAATGTTTATATCCAGGTCTTAAGAATTGAAAACTGAGTCAGTCATTTTTTAATTAAAAAAACAAAACAGGAATCCGTGACCTCCTTCCTTCCTGCCCAATTAATAATAGAACCAAGTTGAGAAATTCTGGACGACTGGGCTTGGTTAGAGGTGCCAGTTAAGTTGTCCCCGCCCCCGGCACACCTGCACATCTTCCATCCCCCAGTTCCTGCTGTGTGTGCCTGGGTCAGCACCTGGCCCATCTCAGTGTGTGTGCACAGGACTTTGCCCTCTGACATCGTATGGCCAGAAATTACAACTCAGAGACAAAGCTCAGGATTCCCTTTTTCTCTCGCTTTTTACATAGTTAAATTTTAGCTTGAATGACATGTTCTGTGCTTAACAAATCTACTTTCTTAGTTTTCATTTTATCTTTTTTACCCCCATGGTAATTTCTTAGGGCCGTCCTAACATATTACCACAAATTTGGTGGCTTAAAACTATAGAACTTTATTCTCTTACAGTTCTGGAGGCCAGCAATTTGAAATGAAGGTGTTGACAGAGCTGCACTCCTTCCAGAAGCTCTAAAGGAGACTCCGTTTTCTGCCACTTCCAGCTTTGGGGTGGCGGCTGCCAGCAGTCCTTGGCATTCCTTGGGTTGCAGCTATATCTCTCCAGTCCCTGCCTGCACCTTTTACATTACTCTCTCCTTTGTGAGTGTCTGCGTTTCGCTCTTCTGTCTGTCTCAGATTTTCCTCTGCCTTTTTCTTTAAAGGGCCGATGTCATAGGATTTAGAGCCCACTCCAGTAATCCAGAACAATCTCCAACTGCAGGGATTTTTTTTTTTTTTTCCAAATGAGATCCTGTTTAGAAGTTCTGAATATTAGGATATAGACATATCTTTTGGGGGCCATTCTTCAACCCACTATATCCTCTATAATCTGTTCCATTTTTTCAAATTATATGTATTTAAGATTAGTAACAATTAATTTCAGGATAATTTTCCTTGCCTTTTCTCAAATTTTAAAAACTGTGGTAAAGTATTCATAAAAATGGTATCATTTAAACCATTTTTTTCAGTAGACCGTTCAGTGGCATTAAAGTACATTGACATCACACTGTCTACTACAGAAATTTGTATCATCTCAAACTAAAACTCTATACACATTAAAAAGTAACTCTTTATTATCTCCTCCCCCTAACACCTTATAACCATAATTCTCTCTGTTTCTGTGAATTTGACTATTCTAAGCATCTCATATAAGTGAAATCATACAATATTTGTCCTTTTGTGTCTGGCTTCTTTCACTTAATGTTTTCAAGGTTCATCCATTGTTGTAGCATATATCCAAATTCTTTTTTTTAAGGCTGGATAATATTCCATTGTATAAATACCACATTTGTTTAACCATTCATCCATGCTGGACACTTGAGTTGCTTCCACCTTTTGATTGTTGTGACTAGTGCTTCTATGAACATGGATGTAGATTTATTCTCTGTGAGAGTCTGCTCTCAATTCTTTGGGTATATACCCAGAACTACATTGCTGTTGTGCTATTGTGCTATTTTATGTTCCCACCAGCAGTACACAAAGATTCCAGTTTCTCCACATTCTTGCCAGCACTTATTTTCTGTCTTTTGATAATAGCCATCCTAATGAGAGTGAAGTGTTACTTCATGGTTTTGATTTACATTTCCCTAATAACTAATGATGTTGAGTATCTTGTCATGTACTTTTTGTTCATTTGTATATCTTCTTTGGAGAAGTGGCTATTGAGGTTATTTGCCATTTTAAAATTGGGTTGTTTTTTGTGTTGTTGGGTTTCTGGTCTCATTTTAATCAGCTTTTCTCTAGTTTGGTCTGCCGTTTTCTATTTGCTGGCTGAAGTCTCCTAGCCCTTTGACTTTTTACTGCCTGTTTATTGTTCTTCCAGCTGTCCCCCGTCACTTTTTGTATCCAATTCTAATACTCAGTCTAAATCCCTTGATAATTCTTTTGGGTAGAATCCTCCTAGTCCTTCCCTTGGGAGGTCTTTGAGTCAAAATGTATCTCAGATTTGCTACTCTACAAGTAGAGGATTGCTTATTTGTATTTAAATGTTGTATTACTTTGCTTTGGGCAATAGATGTATTCTAGGGATTTTGTATAAATATTTAATAGTTGTAAATTGGAGTTTACATTTTGGGGATATTTTTTAAAAATAATTTTTATTAATTCGTTTAGTGATGAGAATAATGCTGTTGAAACTTATTTGCCATATAATTGTGTTTGTTTTTTATCATGGACATATCCATTTTAGCAGTAATACAAAATTTAATCATTAATATTAACATATTTTTGATTTAGTGTTAATGTTAAAATAGATGCCTGTTCTCCTGTGGAGGCAGGAAGTCAGCCTTTGGACTGGTTGGAGAATATATCTGGTTACCTACATTGCTTATTTTGTGTCAGAGAGACTGAGTGTCACCTAAGTATGGATGTTTGATTTTTTTGAAGACAAGAACCCTGGAATTTTCTTCTTATATTCTTTTACTTCTGTTCCCTTTTCTTTATTTCCTTCTGCATATATTCAGGGCACATTCATCGTGTCCCAGCCAGACTTTGAGGGTGCAGTGGGAAGCAGTGCAGGTGTGTTTCCTGTTCTGTTGGAACTGCCACCCCAGTGAGAACTTGCATCCTGATGTTATAACTATTTTACTTTCTGTGTGTGTGTGTATGGGGAGGAAGTACATATACATTCAGTTGTTTAGAATATAAGACCATACACTGTAACAACTTTTATTCATTTATATGTATATTACGAATCATAAAGGATTATATGCCTATATGATTTTTATTATTTTGGCGTTACATTGCCTGTTTTTCTCCTTTGAACTTATCCTCATCTTCCTTCTTTTCCATTTCTCCCCAGTGCTACTTTTACTTCCTTTGACTGTTCCCTATTTCCTAACAGTGTGCATACATGAATGCTCACACAGTCCCTTTTGAACCTTCACTTTTCTTTCTGTTAATACTCCATTTCTTCCCCCATCTGTTCCCTACGTTTTTCTGCCTGATTATTTTAAGTGATACCTTGATTCTCTTAACTGTACTTTCAGATCAGAAATAGCTAAGGATCCAGAGAAGGGGGCAGATTGGATCATTGGAGAATTTCAGTATTACTTCCAGAACATGTGGCTTTTCACTCTATTTGAGAGTTAGAGTTGTTCTGCCCTGTGGTCCTAATACATGTGGGAGTACAAGGCATTCCAGCCCCCAAATCGAGGATTAAAGTTTATTACATTGACAGTTTCAACATATTTCTGTCCAGTTGGAGTTATTATTCTTGAAGAGATGAATAAGCAGGGAAAACAGAATAAACAGACCTCAGTTTCTCTTGGTTGAGTCTGCTGAGGTCACCCCTGAGGGTTTCACGGGGAAGACAAATTCCCACTGTTAATTTATATTCAAACCTTGCTGTTGATGTTGCCAAGTCCTCTGTAAATATGATTAATTTGGTAACTACTGAGGAAGCAATCATCACTTTCTCACTGACATACTAATTATGTGACTATGAATAGTAATATTGGAGACATATTTCCATTAAGTTTTACTTAAAGGATTATACTAGAATCTATCTTTTAAAGATTTTAATGTGGGATACTAACAAAGGCAATATTTCTCTGTATTTGTGTGGGAGCATTTACAGGAGACAATTTAATTTGATTTATTAATGATTGAAGGATGATTTATATTTCATACTTTTTTGACTATGATCCTTAATAGGTATATTCCACATTGTGGCATATTATGCACATGTGGGCATGCATGTGTGTGCACACAGTTGAAACAAAATATACATAAATAGTTTCCCAGGTAGCTCAGTGGTAAAGGATTCCACCTGCCAATGCAGGAGCCACAGGTTTGATCCCTAGGTCTGGAAGATGGCAGAGGAAATAGCAACCTACCCAGTATTCTTTCTGAGATAATCCTGTGGACAGAGAAGCCTGGCAGGTTACAGACCATGGGGTTGCAAAGAGTCAGACACAACTGAAGGGTCTGAGCACATCACATGTTCACAACATAAACAGTACTTATCTGTGTATGTCTATAATGGGTCCCATGTGAAATAAATTTTATATTGTGAATTACTATTTGTGATCCACTCTGATTTCTATTCTATCACAGTCTTATCTTCTGTTGTGCTTCATCTTTCCATTTAAAAAAAAAATGGTGGTTCAAATCCATTCGGTTGATTTTGTGACCCAGTATTGGTTTGTAACTTCAATTTTAAGGGCAAGAATCACTGTACCAACCTTTGGAAATCTGATTTCTTCCAGTGCCATAATGCTTTCATTGTTGCCACATGGTAGTGGTAACCTGGTGTATGAGTCCTAAATAAATTCTGTTATCTATAAATTAGTTATATTGGAGTACATCAAGGCTGTATATTGTCACCCGGCTTATTTAACTTATATGCAGAGTATATCATGTGAAATGCCAGGCTGGATGAAGCACAAGCTGGAATCAAGATTGCTGGGAAAAATTTCAGTACCCTCAGAATCGCAGATAACACCACCCTTATGGCAGAAAGTGAAGAAGAACTAAAAAGCCTGTTGATGAAAGTGAAAGAGGAGAGTGAAAAAGGTGGCTTAAAGCTCAACATTCAGAAAACTAAGATCATGGCATCCAGTCCCATCACTTTATGGCAAATAGATGGAGAAACAATGGAAACAGCGGCAGACTGTATTTTTGTGGGCTCCAAAATCACTGCAGATGGTGACTGCAGCCATGAAATTAAAGACTCTTGCTCCTTGGAAGGAATGCTATGACAAACCTAGACAGCATATTAGAAAGCAGAGACCTACTTTGCTGACAAAGGTCTATCTAGTCAAAGCTATGGTTTTTCCAGTGGTCATTTATGGATGTGAGAGTTAGACTATAAAGAAAGCTGAGTGCAGAAGAATTGATGCTTTTGAACTGCGGTGCTAGAGGAGACTCTTGAAAGTCCCTTGGACTGGAAGGAGATCCAACCAGTCCATCCTAAAGAAAATCAGTGCTGAATATTCATTGGAAGGACTGATGCTGAAGCTGAAACTCCAATAGTTTGGCATGGATGTGGAGGGCTGATTCATTTGAAAAGACCCTGATGCTGGGAAAGATTGACGGCAGGAGAAGAAGGGGACAACAGAGGATTAGATGGTTGGATGGCATCACCAACTTGATGGACATGAGTTTGAGCAAGTTCTGGGAGTTGGTGATGGACAGGGAGGCCTGGCCTGCTGCAGTCCATGGGGTTGCAAAGAGTCAGACACGACAGAGCGACTGAACTGAACTGAGGGGTGGTGTTGGAGAAGACTCTTGAGAGTCCCTTGGACTGCAAAGAGATCAAACCAATCAATCCTAAAGGAAATTAGTCCTGATTATTCATTGGAGGGATTGTGCTGAAGCTGAAGCTCCAGTACTTTGGTCACCTGATGCAAAGAGCTGACTCATTAGAAAAGACCCTGATGCTGGGAAATATTGAAGGCAGGAGGAGAAGGGGATGACAGAGAATGAGATGGTTGGATGGCATCATTGACTTGATGGATGTGAGTTTAAACAAGCTCCAGGAGATGGTGGACGACAGAGAGGCCTGGTATGTTGCAGTTCATGGGGTCACGAAGAGTTGGACATGACTGAGCAACTGAATAGCAACAAATGGTCCATTTCACTAAATTGTTATGAAGATCATAGAAGACATTATAAATGAGCAATATATGTATATCAATATTAAATACTTTAGAAATATTAGGTGGCTTTATTAAGTTTTCAAGTCTCAAATTGAAATTGTAAATTAATTCAAGTTCTTTCAGAGGGTACCCTATTTGATAATATTTACTGTTGTCTTCTTGGCTTATTGAGTAGAGTTGGAGGTATTGGGAGCTTATACAGTGCCCAGGGGAGTTTATTGCCAGCTGGGGGAGGTTGTTGAAAGCTTTTAAGCCCTTGCTTATGGCTGCTGAGATGACTTCTGCAGCCTCTACTGGAAACAATATGGAAATAATGAGCCCATGAGGACAGAGAGACATGTGGACTCTCTTTTCTAACCTCAGGTCATACTGTGGTATCCAGATGTTTTCTACTTCATTTTCACTACATACTCAGTAATGGAAACTGTGATTCACAAGAGAGTAGAATGAGTTTTTCCTTGAGCAGAGAATTCAGAGTCAGTGGACCCCCAGAATTGCATTTAAATTGTTTTTTTGGGCAGATGTCCATTTTTCAGTGAGAGAGTTCACAGTTTTCATCAATGAAAATACAAGTTTCTTGATCCCCACATATTGAGAACTGTGGCTGTCAATAATAGTATTGGAGACCCTCAAGGAAGTTTCTTATTATATTGTATATTTAGGATATGGTTTTGTTCATTATTTACTTTATTACAGCATATCACTGTTCTGTGTTCTAATCTGGAACCAGGAACTATATATTCATAGGACATCTATGATTTCCCCCCAACCCCCCCCCCCCAGACTCTTGAACTTCTGGAAAGTTTAGTTTTATGTATGTCTATTATTGTCTGAAGTTCCACTAATTTAAAAAAGTCTTTTTTTTTTCCCTCTGAATTCTTGTACCACCTTTTCTCTTGTCTTTCTTATGATTCTTTTAAACTTCCTATGTATCAATATTGCAGTGCTTGTGCTATTGTCTTATTTCCAAGTTTTAAATGCAAGTGTATCTTGTCTTTGTGTGTCTAATTGAAAGGCAGAGTAACTTACATAAAAGCATCCAATAAATGTTTTTGGTGAATATGTGCTCAATTCCCTTTCCTATCTCAAAGATACTTCGTGGTGTTAATATTGAAATCTAGCAAGCCGAGGTTCTTTTTTCTTATAATAATAATGTTGTACCTGTAGGTTAGAATAAGAGTCAGTGAGGTAAATGAAAAATGAAAGTAAATACTAATTAAGTACAACTTGAAAGCCATTGCCAACATCCGCTGGATCATCAAAAAAGCAAGAGATTTCCAGAAAAAACATCTATTTCCGCTTTATTGACTATGCCAAAGCCTTTGACTGTGTGGATCACAATAAACTGTGGAAAATTCTGAAAGAGATGGGAATACCAGACCACCTGACTTGCCTCTTGAGAAACCTATGTGCAGGTTAGGAAGCAACAGTTAGAACTGGACATGGAACAACAGACTGGTTCCAAATAGGAAAAGGAATACATAAAGGCTGTATATTGTCACCCTGCTTATTTAACTTCTATGCAGAGTACACCATGAGAAACGCTGGGCTGGAAGAAGCACAAGCTAGAATCGATATTGCTGGGAGAAATATCAATCACCTCAGATATGCAGATGACACCACCCTTATGGCAGAAAGTGAAGAGGAACTAAAAAGCCTCTTGATGAAAGTGAAAGAGGAGAGTGAAAAAGTTGGCTTAAAGCTCAGCATTCAACTCAGCAGTGGCCACAGGACTGGAAAAGGTCAGCTTTCATTCCAATTCCAAAGAAAGGCAATGCCAAAGAATGCTCAAACTATCGCACAACTGCACTCATCTCACATGCTAGTAAAGTAATGCTCAAAATTCTCCAAACCAGACTTCAGCAATACGTGAACCGTGAACTCCCTGATGTTCAAGCTGGTTTTAGAAAAGGCAGAAGAACCAGAGATCAAATTGCCAACATCCGCTGGATCATGGAAAAAGCAAGAGAGTTCCAGAAAAACATCTATTTCTGCTTTCTTGACTAGGTCAAAGGCTTTGACTGTGTGGATCACAATAAACTGTGGAAAATTCTGAAAGAGATGGGAATACCAGACCACCTAACCTGCCTCTTGAGAAATCTCTTTGCAGGTCAGGAAGCAACAGTTAGAACTGGACAGGGAACAACAGACTGGTTCCAAATAGGAAAAGGAGTACGTCAAGGCTGTATATTGTCACCCTGCTTATTTAACTTCTATGCAGAGTACATCATGAGAAACGCTGGGTTGGAAGAAGCACAAGCTGGAATCAAGATTGCCGGGAGAAATATCAATAACCTCAGATATGCAGATGACACCACCCTTATGGCAGAAAGTGAAGAGGAGCTAAAAAGCCTCTTGGTGAAAGTGAAAGAGGAGAGTGAAGAAGTTGGCTTAAAGCTCAACATTCAGAAAACGAAGATCATGGCGTCCGGTCCCATCACGTCATGGGAAATAGATGGGGAAACAGTAGAAACAGTGTCAGACTTTATTTTTTTGGGCTCCAAAATCACTGCAGATGGTGACTGCAGCCATGAAATTAAAAGACGCTTACTCCTTGGAAGAAAAGTTATGACCAATCTAGATAGTATATTCACAAGCAGAGACATTACTTTACCGACAAAGGTCCGTCTAGTCAAGGCTATGGTTTTTCCTGTGGTCATGTATGGATGTGAGAGTTGGACTGTGAAGAAGGCTGAGTGCCGAAGAATTGACGCGTTTGAACTGTGGTGTTGGAGAAGACTCTTGAGGGTCCCTTGGACTGCAAGGAGATCCAACCAGTCCATTCTGAAGGAGATCAACCCTGGGATTTCTTTGGAAGGAATGATGCTAACGCTGAAGCTCCAGTACTTTGGCCACCTCATGCGAAGAGTTGACTCATTGGAAAAGACCCTGATGCTGGGAGAGAGTGAGGGCAGGAGGAGAAGGGAACGACAGAGGATG
Source organism: Capricornis sumatraensis (assembly GCF_032405125.1). NCBI lineage: Eukaryota > Metazoa > Chordata > Mammalia > Artiodactyla > Bovidae > Capricornis > Capricornis sumatraensis. Next base: position 84,441,312 of record NC_091079.1, read on the forward strand.
AGATGTCAGGATGGCATCACGGACTCGATGGACGTGAGTCTGAGTGAACTCTGGGAGTTGGTGATGGACAGGGAGGCCTGGCGTGCTGCGATTCATGGGTTTGCAGAGTCGAGTGACTGTACTGAAGTGAACTGAACTGAAAACCATACCCTTGCTCTTGACTTGATTTTTGAACTTTTACTAAGTACAGTTAAAGTTTCAAATTTAAATTGCTTTAATTGATATATATATATTTCTGTGTGTGTGTGTAAATATACAGAAACACATATTTGCTACTTTAGATCCTGTTAATATGTTGAAGGAGGTCAGAAAGAGTTAATGTTGGCCTCTGGACAGTAGCTTTGGTTTGCTAATGGTGATTCAGTCATTAACCCTCTTGAAGGTCTTAAAATCAATTGTATAGACTTACTATATTGATCCAACCAGTCCATCCTAAAGGAAATCAGTCGTGGGTGTTCATTGGAAGCACTGATGTTGAAGCTGAAACTCCAATACTTTGGCCACCTGATGCGAAGAGCTGACCCAATTGAAAAGACCCTGATGCTGGGAAAGATTGAGGGCAGGAGGAGAAGAAGACGACAGGGGATGAGATGGTTGGATGGCATCACGAACTCAATGGACATGAGTTTGGGTGGACTCTGGGAGTTGGTGATGGACAGGGAGGCCTGGCGTGCTGCGGTTCGCGGGGTTGCAGAGTCGGGCACAACTGAGCGACTGAACTGAACGGAAGTGAACTGTGTTGATCATTGTAAGTTTTGTTGTGCTTTGTTTTAAACGAGTCATAGAAACTGTTTAGGTTAACGTTTATTTTAGAAGACACAAATACCTAGGACATTGCGAGGTATCTGTGCGCAGGTGTTGACTCTGCTTCCATGTCTGTTGCACTTAAAAATTCATAATGTTTCTGGAGGAAATGCTGTCTGCAGCATATTGATGTTTAAAATCATGGCTGAATCAGACATATTTTAAAAAATGAAGGCAGATAGAACATACCTGACTTAAAAACTATTTTAGCTAAATTCTTGCAGAGTAGAATTTTCAGCTTCAGCTGTCCTAGAAGAATATATTAAGTACAGATTATTTGTTTGATTATGTTAACTTAGTTTTCAGTAGAACTTTTACATAAATAGAATCATCTTCATTACATCTGGGATCGTTTAAATAGCATAATTACATGTAGTTGTGCTATGTAATGAAAGGTAAGGGATAAATGATCAGAGGTGACTTTATAAGCATTGCAGTAAGTGACTTATAAACTGAAGGTCACCGTTTTAATTGGAAGGTTTGTGAATCTCTTAAATTCTGTAATCAAATGAGTGATATCAAAGGAAGAAGTAATTTAACATAACAATTGTGGCTTATGCCGAACATATGTTCCTGTTAATAAGTTGCATTATAGTCTTTAAGGACTTGTATGCAGTTAGTACATTTTGGTTCATTTGATACCCGCAGTTTTTCTTAATTTTTATTAGTGAGTTGTTACAGTGGTTAACAAGAAATACACAGATTTAAGTTGCAATAGTTTTCCCAGGGTTATATGATCTAACTTCACAAGCTTCTTGGACATATGTAGATGCTTTTCTATTTTGCTTTAGTTATGACATACAATTGATACAGGCAAGCATGAAAGCTTGGGCAAATTTTCATTGCTTTTTCTGGATCTTGCTCAGGTTCTGTGGTATTTATGTAAAGCCCAATTTTGTTACTTGGGAATGCATGTTGAAATTATCATGCGCACTATTTTGCTGTAGGCCCGTTGGCTCTGCCACAAAGGCAGTACACTGCCAGTAGGCCATTTCCTTGTCGGCTGCATTTACAATTTAATAGAAATATTACATGACTTTTTAAACAAGTGTTTTGGCAGGGAGGAAATGGCAGATTCCTTACAAACAAGCATAGCTTCCTTTCCTTAACCACACTCCAGCTACTCAACAAATGGTACTTGGTTTCAAGTTTGGGGGGTTTGAGGGTAGAATGGGAAGTCAGGTTGAAACAGGAATGACACTGATATTTACTGTAAAATAGTTATGTATTTTTAACTGCTGGATCTTATTACTGTATAGTTTCAGTGAGTGACAACCAATGTATTTCTGAATTAGGGCTGAGGTTATTTTTATGCAGTTCACCTGGCTGGGGATATCTGGTTTTGATTGGTTGAAAAGGTCAGGGCCACCAGATAAGCTCTAAGATGTTAGTTTACTTTTTATAATTTTTTTAAAAAATAGTTTCGGCTCTGCTGTATATATTGGTCTTCATGACATTTGAGTAAGCAATACTTCTTTGGTATCAACTGTAATTTTTATCTTGAAGAATCACTTTGGGGTGTAGAGAATATGGAAAGAAAATCTGGTAGACTTGTTAGCACTGACATACAACATAATGGATTCCCAGCACATCTTTTGTTCACTTTGCTTTAGCTCACTATTATGTGTTTTTTTTTTTTAATTTTTTATTGGAGTGTAATTGATTTACACTCTTAGTTTCTGCTGTAGAGCAAAATGAATCTGTTATACATGTATTACATGTATCCACTTTCTTAAAGACTCTTTTCCCATATAGGTCATTACAGAGTATTGAGTAGTGAGTGTTCCCTGTGCCGTACAGGGAAGATTCTTCTTATCTATTTTATTTTATTTTATTTTATTTTTTTAATATTTTCTAATCTTGATGAGTTTTTTTAAAATTTTTTATTTATTTATTTTTTAAATTTTAAAATCTTTAATTCTTACATGTGTTCCCAAACATGAACCCCCCTCCCACCTCCCTCCCCATAACATCTCTGTGGTCACTATTATGTGTTTTGAATTTGAAAAGTCACGTTTGCAGTTCTTTAATTTTTTTCTTGGATGTTATTCCATCCTATCCCATTCTTATTTTATTTAGGTCTTTTAATCTTAAATCATTTGTGGACAAAATGCTGACCTTTTATTCTACAGTATTTCATACTTTTGCAGACTCTATAAAGAAAAGAAAAATTGCACTTTATTTTCAGCCTTGATTGTGGTCACATTTTACTTTCTAGTGTAGATCTGGCTTTTTCTTCTGTATGTGAAGAGAACAGTTTATAGTAGGTCTTTCCCCTTTTCTTTTCTTATTGCTTCTGACTTCGTAGCCAGCTTACCTGGCAGCTGCAGTAAGTTCTGTTGCTGCGGTGTGGTAGAGACTGGCATTGGGTGTGTTCTTATAGCCGTCACAGCATTGGCTTTGTTACTTTCCATGTTTCAGTTTGTTGGTAACGGACATATGGACATCATATGTTCCGCAGAGTTACTGTACGAAGCCAATTTGAGCTGTTTCCATTTGCCTCGAGTCCAATCATGATATTTATTTTTCCATGGCACTTACCCAGATTATCCATACCTCCTGCTTAGCTTGTGTCACTGCCACCATGGACTGCATTTCTTCTGATTGCCTACAGTTTTTCACAGTATCTAATTGCCTATTCCGTCTTAGCTTTCTTTGCACAGCATTGATTGATGTTTATAAAATATCTCCAGATCTTTTAGATAACAGATACTCAGGTGCATAGAAGTATGATATTCAGCTTGTTTTTTGTTTATATATAAGGAATGTTTTTATATCCAGCCTCCTAGAGTGGAATTGAATATTCTAGTGGAAAACTTAGAAGAGTGACTTTGTCGTTTTAGCCAATATTGCTTACTTTTTAGTATCAACAATAACAGCAATGTGATCTCCCAGAGAACCCTTGATATAACAAATCACGTCATAATTTTATTGCTGAATTTTGAAGAGAAGATCCTAGAAGTTCCCTTTTAGATTTAAGAAAATATGACTACATTATTGTTTATTGAAGCTGTTCTTCAGCTCTTAGCCCTGTGTGAAGTCATTTTAGATACTGATTTTCAAAATATGAATAAATGAGTTGCAGTCATTTCATGACTTTAGGTGAGTCAACTATTACTGTGACCTAAAAGCTTTGGCTTTACACAGGAATGTATTTATTCGTTCATTCAACAGTTATTTACTGAACACCTACTATGGCTAGGGACTGTTGTAGTTCTGAGGATGCAACAATACAAAAAAAAGTTGAAAATTTCTCTTTATTGAGCTTATATTTGAATGAGGGGGAGAGATAATGAAGAAGAGAAGTAAATAACAACACCTTAGGATTTCTCTCGTGGCTCAGTGGTAAAGAATCTGCCTGGCAGTACAAGAGATGTAGGAGACGTGGGTTCAATCCCTGGATTGGGAAGATCCTCTGGAGAAGAAAATGCTGACCCACTCCAGTATCCTTGCCAGAGTCCATGGGGTCACAAAAGAGTCGGACGCAACTGAGCTACTAAACAACAACAAAAGTTTGTTAGTAATAAGTCCTACAGTAGAAAAAATAAAACAGGTAAGTGAGAAAGGAAATTTCAGTGATGGGGTAGAGTGGTTGATGTACAGTATTGGATTGCTAGTGAAGGCCTTACTGAAGAGATGACTCTTGAATGAAAACTTTTAAGAAAATGGATATCTGTGTACAAAATATACCACATAAAGGCAGCCAACTGCAGGTTCATCAGTCTCGAAGTGGGAGTGTGCCTGGTAACTCCAGGTCCAGATCATAGAGACTTGAAGGCTACAGTAAATACTTAGACTCTTATTCTGAATGAGATGAGAAGTCAGGGAGGATTTCTGAGAAGGGGAGTGGCATGAGAATAGCTTGAGGAGTTACAAGGGTAGAATCACAGAAACTAGGAGACTTGAATGACCCACGCAAGAGATGATTGGATTCAGTTCAGTTCAGTTCAGTTCAGTCACTCAGTCGTGTCTGACTCTTTGCGACCCCATGAATCGCAGCATGCCAGGCCTCCCTGTCCACCACCAACTCCAGAGTTCACTCAGACCCATGTCCATCGAGTCAGTGATGCCATCCAGCAATCTCATCCTCGGTCATCCCCTTCTCCTCCTGCCCCCAATCCCTCCCAGCATCAGAGTCTTTTCCAGTGAGTCAACTCTTCACATGAGGTGGCCAAAGTACTGGAGCTTCAGCTTTAGCATCATTCCTTCCAAAGAAATCCCAGGGCTGATCTCCTTTAGAATGGACTGGTTGGATCTCCTTGCAAGTCCAAGGGACTCTCAAGAGTCTTCTCCAACACCACTTCAAAAGCATCAATTCTTCGGCGCTCAGCCTTCTTCACAGTCCAACTCTCACATCCATACATGACAATAGGAAAAACCATAGCCTTGACTAGATGGACCTTAGTCGGCAAAGTAATGTCTCTGCTTGTGAATATACTATCTAGATTGGTCATAACTTTTCTTCTAAGGAGTAAGCGTCTTTTAATTTCATGGCTGCTGTCACCATCTGCAGTGATTTTGGAGCCCCCCCAAATAAAGTCTGACACTGTTTCTGCTGTTTCCCCATCTATTTCCCATGGAGTGATGGGACTGGATGCCATGATCTTCGTTTTCTGAATGTTGAGCTTTAAGCCAACTTTTTCACTCTCCTCTTTCACTTTCATCAAGAGGCTTTTTGGTTCCTCTTCACTTTCTGCCATAAGGGTGGTGTCATCTGCATATCTGAGTTTATTGATATTTCTCCCAGCAATCTTGATTCCAGCTTGTGCTTCTTCCAGTCCAGCGTTTCTCATGATGTACTCTGCATAGAAGTTAAATAAGCAGGGTAACAATATACAGCCTTGACACACTCCTTTTCCTATTTGGAACCAGTCTGTTATTCCATGTCCAGTTCTAACTGTTGCTTCCTGACCTGCATACAGATTTCTCAAGAGGCAGGTCAGGTGGTCTGGTATAGTTGTTTTTTGGGGGTATGTTTTTAAAAGTGGATTAACAGAACCTGTTGATAGATTAGGTTCATGAGAACACTGAGAGTGCTTTAAAGCCGTTTGGTACAACTTTGGCAGATGGTCTTGTTTTTCTGCTCTGCCAAAGTGTAAGGCACAAGATTGAATAGAGTGTAGAGTTTATATTCTTCCAGGAAGCCCAGCTATAAATGTAATGCATGTTTACTGTAGAAAGGAAGGAAGAAAGCAAAATATAAAGAAGAAAAGAAAAATCACTTATACTTGTTCTGCCTAGAGATTCACAGTTAACATTTTGATGTATGGTATTCTTATTTGAGAAGCATACTGTTTTTTAACCAAAATTAGAATCATGAGATTGTGTTGTTTTGTAATTTTTGTTTTTCATTTAGCACTATATCTTGGTAGTGTCCCCATATTCTTAAGTGTTTTGAGCTTTAAAATGTTTAGAAAATTGCTTACATGAAATAATCTTAGATATTTTACTTTTATGATAAAAAGCTTTAAGTCATTTTCCTTTTTTATGAAACTTGTGAAAATTGTAAAGCACTATAGAAATCAAAGAATCTTTCATTCAGTAAAAATAAATAAATTTAAAAAAGATTCATTGCTAGTCAACAGTCCTAAAGTGTCCAAAAATGTCTTGGTTTTAATATTTACTGCTAATAAATTATTATCCATTAATTATCATAAATTATACCTTTAAAGGACTTCCCAGGTGGTACTAGTGGTAATGAACCCACCTGCCAGTGTGGGAGATGTAAGATACATGGGTTTGATCCCTGGGTTGGGAATATCCCCTGGAGAAGGTCATGGCAGCCCACTCCAGTATTCATGCTATGGGCATAACTGAATCACTTAGCCATACATCTGTAACTGACAAATCATTGTTAAGCAACTAACTATAATGAAAAAAGGATTCATTGCTAGTCAGCAGTCCCAAAGTGTGCAAAAATGTCTTGGCTTTAATATTTAATACCAATAAATTATTATTTAATATTATTAACTGATATTAATAAGTTATTATCTGTTAGTTACCATAAATTATACTTTTAAAGACTATAAATATTCTGACAACTTTTAAAGTAAGGTATAACATTGGTTCTCTATGGATTTCATTTTTTATTTCTATATGAAAGTTTTAAACTCTCTTCTAGAGGAAATTATTATTTTTGAGCTTTAAGAAACTGATATTTATATTACATTGCCATTTATACATCCTATCCTTAACTCTGTATCAAGTAAGCAGGCTTAACCAGCTGAATGATTGCATCAAGCCTAAATAATTAACCATATCAGAAAACAGGCAATTAATAATGACCAGATTGTTAGATACTTCCTTCTAGCGGTACAGTCATTTAAAAAAGAAAACATTCCAAATGTTTTTTTCATTTAAAATGTATTTTACCTGCCAAAAAATACAAATGTGGTTTTCTTAACCTTGAACACTGAGATATGCATGTGCAATAGAGAAGCATTCCTCTTTTGCCAGCTAATTAGCTTTTGGCATAAGTATAATTGTTCTTCAACTACCTGACTCCTTCTAGTATCCTTTGTGTTGATGGTATTCTGCATTTATAAAATAACTGCAAAATTTCAAAAAGAAAGCTGAAAAGTTCTTAGGAGAGAAGGAAAAGATGTTGAAGGACAGAATAACAATACTCCTGTTTGGGGGTTGGGAGCAGGGAGGTGAAAGGGAAGCCAGAGAGTCAGAGAAGAATTTGGAGAAGATGGTGTTTCAGGCAAGGGAGAGAAGTTTTAAGAAGAAAGTGATTGATGACTTTTTATCAGTGTTTGTCTTTTTTTCCTTTAGTTTGGGTAGTATGAAGAGATTATCAGATTGGAAGTCATGGTTAACTTTCAGGAGTGTAATTTAAGTGAGTGGCAGGGCAGAAGCCAGTTCCTGAGGGATCAAGGAATGAAGAGGGATGGAGGCCTAGGAACAGTACCAGTAGAATCTAGTTTAGGTTATTTGGCAACCAAGAGGAGGGGAGAGGTTGGGAAACTAGTTTAGAGGCATCAGAGTTGAGGAAAGATTTTTAGGATGAGAGGACTTAATCTGATTTTAGAATGAGACGAAGGATGCAGGGAGAGGATTAAAGATGTAGGGAGTAGGGCCAAAGATGACAATCAGGGAAACAAGGCCCTAGTCACAGAAAGAGGGGATGCAGTTGAAGGTGAAAGTGCAGTCCTTAGCTTTGGGGAAAACGAATCTAAAGTTTATTCTGTTTATAACACGCTCATGCTTGCATGTAACAAAATGCAAGTGCTGCATTTTAAGAACCCATCCCTGACTGCTGCAGTAGCAATATACAGCATTCTATAGGGACACTTTATGTGGCTAAGCTGGTAAAGAATCTGCCTGCAATGCAGGAGACCTGGGTTCGATCCCTGGGTTGGGAAGATCCCCTGGAGAAGGAAAAGGCTACCCACTCCAGTATTCTGGCCTGGAGAATTCCATGGACTGTATAGTCCATGGGGTCGCAAAGAGGCGGACACGACTGAGCAACTTTCACTCACTCACTCACTGATATAGTCACCCGGCTTAGTCAGGGCCACTAGGTTGAAGGGCAGCAATTCTTTTGGTAGGCAGTGCTTCATTTAGGAGGCTGGTTAGCTGTAGTTGCTTACAAAGTATTCAGAAACTTCTCAGTAACTGTATTCTGACCTGCTCTAAAAACGATTAATTAAGACTGAAACTAATTACTCAAAGACTTCAGCAAACTTTTAAAAAACAGTTGTTGGAAAACACAAAACATAAAATTTGCCATTTTAACTGTTTTTAAGTGTATAGTTCAATGATGTACATAGTATTTATTGAAAAATCTGCATATATATGGACCTGTGCCATTCAGCTCATGTTTAAATGTCACCTGTACCTTTACATTGTTGTACAGCCTTCACCACCACCTGTTTCCAGAACTGTAAAGTTTTTTTCACTTTTTAAATTATGATAAAATATGTATCACATAAATTCTACCATTTAGCCATTTTAAAGTGGCACTGAATACATTCACATTGTTCTGCAGCATCACTGCTATTCATCCTAGCTGTTTTTCAATATCTCACATTGAAACTCTGTAATTAACCAATAATTCTTTACTAATCCCTCATCCCATCTCTAATCACCATTCTTCCTGTTTCTATGAATTTGACTATTCTAAGCACCTCAAAAATCAGTGCAGATGGTGACCACAGCCATGAAATTAAAAGATGCTTGCTCCTTGGAAGAAAAGCTGTGACTAACCTAGACAGCATATTAAAAAGCAGAGGCATTACTTTGCCAACAAAGGCCCCTCTAGTCAAAGCTATGGTTTTTCCAGTGGTCATGTATGGATGGGAGAGTTGGACTATAAAGAAAGCTGAGCGCTGAAGAATTGATGCTTTTGAACTGTGGTGTTGGAGAACTCTTGAGAGTCCCTTGGACTGCAAGGAGATCCAGCCAGTCCATTCTGAAGGAGATCAGCCCTGGTTCATTGGAAGGACTGATGCCGATGCTGAAACTCCAGTAGCTTGGACACCTGATGTGGAGGGCTGACTCATTTGAAAAGACCCTGATTCTGGGAAAGATTGAAGGCGGGAGGAGAAGGGGACGACAGAGGATGAGATGATTGGTTTGCATCACCGACTCAATGGGTATGTGTTTGAGTAGACTCCAGGAGTTGGTGATGGACAGGGAGGCCTGGCATGCTGCAGTCCATGGGGTCACAAAGAGTTGGGACACGACTGAGTGACTGAACTGAACTAACTAAACTGAAGCACCTCATAGTAAGTGGAATCATGTAATATTGTCCTTTTTTGTCTGACTTCTTTCCTTAGCATGTCTTCAAGCTTCATCCATATTGTTGTTGTTCAGTTGCTAAGTCATGTTCGAGTCTTTGTGACCTCATGAACTGTAGCACATCAGGCTTCCCTGTCCCTCACTATCCCCGGGAGTTTGTTCAAACTCATATTTATTGAGTTGGTGATCCTATCCAACCATCTCATCCTCTGTCACCACTTCTCCTCTTGCCCTCAATCTTTCCCAGCATGAGGGTCTTTTCCAGTGAGTCAGTTCTTTGCATCAGGTGGCCAGACTATTGGAGCTTTAGCTTCAGCTTCAGTCCTTCCAATGAATATTCAGGATTGATTTCCTTTAGGACTGACTGGCTTGATCTTGTTGTCCACGGGACTCTCAAGAGTCTTCACCAGCACCACAGTTCAAAAGCATCAATTCTTCAGTGCTCAACCTTCTTTATGGTCCAACTCTCTGATATCTACATGACTACTGGAAAAACTACAGCTATATATCTTCCCTGTAGCTTAAACGGTAAAGAATCTTCCTGCAATGCAGAAGACCTGGATTCAATCTCTGGATCTGGAAGATCCTCTGGAGAAGGAAATGGCAATCCACTCCAGTATTCTTGCCTGGAGAAGCCCCTGGACAGAGGAGCCTGGCGGGCTACAATCTGTGGGATTGCAAAGAGTCAGACATGACTGAGCGAATTAACACTACACTACACTATTAGAAAAACCAAAGCTTTGACTATATGGACTGTTGTTGCCAAAGTGATGTCTCTGCTTTTTAATACGCTGTCTAGGTTTGTCATAGCTTTCCTTCTGAGGAGCAAGTGTCTTTTAATTTCATGGCTGCAGGAACTGTCCACCATGATTTTTGAGCCCAAGAAAACAAAATCTGTCACTGTTTTCACTTTCCCCCTTCTATTTGCCATGAAGTGATGGGACCAGATACCATGATCTTAATTTAGTTTTGTTTTTTAATATATATATTTTATCGAAGTATAGTTGACTTAGAATGTTTCAGGTGCACAGCAAGGTGATTCAGTTATACATGTACACATAAATATTACTTTTCAGATTATTTTCCATTGTAACTTATTACAAGATATTGACTGTGATCTTAGTTCTTTGAATGTTGAGTTTTAGGCTAGCTTTTTCACTCTCCTCTTTCTCCCTGATCAAGCAAGAGGCTCTATGCTTTCTGCCATAAGGGTGGTGTCATCTGCATATCTGAGGTTGTTGATATTGCTCTCGGCAATCTTGATTCCAGCTTGTGATTCATCCAGTCCAGCATTCTGGATGATGTACTCTGCATATGTGTCAAGAACTCCTTCTTTATTAAGCCTGAATAATACCCCATTGTGTGTATATACAAGATTCTCTTTATCTGTTCATCCATTGACACTTGAGTTTGTTTTCACCTTTTGGTTATTATAAATAATGCTACGATGAACCTTAAACAGGGGTGTACAAATATCTGAGTTCTTGCTTTTAACTGCTAGATCATATGGTAATTAGTTCAGTGTTTTAATTCTTTGAGGAACAACTATACTGTTTTGCACAACTCATTCAGCTCTTGATATTAGACATACAAATCAGAGGGCATACAGAATGCATAATATTTTTATTCAGATGTTTATGGAACTGAGATGTGGGAAAAATACATCTTTGTTTAGTGTGAAACACATTTAAATAATTTCAGGAAATTAATAAAGGTCTTCCAAAGAAAAGATAATGTTTAAAAATACTTTATAGTTGTGAAGTTTTTTCTCACATCACATGTACTGTAACACTACTGACGATGCTGATGTGTGATATAGAAAGTAGAATGCTTTATTTCCCACTGACCTTGTATTTTTATCCATAAAGCACTTAATGTGTATTTTTCTTCAATTGTTAAACATTTGGCTGTTTTAAAAAGCTTGACCTAATCTCTGCTTTTGATCCAGTAAAGCTTACATGCTTCATGTCCCAATTCTTTGACTGATGTCAACATATAATATTTGAAAGTTTATTTTAATAATTTAATTTCATATTAAAATTATCAATGACAGTTTTCTTTTTTGCTAAATGTGTATTTGAAATATAGTTATCATTGCCAAAAGAAACCTTTTGTAACACATTTAATGGAAACTTACTAGACAAACATTAGGCATGACTAAACAAAAAGACAGTCTTCTAATAGTAAAACAAATATGTGAAGCATAGAAATGGAAAATATGAAATATTCTCTTGCTTTTGGAGCTTTTCTTGGTTCTTCTTTTGAGATATTAGTAGAAAGTGCCTCATAGTTTCTTCTAGTAGCTTTTTTATTTGAGGTGAAATGTTTTCAGACTTGATCTCTTGGCTATTATAATTGATAGTTTGAGAGCTGACTGTGAGCTCTTCATTTATTGACATATAGTTTAAAGGCTTCAAGTTTGGATTGTGAAATACATTTTTCTTCTTCCTTAAAACAGGAATATGAATTAGTGATCTCTGATAGCTGTAAATATGGCCTTATGGTTTTATGTTCTTTGTTATTTGCTTTCCCTGGGCTGAACCAGTTCTTGATTCCCGTTTTGTTTTCCATTGTAAGGAGTTTTTTAGATTCATCGCAAATTGAACCTCCCATTGAGTTTGTAAATATGTGTGTAAAGACGCTAAAATAATATAATATGCAAAATATCACTAAAAATTATATAATTTGTGGGCTTCCCTGGTGGCTCAGATGATAAGGAATCTGCCTGCAATGAAGGATTCAATCCTTGGGTCAGGAAGATACGCTGGAGGAGGGCATGGCAACCCACTCCAGTATTGTTGCCTGGAGAATCGCCATGGACAGGGTAGCCTGGCTGACTACAGTCCATGAGGTTGCAAAGAGTTGGACATGACCAAGCACAGCACAGCACAGCAATTATGATCTGAAGGGTTAAACTTACAAAATAATTCTTTGGTTGCCATATTGTTTGTATTATTTTTTTTTTAATTTAGCTCCTTTTTTCCTCTAGATAGTTAATGTCAAAATTAGTTATGACTTGGATAACATGGAACAGTAAATATAGAAAGTAATTTTTCAGTTGCCATTTTTCATGTGTAATTTTTGTTTGAATACCTCTTTTTGGAGGAAATGAGTTCCTAATAGTTGAATTACATAATCTCATTCTGCATTTAAAAGAAATAATTTATACAATGAAAGCTTAAAATAAGCATAAAACTCTAAGCTTTTGTATGTTATTTAAAATTTTGGGCTACAACATGCTATGTAGTTCCTAGTTTCTGTGGCATGGGTAGTAATTTGTATGTGTGTAAGTACGCAGTTGAGGCTGATTCTTTGCAACCCTGTGGACTGTAGCTTGTTAAGCACCTCCGTCCTTGGAATTTTCCAGACAAGAATGCTGGAGTGGGTTGTTGCCATTTGTTGACTACTGGAAAAACTGTAGCTTGACTAGACAGACCTTTGTTGGCAAAGTAATATCTCTTCTTTTTAATATGCTGTCTAGGTTGGTCATAACTTTTCTTCCAAGGAGCAAGCGTCTTTTAATTTCATGGCTGCAGTTACCATCTGCAGTGATTTTGGAGCCCCCAGAAATAAAGTCTCTCACTGTTTGCATTGTTTCCCCATCTATTTGTCATGAAGTGATGGGACCAGATGGCATGATGTGCGTTTTCTGAACTTGTTGAGTTTTAAGCCAACTTTTTCACTCACCTCTTTCACTTTCTTCAAGAGGCTCTTTAGTTCTTCCCTTTCTGCCATAAGGGTGGTGTCATCTGCATATCTGAGGTTATTGATATTTCTCCCAGCAATCTTGATTCCAGCTTGTGCTTTATCTAGCCCAGCATTTCGCATGGTGTATCTGCATATAAGTTAAATAAGCAGGATGACATTATACAGCCTTGATGTACTCCTTTCTCGATTTGAAACCAGTCTGTTGTTCCATGTCCAGTTCTAACTGTTGCTTCTTGACCTGTGATTGGAGTGAATGATAGTCGCTCAGTTGTGTCCAGCTCTTTGTGACCCCATGAACTGTGGCCTGCCAGGCTCCTCTGTCCATGGAATTCTCCAGGCAAGAATACTGGAGTGGGTTCCCGTTTCCTCTCCAAGTGATTGAAAAGTGTTGGATTAGAACCTAGGCAGTGGACTCTATATTCTGGCCTCTTAATCCCGATGTAATATAGTGTTGTATTCATCCTTGTATGAAGTGGATTGTAAGTATACATTGAACAAAATTGAAAAGGGCGTCCCATGACAACTGGAAAGATTTAAGTGGTATAGCTAAATGTTTGGGCAATGTGAAAGTTTCAGTTGAGGGTGAAAGTTTAGAGGCCACACATATAATATGTAGACCAAACATTAATTATAGACATCATCTGTTTGATACTTGGTGTTTTGGAGCTAAATACCACTCAAAGTCAGTATCGTATGTAGATACATTTTTGAAGAAGCATAGCAAAGTGTGGTAGCTGCTGCTTAGAGCTCTGAAGCATGTTACAACAATTAAATGGTTTCTCTTTATATAAAATTTAAGCCTGCATCCACAGTTCTTCCAGACTGTCCCATTCCCTGCAGTAGTAATAATAGCTTGATAATCATAATGTGCCAGAATTTGGCATTTCCCCAGAATTCTGATCACTAACCCTATTAGCACTTAACTTTCTACTTCTTTGAGAAAAGCCGAGTCATCCTAAATAACTCTTTACTCTTAAATTATGTGGTTTGGCCAGTAGAGAAAGTATCCTTCTGATTTACTGAAGCAATTGCCTTGAAACCTTTGGGGGATTAAGGATTTCTTTTTCGCCTTTACTCTTAGCTGAACTGTGAGGACATCAAAATAAAACACAAAACATCTTATTTTTTCTATCTGCTGGAGCCAGTGGAAGAGATGGTGATGATGTCTTAGTGATTAGCTTGATGACAGGTAGATGAGAGGGTTCATGTAATACAAATTTTTGAACCATAATTTCATTTTTATGTCAGGTATTTAATACTACTGAAGATGTCTCCTCCAAGGCAGTAAAACATTTATATCCATATGTCACAATACTTAGAGAAGTTTATCATTGAGTCCTTAAGCATTTTGTTTTACATAATATAAAAGAAAATTTTATTTGCTGCTATCTTTGTATCTATACAGATAACCACATTGCTCGTTTCTTTTTCATATAGATGGTGTGTTGAATTTATGGCGTTTTCAATTGCATGTAGTTATAATTAGCTCTGTCTTTATTTGTTCCTAGTGGAAAGTGTTTTGTTTTGTTTTGTGTTTCCCCTCAAATGGATTTAGACAATATTTCTAGATGCAAAGTCTCCATGTCAGGAATTAGCCCTTCTATTCATACAGGCTATCTTCTAATTTCTTAGGTAATAAATGTTTCTGAAAGCCAGTTGACAGAGTCTCATCCCAGAGAACTTCCCCCCGCCGCCCCCCAGAGAACTTTATTATATATTCTCTAATTTCATTTGGCTTGTCAATAATATATTTCTAACATTCTGTTCATATTCTTTAATATTGGCTGTTTCTTTCATATTAAACATGTTTTGACCAGCTTAGATTGAGTGAGCTTCTAATTGAGGCCAAGGATTTCACATTAAATCTAATGATTTCTATTCTCTTTGCCTGTTGATGGTTGCTTTTTATCATGAGTCTGTAGCTTCTTTTTTCCCTTTTCTATTTATTTTTTATCCAGTACAGTTAAGTGGTAATTTTCATGTATTTGTCAACAGGAAACCCTTGGAAAGGGTTGAAAAACTATTTATAAGTACAGTTATCATCTAAAGATATAGATGGAAGAGCTTATGGTTGAAGGATGCTCAGAGCTTGAGCCTTCTCTGAACATCTCTCCATTTCATCAGTGAGTTATTTCTTCTTTCATGTGAAAGGCATCTAAATCTTTCCTGCCTTCAGATGCCTTTGAAGAGCGAGGCCATAAATCGAGCAGTGTAGGAGAAAGGAGGTAAGTGAAGGGAAAAGAGGAGCAGATTTGCTTGACTCATGTTATGAGGAGCTGGTACTGGGTTACTTTCAGTTGTGCAGCATGTTGCTTGATTCCATTATAGGCTCTGTATTCCCTTACTTATTCATTGATTCCCCGACCATCTGTGTAAACCCATGCCAGAGAGTGTCTTTTGTTCTAAAATTTCTACTTTCAGTTTTTGGAAGATTGCTGCTTATTAGTAAAACAGAAGTATTTTAGATGAATCTGTTTCCCCTACCTTCTTATTCTTTGAAAAGATGTAACAACGGATGTTGGGATATACAGAGGACAAGTCTTCCTGTATTTGAACCAACCAAATAACACGTATCTTAAACTTCGCTAAGGGTGTTTGGGGGGTTTGACATTTGATGTTAAAGGAGTCTTTCCTGGGTCACAGAGCTTTCAGGTATTTTATGATTGGATTGCTGTAACACATGTATCCTGGTTCTAGCAGGAAGACTTACTTCCAACTCTTCTGGGAAAACAATTCAGAATTAGAAAGTTGGGCCAATACATTTGTTATGCTTTTATGAGATAATAGAGAATGTAAGAAAAAATTAAAAGTTCTTAAATGCAAAGAATAGAATTTAAGCATTCTTAGGTAAATGCATTGCTTAAGAGATAAATAGCCATTAATGAACTGAGACTAAAATGTTAATAGTTAATTTTTTGTTACTCAGCTCTTTGATTTAGAATAAGATGTAAAATACTGTATACTGACAAGATAATCAAATATCCAAGCCTTTTGATTTTGTCTGTTTATATGAATCATAAGAAAAGATTAATTTGGCACGTGTAATCAAGTAGCAGAAGCAGTTTGAAAGCTGGATACAATTGAAATATAATTGGAATTAAATAGAAAACATTTATTTCATATTTCTAAATGAGGTTTTAATTAAAGTAAAATTGATTCATCTTTTTTTTTTGACATTTCTCTGAGAAGGAAATTTGAAACATACTTCAGTTGATGGTTGGCTTTCTCTGACTTTGATTAATCACTTTCAAAGTAAGCACTAGACCAGTACAGCAATTTTATAATTATACACAAGTGAGATTATTTGAAACTTTAACGTAACTGTAAAGGAAGTTTTACATTGATCAACTTCATATAATACTGTGTATTTTTCTTTTATGATTCAAATACTTACAAGTGCTAATCTGAAAAAAGGATTCTGTTATTTTTACAAATGTTATTTAATGGAGGAAATTTTAAAACAAGAAAATTTCAAAGACATTTATCTATTAATACTGGAAACTAAGTTTTTCAGAAAACTGGCTGATGAAACTTTCAGCGTGGTTAAATATTGGAAAGAATCCAATGATTGGAGCTGACTGTAAGTTATGATTCCACACTAATGAACCAACTTGTGTTTCCCCAGAGCACTGCTAAAAATAAAACTTTGAACTGTCTGAAAGATTTGAATGACAACATAATTTGATTATTTATGATCAGAATAAAAGAACTCTCATTTGTGCATCGATTAAAAATTTTCTGAAGTGTCAAAACTGATACAAAGAGAAATTATTATCTAATAATACTGTAAAATGTGCATCTCATCCTACATATGTGTCTAGAATCATCCTTGGAAGCAAAATACTTAACTCTTGCTGAGAAACTCTTATAGAGCCTTATTGAAACCATCTCTTAAATGCAGTATCACTTTTTAAAAGTTTCTGATAAGCTCATTTCTTAGAAGAAAATTTTTTCATCACTCATACCATATAAAATAAGTAAGAAAATGTTTAATACCATAGTAAACTTTTGAAAACATCAATTAACTTTTATACTGAGGTACTTGCTTCATCTCTTTTAAGAGATGAGAAAAAAGGAAAGTGCTATTTAATGGTAGAATAAGGATATTGTTTTCAGTACTAAAATAAAACAAAGGTTATCAGAATCTTTGTAAAGAAAATGCATTTGACTTTTAATAGTTAAGTATATACCACAATTAAGTTTAAGAGGAAAAGTTAAGCTTTTCATAATGTTAATAATTATGTAATACTTCCCTTATAGGTTACGAATTTAAACTTCTTTGTGTTTCATTTTTAATTTTTAAAACTGTAGATTCAAGTCTTTCATAACAGACTATCAAACTTTATACTTGCTGTTTCCTTATTTTTACTTGCCTTTTATTATATATTCATTCCATTTTTTAAATGATGCTGCATATTTAATGAAAGAAAGTTTTTTAAAAGGAAGTGTTGCCAATCAGTCTAAATTTGTTACAGTTAAAATTTGATGGTCTACAGACAATTTATAATCCTTTTCTTGTTATAAAATGTTGTCAAATTTATAGTAGTATCAGTTAGAAAGTTTATGGAAACATTGTTTAAGGTGGTTTAAAATAGAACTAAATCTTTAATTTGAATTTGATGGCACCTGTTTTCATTTTGTTCCCCCGGCAACACCACTGGTACCAAAATTGCCCATAGACCACCCTGGTTTTTGAGAAGAATGAAATCATTCTGAGTTTTTTTATTTCATCCTTTTACTGACTAAATATTTAAACAGAGTTATAAAACATCTGTCAGAGTTTGTGAACTCACTTTGGAGTAAGAGTTTAGGACACAAAATTGGAAGTTTTGCATTAAAAAATCTCTGGCTAATTTTAGTTTGTCTTTCTTAGTTATGAAAATTTTTATTAGAATTAGAAATTAGAAAAGTAGTTGACAGCAATAATAAAAAAAGAACTTAGAATGTCATCTTGGAAAGCTGTGCTTCCTTTCATTTGTTTGCTAACAGTTGAGATTTTTTAAAAAAGCAGCATGATCTATTTTCTTGAACTTTCTGAGGAGTCAAGGTATGTGAACTAAGGCTTATAGGATTGAGGCTCCTGTGGGAAAGAGGTGAAGCCAGCAAAAATGTTTCCTTGTCTATTAGGATCTGTATTGTATTTTTCTGCTGTATTATTATTATTATTATTATTTTATTGAAGGATAATTGCTTTACAGAATTTTGTTGTTTTCTGTCAAACCTCAACCTGAATCAGCCATAGGTATACATATGTCCCCTCCCTTTTGAACCTCCCTCCCATCTCCTGCCCCATCCCACCCCTCTAGATGGATACAGAGCCCCTGGTTGAGTTTCCTGAGCCATACATCTGCTGTATTGTTGATTCATTTGTTTGGGACATCATGAAATGTCATTATTCTTTTGTAGTTGTGGGTAATTGAGACTTACATGCAGTAAAACAAGTGGCTGAAAATAATTAATTTTGCATGTCTGGAGAATTGAGTGTCTTATAATATGCAAGGTAAGTCAGCCATGTTAGATTAACATGTATGTTTCTGGCAATTTCCTTGATCATGTGGGATTTATTCCTGTGTTTCCAAAGAAAAATTCATGTGGTAAAGTATTGGTTTACTTTGAAAAGAACTTCATATATAGATGAGAGAATCTTTGATTTATTTGAATTTGGCTTTTTAAATTTTTTTGGCATAGGTTCTGTCTTGCCATGAAAGTATTTGTAGGAGTCTGGGTTCCTAAACCTGACTAGATTGGGTAGAGCTTGACAGAGAACCAGTAAAGACTCTAAATATTTGACATCTCTTAAAAGTGTTATTATGCTGCTCTTTATAAATAATTTAAAAATTTTTCTTAATAAGGAGCATGTGGCTGAATAAACACCCCTCTTCCCCAAGTTTTCTATTATACTACTTTTTGTATATATTACTAGGTTAATATAGGAAATGTCCTTGGATGAATCAGAATTTCTTGGTATTATTTTTTGACAATTGCCAAAACCATTGTGTCAGGGTAAGATCATTCCGGTTTAAATAGAATGTTATTTGAGTGAAGGATAAATTTTCTTCAATTTTAAACTAGTTATTAGAATATATTTACTTTACATTGTTCATTCATTTAGAAGAGAGTGGAAGAATGTGTGTTAATTTTCCCTGTAAATCTTGATGGCTTATTTAACCAACTACTTCAGTGAAATATAAGTCCCTGGTGGCGTTTAAAAAGTTCAGCTGCTTCATTGAGTAATAACGTGGTGGAATGGAAAGAAATGACTTTGAAGTCAGATCTTTAGGTTTAGGTTTCCAGTCTCTCTAAACCATGGACTATCTCTGTGACATAAAAATCTTTAACCTCAGTTGTATCATCTGTTGAAAAGCAGATGTAATCTTTCCTAAAGTTGTTGCGTGACTTAAATGAAAAACTAGAAAAAGTCACCTTGCATAGTGTCTGACTCAACAGCAGAAAGTTAATATTAGTGCACACTCATCCCTGCACCCTTCATTCTTTCCATGAATTTGCTTTTCCATGCTGAGTGCCCCAGCAAGAAAGTAAGAGTCCATGTAATTACAAGACCGTGCGTCCTAGAGGGATTTAAGGTAGGGCCGAGGATTCTTGTGTCTGGGATTATTTTACTTCAGCAAACACTTCTGAGGGAAATCCCCAAAGCCAGAGATTATTTTCTCTCACCTCTTAATCATTTATGCTTTCGTTGAATTTGTTACTCCTTTTCATCTCTTTTCAATCAGTATGGAAAGCATCCTTATGCATAGTAATATAAGATATCCTTGAAGGGAGCACTTTATGAGGTGTCCATGTATGCACCCAAACCAAATAAAGTTGGGCTAAAAGAAGCCCCCAGTGGCTCAGATGGTAAACAGTCTTCCTGCAACGTGGGAGACTTGGGTTTGATCCCTAGGTCGGGAAGGTCCCCTGGAGGAGGGCATGGCAACCCACTCCAGTAACCTTGCCTGGAAAATCCCATGGATGGAGGAGCCTGCTAGGCTACAGTCCATGGGGTCACAGAGTCGGACACGACTGAGCGACTTCACTTTCACTTTTCGCTTTTCACTTACTACTATTCCTGCTACTGATACTACCACTGCCACCACAAGCACTGAGACAATTTACTGAGTTTTTACTAGGTACTCGGGACTGTTCCGTGTGGAGTATATGAATTTTGGTTCTTTCAATAGTCTTATGAGAGGGAGATACAATCGTTAACTCTGTTTTACACATCGGGAAAACCTGAATCTAGAGAAGCTGGTACTACAGATGGTGGAGCCTTTCTCTTACCCTAGACAGTTGAGTGTCACTAAGCTTTACTTTTCCAATTAAAAAAATTTAGATTTTCACTTTTTAATTAATAACATTAAAATGTCCCTCTAATATTGGTAATTTCAACCATAAGATAAAGCAAGTTTAATATATCTCTGTTTTCTATTTACAAAGTAAAGGTTTGTATATAAATCATAGCTCTTGTTTAATTTACTGCGACTTGGGGATTTGGGATCACTGAAACAAACTTATTTTTTGATGGTGAAACCTTTGAGGAGAGCCTTCATATTTTCACTGGGTTCCCTTTTCTTATAAGGGAAGAGGATGTTTTGAAAGAATGAGCTATCAAAATTAAGAACCACATTATATTGTTTATTTGCTTTTATTTTTACTGACTATAGAATTATCAAAAATTAATGTTGGTATTTCCATTTTTTTTTGCTTTATTATTAGTTCAGATACTGTTTGGTTATAGAAAGCAAAAATTGAGTGGCTTGTCTATTAATGTACAACCTTCATTCTTTGCTTCATTCAGGCTTCATTCATGATTCATTCTTTCATGCATTTTTCCCCCAAACATTCATTTACCACCTACTCCATGCTAGCGCAATGTGTAGATATGGAGGGATAAAAAAATAGGAATAAAAGAACAATCCTCTTACTTAAATAGCTTACAGTCTAAGATAAATATATTGGGAAGCAAGTGTTTATAGCACATTTTGATAAATACTGTGGTAATTTATGTCTCAGTTCAGTTCAGTCTCTCAGTCGTGTCTGACTCTTTGCTACCCCATGGACTGCATCGTGCCAGGCTTCCCTGTCCATCACCAACTCCCAGAGTTTACTCAAACTCATGTCCATCAAGTCGGTGATGCCATCCAACCATCTCATCCTCTGTTGTCCTCTCTGCTCCTGCTCTCAATCTTCCCCAGCATCAGGGCCTTTTCAAATGAGTCAGCTCCTTGCGTCAGGTGGCCAAAGTACTGGAGTTACAGCTTCAGCATCAGTCCTTCAAATGCATATTCAGGACTGATTTTCTTTAGGTTGGATCTCCTTGCAGTCCAAGGGACTCTCAAGAGTCTTCTCCAACACCACAGTTCAAAAGCATCAATTCTTCGGCGCTCAGCTTTCTTTATAGTCCAACTCTCCCATCCGTACATGACTCCTGAAAAACCATAGCTTTGACTAGACGGGCCTTTGTTGGCAAAGTAATGTCTCTGCTTTTTAATATGCTGTCTAGGTTGGTCATAACTTTTCTTCCAAGGAGCAAGCATCTTTTAATTTCATGGCTGCTGTCACCATCTGCAGTGATTTTGGAGCCCTCAAAAATAAAGTCTGACACTGTTTCCACTGTTTCTCCATCTATTTGCCATGAGGTGATGGGACTGGATGCCATGATCTTTGTTTTCTGAATGTTGAGCTTTAAGCCACCTTTTTCACTCTCCTCTTTCACTTTCATCAAGAGGCTCTTTAGTTCTCCTTCCCTTTCTGCCATAAGGGTGGTATCATCTGCATATCTGAGGTTATTGATATTTCTCCCAGCAATCTTGATTCCAGCTTGTGCTTCATCCAGCCAGCGTTTCTCATGATGTACTCTGCATATAAGTTAAATAAGCAGGGTAACAATATACAGCCTTGATGTACTCGTTTTCTTATTTGGAACCAAGAAAAGGAAATTTATGTCTGCTCCTGCTACTGCTGCTAAGTCGCTTCAGTCATGTCCGACTCTGTGCAACCTCATAGACGGCAGCCCACCAGGCTCCCCTGTCCCTGGGATTCTCCAGGCAAGAACACTGGAGTGGGTTGCCTTTTCCTTCTCCAGTGCATGAAAGTGAAAAGTGAAAGTGAAGTCGCTCAGTCTAGGTAATGATAAAACTCAGCCTTTTTGGTAGTTAGGGTAACTGTAGGTATAGTGTGTGAAGTCCTCAAGAAACTTAAATCCTTTGCAGGAACACAGATGAGGTTGTAGTACAAGGTAAGGTTTTTCCAATCAGAAAAAGTGGCCTGTGTAAAGAGAGACACAGAACTACATTCTCTAGGACCCTAAATAGTTTTCAAGGGCTGTAGAATGGGCAGTGTGGTTATGGATCATTTATGTATGTGGTGGTGTTGATGTAGGAGAGAAAAGCAGTTGTTACGTCACGAAGTCTTGAATTTTGTCCTGGGAGTTTTCATTTCTTTCCTCAAGTTTATGGAGCGCTGTAGGAAAAATTAAGGCACAGTGATAACATCTCATTCTTCTTTTGGTTACATTACTAATGGCAGCAGTGTAGGAAATGGATTAGGATGGAGCAGGACTAAAATTAGGAAGACCCTTCAAGAAACTTCCAGTAATCTAAGTGAGAAATGGTGAAAGTGTGGGTTAAGCTCTGGTGATAGAAAGGGACAGAATAGAAAGGGACAGAATTAAGAGATACAAAGGTGGTAAAGTGAACAGGGTAAGGTCAGTGTTTTAGAACCACACTGAACCAAACTGTCAAGTTGTGAATTTAAATATATGTCTATGGCATGTATGTAATTCATCCACACAGGTTTGTTTTGAAGCATTTTCCTCTTTTCAAAGATACCTCTATTCTGTTTTCTATATTTCTTCACTGCCTCTATTTCCGAAACACAATTTTGGAAACAGGCCCACTGTGTTTTTCTTTCCTTTAGTCATAAATTAATGGTAGCAGTGCCAAATAGAGCTGCAAACAAAAATTAAATTTATACTTGCTTAGATTTACCTGTGTCATTGAGATGGTTAGATGGCATTGCCAATTCAATGGATGCGTTTGAGCAAACTCCAGGAGACAGTGGGAGGATGGAGGAGCCTGGTGTCCTGCAGGCCGCGGGGTCGCAGAGTCAGACGTGACTTCACGACTGATCAACAGGAGTGCAGTTCTGTCTCTACTGGCGCTCTTTATTTCCTTGTGTGAATTCAGGTTACTGTCCAGTGTTCTTTATTTCAGCCTGGAGTTCTCCCTTTAACATTTCTTATAGGTCTGTTGACAGTGAGTTTTCTCCGTTTTCATCCATCTGAGAATGTCATAATTTCTTCTTCATTTTTGAGAAGGGAGGGATGTCCCAGGTAGTAGTGATTCCCCCCCACCCCGACCCCCAAGTGGTAATGAGGAAGAGAAGAGAGGAGGGAAGGAGAAACATAGTGTGGTGTGTTGGCCTACTGTTCCTGGACGACTGGTTGTATGTTGGGGACCTATTACATTGGTCAAGGACTTCAAGGTAAAAGATCTTCCCTTGGAAGCTTAGAATTCTGGCGGGAGGAGGGGTGGATGAATATGGCTAAGGAACTAGTCCTAAGAAATCAATTTGGGGCTACTTGTCAGAACTGATATGGAGAGAGCTATTATATCACATGCTTTGGACATCAGATATCAAAATCTATGGCTTTTTTTTTAAGTCATAACATACAACAAATGTGTGTTACCTGTAAGATTTTTTGTCTGTGAGAAACAATAACTGTGCAGATCTTTAGTTCTTCACTCTTCATTGGTAACAAACACATAAAGTAAAATTTACCATCTTAAACAGTTCAGTAGTGTTAAATGTATTCATTTGGTTGTGCAGCGGCTCTCCAGAGCTTTTATCTTGCAAACTGGAAACTCTGTACCTGTTTAAACAGCTCTCATATCCCTTCAACCCCAGTGACTAGTAACACATATTCTGCTTCCTGTTTCTGTGATTTCGACTACTTTGAGGATACCTGATACAAGGAACCATCAAGTATTTGTCTTTTTGTAACTGGCTTATTTTGCTTAGCATGCCATTCTCAAGATTCATATATATTGTAGCATATACCAACATTTCCTTTCTTTTTATGGCTGAGTAATATTCCATTATAATATATATCACATTATATTTATCCATCCATCCTCTTCACTTATTTTTTTTCATTTTTCTTTTTTTCATCAATTTAAAATTTTAAGTATGGGTTATCCTTCTTGTTCACTTACTGAGTTTCTTTATCTCAAGATTTTAACTTACTAAAGGATATTAACCACTTGTCTGACATGTTATTTGCAAGTCATATTAATGGTTATTTTTTCCACCTGTTTTTCTGCTAAATTGCTACTCTATGTATTGCCATATCATTTATACAGTTAGAGAGCTTTGCATTATTTTATTGCTTTCCTTAGATATTTAATTGATTGAAAGTTTTAAAAACCTGTTAAAGGAGTTAAATAATTACCAGTAATGAGACCAGCAATTCTTTTCCAATGGCATAGAAACTGTACTGCACAGGTTTAAATTATAGCACCTAACACTGCCTCTAGGCTTGTGACTTTATAACTTTTCAACTGAGCAATGCTTAATTTGTTATGAAAGTGAAAGAAAAGTTAACTAATTCCATCAAAATTGTACTGCTGACATCTGTTCCTGATAAAATTTTAGTAATATGATAAGAATTAAAAGCATTGTGTTTCTGATTCCCACAATAGTAAACTGTCAATGACTTGTCTTTCCTTTGTGAATCATGTATATATGTGAGGTGTTATTAAGTCCAAATGGAAAAGAAATGGCATGCTGAGGGGCACTGAATCAATTGAGTTTCTTTCTGAAACTAATTTTCTTAGAGTACCTGTTCTACTTGTTAAATAGGTTATATTTTGCTCATTGAATTTTGCAGAGTAATTAAAAATTATATGAAAGAATTAAAAAAATATATTTTGAGGATAATTTTTTCTAAAGCCATGTAATATTTTAACATACACAAGTCATTGTTTTAAATCTGTTTTTCACTCTGTAGCATATGATGAATTGTTTAGATTTTCCTTAGATTACTAGTAGTTGAAGAAGAGATAAGGCCTTTGATGTCAAAATTTGTTTGGAGTTAATGAAGGTATATGAGTGCTCTTGAAACCAAACTCTGGTGGTAGGAAAGAAGAAAGCAGTTCTTCAAAAGAAGATGCCTGATTAAGGTGATGGAAAAAAAGGGAAGAATCAGAAAGAAAGAGTCAAATAGAGAGGGAGGAAAGGAGAGTGAGTAGTTAACAGAGGGTGTAGTTGGTGTTGGGGCCTTCTGGGGACTTAGGCTTTTTAACTTCATACATAGGTGAGGTGGTTGCCTTTGATCTCCCAGAACCAGGAATGGAGTTGTTTGACCAGGTATTTTAGTGTTGCTTTAAACTGCTGTTGTTGCTGAGCAACTCTGTCGCTGGTGCATCCACTAGGGTTATCACCAAAAAAAAACCCTGCAGATGCTAATCTCAGGAACACATGCTTTTCACATAACTCTCCAGGCTAGTCTCCGTGACTTGTATCAAGCATATGTGGTTCAGTAGCCCATTTTCTTTCCATTGTGCAATCCAGCCTTGGTAGGCAAGCACAGTACTTGAGTTACTGTGTCTCCTACAACTTAGCTAAACCCATTTATTACCTGTAGTAAATTGATGTTCTGGGATAGGTAATAGTCTGTGGTCATGGCTTCTGTTCAAATTCATATTTTTATTTCTTCCCCTGTTTTCCTATTGTGACATTAGGTAAGATATCAGTTCTTTTAAACTTCACCTTCCTTGAGTACAAAATGCACATGAAAGACTGTTTGAGTCACAGGCTTGGAAGGATTATGTGGGGAGTTCTGTGGGAGGGATCCAGGAAGAAGTTGTAACATAGGCATCCTAGTCTCATTTCCATCTTCATTGTGATTGCTTGTTTCTCCTTTCTTTATCATTCTAGCCTTTAGTTTCATAAAGAAGTCTTTAAAAATCACATAAACATACTCTCAGATGCCTGTGTTTTCAGCATTTTAATTCTGAGTACTTTATCTGATCAATTTTTGAATAATGGGATGATATAACATTTTAATTAAAACATTTTTCTATAGAAATGAAGAATTTCAGTAACATATTCTGAGTATCGCTTCAGGATCATGTTCTGTGGTTGAATCTAAAGATTTTATATAGCATTTATTTTAATACTAGCTTACTGCTAGAGCTGTTTGGTAATATAGGAGTTAATGTGTGTTCAGTACTCAGCACAGTACCTGGCCCTTAGGAAGCACTGAGTGCAGGCTTCCCACTGTCGTTGTCAGCATTGTTGCCATCAGGAGCAGTCCTTCCTGACTGATGTGTATATGTATGTATAATAGCGCTTATGCTCCAACATCATTCTCCTTTCCCTGCCTTACCTTTTTTCCTTAGCTCTTAATAACTACTTTATGTTTTGTTCATTTATTCATTTATGTGCTTATTATCTCCCCCCGTTTCAGTATACACTCTTCAAAGGCAAAGATTATTTTCTTCATGATTTATCTCTAGTACCTAGAAGAGAGTATATTGCATAGTGTAAATTTTTGATAAATGGATGAATGAGTAAATGACTCAGTACTAAAAGGAAGGTCGGGCTTTGTTGTTTTCCCAACTAGAACTGTCTCCCAAAATTAAATGTAGCATATGACATTTCATTGACAAAAAATCCAGAGAATTAACCCTTGGGGTTTTCCCAGAAGGTAAACCGGAAAATTTTCTCCTTTTTCTTAAATTCGCGTACACTTGCCAGAAGCACCTGGAATATATTAGGAATTCCATATAATTTCAGCAATATTTTAACCTCCATCAACAGCAGCATCCTCCCCCCTTGCCTTTATCATTGTCCAACTGTTATCATTTAGTATTTTTTTTTTTAATTCCAGTTTTTGTTGAAGAAATTTATGAGATTCTTGTGTCCTATTTCAAGGTTCTTTACTCCAGGTGAAGAAGAAAGACTTCTCTTAACTCCTTCCCTTCATCTTACCCTTTCAAGATAAGAATTCCTGTTTCCGCATTCTTTCTTTTCCGCATTCACTTAATATGCAGGTTTCAATTTGTACTTGACCTAATTCCCACAAAACACTCATTTTCTTTTTCTATTATATTAATATTTGCTGTATCAACTGAATACAGTTATGTGCCCATTCAGGGCTAGTCTTAAACCAAAAACAGAACAACAGGCTGTTATGTGATTTAATCGACACAGAAGATCCCAGCCCTCGCATACACAAACACACACACTTGGCCAGAGACTGAAAGCAAAATAATATTTGTGTTAAGTTCCTACTGCTTCCTAAGGTTCTTATCCCCCTCTCTGCCTTCGTCCTTCCCTCTCTTTTTTCTGTTTTGTTTTATGAGAATTCCCACCAGCTAACTTAATTCCTCTTTTACACCCCAATTCCGTTGGGTCTGTTTTCAAAATGCAGCCAAAATCTGACTGGGTCTCATCACCTGTAGCACTACCAGCCTGTAGAGACTATTGTCACCTTTCACCTGGATTATTACAATAGCCTCTGAACTGGTCTCTTTGCCTCTACCTGTGATTTTATAGCTTTCTTAATATTAAATTGTACCCTTCTTATGAAATTCATTCCTAAGTTACTTTCTGGTTTTTAAAAATGTTTGAATTATTTTTTCAATTTTTCTTTAAAAGATACTCAGCATGAAGAAAGGCTACTGACTCCTATGTATTTTATCCTATGTATATTCACTTATTAATTTCATTTGGAGTAACAGGCAACCTTGGCCTTGGAATGCGGAATGAAGCAGGACAAAGACTAATAGAGGTTTGCCAAGAAAATGCACTGGTCATAGCAAACACCCTCTTCCAACAACACAAGAGAAGACTCTACACATGGACATCACCAGATGGTCAACACTGAAATCAGATTGATTATATTCTTTGCAGCCAAAGATGGAGAAACTTTATACAGTCAACAAAAACAAGACCAGGAGCTGACTGTGGCTCAGATCATGAATTCCTTATTACCAAATTCAGACTTAAATTGAAGAAAGTAGGGAAAATCGCTAGACCATTCAGGTATGACCTAAATCAAATCCCTTATGATTATACAGTGGAAGTGAGAAATAGATTTAAGGGCCTAGATCTGATAGAGTGCCTGATGAACTATGGAATGACGTTCGTGACATTGTGCAGGAGACGGATCAAGACCATCCCCATGGAAAAGAAATGCAAAAAAGCAAAATGGCTGTCTGGAGAGGCCTTACAAATAGCTGTGAAGAGAAGAGAGGCAAAAAGCAAAGGAGAAAAGGAAAGATATAAGCATCTGAATGCAGAGTTCCAAAGAATAGCAAGAAGAAATAAGAAAGCCTTCTTCAGCAATCAGTGCAAAGAAATAGAGGAAAACAACAGAATGGGAAAGACTAGAGCTCTCTTCAAGAAAATTAGAGATACCAAGGGAACATTTCATGCAAAGATGGGTTCGATAAAGGACAGAAATGGTCTGGACCTAACAGAAGCAGAAGATATTAAGAAGAGGTGGCAAGAATACACAGAAGAACTGTACAAAAAAGATCTTCATGACCCAGATAATCATGATGATGTGATCACTAATCTAGAACCAGACATCTTGGAATGTGAAGTCAAGTGGGCCTTAGAAAGCATCACTACTAACAAAGCTAGTGGAGGAGATGGAATTCCAGTTGAGCTGTTTCAAATCCTGAAAGATGATGCTGTGGAAGTGCTGCACTCAATATGCCAGCAAATTTGGAAAACTCAGCAGTGGCCACAGGACTGGAAAAGGTCAGTTTTCATTCCAATTCCAAAGAAAGGCAATGCCAAAGAATGCTCAAACTACCGCACAACTGCACTCATCTCACATGCTAGTAAAGTAATGCTCAAAATTCTCCAAACCAGGCTTCAGCAATACGTGAACCGTGAACTCCCTGATGTTCAAGCTGGTTTTAGAAAAGGCAGAGGAACCAGAGATCAAATTGCCAACATCCGCTGGATCATGGAAGAAGCAAAAGAGTTCCAGAGAAACATCTATTTCTGCTTTATTGACTGTGCCAAAGCCTTTGACTGTGTGGATCACAATAAACTGTGGAAAATTCTGAAAGAGATGGGAATACCAGACCACCTAACCTGCCTCTTGAGAAATCTGTATGCAGGTCAGGAAGCAACAGTTAGAACTGGACATGGAACGACAGACTGGTTCCAAATAGGAAAAGAAGTACGTGAAGGCTGTATATTATCACCCTGCTTATTTAACTTCTGTGCAGAGTACATCATGAGAAACGCTGGACTGGAAGAAACACAAGCTGGAATCAAGATTGCTGGGAGAAATATCACTAACCTCAGATATGCAGATGACACCACCCTTATGGCAGAAAGTGAAGAGGAGCTAAAAAGCCTCTTGATGAAAGTGAAAGAGGAGAGCGAAAAAGTTGGCCTAAAGCTCAACATCCAGAAAACGAAGATCATGGCATCCGGTCCCATCACTTCATGGGAAATAGATGGGGAAACAGTGGAAACAGTGTCAGACTTTATTTTTTAGGGCTCCAGAATCACTGCAGATGGTGACTGCAGCCATGAAATTAAAAGACGCTTACTCCTTGGAAGACAAGTTATGACCAACCTAGATAGCATATTCAAAAGCAGAGACATTACTTTGCCGACTAAGGTCCATCTAGTCAAGGCTGTGGTTTTTCCTGTGGTCATGTATGGATGTGAGAGTTGGACTGTGAAGAAGGCTGAGCGCCGAAGAATTGATGCTTTTGAACTGTGGTGTTGGAGAAGACTCTTGAGAGTCCCTTGGACTGCAAGGAGATCCAACCAGTCCATTCTAAAGGAGATCAGCCCTGGGATTTCTTTGGAAGGACTGATGCTAAAGCTGAAACTCCAGTACTTTTGCCACCTCATGCGAAGAGTTGACTCATTGGAAAAGACTCTGATGGTGGGAGGGATTGGGGGCAGGAGGAGAAGGGGACGACCGAGGATGAAATTGCTGGATGGCATCATGGACTCGATGGACGTGAGTCTGAGTGAACTCCGGGAGTTGGTGATGAACAGGGAGGCCCCGCGTGCTGTGATTCATGGGGTCGCAAAGAGTCGGACATGACTGAGCGACTGAACTGAACTGAACTGAACTGAATCCTAGTAATCTTTTACTGGTATGTTTCAGGTTTTCGAGGCATACAGTCAGTCATACCAATAAAATAAAACACACTTTTCTTCTTCTTTTCTAATGTCATACTGATTATTCCATCATTTTATCTTATAGAACATGCTAGGCCATATAAAAATAATGAATGATAATGATAATAGAGGCACACCTGTTATTAGAAATAGTTTCAGCATTTCATTGAGTTTAAAATAACGTTTGCATTTTTGTCTTTTTGTATATTTTGCTACACATATGTACTTAAATGGATAAGGAAAAGCTGTTGAGTTTTGGCAAATATTTTTTCAGCATCTGAGTTTCTTTCTTTAGTTTCATGAGCTCTATATACATTTTTCTTTTTTTTGTTCAGGGTCAATTATTTTTGGTTAAAGGTTGTTACAATGTCCTTTGCATTTCAAGAATTCGTGTTTAGCATGCTTTCATTCATTCTGTTATGAGTCATTTGGATTTGGTCACATATATTGAAAGATTGTATTGCTTTTAAACGTTTTGTCTTCTCTTCATAGTCTTCTTTTGAGGTCTCCATTCTGATTAACTTGCCGTTGGATAGAATCTGTTCAAATATTTTCCTCAAATGGGGTAAATTAGAGATATGCTCTGACCAAGAGAGAATAAACAGAATTAACTCTGTGTAATTTTCAAATTGACCTGTACCTCCTTCCCTCTCTCTGCTTGCCACTAGGAAGGGGTTGATGTTGTAGAATTGAGTTTTCAGAAATATGTGGGGGAAAGGAAATGGGGCTAGTGCCATGGTTAGATTTTACACAGCGTGGAGGAATGTTGTTCTTTCATGCAACAGTTGAGGCTTTTCCGAGTTGAGACCAGGGAAAGGCAGAATCAGGTGGTGGCAGGGACTGCTGCCTTCGATGCTGTCGTCCTGATGTGGGACGTGTCGTTACTCAAAAGGGACGCAGTTCACCACTGGGAAAGATTTGAAGCCCTTTAGGAACTAGGGATTGATAGACACGTCACTGGGAGCCAGGCCGGTGAGGAGATGCGGAAAGAAATCACTCTGAGGAAAAAGCTTACTGTGGTCTCTGCAGGAAAAACGGAACTGCAATCACAAGTGCCTGTTGGCTTGTAAAGGGACCCTGCCTCTGAAGTGGAACAGCGTCCTGTAGCCACGCTTCTTACCAAAAATTGTTTTTTCTTCAACAGTTGTCGCTAGAAGAAGTAAGGAAAGGAGATATCCTAGAGGTAGTTCATCACGGTGATAGCATTTGGAGAGCAATAACACTGAAGAGTGTTTAGTAATAACGCGCTAAGTTTAGACTTCTGTCCAGCTGACAGATGTCTTACTTTCATCTGTTGTGCTGTCTGCCTTCATTCTTACATTGATTCTTCCGAGTTTAGGGGAGATTTAAACTTTGTTGGGGAAGTACAATTTTCTTTTTCTTAAAGTTGACATTGACAGATATCATTACATAACTATGGTATGTTCATTGATGTATTCAGTCAGTATTTACTAAATATAAACCCTTTATTTAAGCGCTGGTAATTCATAGATGAATGAATCAGACACATTCTCTGTCTTGAAGTAGCTCACAGTTTCTGAGCGTGACATTATGTGGGTCCTTGCAAACATTCATTTGAATTTTTCTAATAGGTTCATTTACATTTGTTTAATATATAATTTAGTGTTTAGCAGGAAAGTGCTTCTAATGTACTATGTATGTGTCATTTAGCCATATAGCAGCTTTACGAATGCACTGATTTAATTATTTCTTGGACCTTACATGTTTCTTTAAGCTGAAAGTCTAGGCCTGACATGTTTTTGTTTATTCTAAAACTGTTTGGAACTGAATACCGTCATCTTACTTCCAGAGTCCCTGTACCTTTGAAGGACTTTTTAATGAGCTAGAGAATGGCCACCCTGCTAAGACATCAGTGGTGATTTTTGATTAGAAGTTGATACTTAAACTTCTGCATCTGGTTCTTTTGTTTAAATGAGATTGTTTGGTGCAGCAGAGCAAAACAAAAATTGAAATGTTTTATATAATCTCAGTACCTGTAATTGTCTATAAACAATCAATTCCAGTTTTACCAACTCCCAAATCTTTGGTCACCAAAGATTGTGCTAGTAACTGTTGTAATTGGTCTTTGTGGCTGTGTGTTTAAATATTGGAAATGGGACTTTAATATGAACATGAAGTAAATCTTAACCACAGAGGCACACACAGCTTCCAGTATAATATAGAGCAGGAAAGAGACACATGTAAACAGACATATTCCTCATCTTAATATGTGGAGCCGTGCTTCCATAGAATTGCATTCAGTGTTTATACAGAGAGAGCTGACAATGAAAAACTGCTGTTCCCATGGTTTTACTGTGTATTTTGATCTCTAGGTTATTTACTTTTTCTAAATGTGTAGAAATGGTATTAAAGAGTGCTGTTATCAGTTAAATTTTTAATTGAATAATAAAAAGTTGTTTAATGGGGTAGATGTCACACACCTTCATTTACCTTAGGAGAGAAAGGTTTTTGTTGAGAAAAAATGATTTAAAAATAATAAGTAGTTTGGGATAAGAGATTCTTTGTTAAACATAGCTGCCGTGGATAGTTTAAAGCTTAAGTATGTATGATGTGGCATTGTAATTCCTGTTGCATTGGGACACTTATTATTCATAGAAATGTCTTCAATAAAAGACTTCACCGAATGGCTCTGTACAACACAAGGAGTACAATTTTCTCAGAAGCCTTTCTAACGGAAACTTATAATTTAGAAATATTAAAGCCATTCAATATAATGAATGATGATACCCACTTAATATAAAGAATGTAAATCAGTAAATTATTAATTTTAGTTAATTTTCTTTTCCAAAATGTGTTTATTAATAACTTTATAGAAATGAGAACTAATAGATGGATCTGTCCAAGTTTAGTTTCATTCAAACTTTGATTTTTAAAAGCAAAATTGTTGATTTATTTTATGTTAAACTTCTGAAAAGCAGTGAAAAGATTGTTGACCAGAGTAAGGAGGTAAATATTTTATAAGATGGTATATATTGTCAATATACCAAATAACATAAACTATACTTTTGAAGAAGCCTTAATTGAATTCTTTGGCAATGATAAAGTCTCAGTTCCTCTTTAGGTTCTAAGTAATGAAGTTCATTTATTCAGTCAGTATTTATTGAGTTCCAGACACTGTTCTCGGGCAGGAGTTATAGCACTGAATAAAACAAAACTTCCTGTCTTAATGGTATTTACATTCCAGTTGGATTAGACAAATAAGAAATGAAACAAGTACAACATACAGTATTAGACTTGGAAATTGCTAGTGGGGAATATAAAGGTCTGGTTGTACTTTTATATACCATAAGTAAGTGTTAGTCGATCAGTCGTGTCCAGCTTTTTGCCACCCCATGAACTGTATGTACCCCACCAGGCTCCTCTGTCCATGGGATTCTCCAGGCAAGAATACTGGAGTAGGTTGCTGTGTCCGCCTCCAGGATATCTTCCCAACCCAGGGATCGAACCTAGGTCTCCTGCATTGCAGGCAGATATTTTACTGTCTGAGCCATCTGTATATGGGATGATTAAAAATAACTGTGGAAGAGGAATTAATATCCCCCAATATTATATTCTCTGTGAGAGTGAGAGGCTGTGAAATAAAGGGAAAAGGTCCCTAGTTCCCTGTTCAGACACTGATTTTGTATTCAGATAAATTTGATTTATATTCCAGCCCAACTCTGGACCAGCTTGGGAAAATTATAAAATCTCTCTGACCCTCAGTTTTTTTTAGTCTTCAAAAAGGGTGAATAAAATTATCTCCTTTCCTGCTGTAAGCCTTAGAAATAATGTATATAAAGGGTCTACACAATACCTTTCCTCTTGGAGGCACTTAATAAATAGTAGGCACTTAATAAACAGTAGGCAGTATCTTCATATGAATAAGAGAGAAGGGTGGTAGGAATTATTGAGGCCTTCAGTTAATCTAGAAATTTTATAAAAGTTAATTGTTTCATTGTCATCCTGAGAGAACCTTTTCCTTAGCTACTAGCAATTGGCAGATGGAGATAATTGAGTTTTCCCGTGTTGTGTATTTACTATTGAAGATGCTAATGGGGCATAGATTAACCTCTGAAAGAAGATGATGAGGAATTAGGTATAAAACTTTGTTGTTGCCCTGGGGATTCCTGGACTTCCCTTGTGGCTCAGCTGGTAAGAATCCGCCTGCAATGCGGGAGACCTGGGTTCAATCCGTGGGTTGGGAAGCTCCCCTAGAGAAGGCAAAGGCTACCTACTCCAATATTCTGGCCTGGAGAATTCATTCCATGGACTGTATAGTCCATGGAATTGCAAAGAGTTGGACACGACTAAGCAATTTTCAGTCACTCACTCACTGGGGATTCCTATTCTCAGTATCTGATTGATATAAGCAGAAAGATTTGTAGTCTTTGTGGTTGTGTACTCAGTAACATCTGCACAGAGATATCATACTCTCTACTCCCAGAGTTGTTGGTATATGCGTTCACTACCATTTCCATGTGTTTATTTTGCCCTTGTATTATAAATTGGGAATTTTTGTGTCTGCCATAATTGGATTAAATATTCTTTAAGGCAGGGACAGTGTTTTCATCTCTGTATTCTTGGTGTGATGTCAAGGCATGGTAAATTGGTATCACTGGTGTTAGCTCCAGGAGGGCTGGAATCTTAAATTTCTTTCATTCACTAATGTATGTTAAGCATTGGGACAGTACTTCACACATAGGAAGTACACAGCAAGTATTTGTTGACTGAGTGAGTCTTGTCTACCAAAGATGAGCCTTTAACATTTAAGGATATTAAATCTTCTGATATTAGATTGGGTCAGGTTTGAAAAAGTCTAGAACTGGTGCTTAAATGAGTAGATAAACTCTACAGAACTCACACTTCGCTGACACCGTTGCTTTAGAGTACTTCTGGTTTGGAGAACAGGAACTTATCCAGTTTGGATCTTCAGCTGAATAAACAGTGAAATGGTCAAAAATGAGTTAGCAGTAAATAAAAGTAGAAATAAAAGATCTAATATATTACAAATTCAATAGCCAGTCTGTGATGGAGTCATACTTAAGCGTTTTGGGTTAGCAGTCACTAGTAAGGCAGGTCCTCCTGCAGGAAAACAGAGTACTGGGAAATTTTGTGGATTGTAAGCTACTGAGTTAAAGC
Source organism: Capricornis sumatraensis (assembly GCF_032405125.1). Classification (NCBI taxonomy): domain Eukaryota; kingdom Metazoa; phylum Chordata; class Mammalia; order Artiodactyla; family Bovidae; genus Capricornis; species Capricornis sumatraensis. The sequence goes on from NC_091079.1 coordinate 84,476,877, forward strand.
AGTGAGTGAAAGAGATCAGGGGATGTATTTGGAATGTCATATAGTATTACCTCTTCAATATTTTAGGATTAATACTTTAATCATACTTTCTGTTTTATGTTTTTCCAGTTAGAAAATAGATTTTATAGTTAAAAACTTTTTTGAGCACATATGTTTTCCTGCTGTGAATAAAACAATTTAAAAGCTTGATAATATTTAATGCTATGTTTATTTAGGAATTTGTGAGTTATGGTGTATTTATAGAGGGAAACATGAGCAATTGACCAAGAGTAAGTAACTGAAATGTTACATTAAAATATTCCTTTCAAGGAAATATTTAATTTGAAACTTTATAATAAATGCAGGCCGTTATTTATTTTAATGTTTTTTATTGACAACAATGAAAATGTTGAAAAATACTTTCATAAGAAAAATGGTATTATAAAATAGGTTGAGAATGAATCAGTGTTTATAGAAATGAATACTACAAACCATTCACTAGTACATCATTAAATATTACTTTTTTTACATCACATATTTTCCTCTTAGATTATAGAATTAGAAAGGAATATCTTCCCTGAAACCTTGCCACAGTTTTTTTTGTTTTGTTTTGGTTTTGATTTTTTTTGGCTGCCATTTTGAATAAAAGGAATATGAAACTACATAGGAAAACTTAAAGGCGGAAAGATTGTCAAGAAGTTTTGAAGTTTTGAAAGCCTGTAGCTGGGAGCATCTTTTCTCCTCTAAAATGAGAAAACAGTTTGGAAATTGGAAGAAAGATATATTTTACTTTATTCTTTGGTATATAAAATTAATAAATCTCTATTTAACATTGAAAAACATTTAAAAAGATATCGAAAATATTAATGACCTCAGATCAAAGTTAGAGGAACATAAAGAAGCATTATTGTCTATGGTTCTGAAAAGCAAACGAAGAAACCAAAGAAGTTTTCTCCAAAATATTAGTGGTCACGCAGCTAATTTAGAGTAGTAAACATTACGAAAATTTATTATGTGAAAGTGTAAAAATTCTGTTAAAACATTCACAATGTAATGTCATTTTTAAAAAAGGAAGCGCAGGACTTCCCTGATGGTCCAGTGGCTAAGAGTCCACCTGCCAACGCAGGAGACGTGGGTTTGATTCCTGGTCTGGGAAGATTGCACGTGAATGGAATGAACTAGTGCAGCCCATGAGCCCCCAGCCTGTGCTCCACAGTAAGAGAAGGCACCGCACTGAGAAGCCTGTGCACCACAGCTAAAGAGTAACTCCCTGCAACCAGAGAAAACCTGAGTGCAGCAGTGAAGACCCAGCACAGCCGTAAATAAATAAATAATCAAATTTTTTAAAAAAGAAAGGAAGAGCAAATTTTAATTTTGAACTGAAATAGTTATATTTATATTGTGTTTAAAAGCCCCATCTATTTTAGGAGAATTAATATCTGTATTGTGATTTTTAGAATATTATTTCTGCAGACTTTTTTGTTGCATTTTTATAGCTATATGAACAGAGGTTATGTCAATAATCCTTTCCCATAATATATAGTATTATGGTTTGGGCCATAGGCCCATTTTACCTATTGTTAATTTTTAATTTAATGTTAAAGACATTTGCTGCTGCTGCTAAGTCACTTCAGTTGTGTCTGACTCTGTGCGACCCCAGAGATGGCAGCCCACCAGGCTCCCCCGTCCCTGGGATTCTCCAGGCAAGAACACTGGAGTGGGTTGCCATTTCCTTCTCCAATGCATGAAAGTGAAAAGTGAAAGTGAAGTTGCTCAGTCGTGTCCAACCCTTAGTGACCCCATGGACTGCAGCCCACCGGGCTCCTTCGTCCATGGGATTTTCCAGGCAAGAGTACCGGAGTGGGGTGCCATTGCCTTTTTATTCTTTTCTAACAGTATAATTACTACTTTAAGATTTTAGGTAACATTTCATTATACATTATTTCCAAGTTTTTAGCAGTAGTGCTTATTGATTTAATGAAGATTAAGGATTCTTTTCCTGTAAATATATAAGTGAAATGCACTTAAAAAAATCCTTCTGTACTTCATGTACAACTCTTGGCTATCTGATAAAGCTTAAAGTATTTAGTTTGATAATGTGTCTTGCCTAATTTACCTTTCTGGTTTTCTAATCAAAAGTACTTAATCAAGCTGTTCTCACACTCTTGGGTTCACTGCTGCCTCTCTGTCTTTGCTGGTGGTATTCTCCACCACCCTGTTGCCTCTTGATTATCTTACTTCTTTGTTCTTTTGAATAATCATTATAGAGGCCTGCTGCTACTGTGTCATTCCAGCCACTACTCTCTTGCCAGTGCCGGTAGATAATCAGTTTCCCCAGTTTATTGCATAATCTGCTTCTTTATGAAATCTTTCTCTCAGCTGTTGTAAGTAGATCCTTAAAGCAATCTGTTGAGTTTCTGGTTCTTTCTCTCAAAGGTTGAGCATCTTTTATAAATGACTTCTGTTAAGATAAGAAAAAAAGCAATAACTATGTTTTGCTAATTTGTGGATGCAAAAAAGAAAGGAGGGTTGATAAATATTCTTAAATGGCAGAATTAGGATATAGAAATATCTTGCAGAATGAAGCAGTAGATTAAATCCAAGAAGGTAAAATTAAGCCTATATTAGGTTTGAATATTTCCCCACACTCACTTCCAGTAGGAGGGTAGATAGGAAGATTGGATCTTGGCAGAGACTTGGATTAAGAGTAGCAGATATAAAAAAGCAGTTAGTTTTGGTTGACAGTGAATTCTATATGCATAAGAAGTTATATCATGTAGGGTTGCTCATAGATATATTGTTTGTGTGTGCATATAATACACAGAGTTGACTTAAACATTGTAGACCTATTTGGTTAAAGTTTATGTTTCAAGGCACTTAAAACTGCATTTTTTTTTTTTTTTTAGAATAGGAGGTGCTTATGTTGAGGAAATTTCTGACAGCATGCATACTCTATTGCAGTGTGGGAGACCTGGGTTTGAACCCTGGGATGGGAAGACCCCCTGGAGAAGGGAAAGGCTAACCCATCCAGTATTCTGACCTGGAGAATTCCATGGGGTCTCAAAGAGTTGTACACGACTGAGCTACTTTTACTTTTACTCTATTAAGTAGAAAAAAGATGGCAGCTATAGAGATGTGGTCCAGGTTGTAAATTCCTCGTCACTGTAGTTCAGCTCGGATACTTCCTTGCTTATGTTTTCCTAGGTGGGAGAGGATGAGCTTCCTGCCCCTCGTCAGATGTGCTGTGCATCCGCCACTCCACTCACCCAGACAGAGGGCCGCACCTGTCTCCCCGACCACCCGGGCGCCAGTCACTGACTGAGCGCTTCCCTTGGGATGGGGTTGCTCCCTTGCCTGCTTTTCATAGTTTGGTGAGAGGGACGCTGGTGCTGTTTCTTCGTCCTTAATCACTAGCTAACCTCTGTCGAGGAGCTCAAGGAAACTTGATTATCAGAGGATTTGTTATTAGTGAACTATTTTATGTATATAGGCTTTTTTTCCGTATTATTCTCTACATTGATTACAATGTAGATAGGGCCTAAAGTTAGACCTGCTTTACTGAATACCAGAAAGAGTAGAAAATATTCTTTAATCTACAGATGTCGAGTCCTTTTTGATATGAGACGGTGATAGTCTGTTTTTCCATTTTGTTTTAAGACATTACTGTTATTCACCAGTGCCTTCTACCCCCATTCTCTTTGAGTAAGGATGTGATTGAGTGTGTCACCTGTGCAGTAGTTGAAAATGGATACAGTACACAGTCTCAGGACCTCCCTGCTTCCTTGTAGATCATTTAACCGTATGTAAGTGATTTAACAGTCATGCAGTCAGGGTTTTCAGAGTAAATAATTTCCATCCCCATTACTGTATCTTTGTATTCATGAACACTTGCAGGAACATAATATTCTTCAGTTGAATATATACAAGTTTGAAAAAAACTTCAGGCTAAAAATAAAAAACAAAATTTTAAATCAGACTAATTTAAATACTTGGAAACTTGTATTTTTGTAATAATAGTCATTGAATAGCTTTTAATGTCAAATGCCAGCAATTGATTAAGTATAATTGTAGTGAGGAATTAATTAATGTAGTTTTGTTGTAGGAGCACAATCCTGTATATATTTTAGCTTACAATTATGGCTTTTAAGAGCTTTTTAACCTTTTAATCAAAATATATATTAGTGAGCAGAGTTTAAAAGAAATAGTAAAACAAATTTCTTTCCATAATAGACTATAAGAAAATGTGGCATGCCAACTCCTGGTAAGGTACTTAAAAAATTATTTCTTCTTTAGTTCTGAATATTTCTTCCTGTTACTCTGTTTGTCATGTGCCTGTGGACACGGTGGTTTAGGTTGATCCTTGGTGGCTCAGACAGTAAAGCGTCTGCCTGCAAAGTGGGAGACCCAGGTTCATTCCCTGGAGAAGGGAATGGCAACCCACTCCAGTATTCTTCGGTTCAGTTCAGTTCAGTTCAGTCGCTCAGTCGTGTCCGACTCTTTGCGACCCCATGAATCACAGCACGCCAGGCCTCCCTGTCCATCTCCAACTCCCGAAGTTCACCCAAACTCATGTCCATCGAGTCGGTGATGCCATCTAGCCATCTCATCCTCTGTCGTCCTCTTCACCTCCTACCCCCAGTCCCTCCCAGCATCAGAGTCTTTTCCAGTGAGTCAGCTCTTCTCATGAGGTGGCCAAAGTGTTGGATTTCAGCTTTAGCATCAGTTCTTCCAGTGAACACCCAGGACTGATCTCCTTTAGGATGGACTGGTCTCCAAGGGACTCTCAAGAGTCTTCTCCAACACCACAGTTCAAAAGCATCACTTCTTCAGCGCTCAGCTTTCTTCACAGTCCAACTCTCACATCCATACATGACCACAGGAAAAACCACAGCCTTGACTAGATGGACCTTTGTTGGCAAAGTAACGTCTCTGCTTTTGAATACACTATCTAGGTTGGTCATAACTTTCTGCATTCACCACCTGCAGTGATTTTGGAGCCCCCAAAAATAGTCAGCCACTGTTTCCACTGTTTCCGCATCTATTTCCCATGAAGTGATGGGACCAGATGCCATGATCTTCATTTTCTGAATGTTGAGCTTTAAGCCAACTTTTTCGCTCTCCTCTTTCACTTTCATCAAGAGGCTTTTTAGCTCCTCTTCACTTTCTGCCATAAGGGTGGTGTCATCTGCATATCTGAGGTGATTGATATTTCTCCCGGCAATATCGATTCCAGCTTGTGCTTCTTCCAGCCCAGCGTTTCTCATGATGTACTCTGTATATAAGTTAAATAAGTAGGCTGAATTCCAAAGGAACCTGGTAGGCTGCAGTCCATGGGGTGGCAGAGTCAGACATGACTGAGCGACTAACACTTTCGCTTCAGTTCACAAGATTACAGTTATCAATGTTGGAAGTTCACAGCCTCAGAACATCCTTTTGTGTGTGTACGTGTGTGTATCAGCTAAATGAACAATTTTATTTACTCATTTATAACAGTGATAAGTAAAAAACTATTTTAAATGGATCATAAATTTTAAGGTATTTGCAAATGTCATCCTAGTAGCACCAAAATAATACACATTTGAGCTGAAGTAAGAGAAAAGCAGTGTTGTGCAGGAGTCCTGCCCTCACTTTCACCAGAAAATGTATTTAAATTAGAATTTCCAAATGTGAGAAATCTGAAAGGAATGAAAACTGCTAGTCCTTAATGGTAGCGTATGGTTGGTGTTAGCCAAAATGAAGTTCAGGCCGTGATGCTCTGTAGCCACCGTATGACCTACCCAAAGGCAATCAGAACACACTTCTTTCTTTTTCCTTTTCTTTTTTCTTTCTTTTTTTCCTTTTTTTTTTTTTTTTAACTAATTGGCCCGTGTTTAGTTTACTGAATGTCATCTGGACTCAGTAAAAATCAAGTGACCTGCATTGAATTAGTGTAATTGTAATACAAACAGAATATCGCATAGTTTTGGTCTTATACAGGAAAGGAGAACGTTGGAAAGATTTTTCTGTTTGATAAATAGAAACTGAAGATATGGGGATCCAGACCTGGTTCATACTTGATTTTTACCTTTCATGTCTTTCAGTAAGATCAGTATTTGGACTTTTAGGCTTTTCCTCTATATTAAAAAAAAAAAAAAATGTTGGTTTTCCCTCTGAAACTTACTACAAAGGGAGTTTTTAAAAAAATCTTACAAATTGAAAAAAAATACCTTACATATTGTATAAAGGTCGTAGATCTGATTTTTCCTTAAGCTTACGCAAGTTAGCATTGTTCAAAACAGAAGTACTTTTCCGCCTACTAGGATTGTCAGGAATTTGACATATATTTTTACCTTTATCATGACTAATATTGCAGCCTCTTCAAATATAATTTTTATTAGTTTATTATAGTGTATATTCTGTTTCAGAGAGGCAGTAGCTACATTTGCCAAGGGAACAAAGAGCTGAAGAATTGAAATGTCATTTTTAATAATTTGTTTAAATTTTTAACTGTGTGACTTGGATCTTATAATTAAATCACTTAATTTGACTTTGAGAGTATCGTTTTAGAATGGAGTTATTTGGCATTCTGAAAGTCTCATTTATTCTGCATAACTTATACCCTTATATTAGGATGCTGAAGATAAAGGACAATAGCTATAGACAGATTAGATTTTCCTATTGTAATTTCAGAGAACTTGTACTTTTTGTCTTTATTTATTGACATTTTTATGGCATTTTTATTTATTTAATGTTTATCTTCCCCATCAGAGGTGGCTCAGATGGTAAAGAGTCTTCCTGCAGTGTGGGAGACCTGAGTTTGATCCCTGGGTCAGGAAGATCCCCTGGAGAAGAAAATGGCAACCCACTCCAGTATTCTTGCATCAAAAATACCATGGACAGGGGACCCTGGCGGGCTACAGTCCAGGGGGTGGCAAAGAGTTGAACATGACTGAGTGACTTCACTTTCACTGTCGCCACCAGATGCATGTCAAGGGGAGCAGGCACTGGCTCTTCCCTTTTTTTAAAATCTGATATTCTTTCATCTCAAACACAGAGCCTGGCAGTAAAATTAGTTAAATGTAAAATGAATAAAGACTTTATTTAGATTAGTATATACAAAAATCTATTATCAAAACAGGACTTCCCAGGTGGTGCAGTGGTAAAGAATCTGCCTGTCAGTGCAAGAGATGCAAGAGACGCAGGTTTGATCCCTAGCTTGGGAGGATCCCCTAAGAAGGAAAAGCCACCCCACTCCAGCATGGTTGCCTTGAGAATCCGATGGACAGAGGAGCCTGGCAGGCTACAGTCCATGGGATCGCAAGCACACATGTACATTATCTAAATAGTACTCAAGTACTCAACAGTCTAGTATTGATAATATTTATAACAGTGTAATTGCAGTGGTAGAATCCTGGCTATTCTACTTTCTGGTTTTATTGCCTAGGACAAATGTAACTTCTTCATATCTCATTTTTTTCCATATGTAAAATGAGAATAATTATAGTCTTTATTCTGAGCTGTTATGAGGATTTAAAGACTTCACATAAAATCCTTGGGAAGTGCCGCACAAATGTGGATTGATTTTATCGTTGTTCTCTTTCTTATTATTTTTGAGGTACTTCAAAGTTATGAGAGGAATGTATGACTTTATTAGAGTTGTATTAGGAAACTTTCAAAGAATAGGTAATGTTCTAATAGGGTATTAAAAGATGAGTGTTAGGCAGTGGTTCATGGGCAAAGCCATGCCAAGAAGTTTGTACTTTATTTTGTAAGTGATGGGGAAAGACTGATTTGAAGTAGGGGTTGATATGCAGACTTACCTTTTAGAAAGGCTATTTTGCAAGCAGTATAGAGAGAGGAAAGATACCAGAGGCAGATAGAGCTGGCAGGCAAGGTTATTGTGATCTTAAAATTAAAATGGCAGTTTGGTGTGTTCTGAGTAAAACTGATATAAAAATATAAGAAATTATGCTGCTGCTGCTAAGTCGCTTCAGTCGTGTCCAACTCTGTGTGATCCCATAGACGGCAGCCCACCAAGCTCCCCCGTCCCTGGGATTCTCCAGGCAAGAGTACTGGAGTGGGGTGCCATTGCCTTCTCCGAAGAAATTATGCAGATAATGGTAATGATCTTCCTCATCATATTTGTTATTATTAATAATTGCAGATGCCATTTACTGGCTGCTTGCATGCACAGTATTTTAACATTCATCTCACCTAATTCTTACAGGGTTACTAGGAAATGGCAACCCACTCCAGTATTCTTGCCTGGAGAATCCCAGGGACAGAGGAGCCTAGTGGGCTGCCGTCTGTGGGGTCGCACAGAGTTGGACACGACTGAAGCGACTTAGCGGCAGCAGCAGCAACAGCAGGAGGCAGTAATTCTTCAGGTGTGATTCCTAGACTAGCAGCATCAGCATCTTCTGAGTGCTTGTTGGAAGTGCAGATTCTTGAGCCTAACCCCAGGCCTTTGGAATCTGAATCTCCCTGGGTGGGGGTCAGCAATCTGCATTTCGGACTGATCTCCAGGGAATTCTGATCCTTGGTAAAATTTAAAAGAAACATTGTTGTATGTATGTATTTATACAGATGAAAAATAAAAGGTGAGCTGTTTTTAATAATACTGTTAATTCTTTAGTTTTTCTTAGGTAATATATTAAATGTAGTTTAGCAAGTTTCTGATCAGTAAACTAGCTTTTCTCTTGCTTTCATTCTGAGATTAGAAATATTTTCTAATAAGAAACATGACTTCAGATTAATCTAGTGAACCAAAATATTCTGTATTATCTCTGTGTAGAGAGGCGAGATAGCTTGATGGTTTAGAACATCAGCTTTGTAGCTACACCATCAATTTCTAACTCTGTCCTTTAATTGCTCAGTATTACAGGGCAAGTTATTTAACTTCTCCATGCCTTAGTCTTCTATTATATAAAATGGAGTAACAATCCCTCATTGGATTTTTGTGAAGATTAAAACAAGTAATTTTTGTAAAACTGCTTACCATGCACATTGTCTGTATACAGTAGATATAATACTAACAGTTATTATTATTACAAATAACAAATAAATTTGTCAAAAGTTACATAAAAATTTTTTTAATAGTGCTAAGGGAAGGCTGCAGTCCATGGGGTCGCTAAGAGTCAGACACGACTGAGTGACTTCACTTTCACTTTTCACTTTCCTGCATTGGAGAAGGAAATGGCAACCCACTCCAGTGTTCTTGCCTGGAGAATCCCAGGGACAGGGAAGCCTGGTGGGCTGCCGTCTGTGGGGTCGCACATAGTCGGACACGACTGAAGTGACTTAGCAGCAGCAGCAGCAGCAGCAGCAGCAGCAGCAAGATATCCTAAGCACAGGAGGTTTGTCATTGAAACAATATATTGGGTTAAATGGCTGTTATGTGCCTTAGGTGTAAGGACTCATTCTCTTTTTCTGGCTTTAGTAGAAGGGCTTGCTCCTTTCTTTCTTGTCTTCCACCTTGTACCCATCACTTATCTCCTCTTTGTTATGGAGCTTTACAGAATCAGGTTCTCGTTTTAAGAAACAAACAAGTTTCCTCCTACGATTCTCCACTTGCTTACTCCTTCCTCTCAGAGCCATGTGTACAAGGACTGATAGATACTTGCCGCCTTAATTTCCTCGCTCCCCTCCTGCCCACTGCTGGACAGACTCTGGCTGTTTCTTCTCCGCCTTTCTACTGAAGTTGCTCAGTTTTACATCTGTTTGAACTTAGTAACCATTTTCTTCTTAAATTTCCTTTTTCTTCAGACTCATTTTTAATTATCTACTTAATTATCTTTTCTGTACTGTCGTGAGACGCTTCAAATCCAAATCCATTTTCTCATCAGACTTTGTTTTACCTTTGTATTTTCTGTCTTGGTTAATGACGCTGCCATCCAAGTTAGCTGTCAAATTGAAAATCTATTCTCTCTCTTTCCAGTCTTCCCCCTTAATCAATTACCAAGTCTTATTGATGCCACCTCTTAAATTTCATGAAATTTCTTTCCTTCCTTTCCAGCTTCTCTACCATCGAGCTAATAATTCAAGTTCTCATTATTCACTATTATTCGTTCACGTTACTTACACTCTTAACATCTCTTAAATGCATCGCCTTTCCATCTACATCTTTATTTCCTCATTTCAGACCTCATAATTTTTCTTCTGGATTTCTACAGCAGTCTCCTAACTGTTCTAATGGTGTTCGATTTCACCCTACTTTCCAAAGTATCCTTCATGATACTGCTAGATTGATCATTCTAAAATGAAACACAGATCATATTACTTCTTTATTTATAATCCTCCTATTAAAAAGCAATTTCTTTCATTTGTCTCTAGATTAAGAGCTAAACTCTTAAGGGTGTTATACAAAGTCTTGGGCTCTGCCTACTTTTTTATTCATGTGATCGCCCCTTTCCTTTAGCCATACTTTCGTTTGTAGGTATTTTAGGTTTTACTGCTGTTTGCTGTTCAGTGTTACTTCTCTGTGCCTGCATTTTCTCCCATCTGTCTTCTCCACTGTCTAAGCTGGGAACCTTTCCTCTGGGCTTTCTTTGTACCCTGTATAGCTGAAGATCATAGCATTTATTACACTCTATTATAACTTGTCTGACTTTTTCACCAGATTTTACATTTATTGAGAGCAGCACATGTGACTTCTATCTTAGGTCTTCAGTGTCTAATGCAATGCTTTGTGACATAGTAGGTGAAAAATAAATGGTTAATGCATATATATATATATATATATATTTGAAATATGTAATTTTTATGTGTATCTTTTGATAAACTAGGAAGATTGAGGTGGACATGTCTATATGTTGTGTCACTAAATCTGAATAAACTTTGAAAGAAGAGCATTATTTCTTTCTTATCAGTTAGCAGCTTGAGTGCTACCATGTGTTAAGCCCTGGGTGAGATACTGTTTGAATGAAATCAAAAGAAATAAGAGAGAAGGACTGCTGTTACGAGTTGCTTTTTCTTTGACAAAATGTTTCTTTAAACAATCCATTTTATATTCGTAATTCGTCACATTTTATTTTTAGTTCACTTCAGTTTTGGGGAAACAACATAGCACTCCTTTAGGTTAGCATCTAAAATGCTAATTTTGAACTTCACTGAGTATAGTATGGCACTAGTCCAACACAATCTGTTAAAAATTTTCCTCTGGGTCAGATCTAAGTTGAGAAGAATGAGGTAACTTTAATGTGAACCCAGATTGTACTTCAGTCCTTTTCTCCAGTGAGTTGCCAAATTCACAATTCCATTTGTATCTGGAATTGAGGAAGCTGAGTTTAATGTGGATTTCTGCCAATGATAGCAAATCTTGGCAAGATAGTCTTGTTCTCTGTGCTTAATTATATAGTTTTATTATAAAATTTTTCACATGTTTATTTGGAAGTACCTCTCATATACTTTATTCTTTTGGTGGTTAATCATTTACTATCAAATCGTCCTTCTTTTCTGAGAAGGCCAGCTTACATTTTTATACATTGCTATTAGTTATCCTGTTCTGCCTCTTCACTAGATTTATAGATTTTAAAGCTGTCCAGGTGTCTTAAGGATCATTACATTGGAATCCCTCTCTTTTGGGAATTAAAAATCTTAGTGAAACTGAAAGAGACTGTTATATATTAATTCATCCAGTATTTATTGAGTGTCTGCTGTGACGCTGTTTTAGGCCCTGGGAAATAGCAGTGAATGAAACAAACTTCCAGGCTTTTAGGTGTTGACATTATAGTGGGGAGAAACTATAAATTACACACAAAAAAAATTTAATAAATACATCAGGTGCTGATAACTGCTACACCAGAAAAATAAGCAGGATAAGAGGGGGTACAGAATGACAAAGGGTGCTTGTGATAATATCTATAGGATGGTCAAGAAAGGCCTGTCTGATAACTTGACTTTTGGTAGAGATCTAAAGGAGATAAGAAAATGAGCCAGGCAGATTTCTGGTGAAAGAGTATCCTAGTTAGAGGAAACTGACGTGGCGATGTGTTTGGTGTTTAAGGAGCCGTGTGGAGATCTGTATGGCTGAAGCTGGATGAGAAGCGGGGAGAAGCAGGAGATGAAGTCAGAGAGGTAGCAGAGGACCAGATCACTTGGAACCTTAATAAACCATGATGAGCTCTTTAGCTTTTCCTGGGAGTCAGGCGGGTCACCATTGGAAGGTTTTGAGCAGAGGACTGATACGGTCTTACATACGGTTTAAAAGGTGTTTTGTTCTTCGTTTAAATTGGAGCAGGGCAAGGTTGGAAGCAGAGTAAACAGGAGGGAGGTTACTTCTTTTAATCCAGGTTTGAGATGATGGTGGCTTCAGGGTGGTACAGGTAGCGGTATTGAGAAGTGGTCCGATTCTGGATAGATGCCATATTTCGTATGGTATGTGAATTATGTCTCCATTTATCTGCAGAGACTAGTCATATAGAATGACTAGTGAATGAAATTGAATGGGTTAGAAATAATAGAATGATACTACTGTCATCTCTGGGATGAAGACTCTTAAGACCTGAGTAGAAGCCACATAGCTATTTTTATGGGTAGAGCTGAGACAGAACCTTCTTCTGTTTTCTTCTCAATCTTTTCCCTTTATATTTTGTGCTCTTACTTCCTTTGTTCAACAGACGTGTGTGGAGCACCCGCTGTATACTAAGCATTGTGCCTAAAACTGAGGATACATAAGACATTCGGAATTGGAATCACCTGAATTTGGTGGCCAAAATGAGTGAAGTGTCCAGTTCGGGAGGCAGTTTGAATGGTGATGAAAGAGACAGGGACTCCTGGAGGAGCAGGATTGCTAAGAGAAAGAAAATCTCTTTTTCCTGATAGCCTTCCATGTGGCCTTTTCCTAGTAGCCAAACTGCTTGAAATAATAGCTTATGCTCACTGTCTCTTTATTAACATGCATACATTTTCTTTTAAATGTCTTTTAGTTTGTTTCATCATATTTACCAAGGATCACTAATGGCCAGATCCTGTGTCCGTATCTTAGTCCTCACTGTATTCCTTGGTGCCCCCAAGAAAGGGCTTCCCTTGTAGCTCAGTGTTAAAGAATTTGCCTGCAGTGTGGGAGCTGCGGGTGACACGGGTTCCATCCCTGGGTTGGGAAGATCCTCTGGATGAGGGCATGGCAACCCACTCCAGTATTCTTGCCTGGAGAAACCCTTGGACAGAGGAGCCTGGCGAGCTGCAGTCCATAGGGTTGCAAAGAGTCAGACACAACTGAAGCAACTTAGCATGACTTAGCGACTTAGTCCCAAGAAAGAACACTTTTCCTGTAAAGGGCCAAGTAGTAAATATTTTAGTCTTTGCAGGTCATATGCAACCACTCAACCCTGCCATTGTAATTAAAACATTCAATTCTGCAGCCATAGACAGCAAATGGAAGAGTGAGCGTGGCTGTGTTCCAGTAAAACTTTATTTAATAATCAGAATAGGTAACTGGCCAGGTTTGGCATGAGAGCCAGAGGCTTGCTGATCCCTCTTCTGAGCTGCTGTGTAACTGTAATCCTGCCTGCTTCTCTGGTAAGGAAGGTTTCTCTCCTTTAGTGATAGGTTTCCCCTTTTTCATCTAATTAATGGCATCTCTGTGTAGTTCCTTCTTCATGTAGTTCTGTCCATTGTATTTCCTTACTCTTTGTTAAAGATTCTTGTAAGGCTTGTCAGTTGTGGGCACACTTTCTCTGTATCTCATAGGAAATAAGTAAGGCTGAAGGGTCCGTTAATAAAATCCCCCCGTCCCAGGACCCAGGCCTGAGCCAGGGCTCTCAGGGAGGACAGTTTTCTGCCATCATCCTCTCGGTGTCCTAAGTCTGCCACTGTAGCATCCCCCGCAGGCCTGGAACGAGACCTCCAGTCAGTGAAGGATCTCTTCTGTGGCCTCTTATCTTCTGGAGGGAAGTTAGCAGAATGATGGGCTCTCTAAAAGGGGAGCTGCTTAAAGTCTCTTGAGGGTCTTGATCTGTATCTCTTGTTATCTTATGGGTCCTAGATCCAGTCCTCCTTAGATACCAAGGGATGGCTGTAACTATGAAGCCTGGTGCCAGCAGAACTCTGCTATCTGGTCTGAACTTGGCTGTTGGCCGTCTTTTCTTGTGTCTCCTCTGCCTTGTCCCACCAAGCCCCAACCTGGCCCCGAGTCAAATCCTTTTGTCTCAACACGGCTTTCCTGACTTTGGGCTGATCTTTGCTGACTGTGTGGATCACAATAAACTGTGGAAAATTCTGAAAGAGATGGGAATAACAGACCACCTAACCTGCCTCTTGAGAAATCTGTATGCAGGTCAGGAAGCAACAGTTAGAACTGGACATAGAACAACAGACTGGTTCCAAATAGGAAAAGGAGTACGTCAAGGCTGTATATTGTCACCCTGCTTATTTAACTTCTATGCAGAGTACATCATGAGAAACGCTGGACTGGAAGAAACACAAGCTGGAATCAAGATTGCCAGGAGCAATATCAATCACCTCAGGTATGCAGATGACACCACCCTTATGGCAGAAAGTGAAGAGGAGTTAAAAAGCCTCTTGATGAAAGTGAAAGAAGAGAGTAAAAAGTTGGCTTAAAGCTCAACATTCAGAAAACGAACATCATGGCATCTGGTCTCATCACTTCATGGGAAATAGATGGGGAAACAGTAGAAACAGTGTTAGACTTTACTTTTTTGGGCTCCAAAATCACTGCAGATGGTGACTGCAGCCATGAAATTAAAAGACGCTTACTCCTTGGAAGAAAAGTTATGACCAACCTAGATAGTATATTCAAAAGCAGAGACATTACTTTGCCGACTAAGGTCCATCTAGTCAAGGCTATGGTTTTTCCTATGGTCACGTATGGATGTGAGAGTTGGACTGTGAAGAAGGCTGAGTGCCAAAGAATTGATGCTTTTGAAGTGTAGTGTTGGAGAAGACTCTTGAGAGTCCCTTGGACTGCAAGGAGATCCAACCAGTCCATTCTGAAGGAGATCAGCCCTGGGATTTCTTTGGAAGGACTGATGCTAAAGCTGAAGCTCCAGTACTTTGGCCACCTCATGCGAAGAGTTGACTCATCGGAAAAGTCTCTGATGCTGGGAGGGATTGGGGGCAGGAGAAGGGGATGACCGAGGATGAGATGTCAGGATGGCATCACGGGCTCGATGGACGTGAGTGTGAGTGAACTCCGGGAGATGGTGATGGACAGGGAGGCCTGGTGTGCTGCGATTCATGGGGTCACAAAGAGTCGGACACAACTGAGCGACTGAACTGAACTGAATTGTCTTCTACCTCGGAGAAAATGATACTGTTAGGTATGAATGTTTCTGCCCTGCACTGAGATCCATGGATTAGTCTGGTCTGGCTACTATAACAAAATACTGCATAGTGGGTGGCTTACACAGCAGAAATTTCTCACGGTTCTAGAAGTTGCAAGTCCCACATGAAGGGCAGGTTTGGTTTCTCCTGAGGGTTCTCCTCTTGGTTTGTCTTCTCACTTGAGTCATCACATGCTTTTTTTTAATCTGTGTATGCACATCCCTAGTGTCTGTTCCTCTCCTTAGATGGTACCTGTCATGTTGGATTAGGACCTTATCCTTATGACCTCTTTTAACTTAATTCCTGGTGGCTCAGACAGTAAAGAAGCTGCCTACAATGTGAGAGACCTGGGCTCGATCCCTGGGTCAGGAATATCTGCTAGAGAATACTGAATGGCAGTCCACTCCAGTGTTCTTGTCTGGGAAATCCCATGTACGGAGGCAGCTGGCGGGCTACCGTCCATGAAGTCACAAGTCAGACACAACTTAGCAACTAAAAACAACAGCAAACAGTAACAACAACTGCTTCTGTAAAGGTCCTGTCTCCAAATACAGTCACATCCTGAGGTACTGGGGGTTAGGGCTTCAATATGAATTTTGGAGGGACACAGTTTGGTCCATAACAGTAAATATCTGTAATTGTCTTTCCCTTCTTCCTTCCTTTTTCATTGTTCCCTTCTCGTCACCTTCTCCCTTTAATTTCTTCTCCACTGGTTCATCTTTACCAAGAGTAAACATACTACTGCTCACCACCACCACCACTGTGTACTACTACTGTGTTAGATTGTGTCAGATTGTTGTTATTATTATAAAAGAGATACAATCTAAATGCTCTAGAAGTGATACTTTTGACTTTCAAATGGGGAACAGAACAGTTTTGAAATTTTGGAGGAGATTGATACCGACTTTTTTCCTATTTCATGGTTTGATGAACTATTCCCACCTTAATAAAAAAGTGTAAAAGTGTATTAAAACTACTAAAATACCAAATTAATACAAAGTATCAAAATATGTAGGACAGTTAAAACACCACTGAAAGGGAAGTTAGTAGTACCCATTAATTTTTTTCTCTTCTGTCTGTTTTCATCAGCTGAGCCTTCTGTTTATTATACTTTCACTTCTATAATTTCCATTTGGAAGTACCTTCTTCTTTATGTCTTGTGTTTCTTTGCTGAGGCATTCTATTTTTACACTCTTTTTTCATATTATCTTTATTAGTATTAAAAATGTAAATGGCAAGATTTATATTTACATTTGTTTCAACCAGTTGCAGGGTCATCACTGCTTTAAAATACTTGTCAAGTAATTTTGACATCTGTGTTCTTTAAACTGTTGACATCTATCAATTATCTGTCAGCAATTTAAAGACAATCAATTATCTGTTTTCAAAAATAAACTTCTTTATTTTTGGCTGTACTGGGTCTTTGTTGCTGCACACAGGCTTTCTCCATCTGTGGCGAGTGAGGGCTGCTTTTCCTTGCCTTGTGCGGACTTCTCATTGCGGTGGCTTCTGTTGTTGGAGGGCACAGGCTCTAGGGCTTGGGCTGCAGGAGTTGCAGCTTCCAGGCTCTAGAGTAAGAAGGGCTCAGCAGTTGTGACGCCTGGGCTTAGTTGCTCTGTGCCATGTGCAATCTTCCCAGACCAGGCATCGAACCCAGATTCTTATCCACTGTACCACCAGCGCAGTCCTGAAGTCTTTTTCTGTTTGTTTTATATGTATTGTCCATCATTTTTAGTTGTACTTAATGGATAGAATGGAGAAAGTATACCTACTCCATCCTCGTGGAAGCAGAAGAGTGACACACAGTTTTTAAACGGTAGTGCCTCTCTAGTTGATGGAATTTTAGGCACTTATAAAAAATACAGTGTATAAAATACAAGTGTGTATCTGCCTATTTCTCTCTATATACGTAAGAAAGGAAATAGTTTGCTTGTTGTTGCCTAGTTCTGGCCCTTGAATTATTGAGTTTTCATAGTTTCTTTCCTTCCTTATATTTATGAATTCTCAGTCTTTAAAAATGGTATGATTTTCATGCTAACCCCAAAGATATGCTGAGAATGGTAGGGGTTTAGAAGTAGATACTGTGTCCATAACTGCTTGCTTCATGCAGTGATTTTTGACCCTGGCTATTCTTAGGCTTATCTGGGGAATTTAAGAAATATTCGTAGGCCCCCACCAGATCAGATTCTTTGGGCTGGGTCCAGGGTATCAGGAATTTTTAAAAGCCCTAATATGTAGCCAGTGTTGAGACCCTCTGGCCAAGGTTTCCTTACAGAATGTGGAGCCAGAAATGAATACATGAATATATATATATATATTTTTTTTCAATTTCACTAAGTTTTGGTTGAATCTGATGATTTAGATTTAATTTGACTTTTGTGTTTGACCAAAGCAGCAGATTAAATCATTCTCTTCTCTAGACAAGGTTAAGGGAACATGTTGACAGATTTTTCTTTTCTGTAAAATTTACCATTAATTTCTAAGTGTCAAATTCCTGAGGTCTGTCATTTCTGACTGATTATAGACTTTCCACATTTTCAATTGTGTTTCTTTTTATTTTCTTAATATACCTTTTGTTGTTATTTAATTTTAGTTTTTCTCATTTCAAATTACATTGATTTCATCCTATGATACTTTTTTGTTAAACTGATTTGTACTGGGCATCATACTGTTCTTGGGCCAGAACCTCCTTTATGGCATAACACCCTTGTTACCTCGTGCGTGCTTAGTTGTGTCTGACTCTCTATGACCCCTCAGTGTCCTCTGGGGCTCCTCTGTCCATGGGATTCTCCAGGCAAGAATACTGAGCGGGTTGCCATGCCCTCCTCCAGGGTTTCTTCCTGACCCAGGGATTGAACCCAGGTCTCTTGAGTCTCCTGCATTGGCAGGTGGGTTCTTTACCACTGTGCCATGGTTGGCTTACAGGAAGTAGGGTTTTCTTTTTTCTTCCCATTTTGTAATCACTCTGTTTACTCCGTATTGAAATATTTTAGTACATCCTGTACTCATTTTCTTGCAATACATTGATTGAAGTATATGAAAAGAATCTTGGCCTCACACATACGTAGCTGGGTAAGAGAGAGGAGTGTTTTAATCTTTTTTTTTTTCCCTTGAAATTTGTAGATACTATTCTTTGGTACTACACCAAAACTCAATTAGTTTCAGTATTAGAAACTGTAGTAGTGACTTTTCGCAATGATTACGTTTAAGTCCATTGTTGTGTTTCGCACTTGAATCTGTCTTTTCCCACGTCAGTGGTTAGCATCTTAATTCACTGAGCAGTGGCAGAGCTCCCGCATTTTGACGTACAGCACCAAAAAAATCACATTTGTCAGTATCCCTACTAGTCTCATCAGAACAGTTTTTAGTTTTAAGTATTGGTGAGTTATTAAGTTCATAGTAACAGAAATTTTTGAAAATTTGAATTGTTACTTGAAAGCTTGAATTTTATCATGGGTACCAGAAAGTATCTGTATTTTCCTTGAAGTGATAGGCTCACTGGGCTTATTTTTGAGGAAATATTTGCCACGTACCCAAATCTGAATTATCAGAGTTTGCCTATCAAGTCTTTTTTTAATTCTTCAAATAAGAACGATGTTCCCCCAAAAAGTGATGGTTTGGCTTGCTCTGTAATCACATGTGCACTTTTTCATTGAGACAACCATTGTACTTTGATAGCAGCATAAGTAGGACATGCTTCCTTCTCATTTAATCACAAGAATACTAAAAAGATGTTTGTTCAGATATCAAGATTCTTAAAAATGAATTTTTTTTCTTTTTTATCAAGGACGTTCTTAAATGAAAGTGACATTTTTTTTTTGTCAGAGAAAACTGTGACTGCTTAGTGAAGAGTACAGGGATTACTAGGATAGTTTGGTTCCACTGTCTTGATTGGTGCTAGGGGTCCAGCAGTTTTACCCATCGTTATTTTTTTTACCTTTAGTGTAAATGTCAATAGAGAAAAAAAGGAGAATAATGTCTTAGTATTTTTATGAAGATAGGTTTGACCTGATGGGCCCTAGGACTTCATGAAGGGGGAACCACACTTTGAGAACCACAACTGTAGAAAAAAAAAAGGTAGAGAAACATTATTCCTCACCTTTGCTTAAGAGGTACTTCTCGTATAAACTTATGTATCAGTTTCAAGATACTTTGCCATGTTTGAGTACCACCTGTAACTTGGTATTCTGTTTGAACCCTGGCGGGGTGGAGTGCAGTTCAGATCTGGCGCTAAACCACCTGGAGTTGGCGTAGACCCCATAAGTTAAAGGTCACAGCCTCTAACACAACTGCTGGTTCTTCAGAGACCAGCTATGCTTCAGGGGTCTTCCGGTCACCGGTACCGACTGGCTATAAATTTGTCAGTTCCTTTCACTTTCACAGGTTCAATGTTTTGTTAGAATGACTCACAGAACTGAAGAAAGCACGATAGTTACGATTACAGTGTCAATACAAAAGATACAAATCAGGAAAACCAGCCTAGTGGTTCACATGGGTTCAGTTCAGCTCAGTCGTGTCCGACTCTTTGCGACCCCATGAATCGCAGCACGCCAGGCCTCCCTGTCCATCACCAACTTCCAGAGTTCACTCAGATTCACATCCATTGAGTCAGTGATGCCATCCAGCCATCTCATCCTCTGTCGTCCCCTTCTTCTCCTGCCCCCAATCCCTCCTAGCATCAAAGTCTTTTCCAATGAGTCAGCTCTTCGCATGAGGTGGCCAGAGTACTGGAGTTTCAGCTTTAGCATCACATGGATTAGGTTGGTGCAAACGTAACTGCAGTTTCAGTCCATGAATTTTAAATCATGATAACTAGGCTCAAACTCAACTTTACTAAACAAAATAGGAACCATTACAGTCAATATATTTTTGCCAACAAGAAATAAGTTTGTTTGTTCTTGTAGCATAAAAATCCATGCCTCAGAATTTAATGAACTCTTGGAAAGCTTTTTCTACCTCCTACTGTTGTGGATGCATTTTCGCTGCAGAAAGTTATCAGAGATGCTTGAAGAAGGGGTAGTCTGTTGGCCAGAGGTCAGGTGAGGCACATGAGGCAAAACTTTGTAGCCTGATTCGTTCAATTTGTGAAGCATTGGTTGTGCAATGTGCAGACTGGCATTGTGGAGAAGAATTGGGCCCTTTCTGTTGACCAATTCTGGTTGCATAGGTTGTAGTTTACCGTGCATATCATCAATTTGCTGAGCATACTTTTCAGATGGAATGGTTTCTCTTGGATTCAGAAAACTGTAGTGGATCACGCCAGCAGCAGACCACCAGACAGAGACCATGACCTTTTTTGGGTCCGGGTTTGGCTTTGGGAAGTGCTTTGGCACTTCTTCTTGGTCCAGATGCTTGAGCTGGTTGTCGCCGGTTGTCATATAAAATCCACTTTTTGTCACACAGCACAATCTACTCAAGAAATTGTTCATTGAAGATGACACTGCAGAATGATGATTTTTTCGATTTGCTGTCAGCTTGTGAGCCACCCACTTATCGAGCTTTTTCACCTTTCCAATTTGCTTCAAATACCAAACGACAGTAGGATGGTCGACGTTGAGTTCTTTGGCAACTTCTCCTATAGTTGTAAGAGGATCAGCTTAGATACTTGTTCTCAGTTGGTCATTGTCCATTTCCGATGGCTGGCCACTACCCTCTTCATCTTTAAGGCTCCCCATTTCCTTTGCAAAACTTCTTAAACCACCACTGCACTGGATGTTCGTTAGCAGTTCCTGGGCCAAATGCATTGTTGATGTTGCGAGTTGTCCCGCTGCTTTCAGTTCAGTTCAGTTCAGTTCAGTCGCTCAGTCGTGTCCGACTCTTTGCGACTCCATGAATCGCAGCACGCCAGGCCTCCCTGTCCATCACCAACTCCCGGAGTTTACTCAGACTCACGTCCATCGAGTCAGTGATGCCATCCAGCCATCTCATCCTCTGTCGTCCCCTTCTCCTCCTGCCCACAATCCCTCCCAGCATCAAAGTCTTCTCCAATGAGTCAACTCTTCGCATGAGGTAGCCAAAGTACTGGAGTTTCAGCTTTAGCATCATTCCTTCCAAAGAAATCCCAGGGCTGATCTCCTTCAGAATGGACTGGTTGGATCTCCTTGCAGTCCAAGGGACTCTCAAGAGTCTTCTCCAACACCACAGTTCAAAAGCATCAATTCTTCGGCACTCAGCCTTCTTCACAGTCCAACTCTCACATCCATACGTGACCATAGGAAAAACCATAGCCTTGACTAGACGGACCTTGGTCGGCAAAGTAATGTCTCTGCTTTTAACGACCCATTTTGAACTCGAATAAGAAAATCGCTCAAATTTGCTTTTTGTTGAACATCATTTTCCATAGTCTAAAATAAATATAAAATAAATAGTAATAAGTCAGTAGTGAAAAAACATAAAGCAAGAAATATGGGTTAAAATGATATATAACATAACTCCATTTATTAAGAATGTATTCCAATAGCGAATGCCAAATTTTAGCAATGCCAAACAGCAATTACTTTTGCACCAACCTAGTAGTAATGTAAATTAAATTAAAAATTCAGTTACACTAGCTGAAATTTTTAAAATTTTAATTTTTAAAATTAAAAATTTGTTACACTAGCTTCATTTGCAGTACAAGTATGCCTTGGAGATACTGCAGTTGCAGTTCCAGACCACCGCAGTGAAGCAAATATTGCAGTAAAGTGAGTCATATGAAGTTCTTTGGTTCTCCAATGCATAGAAAAGTTATGTTCACACTATCGTGTATTCTGTTAAGTGTGCAATAGCATTATGTTTAAAAAAGAAAAACCAATATATGTACCTTAGTTTTAAAATATAGCTTTGAAAAATGCTCATTTTCTTGTACATTTCCAGCAAGTCCTAGTATAAAATCAGAGATCATTGGTCAGAGAGCACCATAACAAATATAATAACACAACAAAAAAATAGGCAACATTGTAAGAATTACCAGGTTGTGACACAGAGACGTGAAGAGAGAAGACGCTGTTGGACACAGATGCCGACAGACTTGCCTGACGCAGGGCTGCCGTGGACCTTCAGGTTGTGGAACGCGCAGCGCATGCAGTAAGGCATAGCACAGCAGAACAGGTGTGCAGTCCTCGAGAGAGTAGGTTCAGGTTGTATATTTTGGGGAGGGATTTCGTGGGTGGTGGTGTGCTTCTCAGGTTGTGTCATATCAGAAATCACATACTGTGAGTTTGTCTCTTAGTAAAGTCTGATCACTTAGGGTAACAATGAACAGATCTCTCTGTTGCAAGGTACGTCTTCTCCTTTGTAATTATTGAGTGGTCTGGAAGGGTCCTTTTGTAATTGGCAAGCATCCTTTCTCCAGTAATCGTTCCCGGGCAGTAGTATCCTCTGGGGTCCTTGCCCAAATTGATCATTGCAGTACATTGAGGGTGATAGATGTTGATCTTCTGAGTCATTCAGTCATTGTGTGTTTATTAGCTGGTATTTTTCTATAAAGAACAGCTTTTCTTAAACTCTTTTTAAAAAATACCACTTTATATCATCTCCAGAGACAAAAAAAATATGCAGGATAGGAAAAGAAATCAGCATTTTCTACCTGGCTCAGCTACTATATATGGTATTTACATAGTTACACTGTTGTAGACACTGAGTATCAATTTAAAAAACTAATAACTAGTTTGGAAGAGGAAAGGTACTTGTGGAATGGGCAGGAACAAGAAAGCTACGTGTTCATCTTCTGTAGTTGAGGGTCAGAAGATTATGCCTCAAACTGAAAAATCAAGAAGTACCATTGTAAGCATGTTATTTATATAACGGAGGTAAATACCTAAAGAATCAGGTAAAACAGCGAGGTGTTTACCCTGGAGAAGAAACGATTAGTGTGGAACTGCTGTTTTCCATAACAAACTTCGACAAAGTCTTGAAAACTGTGTGCCTTCTAACTTCAAATAAAATTTTTTAATGTAAAAAATGAAGTTAAAAAAATATTGCTATAGGCTAGTTGGTTTTCATCTTATTCAGTATGTTAGCTCAGTCAGTAAAGAATCTCTCTGCAATGCAGGAGACCAGGGTTCCATTCCTGGGTCAGGAAGATCCCCTAGAGAAGGAATTGGCAACCCACTCTAGGATTCTTGCCTGGAGAATCCCATGGACAGAGGAGCCTGGCAGGCTACAGTCCATGGGGTCACAAAGAGTCAGACATGACTGAGTGACTAAACCACCACCATAATTACAGCCACTGCTATTACTATTTGGATGCTCAGTTTTTTTAAGTTCAGCTAGTCCTGCACCTTTTGGCATGGTTTCATTAATCTTTAAGTGCTTCCTTACTGAAATAAGGCCCAACAATGTTTCTTCAGGGAGCACTGATTCTCTCAGTGGGAATGGCATTTTTGAAACTAAAATTTGGATGCCAGGTGTGCTCCTTGCTACAGATGTCCTCTATCTTTAAATGTATCTGGTCCTTCCAGTTTCTTAGCCTTCCCCCATCCCGCCCTCCTCCATGGTGGGAGTTGATTGCGTCTCATTGATTTCTCAGATCTTTTGAGTTAAGACTCATCCATTTACTTTTCCGTTTTCAGAATTTTATTGCTATCCCATGTTTGCTGATGTCCTTCTCTCTGGAGTTTAAGCATTAAAAAAAGTTCCTCCTGTCCTTTAGTAGCATTTTTGGAATGGCGTTGATTGAGTCAGTATATTTAAGTTACC
This sequence comes from Capricornis sumatraensis, assembly GCF_032405125.1. NCBI lineage: Eukaryota > Metazoa > Chordata > Mammalia > Artiodactyla > Bovidae > Capricornis > Capricornis sumatraensis. Next base: position 84,500,796 of record NC_091079.1, read on the forward strand.
ATATTTAACTGGAGTCTTTTACATCGACACTCTTAGTATAGATTTGGATTTTACTCTGCATAAATAACTAGGTCTGACACTGCAGGAGCGCTGAAGAATTGATGCTTTTGAACTATGGTGTTGGAGAAGACTCTTGAGAGTCCCTTGGACTGCAGGGAGATCCAACCAGTCCATTCTGAAGATCAGCCCTGGATGTTCTTTGGAAGGACTGATGCTCAAGCTGAAACTCCAGTACTTTTGCCACCTCATGCGAAGAGTTGACTCATTGGAAACGACTCTGATGCTGGGAGGGATTGCGGGCAGGAGGAGAAGGGAACGACAGAGGATGACATGGCTGGATGGCATCACTGACTCGATGGGCGTGAATCTGAGTGAACTCCGGGAGTTGGTGATGGACAGGGAGGCCTGGCGTGCTGCGATTCATGGGGTCGCAAAGAGTCGGACACGACTGAGCGACTGAACTGAACTGAACTGAATGCTGCTGGGGATACAAAACGCGATAGCCCTGTTTATGCCTTCAAGTAGTTTCTGTGTTCCTCAGAGCATTTATTTTTTATTTTTTTTTTTTATTAAATTTTAAAATCTTTAATTCTTACATGTGTTCCCAAACATGAAACCCCCTCCCACCTCCCTCCCCATAACATCTCTGTGGGTGATCCCCATGTACCAGCCCCAATCATGCTGTATCCGAATGAGTTTAAAACTAACCGGAGTCCACGTTAAAATATGCAGTGCCGGCGCCAAGGTGTACGGTGTGGTGGTGCGTTGCCTTCTGTTCTGTGTTCTAGCACAGTGATTCTCGGCGTTGGCTGTATGTGAGGATTACTTGGGAGACAAAAAATAACTGTGCCTGGTTCTCAGATCAGATTTAGATTAAATCTGAATCTACTATGAGTGAAGCTAAGTTCTGCAAGTCCTGAACTTCTTTTGGTAGACTTGATTAGTTTGTGTTTTTTATTTTTGTTTTTTGTTCTTTTTCCTTTAAGGGCCAAGAAGATACTTCAGGTTTATCTTGTAATTTTTCCTGCCCCACACCAGGGATAAGTTGCTTTCCTTCCTCGACCCCTTGGTATTTCAGACCTCACACCTTTGAACAAACATGCAGCTCTCCTCTCTGGGCCTCATTAACTCGCTCATTCATTCTTTAAGACCCAGCCTCTCGTTTTTCCTTTAAATGTCAATTTGAGCTAACTATTTTGTAATGCCCATTGTTCCCATCTATTTTAGCACTTACACTGTTTTGTTGAAATGATCTGGTATGCATTTTCCTACCCAATTAGAGTCTAAGCTTCTTGAATAAATTCTAGTATTATAGGTTTGGATACATTTTATGTGCTTAAAAAAGTTAATTGAGCTGATCACACATAGGAATTCCAATTCTGGAGACTGAGAGAGAGTAGAATTATAAAGTTCCTTAAGTTTTGGGTCTTAGTCACTTTTGGTTTCTTCTGTAGCCATATTTTATGGATATTTTTGAATTATATTAAAGGAATATTATATTTCAACCTTGAAAGATGGTTAAGACTTAACTGGAAGCATTCAAAGGTATTGGAATTTAAATTGTGCATCTGTGAGAGGTGCTTGTAGAAGCAGACTGAAATGAGTGGTAACTTAAGCAGTGTTTTTAAATGATGCTTTTGTTCAATTATAAATATATAGTGGCCTTTATAATAAACAATTTTAAAGGAATCTTATACAGTCTTGTACAATGCAGGACTTCCCAGGTGGCGCAGTGGTAAAGAATCCGCCTGCCAATGCAGGAGACACAAGAGATACAGGTTCAATCCCTGAGTCAGGAAGATACCCTGGAGTAGAAAATGGCAACTCACTCTCGTATTCTTCCCTGGAAAATTCCATGGACAGAGGAGCCTGTCAGGCCCCAGTCCTTGGGGTCCCAAATAGTCAGACACAACTGAATGAGCTCTCATAGCACATGCAGTCTTGTAGACAGTGAATTGATCTTTTGAATTTTTGAAATTTTGTACCACATCATTCTGTACTGTTGTTTGTTTTCTCATTTTTACCTTTCCTTTTTATTATATCTTTCCATTTTCTTTTTTCTTCATCATCATGATTTATTACAGGATATTGAATATATTTTCTGTGATATACAGGAAGACCTTGTTGTTTATCTAGTCTATATACGCTCGCTTGCATCTGCTAACACCAGACTTCCAGTCCGTCCCTCTCCCCTACCCCCGGTAACCACAGCTCTGTTCTCTGTGCCTGTGAGTCTCTTTCTGTTTCATAGATAAGTTCGTTTGTATCATATTTTAGATTCCACATATTAGTGAGATCCTCTGTATTTGCCCTTCTCTTTCTGACTTACTCCACTTAGTCTAATCGTCTCTAGGTCCATCCGTGTGCTGCAAATGGCATTATTTCATTTTTTATGGTTGCTTAGTGTTCCATTGTGTGTGTGTGTGTGCGTGTGTGTATACACCCATGATATATATATCACATCTTCTTCATCCATTCATCTGTCAGTGTACATTTCAGTTGTGTCCATGTCTTGGTTATTATAAATTCACTTTTCTTTCAATAGAACATTTCCTTGTGGCTTTGTAATTTATACACTTGTCATTTTAATGGCAATATGTTGCTCCATTTTGTTGATATATGGTATTTACTTGGCCATGTCTTGTTTGGTGTTTTTTATTCACATTTTATCACAATTACAGAAAGTGAACTATAATTATTTTTATACAGATAGCTTTGCATTTTCTTTTTGGGAGACCAAATATGTGTTACAGAGCCTTTACCTTGTAATAGAATTATCTGTGGCAGAAATTTAATAGAAACGTGGAAATAGTGTGAAGTGGATAAGGAGCCAGATAGATCTGATTTCTAGTTTTGACAGCCACTTTACTAGCTGTGTGATCTTGAGTAAGCTAATTAACTGAGCCTCAGCAGTAAAATTGAATTAATAGGAGCTAATATTATTGTGCATTTATAATGTGGCAGGTGCTATTCTAAGTATTTTACATATATTAACCCATTTAAACTTTAGAACAGCCGCATGAGGTAGCTGTATTATTGTTCTGTCATTATTACTATTGTTCCCAATTTTAAAGTATGGAAACAGGCTTAGAGAAGTAGAAGAGGTCAGTCAGATGGCTGCTGACGACGAAGGTGTGATGGTAACCCAGTGCCGTCTAGAGCTGGCTCAGACCTCTAGAGCTGGTTCTCTTATTCACCCTGGACTGCCAGGGCATCAGCTACATCCCTCCCCTGGATCTGAGTCCTAGGCAGACAGATTGGCCTTCATGAGCCAGATTAATGATTACTGAAATTCCTGCAACTGGAGTTGAGGATGAGGTCATGCTTGCAATCCTCTAACCTTGGGCTTACTGTAGAAACTGCACCCTAAGAGCAAGGATCACTCTAGATCTTCATATTCTCTTCAGACCTCTGTCTATTTAAAGTTGCTTTTAAGGGAGTGGTGAGAAAAACTTGGAGTTGTATTTTTATATTAATATCTGGCAGGCCTTTTGTTATCCTTCACTCTCCTCTTCCACCTGCGTGTGCTTTTTAACCAGCAGTTGAGTATTTGCCTAGTAGGATTTAACTCTTAACCTAGATTGCTAGATAGAATGCCGGAGTCTTTCAGACCCAAAAAGAAATCTGAAAACTATCCAGCCACCTCACTTATATGAAAATACTGAGGCCACACAGCCAGAGGGTGATTTAGGACTCAAGCCTATGTTTCTGACTTAAATCCAGCACTGGCTTCATTCCACTGTACTGTTTACTACCTTATATGTAATAATCTTTTAAAAGTATTATTACTATGTATTCTTTTTAGGAATTACATACTTAGCTTGCTCCCTCCGTGTTATGTTCACTGTCAGAAGACAGCTATATGTGTTTTTAGTTCTTCACAGTTTAATGAAGTGCTTTCTCATCCTTTATCTCATTTGCTTGTTTTGAAGATAACCTTTTGCTCATGTGCCTGAGGTTCTTGAATAGTGGCACAGGTTCCTTTGTGATTCCAGCATGTCGGTGGCTTGTATACATTCACAAGTCCTAGCTACCTTAGCTTCAGACACACGTGTTGACTCACTTTACTGAGATTACAGTTCAGGCATTGGAGTTTCTCAGCTCCAGCTTTTTTCACATCCTCTGGATGCTCGTGGAGTCTAAGGTGTGAAATTCCAGGCATGAAGATAATTTGTTGTTTTGAGGCGCTAATATTTCTTGGCTTCTTAGACTACTTGTGATCAGGGAAGTTCTTTAAAAAACTCAACCAGAGGTTCACTGTGTAGTTAAGCAACATGTTGTGTAGAAACAAACACAAAGATAATCATATCGTTTATTGTACTAACATTCTTCAATCAAAATGGTGTTAGAGATAAGATAAATTTTATAGCTGTAATGTGTGTCCATGTGATTTGGTTGGTGTCAAGGAAGGGAGTGAATTGTTAGGATAAGGCTAGCCACTGAATGCCAAAACTTTCTACAGCAGAGGCCTATTACCTAATCAACTCATACAAAACCTGGCAATTCTTAAGAGGATCCTTTCTGATTCGTGATTAGGTTAAATTAGCTGAACAAAGTCAAGTCTGTGAGAAAAATCTGTCAGATTATTATTATCAAACTTTAAAAAGAAAAGAGGAAATAAAATGTGTAGTGTTTTCCCTGGAGACTTTTAGAGCCTCTCCATTTTGGTAGATCATATATTAAGACTTATTTGTTTGAACTGTATGCAGTTCAGTGCTTGTTTGAGAATAGAATGTGAACATTTTAGGATCACTTTATGATAGTACTGGGTAAATAAGCTTTAGAGTTAAGCTTTTTATCCTTGGATTTCTAATAGCTACTGCTAAGGTGAGCCTTATATGTTAAGATTATCTGAAGATAAGACTGCAGCTCACTCACTGGCTCAAAGTTCAAAGGAGAGCATTAGCTCAAGGACATAAATCGCTGAGTTGTTATCCATCAATTTGTAACAGAAGGGCAGATGAACAGCATTTATCTGGACAATCTAGTATTATATACCTGCAGTTTGAGGTCAGTCTCTTTAGAGGGGTTTATGTACATACGTGCTTTGAACTGTTTCGCAGAGATGAGAGTTCAAATTTATTTTTATTCTCTAATTTGAAGTAGCAGGTGTATTTGTGTGCCTTTTGCTACAGCTGATATTAACCCCATTTTGCCCCTCTTTAAAGCTGGAATGTGTGCATGCATGCCTGCTAAGTCACTTCAGTTGTGTCCAACTCTTTGCAACTGTATGAACTGTAGCCTGCCAGGCTCCTCTGTCCATGGGATTCTTCAGGCAAGAATATGGGGGTGCCCTCTTTCAGGGGATCTTCCAGGGATTGAACCGCATCTTGTACGACTCCTGCATTGCCAGGTGAATTCTTTTTTGTTGTTTCAACTGTGGAGCTGAGGTTAATTAGGTTATTTACAGAAGAATTTTATTTTCTAGCCCTCTGTTGTTTGCTGTTTTTTCACGTGTGCCCCCTCCCCCCTGCAATTTGATTGCAAGCTCCATGGGTTCAAGATACGTGTCTTATTATAAAATCTGTAATATCAGGGCTTACAAAGTTAGATACATAATGGGGGCCATCTGATAAAATATGAAACTGAGCCAGGCTAGATGGGGTCCATGTGAAAGGGAAAACATACATCTCATGTAGAAGCAGTCTAATTCCAGCACAGTTTTACCTTATGGGACTGTGAACTCAGTGTTGCCTGAACAAAATGTATCCGCTGATGCTCTCTGGCCTGTGGCTTATCAGTCTGCTATTTCTTCTAATAAAACAGAGGAACGCACAGAAAGTACTTGTTGCATAGTTGTCACTTGGTAGATGCTCCTTGTGTCATAAAACTGGCTACACTGCTTTTGAAAGACTATCTTAGATGTCATATGTGTAATGTGATATAAGATGAATAAGAATGTTCTCTTCTATTAAAGGATTTTCTCTTTTTCAAAGAAGATGAGTATAGTAATAAACAGATTAACTCTTACCCTAAAATAAACAGACTGGGGTATTGAGTCTTCATTGCCTTGTCCACAGAAAGTCTTTTGCATAACTTTCCAAGTTAGGAACCAGTGATAACCAGTGATAACACATTTTAGTAAACTGCCGCATATTCCGAGGGCTCTCAGAAGAATGATATAGGAAACTGTTAGAATACCTGAATGCCCTGTAATTAAGGTGTCTGTTTTTTATTGCTTGAATTCTGAAGTAATGTTTTGTTTTCCTTTTCTCTAGCCCCCCCAAACAACATTGTTAGGAGATAATCTTGCTTCTTCTTCTGTAGTGTGTGTGTGTTTGTCACTCAGTCGTGTCCAGCTCTTTGCGACCCCATGGATTGTAGCCCACCAGGCTCTTCTGTGCATCGGATTCTCCAGGCAAGAATACTGGAGTGGGTTGCCTTTTCCTTCTCCAGGGGATCTTCCTGACCCAGGGACTGAACCCAGGTCTTCTGCATTGCAGGCAGATGCTTTGCTGTCTGAGCTACTAGTGGAGTCAAATGAAGTGAAAGTTGCTTAGTCGTGTCTGACTCTTTGCAACCCCATGGACTACTACAGTCCAGGGAATTCTCTAGGCCAGAATACTGGAGTGGGTAGCCTTTCCCTTCTCCAGGGGATCTTCCCAACCCAGGGATCAAACCCAGGTCTCCCACATTGCAGGCGGATTCTTTACCAGCTGAGCCACAAGGGAAGCCTGAGCTACTAGGGAAGCCCGAGCTACTAGGGAAGCCCCAAAATACAAAGCATAATTTGCGCTGCCTGGGAATTGACCCTGGGTCACAAGAGTGGGAATCTTGCATGATACCACTCTACCAGCGGTGTGGCTAAAACTTATTATTTTATATTCGCATATAGTTGGTTACTAATGTTGTGTTAGTTTCAGCTGTATAGCATAGTGATTCAGTTATTCATGTGTGTGTGCACGTGCCTAGTCACATCTGACTCTTTACGACCCTGTGGACTGTATCCACTGTCTATGGGATTTTCCAGGCAAGAATACGGCAGTGGGTTGCTATTTCCTACTCCAGGGACCTTCCTGACCCAGGGATCAAACCTGCATCTCCTACACTGCAGGAGGATTCTTTATTGCTGAGCCACTGGGGATTCCCATGTGCTATACAGTACGTCCCTGTAAAACCACACTTTGTTTTTTTCCTCAAAATTCCTCCATGTTGCTTTCCCCATTATCCTAGATAAATATCAACAAATGTTCAGAATCAAAGTGAAGTGAAAGTGAAGTTGCTCAGTCGTGTCTGACTCTTTGCGACCCGATGGACTGTAGCCTATCAGGCTCCTCCGTCCATGGGATTTTCCAGGCAAGAGTGCTGAGAGTGGATTGCCATTTCCTTCTCCAGGGGATCTTCCCGACCCAGGAATTGAACCTGGGTCTCCCACATTGCAGGCAGACGCTTTACTGTCTGAGCCACCAGGTCACTCCTAAAACTTAAACTGAGGAAAAGTGCAGGGTGAAACACTATTTTTACTCCTAGAGTCTGTAAGCTATTTTTGCTTGAGCTTTTGATATCATATCCAAGATATTATTGCCAAGACTAATGTCATGAAGCTTTTCCTTCTAGAGATTTCATAGTTTCAGGCATTAAATTTAAGCATTATACTAGAGTGGGTAGCCTTTCCCTTTAGGCATTATACTGGAGTGGGTAGCCTTTCCCTTCACTAGGGGATCCTACCAACCCAGGAGTCGAACCCAGGCCTCCCGCATTGCGGGTGGAGTCTTTACCAGCTGAACCACAGGGAAGCCCCTGTAGTGTGTATACGTTATTTCTTCCATTTTGTTCCTGTAGATACCATCCCAGTTTAAAACTGTTTATGACTCATCCTGAGACCTCTGTGCTAGCCACATTTAGAATATCTATAGGTTTGTTTGTTTTTTCTTAATCCTTTTCTTAGGTCACACATAAACCTTGATTAAAAGCAAAAATATAAAGGCACACACTGGAGGGGTAGGGGAACCAGCTTCCTTCAGTTGTGCACTTTCTTGCTGACCAAACTCCATATCATTCACTCCTCTTGTAATCTTATCATTTCTTAGTCCCTTATAGGGTCATCAGCTTGTTCTCTGCTCCTCCCAATAGCGTTATTTTACTTTTCCTTATCCTACTTCTTCTAAAGAGAATGACCTCTCTCCTTAATGCTTTATATGATGTTCTTTATCACTGTACAGTTCTTTCAATCTTTTCCTGTTCTTTGATTGCTGGACTGGGTTAGAAGTTTCTTAGGGACAGTGACTGTATTTTCTGCTGCATCTTTTAATTCCATATGAAGTCTAATGCCATGCTTTTGTGTGTTCAGTTCAGTTCAATCGCTCAGTTGTGTCTGACTCTTTGCAACCCCATGGACTGCAGCACGCCAGGCCTCCCTGTTCATCACTGACTCCCAGAGCTCGCTCACACTCATGTCCATCAAGTTGGTGATGCCATCCAACCATCTCATCCTCTGTCATCCCCTTGTCCTCCTGCTTTCAGTCTTCCCAGTATCAGGGTCTTTTCCAATGAGTCTTCACATCAGGTGGCCAAAGTATCGGAACTGCAGCTTCAGCATCGGTCCTTCCAATGAATATTCAGGACTGATTTCCTTTAGGATTGACTGGTTTGATCTCCTTGCTGTCCAAGGGACTTTCAAGAGTCTTCTCCAGCACCACAATTTGAAAGCATCAATTCTTCAGCTTTGAACCTTTTTTAGGGTCCAGCTCTCACATCTATACGTGACTACTGGAAAGACCATAGGTTTAGCTATGTGGACCTTTGTTGGCAAAGTGATGTCTCTGCTTTTTAACATGCTGTCTGGGTTTGTCATAGCTTTCCTTCCAAGGAGCAAGTGTCTTTTAATTTCATGGCTGCAGTCACCCTCTGGTGTGATTTTGGAGCCCAAGAAAATAAAGTCTGTCACTGTTTCCACTTTTACCCCTTCTGTTTGCCTTGAACTGATGGAACTGGATATACCACAGTCTTAGTTTATGTTGAGTTTTTAAGCCAGTTTGTTCGCTCTCCTCTTTCACCCTTATCAAGAGGTTCTTTAATTCCTCTTCACTTTTCTGACATTATAGTGGTAACGTGTGTACCTGAGGTTGCCGATACTTCTCCTGGCAGTCTTGATTCCAGCTTTGAGTCATCCAGCCCAGCATTTCACATGATGTACTCTGCGTATAGGTTAAATAAGCAGGGTGACAATACACAGCCTTGTTTTACTCTTTTTTTTTTCCAGTTTTGAACGAGTCCATTGTTCCATGTCTGATTCTAACTGTTGCTTCTTGACCTGTGTACAGGTTTCTCAGCAGACAGGGAAGGTGGTCTGGTATTCTCATCTCTTTAAGAATTTTCCATAGTTTGTTGTGATCCACACACTCAAAAGCTTTTGCTTTTGCTTTTGCATAGTCAGTGATGCCCAAGTAGATGTTTTTCTGGAATTCTCTTGATTTCCCTCTGATCTAGTGGATGTTACAATTTGATCTCTAGTTCCTCTGCATTTTCTAAACCCAGCTTGTATGTCTGGAAATTCTTCAGTCACTACTGAAGCCAAGCTTGAAGAATTTTGAACATTACCTTAAAGTGTGTGAAATGAGTACAACTGTACAGCAGTTTGAACATCCTTTGAAATTGGAATGAAAACTGACCTTCTCAGTCCTGTGGCCATTGCTGAGTTTTCCAAATTTGCCGACATATTGAGTGCAGCACTTTAACAGTATCATCTTTTAGGATTTGATTTATGTCATACCTGAATGGTCTAGTGGTGTTCCCTACTTTCTTTAAATTAAGCATGAATTTTGCAGTAAGGAGTTCATGATCTGAGCCACAATCAGCTCCTGGACTTGTTTTTGCTGACTTCATAGAGCTTCTCCATCTTTGGCTGCAAAAAATACAGTTAGTCTGATTTGGGTATTGACAGTCTGCTGATGTCCATGTGTAGATTTGTCTCTTGTGTTGTTGGAAGAGGGTGTTTGCTATGACCAGTGTGTTCTCTTGGCAAAATTGTGTTAGCCTTTGCCCTGCTGCATTTTGTACTTCAAGGCCAAAGTTGCCTGTTACTCTAGGTATCTCTTCACTTCCTACATTTGTACTGCCATCCCCTAGGATGAAAAGGACATCTTTTTTTGGTGTGAGTTCTAGAAAGTCGTGTAGTTCTTTATAGAGTCGTTCAAGTTCAACTTCTTCAGCATTAGTGGTTGGGGCATAGACTTGGATTACTGTGATGTTGAGTGGTTTGCCTTAGAGACGAACAGAGATCATTCTGTCGTTTTTGAGATTGCATCCAAGTACTGCATTTTGGACTCTTTTGTAGCCCTCATAAGGGCTACTTCATGTCTTGTAAGGATTCTTGCCCACAGTAGTAGATATAATGGTTATCTGCATTAAATTTGCCCGTTCTGGTCCATTTTGATTCACTGATTCCTAAGATGTTGATGTTTATTCTTGTTATCTTCTGTTTGACATAGCCAGTTTACCTTGGTTCGGTGACCTAACATTCCAGGTTCCTATGCAATATTGTTCTATAACATCAGACTTTATTTTCACCAGCAGACACATCCACAGCTGAGCATCATTTCTGCTTTGGCCCAACCTCTTCATTCTTTCTGGATCAACCTCTTCATTCTTTCTGGATCTGTTTCTCTGCTCTTCCCCAGGAACATATTGGACATCTTCTGACCTTGGGAGGCTTTTCTTCCGGTGTCATATCTTTTTGCCTTTTCATACTGTTCATGGGATTCTCGAGGCAAGAACACTGGAGTGGTTTACCATTCCCTCCGCCAGTGGACCACGTTTTGTCAGAACTCTCCACAATGACTCATCCATCTTGGGTGGCCCTGCACCACATGGCCCATAGCTTCACTGAGTTACACAAGCCTCTTCATCACAAGACTGATCTGTGAATGAAGAGAGAGGACCAGCAAAAACCAGGGAAGAAATGACCTAGGGCAGAGATGGATACCTCTCTTCCAGATAGTCAGAGAATACCGAAGTCTAGAAAGGAGGTGTTGTGGATGCTTCACCCCTGAATACTGTGAATGTCTACACTGATTGCCGAAAAGCCATTTTTTCCTCATGTCACCTGTTGTGTCATTATATATAAACTTACCTCTTAAACTACAGGTAGTTATAATATGGTTGAGTTCATTTTACTTTGTAAAATTTTTGTCATTGCCGTGTTTGTCTCTTGTCTTTTTAAAATAACATTATGTGGAAATGAAAGTGATGATATATAATATTTGTTGTGTGCAGGATACATTTGTTTTAACTTTATTATGGTTTTCATATCCTTTCAAAGAAAATGTTGTTTTAGTGATGGTATTTTATCAGGAACTATTCTACAGCCCAGGAGAGAAGTTAATTCATTGCATACAGTGATTTTCTAAGAACTTTAGGGATTAATTCTCTTGGTCAAAAAAAGGATGACTTGGTAGCTGTGAAGACAAGATGACAGGGAGACTTTTTTTTTAAGTTTTTGAATTTTTGAGCTCTCTGAATGTATTATCATGAGTGAAAGTGAAGAAATGAAAGTATTAGTTGCTTACATGTTTGGCTCTTTGCAACCCCACGGACTATAACTCACCAGGCTCCTCTGTCCATGGACTTCTCCAGGCAAGAATACTGGAGTGGGTAGTCATTCCCTTCTCCAGCGGATCATCCCAACTCAGGGACTGAACCTGGGTCATCTACACTGCAGGGAGATTCTTTACAGTCTGAGCTACCATAAGTTATTAATATTAAATTAAATCATTAGTGATAAAGTGATATATTACTTTTAAAACTTTTAATTTGGATTCTTGACTCAAATATTTAGAAAGAGAAATTAAAGACTTGCTTCCATCAAGTATTATTTCAAACCACAGCAGTAATTATATTTGTACTTAAATATTCTGAATTGCAGAAGCAAATCAAGCTGCTGCTAGCCATTCTAAATAGCAGTGCTGAAAAAAAATACTGAAATGGGAAACAAGTCTGGCATGCAATAGCAAAATTGAAGTATATATCTGTTTAACCAGAGAATGTCCTCAATTTGGTAAAAGGGTTAGAAATACAGTCTTCTTTGGAGACTGATTAAAAATAATAGATAAAATAAAGAATGATGTGCTCAATGAGCTACAATTCAAATAGAGGAAATTTAATGGGAAATGATTACATTAGTAGCAGATGGCTTTGCTTCCTGAATTGCAATTTGACTGGAAATCCTAGAAGAGCTTAAATTTGTTTTTCAGATTTTTGAGTCTGATTAAAGATAGATAGAGATTTGTTTATTTGCTGTGTTATTGTGATTCTTACTGTGTCTTTTGGATTTTTCGTTTGTATCAGGCTATATTTATGATTCCCACAAACCCACCACCAACATTCAGGAAGCCAGAACTTTGGTCTGATGATTTCACCGATTTTGTTAAAAAGTGCCTAGTGAAGAGTCCTGAGCAGAGAGCTACTGCAACACAACTTTTGCAGGTCAGTGCTTGTGTCTCTAACAGGAGGATACTTTCTTTATATGCCTTTTAGCTTTTTCTGACATTGACCAAGATCATTATGAGTTTCATTAACTGATTTATTTATTCATTAACTGATTTGTAAAGATGTAAACTTTCCAGGAAATATGGATTGATGTACAGACAGACAGACAGACATACCTTTCTTCTCCTGTATATTCTGTTTCTTTCATTTAAAAATTTTGTTTTCCAAGTTCAATTTTGTGCCCTCCCCCCTCCCACACTAATTTTTGTTGCCAATTCTTTCCTCGTAAAATTGTGTTAAAACTAAACTTCTGTAGGGTTCTCATTTCAGAAGTGAGTTTCTTTTCCATTGTTATTGTTTCTTATGTTTTAACTTCCAGATGTATTATTCCTTGACCCAGCATTTCTTCTTTGACTTTTTGCCCTGTAAGATATGTGAATATGAAATCCCTGAACTCCTTGAGAAGATCGCATGTTGTAGACACTGGTTACAAGATGACCTAAAGGAAGAGTTTCAGTGTCCCTGTACAAGTAGACTTTGTATCCAGAGTGTCAGGAGGCTTTTTTTTTTTTTTTCAAATGTTTTGACATTAAATGCAAGTAGAAATAATTTAATACGTCTAGTAATTATTCATGAGTCTTTACTTTCCCAGCAGAATTGACTTAGACCTGTGTGCTATGATAAGTGTGCATGTTAACAAAACTTGGTATTTGGAGAATAGTTCTTTTTAAGTGACAAAAAGATTAAAAACATAGTTATAAAAAGTGATTTTTCCAAGGTAATGTTTTTTAAAAAAGGAATTATTGAGAATGTTAGAAACTAGCCCTTTAATATAAGGTTTATTGTTACAAAAATTTTGCTTAGTACTGTTTCCATGAAAGGCAGTTTAGCAAAATCTGTCTAGAATAAAACACCATATAGTCTTTGACCCAGTAGTTACTCTTCTAGCAATTTACAGAGAAATTTAACCACCTGTGAAATAACATAGGTGTAAAAAATCTTGATAAACCATTATAATGGCAAAAGATTGGAAACAACATAAATATCTGTCAACAAATTGGAAGCAATATGAGGTCTGCCGAGGGGAGTTACTGGCAAAATACAGACAGCCACATACTCATATATGTAGGTATACATATGTCAGTGCTTATGGTGGAGTAGCTCTAGAAAAATAAGCAAGAAAATGGCCTCCAGAGAAGGTAACTACATGGCTGAGAAGCAATAGTGGGCTGGAAACTTTCTTTTTGCCGAAGACTCTTTTGAGTTTGGTTTTATGTGCCCATATTACCTTTCAAAAGTTAATTAATTGAAACATTATTTTTGAAATATTGTCAGCACTTCACAGGGATTTTAAGCGCATAAATCAAGGATCTATTGTTAGTTATTGTGTTGAATGTCTAAATTATTTAACCATAAAGAAGACATAAAGAAGGGGGGAGGGGAAATAACCAAAAAAATGGGACAAATAGTATAAAATCTGATGATGAAAGTAAATCCAAATACACCCAATGACTGGTTTTGGGGTAATTTAACTAATATTTCTTTCTGGTCTTTCTTCCATAATCTTTTCTAATCTCTTTAAGGAAATTCTGTTTTTAACCTAGAATTCTTAGGGTGGAAAAGCATTTAAGAACTATTCCACTAAAATTCCCTAATTTTGTATATGAGAGTACTGAAGCCCAGAAAAGTTCAATGACTCATGAAAGATCACACAGTGATCAAGGGATTCTTCTAGGTTTATTCCACTTGTCCCCTAGCCTCACTTGTCACCCTTTCTCCATTCTGCTTTCTGCCCAGGAAGTTGATCTGTATGTGTGAAAGTTGCTCAGTTGTGTCTGACTCTTTGCAACCCCATGGACTATACAGTCCATGGAATTCTCCAGGCCAGAATACTAGAATGAGTAGCCTTTCCCTTCTCCAGGGGATCTTCCCAACCCAGGGATCAAACCCAGGTCTCTCGCATTGCAGGCAGATTCTTTACAAGCTGAGCCACATGGGAAGCCCAGTTGACCTGTATGGATTATATAAATAAGCTCGTTACTCTTTGGCTTCTAGCTGGGTTTGGCTCAAGCATTGTTTTTTTTTTATATTGAGGGCAAACAGTGCAGCTGGTTTTGTAAAGTGCTTATGAGTCAGTATTTGTTTTCTTGATTTTTAAAAAACTTTTGCTGTTGTGCTGTTGTTGGGCATGGAGGCCCTCTGTTATAATGTTGGTGTGTCCTCCTCTGGCCTCTTAATTGACCCCTTGCTTGACTTCCCTTTTTTTCCCCTTTATAAATGCTGAAATAGTCGACTTACAGTTTCATGTTTCATACAGATCATGTTTTTTCAATCCTCTGTACCTTTTCTCACTCCTCACTTGCTAGTTTAAAGACCACCTTTACCAGCAAGCTCCTTTTTACTCATTGTCTCATTGTTTCTAAATTCAAATTAGGTACTCCTCTAGAAAGCCTTCCCTTCATCTTTGTTCAGGCTAATTGTTTCTCTGGGTTTCCCTAAGCAGCCTGGGCATGTCATTTGCCATATTAGAATGAAATAACTTGTTTCTGTGTCTTTGTCCTGGATTGTAACTGGTTCAAGGTCAAGTGGTACTCTTTTGGGGAGGGAGTTGTTTTTGCACTCCTGGTATCTTAATACAGGTATCTGTATCCTGGTATCTTTAATATACATGTAGTGCTTAATACATGTGTATTAAATTCAATATATGTTTATTTAAGATAGCAAACTGCTGATTTTAAAAGCTTTTAGACAGAATTACTATCTGTTGTATCATTTGAGTCTCATTAGACTCCGAGTTTTATTTTACTGAATGTCTGAAAGCCATCCTGTTCTGTCTCTTAAGGGAGTTTTGCATATGTTTTATATGTTATAAGTTAAATTATGTTTTAACTTTAAGAATACAGTCTTATTACCAAGTTTAAGTGGACATTTGCCTATAACCTACATGTGTAGATTTTACAATATTGATTCCTAGACTTTGATAAACAGGTTTTAAAGAGAAATTTATGCTGAATTTTTTTATAGTGGTTTGTTTTCCAACACTAGATAATTGTATAAGTTTAAAAGAGCAGACTAAGACTGAAAGGATCCTTTGAGATTAAGTTGAACTCTCGTTAGTTTTCAAAAGATGAGGATATTGAATCCCCAGGGACAGTTCAAGTCCAGCCTGGTGGCCCTAGAATTCCTAATCTGGAAATGTTCCCTGTACTTCTGGTGGGTAGCCTAGAACCTGAAAGTCAATTCTTGCCCTAGTCTGGCCTTCTAGAAGAGTGAGATCCATCATTATTCAAATTAGCCCTTGGGCTTGGCTGGGATAGGCGGTGTCGTGGGTCACTTTGTGAACTCTCAGGGCATGTGGCTTAGTTTTCATTTTACCAGTTGAAGTGAGGAGTAGAAACTTTATCTACCTTGCTGTCCCTCCCATTTATAATATAATTATCTTTAATACTTCCTCTTCATTACATTGAGGTCCGTATCAGAGTGTCATATTTATTTTAACCTTTAAACGATTGAGAAAACCAGGATAAGGGACAAGTGTTTAACCTGTTTCTGTTCTCTCCTGTGTCCTTCCTCCTAATGTTCCAGAAGTTCCTTCTTTTGTTCCTTTCCTTCTGTTTAGAAGATTTCCTTCAGCCATTCGTTTAGGGTAGGCCTTAGTTAACAAATTCTCTTAATTTTCCTTCACCTGAGAACTTCTTGTTTCTTCTTCATTCCTGATGGATGTTTTCACTGGCTATAGAATCCTTCCTTGGTTGACAGTCCTTTCAATACTTGGAAAATGTTGTGCCACGTTCTTCCGATATCCATGGTTTCTTATAAGAAATCTACAGTCATCTGAATTGTCTTACCCCTTGGTCTTTTCAAGATTTTTTTCTTTGTCTTTATTTTCAGAAGTTTAATTATGATGTGTGTTGGTATGAATTTCTTTGAGTCTGTATTGCTCAGCTTCTTGACTCTGTGGGTTTATATCTCTTGCCAGTTTGGGGAAGTTTCCGACTATTATCTTATCAGACATTTTCCAGCCCTACCCTCTACTATCTTTCTAGGACTCCATTAACACAAGTGTTAGATTTTTTTGTTTCACTCGCACAGATTCCTGAGATTCTGTTCATTTTTATGCCAGTTGAGTTTCTCTCATTCATATTGTGTAATTTCTACTGTTTCATATTCTGATTCACTGAGTCCTCTCTGTCTTCATTCTGCTATAGAGCCAGCCCATCCATCAGGTTTTATTTTTGTTATATATTTTAGTTCTGATTTTTTCATTTGTTTCTTTTTT